>NC_080092.1:83291250-84672083 GCF_950005125.1 Chionomys nivalis
TCCATGCTAGTTCTTTTTCCTTCAAAAGGTTTGGAGATTCCTTTTGTTTTTTTAGATTCCAATTTTTGTAACACTAGTTTTTGTTTTGTTTTTTTTAAGGAAAACACAAAATGGACTGACAAGATGGCTCAGTGAGCCAGCACGGTGACCTGAGTTTGATCCTCGGGACCCACGCGCTGAAAGGCAAGCACTGATTAGCACAGGTTGCCTTCTGTCTTCCATATGTGCGCTGGAACACACTCACACAGACACGGTAAATGTACTAAGATAAACTCATCACAAATGTTCCTCCTCTGTTGGCCAGGACACGTGTGTAAGGGGAAGCATGGCCTACTCAACATGGCTTCTCCCTGGGTTTTAGGAAGGAAGACAAAAAGCACACATTTGGGACTGGAGAGATGGCTCTGTGGGTTAAGAACATTTGCTGCTCTTGCAGAGGACCTGAGATCAGTTCTCAGCCCCCACATGGTGGCTCACAACTCCCTAACTCCAATTCCAGGGGATTCGATGCCCTCTTCTGACATCTTTGGGCACCAGGCACACACGTGATGCATGCACATACATGAGTGTTTGTACTCACACACAGGGAACTAAGTAAATATTAAACCCCCCCCCCCATCACGCATCTTACTCCTAAGATCCCTCTGCTCTGCCGTGTGGCAGGAACTGATCCGGATGCTGGGAATGCAGCAGAGAACAAGTGGACGCAAGTCCCTGCTTGGCAGAATTGGCCTCCCGTGCACACATGGCAGGTGTAGGGTGCAGCAGTGAGTGAAGCTTCTCAGTGACAGTCACTGCTGGGAAAGACTGCAGAGGGAGGGGCCAGCGAGAGGGTGCAGCAGTTAAAGGTGCTTGCCGCCAAGCCTGACCACCTGAGTTTGAACCCTAGGACCCACTCAGTGGAGCGAGGGAACTGACTCTGCCAAGCTGTCCTCTGACTTCCCATGTGCCGTGACACACATGATTATGTGGGCACGCAATAAATAAATAAAATAGGATAAAAAAATTAAAGGCATGGTGAGACATGGGAGGTTACAGGTTCTGACAAGCAGACTAGCAGGAAGGAAGGAAGGAAGGAAGGAAGGAAGGAAGGAAGGAAGGAAGGAAGGAAGGAAGGAAGGAAGGAAGGAAGAAAAGAAGGAAGAGGGTCAGGTTGGTGGGCTAGTCAGGGTACAGGTCCTGACTAGCCCGCAGGATGAGCCACCGATTCTTCTCCTTTATCCCTCCGGGCTCATGTGGTGGAGACAGGGCCTTCTGCATACTTCTCCTTTCTCCCTGACCCCAAACCTCATGTGTATTCCTGTATTCCAGCTACCCCAGGCTAGCCCACCTCACCAGAAGAAGTCCCTATCCACTTCCTCACTGTCCTCTTCCTTAGGCTGTCCCCTTGGCCTGACTGTCCTTCTCTCCCATCCTCCCCACGCGAACTTTGCTCCTTGGGGAGCCTCAGGCCACCGTCTCTCAGTGGAGAGGATTAAGACAATCATCGCTTTGTTAGGGTCCAGTGGCATTGTGCCTTGGAGGTTGGGGAGTTGCCCACCAACCTGACCCTCTTCCTTCCTTCCTTCCTTCCTTCCTTCCTTCCTTCCTTCCTTCCTTCCTTCCTTCCTTCCTTCCTTCCTTCCTTCCTTCTCTCCCCTTCCTTGTGTAGTCCCGTACATGTGTGTGTATGAATGTGGGTGCACATTCGTGTGCATGTGTATGGTCTGAGGTTGACAGTGGCTGTCTCCCTTGATGGCTCTCCACCTTGAGGTGGGGTCTCTTACTTGAAGCCAGAGCTCACTGATTTAGTGATCCCCTGTCTCTGCCTCCCCAGCGCTGGGATTATAGGCAGACCACCATGCCCACCTGGCATTTACACGTGTGCCAAGGATCTGAACCCTGTCTCAGGCTTACACAGTGAGTGCTTTACCCACGGAGCCCTCTCCCTTTCCCCAAGGCCTGCATCTCTTGTGAGCACGACATAGGATGATGTGGCAGATGCCACTGCCCCCCTCAGGAGAGACAATGCCCTGAAGTATATAATGGATCTATTCAAACACTGCTGTAATGTGCAAGTCAGTCCTGTAGCAAACGTTAGAAACAAACAGCACAGAGTGTGAGAAAGGATTTGCTGGGGACGAAAGTTTGAGCCACAGAGCCCAGGAGAGTCACTGGGACAGGACAGACACCAGGATGAGAGGGAGCAGAGAGGCCAGATATGCTTCCTGCCCCACACCTAGATACACTGGGACTGTGTGGCCTTGCTGTTCCAGGATGGGTGGTGGTGGCAGTGGCGGTGGCGGTGGCCGGAAGGGTCCATGGCTGGTGTGGAGAGGCTGAGGTGCTGCTGGGCTCTTTGGAGGAGGGATTATACTTGCCAGACCGTTGAAGCTAAGGGACTCAACTAGAGGACACACCGGCAGGTATGGGGATGCTGAGGAGAGAGAGAGTTAGGTCCCTGCAGTGACAGGGCTATCACAAGAAGAGATGATGCAGAGACATATGGTGGGGACAGGAAGCATTAGGAAGACGCGCTGTCCAGAGACACTAAATGCTTGGGGTGGAAGATAGGGACCCCCATAGAGGGAAGCAGGCAGAACCACTCCTTTTAGGAGCTGTGGCCATGGAACTGTAGTAGTCACTGCTCCCTCAAACTCTGGACCTCTCCATGGGTCCCCCTCCCTCAGCGATGAGCTAAAGGGACTTTCCTCCGCTGGTGGGGTTCAGCTGGGCTCTCATTGCTCCTGGGTCTGTGTAGGCCCTTCACTGTGCCTTTTTTTGGGGGGGAGATAGTGGGGCCTGCCAAGCTGGCCCCCACTCTGGAGATCCACATGCTGCCACAGTCTAAAAATAGTATCAAGTTGTACCGTGTAGACACAGCGGCTGGGCAGGGAAGAGGAAGAGGCCTCCCCACCTCTGGTCAGAGGGCTGAGCCAAGAGAGACCTTTAATGCTCACCACAGAGATCCCCCTTCAATTCTTTATGGTTATGCACTCCTTACCTTCAACCCCCCACCCCAGATGCCCCTTCCCCCGCCCCACGTCCTCATCCACAGTGGCGGAAGCCCTGTCTCTCTTGTCGCAAGCTGGGCATCTCAGATCTCTCTGTGCTCCCTTGGACAGGGAAGGCCTCTGAGAGGGAAAGTGCTGAGATCACCTGACATACACCGCTCTGAGCTACAACCAGCTCCCAGCAGTGTGGTGCAGACCTGCTACAGTTCAGAACCCAGAAGGCCCGCGGCTGCTGGGGCAGAGGCTGAGCCTGTCCCCGACTCCTTCCTTCTATCCTTACCTGTGCCCGCAGGGCCCGGCTCTGCCTCCTGGCCAGTTTGGCAATCATGTCCACCATCCCGGCCCCTCTGGGTTGCTGGGATACAGCCTGGGAAGTTTTTAGGGGGTGGAGCCCAGGATCACAACTCTGGGCTGGCACAGGGCAACTGGGAAACAAGAAGTTGCCTTGAGATGGCGCGAGGCTGAGTCTGTGACTGGTTTCCTGTCAGGGCTGCGGAAGTGCCTGAGACAAGGTTGCCTGATGGGTGGGGGGTGGCGCAGATTGGGGTGTTTTCATGTTTCCGGGACTCTACTGGCTGTCCCCCTGTGCTCAGTGCTCTGGTGACAGAGGATGTTTAAATCTCAGCTCCAGATGTAGCTCAGAGCAGCCTGTACCAAGATGCTCATACCTAAGTCACAGGTGGGATGGAAGATGGGCTCAGGCCTCATCAGGCACAGGTGAAGGAAGAACTGAGGAGAGGGCTTCAGCCTGGGCTAGCCTGGGGTACCGCGTAGCTCCTGTGGCTGTGAGGATGTGAAGGGGAAGGTTGTGGAAAGACGTTCAGATGAGGAAGGGGTTTGGACGCAAGTGGTATGGGGAAGCTGGTGTCTAGACTCTGCCAGCCATGAGAACGGAAGAGGCAGTGGCCATACCACTGTCTTCCCACTTGACCACCTGGCCCTGTCTCCTCCAGACTTGGTCACCAAGCCATACCTGCCCTCTTCTGCCCGGGTGGCCGCACACACTGATCTTCAGAGGTGTCTCTGCATCTGTGTGTGAATCTGTCCACCCTCCCCTGAGGACTTAGAGAAAGAACACCAACCAGCTGCCCACCCCGCTTCTGATTTCTCCTCTGTCCACCGCCTTATGCAGGTGACACTCCAACCCAAGCACACACAGTGGACCCAGCATACTCCAGGTGAGCATCTGGGGCTGCTCCACCAAGTCCTTGGCGACCATCTTGTCCGTCCTGCCCTTCCCCAAGAGGCTCTTCCTTCATGAGCCCTGTGTCCATGGGTCCCGGCTTGTTTCCAGTTTGGCCTCTGACTCCCTGCCTGGTATCCCATTTCAGAAATCGCACGGAGACACGACAGAATTGGAACACTTGCTGAGAACACAAAAGGCTGAGTCTGTGGTCCTTCGCTCTTTTGGCATCCACTTCACGGCTCCGTCAGAAGCCCCCAGGACGCAGGGTACTGCTCTGGATGCTCAGGCCAGCTCTCAGGCTAAAGTGGCTTCCCTTCTCCCAGCAAGCGGAAGTGATGGCCACAACTGGTGCCCACAAGCACACCACGCTGAGAGTTACACAGCAGGTGGGACCAGAGCCACCAGCACAGACTAGCTGCCTGGCACTCCATCCGCCTCTCCCAGGCTGGCCTCACCGCCAAAACTCTAGAAGGGAGGAGGTGTGTGTGTGTGTGTGTGTGTGTGTGTGTGTAGGAGCCTGTACAAGAGGAAAATCTTGTCCTCTCCGTTGAGAGGTAAAATAAATGTCCCAAAACATAGAACATATAAAGGCACAAGCCTGTAATCCAGCACTCAGGAGACTGAGGCAGGGCTGTAAATTCAAAGGTAGCCTGGAATTTATCCACTGTAGCCTCTTGGCTATATAGTGAGAATTGTCTCTAAAGAGAAACAAGAGAGAAGGTAGGGAGGGAGAAAGAGAGAGAGGGCCTAAATCAAAGACTCAGCCAGGGATGGGCAGGGACTGGCCTCCACCCACTCACTGAGCCTGCCCACTCTTTGCCTCTCAGATTGGGTGGCAGGACAGCAGGAAGGAACTGCGCTTTTTGCCTCAATGTTGCCCTGCTACAACTTCCTAGGAGCCAGAGACTTGTGTTTCTCTCTGTATCCAGCCAGGCCAGGCTGAGAGCTACATGCTCACTACTGTACGGGGGCAATGGGGGATGCTCACTACTGTACGGGGGCAATGGGGGATGCTCGCTACTGTACGGGGGGCAATGGGGGATGCTCACTACTGTATGGGGGCAATGGGGGATGCTCACTACTGTACGGGGGCAATGGGGATGCTCACTACTGTACGGGGGCAATGGGGGATGCTCACTACTGTACGGGGGCAATGGGGGATGCTCACTACTGTACGGGGGGCAATGGGGGATGCTCACTACTGTAAAGGGGGGGGGGCAATGGTCACTGCCGCATCCCAGACAAAGCCTTTCACTGCTCCCTGGGGTGATTGTGCAGCCCAGGCCAGGTGCCCTACCTCAACCCCTACCTCACAGTGGGGTTAGGGCTGAATTATCTCAATCAACACAGAATAAACAGACATCCAGAGGTGTGGGGGCGGGGATCTCTATAGCGTGGGGCTGTCTTCTTCCCTGTCCCCAGGGCTGGTTTCTGTGAAAATCCAGCTGGCCGCTGAGTTCCCACACCCGCAGCGCGGGCGCTGGTGAGAAAGCAGGGCGTGCTTCTGCTTTCCTGGTTCTGGGTTTCGGATTGGGCGCCCTCAGCACCAGACTCAGCCCCAGCCTCTGTACGAGACCTCGGGGAACTGCCTGCTGAGCCTGCTCCTCCTGGGTGGGCTTCTCCCGGGTACATACTAGAAGTACTGCTGGCAGACTGCCTGCAGAGCCCATCAAGGACCACTGGGCTGGCCGGTAAGACTGTGACTTCTAACCTAACTGCCTAGGTAGGGAAGTGCGACAAGGGGTGGCCTTTTACCCACCCACTCCTCAGACGTTTCCCTGGCTTTAATGTAGGGCGCAGGGGCCTCCTGTTCCAGTCGGCTTCCTTGACCTGGATCTCTAGAGTCTCACCAGCTATGGAGGCCTCACCTCTCTCTCTCCCCCCACCCTCACCACACCTCCTCCTCCATGGTGGTTCACTTCCTTATGTCTTGTAATCTTGGCACCAAAGAAGTTGAGGCAGAATTTGATGCAAAATAAAGAAAAGGAAAAGTTCACAAAATTTGAGCGTACACATCATCCACAGCTGTGCACATGGGCACTTTGATGAACAACCATCAATGGTAGTATTCTGATGAGAATTCTATGGAGTTGAGATCAATTTCTTTTTCCTTCCTTCCTTCCTTCCTTCCTTCCTTCCTTCCTTCCTTTCTTTTTTAGCTGAAGCATTCTTATTCCCTGAGTCACATTGGCACCATAAGTGACAGCACCAGGCATTAGTCACAGCTCCTGGTGTTGGCAGGGTAGACACATCTGTGACCTTGGCAGCTGTATACACAAACCTATAGCACAAGCAACTAGGTAGGGCGTACAGAGCACAGTGCCTGACAAATGCATGCACCTGCGACCTAAGCCTCAGCAATCATTAGTGCAGTGCCCCCCCACACACACACACTTAGGACAGACACTTCCCTGTGAAATGGCCAGTAGCCTCATACGTTTGGTTACTTTGTCTCTTGATCACAACAGAAAGTCATGCCGGGTGACCAACCTGTTTGCCATCTAGGTTTGGTCAAATACACCCCATGACACCCACAAGACAATGAAATCACCTAACAATGCATTCCTTAGGATGTGTCCTCATGGGTGAGTGACACATGACTGTGTGTCTTAGGACCTTTGTAACAGTTTAACTAAGTCTATGATAAAGCACTGAGGTTTAAGAGCCACAAAATAAATGAAAATACATTTGAAAATTTTTGTATTGAAAATGTTTTACTTTTTTGTGGCACCTGGAATTGAACCCAAGGATTCTTGGAGGCTAAGCAAGGGCCCTACTGCTCAGCTACATTCTAGATTTTTTTTTTTTAATTTTTTATTTTGAGACAGAGTCCTGATAAACTGACCATGTTAGCCTCCGATTTCCAATCTTCCTGCTTTAGTCTCCCAAAGTATTGAAACTGTGAGGACCAACTTGCTGGACTTACATAAATGTGATTAAAGAAATCTTTTTTCTTTTTAAATTGAGAAGTTGAGACAGGGTCTTTTTTGGGGGGCGGGGGAACAGGGTCTTACTATGTAGCCTTGGCTATGTAGACCTGGCTAGCCTCAAACTCACAGATATCCCCCGCCTCTGCCTCCGGACTGCGGGGATTAGAGGGGTGCGCCACTCTTGCCCAAGTCTTACTAGGTTGTTCGGAGTAGTCTCGAATTCCTGGGTACAAATGATCCTTGTGCCTCAGTTTCCAGAGTGTAGCAGACACAAGCACGTGATATTGTGTCTGGTTTAAAAAAAAATCTCTAAGACAGGATTTTATCTCCAGCACTGAAAAAAAATTAAAGTTGAAAAGAAAATTTATAAAACTAAAGGTAACAGGTGGAGGCTGGAGATGGCTCAGCAGGGATGAGTTGTGTTGTTCCCGCTGAGGATCCAGGTTCGGTTCCCAGCACCCACACTGAGCGGCTCACACCTGCCTGTAACTCCAGTTCCGGGGGTCTGACCCCCTCTGCTGGCCTCTGCTGGCCTCTGCTGGCCTCTGCAGGCATATGGTGCAATAAACACACAGGCAAACATGCATACACATACATTTTAAAATCTAGGGAAAAAAGTAGCAAATGCTAGTGATGTACTGGGGGGAAAGCAGAATTCCCCGGCAGCATGGGTGGGATGTAAATAGTATGCAAATCAACGTGAGTGTTCCCCCAAAGCTAGAAATAGAACAAATATGCTGCAGCCACTTCACCATGGGCACACAGTCAAAGAAACCGAAGTCAGCATGTTAAGAAGACATCTGCACTACCATGATCATTGTGGCTCTGCTCCCAAGAGCCAACACACAGAATCCACCCAGCTGTCCATCAAAGGATGAGTAAAGAAGACACAACACTGTGGAATACCAAACACAGTAGAATTCTGTGCAGCCACAGTAGAGTGAAGTTCTCTGTAAGTGCATGGATGTAACTAGAGGACACTGTGTTAAGTGAAATAAACCAGGCATGAACAATAACTTGTGTGTGTTCCCACTTCACGGTGGGGACTGGAAAGTTGGTTTTGAAGAAATAGAACACAGAATAGTGGTTACCAGAGCTTGGGAAGGGTGTGTGTGAGGTGTGACAGGGAAGGAACGGCCAGGGGGTCTAGGGGCTCAGTTAGATGGAGGAGTAGCTTTCTGCACTCCAGAGTCCTGAGGAGCACCTGTGCTTGACACCAAATAGTTCTACAGTTAAAAAATAGCTAGTAGAGAGGGGCTTGAACGTTCCCATCACAAAGAAATAATGAAGTCTGTGTTGATCGATATGATTACACTAATCATACCTTTTATACACTTATGGAAATCTCACTGTGTGTGCTACAAATGTGTATGACTGCTATGTCAATTAAAAAATAACATTATAGGGCTTGAGAGATGGCTTAGCTGTTAAGAGCGTTGGCTGCTTTCTGAGGACCTGGGTTCAACCCAGCACCCACAAGTGACTGACAATTGTCTGTAACTCCAGTTCCAGGAGATCCAATGCCCTCACACAGACAAATGTGCACACAAAATAAAATAAATGCTATTTTAAAGTTGGCAGCGGTGGCACACACCTTCAGTCCTAGCGCTACAGAACAGAGGCAGGGGGAGGTCTCAGGTTTGAGGCCAGCCTGATCTACATAGTAGGTTCCAGGACAGCTGGGGTTAGACAGAGAAACTGTGGTTTGGGGGGGAAAATATTTAAAAAAAAAGTCTGCATACATATTTCCACTAAAACATTCAAGACTATTAGCAAAAGGAAGGGCTGATCAATGCAATTCTAACTTAAACAACAAATGAGAAGTCTTAAGGAGAGTTTGACCAAGTAAGGAGCTTTAAAAAGGACTTTAAAATGTATCATTGTACTCACCAAAAAGATATCACCATCAGATTCAGATTTGTGGGCTCAAGTTCAAGCAGAAGGAATTCTTTCCAATGTCACAGCACAAGTACAAAAGGATAGGGGAAAAGATAAAGCAGTGGGACCCACTCAGGAGAGCAAACTCTCAAGTAAAAGAAAACCAAGGAAGCGAAAGCCATACAATAAAAAAGAGTCCTACGCTGACAGGGACAAGTCTGCTGCCCGGCAGGTTCAATAAGCTTCGAGACTGGATGGAGAACTCTCATTTGGTTAGGGAAGCAAGGATGGAGGAAGAAGCCATTGATGAAATGGAAAATATGACAGAAGAAAAGGGAAGCCAACTCCACCCCCACCCCCAGAGAGGGAAGACACAAGGCTAACCAAGGAGTGCAAAACACGGCAATAAAATCCAGATCAACGAAATCCCGCAGAGGGAATCGGCTGTTAAACGAAACATGAGCAGAACGAATGCTCCTGCTACAAGACAGGCAGTTGGCCTAGGTTTCTTTTCGTTTTCGAGATGAGTTCTTGGTACGTTGTCCCGGCCGGCTTTGACCTCATGGTTCTCCTGCTTTGACTTCCCAAACGCTGGCTCAGCAGATGTGTGCCGTCTCCCCCAGGTCATACGGAATTTCAGAGGTGGAAATTTTACACCTCTCCTAACAAGATGAATACTCTCCTAACAAGATATCAATAGCCAAAATTAACTAGGGAACTAGTAAAATAAATGGAATAGATTGATTACTGACAATGATGGGGAAAGCTGATCTGGAAGGTTTCATTGGAAGAAATTACAGAATTCATTGGGACTGTCTGTGACATCACTTTCTGCCTTCAGGAAGCATTCTGAGATGTTTCCTGCCAATCCCATCACTGGAGAGAAGAAACTTCCAAAGTGCCTTCTGTGGCACCTTGGGGACATGTTAGCCACACATCTCCTAACGGTACGGTGCTTTTGTTGGCCTATCTTGCTTCCGGGACAATAAGCTACCTGCAGCCAGGGCTCTCCTTTCATTGTGGGCCTGTTGTGCCATTTCTGACAGAATGCGTGAGAACCACAGGAGCTGCCTTCCCCCATCAGCTGACTGGACTGCCTTGTGCCAAACTCCCAACAGGGAAGCCCGGGGAAGCAGATGCTGGAAGAGGACCCCGAAGTTGGCAGAAATAAACTGCAATTTCCCCATTACCCCAACGTTTAAAAGAAGGCCAAATCATTTACAGGGGAGGGTACAGTAATTCGTACATTCAAACAGGCTGGGAATGTTCCTGAGAAGGGATAAGGAAAAGGGAGGCTGGGGTCCGGAAGCAGCCCAGTTGGCCCCTATGCTTTCTTGAAAGTCTCACAGGAGACCTCCAGACAGGACCAAAGATGGAGGATAAGGACCCCCAAGAGCTGGCAGATGAGCTGAGTGGAAAGGCAGCGATCTGGGAATCCCCTTAACACTAAAGTCCTTCCTCAACTTAGAAACAGAGCTTCCTCAATTTAACCAGGCATTCTTATGCCCCAGAGCCACAGGCTCTGTTCCAGCTCCCCCAGACATCAGCCAATAGCCACTGTCCCTTTGCTCACCAGCCCAGACCCTTTTCTGTCATGGAGCCCAGAACACATTCCTGACTACCAGTTACTATGGCCATGGGCCTTCCTGTACCTCAAGACCTGGCACTGATCACCCATCCGACTGACATTCAGCATTGAGGACTGTCTCCTCCCACTCCTTAACAGAGGGAAGGCAGAAAAAAAAAAAAAGTCCAGGGTTCAGATGGGAGTGGCAGGAGTGTGCTGATCCTGGGATCCAACTTGAAGGCTAGGGGCTAAAGGGAACCAGGGACCAAGAGTGACGAAGAATTCAGCCCCCTACCATCTAGAGGACATGAGATAGCCAGTCACCCATCTTGCAGGGGCGAGGGCAGTGAGTAGGAGCATTTTGAGTAGCCAGGGTAGGTAAGGTAAGTAAGGCTGGGAGGGGGTGGGGAGAGGGGAAGCCCTGGTCTCTCTACTCTTCTCTAAGCCAGATGGTGGGGCTAGGTCCTGGAACCTGTGGGTCAGCAGGGAGGAAAAGACCAGGTCAGGTATAAAGAGACCAGCTGAGCCACCCGGGGGCAGCTTCCCAAGCTAGGGCTCCTGAGCGCTGTTGGGAGACAGGGGTGGAGGGAGTGAGCAGATTGGACAGGACTGAATGGGACAGGGACATCTCACTGGATGTCTTGATTTGGCCTCCACTCCCTGAAAAGCTTTTACTGACCCCAAACTTTTCAGACACATGGTTGGCTGGGACTGTCCCTGAGACAAGTGTCTCAGGAAGTGTACAGGAAGGGAGGGATCAGGTGGGGAATCTGGGAGTGAGGCTAGAGAGAAAGCTGCCAGTCCCTTTCTCCCCCAGGATCCCGGTACCCCGGGGAAATCACTCACAGTTCCTGATGGCCCCGAGGTGGGAGAAATGAGGGCCCAGGAGGCTCCTTCCAGTTCAGGCTGGATCCAAGCTCAGGAGCAGTGCCTCTGGGGCTGTTTGCATAAGTTCCCAGCAAGGTCTGTAACCTGTCCTGCCAGTGGCCAATGCCCAGGCAACAGGGGCGGGCCCTAGTCCATCGGTGCCCCGGGTCTTCCTACCTCCAAGGCTAGCGCAGGCATTTTGACCACACCCTGAAATCTGCTAGCTAGAGAGGCCAGAGGCCACAGGGGGGAGGGCGGTATTGGGGATTGAACCCTGTGTCTTAAACCTGCTAGGCATGACCTTGTACACCCTAGCTCCTCTTTTTAACCCTTTATTTGACAGAGTTCCACTAAGTGCATCAGGCTGGCTTGGCATTGCTCTGTAGCTCAAGGACTCTTGAAAACAGGATCCGACTTGCTCAGCCTCCCGAGTAGCTGGGATTATAGACATGGCCCCAGAGGCCACTTTGTCTCTTGGCTTCCTGTGTGACCCTAGCCCTGTCAGGAGTGCTGGTCATGGCCTCCTTACTATCTAATTCCCCTATTGTAACCTGGACGTCAGCAGTGCTGGCTGGAGGATTGCAGGGCTGGGCCCTGTGCTCAGAACAAAATGGATTTGCTTGTCTTCTGCTCCCCCTGCTCTGGCCCAGAGGAACAAGGCTCCTCACCCCTGGCTACTTTCCTGAGACTAAATTTGGTAGCTAGGGTGGGGTTTTGAGTCAGGAGGCCTGGGTCTGATCCGAACGCACTTCCTCTATAACCCTGTTTGTTTTGGGGGCAAAAGAGTGCCCCATGCCACCTTCTGAGCTGCTAGGCACTGAGCTGTGAGGCAGACCTGTGACTGTGAGGACAGAGGGCGGTGTCTTACTGCATCCTGGGTCCACAGTGTCCCGCTCCATGACCAGCATACAGCAGGAGTCTGCAGTACTTACGTGAGCTGTGGACACAAAACGCTGAAGGTGGCACAGACACCCTTCTTCTCTGGGTATGCCTGCCGAGCAGCCCGCCCTAAGGATGGAGCTGGTATACAACAGGCCCATCTGATGTCCTGTCACCTGTGACACCTCGCGGTCCACACCTTTGCTCCCGTTTTCAGCCACTCCCTTCTTCCAGGGATCCTATCTAAATGTCTCTCCTCCTCCCTCCTCCCTGCTCTGGCCTCATCTACTGTTTCAGACTTTGGGATGCCTTGATTGTTTTGCCTTCTTACTCTGACTACAGCGTTTCTCCGGCTTCTCTGCCAAACGGTTGCCCACCTGCCCGCCTGCGTACCCTCTCCACTCACATCCTTCAGCCCCTGACCCACACTGTCTTCTGCAATCCCTTGACAAGCTGGTCTCTGGTGCCTACGTCAGATAACGTCCTACGGCCTTTGTCTAACTTGAACTTCTGCACATTCACCTTGGCTTTTAGGCTTCTGCTTTTCCTCTTTGGTCCCTTTGTTTCCTCCTGACTTCCTCTTTTCCTCCTTTAGTCAACTCTATTCAGGTGCATCCCATTTTTTCCCCTCTAACCTGTCCTTCCTCCAAGGCCTATGTAAACAATGCCACTGTCTGCCCACCAGCGCCAGTGGGAAGTTAGGCCTCAGCTGCCCAACTGCTTCTCCCTGGCCCCAAACTCCGTGACCCTCCCCTTTTCACCATGTACTATAGCCCTGAAGACAGGAGTCCTTCTCAAATCCATTCTCTTCCTTACTAAGAGCCTTCCAAAAGCTGCAGGATAAAGTCCAAATTCCCACAAAGCCCTGCCTGAGCCAGCACAAACCGTGAGTTGGGACAGAACTACAAAGTCTCCATGAAGGCCTGTCCACACCTCCCCTCTGCCCTGGTGCCACAGCAGCCTCAGTACAGCTCCCTAAGGTGTGAACAGGGTGGGACAGGGGCATCTGCTATCAGCGTCCCATCCCAGACAGTGTACCTCCCAGGGCTGTTTCTGTGCTCCCATTATTTCTAGGACTGAAAGCTCACTGGGGACTTGAGAGGCATCTGATCAATTGATGCTTAATGGACAAACAAGAGTAAGCAAATCGACTTAGGGAATCATGGCCAAGGTATGAGTGAGGGTAGTGAGTACGACTGAGTTGTAATATGAGTAGGGGTACGTGTGTGTGTGTGTGTGTGTGTGTGTGCATCTATGTCTTCTGGGTGTGTGTGTGTGTGCATCTATGTCTTTTGTGTGTGTATGTGTGTGCACGTGCACACATGTGTGTATCTATATACTCTGGAAAACTGCCAGGCTCACCTTTCAGGGAATTCTTTCCCATGCTGCCTGGGACAAGACAGGGCAGGGGTGGGGTTTCCTTCCCAAGGGAGAACAAACTCAGCATCCCTGCGGTTTGCTGGGGACAGAGTGTCAGGAGAGCCACAGCAGAGAATGTGTTATTGTTATACTCGGCACACAGGAGTGAACAGGGCCAGGGATGCTGAGTCCTCTGTTGAAGCCACAGAGTTAATTAGAGCCAGCAGCAGCCTCTCTGTCAGGTCCTTGGCAGACTTCCTGGTCCCTTCTGTGTCAGTACCAGCCCACCTTCAACTGTGTCCCCAAACTGCTCACAGGAACCTGCTGGGAGCTGGGGGAAGGATGGGGAAAGGTCAGGGATCCTGGTAACTGGGGAGATTTCTCAGGAGATTCTGACATTTGGGCGATTCTCTTTTTCCTTGGTCGCAGAGCCTAGATTGGATAGATACCCTTGAACAGGCTTGCACAGTCCTGGTTCATGGGTGAAGGGGATGCATCTCCTTGCTTTTTAACACAGTGTGAGCAATCCCTTGGCCAGAATTCTGCACATGGGACCATTTCCCATAGCCAGGAAACTCATGGGGGCAGTAGACATATTCCTAACATTACTAGGACCCATGATCTGGAAGGAGCCAGGAGTTCTCTAGAGGAAGGGAGCCTGCTCAAGGGCGTCGGAGAACCAAGCGCGGGCGTTTAGCCATCTACACCACAGACTGGCGGATAAGCAGGACATAGTCATTGATCCGTCACGGATACTCAAGCCGGTTGAGTGTTGTTCTCTGCAGTGGCCAGAAGGAGGAGGGATGATCTGCGGAAACCTTAGCGCAGAGGCGCAGAGCTGCAGGCAACGCCGAGTCAGCGGGACCCTAGCTGCTCTCCCCGCACCAGCTCCTGCCAAGCGCTTCCACGCCTCACTGCGTTTAAGGTTCACAGCAACTTTATTCCTTGGGTATTGTTTACATACGAGGAGACAGAGCTCGTCAGCAGCTGGCAGGTGACCCAGCAGAGTCAAATTCGGGTTTCAGTAGCTTCAAACCCTGAACTCAGCCTCAAGGACAAGTCGCAAGGCCAAGCAGCTGCTCTATGGGGTCGCACCTTCTGGGTGAGGGCACCTGGGACTCTGTGCCTGAGGAAGTGAGTTCTGGATAATGCCACAGCGAGTGGCAGATGTCAACCCCTTTGGGGGCACCCCTCCCGCAGGTCATTTCTCCCTAAAAGGTTCGAAAGTTTAAGATGACAGGGCCGAGCAAGAGGAGTCTGAGGCTATAAGTGTTTAAAAATGTGTTGTATTCACTGTCTCAGATCAACACAACCGGATTCCGAAAGAGACCTCACTGCAATTGAACTCGAAAAAAGCCCATTAAGAGTTTCCGTCTAGTTCTGTTTTAAAGGAACCGAAAATTTGGAGGCTGTCCCAAAGAGAAGCAGATGCTCGAATTTCACATCCACCATCTCATCTGACTCGACCTCCACCTTAAGCTTCTGGGGAAGAATGAGTGAGAGTCCACAGCTTCAAACTGCTCCTTACAGAGCAGGTGGCATTGTAGGAACGTTATTCGGTGCTCGGACCTGTCCTAGGTTAGCTAACCTCCGAGCAGGGTTTGGGACAGTACCCTGTATATTCACGCCCATTTACATTTTTTTGCATGAACATGAATATTCACGATGAATGAGATGAGGGGGACAAACAACGACCTCAGTTAAGAAATCAGCTGGGCTCTGCGCAACTGCGACCTCCCTCCGGTCCCCTCGACCGCGGCGACATACCTGCTTGGGTCTCTCCTCCCGCGGAGGACAGCGCACGTCCGGGATGGCCTCGTAGACGTTCTCCGAGTCGCTGCGCGCCAGGGGCCGCGGGCAAACCCAGGAGCCCGCCACGCTGGAGGCCTTGAAGTGGCCGGCGCTACCGAGGAGGCCGGCAGGGGGCGCGGTGCCGCCGCGGGCCAAGTCGTCCAGCGACTGCGCCGGTCGCACCGGCGCTGCGGGCCGCACGTACAGGCAGGCGGGTCCTCCCGGCGCCAGGCTGCTGCGCTGGCCTCCGGCGCGCTGTCGCGCAGGGCCACACAGGGAGCTGGCGCGTCCCCGGGGCTCGGTGGAGGATCCATCGGCACCCACCGGGGTGCTTACGAAGCGGTAGTCGTAGGTCAGAGGCTCCGGGACTGCGGGGCGCGGCTGCGGCACGGAAGGCTGCGGGGCCGGGGCAGGGTCACCGAGTGCGGGCAGCTCGCGCACGTACTGCGCGGGGAGGTAGAAGGGGCGACCCCCAGGCTCGCGCCGCACGTGCCACCAGTGCTCGGTGCTGCGGCGCAGCAGTCGGTAACGCTCGTTGGGCTGGATGACGATACGGCGCCCGTCTTTGCTGGTGTACTCGAAGGGGTGCTCCACCAGCACATACACGTCCCCTTCGACGTCGGCCGCCATTGCGGCCACCGCGTTTTTTTTGCGAGCAACAAGAGGAGCCGCCGAAGTCAGGACCGCGCAGCCGGGAAGAGCACCGCGACTGGAGCTCAAAGACCAGGGTTCGAGTCCCTCTCCTGCCCTTGCCCAATGCATTCGGGCTTCAGTTTTTCCATCTCTGAAATGGGGATTTGGATAAAATCATCTCCAAAGCTCCCAGTCTTAAGGCTCCATTCTGTGACGTTGATTGTGAGATGTGGGTCTCGCTGCGATTCCGCGGTGAGGAAATTGAGGATGATAGGAATTCAACTTTACTCTCCAGGGAACCTTGGCTCAAAGACCCGCGGGGACTGCAAGGTAGATAACACATTTGCCTTAAGGTTGGCTGAGCCTCGTTTTTCGGGTTGGCGAACTGGGAATTAAGGCCCCTTTCCCGCCGCTCCTCCGCCCCCGTCCCGCCCCACCCCGACGCCTCCAGCCTGCAGGGAATCCGTGGAAAGCCCTAAAGTGCCCCCTCCCTTTAAGAGTCTGCACTCCGAGCGAGCGAGGTAATTAGCTCTGGGGCGCAGGCTCTGGGGCAGCCCCCAAGTTGCTCTTCCTTAGGGGCGTCCCTGCCTTACTTAGTCCAGGGACTTTGACGTAGGGGCTGGACAGCTAAGGCTGGAGAACCGGTTTTCTGGGTTTCTCTTTCCTTTCTCAGTGGCTTCGCCACACACGTGAATTAGGAGTCCCGCCCGCCCATCCGGGCCAGCACCGCCCTCTGCTCTCCAGCTCCCAAAGCTTCCTGGTGTGCGCACCTGCGTAGGATCCCTACCCTGCCTGCCTGCCCGGGAGAGTAGCTCCTACAGAATGCATTGCGATAGTGCCACCAGGATCCCCTAAAGTTCTTTGGAGGAATCATCATAACGCCCCACCCACCCACCCAAATGCCTGTTCAGTGTATGGGGGAAGAGGGACGATCCCAATTTGTGTGCCTTCAAAAAAGTGACGCTGGTGGCCTACTCCGGAAGTGCTGATCACTCCAAAACCCTACACTGACTACTCCGTTTACTGCTCTACAAGATGGCCTGGGGGCCAGCAGCGGGGAGTCCACCCTCTTGCTGAGGTTGACTTCATGTTTTCAAGAATTCCTTGTAGGGGGAAGAGGTGTAGACTGAGTCAGTGAGCACCCTGAGCCTGAGAGGCGGTGTCACGCTAGACCAGAGCCTGGCGAGCAAATCCTGGGAGAGTGAACACTTGGGTTACGCCCCCTTCCCCAGGACCCCAATCACGCACTCACGTTAGCTGGGAGGGTCTCAGGCTGCCCATGGACTGGATGGGCGGGGCTGGCGGAGGGTTGCAGGTGAGGTCTCTACCATCTCTGTGGGCGGGACTTCCAAGGGATGAGACCGAAGGAACCGCACAGAACAGAGCTGACTCAGAGAGGAGAGGCAGAGACCCACACTCAGTAGGGTTGTCCCCAGTCCCCAGTACAGCTTGTCTGGGAGGGTGAGGAGGAGCCATAATGTCTGTGCCGGGGCCCATGGGAGAACTGAGAGACTAGGTCTCCAGGAATAAAAAAAGGCACGAGGGAGGGATTGCGTGGAAGAGGTGCTGACGGGTAGTGAGCGGAGCTTAAGGGTCAATAGGTCCTGCTTCTCCCCTCCATCCCCGGAGGGATTTGCAACCCCTGAGGCCCTGCGTTTCGCGGGCGCGATGCTCTGGGAATGCCCGGCTGGAGATGGTTGTCTGGTCCCTGCATGCACATTGTGAGCGAGGCCATTTGCACCCTAAATCACGAACTACGAGCCTTTTGCAGCTAGACCGAGAGTACTATCCATTCCTAGTGCACCTCCGCCCTCTCAGGGCGCAGCCTGTCCGGGCCTGGAAAAACTAGAGTCCCCTTGCAGGGACGCTCACAGGAGCGCAGTGTCTCGAGTAGTGTGGCAAGGGGACCAAGGGGACCTGCGCCTCAGATCCTTCCTTTATCCTGGGAGAGCGAAGAGAAGGGGAGGGATGCGAGAGCGGGGAGGATCCCTGGAAGCAAGAACGCACCCTTAGCCAGTAGGTCTCCTGCATCTTTTGCCCTGGTCGTCCCTCGCCATAGCGTCACCAATGCCTAAATCAGCACTGGGGGACTTTAGCTGGTTTCCCTCTCGCCCCCAGACAGAAGGCAGCCCCCACTGCTAACTCTCCTCCCTGGGGATCGGGCCTCCGGGGCTTTAACCTCAGTACAGCGAGAAGGACAGGAGGTGCGCGGGGCTCCAGGGTGGGGACGGCCACCTGGGGGCACCTTTCCCGCCCTCCCACGACCCCGCACCATCCTCCCCAACACCACCCCTCCCTTAGTCTAGCCCGGCCCGGGCACCTCAGAACTTTCGCCCGCTGGCCTAGCTTCCACTTGTCCCGGCAGCCGCGCGTGGGGTCCGCGTCCGGTGCTGCCTGTTCCACGGCCCTGCTCCCGCGGTGCCCTGTTTCCTGTTCAACAATATAACCGGCGGAGAGCGCTCGGCAGAACTTCCTCCCAGGCTGGGGCTGGGCTGTGCTTGCAAGAGACAATCCCCGGTGTCCTGGCTTCCTGTCCCCTCTGGGCCGGGCCAGCGCTCTAGGAGCACAGACACCACCCTTCCCCCTCCTTCCCCGGGATCCTGGGCCACACCTGGCTGTCTCCGGGGAGGAGGCGGCGGCAGGGCCTGGATGGAGATCTGCGGGGGAGGCACTTTCTCTCAACTTCTGACCAGATTACCCTCCCACTGACCCTCATCGTCGGAAGGGGGAAAGAGTCCTTGTCCGGTACTCTGCAGGCATCTTGGGAGCCACCTGGTTCTTGGGAAAGCAGCCTTCCCACTCTGAGCTGTGCCTGGGAACATTTCTGACAAGGACAGGCCCCAGCACCAGAGCATCCATTCTCTCTGGCCTCCAAGAAGTGTAGGGTCCAACTGGGTGCCCCACTCAGGAGCTGCATAAGGTTCCTGAGCAGAGAAGGGAACCCTCACAGCAGGCCTATGTCCCTCCAGGGCTGAGGATTTGGCTGGACACACCCACCCCCATATTTTCTGACTCCCCATTCCTTGTCTTGTCCACTAATGAGCCCACATTCTGCTGGGTAGGCTCCTCCAGAGAAGGCACATGGCAGAAGAGGCTGAATGAGCTCTCTCCCTCCACCCTACCTTGTCTTTCCCTATTTGCCCCAGTCCCCGTCAGCCAGTCAGGTCTCTGGGTGGACAGCGGTCTGATGCCCGACTCTGCCGCAGCTGGCTCTTAGACATGGAAGTCCGGCTTTACTGGGTCTCAGTTCCTCCCATCGCCTCATAGGCTTGTGGGGAAGGATGAACGAGACTAAAGACAATGATGGTGCACATGACCTTTATTATTTGTTGTTACTTTCACGATAGGAGGCACTTTCTGGGGATGAGAGCCCCAGTCTTCCAGCTCCCTCTAGACAGAGGGGAGGAAAGGGAAACGGCCCCCAGAGGCCTGTGCTGAAGGTGCAAAACTGAGCCCCGGACAGGGTCAGCTCAAGTGTCAGGCCGGTTTTTTCTGGGCCTGCCTCCCCCAACCTCCAAATCCAGTTCCTCTTCTCTTCCTCTGGGTCTCTGGAGAATCTGGCTCATCGATGGCCAAGGAGCAGCCCCGCTCACTGGCTGAAGGTCCCCGAGGCCAGGAAATGTAGCCTTGGATGTTGTCTTTTTCTGTCCCATCTTCCTGTGACCTGGTTTCCCTAGGAATTAGTCTCTTTTCCTTCCTTTGTTCTTACACGGGCAGTGGGGGGCTTCTCCTGGAACCTCTGGGGAAGGCTAGCAGCAGACAGGTCTCTTGAGCCTTTAATCCAGGAGCCAGAGCTTGCCCTCCTTGCTTACCCTCTCTGAATCCCACACCCAGATTCCTGAGCTTTTACAGGTCAGTGTGTGTGTGTGTGTGTGTGTGTGTGTGTGTGTGTGTGTGTGTGATCTGTGTTCAGGCATTTAAGGCGGAAGAGCGAGCTTTAGCCTCCCACCTCCACCCAGGGCAACCTAAATTCTGTCACTTACCTCTTGTCCCCTGCTGCTTTGGCTGGCAAGTGTGCTCCACAGACCCTGAAATGCCAGTGCCTAGGATTAAGGGGAGCAGGTTGGATGGCTGGTGTCTCCCCAGCAGCCGCAGGAGTAAGAATCAGAAGCCAGACTTGGATTAGAAAAATGAGCTCTTTACTGCAAATCAGTCAAATACCACAGAAGCAGCTCCTTCTCTACACTGCCAAGGCCCACTTGTCAGAATATTGCATAAAATAACATCTCTTACATAGTGTGGGCACCGCTGAGATTCACACGAGCGAGCTCTTCTGGTGGCGGGGTAAGTGACTCATCTGAGCACATCAGCTGCTCAGGAACGGTGAGGGCAAACTCTAATGCTCTAACGTGTACAGTCCAGGCAGTGGAGGGGCTTGGGCTGCCCCTGGTAGGTTCTGGAATACTCTTGTGTAACAAGCCCACAGGGGGACAGATTCCTGCCCATTCAGGTCTACAGCAAGGAGGCTCTCATCAGGCTGTGGTTTGGGGAAAGAGTTAATGCTGGCTGTGGGGTGCAGCTATTGATACACTGCATGGTTCTGGAAGCTTTGGTTTCCCAACCACTGGACAGCATGGTCTTCCATGATGGGGACAGATTAACTGTGGCAGCCTCTACCACCTGCCAATGCCTCCTCTGGTCTATTGCACAACTCTTCAAGCTTCAGGAGGTGACTCAGCTCATTCACCCCCGGGAGGGTGGGGAAACCTCTTCTTTAGAATGACAGGCACATTTCCAGGGAGGGTCACCATTTCACCCGAGGCCTCTGGCTCTGACTTGAGTACTCTGGGATGGCCAGAAGGGCTACGGGGTCCAGGAGAGGTGAGGACAGCATAGTATATACCTACTCCCCTAAATGCCTCAAGGCTATGAACATCACCCTGAGAGCAATTCTGGAATGCTACACCAGCCCCAAGAGTCTCTTCAGGGCAAGCCTGCTCCTGGGAAGTTCAATGGACGCCGCAGTGTCCTGCTGAGAAGCGAATCTGGAGACAAGGGCTGAGGAGGCTTCTACAGCGCAGCTTCTGTTCCACAGGTGGAGCTTGGAGCCTCTCCGGTGCCTAGCCTACTCTACCCTGGCAGGGGTCAGCCCTACCATCTACCAGGACTAAGGAGGGTATAGGGATGAGGTGGGCAAGATCACAGTCTTCCTGAACAAGGAAGGCTCAAAGTGCTGACAGTGCTGGTGCTGGTCATCCCCCTGCTCCTGCTGCGTTCCCAAGCCAGAAAGGAGGCAGTGGCTGTGACAGAGGAAGGGGACACTTTCCAGGTGAGAGCACGAAGACGGAGGGCAGGGTAGTCTCTGAAACTGACCAGCCTTGCAGTGATGGGTCGTTTGGCACGAAACACTTGCACTTCCAGCAGTATGTGCCAGAACGGGCAAAGGAAAGGCGCCCAGTCCACAGAGGCTTGTCCACCCAGTCCCATGCCTGCCTCTGGGCTGGGACTGCTCTCACCCATCTGCCTGGGCATTTCTTAGGTGGTTTAGGTAGGGTCAAGAATAAAAAAAAATATTTTCTGTTTAAATATGAAGGGAGGGAACCCATCTTAAAAAACTAGACCTTTTAATCAGGAATGTGAGTTGAAAGTGCTCACCAGGCCTTGTTTCCACAGTGTATGCACAGCCCTAATGGAGGTGCTATGAAAGCTAGGTACACCAGGCTGGATGAAAGGCCTTTGCAGAGGCACCACTGGGTGGGTCCCCACCTCCTGGAGGAGAAGGCTAATGAGGGGCCAGAAGGGTCACTGGGGCTTCCTGGGCCTTCTCTGGAAGCTGGAGCTCTGGGCACACCCGAGAGTGTCCCTTACAGGGAGACAGAGAAGCCTAGGCTGATGACAAACCCAGTCGGATGGCCTCGGAAGGTCAGGACAGCAGGCTTAGCTGACAATGTTCTGCTCCTGGTACTTGCGCCGGCGGGCACAGCGGGGACAGCCCTTCCGCACCACAGCCTGGCAGCTTTGATGGAAGACAGTTCTGCACCCCTCACACCTGAGAAGAGAGCATCCGGGCCTTTGAGTGACAGTCGCCTAGACGTGCTGGCCAGGGCCTGGACAGACCCAGAGAGGCTGTCTTCTGTCTGTAGCCCACACTCACACGTACTGCCCTCCAACTCTCTTGGAGCACACTTCAGACACTGGACCCATAAGTGACGCCACGCCTGCTGATACTCTGTGCCCTACTTTATTCTTTGTAATGCTGGAGTGTTTATATGACTTCTTGCCTACCTTTAAGCAGTTCAACAGCCCAGGTCCATTTGGCTGACGCTGGCTGGCTCACCTACTGAACGTGAGTGGATGATTCCCCTAGTTTAGCCTCCCACTCCTACCTGGGGTAAGGGTAAGGGAAGACTGGGGAGTATACCCCTGTTCAGGGGCTTCTAACGATGTGCAGTACTAAATGGCAAGAATTACCACTTACTGCAGCTGGGGCCATGGTAGGTACCAGCTATCAGGTCCCCACTTGGCTAATACTCAGGCTAGTGCTCGAGGGCCAGGGATATCCTGTCAACCTCTCAACCCATTTGTAGACTGAGCTCAGAGACATCCTACTTCATGAGGCAGCAACCATCTGGGGGTGGGCTGTGAGCCCAGGCAGCTTTGGGCAGTCACAGAATCCTGGGCACCGGCAGAGTGGAGTGTGTGCATGAGAGGATGAGGGTTACCAGGGATGCTGGGTCAGGCTGTGGCTGTGGGGGTAGTAGCCCTCGTACCTGACTGTGGTGTCAAACTCAAAGGGAAAGATGATGTCATGGTGGTGGCAGATCTGGCAGATGAAGCCTCGCTGGGTGCACAGGTCACAGTGGTAGACATGCTGGGAGGCGAACTCAATCAGGGCTTTGAGGAATCCTTCATACACCCCCTCTGCAATCTGCAGGGCAAGTGGAGACGGGTCTTAGGGGGCTCTACTGCATCGCCACAGCACCTGCCTCAGAACTTCCCTGGTTTCATACGGGCAAAAAGAACTCCCTGCATCAGGTTGTTGATGTGGGCATCGGCCTGCACCCGAGGTCACTGGGGTACGGCACCAACAGATAGGATCCCAATCTACTCTGTCATCCTTGGAGGAAAGGCCTCAGCTCTTACCCTTGGGATGCTGGAACCCCTGCTTAGTCCAGGAGGTAGGGTTGGTGACTGCTCAGGAGGAGGGCAAACGGAGTCACTCTGAGGGGTGGAATGCTGAAGATTGCTGGCTGGCCCGAGTTTGCCCCTCCTGCTATCTCTCTGAGATTTCTTCAGCATTAGGAACCGTCTAGTAAATCCAGGATTTAGGGGTGAGGAGCTTGGGATGCTCACCTGCTGGAGGTCTGCAACACTGAATTTGTGAGGAGACTCCAAGAGATAATTCCTGTGGCTTAGCCTGCAAAGGCAACACAAGCACTTCCTCAGAAGGCCTCCAAGGTCAGGCCTCCAGTTCCTGGTTTCCTTCCCCTTAGCCCCGCCTACCAGTCAGCAACACAGGTCTGGGTTACCAGGCAGGCCAAGGGCACAAGTCAGTCGCCTAAGCTCCCGGTACATTAATTAGCCCCTGGTACCAGGGCAAGCTAAGTAACTTCTGGAAGCTCAGGCATCCTTCTGGGAGACATGGAATTGTTTTGAGGATGAAACAATTTGCTGAACACATTTGGTGCATTGCAAACACATGACTACCAAGCGATGAGGATGATGTGTGCTGACATGAGGTGCCCGGAACTGGGGTAAGTACCTAGTAATCCTGTGAAGCTGGTCCAATTTTAACTCCCATTTTGAGAAGACGGGAAACACAGGTTAAATGACTTGCCTGAGGTCACAGAGTTAAGAATCAGAGCTTGAACTTGACGCAGGAGTCTGGCTGTATTCTTATCCCCTCCATTGAGTCCGTGCCAGTACTGAAACAGTTCTGAGGACAGAAATCATGGACGCAGCCCCCCCCCCCCCCAGGTCACGTTCAAGCATCTGGTTTCCTCTGAGAGGAACTGACTCATACTCTACGCAAAGCAGATCTAATTTCAGGTTGAGGAGAAAAAGATGAAGGCAGGACACAGCTCTGCTCAGGTTCCTAACAGTTCAACTGCAGGGTCCCCAGGTCACATTCTGAGCAGAGAATCCCTGGCACAGAGCCCGGATGGCCACACATGTGGGTACTGGTGTGAAGGTATGCCAAGCGGGGGAAGTGTGGGGCCCTATCTGGACACTAGGACAGGACAGTGCCAGCCCTTGGGAGATGGGCCACACTCTAGTTTTGATCCACAGGAAGCCCAATCTGGGCCTAGGATGTTGAATCCTACACAGCCAAGTGAAGTGAGGACTCCAATTTGCCCCCAGAGAGCCTCCAGCTTTCTGGGAACAGGAAGCTGTCATTTATAGCCAGGAAAACATGGGAGGGGGCACAAAGGCTGACCCTGAGTTGGCAGGAAGGGTGGAGTTGATTTAATGGAGATTATCCCTGTCATCTTCCCTTTGTCCAGTCCGAGGAGCCAGCAGGGGAGTCACTCACTGTACCCTTTGCCTGTCACTGTCAGTGTGGCCTTGCAACTGATTTTTCTGTAAGGTTTGGTCGAGGGCATATACAGAGATGGACACAGCCTGTGCTGGGCCCCAGTGTCTTTCCCTACACAATGAGAAGACCCCTCTCAGTGCTCTGGGTGGCTAGGGAAGGAGGCAGGGACCCTGCCAAGGTCAGGTGATGGGGAGACTTGCATGGCTGGCCAGGGGTTTTCACCTGTTTCATATAAACCCCACTTTTCCTCTGCCCACTATCTTCCTGGGAGCTTCCCAGCCTCCTAGCCCTTCTAGCTCCTCCTGCCCAGGCTGGCTTGGGTACCCTTCCTCAGGACACAAATATTACTGATCTAGTTATCTGCCTGCCTGTCTATAGCTGATTAAGGCCCAGACACTGAGCCTATCATGTGGCCCTCTCCACAACTCAGGAAGGCCATATAACCAAGACCAGTAGTCCATCTTACGGATGGGTACACAGGCTCAGAGCACCAAAGATACTTCTTGGAGCCATATAGTGGTCTAGTTTGGGCACAGGCTGCTCCTACACTCCTCCCTTGCTCTGTGCTCTATCTAAAAGGGACTTCCAGGGGGAAAGAATGCTGCACAGAAATGCGAGCCTGAGTTAGAATTCTCCAGCACCCATGTAAAACGCTAGGATGTGGCTGCAACCCCAGTATTGTGGGGGACAAAGACAGGAGGATCGATGGGACTCACTGGTCAGCCAGTCTAAACAAAAAATGGCAGCTCCAGACTCAGTGAAAGACTGTCTCCAATGAATATGACAAAGAGCAACTGAGCAGGGCCGCCGTGTGGCCTCTGCATCCATGTGCATGGGTGTGTGCTACTTCCCGTCCCCCACGCACATATACCATGTGTGTACAAACATAAAGTAGGACTCGCACAAGCCAGGCTGCCCGAGCACCCATCAGAGGCTGCCGGGAACAAGTCAGCAGGTAGGGTGAGTGGGGCCAGCACCCATGGGCCATGCTGCAGTCACCCATTTACACAGAGGATGCCAGAGAAGGCAGTGGGACTTTTCTCCCACCCAGAGATTTTGCCTCTGGGCAGGTGTACACATTCTTTGGAGCCCTCGCCCCTGGAATCCCTGAAAAGAGAAAATGGGTCAACATCATGGGAAAAGGATAGCCAGGTACTGTGCTGATCTTAGGAGGCAGAGCTCCCAGGAAGGCTGTCTGTGGAAGGAGGCAAAGCTCTGATGGGGCTCACTGGCTGTTCTGGGCAGAAGAGGGCCAGTGTTGCCCTCTGTTCTGCCCAAGAGTCAGGGAACCATCACTGGACACGCCTTCCCTCAAGGCACAGTGCAGGCATGCCTCAGGGAGAACTGAGGAGACGTGCTCAGACAGTGCTCTCTGTGCTGGCCTCTGGGAAGCAGGCTGGGGAAGGACAGCCCGTAGACGCCTCCAGTCTCCAGAGAGCCAGCAAAGCAGCACAAAGTCCATACTATGCAGCACACCTCACTCCTCCCAAAGGCTCCCCAGAGAATACAGCCCCTCAGAAGCCACATCTTTAGCCATAAGTTAGGGCCTGGAGGCCCGAGGCAGTCACAGAGATCTATCAGACTCTCCTGAAGTCCCACTTCCCATCCCTAAGCACTAAAAGATCTAGGCTCTGGGGAGGAAGGGGTTTCTATTGGGCGTCCTGAGAGTGCAGCTATTGTACGTGCTGCAGATGATCCAGAGAGGAACGCTGCCAAAGCAAGCAGCCAGGGCCAGCATCCTTCTCGCTTCTACCCGTTACCACTTTGCCCACTTTCATTCCTTCTTCAGCGGAAAGCACTTCCTGAACCTTCCATGCCTGGTGCTTTCCTCCATCGCCCGCGTGTGCCACTCCTCAGCCAACCTTCCTCTTCCCCTCCTTCCCTAGGTGACTTCTATTTACTTCTCAGGTCTCATTTCAGAAGCCGCTCCCTCCAGGAAGCTCTTCTGATGCATCCTCCTGTCCCCTGTGCACATCTGGAGCATCCTTCCTCTCTCCCTCCCTCTGCCCCCACTGGAGGTGCTGCTGGCTCGCCTGCTTCCTGCCACATCAGTGGCTTCCTGAAGGGAGGCCTCAGGTCTGCTTTACTCAGCACAGGCACTCGGAATGGTTGCTCTCAATAAATGTTTGTTGAACAAAGAAACAAGTGAACATACAGCAAAACCGCACACCACCCTCAGAGGACACAGTGATTTCATTGCCAGTAAGTTCCCAGCTCAGCTCTGGCATTTCCCAAGTGCACACCCTGCCCAGGCTTTGGTGGGTGTGTGTGCACACAGGTGCATGCGCACATAAAGTGCTCACCGCTCACCTTTTGCTCAGCTCCTTCAGGGCACCACTTCTGCACAGGCCCAGGTAGTCCCCCAGAATCTTCAGCTGTTCCCGGCTCCTGCCAATGAGGTGCATGCGCTCCACATGCTCATACAGAGAGGCATTCACCAGCTGCAGGTTGATAAGGGGCTGGGCCCGGATCTGTGCCAGGAACTTCAGGGCCTGCCGGCAGACCTGAGAAAATCCAAGGAAGACCTTGCCTGCTCAGCTAAGGCTTCTGGCTGGATGCTGTGTTACCTCGTTCAAACCTGCCTGCAGCCTGTCCTCACTGAATGGTATTTTCTTCAAGTTACAGAGCAGGAAATAAGGCCAGAGAATTGAGGTCACTTGACCAAGGTCACACAGCTCAGAAAACCTTCTGGTCAACATCTGAAAGCAGTCTCAAACCCTGTTGTTGTCTGATTCTGACCATGCTGAGGCAAGGGAGGGGTCCCTCCCCATGGGCCTCACAGACTCTTTCCACACTTTCCTGTCCTCCCAGCCCCCTTTTCCTGCCTACAGGAAACATGCTGTCCTCTGGGCCCTAACTCAGGAACCAGGTGACTCCGCTGCCATCAAGCTCCAGCGACAGGAAGCTACAGAGCAGACAAAGCTCCATGACATTCCTAAGTGCCCTCAGCTCTTGCCAGTACTTCAGGATAATGTTAGAGGGTCTCAGCTGCCAGCATCTCCACTTGGAAATAAGTGATTCCTCTATATTCTCGCATCTTCAGAACCGTCCCTGGGGAGGTGCCTATGTTACAGATGGTGAAACAGCCTCAGAGACGCGAAAGTGGCTCATCCAACTTGCCTGTGGATGGCAGAGGCCAACAGGCGTCGTCTTTCTCATGGGGCTGCCATAAACTCAGTTTTCTGTGGCCAAGAGCTAAGGTTTGCTACAGGAAAATCAAAGCACACTTCATGAGATTACTTTGAGTTTAGCCTAAAAGCTATAACTGCATTTCCCACGTCCAGAGCCCTGAGGTAACATCCCCCAGTCTGCACAAAGCCCAGTAGCAAACCCTGATGACTGGGATCAAAGTGCTGCCCTCTAGACTGAGCCTAGCTTTTCCCACAACCCAGTCTCTGGCTCAGCTGAAACAACATCCAGCAATGTGTGCTAAACACTGCCCAGCCCTGCCCATGGGCCTTCATGTTCCCCAGAGGCTGTTTATATCCTGGGGCACGGAAGAGACAGGCCAAGGCAGAATGCCGGCCCTGGGGTGACGTTCTGCCAGGTGCCAGCTGGATCTCAGCACAAGTGGGTCAGCCAGCGCAGTGGCAGCAAACAATGAAGTCCCAAACCCTTGGGCCAACTACTCTCTGCTTTGAATTTCCTTGTCTTTCCCAGGCCAGTGATTGCTGAGGGAGAGCTTTTCTGTTCCCAGAAGCATCTATAACAGGACTGCCATGTCCCAGTGCGGGACAAAATGAGGCAGATTCCAGCAGTAAATGGGGAGCTCCATACACGCACCAGGCTAGCAGTGCTAAGTGTTTTAGTGTCAAAGGGCTCGTGCGCATCTCTGAATTTTGAGGTGTACCCTCTATGTAGTGGACTAGTTAATACTGAGGGCAGGGGTGGAGACAAGATCAACAACAGAAGGCCAAAACAAAGCCAATGCTGGGGTTTCCCCTCACCACAGGGGTGAAACTAACTCAGAGTCATCATTCCTGTATGGTGGGGCACAGCCAAAGTCAAGACTGCAGCCCACAGGCTCTGACAGAAGCAAATGGCTCCTTCCTTGTGTTTCTATGTCCATGCCCTAGGGAGAAAGCCAAGTCTGTTCCCCTGGAGAAAGACCCTGGATAAGTGGCCCTAGGGACAAAAGTGTAACAGGCTGCGAGGACAGAAAGGCACAGTTGACAGGTACTAAGAGACTATCACAAGCAAGCAACAAATTTCCTTCAGAAGTATAGATGATAAAGGTGCCCAAGGGCCATCAAGAGGGCTCAGTAGGTAAAGGTGTCTGCAGTCAAGTCTGATGAGCCAGTTCAATCCCCAGGACACACGCGGTGGAAGGAAGAAAAGACTGGTGTGTGCACATGCCGCGTGCACACATACAGTAATGAAAAGGTACCCAAGACAAAATGTTAAATAAACAAAGTGTGGTGAAGCAGGGAGTCCAGATGCTTATATACTCTAAAACAAATACTCTCTCTAAAAACGAGCATGGCCATTTTACAGCCAAGAACACTGTTAAAGGCTCTGAATGTGGCTATTGTCGACAGTAACACCTAATTTTGATGTGTCTTTTTGGGCCTCTCTAAGTTGTAGGTGTTAAGCAATAACGACACTGTATGACCTAGAAAAATGCTTTGTCCTCCCAGCTCATCAGCACACGCAAAGCTATGTCAGGGGTGCAGTCCGCTGGCTAGCCCATCTGTATGTCCATCCACCCGTCCACCAGTGTGCCATGCCTACTCTAGCCTAACTTTCCCACTGAGCAACCTTCAACAACTCTGTTGCTATCTTAGCTTCAGGGAACTGTCCTGAGGGACACTGGGGACCAAGGCAGAGTTCTATAAAGCCCTTTTCAGGGAACTGCAGATAGACACCAGGCTTTCAGGGCCTGAACTGGTGACTCCGGCTCCCCTACAGTCAAAGTCCTCCAAACCAACAGGCAGCCTAGGGGATAATGTTTCCCAGTCACGAGCAGCTCCGTGCGGGCAGCGACAGCCTGGCCTAGACACTTACCGGGCGCTTGGTGAGGTCCCAGTTGTGTATGATTCTGGCTGGGATCACTGAGGCATCGTCTTGGTGGCAGAAGTCACAGTAATACAGGCCAGAGAAGGCACAGAGCTTGGGTCGCACAAAGGAGAAGCCGATCTGCCGTGAGCAGCCTAGGGAAGGGACAGTGGGAAGTGAGCAGTGGGGCCAGAGTCAGCTTCATGTAACATGGAATCTGCTCCAGTGGGAAAGGGAAGACAGTCACTCACGGGCTGGCAAGATGGTTCAGTGGGAAAAGGCACCTGCCACCAAGCCTGATACTAAAGTCTGATCTCTGGAACCCACATGGTAGATAGAACTGAGTCCTCTGACCTCTTAATAAATATGCAATTAAAAAAAAAAGTCACTTGTATTTCTGTTACTTAAAATCAAAACTTTTTTTTTTTGAGATGTATGTAGAATAGACTGGTCTTGAACTCAGAGAGACCTGCCTGCTTTCTGCCTTCTAAGTGCTGGGATTAAAGGGCACCTGGAGAAACTGTTGATCATGACAGCATACTATTAAACAGTAATTGCTGGGTCTGGGAGCCCTCAGAGGATGAGGAAGGAGGATTCTGAGTTTGAGGTCAGCTTAGGGTCACATAATAAGAACCTGTCTTAAAACAAACTCATAGGAAAACATCTGTCAGGTCACATCAAGACTAAGGGATAGGTGGCACTCAAATTTGGGCTTGGCTGGTCACAAAGCCAGCATTCTCCATAGGCACCTCTGTTCACTGGCTCCGCTGCCTGCTTCCGGATGCCAACCTGTACTCCTGCCTCTCCCTAGTGCTTAGACACAAGAGAACAAAGCCAGGACCTTGACCAGCAGTGCCGGATCTGTGGACAGAGGTCCGGTCACAGAAAATGGAGAAGCTAGCAGGAACAGCGTGGCCTAGACATAACATGGTGTCTGCTTGAGCCTACAGTAACATTATCTCAAGACAGTGAGCAGTGATAATTTAGTCACTTGGGCAGTAATCTCTCCATACCAGAGGGTAGCGAGAGTCAGGAGTGCCCAGGGCAAAACACTAGCATTCAACTTAAATGCTTGAACACCCCCCACCTCGCACTGGCACGGGAGGAAAAGGTGACTTTGGTCTCAGGACCGAAGAGCTGCTTTCCTGATCAGCTGCCTCCTCCCGACCTTCTCCTAACTTTGCAAAGATTCTGTTTCACTGTAGATCTTAGCTGCTGCCAGCACTTTGTGAGGTCACGACAAAGTGTAAACAACACAAGTGCCCTGTAAACTATGAGCTCGAACACGAATATCATTGGTTGGCATCCTCCCAGCCACTGCCAGTACGGCAGTGTAGAAAGTCTGAACTCCCTGGGTTCACAGGTCTCAGATGGGAGGCTGGCAGGTGACAGCCACAGTGCTCACGCCCACAGACAGGAGTCCCCCCACAGGAGCGGAGTGTGAGTGCTAGGGCAGGCAGAGGTTTTCTGCAGGAAGTTCTGCTCAGCCACTTCACCCACCCTCCGGGGGCTTGCCACAGGCCACTTCCTTCCAGGCACTTGAAGCAGGCTTTCCTCTATGGTCCTGTGGGCTCCACCCCACCGGGACAGCTCTACTCTATTCTTCTGTAACAGGGTAGTTGACACCTTCCCTGGACAGCAAGTCCAGGAGATAGGTGGGAGGAGGTACCCACGGAAGGCAGACAGTGGAACATCCACTGGGAGGCCCTCTGGCGTCACGTCCATGTGCACACGACACAATCATCAACGGCCAATTCTGCCTCTTGCATATACTAAGAGCCAGAGACAAGATACTAGCTTTGGACTCCAGTTTCCTCACCAATACTAAATGAGAGAAAATGTAGCCCCTAATCTCCAAGGATATACTGATGGGAAAAATGAGAGAATCCAAATGAAGCCTCTGGCCTTGTGCCCTGCACAGGTTCAGATCAGCTCCTTCTCACGATGATGCTGGCACAGCAGAATCCTTCACATAGACTGATACACATCTGTGAAAAGGACGGGAAAGCCAACTAGGTGTGACGCCAAATGCCTGTAATCCCACTGCTTAGGAGGCTGAGGCGGCTGGGGCTGCGTAGTGAGACTGCATCTCAAACAAACAAACAAAACCAGGAAGAAGTGGCGGGCACAACAGCACAGGCCTACAATCCCAGCACTTAGGAGGCAGGAGGACCAAGAGTTTAAGGTCGCCTTCAGTTACATAACAATTTCAAGGCCAGCCTGGGCTACACAGACGTGAGGGGAGGATGAGCCCTCAAACTGTGGAGCAATATACTGCCCAACACAGTGGCTCAAAGTCAGAGGCCGCTTTTATACTTAAATGAATGTAAAACTCATTTCTTAGTTATTTTCATATGTACTGTAACTACGGTTGGGAAGCACAGACCCAGACGCTTGCATCGTTACAGAAGCCCTACTGGACAGCACTGAATAGCACGACTCCTCAGAGTATGCAAGCATACATGCTTCGGAAGGCTCTTATACCCTGTAACAAAGTATATTCAGTGTAGCAAAAGTATAAAGCAGGAAGGACAGAAGGGCTCAGGAAGCAGGACTGCCACTCACGGTCCACCCAACAGTAGGAGGTGCCAAGTGACACGGCAGGGGGCTGTCCACAGAGGGCACTGTGGAGGAACAGAGGCCGCAGGGTAGGCGCCATCTGCTGTATCATTTATGGGAAGGATGAAGGCCCTGGTGGGGAGCCCAAACTGAGGACCCCACAGGAGGAAGAGCATATCCAGCTGGGGTTGGTGGGAGAGTCGGTCAGCACCTGCGCAGAAGCAGCCCTGGGAGTCAAGGCCCTTCTCAGTGGGGATGGCCACCAGGTACTGTAGCAGGAAGCCATTCTCCCTGGTGGCAAACTTCAGCACCTCCTGGCAGTTTTCATCCAGACTGCCCCCGAGCGTCACAGCCTCCTCTGCTGACTCCAAGTAAGATGCCAGCACCTTTCGGACAAGGTCTCTCCACAGGGCGGCCTCCTCAGTGTTCTGGGCCTGTAGTTTCAGGACGGCCTTGGCTGTGATGATTTTGAAGAAGGCTGGGCCCCCAAGGCTGGTGTCTGGCAAGATGTCTCGGATGGTCTCCACTCCATGGCTATCACTTAGCATCTTCTCATTGTTTCTCACACGGAAACATTTCAGAGACTCCAAGGACAGGGAAAAAATATAGGGAACCCAGGTCCGGTCTGCATACAGGTACAAAAGGGACTCTTTGATAGCATCCGGCTCTGGAACCTGGGCAGATGTCCAGTCCAACTGCATGCCCTGGGCAGCTGCAGGCTCTGGGAGCAGGGCTGAGTGAGGGGGGAGCTTGTCTGGTGGAGCCTCTAGGGCATCCTCCGGCTGGTCTGGGTACTGGATATTCACCCACTCCTCCTCCTGCTGAGGACGCACCTTCTGCAGGGCTTCCCGCACACGGTCAAGCCAGTCCTCAGCCTCATCCTGGGAGGAGGCACGCAGTGCCAGCTTCTTGCCAGAGAAGACCAACTCAAACCGTCCATCGCTGTGGGCTGGCCCCACGGCCTCACATCGTAGCAAGGAGCAGCTTTCCATGCAGGTGCGCTCCTCATCACTCAGGTAGAGGCGGAGCTCCAGTGGAGACAGCTCGCAAAAGAATTCCTTCCAGATGCCCATGGCCCCTCGCCGGGCTACTGTGCCCAGTTTCATGAGGCCCCGGAACGGGTTCGATAGGCCTAGTGGAAGAAAAGAGGCACTTTAGAGTGTGAATCTGTCCTTTTGCGATCTTTACAATTCAATTCAAAGCCAAAATCGATGCCCAATATTGTTCCACGGGAGAGTGACTGCCATTAGAAGCTGGCCCCAAGCACTTTCAGATGAGATCCTGATAGCCAGGAGTGTTGCACACCTCCTCCTGCCGTCCCGACAGCTGGTGACCTCCCCTCCAACATCTCACTGAAAAGACTCCGCCATGGGCCTCCTCACTGCACTGCCTCCACCCACTCAAGGCCATCTTTCCAGCAGTTCTCCTCCTCTCTCTACTGGGTCATCCCTGTCACCACACACGCTGTCGTTCCTGTCAGTCACCACACACGCTGTCGTTCCTGTCACCACACACGCTGTCGTTCCTGTCACCACACACGCTGTTGTTCCTGTCATCACACGCTGTCGTTCCTGTCAGTCACCACACACGCTGTCGTTCCTGTCACCACACACGCTGTCGTTCCTGTCACCACACGCTGTCGTTCCTGTCACCACACACGCTGTCGTTCCTGTCAGTCACCACACGCTGTCGTCCCTGTCACCACACACGCTGTCGTCCCTGTCACCACACACGCTGTCGTTCCTGTCACCACACACGCTGTCGTTCCTGTCACCACACACGCTGTCGTTCCTGTCACCACACGCTGTCGTTCCTGTCACCACACGCTGTCGTCATTCTTTCCACGCTCAGACACCGTTTCTCTCGGTTCCCATCTCTAACTGCCACCCTGCTTCTCGGTCTCCTTTCCCGAAACACCGGAGAAACACCCACATCTGCCTCCAGCTTCCCCGCTCCCATTCCTTCTTGAACCTGGTCCCATTAGGGTCTCATCTCCTCATGCTATTACAGCTGCTCCTTCGTGGCCACCAAAGCCTACCTTGTGGTCAATCCAAAAAAGCCTCCATAAAGCCCTCATTTCTAGCCTTCATCTCCCCTGACCACCTAAGCCTGGAGCACTTGGGACTCAGTACTTGTGCCTCAGCTCCATGAACACCCTCCTCCTAGCTGTTCTCACGTGCTTTCAGGGATTTCTGTGAACACATGCACACATAAGTAAATACTAATAAAATAATAAATGTTTAAATTAGCCGGGTCATGAGATGCTCAGAACAAAAGCCAAGCACTCCCTTCGGTCCTCGGCTCCACACGCCTCGTCTCTCACACTACCACCACCACTGCCATCCACTCTGCTCACCATGGCTCCCTGGACATGTCAAGCATGTTCCCAGAAGGGCGCTACTAACCACCTTCTCCCGGCTTGAAATGCAGATCACTCCATGCTCCCTTCACCCTGAACGTCACCTCATCTGTGAGGATGGCCTTGGTCAAACTCTAGCAAGGCTCCTCTCCCTCTGGTCACTATGGATAGTTCCCCATCATCACCATGTTACCACACAACAATTACTGGTCAATTTTCCTGCATTCTGATGGGGGAAGGGTGGGGAGGAAGCTTCAGGAAGCTAGGACACTGTTCTCAGCACCCAGGACAGTGCTGGGCAGTGCTGGGCACAGCAGAGAAATACCTCCTGCATGAGTATGTGGTTAGGTAGGTGAGTGAGGACCTGTGCACCGCAAGCTGCTCCTCGTTCCCTATGCCCCGGAACTACTCCCGAGCAGGAGTCTAAAAGACACATGATTCTCTCTTCCCATCCGGACTAGCGTGTCAGGGAACCTAACAGCCGACACATTAAGCCCTGACTCTCTGTGGTTAGAGACTACAGTCAGCCATGAGAGACAAGCCCAAGTCCTCTGCTGACGGCCTCCCATCAGTAAATGAGTGACAGAACCAACCTCAAGTGACTCTGGAGGGACGGTGACTCACGCTTTTAATCTTGGCACTAGAGAAGCTACGGGAGGACTGTGACAAATCTGAGGCTAACTCAGGATGAGCAGCTGAGTTTCAGGCCAACCTGTGTATAATGTGAGACCTTGTCTCAAAACAAAACTAAACAAAACAAAACCAGCTGGGTGTGGTGGCACAGGCCTATAACCCCAATCCTCGGGAGGCAGAGGCAGGTGGATCTTGTGAATTTAAAGCCAGCCTGGTCTACATAGCGAGTCCCAGAACAGCCAGGGCTACAAAGTGAGACCCTGTCTCAGAAAAACAAACAAACAAAAACCAAACCTAAACATTTTGAGGGTTGCTGAAAATTAAGCGAGGGTTACTTAATGCTGGTAGGAATTCTCAGGGCATGGAGCTCAAGCCATCCCATAAACAGCACATGGAGGGCTAAACCACACCGCAGGTCTGATAAAGTTGCTAGGGCTGCTCCCTCAAGCATCCAGATAAAAGGCCTTTAGAAGGATCCAGCTGGCCTTCAAGGGCAGGTTCTCCTCCGAGTTACGGAAGGAGTCTGTGGGCTCTCTGCCATCCTAAATGTCTTGGTTTCGTTTTCAACAGTACTGGAGACTGAACCCAGGGTTCACACCTTAGGTCAGTGTTTGATCACTCAGCTGTATCCCCAGTATATCATTTCACTTTTTTGAAATAAGGTTATGTTAAGAGACCCAAGCTGGCCTTGAACTCACTCAGTGTCCTATGAAATTGAGATCCTCCTGCCTCTACCTGCCGAGCAGCTGAAATGGTGGGTTGGCTTTGCTATCCTAAACGTCACTGACAATAGTTCCATTTCAGTATATGACATAAACCAGGAGTGGCACACATTTGAAATTCCAGCATTGCAGAGGCTAACACATGGAGATGGTGTGAATTTGAGGCCATTCTCAGCTAAACATTAAGCACTAAGCAAGCCAGGACTATAGAGCAAGACCCTGCCTCAAAAAAAAAAAAAAAAAAATTACATTTTGTAATCAGGCCTTTTGTTTGTTCTTCTTTCTCTGAGGCACAGGTGGCCTGACTGGCTGGTGCTGCTGAGCGTTCTGAGTGCAGCACCCGTGGGCAGTTCTGCCGCTGCTCTAGAGGACTGTGTGAGGGAGTGCGGCACCTTCCCGGAAGTGCTTTTCTGCCTCCACACCCTGGATGGACGCACTACCTGTCTGCAATGGCTAAGAGGACTGAGAGCTGTCTTTTGAAAGACACTGTCCCTGGGGATAGGACTCTATAGAGACACCTACCCATCTGCCTCCGATGCACCACACAGAAATTTTTATGATCTTGTGCCAGCACGGATGCTGGGGCTGCTTTGGCATTCCTGCAGTCTGGTGAAGGCACACACGCTTTGTCTAAGGCCCCCAGGGAACAGCTCTTTCTTGGTCCTTGAGAAAAACACCTGTGGAGGGCAGGCCGTGACTCTGGAGTCCCATCTGGAGATGTGGCGCCATCAGAAGCACTCTTGGGAGCATGCTCCTGGGGAGGTCGGCAGAAGTCATCTTCAGAAATCCAGCTCTTGCTTTTCTGTAAGAAAAAAGGAATGAGGCAGTCTTTTAAGAGTTTTAAAAATATTTTCTTACAGTTCACATATAATAAACTTAAAAATATGGGGCAGGAGAGATGGCTCAAGGGTTAAGAACACTTGTTACTATTGCAAAGGACCCACGTTTGGTTCCCAGTGCCCACGCTGGGCGGCCCCCAACTCCCTGTAACTCCAGCTCCAGTGAGTCTGTCACCGTTTTCTGGCCTCCGTGAGCAAGTGCGCGCTCATGCACACTTTCCTAGGTAAAACACAACTTAAAAGTGGGTGTGCAACTCCATGTCTTTGGTATACTCACAGAGATGTATATGTATATCTAAGTTTGGAATATTTTCATCAGCCACAAAACAAACAAACCCTCTACCCACTAACAGACGTGTCTATCTCCCAAGCCCCCTGTCTTGGACAGATTATGCTTAAACTCCATATTTAACTGAGACTAGCATGCTGCTTTTGGCTAAACCATTTTACATTCCCATCTGCACTGCATGAGGCTGATATTAAGGGGGGGAGGGAGGGGCACATGGAGGCCAGAGCACAACTTTAGCCGGTTTTCTCCTTGCATCTTTATGTGGGCTCTGGGGATCACACTTTGGTTGTCAGGCTGGAGTGGGAGGCTCCTTTACTTACCTGCTGAGCACTCGCCAGCCCTCCAGCTTCCTTCTAAACTCTCCAACCTCTGCCACTATGTCTTCCTGCCATGCTGACCTGTGATGTGTTCTCATTGCAGTTCTGATTTGCATTTCCTCAATGCCTAATGGCAAGAGAACATCTTTCCATATTGATGATCTCTATCTTTTCTTTGGATTTTTATTTTGAATTGGGTTCATGGCTTTGTTGTTAGAGTTGACCTCTGCCTCAGCCCCAGAAGACCTGCTGAAATCTTCACCCTCAGAATGTGATGTCTCTAGACAGGGTCCTTGCAAACATAATTAGTTCAGATGCACATGTACTTCATCCAACACGACGGATGTTTTCACAAGAGGAGACATAGTGGCACACACCATTCCCACGACTCTGGAGCAAAGATAAGCAGATCTCTACAAGTTCAGGGTAGCCTGATCTGCAGTGAGTTCCAAGCTAGACCCTGGCTCAAAACCAAAGAGGAAAGGAGATGACACAGAGGAGGGAGAAGCATGGGATCATGGAGGAGGGAGTGGAGGGGTGCACCTACAAGCCACAGAACACCAAGAATACTAAGACCTAAGGAAGACAGGGCAGAGGTTCCTCCTCAGCATCTGCAGGGGGAACCAAGCCCGTAGACATCTGGCTCTGGGCCTGGCTTCTAGTACTACTGAGGAACACACAGCTGCTGTCTTACGTCATCTAATTTATGGTATTTTGTTACAGCTGTTTTAGGAAAACAATAAAAATTACAAGAGTTCTGGGCAGATTCTGGACACCAGAACTGTACTGGGCTATCTGATTAGCCAATAATTTCTTCTATTCTATGCTATCTTTTATTTTTTTATCCCTCTCCCTTCCCCTCTTTCTGAGATACTGTCTAGAGCCAAGGTTGATCTTGAGGTCATTACATAGCCCAGGCTAGCTTTGGGCGCCCCCCCCCCCCCCCGCCCCGACTCAGCGTCTCACGCACTAGAACTACAGGCACAAGCCCCTATGCCCAGCTTCTGTTTTCCTTCTTAGTGGTGCCTTCTGGAGCGCAGAGATGTTTCAATTTCAAGCCTAATTTAGCCAGTTTTCCTTCTGTCTGGGCTCCTGCTGCTTTATCTCAGAAGCCACTGCTGAAACTAACGTCACCAAGATTTACTCCTACGTTTCTGCTGAGAGCTTTATTAGCTCTTACAGCTCTGTGACCCGTTTTGAGTCAACTTCTGTGTGAGATGTAAGGAAGGGGTGCAGCTTGATTCTCTTGCAGGGGAAATACAGGGGTACCAGCACTTCAGGCTCTTTGGTCTTGGAGATTTGGGATGAGGGAGGTGTGGTATGTGGGGTTTAGTCCCAAATTATTGCTTCTAACTCTGCTCCCCACATTGAGAAGGTTCTTGTAGCCCCTAGCAGGGAGGTCCTTCCCCTCCCCTTCCCCCCATCTACAATGTGAGTCTATTCACTGACAGGGGAAGTTGGGGATATCTGGAGCCAGTCAGCCTGTGAGAATATTGTTCAGTTCCTATTTTTCACTACTGTGAGCCTTTCTGCCTTTCTACGCTGGAACATGGAAGAGCAGAGGCAAGGAAGCTGGCTGGTTGCACTGACTGTCTACACAAAGGACATGAGTCACCCAAGGGCAGGACTCGCCCCACTGCTCTGGTAAGTGCTACCAATCTCACTGTGACATTGCTATTTCCAACCCTAGATCAAGACCGCCTTCCCTGCTGACGTAGACAGGGAGGCGGGTTCAGGCTGTGTCAGAGGGTCGGTCTGGGCAGTTTAGTGCATTCAGATGTGACAAGACTCCTGGAGCAAAGAGGCAAGTTCTGATTCAGGCACTGGGGGGAGCTCCAGAACCGGGCCCCCAGGGCCTCTTCATGTGACTTTCAGAGATGGCAGGTGCTTCCTTCCACTAGGGACAGGATGATGTGTCAGAAGGGTGGCTGCTAGGGACCATGCAAAACTGGTCTAAACAAAGAATGTCTGGGTCACCAAGACCCAGATGATTCCCCGAGGAAAATGAGGAATAGCTCCCAGGAGCCACATGGCCATCCTGGTGACCTCACACACACCTGGTGACCCTGCCCTGTGCAAGCCCCAGGAGGAGAGGGCTCTGTCCCTTACGATTCCACCAGGGGTCACCTCTCACCACTGGAAGCCCCCTGCTCACATCCTCTCACCTCCCAGGCAGCGCATCACCCAATTCAGTGAAATCTGCTCACCTCCATTCTGTAAGGCTGTTCCCAAATATCATTTTTCTTGATAATGTCAAGCAAAAATGCAGGGCATTGAGTCATAAAAGATAGGAGACCTTTCATTTGCACAAGAGTGTGAACAACTCCGTGGAGTCAGTTCTCTCTATCCACCTTTATTTGGGTTCCAGTGATGGAACTCCGGTCGCTAGACTTGTGCGGCAGGTATTTTGACTCACTGAGCCGTCTTCTGGTCTGAAGGATGAACTCCTGACTACCCAACTGCCTTCACTGTAAAACAACAGAGGTGGGTGGAAGGGTCAGGAGGGATGGAGACACCTGTGGATTCATAGGTTCGTGGTGTGTGTGTGTGTGTGTGTGTGTGTGTGTGTGTGTGTGTGTGGAGAGGGAGACTACTAAGAAATGTTCATAGTCCCCTGACCTCAAAGCAGCCACCGGGAGATGATTCTCTAGAGAAAGGATCTCAAACAACAATGGGAAACAATGGGGCAGGTCCCACTGAGGGAGCACTGAGGGTGTATCTGCTTCATGGGGCGGGGCAGAGAAAGAATACCTGAGCAATAATGGATCATGGCAATCACATGATCACCATCTGTTTCCCTTTTTTCTTACCTCGTTCTGCCACCCTCCCGTGTCTGCCTGCTTAGAGCCTCATATCTGGCCAGCTCTGTTCCTTCAAACTGTAAGGAGATCAACACTGGCCTGGGAACTACATCAGAGCAGCATCTGCCATTACGAATCCAAGCCAGAGGAAAGCCGCCTTGTGCTATTAGATACCAGGAGACGATGGTTAAGGGATGCAATTGTCTCTGGATCACCTTCAGAAGGACTGGACTTTCTGTTCAGGCTGTCCTCGTCATGCCTGTGTGCACAACTGCAGGAGGGGATCCCAAGCCACAAACACACAGTGTGTGGGACAGTGATTAGGCCAGGCTTAGTCACCCATAGGAGCTCCCCCCTCCCTTCCTCCCCAGCACTTAGCTGTAGTGTAATTACAATGTACATCATCAGTTGTCTAATCTGGTGGCTGACCCCAAAGGCCAGGACTCTTGTCCGTCCTGTTTCATCACTGCATCCCTAGCATCTATCACGGTGCTTGGCTCACAGTCAATGCTTTGTGCAGAATGATTGTAAACAAACATTTGACAAAGAAAGGCTGAATGTTTCTCAGGGCTGTAAAAGCTTGATGGTGACTAGACTAACCCTGCCAACAACAAAAGACAACCAAAGAGGGATTGATGAATTCCACCTTCTAAATAAGGTAGAACAGATAACAAGGACAGCCACGGGGATGGTGCTTTTCAGACCTGGGGGGCAGAAAAGGCTGGGACAGCACTAAGACACAGGGGACAGTCGGGAAGGGTCCAGGCACAGGGGACAGTCAGGAAGGGTCCAGGCACAGGGGACAGTCAGGAAGGGTCCAGGCACAGGGGACAGTTACTGTAAAAGCTGGAGCCTATAAGGAACTTGCTTTATCTAGGGTTCTGACAGGAAGCTAGAGGGTCAACTCTATAGACGGGGAAGAATTATGTTGAGAGGTCAGCTACCCAGTCCCATCATCTCTGGGACTCTGACGAGGCACAATGTCTGTGATGAGGTCTAGGTCATACTTGGGAGCTCCCTCGAGACACAGACAGCCACTTCTTAACGCATCCTGTCTGCAGACCTTATAACCTTCGGCACATCTTTATGATTGCCTAGTTGAGGCCTCATAAAATGCATCTTCCAGGAGTAAATCTGGAACCATTTTCAGAAGGGTAAATACAGAGAATCTGACTCAGTTATAGAATTACATGATTTTCATAGTCAGAGTCAATACTTTGAGGTAGATCAAGCAGATGTCCACATAGAAAAATATAAATTGAAGCCAGAGAGGTGGGTCAGTGGGTAAGGTACCTGTAGCCAAACCCGACGACCTGAGATTGATCCCCAGAAACCATACGGTGGAAGGAGATAACTGACCCCCAGAAGACGTCCTCTGGTCTCCATTTGTGTGCTATAGCACACTTAAGTGGCCACATATACACTTTCACATGCACACATACACTCAATCAATAGATGTAAATAAACAACAAATTGACTGCTACCTCACGACCAAGCACGGGAAGTGAAAGCAGGAGAATCAGAAAGGCAAAGTCATTTTCAGCTTAGAACATGATCAGTATGAGGTCAGCATTGGCTAAATGAGACCTTGTCTCAAAAATCAGAAAACAAAACCAAACAAAAACCAAAGGACATGAATTCAACTTAAAAATGGGCTGGAGAGATGGCTCAGTGGTTAAGAGCACTGGCTGCTCTTCCAGAGGACTCTGGTTTGATTCCCAGCAACCACATGGTGATTCACAGCCATCTGTACCTCCAGTAACAGGGAATCAAATGTCCTTTTCTGGCCTCTGTGAACACCAGGAACACATGCAGTGCACATACATACATACATACATACATACATACATACATACATACATGCATGCAAAACACCCACACACATAAAATAAAAATTAAAAAATAGAATGTTATGGTGCTTATATGGTCTTCTATAAGCAAAGGAAAGGGCATTCTTTAGTCACCAGAAACCTAGAGATTAAAAACACCACGAGCTACCACTTCTCATCTCCAGGATGGCTATAATAATAGAACCGTTTGAAACTAGATAATTACAGCTGTTGGTAGCGATGCTGAGAAACACACTGCTGGAAATGTAGACTAGGCCAGGTGTTTTGGAAAACAATTTGGCAGTTCCACAAAAGGTTAAAAATAGAGTTACTATATGATCCAAAAATTCTACTAATAGATTTTTATGTACTTAAGAAAATTAAAAGCATGGCCATAAGAAACCTTGCACACCCATGTTTATAACACTATTTGTAGTATTCAAAAAGTATTAATAACCCAAATGCCCAACAACACATAAATATCACATGACTTAGTCACACACTGGAAAATATCATGGAGTATTTATTACTCACCAGAACAGGGATGAAGAACTGACACATGCCGTAACGTGGGCAAACACTGTTATTGGTTTATTTTTGAAATAGGGTCTTCTTATGCAGACTAATTTGGCCTCATGATCTTCCTGCCTCTGCCTCCTGTGTGCTAGGCTAATAGACATGAGCCATCATATTCAACTGAATTAATTTTTAAACCATCATGCTTAGGGGCATGGGAAGATGGCTCAGTCAGTAAAATGTTTGCCACACAAACATGAGGACTTAATTTAGGATCCTCAGCACCCGTGTATGCAGCAGCATACCTATGGGTTCCGCACATATGTGTGCACATATACACAAACAGCTGAAGTCAATCACAAAAACATGTTATTCCATTTATATGAAATTTCCAGAACAGATAAATCTATGGAGACCAAACAGTGGTTGTCTGAGGTTGAGGGGAATAACCGTTAATAAAGTTTCTTTAAATGGGTGACTTAAATGTTCCAAAATTACATAGTAGTGATAGCTCTACAATCATAAGCAAACCAAAAATCACTGAATTACACTCCCATGTGGTGTGAATTGTACCCAATAAGTCAGTGTGACAGTGCTTATTTTACACACCACGCCTAAATCTAGACTGGCCACATTTTCCATCTTTTTTTAGAAACAGTATCTCACTATGTAGCCTTCAATTCAAGCCCTTCCTGCTTCCACCTCACAGCACTGAGATCATGGATACATGCATGACCAGAGCCATCTGGTCGGGACACATCTGAGTGCCTAATAGCCACTGTTGGTTTAGTGACTGCCACATTTGACCACAAAGTTCACGACCTGGGCCATGTGAAAAATGAGTGTTTTTAGACGGTATTTCACTATATTCAGTACATTTCAGGATCTTATAAAAATTATTTTAAGTAGTAAAAAGAAAACCAAAGTTTAGGCAGGTGAAATGGCTTCTCCAAGAGTGTACACTTGGAGTCACTCCCAGAGTGAATGGTGGTAGCTTGACAACGGAGGTTGAACAGTGTATGGTGCCTGCCAAAAAACAATAAAAACCAAAACAACAAAATCCAAGCAGAGTGTGGTATGAGATGGGAATCACTTTCCTCACGGACTGGGTGTGACGACAAGAAGAGATGTTTATGGGAATCCATCGGTGCAATGCCCGGCTCCTCTCTACTACTGACACACCAAGACACATTAGCTCATCATCACCATGCTGATAATACTGCCCCAGTCAGGACAGGGAAGCTAACGAGATGGCAGAACCACTCTGGTCACCGGATGGGGAAACTTCAGCTTTGAGTCATTCCCGAGACTCCCCTGAACAGCCTTGACACTCACCGGACTGGTAGGAGAGGAAACCACAAGCTTCGGTCCAAATCCATCACATTCCAGGGCCAGCTGACCACTCCCTTGGCCAGCTGTTCGGTCCACAGGACTAGAAGGCTGCTGGTCTGAAGAGCTCTCTGCAGGGGCAGCTTGGGCAGTGCCCAGCTGCTGCACGTCTGGGGTCTCTTGGGGAAGCAGCTGATGCTTGTGGCCACCACTTGGGGTCCCAGAGGGAACGTGGGCAGGAAGCTCTGCAGGCCCCTCAAAGCGCAGCTGTGTAGCTAGGCTGTGGAGGGACAGTGGGGTCTGGAGCGTGGTGGCGGTCTCTGTCTCTTGGCTTGATCCGCTGCTCGGCACAGAGTTTACCTGGGCTTTGCTGAATTCTGACAATACCCTAGAAGTTTTTAAACAAACAACAAACCTGTGTGACAAGTTGGTGGCTAGGATGTCCACGGCTACTGGAGCAGTGGTAAGAATAGAAATTTAAAACCAAACAACACTCTAACTACCCACTCCATTCCTCAACTCCCACACAGGCCTCCTCTGGTGCTCCTCACTGACACCAGGACTTGGGACACAGTGGGTGGCCAGTGAGCTACGGGGCCCATCACAGGTGGCACATTCACACGGCAGAAGTGAGAATTAGATTGAGTGGGAGCTGGGAGCTGAGAAACTGAACAGTGTGGGTCTAGAGAATCTGGTTGGCCAAATGTGGGTGTGTGGACAATGGCTCCCTTAATGTCATCTGTGGTAGAGCCTTGGCATGGGGCTCTTCAATAGCTAAGAGCTGAGGCACTGAGAGTCTGCTCTCTGAGAGAGCGGACAGTCATGGGGCACCACGGCTATAGTGAGGTACAAACGTCCTCAAAGGCTTCCTAGATATAGAGAAGCTTCATGTCCCCAAAATCTCTGCCGGAGCTCAGTGATTTCCCACATGGTGTGGAAGGGTGGGTACAAGCCCAAGGGTGTAACTTACTGATGTCTCCTTGTGAGGTTACTGCCCCTTGTCCCCTCCGAGGGACCACAGAGAACCAACATTACTGCCTTTGCACTCATATGTGTATACTTCTGGGCCTTCTGGAATGTGCCCTGGCTAGTGACTGCTCCTTCCTCTCCTAGGCTTCTGGGAATCCAAGTTACGTTTTTAAAATAAACTATTGGTTACTTCCTCTTTCACTTACAGAACAAGCACACTACGGATAAATGCTGATTCAGAGGGCAACAAGGCTGCCTGCAGCACAAAGATGGCCTGAGCTCACCCCCAGCTTAGATGGAGTAAGTGCCCCTCAGTTTGGGTCGATGGAAATGATTCTGGGATGCAAAGCACTTGCCTGTTCACCAGAGGTCTGCTCTCGCCTACCCCATGCCAATCCCACTGACATTCCAAGACAACAGAGTCAGCAGGTGTCACCAAACCAAGCCATTACAACCACATTTTCACACAGATGCCAGCACATTCCAGGGGGCTAAGAGAACAAACAGTCTTTGCAATAAATGGTGCTGTGAAAAGGAGCCAATCATGGAAAAGAATAAAGTTGGAAACCTAGCCCCACCACTTACAAACTTACCTCAAATGCACTAAAGACCTCAGTAAGAGCTGAAGCTATGAAACTCTTACAAGAAAATATAGATATAAGTGTGTCTTTGAGTTAGGTAATTCTCAGATGTGACATCTAAACCAGAAGCAATCAGTCAAAATAATAAACTGGCTTTCATCAAAATTAAAAACCTTCTGTGTGAGACAGGGTCTTTCCAGGTAACTCAGGCTGATTCTTCTGCTTCAGCTCCCCGAGCGACAGGATTGTAAGCAGGCACTGCCATGCCTGGCAAAAATCAAACTTTCATGATTCATAAAATACTATCAAAAAAGTGGCTGGGCAGTGGTGGCGCATGCCTTTGATCCCAGCACTCGGGAGGCAGAGGCAGAGGCTCTGAGTTTGAGGCCAGTCTGGTCTACAGAGTGAGTTCCAGGATAGCCAGGGCTACACAGAGAAACCCTGTCTCAAACAACAACAACAAAAAGTAAAGCCAGCCTCCATGGGGTGGTACACACCTGAATTTCAAAACTTGGAAGGCTAAAGCAGGAAGATTATGAATCTTGAGATCAGCCTGGGCTACACAGTGAATTCCAATCTACAAAGTGAAACCCTGTCTAAAAACACCACCACCACCACCACCACCACCACCACCACCACCACCACCACCACCACCACCACCACCACCACCAGCACCACCACCAGCACCACCACAACAACAATAGTAACACACACACAATAAAAGAGAAGAAAGAGAGATGGAGGGCTGGGATGCACAGCTCAGAGTGGTAGAACACTTGCTATTATATGTAAAGTCCTGGATTTGATTGCCATCCTGAGGGGAAGAAAGACAGGCGGGCAGTGGTGGTGCACGCCTTTAATCCCAGCACTCGGGAGGCAGAGGCAGGCGGATCTCTGGGAGTTCGAGGCCAGCCTGGTCTACAAGAGCTAGTTCCAGGACAGGCACCAAAGCTACAGAGAAACTCTGTCTCAAAAAACCAAAAAAAAAAAAAAAAAAAAAAAAAAGACAATATAAGGGGAAAGACTTGTACCATCCAATACTCAGAATATATCAAAATTTGTTGATATTGTCTATAAATGTTTGTTGACATTTAAAGGGGGATATGCTATAAAGATTTGCATTGGTATGGATTTTGGTTTACTGATACAAATTTAAGGTCAATTTTGTTATACCGTGTGTATATATATTTCTGCTCTTTTTTTTTTTAAAGATATTTGTTATGTATACAATATTCTGTCTGTATGTCTGCAGGCCAGAAGAGGACACCAGACCTCATTACAGATGGTTGTGAGCCACCATGTGGTTGCTGGATATTGAACTCAGGACCTTTGGAAGAGCAGGCAATGCTCTTAATCACTGAGCCATCTCTCCAGCCCCTATATTTCTGCTCTTGATTAAGGTATTGTGATTGTGCAGCTCATGTAAAAATGTAACATATAATTAAGAAATATAGGCTGAGAGTCATCGATAATAGTCAAGCTTGTAGTCATGTTAGTTAGATTTTCTAGTTGTATAGAGATGTATTTCAGATAGATAGGGATACTTCAAATCTTTCAAAGACTACAGAATATGACATTTAAAGTGTTTCAAGAATTTAGGACTTTTCATGACAGTGAGATGCATCTGCTCCTGGCAGCACCAATTACTTCAAGAGGATGATGGGCATCGAAGAGGCTCCTTACAGAGTTGACTAGCCATTTGGGCAAGAAACTGTTCTTGCCTGGACTGCTTGAAGTTATGCTGTATGAACTAGACATGCAGGACCCACAGAGAAATGACTGTTGAACTTGCCTAAAGGTGAGATCGTCCTTCAGGGTTCCTGCTTCATAAGAGTCTGCCAGACATTCCACAGGACACAGAAGAAAGTGACTGACAAACTGCCAATATAGATAAAACTGTCTTTGAAATTTCCTGCTTCATGGAAAAGCCTGCTGGATACTATGGGCCTGTAGGCTGGATATGGATGCCCCAATGGTACAGAAGAACTTTGAGTGACTGCCCAGGCAGCAAGATGTCTCTGTCATTTTTAGAGTTTTGGAAGTTGCTTATAATGCACTTCCTATTAACTTAGGTAATATTATATCCTTCTGGAGTCTTTGATGGAGTTGAAGAATTTATAGTTATTGTTTTCCTTAGATATGATAAAAGATAAAGTAGATATAACTATTATAACTGTAATTCTTGCTTGACACCTGTTTTGTTGTATGTAATTTTACTATGTTAAAGTTAAAACCTTCCTTTTTATTTAAACAGAAAAGGGGAGGTGATATGGGATTCCCCTCTATATGCTTTGAATACCACTGTTGAATAAAGAAACTGTTTCGGATTTATAGCAGGGCGGAAAGAGCTAGGCGGGGAAAACTAAGCTGAATGCTGGGAGAAAGGAGGTGGAGCCATGAACCCCCGCCAGAGACAGACGCTGGGAACTTTACCCAGTAAGCCACGGCTACGTGGTGATACATAGATTACTAAAACTGGGTTAAATTAAGATGTAAGAGTTAGCCAATAAGAAGCTAGAGCTAATGGGCCAAGCAATGATTTAAATAATATGGTTTCTGTGTGATTATTCTGGATCTGAGCTGCTGGGAAATAAACAAGTGGCCTCTCAGAGCAAAAATTCCTACAACCCAGCAGTAAAATGACAAATAACTGAAGCTAAAATGGACAAAGAGACCGAAAATACTTCTGTGAAGACATCTTCAGTAAGTACATGGTAGGGTGCTCGACACCACTGGCCACCAGAGAAATGCAAACAGTCGTGAGGATGTACTACTTTATACTCACTAGGATGGCCACAATGAAAAACAACAAATGCCGGCAAAAATTTGGGGAAATTAACTTTTTTAAATTTATTTTTTGTAGACAGAATCTCAAACTTGCTATTTAGACAAGGTTGGCCTTGAACTTCTAAGTCTCTACTGCTCTCATTTCCAGCTAAGGAATCAGCTGTTGTATGTTAATAGTAAGAATATAAATGGTACCGTTGCTATAGGAACAGTTTGGTAGCTCCTCAGACTTCCATGTGGCCCAGCAACTCTTCTCTAAGAGAATCAAAACATGTCCAGCCGAAGTCTGAACACGACGGCTCACCACTATCTGCTCAGCACCATTACCTTCAGAGCCAAAGCTGGAGGCAGTCGGTTAACAGGAGCATGACAAACCGGGGCACACACACCAAATGGGAAAGTATTCAGACATGATGCATGCCATGATGTGGATGAATCCTGAAGATGTTAAACTAAGTACAAGGAACCGGCTATAAAAGGCCACATAGTACAAGGTTCTGTTTGCACAAATGTCCAGAACAGGCGAGAACAGAGCAAATGGGAACGCATTGCCTTTTCCTTCCATGACAATAAAAATGGTCTTGAGTTACACAGTGATGATCTTGCAACTGGGCATTTTGGCTCATGTCTGTAATTATAGCACTAAAGCAGAGGCAGGAGGATTGTGATGAGTTTGAGGTTAGTCTGTTCTACACAGTGAGTTCCATGTCAGGCTACATAATAGATCCTATCTTAAAAATCTGAAAGGAAAAAAAAAACGGTGAATTTTACGATGTGTGAACGTGATTATCTTATCTTCATAAGAAAGACAGCTCAGCAGTTAAGAGCACTGGCTGCTCTTGCTGAGTCCAGGGTGGGATTCCTATCACCTACATGGTGGCTCACAAATGCCTATTACTCTAGACCCAGGGGATCTGGTGCCCTCTTCTGGCCTCCACAGGTACTGCACACATGTGGTATACAGACATACATTTAGACAAAACATAAATATAAAAAAATGTAAAAAAAATAAATAAGCAGCAGATGTGAGGGGGGAAGAAACCTTTATATTATACGGTATTAGTCTAGAACTGTGAAAATCAGTATGGGGGGGTTCCTCAAAAAAACAAAAGGAGAACAATTACATCCCACCAGCCACACTAGGACTCCAGCTCTTGTGCAGTACTGCTGACAATGGCTCAGTCAGAGGCAGCCCAGCTACTCACCCGCAGATGGCTGGGTAAGAAAAACGCGGTAGGCACACAGCTGCAAACTAGAGGAAAACCGCACCAGGTACAGGAGAATGGATGGGTCGGAGGCAATCATGGTGTGAGAGCTAAGACTCAGAAAGACGTGCATTGTGTATTTTCACCCACATATAGGATCTATGTTTAAAAAAAGACAATGAAATCACAGAGGGAAAAATCACAGGGATGCTGTATGGGAAAAGGAAGAAAACCAGGGAAAAAGGAAAAGTAAGAGGGCATAATAGAAGAGGGTGTGATCAAAAACATATGCTTGTATTAAAATGCCAAAATGAAATTATTTTTTAATACTATGGGGGGCTTGAGTGAGGGGACAACTTATCAAGCCAGGCGTGGTGGCTCAAGGCCTTAGTTCCCCACACTTGAGCTCTGAGCTCAAGGCCAGCCTGGTCTACCTAATGAGTTCCAAGTATAACCAAGACCACAAAGTGAGATGCTATCTCAGAAACAAACAAACAAACAAACAAACAAAATCAAGAAGTGCAGGACAGTGGCTCGTACCTGTAATTCTTCTGATGCTGCCCAGGCAGGAGGATCTTAAATTCAAGACCAGCCTGAACTTCACAGTGAGTTCATGGATAGCCTAGGGAGACCTTGTTTCAAAAATGGTTGAGCATAATGGTGCACGTTTTAATCCCAGCACTTGGGAGGCAGAGGCAGGCGGATCTCTGTGAGTTTGCGGCTTTCCTTGTCCATATAAGTGAATTGCAGGAGAGCAAGAGCTACACAATGAGACTCAGGAAAGTGAGGGATATACCTCAGTGGTAGAGTTTGCCCAGCATAAATGAACTCTAGGTTCAGCTCCCAGTACTGTCTCTCTTGCTCAAAAGAAAAAAAATTGCCGGTGGCAGCGGCACACGCCTTTAATCCCAGCACGCCAGGTGGGGTCTCTGTGAGTTCGAGGTCAGCCTAGTCTACAAGAGCTAGCTCCAGGACAGGCTCCAAAGCTACAAAGAAACCCTGTCTCGGGGACTGGAGAAATGGCTCAGAGGTTAAGAGTACTGACTGCTCTTCTGGAGGTCCTGAGTTCAATTCCCAGCAACCACATGGTGGCTCACAACCATCTGTAATGAGATCTGGTGCCCTCTTCTGGTCTGCAGGCATACATGGAGGCTGAACACTGTATATATAATAAATAAATCTTTAAAAAAAAAAAGAAACCCAGTCTCGAAATATAAAATAAATAAATAAATAAAAAAGAGAAAAATTCAAGGAAAATCTAAGAGTGTTACTTCTAGGGAGTGGAAAATGCTGGGTTCTTCTCTTCCTCCCTTTTCTGGTGTTTGTGGGAGAGATAGAGAGATGTATGTGCAGGTACAAACGTGTGCGCAGGCTTGAGGAACCCTCAGTTATCATTCATTCCTCACGCATCATCTCTCATGGCCTGCAGCTAGCCTAGTATGTTTGCTGGCTGGCAGTGAGCTCCAGGGATCCACCTGGCTCTGCCTTCAGAAAACTGGGGTTACAAACGGGCACCACCACTCCCAGATTGTTCAACATGGGTTCTGGGGACTCAGTTCAGGTAAGATGAGTACTTTTCCAGCCAGACTTCTCCCCAGCCTCCTGTCTGTGCATCCGTACATGTGTGTTCACAGAAGTGTGTACACACCTTGGAGAGCAGTTCTGCCGAGCCAGGCAGGGTTTGGACTCTCTGACCACACAGACCTTCATGCTGCTGGAATGTGTGTGGCTCTGTTTCACTCTAAAGTAAGGGCCACTGAAGAAAGCGCAGTGTGAACTCCAACGCTGAGTCACTTCCCTTGGAAAATGACATCTGACAAACGTTGACAAAGTTTGCAGTGGAAAGACAGCACTGGTCAGAGGGGATGGTCAACACCAAGGAAACAGAAGGCTGGTAAGTGGACAGCCCAAGCAGTCCAGCGCCTGAGTCCACAACCCTCCATAATCATAGTCCAGACCCAAAGAACGTTCAGCCCTCTGCCCACAGGGCAAGCCACAATTTACTCTCTGCAAACAGAACCCTTAGAGAAAATGAGAAAGGTTTATTTTGAAGTCATGTTTTGTACTTTGTTCAACCTGCAGATGTTTTAAGAGCTGAAACATTAAGGACAGGATATTTATGCCTAATTAACTTAAATATTCAAGAATCATAAAGAACAAACTCAACCGAAGTGCTGCTGAGGATCTAGAAATGCTAATCCCTGCAGTTTACAGGCTAATATCACGCCAAGTGTGGTGGTGCTTTTCTGTGAGCCCAGCTCTGGTAGATCAAGAGTTCAGGACCAGACTAGGATATATGGTAAGATCCCATGTTTAAAAAGAAAAATGCTGGGCCAGGGAGACAGCTCAGCAAGCAGAAACACCTACTGTGAAGCCTGAGGACCTGATTTTGATCTGCTAAACTCACATGGTGGAAGGAAAGAATTAACTCCAGAAAGTTGCCCTCTGACCTCTACATGAGGGTGTAGCATACTCCCCTCCCCCAGAGGGTAACTCTGAGGCCTGGCTCTGAGAATGACAGCACTGACCTGCATTGCCTCGGTGTGGTCAAGGCTCCAGTTACTCACATCATTGTCTGGTGCTCATCTATACATCCTGACCCTCAGTTCTTTTAGAGTTTCCCCATAAGAACCACGTCAATGATTCCCAGACAGGGTGGATAGCCACTGACTCAAAGACCTTATGCTGGAACTTTCCAGTCTTGAGACTCATGAGAGATAAAGGTAAGGAGCATGACAAAGAGAAGGCCTGAGCGAGTAACGTTAGATCACCCCCACCCCAGCATGTCTCAAGGCAGAGATGGCTCCTTGGGGTTTCTCCCCAATGTGCTCAATCTAAACTCCTCATCTGACATCTGAAATCGCTATCTCATGGACTCTACTCTGCCTCTGGAGTCTGCCATTTTCACAGGAGCAACTGCTGTCAGGTCTAAAGAAAACTCTAATCCCACAAACTCTAAAAGCTGGTCCAGAAATGAGCTCAACCTAGACTATGGGAGGATTTCTGGTGGTTAGAAAAAAGTCAGCACACTTTTAAATCCCAGCACTTGGGAGGCAGAGATAGGTAGATCTCTGTGAGTTTGAGATGAGCCCGGTCTACAGAGTTCCAGGACAGGCTCCAAAGCTACACAGAGAAATCCTGTCTCCAAAAAAAAAAGAAAAAAGCCAGCATTCCTCAGCAACTTGTGAACCCAGTTTCCTCTACCATAAGGAGTCATTTCCTTGCCTCTGGCAGAAGGGACATACAGATCCACTGACATAAACCTGTAGCTGCATAGCAAAGCACATACTGGCCTCCAGGCTCCCTCAGCATCACAAGTACATACCATACATTCCATTCCGAAGTCCACACTAGCATCCCAGATCTTCTCACCCGCCCAGGTTTTCCTCCTCCCAGATGCCCATTTGTCCGCTCTAAGGGCAAGGTTCTCTCTGCTGCTGCTATCCTCTCTGTTTTCTGTCTCTGCTGTTCTCCCTTCTCTCACAGATAGATGGCGCTGGCCGTGTCCAGTCTGCTGCCATGTTCAGTCGACTGCTTTCTCTCTCTGCTCTGATTTCTTTCAGATGCCTCTTGGTATTGTCTCTCTTTTATTTACAATAGAAACCTTCCCCTTCCCCACACCAGGGAGTGATCCTGTTGGCAGGTTTTTTTTTTTTTTTAACTCCTTGCATATGTTTACTACACAGGCAATGATTTGGCTCAGACTACTCTATGAGAAATCTCTGTTTTAAAGATGGAGAAACGGCCCAGAAAGAGTCAGCGATTTGACTTATATTACTTGACTTGCAAATTGTGGAGCAGGCCTGGACACCAGGTCTTTGTGAGCCCTGCCCACATATCACTGGGTCTGAGTCGATCCTATGCCAGGTGGCAACCTGGAAGGGCCTGAACCAAGGCTGTAAGGTGTACAGTAGTAGTGAAAAGGTCCTAGACAGGAGTGGATGGAACACAGACTTGAACTCAACAGAAAGTTACGAATACCCGTAACCTTTTCAGTCCTTTCCATTGGTGGGACTGAGAGGTCGTGGGACACTCCTGGCAGAGTGTTAGCAGACAGTATTTGCGGAAACTGCAAACCAGCTTCTGGGAGCTGACGGAACTCAATGCCCACTGAGTGGAACAACAGACATGAGAGGAGAAGGAAGAGGCTCTGACACACCAGCAACACACACGCACTACCTTTTGTAGGCCATGGAAGAAACAGGAAGAAAACTTAAAAAATAATAAAGTAAAAACAATGTTTCTGTTACAGATACATTTAGGAACTTGGAAGCATATGCTCTCAGGAGGTAGAAGCAGAGTTCAAGGCCAGCCTGGGCTATAGTATGAGACTCTGTCTCACAAAAATAAACAAAATTAAATAAAACCAAAAAAGCTTTGGGGTCTGGGGGTATAGTTCAGGGGTAGAGAGCTTGCCTAGCTCATGTAAGGCCTGGTTTGACTCCCTGCCCTGCGCGGGGTGTGAGGGTGTCTGGCACTGGGGATGGATGCAGCTCAGCGGCAGAGAGTGTGTCTAGCACTTTAGCGGAGTGAGTTAAGAGGCTTCTACACGCTCTTCACACTCACCCGTCCCCATTTGTCTCAGGTTCTGTGTCTGCCAGGTGTTCCGAAGGGCACAGCCTACACACTCCACTCCACTGTATTTGCTGGGAGTTGGGGATCACTCTGAACTATCAGCATTTAGAGGGAACTGTTATTCCCTCTAGAGGAAAAAGACATATTTTATATGCACCTCAGAAAGGTCAAAGTCCAACTCTGAGTTCTAAATCTACTCTCTAGCTGGGAGTGGTGGCTCACACCTCTAATGCCAGCACTCAGGAGACCCTGGTACTGTAGCCTGGACTACAGAGGGAAGACATTTCAAAAAACCAAAGCAATTTGATCTCCCCACTGAGCTATTCCTCAGTTACACTGAGAGGCCTGTCTCCTGACTTCCTTACACCCCACAGCGTCCAGCGACAAGCCCATGCACAGCGGCAGAGCAATGGCTGCAGGGTTACTCACTCTTGCAGAGACCTGTCAGAGTCATCAGCATTTGCTGGGCCCAGATCTGAGTCGTAGGACATGGGCTCCTCAGAATGGTCGGGACTCTTGGCGCCATTCTCTTGGAGCAGGCAGCTGTCGGAGTTTAGGCTGCAGGACAGCTGGGATGAACTGGCCGTGTCCAGGCTGAGGGAAGAGGCAGTGAGCTTCCTGTTCCTGTGGATCTTGTGGCCAGAGTGTTGGACTTCGATGTCCTCAGAGCCTGAGGAATGGGAAATTGAATCCAGAGACTCCTTCCGTTGTAATTCTGCCCCAGAGGTAGTGAGAGGTTCGAGTTCAGAGAGGGGACAGAGCCCAGAAAGAGACAATGGGGTGAGTGTCCACTCATTTAAGATGGCCGACTTGTAGGAGAGTTCAAAGGACAAGGATGTCAGTCCCTGCAGGAAGCTCAGGAGGAACTCGCCCTCTTCGGCATCCCGCAGCAGGGCTGTGGGCTGATAGTACTCACACAACCGTGCGGGCTCCTGCAGGAGCAATTTCAGATAACACTCCATCAGACCATCATTGAGGGCCAGCCGCAGCCAGGCCCGACAGCGGCCCACATCTGTGTTGATGAAGACCAGGTGTTCCAACTCTGAGATGATGTGTCTGGAGAGGGACAGAGCAGATCGATTCTCAGAGACACGGTTTTAAGTCACTGCTTAGCAAGAACCAGTGGTAAGTACTGCAAACATAAACACACTTAAATAGAACAAATTCTGGGGTAACAACTCAGGGAATTCAGAAAAGCTGAGCTGTTGAGTTACAGCTACCAGATGTCCTCTACTAAGCCAGGACATATTTGCTAAGCTCCCAACCCCTAAAGCCTGGGGAATAAATCCAGGGCCTTGCGTGTGCTTAGCGAGCATTCTATTACTGAGCTGTGCTCTCAGCCCCAGGCTACTGCCGCTGGACAGGAAATACATGGAGTTCAGTCCCTTTGTTGGTGGAGTGGGAGGCTGGGCCCTCGCTTCTGCTTAGAAAGGGCACTGTCTGGGTTAGGCCCTGAAGAATTTCCAGAAAGAAAGATGGACAAACTTTCATCACAATGGACTATTAGAGAAGACATAATGGGCAGAAAAGCAGCAGACCTATCAGGGGACTGGGAGAGTTCCCATCACAATAGGTGGAGGATGCTGGCAGGTCACAAAGCCAGGCAATAGAGGGGGCCTTGACTGTCACCTGATCAGGCATTATGGGGGAAAAAGATCCCTTACTTGGCTGTTAAGCTAAAGCACCTGGGAGAACTTAGCCAGACCCACATTCAAGGCTTTGACCTACTGAACTGCTTGGGAGCTAAGTGGTTCTGCACAGGGAAGTGAGCTGACCACAGTAGTACACATTAGAGTGGACCCTAGGTGCACGAAACTCAGTTCCCAAAGCTGCAGTCTGAGATAAACCCTCGTGCTACCAGTGTCCTGTGCAGGAGTGCACCCACCATCCTCTGGACTCAGTGGCTAAGCTCCAACTAACTGCAGCTCAGTACATGTTGACTGGCTAACTGAACCAATGAGACACTGAACAAGATGCAGAGAGACAGCTGTAAAAGCGTTGTCCGGGGCTGGACAGATGGCACTTGCTACACCTCCAGAGGACCCGAGTTCAGTTCCCAGTATATACTGCCTGGCTCACAAGCACTCATAACTCCAGCTCCAGGAATCCGATCACCTCTCCTGGATTTCCTGGGCACCCACATGCATGTGGCATATATACATAAATTTAAAAAAGAAAAAAAAAACATTGTTACTCAGAAGAGAGCTAAAAACCCAAGGCAGGGCAGCGGCAGCAGGTAGGGAAATGCAAACCAGAGACTGACACGGCATCTTCAGGCTGAGGTGGCATTTCATACGCCGAGGAGGCAGTGCCAGCTACCTACCAACTTAGAGCCTAAGCAGTCAAGAGCAAGGTCAAAGACAGGGCCTTGGAGTGAATATTCAGTCACTATCTGGCTTCTTGCCTAAATGCCAGACACAACTTATTATGACTATAAGGTTTAGAACCAGGTTTGACTCCTAGCACCCATATGGTGGCTCGGTCATCTCCAGCTCCAGTTCCAGAGGATCTTGCACCCTTCTTTGGCTGTGTGCCCTGCACCAGGCACATGCACGGAGTAGACATGTTTATAGGGAAATACTCATATACATAAAATTTTTAAAAACTAGTCTAGCAGATAGAAGCTCAAGCACTCAAAGGCAAGGTCAGCAAACTCCCCGTTAAAAGGACCAGAGAGCATTTCAGTCTTTTCCGGCCACACCACTCGGCAGCGAGCACCTGACTCAGCTCAGTGTAGTCAGAGGTCGACAGTGCGGGTGAGAAGCAGCCACAGGCTCTAGACGAGAGAAGAGCGTCTCAGATCTGGAGATGAGCCTTCCTATAAGGCCATCCATCTCCAGTCCTACCTCACAGCGCCAAACTACAACACTGTGGTGTCTGACTTTGCCTCCCTCAAGAGAGTTGCGTGCCCTGCACTCTGAAGCTCACTGACGCCAACCCTCTCCAGAGTTTCTCACTTGTGGGTGACGGCCTTCAGGAGGGGCCAGAAAACAGGCTGAGGCAGAGGCTTCTGCTGAGTGTGCTTCTTCCTCTTCCCCACCCCGGCCTCGGCACGGATGTGCTTGGCATGCAGGCCGTGGATAAACACGGCCTCCAGCGCACTGCACATGGTGTTGGCATCTCCGTCTTCACTGGTGACCACTGTGTCCAGAGACACATACTGCTTCTGCAGGGCTTTCACGGATCCCACCAGCTTCTTCTTGATGACCTAAGAGGTGTCGAAGACAATGGCAGACTTTAGGGGTAAATCCTATACAGAGTCTCTGGAATGTAGCCCATGGCCTATTTTTCCATGCGTGTGACCACAAACACACGTATGTACATAACCCGAGACTGCTACAAAGCTAGCTACTGTGGCAAGTAAAGATCCAGAAAACAGAGAAACGGTTTCATACATGTTTTTTTTAAATTAGAATTATTAATTTTATGTATGAGTGTTTGGCTTATATGTATAATATATGTGTACCACATATGTGCTTGGTGTCTGAGGTTAGAAGAGGGTATCAAATCCCCTGAAACTGGAGTTACAGATGGTTGTAAACTATCCATCATGTAGATACTAGGAATCAAACCCAGGACCTCTGCAAAAACAAGAGCTTTTAATCACTGAAGCATCTCTCTCGTCCAAATCTTTTTTCCTTTTCTTTTTAATGGACCTTTAGCCTTGTATTTAAATACCAGATCCATGTAGTCATAGCTATGTTAGCTCGGGGGCATTCTGCAGAGACAAGCTCAGGAGGCAGAGAATATTTCTTTAGAGCAAAAACCAAGAAAGGACTAGGGGTGTGGCTCAGTGCTAGAGAGTATGCTTAGCAGACGCAAGCCCAGGGTTAGATCCCCAGCACAGTGGGGGAAAAGACCATAGGAGCCTAATTATATCAGCTAAGAGCCCAGGCCTACAGGCAAAGGCTTACGTCAGTACCAGCTCTGTTTGCAGACACCTCGCTTAACCTCTCTGAGCCTCAGTTCCCTAAGTTAAATGGAAATGATATTACATGACCAATAACACTGGGACACTGCTTCTTCTTTCATTCATTTATTTATTTATTTATTTATTTATTTATTTATTTATTATTATTTTTTTTTTTTTTTTAGAAAGGGTTTCCATAGACCTGGCTCTCCTGGAACTCATTCTGTAGACCAGGCTAACTCCAAATTCAGAGTTTTTATTATTAATACTATTATTATGGTTTTTTTCGATAAAGGATTTCTGTAGATCTGGCTGTCTTGGAACTCACTTTGTAAACCAGACTAGCCTCACACTCAGAGACTATCTGAACTATCAAGCCCAGTGGGGCCATTGCTTGAGGGCAGACATTGAGTTTTCATTTCTCCTTCTGTCCCCAACAGTTGCCACTGTGCCTGGTACATATATAGAAGGCATGCATTACAAAATGCACATCAAGGATTGTGGAAATTTAGCATAAAATGTATATAATCATAATTATGAGTCTATTAAAGTCATATTAGTGTTTGACAAAGAACTAGACACAATTGCAGAAAAATTGGTTTGTAGCAAGTATTACGTTATAGATAAACAGTTCACTTTTATTTTGACTTGGTCTAAAGAGTAAGTGTTCTTTGGAAAGCTGAATTTAAAAAAAATTAATTAACAAGTTGTAATTCACATTAAATTCTCCCATTTAAACTACAAACTTCTGTTTTTTTGTTTTGTTTTGTTTTGAGTTGTTGTGGGAACTACACCAGTCCATATACTTTAGGAACGCCTTAACTTTAAAAAGTCAAAAAATGTTATCTGTCAAATGGAAATTAGAAAGGCTTTGGAGAAGCAGTTTTGCTTGTGTTCTCACAGGAAACAAGAGGCTGTGGATTCATTGCAGGTTGATATGGATCTGGTCTGATCAAGGGAGACTGCTTGAAACTTGACAGGTGAATCCATCAACAAAGGTTATAGCTGGTCTTCCAAGGACTCGGTCATTAGCTCAAGTGTTCTCAGGGACCCTAAAGATGCCTTCAGTCTAGAGAAAACAACATCCACATTCCCACCAGTTGGGTTGTTGGAGGCTTTTGGTTATTTGGTGGGTCATGGATGTCTGTTATATCTAGGGGAATATATAAATATAGAATAAAAACACAACAATTAATCTCATATTTTGCACTGCCGTGAACTCTATCAGTATTGCATACTGATAGAAATTCAAAGTAAATTTTATTATATTGTATATATGTTTCTATTCTTGTTTAAAGGATTTTTATATATTGATACAAATTTAAGGTTATTTTTGTTACAACATATTGTAAATATGTTTCTACTCTTGTTTAAGGTATTGTACCTATGCAGTTCATTTAAAAATGTAAGGTAAAATTCTAGTTTTTGAAAGTTATTATTATAAACTATTTAGGGTAATCATAATCAAGAAACATAGGTTAGTAGTCATTTATAACAGTGTTAGGCATGTTTTCTAGGTCATACAGAGATGCATTTGACAGATGAATGGTTTTCAAACATTTCAATGACCTAAAGATATGGGATTTAAAATTTTTTGTTAACCTAAGGTTTCTCATGACGAGACACATCTGCTCCTGGCAGTGCCAATTTACTTGAGGGATGATGGGCATTGAAAAAACTCCTTATGGAGTTTGCTTTCGTTGTGACAAGGTTAGTCACTGGGCAAAGAAACTGCTTCTGTCTTTGAGTGCTGAAAATGTGCGTGTGGACTGGACATGCAGGACACAGGAAAAAGACTACTGAATTTGGTTAAACAAAGCAGGACGGGCCTTCAAAATTCTTGCTCTGCTGAAAAGCAAAGCAAATACTCTTGGCCTGTAGGCTGAAGATGGATGCCCCAATGTTGCAGAGGAACTCTGGGTGACGGTCCAGGCAGCCATATGTCTCTGTCATTTCTAAAGTCTTGGAAGTCACTTGCAATAAACTTCCTGTTTACTTAGGTAATATTAATTCTTCTGGGGTCTTAGATGGAGGTGAAGACTAGTTATAGTTGCAGTCTTCTTTAATTATGAAAGAAAATAGGTCAGGTATGAAATTTTGATTTCACTAAGATAAGATAGGTAATGTATTTTCTCTGAATTTGCTAAATGCGAATGAACTGAATACTGTAAATTAATTCTTACTTGATAATTATTTTGTTGTATACAGTTTTACTATGTTTAAGTTATAACCTTTCTTCTTTTGTTTTTGTTTTTTGAGACAAGATGTCTCTGTAGCTTTGGAGTCTGTCCTAGAAATAGTCTGGCCTCGAACTCACAGAGCTCTGCTTGCCTCTGCCTCCCAAGCACTGGGATTAAAGGCATGCGTCACCACTGCCCCGTTAAAATCTTTCATTTTTTATTTATACAAGGGAGAAATGTTGTAGAATATTGTTTTAAGGTATGCTAGTTTTGTTTATGCTGTGGAACATTTGTTTAATGATGTAAAGATATGTTGCCTTTGTTTATGATGAATTTGTTTACCTCTGTGAGGCTGTGATTCTTTGCCTGTCTAAAACACCTGATGGTTTAGTGAAGAGCTGAACAGCCAATAGTGAGGCAGGACAAAGGATAGGTGGGGCTGGCAGGCAGAGAATATAAACAGAAGAAGAAATCTGGGAAAGAGGAGAACGAACAAGAAAAGGAGAGAGGTGTAACTGGAGATTTCTCTCTTGTTCTTCAGTTCCTGAATACCCACTCTGAGGCTTAATATTGACTACAAGCTGTCTGGCCAATGGCTCAGGCTTAACACTAACTAGTTCTTACATCTCAACTTAACCCATCTCTATTAAACTATGCATGGCTACGTGGCCGTGGAGTTATTTCACATTTGCTTCTCCAGCAGCTGCGGGCATCTCTCTGACTCCGCCTTTCTTCTCCCAGTATCTCTGCTTGGATTACTCACCTGGCTCTATTCTGCCTGGCTATTGGACAAATCAGCTTCTTCATTAACCGATGGTAATAAAACATATTCACAGCATATAGAGGAACATTCCAAATCAGGGAGGACACTATAGGACCCAGCCACCCAGTCAGCCACACAGTGAGAGTGAAGTAAGATATACAGAAGTAAAAAAAGGAAAAAGCCCAGAGGCAAAAGGTAGACAGGATAATAAGAAAAGCTGGCAGGAAATAAGCCAAGTTAAGGCTGGGAATTTATAAGGAAGTATAAGTCTCCATGTGATTTATTTGGGAGCTGGGTGGCAGGCCCCCCAAAAGAGCAAAGAGCCCCAAAGAGTAAAAAGAGTAAAGAAAACAACCAACTACAATCTCCCCAGCATTATTTTTTTATTATCACGTTAAATCATAAATGTAGTCCTAAACAAACAAAACCCAAATGGTTCTATTGTATTTATTGTAGAGTTCACTGAATTTCTTTGATCTGAAGATTTAACGTCAATAGAATGTAGAAAGTTTTGGAAAAGGAAATAAAGTTCAGTGGTTTTTAGTATTCTCAGAGAATTGTGCAACCTTTACCATTAGCTAATTTTAGAGCATTTCAACACCACTGAAGCAAAGTATGTATCGGTGGCTGGGGATGGGGTGGAGTAGCTGTAGGATAATCTATTTTCTGCCTCTAGAGATTTATCTATTCCAGTCATTTCAAAGAAATGGAAACTTCCAACATATGACTTTGAGTCTGGCTTCTTTGACTTGGCATGTTTTCAAGGCTTATCTATTCTATAGCACATATGGGTATTTAATTTCTTTTTATCATCAAGTATATCCAACTGCATGGATATACCATGCTTTACTTGGCCATTTATAAGAAGAGCAATACCTGGATTGTTCCCACTTTTTGACTTCAGAGCTACTGAATGTTTGTATCCACATTCCAGGTCTAGAACTGATAAGCCATAGAGCTCGCCCCATAGCACAAGCTTTGCAATCCTGACACAGGCTGAGGCCTTTCCTGTGAGTTCGGAGGGCAGCCTAAACTGCATAGTAAAACCTGCCTGAAAATCCCAAACTGTTACATCACATAAAACCTATGCTCCCTATGCCAGGTTGGGGATGTGGCTCGGGTAGAGCACTGCCTACATTTGTGAGATCCTGTATTTCATCCCCAACACTAGAAAGAAAAGAACAAAAAGCAACCCAAAAGCTCCATTTAAGTTTTCTATGAAACACTGAGCTGTTTACCAAAGTAACCACGATTTTAAATTGCCAGAACTAGAGGAGAGCCAACTTTTCATGCTTTGTTAGCACTTGCTGTTGTCTTTCTGATGACTGCTACCCTCATGGTGTGAAGTAGCACCTTCCCATAGCTTTGCCTTATATTTCCCCGGGCCTAACGGTAATAAGCATTATTTTGTGTACTTACTGGTCATTTGTATATCTTCTTTGGAGAAATCCTTTGTCTGCTGTATAACTTGTTTTTATGTGTAGTGTGTGTGCGTATATGTGTCTGTGTGTGGAGGCAAGAAGTCAATGTTGAGTGTCTTAGTCATTCTACACATTATTTTTATAGACAAGGTCTCTTACTGAACCTAAGCTCACCAATTCATAGGTTACCTGGCCAATGAACTCTGGGGATCTGTCAGGTCTTACCCTCCCGCAACTGGGATTATAGATATAGGCTGCCAGGACTGGCTTTTATGTGGGTTCTAGAATTCCAAACTTAGGGCTTCGTGCCAGCACACACAACTGAATAGCCATTTCCCAATCCCAAGATTATCTTTTAACTGCTGAGCTGAAGTAGTTCTCTCTATATTCTAGATACTAGACCTTTATCAGAGATAAGACCTTCTCTTTTTCATCTCTCCCTCAACACTTTATGAATAGTGTCCTTTAAAGCAAAGATTTTAATCTTGGAGTTGAAGTTTAAACACTATTTCAAATATGTTATTAGATTATATAAAAAGCACAAACTATTCCTAACTGAGTGCCAACCAGGTGCTGTATCATGGAAAGCAGGGATAACCAGACATACACCTCCAGGGTCTGTGCAGCCCCTGCTAGGAAGCCAGGGCTCAGGTAGGAAGGATAACTGCAAAGGCCTGGCTGGAAGCCAACAGGGAGATGGGTAGAGCCGACCCCCTAGTGGCCAGGAGAGGAGAGGCAGTTCCCTGCGGACTGTAGCTTCTTGTTGACTGCCTCAGTTAACTCAAAATAAGAAAAGTAGATGGAAGCTGAAGATGGTGACACATGCCAGAAATTCCAGCACCTTGGAGGGTAAGGCAGGAGAATCAGGAGTTTATCCTGTGCTATGAAGTGAGTTCAAGGCCATTCTAGGCTACTACATGAGACCCTAAAGAAATTATTATTATTATGGTTTTTCCAGACAGGGTTTCTCCATAGCTTTGGAATCTTTCAAAGGTAAAAGCTGATGAAATGGTGGCCCTGGACAGCCCATCCCACCTTGACCCTATCTTGCCCACATACCTGGATGGTAGCCCGAGGATCCAGCCCACTCTCCACTGAGAGCATTTCCACTCAGGCAGCAGCTAGCAAGGAGGCTCACATGACACCTGCAGGGACAGAAGAAGGCTAGATGAACGCGCTCCCAACTTACCCCACAACCACAGCCCCTCCCAACAGGCAGCAGGCAGTCAGACCAGGTCACTAAACTGAGACTGGATTTTAAGGAAGGAGACAGGCCAGAGGCTCAGCCCCTGGGAGGGGTGAAACCCTTGCACCACAAACGGCAGGCAAGAGCTCCTCACACCAAAATCTGTGTAGAAAGTCACAGGAATTTACAAAGCTTCTCCAACAGTGGGTTGAAGCCCCAATCAAGCGGCACGCTGAATGTGGGGGTTGCAAGAACTTACCAACAGGAAAGGTTTCTGAACGCACAACAACTAAAAGTTAATTCAAAATCAGTGTCTCACGAATCTGAAGTATTTCTGGCAGAGGTCATATGAGTTGCATCACACGACTTCATCCGCTGTTCTGAACATGCAACACGTGCTCTGCACTACACAGGAATTCGCCATACATCATCAAACATCATCATGCGCACTGCCTGGACAACCTCTGCTCAGGTTTGAGCCAATCTCCTTTTCCCCTTTAGACAGGGTCTCTCTATGTAGCTCTAGCTGTCTTGGACCACTATGGCCTCAAATTTACAGAGATACTGAGACTCTGCCTCCTGGGCCCTGGGATTAAAGGTGTGCACCACCGCACCCAGCTATCATCTCAGATTTGAGACAACTTGCAGTGTTTATTGTACAAAACTTTCTGCTTTTATAGAAACATAATGGCTTAATTATAAAAACAAAGGCTTTGAATATTTCTTCAGCACATAAGTATCAATTTATTATAGCCTGAATTTGATGGATAAACAAGCACAGCCATCTTATCAGTATGCAATTTGTTTTAATCTTCAATAAACAGTACAAATCACATATATACCAAGACATTTTTAAATTGATTTATTTGTGGTTTATTATTATTACATGTTTGATTTGTCTACCTTATACACCTACCTAATGGGTCATGTAAAAATTCTCAGACAGAAGGGGTTGTGAACGTGAAAACTTTAGAAGGCCTGCCAGGGCATGGAGGGAGGGGCTTTCACTGAAGAGGCTACGCACTGGTGGGGATCACATGCTAGGCCTCACAGTTCACATTCACGGCTGGTCTTGTTCTCCACTCCTGACCCAGTCCAGGGTTTTAAGCACACCTGAAGCAGCTCTGGGAGAGAGCAGTCTCTCCACACTTCTGCTTCTGCACTGGGCTGCAAATCTTTAGTCTGGGTGTCAGAGATAAATGTGTAAATGACCAGCATGGGTTCTGACATCACAATTTACTACTAACTAGGCAGGACCAAGGAAGCATAGCATTTTATCTCTCAGGTGCAAGGTCTGAACATGGTGTGTTTGGGTAGAAATGATTTCTGTCATTCCGGTGACTGCAGCTACAAACCGTAAGCAGAGAAGGGCCACTGCCCACAATGTGTGTATGGGTCCACGGCTGAAGATTCCAGGGCCAGGTGCCTTCTTCCCCTGGCCCAAGCCTGAGCACTCAGGCTGTGTAGGCACATTCATACGCAAACAAGTGTCTAGGGAACACTACAGAGCAAATGTTTATGTTGTCTCACTTAATTATAACACAAAGCCGTTAACACCAGCAAGGGATGCTACACCAAGAGCCTTGTTTGCATGTCTCCTATGATCCCCCAATGGATGCCATTTCGTAATTTCTACCTGATAGAGGAAGGAGGACAGGGAAGTTGAAGCAGGTCTAGGACACAATTACACAGCGGGGGCTTGGCTTCACCACTCAGAGCAATGCCAACCCCAGTTCTGAGGAAACCCGGACTCCTAGGTAAATGCTGTCTTCAGCCAGACCTCGAGTGGGACTGGGGGTACTCCAGCTGCAGCCCCAAGGAACATTCTGGGCAGTCTGGCAGGAAGGACTTCAGGACAGAGAGGAGTGTAGGCCTGGAGCAGAGAAACAGGGTGGTCCACAAGGATGGGACCACGCCCATCTCCGCCTTCCCTAGAAGGTGGTAACAACCGTACAGGAGGGTGGACCTCTGAAGACAAGCCTTGTCCAGGGAGACAGGTGTAGAGAGCATGGCCCTTATGGAGAGGCTGCCAGGAGAGCTCTTGGCTGACTACAAAGGCTCTGACTAAAGACTCCGGCTTCATTCTTTCACATTCTGTTTCTCCTCCCCAGGATTCCCAGGCCTTCAGGAGACCAGCTCCAAACTCTGGTTTCCCAGATAGCAGAAAAGGTATTTGCTGCGATCGAGCAGTCACCCTCACAACATGCTGTCCTGGAGGTTGAGTTCCTTCCACATTACCCTGTGCAGCCCAGAAGACAAGATCCAGCTGCTGAGGTGCCAAGGCCCCGTGCTTCCAGGGCCCAAGCCTCTCTCTCTGTCTCAGTCTGGCTGTTCTAGACCTAGCCCTCAAACTCCAGCTGCTCTTCTGTGGGCCAGGGTGAATTGGACCTCAGGGTTTAGACCTCAGCAATGTAAATAACAGTATGTCAATTAGAGCTCCGGGAATTGATTAGCTGAAAGTAATAGTGTACTCACATTATTAATAAGGGCTATGGCCCAGTAATAGCTTCTAAAAACAGACAAAGTCACCCCAGGCCATGTGATCTCAGCATTTGGAAATAGAGGTGGAAGAAATAGGAGTTCAGTATCATCATGACAACCTGCCCAAGAAAACCAAAACCATGCTAAAACAAAACACAAATCCCAATATGGTGGGCTTATTCTTGTAATCTCAGCACTTAAGGGAGAAGGCAGAGGCAAGATGATTGCTGAGTTCAGGGCCCCTCTCAGTCATATCGGGAGTTCCAGGCCAGCCTGGCTACAGACTTCATCTCAAAAAACCTAACTAGGGGCTGGAGCGATGGCTCAGCAATTACCGGCGCTTACTGCTCCAGCACAAGCCTGGGATTTGGTTCCCAGCATGCACATGGTGGCTTACAGCAGCCTGCAACTCCAGTTTTGGGGGACTCGATGCCCTCTTCTGTCACCGTATATGGCACACATACCTACACTCTGGCACACGCACATACACATAAAATAAAGTGATTAAAGCAAAACAAAAAGCAAACTAAACCAAACCAAAATAAACTGAAGTTAAGAAAGCCAGAGTTCACAGGTCCCAAGTGGAGAGAAGTAACTGACTATTGCCCGAAACTGCCTGAAAAGCCACAAAATGATTGACACTAGCTCAGGAGCCCAAAGCAACCATTTCACAATTCAGAAAATAGGTTATAAAAAAGTTCAGGTTTAGACTGTCGTTCAGCACACCTTAACCACCCCCCTTTTTTTGAGTCATTTAGTTCTGGATGTCCTGCAGACCACAATGGCTTTGAATGCAGAGCTTCTCCTGCCTCTGGTCTCCCCAGTGCTGGAACTAAAGACAGGCACCACCATGCCCAGCACCTTTACCCTTCTATGAAAGAAGCTAAAACACCAGTTACTGGTGTCTAAACCACAGTGCTTCATGGAGACAAGAATGCACTCACTCAGGGAAGCTGTTCTGACTGCTTGGTTAGAGATCCACTGTCTGCCCGGTGGCTCGAACCTCAAACCTCCCAGCACGTGGGACTGCTGTCGCGTCCTTTCCTCAGCTATTCTCACTGACACCAAGGACAAGGATGGCTTTCAGGAGGACACCCATGCAGAAGGAGTAAAGAGAAAACTTGGACAACAGTACTGAGGGTCTCCACCATTACTGGGGAGAGGTTAGCAGGGGAAAGGCGACCCCAAATTATACTAGCTCTGCCTCTACCTCAGGCATTGATTCAACCTCCCATGGTTTTCCAGTATGAACAAAACTTCTCTGACCTCATTCTCCAACTTTGTTTAATGCTTAGAACAGTCCTGTGGAAAATGGTCGTCTCCACTTTAGTGGAGCGCACAGGCTCAGTAGAAACAGGTATGGGACAGAAATCCCAGGTCTCCTTAGTCCTTTCTACAGCTCAAGCTGTCTCGGGCCAAAAGAACTCAGAAGCTCCATTCTATCAAACAAGAACTAAAGGCAGTAAGACACCATCTTTTTGTTTTGTTTTGTTTTATTTTGTTTGTTTTTTGTTTTTCTGAGACTGGGTTTCTCTGTGTAGCTTTGGTGCCTGTCCTGGAACTAGCTCTTGTAGACCAGGCTGGTCTTGAACTCACAGAGATCCCCGCCTGCCTCTGCCTCCTGAGTGCTGGGATTAAAGGCGTGTGCCACCACCGCCTGGCAGTAAGACACAATCTTACCAGACAGATTTACAGCCAAGTTTCAGAACTGTCCTGTCTTAAATGTCCCACACGGGAAGGGTTTGCCCCAGTCCTAGCTAGTACAGTCATCAACTTCATCTACGCTCTGAGGAAGAAAGGAGAGAAATGGCTCAGGTGAGACTTAGAGAGTGGAATCCATTCATCTCTATACCCCTCAGTGACCGGCAAGGTGTCTCTGGAGACACCTCAGTCACTCCACAGCCCTGTCCTACTGCCTGAATCACACACCTGCTATTCTGACCAGCCCTGCGCCGGTGCCATCCAGCTGCGAGACTAGCGGGTGAGTCAGCATCTCAGCTGGAAAAGCGCGACAAAGTTATCTTCTGATTCAGAAGGCAGCTGACTTCTCAGGCATGTGAGCGCTGAGTGGGTACACGCATGCCCTTCCTTCGGAAGAAAGCTGATCTCTAGACAAGTGTCCCGAAGGGCTAGGACGGGGTAAAGAGAACAAGCTTTGAAGCGACAACTTCAAATTAAATGCTGCTGGGGGGTGAGAGGTCAGAGCCAACATGAGGTGGGCGAGGGCACCTGTCCTGCTGGACACGTTTCCTTCCAACTGGCCTTCCATCCAAGGCCACCCATCTCGCCCATCTCTTGCTCCATGCAGTATAGGATTCCTCCTTCTGCCCTCTTGGTTTTTTTTTTTTTTTTTTTTTTTTCAAGACAGGACCTCACTGTGTAGTTCAGGCTGGTCTCAACTTAAAGCCATTTTCTTACTGCTTTCTCCTCCCTCAATGTAGAGATTACAAGGCCTGGCCAAGCATCCTGGCTCTCATATGTTTCAGGGCTCTGTACTTCAGCAAGTGCTCTATCACTGAGCTATACCCCAGTACTTAATTCTTTATTTTTGAGACAAGGTCTTGCTGTGTAGCATAAGCTGACCTTGCACTCAAATGCAGCGTAGGAAGGTCTTAAACTCATTGGGAAAGCTTTTGAACTCTCTACTCTGTCTCCTGGTGGGAGTCACTGTACCTAGCTATGCTATAGGGTCCTAACGATGTGTATACTCCGAATGAATGAAAACAAAAACTTTGAGAGACTCATTCATCACTGTGCTTCCTTCCTCTTAAACAAAATAATTTTATTGGTGTTTTAGCCTGTATGTATATCTGTGTGAGGGTACTGGATCCTGGAGTCACACACAGTTGTAGCTGCCATATGGGTGCTGGAAATTGAATCCGGGCCCTCTAGAAGAACAGTCAGTGCTCTTAACCACTGGGTCATCTCTCCAGCCATCATCACAGTGTTTCTAGTACCTAGGATTATGCACACATTGGTACGCAAAAGAATCAAAAAGGAAAAGAACAAACAACAACAAATCCAACTCTTGAATGACTTAATCAACAAAAGTGAGGCATAAAGAACAGGTACATCTCTTTGACAGGCTGTGGGAATTGAGACTTGCCACTTAGACGTGGTAGGGCTACTGGGGAATTTCTGCCAGTAGGCTATGTGGTCAATAGGCCAAAAGTCATTCTGAAAGTTGCACCATCAGGAGAGGATATTAAAGACTGAATTGCATTCAATCTTCAAAGAAAGAGACCACTCACTGTGGCAATGATAAGTCTCTTAGGGCCTTTACAATTGCTAATAAGGCTGGAAGGGTGTGTACAAAATCCTGGTTTCAATCCCCCAGTACTGAGGGTGGGGGTTGGGGGGGAGAGTCTGCGATCATAGATAGCTGACCCTCCTGAAGCAAGCCCAGCAGAACTTGGAGGAAATATATACCAAAAAGTCGCCAGGGGGCCTATAAATGCTGAGCACAGGACCTGAAACCCATCTGTTTCAACTACTGACAGGTAAATCACCCTCACGTGTTCCTACAAGCCGTAGTGGCTAAGACTAAATGATCCAGGACCTACAAAAACAGAAGCGATTTTACAGCCCCTGTGATCCACTTAGTCCTTCAGCCTACCCAGGACCCACTCGCCTGTACTCTTCACGGCTTACAACACGCTTCTGAAGGCCACCATGCCCCTGGGTTCAATAACAGGAAAGGAACCAAGCAGAAGGGAACATTGGGAGACTTAGTCCTCACAGGTGCTAGGACACATGGGCAGGGCTCTGTGATCACCTCCCACTCCACAGTGCTCCCTGAGGCTCTCCACTGAACACCAGCCAAAAAGCAGGGCTGGTTTCCACTGCCCCAGGATGAACGAGCTGGGTGAGGGGCTCTCTCTCACCTTCCATTACAATAGCAGGCACAAATGACTTAATATGAATGTCGGAAGAGCCATCCGTGGAGACCTGTCGAGGAGAGCAGACCCCAGGAAAAACCTCTCACTCAAGAATGGAGGGAATGAGTGCCGGGCGGTGGTGGCACACGCCTTTAATCCCAGCACTTGGGAGGCAGAGGATCTCTGTGAGTTCGAGACCAGCCTGGTCTACAAGAGCTAGTTCCAGGACAGGCTCCAAAACCACAGAGAAACCCTGTCTCGAAAAAAACCAAAAAAAAAAAAAAACAATGGAGGGAATGCAGGGCAGTGGTGGCACACGCTTTTAATCCTAGCACTCGGGAGGCAGAGGCAGGCGAATCTCTGTGAGTTCAAGGTCAGCCTGTTTCAGGACAGGCTCCAAAGCTACAGAGAAACCCTGTGGAGGGAGTAAGCTCTATACTCATTTACCAACTGAGTGCCTACAGACACCAATTTGGCTGTTTACTTCGCTGCTCTCTGGGCAAGGAACAGACTTGGAGATGAAGAACAGCAGGCACGACAGGTAGGGAGTTGTGCCCTAAGTTCCCCAAGTGAGAGAGCGCTGGATCAGGAAGGGAACCGACAAAGGTTGGTTAAATTTACGTAATAGTAACTAACTCCCGGAAGCCACACGTGGTGGCTCATGCCTACCATCCCAGCACTTGGGAGGTGGAGGCAGGGAGGGCCAGAAGTTCAAGGCTAGCTCTGGCTAGTTAGAAGGACCTTATCTCAAAACAATGACCAAAACAAAACAAACACCCATACCTATCCCCTACTGTGCAAAACCAAAGTAACAAAACAAAACTACATTCAGGAGTGATGGCCCCCACCTCTAATCCTAACACTTGGAAGGCAGAGGCAGGTGGATTTCTGTGAGTTTGAGGCCAGAACAGCTAAGGCTAAATAGACACTATCTCAAAAAAACAATCAAAAAAGTCAAACTAACAGGAATGAGCAGGGGGAGGGGTATTATGATCCAAGTATGAAATTCTCAAGGAATTAATAAGGATATATTAAGTCTAACATAAAAAAGGACTGGAGGGGTTGGAGAGATGGCTCAGAGGTTAAGAGCACTGACTACTCTTCCAGAGGTCCTGAGTTCAATTCCCAGCAACCATATGATGGCTCACAACCATCTGTAATGAGATCTGGTGCCCTTTTCAAGCCTGCAGGCATACGTGCAGGCAGAATACTGTATACATAGTAAATAAATAAATCTTAAAAAAAAAAAAAACACAAAAGGACTGGAGAAAGGTGGCAGGAACCGAGGCATCAGAGTTGGGACAATTAAAGATTTAGGCAGAACGGTGCCTAGGATGAGGGAGTAGACCTTGAGAGGCTGCGATAAGAAATCTGAGCCAGAATGCAGGGGCGAGGGAAGGTACAGACGAGCTGAGCGAGGAGAGTGATGTTGAACTAAGAGGTGACGAAGGGACGTGGCTGGGACTGGATTGCAACTGGGCTAAAGAGGGATCACTAGGGAGGCGACACTTACGCAAGACCGGTGGTAAGGGGTCCCACCCGGCTCGGGGCTGAGGTCGGCTGAGGTGGAGACCGAGGGGAGGGACAGGGTGGCCGCTGGCTGCGGTGGGAGCAGGCCCGGGCAGCGAAGCGCCGAGGTTCCCACCCCAAGGATCAAGGCACCTAGAGGTCGCGAGCGGCCGCGAGGTTGCAGACCCACCGCCGGTTCGCGTCACGGCCCGCCGCCCCCTGCTTCCCTTCACGCCCAGACCCAGACTCACCATAGGGAACAGGAGCAGCAGGCGGCGCTCCCGGGTCGGCGACCCCGCAGCTAGCAGCTTAAGCTGCGGCTCCAGAGGCACTGACAACAGGAAGCGGCGCGCGGCGTCTGACGCCATCACGTTGGTTCGCTTCTCCGGCCCCGCCTCCGACCCGCGAAGCCAATCATGAGGCCTAGAGAAGCCCAGGGGGCGGGGCCGAAAGCTTTTACCTGTCTTTGCCCGGCGAGGGTGTCGGTGCAGGCGAGCGGTCCTGTGGCTCCGGACCCGGGTTTTGGGCAGCGCAGAGAGGCTGAGCCACTCGGAGCGTCCGGGCCGCCTGTCTCCAGCAGATCCGCATCAGACCTGACCCTCAACCCCATCTGTGCGATTTTGGGACTGTCGTTTCGTCTCCTTAAGCCGAAAATGCGCACTTTTGGCACCACTAACCCCAGTGCCTCCGCAAGGGAATTAGTACTGGAGTGGGCAGATCCTGGACCCACCTGGGACCTTACAGTCTGGTTTTCCGGAGCCAGGAAACAGTTGTTTTGGCTTGTCTTATACCACGTGATCTCCCTGAGCGCTCCCTTGGATGTGTTAGTTTAATTTGCTTGCGGTCAGCCCCTTGAGGCATGAAGCCCGGAGGACCTGCTTTTCGTCTTCTCACAGTTTAATTGCTTTTGTTCTGTTACAGAAAGTGACACCTGTCTTTCCGAATGGACTCCCGAAGACAACTGTCAGAGCAGGAGCGTGGCTAATAGGGCAGGGCAAGAGGTGTAGGTACTATACCCTTGCAGACTTTGCCCCAAAGGGAATGCAGGACCTAAGTGTGGGCCACAGAGGTGGGGACTGTTAAAGAGAATCCTTAAGAACATGCCATAGTGAATATGCTTCAGTCTCTGTGAGTTCCTGTGAGCTTTGCTCATGTTGATTAAGGCGGCCTTGGTGTCCTCCTCTCCTCTTATACTCTTTCTGTTTCTCCCTTGGGTTTCCCTGAGCTCCAAGGGGAGGGATTTGATGGAGGCATCCCATTTGGGGCTAAATGTTTCAAGGCCTCTCACTCTCTGGCTGTGGGTCTCCATATTTGCTCTCATCTGGTGCAGGAGGAAGTTACTCCGATGATGGCTGACCAAGGCACCGATCTGATTATAGCAGAGTAATATTAGGATTCATTTTATCACTACATTTTTAAAAGACTAGAATTTGGTTTTACCCTAGGTCTCTGGGCTATTTAGTCTCTGGTTCTAGGTCACCCCAAGCATGTCGGGTATGGGTTCCGTCTGAAGTTAAAGTCAAATTAGTTACTGGTTGGTTACACCCACAGGCCTTGGCCACCATTGCCCTAGCATATCTTGCAGGCAGTGTGTCATTGTAGATGATAAGGTTTATTGCAGGCTTGGTGCTTGCTTTTACATCTGGTAGTGTGCAAAGTACCTTCCTGTACGAAAGGCGCTAGAACACAGGGGCGAAGGCTCAATATAGGCACCAGATCCCCGTCTCCAGGTTCAGTGAGTTGCGTAGGTGTTGTTCAGCAATGGGACCTTGCTGTCGGTTTGGGGACAGCAACATAGAGTGTTGGCAACACCCTGGGTTGTTTGAGGATGTCCATGGGGTCCCTTTGGCCAACAACTCGGTTAGATATAACCCACTCCCTGTACTGACGTTTCATTTGGTGACAAGAGATAGCCAGGTGGGACTCTGTCTCCAATGTTATTTGGAGATTCTGTTTAAGTTGCCTTCATATATGGAAGTTTATCCTGTACTAGGTTTTCATACTACCCCTCAAATGCGTCTTATTTTAGTTGCCTCTCCCCATGTCTCCTTCTCCCCTTCCCAGTTGATTCTTCTGCTCCATTCTCCCATCCGCCCATAACCCTTTCCTGACAAGATCTGTCTGCTCCCTCTAGTCCCTTACTCTATACCTACCCTCTGTGGTTATGTGAATTGTAGATTGAATATCACCGACTTAACAGCTAATATCCACATATAACTGAATATATCATATTTGTCTTTCTGGGTCTGGGATACCTCACTCAGGATGATTTTTTTTTTAGCTCCATCCATTTGCCTATAAATTTCATGTTGTCATTTTAAAAATGGCTGAGTAGTACTCCACTTTGTAAATGTACCACATTTTCTTCATCCATTCTTCTCCTGGAGGATATCTAGATGGTTTCCAGTTTCTGGCTGTTTTGAATAGAGAAGCAAGGAACACGGTTGAACAAGTGTCTTTGTGGTATGCTAAAGTGTTATTTGGGCTAGGTATATGCCCTAGACTGGTATAACTGGGTTTTGAGGTAGATTCCCACCTTCCTGAGGAATTGTGAACATGAGTCTGTACCAGAACCTCTATGTTTATATTATGGCCTCCAGTTTATGCTTTTATTGGATTTCTGAGTGTGCAAACGAGTGGATCTCTGGTTCTTGTGCCTTCTCATGGATTCTTTTCCTTCGGTTCATTTGTCCTTTGATGTGGTAGTTTCTGTTTTACCTTGTTATATTTTATTTTGTTGTGTTTAAAACATGAATGAAGGACTGGAGAGATGGCTCTTCAGTTAAGAGCACTGACTGCTCTTCCAGAGGACCCATATGGCAGCTCACAACTGTAACTCCAGTTCCAGGAATCTGACAACCTCATACAGACATGCATCTAGGCAAAACACCAATGCATATAAATTAAAAATAATTTTAAAAAATGAATGAAAACCTAGCCACTGGGGTTAAGGTTAACAACTGAACTGTCATTTATACCGGCTGGGAGAGGGAAAATCGGTTTTCTCTGATGGAGAACATCAACCACGCCAAGGCAGGCCTCATGTTCAGGAGTAGTTAGTTGACCAATGTATAATGGACTCCATAGTTTTTTGTTTGCTTTTATTTGGTTACAGTTTTATTTTTATTTTTGAGTGTTGTTTTGTTTTCTTGGTATTATTGTAATATTGGGTTTTTTTTTTTTTTTTTTTTTTTGGTTTTTCGCGACCAGGTTTCTCTGTAGTTTTGGAAGGTTTTTGTTGTTTTTTTGAGAAAGAACTTAAAGTTGGGAGGAGAGGATCTGGAACAACTTAGGGGAGTAGGGGAGGGAAGAATATGATCAAACTATATTTAAATTTAAAATTACTTTAATTAAAAACCTAATAAAAGAGTACACAGAGTAGCTGGATTGTAAACTTCTTTTATAATCTACCCCAATTTACTTATTCTCTCTCTCTCTCTCTCTCTCTCTCTCTCTCTCTCTCTGTGTGTGTGTGTGTGTGTGTGTGTAGGTCTGTAGATGATTTTATATTCTCTGTCTTCCCACCTTTATGTGGGGATGGAATTTAGGCCAGGCTTGCCCACCGAATGCCATTCCCAATTCCAAGCTCTACTGGCCTGAGCTTTGGTTCAACTCACCCTGGGCTTCAGCATCTAAAGGCCAAGGGCACAATGTCTGCTTCCAGAGTACTCTCATCTCATTTGGGGATTACCAGGTCAATAATTCTCTCAGCAGGAGTGAACCCCCTCCACAACTGTAGACTGACTGGGTCTGAATGTTTGGGGGCACAGGTGATGACTCAGAAGGAAAACTACAAATTAAAGACACATAAACTATTACTTTGACCTCGGTAGTGGCAGGGCACGCCTTTGATCCCAGCACTCAGGAGGCAGAGGCTGGAGGATCTCTGCAAGTCCGGAGACCAGCCTGGTCTACAGAGTGAGTTCCAGGACAGCCTGGGCAACACAAAGAATCCCTATCTAAACAAACCAAAACAAACAAAAGCCAAACAAGCAACCTCTGATGCTTGGTCTTATCTGATACACGCTCTACAGGTCTAGCCTTACTTCCCAACCCTTACATTACTTAGAAGTAGGTTTTTCTAGTTTCTCATTTTAAAAATCTACTACCAATGTCCTAGAGGTCAGGGCCATCAGTTTTTATAATGAGATCTAAAATCATCCACATATATATATATGTATATATATTTCATATTATATAATAAATATTGTAATCATTATAATCAAGACACCCCATGACACACACCATCTCTTCCCTTTATCAGCCTAACCCTGAAATAGCTCGATATTGAATAACTTTTCGTAGGGACTAGGGACTAACTGTTGTGAGTCAGTGTCCCAGGGTACCCTTTATACCCATGTGGCCTGAGCCTGGTAGCAGTAGATTAAGGATTTGGTGTCAGACACGTCTGGGCGCAGACCTCGGCTCTAAAGGGCACAGTCTCTTTACAGTTATTGGGGAAGTATTGACTGGAATGTAATAACCTTTAACAAACTGGTCTGTATTTCATGAGTCACGGGGGAAGCTGAAGGGACAGAATGAAACGCATTCGGGAATATTCCCGAGTCAATCTCTAGGCAGAACTTGGCGCTAAGCACTGGGGGAAGGAAAGGGGCTAAAGAGGAAAGAGATACGGTTCTTGCCCTGTCAGGGATTCTGACCCCATAGAGAACTCAGTCCACCAGGCACTTCCTGTCATGATGGTGAGCACTAGAGGAATGAGCCCAGGTTATACAGTTTCCAAACCAGGGCTCTTTGCACGCTGAGGGAGTTCCAGCACTTCCCAGCATCCAGTCTCATTGTGGCTGGATTGTCCTTCCCTGTTTCTCGGCACTGGGCTTCCTCCACTGACTTGCATTGGCCTGTGGCAAGACAAACAAAGTGAGCATGTGTTTGCAGAGGCTTCTTGACGCTGCACTGGTCTCTGTTTTCACAGGAGAGCCTCTCTTGGGTACCTGCTGCCTCTCCAGTCTGTTACAGAGTCAACAAGGTGGAACTGGGCTGCAGGGAGTTGGAAACCAGCCAGCATTATGGCGTCACTTAACATAGCCAGCTGAAAACCAGAAAGGATTCTCGTTCTAACCCCTACAGTCCAGAATGGTTTGTTCCACCAAGTTACTGTGGCAACGGCTAATTCATTCCTTTTATTAGGTTATAAGTTCACACTGAAAGAAAAAACCAACATATAGTTGGCTAAGAGAGAAGCTTATCGTGTTCTCATGGAATAATGTGGTTAGAAGTCCAGGGCAGGGCACCCACATGGTTCTGTGGATAAAGGTGCTTGCTGCTGCTGCTGCAAGCCTGAGTTTGATAAAGGTTGAAGGATAGAATCAACACCGCAGAGCTGTGCTCTTACCTCTGTATGTGCACTGTCCCCCTCTGCCATATTCTTACCCACATACACAATAATTAGAAGTCCAGGACGTGGCTCAGTTGTAATTGTCCAGCGCATGAACCCCTGTGTTCCATTCCAGCACTGAGGCATGATGGCACGGTCCTGCAATCCCAGCACTCAGGTGTTTTAAACATTAGGGCCACAATGTCAAACTCTTTCTTCAATACATAGTAGTAGGACAGCAGCCTGAGCTACAGGAGACCCTGTCTCAAAGAATGATTAGTTTAGAGAGGAAGTCCACTATTTACAGGGCTCAGGCAGGAGGATCAAGGTGAGCTCAAGGCCAGCCTGGGCTACAGTGTTGAGACCCTATGTCAACCCCTTATCCCAACAACAACAACAACAAAAAGGCCAGAGTACATTTGGTAGCCCATGGGTGAGTCTCCTGGCTTTGTCTTTTCAGAGTAAAATTTAATATATATATACAAGGAACACTGCACAATTATGCATGCCATCCTTGTACAGGGTTGTGTTATTAATCTCTGTATCTTTCTAATTTTACTAAATGTATTGCCAAAGTGAGCGCCTAAAGTAAAATTTGATTGTGTGTGTGTTAGAAGGGAACGTGCCACTGTGTGCATGTGGAGGTAAATGGACAGTTTGTAGGAGCTGGTTTTTTTTTTCTACCATGTAGATTCCTGGGACTGAACTCAGGACTGAACTCCCTGGCTGAGCCTTGATGCACCGAGTCCTGTGGCTGGCCCCGGGTCTGCCTTACTGCTGCATCTTCCTCGCAAATCTGCTTTCCTCTGAAGCTTTCGTAGCATCTGCAGACCTAAATCCCAGTTTCCTTCAGCTGCAGATCCCAAACTCTCCACCGCATGGTACCAGACCCTCCTTCAATGTCACCATTTAACAGAAATCCTCCACTTTATCCTCTTTCCACCTCTGCGGTAGCCTTCAAGTCCCACCCCGACTCCAAGGGTTGGGGACTAGGGTGTGTTCCCCTCTCTCCTATTGTCCAGGTCTCAAAATGACAGAACTTCACCCCAAGACTTTAGGAGCCAGAGCTTGTGGGGCCTGGTAAGATGCCCTAAGCTACAAGGTGGGTGTCCATCTGGGCAATGTTGCCTGTGTGGGGCAGCCTGAAGGTGGGACCCCGGCCTCCCTGTCAGACTTAAGGACACCATCTTTCCTTGTACTGACTGTTCTGTCCCGCACCTCACCTACTCTTCTCCCAGATGACCTCCAGCATGGAAGAAACCAGAGAACCTTTGCCACCTACCTAACCTGTGGTTAGTAGTTGGTAGTAAAAGTGAGTGTGCAAGGTTTGATAAATACATCTCTCTGTCTTGGAGACTGATTTCAGAAGGGAGGCAGGAGGCTGGGAAGGGGAGGTGGGAAGGACCCACAGCTTAAATAAGTAGCCCAGTGCTGTCCAAGTAAAAGGGCAGTGCAGGAGGGAGATCTTACCTAGCATCCTACCACGCACGAGGCCCTGCGCAGTGTCTGAAGAAAGGGCCCTTGTTTATAGACGCTCTCCCCGCCCCCAGTGGTTTGGAAAAGGGCTGCGCTTTCAGTGGCCTGCAGGTCACCTGCCCTTCGTTCCAGAGAGTAAACTAAGGATCCATCCCAGGCATCTCAGGAGTCACTACCTTACCTGCTAACTGGCCAGAGTGACAATGGGTCTCTGACAGTTAGGCCTCCACCATGTAACTCTTTGTGGGCCTCCCTACACTTCCAGAGCCTTGAACATCCATTTGTCTGCCCAAAGCGCGGTGGGTACCAGGGCACCTTCGAGCACAAGTGGGGTTTTTCTCATCACGCCTGGATGTAGAGGTGTGGCACAGAGTGGGGCCAACCCAGTGGAGATCGCCACTTCATTCTGTGCAGGTCTGGGAAACCCAGGAAGCACACACTTCTTGACTCCCTGGCCAGATGTGTTGCTGGTAATGTGCACGTGTGTGAGATGCATCAGGGAAAGAAGAGATGGCTGCCATCTGATTCCTCCTCTGCCGTCGTCATGTGCACCTCCAGAGGCCACCTGGACACCCCCCCCCCCGGGGACCACGAGACTACAGTGACCTTAGCAGTGTTCCAAAGGACCCGGCTCCTTGACTTTCTGGAACCTGAAAGCTAAGAGGTACAGCCCCTCACCAGCTGCCACCACCCCAGCACCTTCAGCAAAAAGCACCAAGGGCTTGGACGAGATCCCTTTGGAGACACGAAAGTAGAAGACAGACTTCTGGAGAAGGGGAGTAGGAACTCGGGTGGGGAGAGATGACCTGGCAGAGGAGGAGGCAGATGTCATCGAAGTGTGTTATCCAAGGGGCTGGAGAGATGGCCCGGTGACCAAAGACCATGCGCTGCTTTTACCCAGAGCAAAGCTCAGCGCCCAGCACTCGTGCCAGGTGGCTCACAACCAGCTTTACCTCCAGCCCCAGGGGGATGCGATGCCCTCCTGCGGCCCCTGTGGACACCTGCATCCACATGCACAAACCGTGCACAGCTGGTGCACATCGTCAGCAATAAAATAAAGCAGAAAGTCTTAACGAAGCCCATTCTTTCGTACAATTGATTTACTGTAATAAACAAGGACACAAAACGTTATATACTAAAGAAATTAAAATAGTCTTTTGGTTTGAAATGTTAATAATGGCTTTTAATTTCTTGTCTGAGGGAATGTGCCCTGTCAGGAAACACGTATTTGGTACCTGCTCCCCAGCTGCTGCCACAGAGCTCCTAAATCACCCGGACATTTTCACTGTGGTCAGGGCACCATTTGTTTGGATGAGGTCACTTTTGGTGGGCTTCTGGATGAAGGTTAGTCATCAGCAAGAACAAGCCACAACTGCGTGGCTGAGATCGTCAGCTTTAGTCATGTGTCCTGGTGTGAGGTAAGGAGGTGAACACAAACAGGCCAGGTATGGGGACACACGCTGGAACCCCTCCACTCTCAGAATGCTGAGGATGCAGGTTTACAAATTCTGGGCCAAGCTGGGCGGTGGTGCACGCCTTTAATCCCAGCACTCTGTGAGTTCGAGACCAGCCTGGTCTACAAGAGCTAGTTCCAGGACAGGCTCCAAAACCACAGAGAAACCCTGTCTCGAAAAACAAAAACAAAAAAAAAACAAAAAACAAACAAACAAAAAAAACCAAATTTTGGGCCAGCCTGGGCTAAAAGTCATACCATGTCTCAAAAGTCAATCAGGCTTGTATGATGAAGGGTTCCATAAAAGTTCCCAAACATGGGGATCACAACGGTTCTGGGTTGATGAACACAGGGAAGGAATGTTCTGCCCCCAGCACCATGCTCCTGGAGCCTTCCCAGCTCACCTCACCTATGCACCTTTTCCCCTGGCTGTTCACTGCTCCCCCAGAATTCTTATTTTTTTTAAAATATTTGTTATGTATACAATATTCTATCTGTGTGTATGTCTGCAGGTCAGAAGAGGGCACCAGACCTCATTACAGATGGTTGTGAGCCACCATGTGGTTGCCGGGAATTGAACTCTGGACCTTTGGAAGAGCAGGCAATGCTCTTAACCACTGAGCCATCTCTCCAGCCCTCCCCCAGAATTCTTTGTCAGCGGTAGGAAGGGACTGTTTTACTGGGCTCCGAGTCATCCTAGCAAGGGATCACCTGAGGTGGCCGTCAGGCTGGTAGGATGCACTAGTGACAACCTGGACTGTGACTGCCATCTGAACAGGGACTGCGGGCGAGCCGAGCCCTTATCTGAGCAGTCTGGCACTAGCTAACTCCAGTAGAGCTAAGTCCAGCTGAGTCTAGGACCCACAGCTGGTGTCTCCAGAGAGCTAGGAAGTCGCTTGGTGCCCCCTCCAGCTGGCGTCAGAAGTCCTGAGAGTCAGTGAGGTGGCAGAAAAAAGGGTGCTTTTCCTGCACCCGGGCAGTTTAAAAATAGGCCCATAAATTCCTTGACTCTTTCAAGAGTCGGTGTCTAGTGTCCTCTTCCCTCAAATGTGAAAACTTCGGAACTGAGGGCAGTGACTCCGGCTCCTGCTTACAAGCAGTCGATGCTCCTAACCTCATGTGTAAAGGAGGGGGAACGCTCGCCGTATCCTTTTGGGGGGTAGAAAATTACAACCGTTACTGAAAACCTGATTTGTAAAAAAAAAAAATGAGCAACGTAGAGTCTAAGTGGCTTTTTGGAAAGCTGTCCACTGGATAAGACATGTCACCAACATCCTGAACACTCAGCAGCTCTGAGAAGACCTGCACAAGAGCTGGGTGATGGTGGCACACGCCTTCAATCCCAGCCCTCGAGAGGCAGAGGCAGGTGAGTTCCAGGCCAGCCTGATCTACAGAGCGAGTTACAGGACAGACTCTAAAGCTACAGAGAATTCCTGTCTAGGAAACAAAACAAAACAAAGCTAAGTCAGCTCATGAAACTACCTATCATGGAGCCAGAGAGGGGCCCACAAGGACTGCCTCTCCCTGAGGATTTACAGGCAGTTAACAGTTAGGGAGAAGGATACTTGAGTCCCTTGCCCTTACCCAGTGGCTTTAGAGGCAGTGAACAGTTCCAAGGGGGTGGGGCTTATGATGCCCCTCCCACTCCCTGTGGTTCTCTGTTGACAGTTAGCAGAAGCTGGTGTGAAGTAGTAGTACAGAAAGAGGTGTTGTTCTTCCTCTCAGCAGAAGATGGCCTGCAACATCCCTTACCCTTGGATGGGGGCTGGAATTGTTGATTGGCGTTTAACTGGTCACATGCTGACTCAGTAGTGATGCTGGGTGCTGTCTAGGGCGAGACCATAAAAAGATCCTCTTCTTTTTTCTCCACCTCTCTGGAACCAGCAGTCAAGTAGTCAAGTAGCTTGGGGGGAAAGACCCACGGTGGGCAGGAACTGAGGGGCCCTCGCAGTGACCAGCACCGCTTGTCAGCCATGTGGGGGGGCTAAAACACCTTGCAGATGGATACTGCAGCCTCCCTTTTAGAGGGCCACAGCCCTGGCCCAGATCAAACAGTATCATCAAAAACTCGTAGCTGGAAATGCTAAAGCTACTTCTGAGCTCTTAACTAAACACATTGTGAGGAGCGGGTGCTTGCCGTTTTAAGTCAGTTTTGGGGGCGATGTTGACATCAGATGGAGGCCGTCTGAGCTTGGGGAATGGCTAGGGACTTTGGCTCCAGGTTCTGTCTCCCCTTCTATCACACAGTCCCCACTGATTGTCCTGAACACACATTCCCTTGTCTCCTGTCACATGAAGGGGACACTACTAACACATGCTGCAACTATAAGGTGACATTTTGGGGGAAGGAGGGACTTGCAGAATGATAATGGAGCATGCTCAATCCCTTTTCCTGCAGCCCCACCACCGAGGTTTTCCCTAGAGCCCGGGTAGAGACATTTCTAGCTTGGAGCCCAGACCCAACCGCTCAAGTTCAACTGTTTACACAGGCTCTCCCAGGCTGCCTCGCTCTGCCTCCTCCCAACTACCACCTCTCCTGTGCCAGCCATAGGTCGCCTCGCTTCACCATCTCCTGAGAGTCATCTGATGTCCTTGCTCGGTCTTGGTGGCATCAGAACTGCCATTTCACGTATTGAAACACCTCCTCTTTTAGGGTGTGTGCCTGGGCTGAGGACAGACCCCTCATCGACAGGCTGGCTGGCCAGGCACCACTTGGCTCTCACAAACTGCTTCGTTTTCTCCCTCCTGGGTTGATATTTTCCTTGCATGTTCCCTCTGGGCTTTGTGTTGTTCCAACTTTACCATCTGTCCACTTACACCCCATGTTAAGGTCTGTGTAGGAAACGAAGTACCTGGGGTGAATGCCTCATTTAAAGAGTTATGCGTCAAGCTGTCTGGATGGGGAGAGCTCCATGTAGTTTACTGTGCGTATAACTTGGAAGTAAGACTCCATAATCTAGCCGGGCGGTTAGTGGCACACACTCCCAGCACTTGGGAGGCAGAGGCAGACAGATCTATAGAGCTAGTTCCAGAGCAGCCAGGGCTACGCAGAGAAACCCTTCCTCAAAACGACAACAACAACAACAATAGACTCCATAAACTACAGCACACCAAATACAAAAAAGAAAAACACCAGCGAAAGCAGACAGTTACGTGTGCTGAAAAAGCAGTGCCAGAGACTCAGGCAGAGAGGGCAGGCAATAAGACCTCATAAAGCCAGTACCCTACCCTCCGGCCCAGCAACCTCAACCCACACATCGGCAGCAGCTTGTCTAGAACAATGAAGTCTGCCACTGGGATCTGGAGTGGGATCTGTGCCACCATCTCCACCCCACCCCACCCCTCAGTCTTGGCCCTTGGACCTCTGCAGCCTCACACGAGCCCCCCAGCCGACTCATTCATTCCCTGTAGCGTCTGGCCAGTGTTGGAGGTCCATGGCTAGGAAAACCCAAAGTTCTCTTTAGAACCCAGTAGGCCATCATGTAAACTAAGGCTTTGAAAATCCAATGAAACCTCATTAGTTTAATGTAGGAAAGGACTTGACCTTACCGTAACATGGCACTGGACACACTCAAGAAAACGTTACATAATAGCAGCCACCCCTTTTGAAAAAAGAAAGGGATCCTGAGCCAGAGAGAGAAGACAAGAGTTAAACTTAGTGTTACTTAGCCCCTGGCCCTGCAGCTGACAGCTAGACCCAGAAGCACAGGAAAGCCACCCAAGAAAACGACAAAGCCAGCTGAGGAGGGAGGACAGTGAAGAACCCCCTTCCCAGGAAGACAGAAGATAAGTCTGCAGGCTGCATCTCCCCAACAGGGACTGAAGGGGGAGCCTCCGGGATGTGCTTACCCACTCTCCTGGCATGTGGAAACCCGTTTTGTCCTCAGAGGGACTCTTTTTTGGGGGGTTCCCTTTATAGTTGCCATGTGTAAATGGGAATTTTAGAGGGCACCCTTTGGAGCGCCACAAGTTACCAGGGAAACTGTGGTCCCCTCTTGAGTTCTTAGGCCAGCTAATGAAAGAATTTAAGAAGAAACTAAGAATACTCCAGAACAACTTTATTAGCAGTTAAAAGAAAAACCAACAGATTCAATGCAATGCCCATCAAAATCCCAGCAAAATTCTTCATAGACCTCGAAAGAACGGTACTCAGTTTCATATGGAAAAGCAAAAAAAAAAAAAAAAAAAAAAAAAAAAACCCAGGCTAGCCAAAACAACCCTGTACAATAAAAGAATTTCTGGAGGCATCACAATCCCTGACTCAAACTTTACTACAGAGCTACAGTACTGAAAGCAGCCTGGTATTGGCATAAGAACAGACAGGAGCACCAATGGAACCAAATAGAAGACCCGGATATTAATCCACACTTCTTCGAACACCTGATTTTTGACAAAGAAGCAAAAAATGTCAAATGGAAAAAAAGCATATTTAACAAATGGTTCTGGCATAACTGGATATCAACATGTAGAAGAACGAAAATAGATCCATATCTATCACCACACACAAAACTCAAGTCCAAATGGATCAAAGACCTCAACATAAAGCCATTCACACTGAACCTTATAGAAGAGAAAGTGGGAGGTACACTTGAACACATTGGTACAAAAGACCACTTCCTAAATATAACCCCAGCAGCACAGACACTGAGAGAAACAATTAATAAATGGGACTGAGGAGGAGTTACTTTCATTTAATAAAGAAACTGCCTTGGCCCATTTATAGGCCAGCCCTTAGGTGGGTGGAGTAAACAGACAGAATGCTGGGAAAAAGAAGCCGAGTTAATGAGTCGCCATGATTCTCCCTCTCCAGACAGACGCAGGTTAGATCTTTCCTGGTAAGCCAGCTCGTGGTACTACACAGAATATTAGAAATGGGTTAGATCAATATGTAAGAGCTAGCCAATAAGAGGCTGGAGCTAATGCGCCAGGCAGTGATTAAAAGAATACAGTTTCCATGTAATTATTTTGGGGCATAAGCTAGCCATGTGGGCGGCTGGGTGCCGGGGACGCAGCCCCGCCACTCATATTACAACATGGGACCTGCTGAAACTGAAAAGCTTCTGTAAAGCAAAGGACACGGTCAACAAGACAAAACGACAGCCTACAGAATGGGAAAAGATCTTCACTACCCCACATCAGACAGAGATCTGATCTCCAAAATATACAAAGAACTCAAGAAATTGGTCATCAAAAGAACACATAATCCAATGTACAGATCTAAACAGAGAACTCTCAGTAGAGGAATCTAAAATGACTGAAAGACACTTAAGGAAATGCTCAACATCCTTAGTCATCAGAGAAATGCAAATCAAAACAACTCTGAGATTCCATCTTTCACCTGTAAGGATGGCCAAGATCAAAAATACTGATGACAACTTATGCTGGAGAGGTTGTGGGGAAAAGGGAACCCTTCTGCATTGCTGGTGGGAATGCAAGCTGGTACAGCCCCTTAGGAAGTTAGTGTTGTGATTTCTCAGAAGATTAAGAAACAACCTTCCTCAAAACCTAGTAATACCAGTTTTGGGTATATATCCAAAGGATGCTCAATCATGCCACAAGGATATGTGCTCAACTATGTTCATAGCAGCTTTGTTTGTCATAGCCAGAACCTGGAAACAACCTAAATGCCTCTTACCCAAAGACTGGATAAGGAAAATGTGGTACATTTACACAATGGAGTACTACACAGCAGAAAAAAAATGACAGCTTGAATTTTGCAGGAAAATGGATGGAGCTAGAAAACATTATTTTGAGTGAGGTAACCCAGACACAGAAAAACAATTGTCACATGTACTCACTCATAGGTGTTTCTTTTTTTTTAATTGAAAAAAAATTTTCCACCTCCTCCCCACCTCCCATTTCCCTCCCCCTCCTCCCGCCCCTCTTCCCCTTCCCCCCACTCCTCTTCTCCTCCCTCTCCAGTCCCAGGAGCAGTCAGGGTTCCCTGCTCTGTGGAAAGTCCAAGGTCCTCCCCCCTCCATCCAGATCTAGGAAGTTGAACATCCAAACTGTCTAGGCTCCCACAAAGCCAGAACCTGAAGTAGGATCAACACCCCGCGCCATTGTCCTTGGCCTCTTGTCAGCTCTCATTGTCCACCATGTTCAGAGAGTCCGGTTTTATCCCATGCTTTTTCAGTCACAGTCCAGCTGGCCTTGGTGAGCTCCCAATAGATCGGTCCGACTGTCTCAGTGGGTGGGTGCACCCCTCGTGGTCCTGACTTCGTTGTACATGTTCTCCCTCCTTCTTCTCCTCATTAGGACCTTGGGAGCTCAGTCTGGTGCTCCAGTGTGGGTCTCTGTCTCTATCTCCATCCATCGCTAGATGAAGGTTCTATGGTGATATGCAAGATATTCATCAGTATGGCTATAGGATAGGATCATTTCAGGTTCCCTATCCTCAGGTGCCCAAGGAACTAACTGGGGACATTGCCCTGGGCATCTGGTAGCCACACCAAGTTCAAGTCTCTTGCCAACCCTTAGGTGGTTCCCTTAACTAAGATATGAGTTTCCCTGCTCCCCTATCCAACCTTCCTATATCCCCAATCATCCCGTTTCCCCAAGTTCCCCTCATCCTCTCCTTCACACTTTTCTTTCTCCATCTCCCCTTACCCCCATCCCACCCTACCCCCAAGATTCCAATTTTTTGCCCGGCACTCTTGTCTACTTCCCATAGCCAGGAGGATAACTATATGTTTTTCCTTGGGTTTGCCCTCTTGTTTAACTTCTTTAGGACCACATATTATAGACTCAGAGGCCCCCTATCCATAGCTAGAAACCAATTATGAGTGAGTACATCCCATGATCTTCTTTTTGGGTCTGGGTTACCTCACTCAGGATAGTATTTTCTATTTCCATCCATTTGCATGCAAAATTCGAGAAGTCATTGTTTTTTACTGCAGAGTAGTACTCTAATGTGTATATATTCCACACTTTCTTCATCCATTCTTCCATTGAAGGACACCTAGGATGCTTCCAGGTTCTGGCTATTACAAATAATGCTGCTATGAACATAGTTGAACAAATGCTTTTGTCATATGATAAGGAATCTCTTGGGTATATTCCCAGGAGTGGTATTGCTGGGTCCAGGGGTAGGTTGATCCCAATTTTTCTGAGAAACCGCCACACTGATTTCCAAAGTGGTTGCACAAGTTTGCAGTCCCACCAGCAATGGATGAGGGTACCCCTTTCTCCACAACCTCTCCAGCAAAGGCTATCTTTGGTGTTTTTGATTTTAGTCATTCTGACAGGTGTAAGATGATATCTCAAAGTTGTTTTGATTTGCATTTCTCTGATCGCTAAGGAGGTTGAGCATGACCTTAAGTATCTTTTGGCCATTTGAACTTCTTCTGTTGAGAATTCTCTGTTCAGTTCAGTGCCCCATTTTTTAATTGGGTTAATTATCATTTTAACATCTAGTTTCTTGACTTCTTTATATATTTTGGAGATCAGACCTTTGTCTGTTGCGGGGTTGGTGAAGATCTTCTCCCAGTCAGTAGGGTGCCTTTTTGTCTTAGTGACAGTGTCCTTTGCTTTACAGAAGCTTCTCAGTTTCAGGAGGTCCCATTTATTCAATGTTGCTCCTAATGTCTGTGCTGCTGGGGTTATACATAGGAAGCGATCTCCTGTGCCCATATCTTGTAGGGTACTTCCCATTTTCTCTTCTATCAGGTTGAGTGTGTTCAGATTGATATTGAGGTCTTTGATCCATTTGGACTTGAGTTTTGTGCATGAGGAGAGAAACTTAAAGCTATCCCACTAAAATCAGGAACACGCCAAGGCTGCCCACTCTCCCCATACTTCTTCAATATAGTTCTTGAAGTCTTAGCAATAGCAATAAGACAACATAAGGGGATCAAGGGGATTCGAATTGGAAAGGAAGAAGTTAAACTTGCGTTATTTGCAGATGATATGATAGTGTACTTAAGCGACCCCAAAAACTCCACCAAAGAACTTCTACAGCTGATAAATACCTTTAGTAATGTGGCAGGATACAAGATCAACTTCAAAAAATCAGTCGCCCTCTTATACACAAAGGATATGGAAGCAGAGAGGGAAATAAGAGAATCATCACCTTTCACGATAGCCACAAACAGCATAAAATATCTTGGGGTAACTCTAACCAAGGAAGTGAAAGATCTATTTGACAAGAACTTTAAGTCTTTGAAGAAAGAAATTGAAGAGGATACCAGAAAATGGAAGGATCTCCCTTGCTCTTGGATTGGGAGGATCAACATAGTAAAAATGGCAATTCTACTAAAGGCAATCTATAGATTCAATGCAATCCCCATCAAGGTCCCATCAAAATTCTTCACAGATCTTGAGAGGACAATAATCAACTTTATATGGAAAAACAAAAAACCCAGGATAGCGAAAACAATATTATACAATAAAGGAACTTCTGGAGGCATTACCATCCCTGACTTCAAACTCTATTACAGAGCTACAGTTATGAAAACAGAGTGGTACTGGCATAAAAACAGAGAAGTCGACCAATGGAATCGTATAGAAGACCCGGATTTTAACCCACAAACCTATGAACACCTCATTTTCGATAAAGGAGCTAAAAGTGTACAATGGAAGAAAGAAAGCATCTTCAACAAATGGTGCTGGCACAACTGGATGTCAACCTGTAGAAGAATGAAAATAGACCCATATCTATCACCATGCACAAAACTCAAGTGTTTTTTAAATATAAAGAAAAGGAAACCAGCCTACAAACCACAATTCCAGAGAATTTAGACAACAATGCGGACCCTAAGAGAGACTTACATAGATCTAATCTACATGGAAAGTAGAAAAAGACAAGATCTCCTGAGTAAATTGGGAGCATGGGGACCTTGGGGGAGGGTTGAAAGAGGGAGGGTTGAAGGGGGGAGGGTTGAAGAGGGGAGAGTTGAAGGGGGGAGGGGAGAAGAGAGGAGGGGAGAAGAGAGGAGGGGAGAAGCAGGGAGGGGAGCAGAGAAAAATATAGAGCTCAATAAAAATCAATTAAAAAAAGAAAAGAAAGAAAAACCAACCCCAGGGCAGACAAGCTATACATCTCGGTAGCTGCCTGGAGGAGGAGAATGGAGAAGAAGAGAGAACTGTGATGCTTGTGTTACCACCACCACGGAGCCCAGCCATGTGGTGGAATAAGAAGCACCATGCATGCTAGGGAGAGGGCTTCAAAAAAAAAATGTCCAGCGTTAAAAAAGGAGGCCTATCTAGGAATAACTTAGGTGTGGGGTACTTTGAAATGCTAGGCTTCTGCTCAGAGGTAGATTTCATTTTTTATTTTTTATTTTTATTTTTATTTTTTTGAGAGGAAGGAACGGCTTTCCCTTCATGGGCTTTCGATGCTGTGATTGTCATCTCCTCCCCAGGTTCGCAGCTTCCACCTGGAGTTCTGGAGTCACTGTCTTCGGGGTCCTTGCCCTGAGCTCTGGGACTCTTTACCCTGAGTAGGAGCTGACTTCTTCCCTGGGTCAGCACTGTCCCAAGTTGTGGGACTCCAAGCTTGTGTGTCGTTGGCCTGGGAAGGCTCTGACCTCTGACCTTTTCCCTGGGTTGGCAGCATGCAAATGTCAGAAGTTTCTAGAAAATGTACTCTTTGAGTTTTTCTACTCCATTTGGGTTCTGAAAGGATGGCTAATGTTCCGGTGCTGGTTAAGTCACTGACAGCTTTTTTTTTTTTTTTTTTTTGATAGGGTCTCATACTTAACACTCAAGCTGGTCTGTACCTCGTTGTGTAGGCTGATGGTATAAGCTGATCTTAAACTCAAGACAATCCTCTGGCCTCTGCCTCCCCAATGCTGGGGTTATAAGGCATCAGCCACCATGCCCAGGCAGTCAAGCCCTTTAAACTGTTCTTACAACTCCCCACCAGAGGCAGGCTGCAGGGTGAAACCCCGTGAGTCTGTGAGCTGTGCTGTGGACTTGGGCTTTGCATTTGGAGCATAAAGCAGCTAGGCAAGCAGGAGCAGGCCCTCCCTCACCTCAGCAAGTCTGCCTGAGAGAGCTGATCTGCAGCTGATTTGCTGATCTGCAAAGGGCTCCTGCCCAGGATGGCTTCTTCAGAGGGAGAAGTTGGTTCAGTGGAATAAGTGGGGTTACTGCCATGCTGGTGCCTCTGCTTTAGGACGAGTCACAGGCAAAGATCTCCCTAGGGACATTGTGGGACCCTTAGAACAGACTTGCAAAACCTAGAAGTTTTACTTTGCTTTCTAGGAAGTCTTTTTCTGTAAGGCGGCCACTGCGGCTTCGGGATGTGCACAGATTCCTGAGTGCCCTGGGCCAGGAGGACTTGGCTCAGGGTCTGGAGGGCAAGGACTCCTCTGATAAGGATGGGGTTTGCAATGATGCATGGAAGCAGCACCTGGACGATTTGTTTCAGTGCATAAACCAGTGGGTTCATTATGGCACCACTGCCCTTCCCTCTTATGCTGGTCCCCTTCCTCCCCCATCAGGTTGTCCATTTCCTTCGATCTCACATGTATGCATGTGTATATTATATAGATCTACATAGACATATAGACACATACATATATGTGTTTAAACCTAGATACCACATATGAGAGAAGACATGCTGTCTGTCTTTTCCCCATTATTCCCTGTCATTCTCCATCTGTTTAGAGTCCTTTCTCACCCCCATAGTCGATTTTCTACTTTTATGTTACATATAAATCTAAGGGTTAACTGAGTGGTAGAGTATATGCCTAGCAAGTGCTAGGTCATGGACTTGGTTCCAAACATACACACACACGTCATTAGCTTCTCTTCTACATGTGAGAGATATATGTGATATTTGTCTTTCTGAGTCTAGCTTATTTCTTTCCAGTGAAGTGTTAATCATATATGTTAAAAGCAGCAAGGGAGGTCGTACAATTTCAAACATGAAGGCTTTACATGCTTCAAAAAAAAAGTTCAAATGTTCTTGGCAACTTATTCAAGAACAAAATAGAGGTGTGAGCAGATTGCAAAGCAGCAACAATATTCAAAGCAAATCACAGACCCAGAAAGAAATACACTCTCAAGAGTTATATGGCAGCCTGCAGGCATCACAGAGAGAGAGAGAGAGAAGAAGCATGGTAGAGGCTTCAACCTCGGCCTGGAAGTGTCAGAGAAGGAGTGTGATGGTGGCTGTGGCGGCCCGGAAGCACCAACAGCAACAGCTTTCAGAAATTATGTTAAGAAGTCCCTCTGGGGGCCGGAGAGATGGCTCAGTGGTAAAGAACATTGCCTGCTCTTCCAAAGGTCCTGAGTTCAATTCCCAGCAACCACATGGTAGCTCACAACCATCTGTAATGAGGTCTGGTGCCCTCTTCTGGCCTGCAGGCATACACACAAACAGAATATTGTATACATAATAAGTAAATAAATAAATATTTAAAAAAAAGAAGTCTCTCTGGGAAAGAGCACCTGCACCCCAGGCAATATCCAGTGCCATCCTCTGTACAAGATACCCCATCACATCAGTGGCCACCAGAGTCACAGACCTTCCTGCACATAAAGGAGGGATCAGCAGAGCCCTGGCCCCGCCTGCACCTGGAGGAGTGACCACCTGAGGCTCTGCCCTGCCTCTTCCTGGAGTCGCAGCCACCAACTGCACCAACTGGAGGAAGAGAGATCCCCTGAAGCACAGGCTCCACTGGTACCGAGTGGAGGAAGAGAGGGGTAGACATTAGTGCAGAAATACATTCAACAACATAAAGAGCAATACAGAACCCAAAAACTAGTGGTTCCATAATAGACGTCTGAACATCCCAATGCAAATAAGCAGAAGAAAACAACCTTTAAATAACTTTATGAAGATGATTGAGGCCCTTAAAAAGGAAATGAAAAATTCTCTTAGAGAAATGGAGGAAGGGCTGGAGAGATGGCTCAATGGTTAAGAGCACTGGCTGCTCTTCCAGAGGTTCTGAGTTCAATTCCCAGAAACCCTATGGTGGTTCATGGCCATTTGTGATGAAATCTGGTGCCCTCTTCTGACATGCAGGCAGAACACTATATACATAATTAATAAATCTTTTTTAAAAAACAAAGAAATGGGGGGAAAGACAAGCAAACAATTATAATTGGAAGAAATCAACAAATCCCTTAAAGAAAACCAACAAAAACCAATCAATCAAACAGGTAAAGGAAATGGTTCAAATTTTAAAAACGAAAATAGAGACAATAAAGAAAACACAAACCAGGTGAATTCTGAAAACGGAAAATCTGGGTAAACTGCAGGAACTACAAATACAAGCATAAACAACAGACTACATGAGATGGAAGAGAGACTCTCAGGTGTTGAAGATACAATAGAGAAAATAGGTTCAGAGGTCAAAGGAAATGTTAAATCCAACAAATTTTAACACAATATATCCTGGAAGTCTGAGACACTATGAAAAGACCAAACCTAAGAATACTAAGGATAGAAGGAGAACTCCAGTTCAAAGGCACAGAAATTATATTCAACAAAATCATAGAAGAAAACGTTTCCAACCTAAGGAAGGACATGCCTTACATGAAGCTTACAGAACACCAAATAGACTGGATCAAAAAAAGTCTTCGGTGGTTAAGAAGAAGGTCTATGCCAAGGAGATAGCAACGCAGCTCCACTCTGTCACCCACACAAGCCTGAGAACCCAAGTTCTGTTCCCAGCACCCATGTCAGGTGGCTCCCAGCCACATGTGACCCCAGCTCCAGGGGCCCTAAGATCAGATACCTCTGGCCCCCATGGGCACCTGCACCCATATAGATATAAGTAATTAAAAATACTTTTTAAAATAAGGACCTTTTGGAATTTAGACTAGCAACGAAACAGGTTTAAAGCCTGGCACGGATGGCCTTGTCAGCCTTCTCTCCCAGAGGTCTCTTGGGAATCCAAACAAGGCTTAACTTTGTTTACAGGGAAGCAATCCCACCGACCTCCATTCCTGAGAGCTAGACTTTTACCTTATCAATTGGAATCCTCTCAAATGCCCAGCTCCTCCTCTGGAACCACCCTGAGATCTGATTTCTGTCCCATACCCACCTTTAAAGACACTTCAAACCCCGCCAAAGTGACAGTCTCTATAGTATATGTGACTCCTATAAGGGCAGTGAAGCCCTGCTCGCTCCCCTGCCACCCATGCTCTTGAATGTGCCTTTTGTTCTGAGATCTCTTTTAACTCTCTTAAGCATATAGTAAAATATCTTCTATAAACCCCCAACTCTTCTTTGGATGGGGTCACCCTAATACTTTTTTCTGCATGGAAGCCACAAGTACTTGTTTAGCCTGAACCAAGTTTCTAAGACAATTAGGAGATGCCTCAAGCGCCCAATGGTGGCAGAAGGGCGCTTCCTTTTCTGTCGGAGTAATAGGTTTTCTATATCACGATATCAGGTTCCTCTGTCCACACAGTAAGCCAGGTTAAGCTGAATTGAAAAAGTGAAAGAACAGGTTGAGTAAAGCAACTCCCCAGGTGAGTTCTCCAGTCCCAGAGACAGGGGCAGGAGAAGTCACACCCCTGCCGGGATTAAAGCAGGGAGCTTATATAGGTTGTAGGCAAGGGGTAATGACATGCCTGCCTAATGACATGTCTGTCACAAGCTGGGTTTGTGCCCAAGTATGATCAAAAGCTGAGTGTTTTAGGCAGGAACTTGGCGGCTGGCAACTTCAGGGGAGAAGCTGCTGTAGCCACCAGAAATGTGGAACTGGTTTTTTGGTGCCTTCCCTCTGTTGGAGATTCTCTGAGAGGGAGGACTTCGGAGAGAGAGAGGAGAGAGAGGAATGGGGCTTTCCGGATCTAGTATGTGTGAACTGGAGTTTCCAACTGAGCACAAAGCTTGTTTGGAAGTTTGAGAGGAGGACTCTTAGGGTCATTTTGCAAAGAAGCCATGCAAAGAACCTGCATCTTGTCCATTAGGGGAAAAAGTAGTTCAGCAATGGTAACAATGTTCTTAGTCTGGTTGCTAAAATAATTTCAGAAGGATCTTGGGAGGAAGCTGAAGGGTCATTTTACTGTAGCTTGCAAGAAAAACAGGCCAGACAAGTTGTAAATTCTTGAGGCTGCTGAGGCAGATGACAGGGGTGTGGGAGGAAGATGTCTTTAAGTCAGTAGTGGGGTCTGTAAGGAGCCGTAGGATCTTCAGGGAAAACAAATCTCCATGTGCCATGGCAAGCATGCTTCTGGTTTTGTTCAGCATCTAAGGAAGGCATAGAAAGGGGAAAAGAAAAGGATTCGGTTTAGAATTAGAAAATGAGAGAAGAGGGTGGGCTTAGCAGTGAGGGTCTGAAGTGGCATCTGGGGCGTGTAAGTCCATCACTTCACTAAGGGGATAATTATTCCTCCCATCCCCTTAGCAAGCCTTCAGCTAAATCAGCTTCCCTGAGGGGTGGTCTCCTCACCAGGTGACTGGCAGGACCACTTTGAGGGGGCAATAGTATGTAATCTCTAATCCTGGAAGCAGATTAGACTGTTATATGTAGTTAGCATCTGAGGGAGAAGTTAAGATTCTATTCTTTTAACCAAGAGAAAATAGCTGTCCTTTAGAGGATCCCAAGAAAGTCCCCTGTTCCTCCATCCTTTTAGATGGTAAACTGGAGCTGGAATCTAAAGCGGATGATGAGACTATCCTCAGCGGCCTCCAAGCCTGCTACTACCTGTCTAGCCACCTGACATCCTCCCCAGGAGTTGAGGCCAGAGCTGTTGAGATGGCACAGAGGACAGGAGCCAAGCCCAATGCCTCAAGTTCAGTCCCATGTGGTGGAAGGAACTGACCCCCCGCATGTCCATTGCAAATTTTGCTGTGGCATGCACGTCTATACACGTGCACACACACATACGATGAAATAAATAAGGGAAATAGAAAAAGAATTGAGACATTAAACTTGTAAGGAGATGAGCTGCTATGCACCATCTGTCTGGCTCCTCAGAACTGAAAATGGGCCGTGGAAGTTTTGCTGGAGATTGTTGCCCGGATCAACATTTCCGGACTCTTGGCATCTTGTTTAAAGAATCCAGGCAACACAGATTACAAAGTGGCAAGGAAACCATGTTCAGAAACAATACAATAATACAGTGAGCAGTGGACTCCATGATTGTCGTGCTGTGTAGTGTTCAGTGTCTGCAGCCTCCTTTTAAGGGTTTGAGGAACAGCAGAGTTAGTTGTTAATAATGGGTTATGTGCAGTCTTTCTGTTTTGACTGGTTGGCTTGGATTATGTAAGTCTTTGCTTGGTTCGAACATTCTTTACCATGATCCATCTGATTTGAATCATATGTGTCCCAATTATGTATAGACATACTACAGTAAATATAAGATTTTTCCCTAAAACCTTGGAGGACAGAGTTTCTCTTGCTGGGCCTGTACCCAGAACCAGTTCAGGCCAAATTGGCCCCCTGCTTCTCATAGTTAAGTATGTTCTAGAATATGCTTGAATGAAAGCTGGCCACAAGAGTTATGAAGGTGAAATCAGGAAAGAGTAACACTCCACTCTTGCGGTGTGTATGCAACTTAATGCAGGTGAGGGTCCTATGCTACGAGACTAGCGAGTGTGTCTTCATAGCCCAAGCCAGGCCGAGTCCTAGGTTGCTAAGCTATTCCTGTGCCTGTTGGCCACTGAGGGATTTGGTCTTCTTGCAGCTGCTGGGTAGGGGCCCAGAACTGAGTTGGGCAGATACAGTCTCTCCTACGCTTTCCTAAGGTTTTGAAGTCTCCATTGGGAACAGTCTATGAAATTCCTCAGACAAAGGCATCGCCGTTGTCAATGGTTACTGAAGTGGTCTTCTTTGCTGAAGCCGTGGGTAATCAGGTTTGTTGGATTCTGGAAGAGAAAAACTGTATATGCTCATTGAGAAGTGGGAAGGCAAGGCTAAGCAACAGAAGCGGAAACAGCACACGCATCCCAAAGAAAGGAGCCCTGGTACAATCAGGATCGAGGTTTCGGAGTTGAGAGGTTTTGGTCAGGCTTTCATTGAGTCTTCTTGGAGGACATTTTTGATATTGTGTTGGAACTTTCCAGATATTTCATCTGGAAATGACGTTTGAATAATAGCCCAAAAGCAACTTAAGGAAGAATGGGTTCATTCTGATTCTAGAAGCTTAGTCTGTGAAGGTGGGGAGGGCATGCAGCAGGAACAGGAAGCTGGGAGATCATGTCTCAACCACGCGTGGAAAGTAGGGAATGCAAGCAGGAAGTGGGGCAAGGCTATAAACCCTTTAGTCCACACCCAGTGATGTAATTCCTCCAGTGAGGCTGTACCTCCAGAAGGCTCCATACCGCTCCCCAATCCCACCCCTGCCAAGCAGCCCTCCAATTGGGGACCATGTGTCTAAAACCATTTGGGAGGACATTTCTCATTCAAAACACAACATCCACATTAGAAGATGGTGGCACTCACAGGAATGTCAGGTGACAGGCAGAGGGGGGCACGGAACACCTCTTAAAGGGGCACAGATAGTCTGAGGCATTTTCTGGTTCCCATCTTGTAACACTTTAGCATTTCACAGTCAGCCAATCTACTGTGTAGCTGATTTAACACAGGCGCATCTTTTTCCCATGGAAACTTCTGCTTGCCATTGTCCCTGTTAGCCAAGCATCACACTGAATGGAAGGCTCACTCCTAGGATCTGGTATCAGTAAGGTTGAGCAATCAGGAAAGTAGGCTTCAAGAAAGAGAAATAATTGCTAAGGCGTTAAGGCATAAAGTCCTGGATCATATCAGGTCTGCTAGACATCTGACAACTTTATGCTGTCCTTTGTGTCTGATACGACATTTACATGTAATACGTAATAGGAAGTTGTGGGGTTGTTTGTTTTTTTTTGAAACAACAGAAAGATGACCCACCTCCATCATGCAGGAAGGTCATTTGTCAATAAACAAACTGCCTTGGCCCATTTGATAGACCAACCCTTAGGTGGGTGGAGTAAACAGAACAGAATGCTGGGAGAAAGAAGCCGAGTCAGGAGTCGCCATGATTCTCCCACTCCAGACAGACAGAGGTTAAGATCCTCCCTGGTAAGCCAGCTCGTGGTACTACACAGAATATTAGAAATGGGTTAGATCAATATGTAAGAGCTAGCCAATAAGAGGCCGGAACTAATGGGCCAGGCAGTGTTTAAAAGAATACAGTTTCTGTGTAATTATTTTGGGGCATAAGCCCTGCCGTTCATATTACAACAGAGTGGCGCCCAGCGTGATAATGAACTCCACATCAAACCTGAGAGGGCTTGAAAAGGAGACAGAGAGAATTTAAGACAGCTTTTTGCTGTTTGTGGGTTGCGTGCGGCAAAGAAATTGTCCTGACTCAGCAACAGGAAAAAACTGGCTGTTTTAAAATGCCGGCTTTCTGGGCTGTGCCGCCATTGCCATCTCTGTCTGGCTCCTGCGGGAGACAGAGTCTTTGAATGGAGCATTTGGAGTAAAGTGCTACGATTTGTTTGATGGCAACTCGACTCACTGTGTGCCTAAAAGGAAGTCATTTTGTGCTGCGGCTCAGAGGCACAAACAGCTCCACCATGCTACTGGTGCAATGTACAAGGATTAGAGGCACGAGCGGCTCCGCCATGTTGGACTGGGCGGGGCAAGCAGGCAGTACCTGTTTTTGACCTAGGAATGTCACAGCTTAGATTCTTAAGTGCTTAGCGATTTAAAAACACAAAACAAAGTGCTCCTGGATAGTAAAAAAATTAGATTCACAATAGAACTGATTCAGACACTGTTGGATTAATGTACGTAGGCTTGAGAGAGACAAATATATATATATATATAAAGAATAAAGTTAATGTCTTAAAAAAAGGGTAAAGTCTTTAAAGAGACAGAGTACAGATAGTTATAGATTAAAAGAAATAAAGAAAAATAAGCCACGTAAAAATGGAAAATTCACAGAGAGTCTGGATTCTTTGTATTATTGTGTTTTCTTTAAAATTTTTGACTGTAAAGGAGCTAAGTACAGAGAGACATTTCATTATATGGGCTGCCAAGCTAAACCAGAATGGATATAAGGGTATTATGATTTCAGAATATGGGTCTAAGGATATGATGCTTTGGAGAGGGTCTTCTTTTGTTTTCACAGAGGATGCGACCCTGTGGATTTCTTCTATCCCAATATGGTATGATAGACCACGCCCTCCTGAAAGGTTACTGTGAACACCCTCAAAAAATTGCTTCACTCAACTGCCCACTGAGATGAACCTGGCACACAGGTTATACCGTGAAAGACCTGAATAACAGCGCCCCCATTCAGCAGGAAGCAGTTTGGAGAGAAAAAACTGCGCCCATATTCCCAAATATTGTTTATAAATGTTCTTTTACATTTAAAGGGGGAAATGATATAGGTATGAATAATTTGCATTGGTATAGATTTTAAGGTCAATTTTGTTATATGTATATGTATTTCTGATCTTGATTAAGGTATTGTGATTGTGTAGTTCATTTAAAAATGTAATGTATAATTAGGAAATATAGGTTGCTAATGGATAATCATAAATAATAGTCAAGCTTGTAGTCATGTTAGTTAGATTTTCTAGATGTGCATAGATATATTTCAATTAGGCATTCTTCATATCTTTCAAAGACTGCAGAATATGGCATTTAAAATATTTTAATAACTTAGGGCATTTCATGACAATGAGACACGTCTGCTCCTGGCAGCACCAATCTACTTCAAGAGGAAGATGGGCACCGAATTGGCTCCTTAAGGAGTTTGATAGCCATTTGGGCAAGAAACTGCTCTTGCCTGGACTGTTGCATAAACTGGACACAAAGAACCCACAGAGAGAGGACTGCTGAACTTGCCTAAAGGTAAGATGGTCTTTCGGGGTTCCTGATTCATGAAAGAGTCTATGAGACATTCTTCAGGACACAGCAGAAAGTGACTGAACTGTCTTTGGAATTTCCTGCTTGATGAAAATGACTGCTGGATACTATGGGCCTGTAGGCCGAAGATGGATGCCCCAACGGTACAGAGAAACTTTGGGTGACTGTCCAGGCAGCGAGATGTCTCTTTCATTTCTAGAGTTTTGGATTTCTTGTTTACTTAGGTAATATTATATCCTCTGGAGTCTTTGATGGAGTTGAAGAATGGATAGATAGTTATAGTTTTCCTTAGTTATGTTAAAAGATAGATATAAATATTGTAACTGTAATTCTTGCTTGACAACTGTTTTGTTATATGTAATCTTACTATGTTAAAGTGAAAGCCTTTCTTTTTTGTTTAAACAGAAAAAGGGGAAATGATGGAGGTGGGTCATCTTTCTGTTGTTTCATTGGTTAAGTAATAAAGAAACTGCCTAGGCCCATTTGATAGACCAACCCTTAGGTGGGTGGAGTAAACAGAACAGAATGCTGGGAGAAAGAAGCCGAGTCAGGAGTCGCCATGATTCTCCCACTCCAGACAGACGGAGGTTAAGATCCTCCCTGGTAAGCCAGCTCGTGGTACTACACAGAATATTAGAAATGGGTTAGATCAATATGTAAGAGCTAGCCAATAAGAGGCCGGAACTAATGGGCCAGGCAGTGTTTAAAAGAATACAGTTTCTGTGTAATTATTTTGGGGCATAAGCCATGCGGGCGGCCGGGTGCCGGGGACGCAGCCCTGCCGTTCATATTACAACACCAGACTGTAAAGATCCCACTGGCTGAGTCACCCATTTATAGCTCTCAGATCTGTTGTATTATCCATTTTCCAGATTTTTTAAAATAAAAAATATAGGAGAATCCTGAGGACTGGTCAGTTCTTTCTTCAGTATGTTGAGCTCTTAGCTGCTTCTGTACTAGCTGTTGTAGTTCCCATAATTTTTCTGATGTCAGAGGCCATTGTTCCACCCACACAGGTTTGTCAGTTAACTACTTTGGTGGTAGGGGAGCTGGTACCTTTAGAAGACCATCAGCTGTTGTGTCTTGCTTGTGTACAACCTGAACAGTCTGTGACTGTTCTTGATAATATCTGTTACTGTTTTTCTCAAAAACATTCTTTATGGTTTGTTTCTGAGATATGAAGAATGTTAATCTGTGTTTTTTATTGCTGCAGCAAATGATGTCCCTCAATCCATGACTATATTTGTCACATATGGCTTTAATTTTCTGCTTCTGGCCCTATACACTTGACCGACCTATTTTGTACTTTGTTTTACCTTAGGTAAGTTCCAGTCCCTAGAAGGTGAATATTTACCTCCTGAAAAGGCTAATTTGGATGCCAAGATTTTGGTGAAATTATTGTTACAACTGTTTCTGTGTCTAATAATGCTTCAATTTCAATGTCATTTATTTGTAGTTCTAGTTTTGGTCTCTTGATCATTTATAGCAAGTATATTTGCCAAAATACTTGTTTTCTGATCTCTTTTGAGTTTTTTGCTTTATTTCCCGAAGCTGTTCTCTCCTTGCTTATGTTCAGAACAGTGTTGTTTTAACAATAGGCATTAAATCTTTTAATTGCTCTATGAATGGGTTTCTCCAATGATAACAGGTAATGATTATATCAAATTTGATATCAGGTTCTTGTAGGAAGTCCCTTAGGTCATTTCCTGATGGCAAAGTGTTACCTTGTCTGTCCCTTGTTGATCTGCATTCCTTAGTACAATGCTGGTCTTTGCTATACCTCTGCATACTCCTGGGGCCTTCTTTAAAGATTAGCTCTAGAAAAAAAATACTGTTTCTAGGAATGCCTTGCCTACAATCCCTTTTCAAATGACCTTGCTTTCCATAATTAGAACAACTTATATTTTGATTTTTCTTAAAATTTTAGAAATATCTTTTACTATTGAGTAGCATCATAAACATGAGATCCAATAGCAATCTGTAATTCATCTGTTGGTGCTGATCTTGCCTTTAAAGGCATAATCACCCTTTTGCATTCTGAATTAGTATTTTCAAAAGCCATAGATTCCATTAATTTTGTCTGACTTCTGGATATAGTATTCTATTTATATCTGAAGTTAATCTTTGCAAAATATCAGTGTAGGCTTCTTTGGGGCCTTGGATAATTTTAGTAAAGGACTCAGACTTCTTTCCTGATTCTTCAACCTTGTCCCAAGCATTTAAAGTTGCTAAACGACATAGCACAAGGTATGATCATCAAATTTAAGCTGCCTTTGTGATTCAGCATATTGACCTTCACCTAGAAAGCAATCTTTGGAAATATTAATGCCTCTAACCCTATTTCATTGCTCTGTGCTCCTCACTTCCTCTCTCCACCATGTTTGTCATTGTAACTGAGGACCAGTTTCCCATATTGCTGTTGCCCAGTCTTTCTAGTCCTGGGAGATAATTCTGTTCTGAGTTTAATATGATGTTAATATCTACTTCATGTAGGATGGATGCTTACCATATGAAACAACCATTTCCTTAAATCTCTTCCAATCTAGTATTTCTATAGAGTTCTATTAACTTCTTGAAAACTTTGAGGATGTCTATAGTCTCCTTATAGTTCTTGTATACGAACTGGATAAACTAAGGTTGCATCCTAACAACCTTGGGCTGCTCCTCTTCAGTTTCATCATGCAGTGATGTAGTAGGTTCTTTTCTAAATTCCTTTGTTTGTAGTTTTCTTATTTTCATTTATATGTCTTTCTAAGGATTGCAGCTTATCAATCCACTTTTCATATTTGGCACAGGAAAAACACTGCGGCTATTAAGGATAAAATATGATTTACTGGACGGATAGTAACTATAACAATTGATATTATGTCAATCTCAGATAAGTCATTTATCTTTTCATTTCCTGCTTCTAATTTCAGTCTTTCTGTATCACTCTACAGGATTCTAATTCCTGAATTATGATATTTCTCATCCTTAACCTGAGAAATGCTCCCCTTTTAATATGATTTAACTCTTTGAGGACATTCTAGGTGTCTTAACAAACCTGATGTCTTTCTTATTTGTCAGCAGCTGGCATGATTTCTCTGTCACACATTGGAGCACCAAATGTTGCTTTTTGACTAAATCTCAATTATTCAATTTAACAATAAAGACTGGAGAGCCAGATGCTGAAGTGAACACCTGCAAATGAGAGAGAGAGAGAGAGAGAGAGAGAGAGAGAGAGAAAGCACTTGTGTGACCCTCCTCAGCTGACATCCCAGCAAGAGTGTATTCTCCTATGCCATCTCAAAGGAAATTCTTCCAACTGGATGTCCCTCCTTTCTGTTTCCTGTGTGTCTCTCCCTCCACGGACTTCCTCTTATTCTCTATGACTTTTTCCTGTCAACTGGTTGCTTGTTCTGCCTCTTGACCTGTGATTGGTTTTATTTAATCATGATTAGAATATTCAAACAGAAAACCTGGATATAAGGTGTGTGCTAGGGCTGAGCCACAGCACAACTCATGGCTTTCCAGTAAATAGCACAATCTCAGGGTTCACAGTGTAATCAAATATCCTGCAACATTAGGTCAATCTTTATCTTCAGAGTCTTTGTTTCCACCTATGCATCTATCTTTGGCCTATAGGCCTAGAATATCTGATAGATGTTTCTGTGAAGCAGGATTTTTGAAGGACCATCCTGCCTTGTCTTGGCAAACTTCAGCAGTCACTTTCTTTTGTGTTCTGCTTGTCCATTTGGGCATTAACTGCCAGCAATTGAAACAAGGGCAGTTTCTTGCCCAGTGACTAATTTTTGCCACAAAGAAAGTAAACTCCATATGGAATTTCTTTGATGCCTATCATTTTCTCTGAAGTATTGATCATGTCAAGAGCAGACATGTCTCATTGCCATAAAAAAAGAACCTTATGTTATTAAAATATCTTAAATGCCACATTTTGTAGATCTCTGAAGTATTTAAAGACCACCTGTCTATTTAAAAGTATCGTTTTTTGACCTTAAAAGCATACCAACATGACACATTTGATTGTAATAGGTGACTAACTACTAACCTGCATTTTATTTTTCTAAATAGTCTGTAATAATAACTTTCAAAGACTAGAAATTTACAGTACATTGTTAAATGAATTGAATAGGAACAATAACTTAAACAAGAGCAGAAACATATGTACAGTATGTTTTAACAAAAGAATCCTTAAATTTGTATCAATATACAAAAATATCTTGAGTAGAAACATATGCAGTATGATAAAAAATAACCTCAAATTTGTGTCAATATACAAAAATTCATACCATATAAAATCTTTAAAACTATGGAGGCAGAGGCAGGTGGAACTCTGTGAGTTTGAGGTCAGCCTGGTCTACAGAGTGAGTTCCAGGATAGGCTCCAAAGCTACACATGGAAACCCTGTCTCAAAATACACAAATAAGAATAGTAGTGGCTTTTTTGGTTTAAAAGTAGATTCAATAATCTACCCTATTATCCTCTCATTCTCTATATTCCCCTTTTTCTTTTCAGAACAAGATTCCTGAATCTGATCTCCTTTTTTCCAGCTTTTTCCCCTCACCATTAACCAATAACAACTTGTAACCACCCCCCAAACAATGGCCAATATTCATAATCCACTGAATGACCAAAAACTGCCCACACGACCTCTTGAGAATGTGGGCATCATGTTCTTAAAAATTACTTCCTGTGGTCTGGGGGCAATGACATCTTTGGCGGAACCTGGAAAGAAAAAATTTGGAAGACAATTGTAAAGTCCTGGGACATCCAGTTGTGTCACTTGTTGTCCAGTCTGTCTGACGGGAAAGTACAGGGCTTATGTCAAAACCTGGCTAGAGTAGTCTGTGAAGCTGGGCCATCTTAGCTAGCCACCTTGAAACTGTCCTGAGCAGTTTGTAGTCCAAAGCCGATCTTTGGGTGGCGTTTGTCAACCTAGGGGTGTTGCCCTAGTCCCGGTGGAATTGTCGTTGTGGGGCTCCATCTTCCTCTTGGAGACTCCAAAGTTCACTGTTAGGAATGACCATGGTTCACTGCAGAAAATGTAAATATATATTTGGTTTTTCAATACAGGATTTCTCTGTGTATCCCTGGCTGTCTTGGAACTTACTCTGTAGAACAGGTTGCCCTTGAACTCAGAGTCTGTCTGCCCCTGCCTTCTGAGTGCTGGGTTTACAGGTGTGCGCCACCACACCTGGCCTAACTTAATTTTAAATATCATATCCAGTATATCTCAAATAAACTAAAGGACTATGATTTATTAAGCACATTCAAAGTACAAAAACTTAATTTCTAGTTACCTGATAGAGACACAAACCTGAAATCATTTACAAGAAGCTAGAGGAAGCCTTTTTCTAGGATTAGTTAGGGCTCTATATGACCATTAATACTGGACAAAAGTTTAATATAGCCGGTTGTGGTGGCGTACGCCGGTAGGATTTGCTGAAGGAGGCAGAGGCAGGAGGATCACGAGTTCGAGGCCAGCCTGGGCTACACATTTAGGGCTGGAGAGATGGCTCAGTGGTTAAGAGCATTGCCTGCTCTTCCAAAGGTCCTGAGTTCAATTCCCAGCAATCACATGGTGGCTCACAACCATCTGCAATGAGGTCTGGTGCCCTCTTCTGGCCTGCAGGCATACACACAGACAGAACATTGTATACATAATTAATAAATAAATAAATAAATATTTAAAAAGTTTAATATATATGTATATTAATTTTTTTAAACTTTGAGAAAATATTTAAGCCTTAATCTTTAAAGAATACAGGTTAATTTAAATTCAGTTGTTTTTTTTAAATTATCCAATGTCTGCAGCTGTTGTTCCTTTCTCATTAGCATTTAAAAATTTTAAAGTTAATAAAGCACTGTGCAATCTATCTCTTGGGGCCTTTATTACTCCTTTCTGTTTATTAAGCATATCTATTTTAGAGTTCAATTAGATCTTTCTACAACTGCTTGCCCTGTAGGATTATGTGGTATACCTGTAATAAGCATTATGTTGTAATATGCAAAAAACTGTTTCATTTTAGTAAGACATATGCTGGAGAATTGTCAGTCTTAATTTGTACAGGTATCCCCTTGATGGCCATAACTTCTAACAAATGTGTGATTACAGAATCAGGCTTTTCAGAACTCAAAGCAGTTGCTCATTGAAATCCTGCATATCTATCTATGGTATGGCATACATATTTTAATTTTCCAAACTCTGGAAAATGGAACATGTGCATTTGTTAAATTTCATTTCTTTGAGTACCCTTTGGGTTACTTCCTGCAGGTAGTGAAGTTTGGTTCTACAAAAAACAAGTATGGCATTTTCTTATAATTGTCTTTATTGCCAAGTGAAGGAAAAATCTTTTTTTTTTTTTTTAAATCCTTGCTATTGGCATGCTTTTCAAGAAATTCTGAGGCTTCTAGGACATTTCTTATCAATAGTTGATCAATTTCATAATTACTTGATTACTTGTGCCAGAGAGTCTGGTAGGCACATATAGGATCTAATAGGATCTAATATGTGTTATATATAAGGAATGATTTGTTTTTGATTATTTCTTTAACTGAATAAATTATAAAGTCAATCATTTGGAATAAATTCAGCAGTTTCAATATGTAAAACATATTCTGCATGTTAAGAATCAGTAACTTCTGGGCAGTGGTGGTGCATGCCTTTAATCCTAGCACTTGGGAGGCAGAGGCAGGCGGATCTCTGTGAGTTTGAGACCAGTCTGTCCTACCAGAGCTAGCTCCAGGACAGGTTCAAAGCCACAGAGAAACCCTGAAAAAGAGTCAGTAACTATATTAAGAGGTTATAGCAAATCTAATAATACCCTGAGAATAGTATATAATTCTGACTTTTGAACAGAATCATAAGGGCTTTGAGCCACTTTATTCAAATTTCCTATTCTAAAACTGGTCTTCCTGATTTGTTCACATCAGTATAGAATGTAGGAGCTCCAGAAATTGGTGTTCCCCACACAGAGTGAGGAAGGATCCTGTCAGTTCTCTATGAACTGAATTCTTTTGCTTTTGGGCTATTTGTTGTTAATCTCCCCCCCCCCCCAAATTAATTACTACAAGCTCTTTGCCAGGGTTCACTTTCTGCCCATAAGGAGGAAATTTTAGTACCAAAAGGTACTACAATTTCTGCTGGGTCTGTTCTTGCTAATGGACGAAGTCTCATTTCCCTTTTAGAATCCACTCAGAAACATTTTCTACATAGGTCTTTAATTTCTATTCTGTTTGTATGCTAAAAATATTATTCTAAGGTATTATCTTCTCTCTCCATTAAAATTCCTGTAGGTGAAGGTATAGAAGGTAAAACATGCAGAATACAATTCAGTTCTGGATTCTAACAATCCACACGTGCATTCTGCAAAACGCACTTTTTTTTCCTACAAAGGCCAATTATCTTTTAACTTCAGCTGATAATTTTCTTGCACTACTTAACAAGTTCTTATCACCTTGTAATGTTTGGAATAAGTTGCTTAGTTCTTGAATTGTCAATCCAATTGTGGGCCATAGCCAGTTAATGTCTCCCAGAAATTTTTGAAAGTCATTGAGTCCACAATTGATCTCACCTGATTTGTACCTTTTGGGGTTGAATTTTTTTGTAAACCTATTGTGTATCCTAGATAATTAATAGAATCTCCTCTTTGTAGTTTTTCAGGAGCAATTGTAATCCCCAACAAAGCAAAATTTTCTTTACTTTTCCAAACATTTCCTATAAAGAATCTATATTGGAATCAACTAGTAAGATCTCATCCATATAATGGTAAATTATAGATTGAGGATACTATACATGAATCATTTCCTACATCTGTTGTACAAAATATTGGCACAGGGTTGGGTTGTTTAACATCCCTTGTTGGAGAGTCTTCCACTGATATCTCTTAGCAGACTGAGAATTCTTATAAGTAGGTACCGTCCTTATCCTTTTCTTGTAAAGGTATAGTGAAGAAACAGTCTTTTAAGTTAATAACTGTAAAAGACCATCCTTTAGGTAATAGATAAGGCAAAGGAATTCCAGGCTGTAGGAAGTCCATCAGCTGAATTACTTTATTTATGGACCTCAAATCTGTTAACACTCTCCATTTTCCAGATTTCTTTTTAATAACAAATACAGGAACATTCCAAGGGCTGGTTCATTCTTTAATATGTTGAATATTTAGCTGCCCCTGTATCATCCATCCTAAGGTCTATAATTTAAAGGCCATTGATCCATCCAGACAAGCTTTTCAGTTAACCATTTTAAAGGTAGGGCTTTACCTTTGAAAGATCAGCAGCTATTGTGCCCTGTTTTTTTGTATAACCTGAATAACTGGTGATTCTTCTTTATAAATGTCTTTTAATACTTTTTCCAGAAACCTACGTTAGATTATGGTTTGTTCCTGAGATTGAAGGAATGTTAATCCAAGTATTTCATTGCTGTAACAAATCATGTACCCATAAATTCATTGCTATATTAGCCACATATATTTTTAATTTTTGTTTCTGGCCTTCTAGCCTTATACATTTGACCCATCTTGTACTTTTTTTTTTTTTTTTTTTTTAACTGAGATAAAGTTCTCGTCCCTAAAAGCTGAACATTTACCTCATGAAGAGGCCAATTTGGATGCCAAGATTCTGGTGTAATTATTGTTACATCGTCCCCTGTGTCTACAAACCTTCAATTACAATGTTGCCTATTCACATTTTTAGCTTTGGTCTTTGTTCATTTATAGAAGCTTGCCAAAATATTTGCTTTATAGTTTTTTCCTGAAATTTGTTTTATCTCCTAAAGCTGTTCTATAATCCAGGGCAGTATGTTTTCTTTACAATAGACATTAGGTTCTTTAATTGTTCTGGGGAGTTTACCCCATGGTGATAGGGAATGATTGAACTAAACTTGACATAGGGACATGTGATGTGCTTTCCCAGGGAGCCTGATGACAAAGGGTCACCTTGTCTGTCCCTTGTTCATCTGCATTTATGTTCATTGGTCCAATGTTGGCCTTTGCCACAGCTGCATACTCTAGAAGGCAAGGGCCTTCTGTTTGGATTATTCCTAGAAAACATTGTTTCTAGGAATTCCCTGCCTACAGTCCCTTTGTAGTTGATTTTGTTTGTCACAATTAAAACACCTGAAATTTTCATTTTTCTTCAAGCCTCTGGAAATCACCTCTCCTATCCAATCATCATCATGGTTATGAGATTCAACATTAACTGTATCTCAGATCTCTACCTCTATGGGTGCTGATCTTGCCTTTAAAGGCCCAATTACTTCTTTGCATTGTGAATTAGCATTTTCAAAAAAACAAAGATACAATTATTATTTGTCTAGCTTTTGAATTTGGTATCATTCTATTTATAGTTAAAGTCAATCTTTGTAAAAAATTAGTGAAGATTTCTTTTGGGCCCTATATAACTTTAGTTATATGACTCAGTTCTCTTTCCAACTTCTTCAGTTCTGTCCAAACATTCAAGTTGCTGCACAGCATAGAGTCAAGGTATAGTCATCATATAGAAACTGTTTGTACATCAGCATAATCCCCTTCTCCAAGAAGTTGGTCTTGGGAAATTTCAATACCTCTAGCCTGACTTCATTGTTCAGTGGTCCTTGCTTCATTTATCCACCAGATACCCCACTACAATTGAGGATCAGGTTTCAATACTGCTGTAACCAAATCTTTGCAGTCTTGTGGGACAATTCTGTTACTAGTTGACTATGAATTTAACACCTGCTTCACAAAAGGTGAGCACATACCATATAAGACTATCACTTCCTTAAAGCTCCTCAAATCTAACATTTCCATAGAGAAATCCAGTTAACTATTACATAGCCTTGGAGATTCCTGTCACTTGGTAGGTGCTCCTGGAAGGCAACTTGATTGAAGACCTTGGACTGTTCCTCTCTAATTTTATGATTTAATGGTGAGGTTGGTTCTCCTTTATATTTTTCTGTCTTTGTTTGAATATCTCTATTATCTGTTTTAGTAAGTTTTTCTAAGGTTTGTAACTACTTATCAGCCAAAACAGCAATATTTCTCTTGTAACATTCTAAGGCCTGTATTTTGTCACTCATATCAACCAACTTTTTAGGGATAAAACAAGAATTACCAAACTGATGATGATAATTAACATTATGCAAAATACAGCTATGTTAATTATCCCCTCACTTAATTGTTCCATTTTTTAAAACATCCAATGTGTAATCATACAAAGACATAACTCCATCGTAATAGTGTTTTCTAATTTTTAATGTGGGGAAAAAACTTTTTTAAAAAAACTAATTCCTCCCTTTAAGAATTCCCAACTGTCCCACCAAATTTGATGACGATGATAGTGAAGTGTGAGGCTAGCTGCCACTTCAGAGACCATCTGAGCAGAGAATACAGGTGGTGCACAGCCTGGCCAAGGACAGCTGCAGCTGCTAGCATGCAGCTGTGAGCTGAGAGCACGTGGAAGTCACAACAGTAGAAGCCCAAGCAGGTGTCAAGGCAGCAACCTAGTGTGGCAGTAGCCTGAGGAGGGGGTCCAGAGGAAGAGTAGGCTGGCTGTCTGAAAAGCACACACAGGGAATCAAGTGGGAGAAGCACGCACTGCAGGAATTCAGGCCAGTGGTGAGGGGTAACTCTGGTGGCATTTGAGTCCAAGTGCCTGTGGAGATTACTGCAGAGAGGCTGCAACAGAAAAACCCCAGACTCACTCAGAGGGCTTGGGGAAGAAAAGCAAAGACAAGGAAAACCAAGCTGACGGTGAGGTGACCCTGGTGGATGCAGTTTCCGTGTGCAGCTCTGGCCAATGCCTGCAAGGAACTGGCAAGGAGCGGGCCCAGGAAAGCTTTGAAGAAAAAGGTGCTATGTCAGGCAAATGTAAAACAGAAATAAAGGTGAGTCTTACAAGTTAGCAAAAGTGTTGTTGTAGGAGTCGGGCTTTGGCACAGGAACTTGGTGGAGTCTCCGCTCTGGGCTGAGATGAACACACAGCAGTGTCTCATTTTCACACAAGCAGAACTCACATAGGTTGATGTACATGTAGGCATTTTGTTCCATAGTTAAATCTTTTTCTGTAGTGGAATTTTCAGAATATGGAGTTATGGTAAGTTCCATTTTCGAAAACTGATCTGTAGGTGGAAGTGTAATTTCAGGGCACTTTGGAGTAGGAGCTGTAGTTGTTGGGACTGTAGAATGTGCAGCTTCTGGAGAAGCAGCTGTAGTTGTTGAGACTCCATACTGTGCAGCCTCTGTAGAAGCAGCTGCAGTCTCTAGGACTTCAGGTTTAGTCTCTATAGTTGATGAATCTGAACGCTGAGCTTCAACATGAACTAAAGTTAGAGCTGCTGTCTCATAATGTTCTAGAAATTGAGCCTCGGTCTCCATAGGTATCTCAGAAGTGTGAGCTGGGGAGTCCTTCATAGGGGCAGAACCTTTAACCATTGTATTAGGTTGTCGAGTTATTGAAAATTCTGAGTGTAAATACTGAGCTGTGACTTGAGTTAGGTTTGAATTTTGAACCTGAATCTTCTCATCAAGTGGGAGTAGCTCTTCAGGGTTATTTAGAGGAAGGGTAGTAATTTTCCCTGGGGCTTCCAAAGGTTCACTCTCTATCTTAAATAGTTCAGTTAAAGCATGCTCCACATCAAGATGGTAAACTTGGACCTCAGGTGACACTGTATGATGAGTTTGATAACCTGGCATTGCAGCTTTACTATCATGGAACCCTGGAGCTCTGGTAACAAGCCCCTCATGCGGCTGTGGAGGCTGAGAGGTCTTTTGCACAGGTTCAAAGAGTCCTCCCTCAGTAGTAGGTTGATGAGTTATGGTAACTTCCAAATCTGGAGGATGAACCGTGATTTCAGTTGTGTTTGGAGGCTGAATGTGAACCTGTTCTAGAGGTGTCACTTGAGAATGCACTGGACGATCTGTAGTCTCACTGAGAGCTGTGGGATGAGGACCCTCTGTAGTAGGCTCTGCAGTTACAGTGAGTTCCATGTCTAAGGGATGATATGGTTTTGTTAGATACTCAGCTTTACTCTGAATTAGACCTTGAACCATGCCCTCCTCATATCCTCGAGTTTGAACGACAAACTCATTAGGTGGTTTTCTAACTTCAGCAGTGGTCCTCTGCACATTTTCAGGACTGTTTTCTAGAGTAGATGAGTTAGGATCAAGGTTAACTACGGTTTTAGTTGGAGTTCTTGTACGAGGAACGAAAACTTCTGGGTTCAGGATCACACTGTGATCTGAATGATGAACTCTAGTCTCCTGTGGAGTTGGATGAAAGTGAGTTCCTGTAGGAGGCTGAGAAGGCTGAGATGAGATCCTGGGTGGAGCTGGATTCTCAGCTTGACCCTGAATTGGTATAGGAACTGTCACCTCTTGAACTACACCCTCTTTAGGTGTTGCTGTAATCTGAGTTGTGCTCTTGTGCATACTTTGTGAAAGCTCTCCCTCATTAATAGGTTGATAAGTTACAGTAAGTTCTGGATCCAAATGCTGAACGGTGACTTCAGGTATCTGAGTTGTGTGCTTACTGTGAACAGGCTCTGGATATATCACCAGAGGGTACTCTGGAGGAGGAACTGTAGTTTCCCTTGGAGTTGTAGGATGGTGAGGCTCTCTAGTAGGCTCTGAACTTATGGTGAGTTCTAGATCCAAAGGCCTAAATGATACAACAGCTTGATCCTCAGTTGGTATTGGAACAGTCACCTCCTGATATACTGGGGTTAGAACTACAGCCACTTTAGGTGGTTCTGTAATCTGGGTTGTGGTCTCTTGAATGCTCTGAGAAAATTCTCCCTCAGTAGTAAGCTGTGGAGCTATGGTAAGTTCCAAATCCAAAGGTTCAGCTGTGACTTCAGTTGGGTTTGGATGTTGAGAGTGAATACTTTCTGGATATATCACCAGAGGGTGCTTTGGAGTTGTAGGATGTTTAGCATCTCTTGTAGGCTCTGAAGTTATGGTGAGTTCCAGATCCAAAGGCTGAAATGATACAACATGTGTTGTTGGATACTCAATTTGATCCTGACCTGATGTTGGAACTTTCATCTCCTGATATACTGGAGCTGGAGGTGGTTCGGTAATTGGACTTGTGGTCTCTGGAATAGTTTGAGAATGTTCTCCCTCAGCAGTAGTTTTATGAGTTATGGTGAGTTCCAGTTCCAAAGGCTGAACTGTGGCTTCAGTAGGGTTTGGATGCGGAGGGTGCTGTGGGACTGTAGGATGCTGAGGCTCTCTGGTGGGCTCTGAAGTTATGGTGCGTTCCAGATCCAAAGGTTGAGATGAAGGAACTACTTGATGCTCAGTTTCTGTTGGAACTGTCGCCTCTTGATATTCCTGCTCTTGAGCTACAACCTCCTTAGGTGGTTCTGAAATTAGACTTGTGGTCTCAAACTTGAGAATGTTCTCTTCTCCCTCAGCAGTAGTTTTATGAGTTATGATGAGTTCCAGTTCCAAAGGCTGAACTGTGACTTCGGTTGGGTTTGGATGCGGAGGGAGCTGTGGAATTGTACCCTCTTGCTCAGCTAGAGGACTGGTTTCTTCGGGAAGCTTTGTAGGCAGAGCTGGAGCTCTTAGCTGGCTACCAGAATATCCAAGGTTTTCAGGAAGCTCTAAAATCTGAGCTGGGGCCTCTTGTTGGGTTGATGAAGGTTCCAACAACTCAGAACTCTCTGCAAAGTGGGCTAGGGTCTGTTGCTGGCCCAGAGTAGCTTGTACCTCCTTATCTGCCTCTGAAGCCACATTTGGCAGGTTTGTGTGCTGAGCTTCATTTCTATTTGGAGGTGGACCACGTATTTCAGGATGAACTGATGGTTCCTCTGAAGGAAGCTGATGGTGAACTAAGTCTTTTTGGATTAAAGGTTCATCTTCCTGTGGGAAATAATCTGGGGCTTCCTGATGGAGATTCTCTGTATTTTGAACTTGTGTCTCCAACTGGTCAGGTTCATCCTGCTCTAGGAACTCTGGAGCTTCATCTGCATTTTCCTGGGATTGCAGAGGAAGGCTGTAAGAATAAGCTTCATTCATATTCAGGTCACCATAATCATCATCCTATGTTTTTTTTTTTTTGTGAAACTGAGGTTTTCCATCTACCACCTTAGCAAGTTTCCTGTGCTGAGTTAAATCTTTCTTCAACTCCTTGGGTGAAACCATGAAGGTTGTTGCTTTTGAACTCTGGCTGTCTAGTGGCGGAACAAGTATTGCATCCAACTGATGATCTGCAGCCTCAGTTAGACTGGCAGTACATTTGAACTGTGAAGGCAGGATGGGAGCCTGAATTTGATCCAAATTTGATGTTAAAATGTTCTATGGCACCTCCAAAATTGTTCTGCTGAAGCCACTGGGCCTTGATAAGAAAGCTCTTGACATTGTCATAGCCAACCCACTCATTCCCTTGGTAGGCATAGGGCACTTCCTGAGAGCCTTCCCAGATCTGAGTGGCTCCTTTTGTGAGGAAGGTACAAACCTCATGGTTCAGTGCCTCTTTCTGTAACTAGGGCAAGTTCCCTCTGACCTCTACAGTAAAGGAAGCCCTCAAGGTGACCAGTGCAAGTTGCATGGTCTCTGCTCCAGACCTTCATCTGGTAAATGCTCCACTAGACAGTGGGAGTGGAAATCAGAAGAACACAACTGAGCCAGTGGATTCTCTGCCTTCTGTGCCAAGAGAATAATAATGATGCCTTTCTATGTGGCCTGAATGCAATCTAATCCCTGCACAAATCCCAAGTGGACCTTGTCCTCAATCCACCCGTGAAGAGGGAACATGGCATGAGCTTGACCTTTCAGCTCTTCTCATTACTCTGAACAGAATGTTATCCTTTGCTCTTTGCAAAACTCCCTTGCTCTTCCCTAAATTACTAAAATAAAATCAGCATTCAAAAAAAATGTTCTATGGCTTATCAGCTTGTTGGTCAGATGCTGATGTGAAATAACAAGTTACGTAGGATCTGGGTTCGACTCCCGAGAAGTGCTGGGGTCCTGGAATAGAAATAAACTGTCAGTCAACTCAAGTGGGGCCAACATCTCTTTGGGAGGAGGGGGCCCCAGATACTCAGTGCTCCCTTTGTCTGTCTCGGGTGCTCGAGTATGTGGGGATTTAGGTGGATGATCAGAGGGGTGCCAAGACCAGAGTTTGGTTAGCACCCAGGGCTCTGATGTCAACTGGCATGGGTTCCTAGTGAACTCTGGAATGGGAAAAGCCAGGACCAGTTGCCACATGAAGAAAAGCCTTAGTGTGATGGAGGTGGGTCTTGTATTAATCTGTTGCTTTCATTGGTTAATTAATAAAGAAACTGCCTAGGCCCATTTGATAGGCCAACCCTTAGGTGGGTGGAGTAAACAGAACAGAATGCTGGGAGAAAGAAGCCGAGTCAGTGAGTCGCCATGATTCTCCCACTCCAGACAGATGCAGGTTAAGATCTTTCCTGGTAAGCCAGCTCGTGGTACTACACAGAATATTAGAATTGGGTTAGATCAATATGTAAGAGCTAGCCAATAAGAGGCTGGAGCTAATGGGCCAGGCCCCGCTGCTCCTAATACTACATTAGTGCACCAAAGTGCAGTAAAGACATGACATAAAAGTAGAAACAAACAAACAAAAAAGTAAAGACAAAGTGTAGTAGGGACTAGATCCACAATGCTGCCCACACTGGTGGGAAACTAAATGAAAACTCAGAACCTGGGCAAGGAGGCCTGTCCCGCCCTTTATGTATGACAGCTGACCTTTGTTACAAAACCATTACTAGGCAGGGTCCCAGTTGGATTCTGCTTTCTCTCATGTCTGTGATCTTTTCCCCTTTTGGACTCTCAAGTTTGTTGGATGTGGGCCCATATTTCGATTTGGCACAGAAGCCATTAGCCCGGTCTGAGCTGGTCACATAGCTCTGCAGACAAGCTGTCTCTCTGCCTTAACAAAAGCCAGGATATGTTGCTCCGAGCTTTCTTTTGTTAGAATGTAGAGTACCTGAGAAGAGATGTTGACCGAAGCTGATGACTTAATAGTTTAGAGGTTTGGTGCTTCCCTTCCTTTGTAATTTGGAGGATGTCTTATAGAGATGCTAATTCATGGCCTACCTGACCGCTAGATGTGGACATGACTTAAGCCAAGGCACCTGGTTGCCTAGGAGACAGCCTAATGTGTTTTCCCCCACTCAATTCAGGGGGGTTATAAGATGTTTGGAGAATAAAGAGTGGTTCTGGCTTTCTCCACGATGACGGTGTAAGCTGTGTCAGTTTTATTCCTCGCGACTCCGTTCCTGCCGGGTTAGGGGATCTGTGTTGGGCCCACATGGGCTCCGACAGTTGTAGAAAACTCCAAAAGCCAAATTCAAAAGTTATCTTGGATTATTTATATCTTGTTTCTTGCTTCTGTAGCTTCTTCCTAATATCCAGAGTAGACTGATCGATGAAATAAGCATCAAATGATGTCTGCTGTTAGAACTTTAAAAATAATCTTTAATTATAATGAAGTCATACATTTTATTACTACTGTATGGTCATGTGGTACATGCCTCAACATGCATGCAGAAGTCAAAGGACAGCATATGGAGTTAGTTCTCTCCTTCCACCTTCAAGAGGCTTCCAGGGATGGAACTCTGGTCACCTGGCTTGCATCATGAGGCGGCAAGTACCTTTATCCACTACGCATCTGTAGAACATAAATATAAACTTAGTAATACAATACCATCTTTCCTCAAGTTTTACCTCTCATAGACCTTTTTAACTTAGACCTTCTATAATGTGCTTAACCTTTCCATGTCCTCAATTTTGATGTACATTTTGGAACACTGCTTACTTTAGGACAAAACTACCACCTACAATTCTTTCGCATCTGTGTAGCTGGAACGGCGGGCTGCTTCCAGCCACCCGGCTAGCTTTACCCAAAATAACAACATACAAATTGTATTCTTTTAAACACTGCCTGGCCCGTTATCTGTAGCCTCTTATAGGCTAACTCTCACATCTTGCTTAACCCATTTCTAATAATCTGTGTAGCACCACAAGGTGCTGGCTTACCAGGAAGGATTCTAGCCTACATCTGTCTCAGTTCCGAGAGTCATCCCTCCGTGATCCCGAAAGCGAGTGCTCTCTGTGATAATCAACTCCTAATATCAACTAGGCCTGACTTATGCTATTATCACGCAATGATTGTCAGCTGCTTGCATATGCGTGGACCTATGGGCAGTGCCCACCTGGCAATCTGGGGTTGGCAGCCCAGGCCTACTTAAGGGCTGGGAGAGGATGCCCAGAGAGAGAGAGAGAGAGAGAGAGAGAGAGAGATGAGAGAGAGAGAGAGAGAAAGAGAAAGAGAAAGAGAAGGAGAAAGATTGATGTGAATAAAGGTCCTGAATAAACTGCAGCAGGAAGAGCTCCGGTGTTGCGTCCTTCTTGCTGGCCGAGAGGTGGACGCAACAGGTGGTGGCCCGTACGGGGACAAGTGGTGGCCTCGTATGGGGAACCCTCAAATCTCTCTCCATGGAGCCCAGAACTTGCTGCAGTCGGGGAGTGCACCGGTAAATCCTCAGGTAAGAGGACAAAAGTGGGTTTTCTGCTCTCACCAGTTGAAAAAGGGAGAGCAGGATAAAAGTAGAGCCTCGACAGGAGCAGATGGGTTACGAATCTAGCAATTGTTCAGATGGGAGCTTTATCTTCACACCAAATTTTTTTTTGGCTCTCAATGAGCTGCTTCGTTCTAAAAATTTATGTTAATCCTGACTTCCTTCACGAGAAAACAGGATAAACAAACAAGGTTGTCCCTGGCCTGAGGGGACGCATGTATTGGGAGGAAATTAATGCTTTGGAAAGGAGGCTCTGTTTTTGTTTCCACAGACGATGAGAGCCCAAGGATTTATTCAATATTCACGTGGTTGGAATTACCCAGACCTCTTGAGTTAGCAGTGGAGTGTGAGCAGCTGCGGCTCCAAGGCCAAGGAGCTCCAGGCAGCTAGCGCACTGAGGGGCTGCAAGCATGCAAACACCTGGGACCTGCCTCAGGGCACAGAAGAGCAGCACAACCGCCGCGATAAGGGTGGAGTTCTGCTCCACCCTTCAGTGGTTGCCGAGCAGCAAGCCTGCTTTCCTGAGTTCTGCTCCACTCCATGCACCAGTTTGGACCCAGAACAACTGCAGCTGGGGCTAGGAGGCAGCTGGAGCAGAGCTTTGCTAGGTGGCTGTGATGGAAGGCACATTGCCTCAGCCCAGTCGGTGCCTAGCCTGGCGGATGCCACAGCAGCTCCAGGAGCATCAGCAAATACAACTACAAGTGCTGGAGCTAAGACAAACTGGAGCAGGAGCGCCAAAGAGCGAAAAGCTGCTCTGAGCAGGAGCCCTTCAGGAGTTCCTGATGGCAGGAGAGTGGTTTCTGGTGGGTTTGGGGGGACATGGCTATCTCTATATAATCTGGCCCTGAACAGCATTTGGAGGTCCCAGCCGAGATATCGGGAACTAGGGAATGCTGAGAGGTCGCCTTCAGAAGGTGAGGGTGGGTTGTGGTATAAAAACTTTACCCATGCAGCTAATTTGTCTAAAGAATTGTCTAGATATCTTTTAGGTAATTGGTCTGGTGAATTCGAACAACTGGAAAAGCTGAGAGTGGCGATTGCGACTGCAAATTCCACATGCATGGATACCAGCCTGGCAGAAGGACTATCCTCCTGGATCATCATAGCCATGGATCATCTGAAGGAGTGTGCGGGAATAGGAGCCCTAACAGACTTAATGGTGCTTGCCTCCCTGGTATGCCTATGGTGTATTTGTCACATAAGGGTTTCACAGCATCGCAATGCAGTTATGATCATTAAGGCCTTCACGGCCATTGAAGCAGGACAGTCCCCTCAAGCTTGGTTATCTATATTTGAGCACAGGATGTGAGGCTTGTGCACTGCACTTGAGGTCAGAGAGGTCGACCTCAGGAAGAGCAGGTCTGATTGCGTGTGGGTTGGTGTCTAACTCCCACCTCTGTAAAAAGACACCAGACAGGTGTAGTGTTCTCTGGGTGGATGACACCTGGACAGACACTAGTACATGTTCCATTTTTAACAGAGATCAGACCTCTACTCTTGCCTGTTGCTTTGCAAAACAAAGAGGGAACTGTAGAGAGCCTCCTGGAGTCACACCTGATGGCTACGTGTAGAGAGCTGCGTGGAGTCGCACCTAATGGTGCTGGCTTCCGCCCTCCGTGATCCCAAAAGCGAGTGCTCTCTGTGATAATCAACTCCTAATATCAACTAGGCCTGACTTATGCTATTATCACGCAATGATTGTCAGCTGCTTGCATATGCGTGGACCTATGGGCAGTGCCCACCTGGCAATCTGGGGTTGGTGGCCCAGGCCTACTTAAGGGCTGGGAGATGTTTGCCCAGAGAGAGAGAGAGCGAGAGAGCGAGAGAGCGAGAGAGCGAGAGAGCGAGAGAGCGAGAGAGAGAGAGAGAGAGAGAGAGAGCGCGAGAGAGCGCGAGAGCGAGCTGTGAATAAAGTCCTGAAATAAACTGCTTAGCAAGAAGAGCTCTGGTGTTGCGTCTTCCTTGCTGGCCGAGGGGAACCGCTACAGGCATTCTATTCTGTTTACTCCGCCTACCTAATTTTCTGTCCTATTAAAGGGCCAAGGCAGTTTCTTTCTTTCTTTCTTTTTTTTTTTTTTTGGTTTTTCGAGACAGGGTTTCTCTGTGGTTTTGGAGCCTGTCCTGGAACTAGCTCTTGTAGACCAGGCTGGTGTGGAACTCACAGAGATCCGCCTGCCTCTGCCTCCCGAGTGCTGGGATTAAAGGCGTGCGCCACCACCACCCGGCCAAAATTCATTCTTGAGCTGTGTTTGGTAACTCATGTATATAATCTGGCAATTGGAAGGTTAAGATAGGACTGCCATGAGCTTGGTATCAACTTCGGCCACAAAGTGAGCAGGCTATTTTGGGCTATACAGTGATATTCTGACTCAAAGAACCAAGGTCTCAGGATGTACTTCTGTGGTTGAACCCTTTGTTTAGCTTGTACTAGGTGCTGGGTTTGATCTACATGGAACAACAAAACAATATTTCTTTTTTAAAAAAAAAACCCTAAAAACATTCTTCCAGGTGAGTAGCTTTCTCATTTATAAAAGATCATACTGAATCCAATATGTTACATGCTTTATTGTAGTACATTTTATTATATTCTGTGTTTTAAGTCTGCTTCCATGTCTTAAATTTAGAAACGCAGTAGAAGTTAGGTGTGGTAGCAAACACATTGAAACGCAGCACTGGGAGGCAGAGGCAGGTGGATCTCTGAGTTTCGGGCCAATTTGGTTTGCATGAGAATTCTGGGAATCCAGGGCTACACAGTGAGACCCTGTCTCAAAAACAAAACAAAACAAACTAGTACATATAAAAATACAGTGGGAGCCGGGCGGTGGTGGCGCAGGCCTTTAATGCCAGTACTTGGGAGGCAGAGGCAGGCAGATCTCTGAGTTCGAGACCAGCCTGGTCCACAAGAGCTAGTTCCAGGACAGGCTCCAAAACCACAGAGAAACCCTGTCTCGAAAAACCAAAAAAAAAAAAAAAAAAAAAAATACAGTGGGAATCATTGTCTTGGCTGGACTAGAGTTATGCGGACAATACAATATCTGAAGTAGGAGGCCCTGGTCTTTCTGCTTAAGTGACTGAAAGGGTACGCAGGACCCATGTTCCAGCACCGTCCTCACCTGACTTTGTTCCAGACCCTTCTGTTCGCCTTGGGTTTCTGTGCTCTCATTGACGATGTTGTCAGTTTTCCACTGGTCCATATCCCATTCGGCCCTGGACAACTTGAATTCTTGTTGCTCACTGAGACGCTTCATCAGGAGGCCGGTTCTGAAGATGAGTTTGGCACAGAACAGTTGTACACGGGGATCAGAGCAATCCATCTTCAAAGTCCTGATAACGTGAGAAATAAGCTTTCTCATGTTGTTGTTGGGGATGCGGGGCCGCAACTGCTGGTTTAGCTGAGATTCAAAGCGTTCACCTGGTGACATCAGTAATGGGTAAGCAAATTCTTTGAAATGGTCATGAGAGTCAGACCCCAAGATAAAGTCTAACCGTGGCTCGCTTGTTTGCTGAGCAGTTGTAATTAAATCAGATGTAGGCCCATTAGACTCTACAGTAGGATTCTCAGGGGGAATATTTTCTAATGCAGCTTCTTTAGGCCCAGTGAGGGCTGGTTTGAGGATGTTTTCTTCAGTATCATCTATTGCTGCCTGATTTTCTTCAAGAAGTTTTTCTGTAGGAGGTTCTGAGGCAGCATCTAATTGTGCAAAAGGCTTTTCTGCATAACTCAGGTCTCCTAAAGATGAAAAGACCCCTCCTGCAGGGGAATTTACCAGGCTCCTCACTGCAGAGGATGCTGGACTCTTTGCAATCAACCGGAAATGGTAGTTTTTCTTCCTAAGGTTTCTGTGTCTCTTTTCAGACAGTAAACTAGGGCTAGACCCCTTTGTTCTTTTCACATTGGCGTTTGCACTTTCTAAAATGAAAATGGTGCAAGACAAGTCTTTTCGTCTGTCTATGAACTCAGGCAGCGATTTTGTAGTGGGAGTCTTGTCCACCAGCGACTGTTCTGGGGAAGAAGACACTGCCTCCCCATGTTCCTTTGGGAGCAAGGGCTCTGGGTGGAAGGAATTTCCCACTAACGTCCTGGGCTTCTGAACCAGACTGAGCTGCTGCAACTCCGCTGTGGGTGGGGTCCTGAGCTGCCAGTCTTTGGCGATACTCTCCACAGGTGTCTGGACACTCTGCTTATTCCACAGGCTCTTGTCACTCACTTCCCTGAAGCACCTTTTCTGTCTGCTTCCTGTCCCCTTGAGCACTCTGTTCAGGCTGTGGAGTCTTTTCTCTGCCTTCTCAATCTCTGCGAGACTGTTTTCCTCTGCCTGGGCAGGTGCCCATCTCTTTCCAAATATTAGTCGTTTAAATTTGGGACTCAAGTGGCCAGACTGCTGCATAAGGATGGCAGTTTTCTCTTTCTTTCTAACCTCACCAATCTCTGCATCTAACAAATTCTCTAGAAAATAAAGTTTATTCAGTTTATTTTTGTAAGCCATCTTACTTGCTTTTGGTACAGGGTTAAGAGCAAGCCTCCTTGAATCATTTTGGTAGGATTCCAGTGAACCATCTGCATTTTGTACATTAGAAAACAGCAGTTTTATGAATGGTAACAATGTCGGCACTACATCTTCCAGATTTCCCTCTGAGAAATATGGCAGCATGTAATTCGGGGCACTAATCACATCACTTTCATCGTTAAAGTCGAGCTGCTCGTCCATGAAGCCTGAAGAGCTAAGATCATCTTTTTCTGGATAGCCCGTCTCTGGTTCAATAGTGACCTCAGTGCTGGTGTTCTCCTTCCGGGCCTGCAACACCTTCATGAATGCTCCTTCGGGGTTCCCTATAGATGCTCCAACTGTCAGAGATGGAGAGATTGCTTTGGGTCAGAAAATGCTGGCAGCCCTTTTTCAGTCCACAGTCATTCAACCCAACCAAGTAAATTAGGGGCCAGCAAATACCGGAGGAAGTGAAGAGAAAAATCAATTCAAATTTAAACCTATGAATTGGCAATGACAACCAGAGAGGACAGAACTACCAAACTAGCTGCTTAGAACACACAAGCGTGCACACAGGGCGCTGACGGAGAGTTGCGCACGTTCCTGCCTCAGCAAAAGGGCGTGGTTGGAATCCAGGGTCTCACTAAATTGCCTATATGGCCTTGGATGGCTCCTTTTGCCTCAGCCTCCTAAGTAGGTGGCATTAACACCATGTACCACCACACTCAGTTTAGAAAAACACTTTGAAAATCATTTGCTACCAGACATGGTGGCATACACCTGTGATCCTGGCAAAAAAACTTCCAGACTCAGAGACAGGCATATCTGTATGAGTTCAAGGCCAGCCTGGAGTATCCAGGGAATCTCAGGCCAGTCAAGCCTATATAATAAAATCCTGCCTCAAGAAACAAGCAAACAGTTAATTAAAATCACACAACTGATCTGTGGATAGAAAAAACTTGAGGCTGTGCACAAATACAGAGCTGGCCAATCTAGGCATGTTCCATTAGGAGAGGCTGGCAGCATTTACTGTTTCTAGAACAAGAAGTTTTGGATTCCAAATAAAAGTGCATCATAGTGTTAATAAAAAAAAACTGCAAAAGAAAACCAAACAAAACCATCTACACCTGCCCTATAGGTCAGGGGTGCTTGAGACCATGTACACAAAGCCAGCTTTAGACCACAGTGCAGTATATAAGAGACCAAGGTGCCAAGCACAGTGCACATATAGTTCACATATTACCCCTCCCATTCCAGTCCCTCTCTGCTCTTTTCACGTATGGAACATTTTTTTATATGTATATGCTTCTTTTGCTTTTTTGAGACAGGGTTTTACTGTGTGGTCCTGACTGTTCTGGAACTCATTCTGTAGACCAGGCTGGCCTTGAACACACAGAGATCCACCTGCCTCTGCCTCCCAAGTGCTTGGATTAAAGACGTGCACCCTTGCAGCAGCCACCACCACCTGGCTAATAGGTATGTACTTTTAAAGGATTCATTTTACGTATATGACTGTTTTGCCTGCATTTGCGTGTGTGTACTTCATGTGTGCCTGGCCTGACCTCTGCAGGCCAGGCATAGGATCCCCTGGAACTGGAGTTATGGATGATTGTGAGCCACAGTGTGGATGCTGGGAACTGAACCTTGGTTTTCTGCAAGAGCAGCAAGTACTTTAAACCACTAAACTATCTCTCTAGTTTTGTGTTTGTGTATGTATGCTCATTCATTCATACATACATACGTACATACATACATACGTACGTACGTACATTGTGTCTGTATGTGCATGATGTATATGTGTGATGGTTTGAGTGTGGAGATCAGAGGCAGCCATGTGGAGTTTTTTCTTCTACCTTTATGGGGTTCCAGGGATTGATTGTGATCACCAGATGTGTGTGGCAAGCATCTTGACCCTGAGTTATCTCATTTGCCCACTGAACAGTCATATTTTTAAATAATGCATTAATATCTGAGAGCTCAATTTTCACAAGGGAGAAATTTAGAAGCTAGGGAGTTTTATTACGAATGAAGGAATAGAAATAAACAATTGTTAGTTTAAATTTTAGGAACATCACAGAAGGGGGCATGGTGGTAGAAAGCTTGTAAGAGCCAGAGGACCAGGAAGTCAGATGTGAGATTCTGTTGTCTAGGAGTGACAAGAAAGTTATGTTTATGATACCTCAAAATACGGTTGCCTACACACACCCAGAAAAAGCACAACACTGGTATCCAGGTTAAAGGTCACAAGGTCCCACTCCTCGACAAAGAGTTGCAGACAACTGAGGGCCGCTGAGCAAGGCAGAGTCTATCCCTCCCAGGGATGAGCTTCCTAACTGGCTATCCAATAAAAGTGGTCAGCCATGAATCATATACACACAAGCAACATAAAAAAAACTAAGCAAGTTCTATTATAGATTTATGTGTTTATATATCTGCATATATAGCAATAATAATCAAGAAAAAGTCAATTTGAGAGGGAGGAGGTATGGGAGAGGTTGGAAGGAGGGAAAGGAAGGCACGAAGGGAAGTGATATAATTAATTTTAATTAAAATAAAAAGTAATTTAAAAAGAAATTATCTTTACCAGTTAAAAATTATATGTCAAAATTAAACATCAGGCAAGAGACTCACGACAATGTGTGGTGTTTGTCAGACATCCAGTATGGCAATGCAGTTTGACTGTCTTGCAGACAACCTCAATATCAGTTTTATATTTGCCGAGGCAGCAGGCCATATGTCTAGGTAAGATTCTGTAAATAGAAAAACAGAGAATTGGTTTACTGGAAAAGCCTACTGAGGTACAGAAGAGGCAGGCCAAGGCCACCACAGGGTCACAGAGGACAGAGTTTTTGAGGCATGTACAGTTGGGTGGGGACTCAATGGCAAATTGCTGCTCTCTGATACTGAAAGTAATCATGGAGGAGGACAGAGGTGTTCAACAGAAGAGCAAGTGTCGGGTGTGTGTGTGTGTGTGTGTGTGTGTGTGCGACACTGACGGTAGACGTCTCTCTCCTCAGCTCAAGTCTCACTCTGGGTTGGTCACGCTCAGGAAGAATGGCCTGGGCAAGCCTCCAACCTAGAGATAATTTATTTCTGTTTAAGTGGAAGATACTAGAAGTCACCTTAAACCTAAAACCTCCTCCTTTAAGTTATGTCATGTAGTTCAATGGCATCAAGGATCACAATTGACCAAGCCTCATAATGTGCAGTTGAAAGAATAAAGGCTGGGAATGCAGCTCTTTGGTATGGTACTCCTGTATCAGTGCAAGGTCCTGGGCTTGATTTTAGAATTACACACACACACACACACACACACTCACACACACTCGCCTCACAAACATACCACACGACTATACACACATACCATATGCACACATACACACATACGAAATATGCACACACACACATATACAGCACACAATACACATACACACACACATAGACCACAGTAAGTAAAATGTAATTGTAAAGAGAATCCATGAATTGATAACAGTACTCAAAAACAAAAGCTGGGTAATTCTCCAAAAGAACACCAGTTAATAAATGTGTCAGTTTAGATCACCAAGTAACAATTGCTTCAGACAAGTTTATCATTAGGCACATCCACGTGAAAGATGCTTGGGAGGACAGGTGGTACGGCAGCAGTGAAGGCCCATTGAGGAGGAAGCGTGGTATAGCAGCAGTGAAGGCCCGTTGAGGGGGACGCGTGGTACAGGGAAGGCCCATTGGGGAGGACGCATGGTACAGCCCCAATGCAGGCCCATTGAGGGGGACGCGTGGTACAGCCCCAATGCAGGCCCATTGAGGGGACGCGTGGTACAGCAGCAGTGAAGGCCCATTGAGGGGAACGTATGGTGCAGTGAAGGCCCATTGAGGGGGACGCGTGGTGCAGGGAAGGCCCATTGAGGGGGACGCGTGGTATAGGGAAGGCCCATTGAGGAAAACCTTTCCTTCTGGTCAAGAGGATGGGGCTCAGATCTGGGACATTAGTGACATCATTCCAGTTGGGCAAGTCAGCCACCCCTTGAAGGGAACACTCCACAAGAAGGGAGACCCAACTTAAGCCATGCTAATGAGGTGAGAACGGGTTTTCTCTTAGATGAGACGATCTGTTCTCCTTCCCAGAATTCCTGGCCTCCCTGCGGTTGCTGTGGAGTCGCCACGCCCTCCTGAGTCCTTACTCTGAGAGCTCCTATTTTCACTTTCCTTCTCTTCGATCCCGTTCTAGATGCTGGCCACAGCCTGATGCGCTTTTTCTAGTCCTTTGGGCCTGTTCCCCCCCCCCCCATGATGCTCTCTGCTCCCCTTTAACTACGTAGCTGTTGGAGTGGCGTGGTCTCCCCTTTCCTCCTGTTTGTCTGATACTTCCAGGCAGCAGCTGAGCCCACAGCTTGCTTAGTCTGTTTACTCTAATTGGCTTCGAGGTTCCTTTTGAGTCCATTCCTAACCCTAATTTCCCTGGTAACATGTTTACCTTATAAGTACCTCTCGTCCTCTGCTGGTGAGATACGCTAAAGATCATGCTCAGTGAGAGAAGATGGCCAAAAGGCCACTGTGGGATGTCATTTATGAGATGTTCTGGGGAAAGAAAAGCTATAGGGCTAGAAATAAGATTGGCGCATCACAGGGGCTGGCGGTGGGAAGGGTACAAACATTCAGGAGGGATCCTTAGGAGGGGACAAATGGTCTGTGTCAGTTCTGTAATAGTGGTTAGGGAACTAACTATGAAAGCTTCACTAAACTATGCATTTGAATTAATTGCATGAACATTATATCTCAATACCTCAGACTCAAGAATAAGGCAAATCTCAAAAGAATTTCAAATACAAAAAATTATAAAGAAAGCTAGGGCTGACAAGAAGGCTCAGCAGAAAGTCCCCTGTCATGCAAACAACTTTGATCCCTGGAACCCACAGTGTAAGAAGAGAGTCATCTCAGCCGGGCGGTGGTGGCGCACGCTTTTAATCCCAGCACTCGGGAGGCAGAGGCAGGCGGATCTCTGTGAGTTCTAGACCAGGCTGGTCTACAAGAGCTAGTTCCAGGACAGGCTCCAAAACCACAGAGAAACCCTGTCTCGAAAAACCAAAAAAAAAAAAAAAAAAAAAAAAAAAAAAAAAAAAAAAAAAAAAAGAAGAAGAAGAAGAAGAAGAGAGCCATCTCAGAAAGCTGTCCTCTGACTTCCATACTCACACTCATGCCTGCACACACACACGCACGTACTCACTCATGCACAAACACATCTGCACACGCATATGTCTGCACACACATACACACATGCATGCACACAGACACGCATATCTGCACACACACACATGTCTGCACACACATGCGTTCACACACATACGCATTAACATTTTTAAACCTAAGTAAACTCATCCTAAGAAAGTAAACCTTACAGATGCTCCAGCTCCAGGCTCATCATGAGGATGTTCTCAAGCGCTGCTAGCGGCACATGTGTTTTCCCCAGGTCTCTGAAGGAGAGAGATTTCATGAGGAGCCATTTTCATCACAAGCGGTCACTTATGCTCTGGCTTTCCTATAAAAGTATCTGGTTTAGGAATTTATTGTTGGGCTTGGAGAGATGGTTCAGAGGATCTGAATTCATTCTCCAGCACCCACGTTGGGCAGCTCAGAGTCACATGGAACTCCATTTCCAGAGCCGCTGCCACCCTCTTTTGGCCTCTCCCACACATGTGGTCATATTAGCACACACACACACACATACAGTTAAACATAACTAAATGTAAAATCTATTGCTGTAGAAGATTATTTCATAGAGCTCTTTTCGAAAAAAAGAGCAGGTTTAATATTTGCTTAAATCAATAATCTTGGCATAGAACAGAGTCCGTCTCCATCACTGTCTGACTCCATAGAACAGAGTCCGTCTCCATCACTGTCTGACTCCACAGAACAGAGTCCGTCTCCATCACTGTCTGACTCCACAGAACAGAGTCCGTCTCCATCACTGTCTGACTCCACAGAACAGAGTCCGTCTCCATCACTGTCTGACTCCACAGAACAGAGTCCGTCTCCATCACTGTCTGACTCCACAGAACAGAGTCCGTCTCCATCACTGTCTGACTCCATAGAACAGAGTCCGTCTCCATCACTGTCTGACTCCATAGAACAGAGTCCGTCTCCATCACTGTCTGACTCCATAGAACAGAGTCCGTCTCCATCACTGTCTGACTCCATAGAACAGAGTCCGTCTCCATCACTGTCTGACTCCATAGAACAGAGTCCGTCTCCATCACTGTCTGACTCCATAGAACAGAGTCCGTCTCCATCACTGTCTGACTCCATAGAACAGAGTCTGTCTCCATCACTGTCTGACTCCATAGAACAGAGTCCGTCTCCATCACTGTCTGACTCCATAGAACAGAGTCCGTCTCCATCACTGTCTGACTCCATAGAACAGAGTCCGTCTCCATCACTGTCTGACTCCATAGAACAGAGTCCGTCTCCATCACTGTCTGACTCCATAGAACAGAGTCCGTCTCCATCACTGTCTGACTCTCATTTTCATCTTGCACACACGCTACTGCAGCTGTCACTCAAGTTTCTTTTCACTCAATTTCTAAACACCCAATTCCCATTTATTTAAAGTCCTGTCAGTCAGTATATACATCTATATTAAAAACACAGGAAGCTGGCTATTTTAATTTTTGAGACAGGATCTCTTTGTTAGCCCTGCCTGGCCTGAACTCACTATGTAGACCAGGCTGGCCTCAAATTCTGAGCAACCTGCCAGCTTCTGCCTCCCGAGTTGGATCTAAAGGCACACCACCATACAGAGCTCCCTTCTCACTTCTTTTTTTTAAAACAAAATATTTACTTATTATTTATGTGTATGTGTTCAGGTGCCTGTTGAGGCCAGAAGGACCGAGTTCCAGGTGGTTGTGAGCCACCTGGTGTGTGCTGAGAGCTGAGCCTGGGTCTTCTGTAAGAGTAGTAAGTCCTCTTGACCACTTGGCCATCTCTCCAAACCCCTTTCCTTCTAAAAAAAAACTGATTTTTTTAAAGTGTGTGTGCATGTGCACAGAAGTCAGAGGTGTCAGATTCCCTGGAGCTGGAGTTACAGGCAATTGTGAACATCCCAATGTGGTTGCTGGAAATCAAACATAGCTCCTCTTTGTAAAAGTAGTATACACTGGGGCTCTTAAGCCATTAAGAATTTTGCTCTTCAGGAGGATCGGGGTTCCATTTCCACATCCACATGTGGCTCACAATCGTCTGTAACTCCAGTCATCTGGCGCCCTCTGCTGGCACATGTGGGCACTGCATATACAGGTTGCCTAGACATTCACAAGGAAAAGAGCCACACTTGAAATATTTTTTAATTTAAAAGGTAGGGTGGATCTGGGGGGAGAAAGAAAGTGTGGAGGAAAGACTGGGGAAGAGAGCTGGGGTTGGGATGTAATATATAAGAGAAGAATAAAAAGAAAGAAAAATAGTATACACTTATGACTGCGCTTTCTGAGAAGATATTCCTACATTGTTTACATATACATCTCTATGTTCTTCAACACACTTTCCTCCTCAGCTGAATGTCTTGCCCATTGTATCCTTTCTTTACCTTTTTCATTTGTGTGTGTGTGTACATGTGCCACAATGTGATGGAGGAGGGTTATCTGTCTATGTGTTACTTTCATTGGTTAATAAATAAAGAAAACTGCTTGGCCTGATAGGTCAGAAGATAGGTAGGCGGGGAAGACAGAACAGAATGCTGGAAGGAAGAAGGCAGTGAGTCAGACGCCATAGCTCTCCTCTCTGAGATGGACGCCGGTTAGACTTGTCCCGCTAAGCCACAGTCAAGTGGCAATACACATTAATAGAAATAGGTTGAATCAATATGTAAGAGCTAGCCAATAAGAGATTAGAGCTAATGGGCCAGGCAGTTTTCTTTATTTATTAGCCAATGAAAGTAACACATAGACAGATAACCCTCCTCCATCAACAATGTATTTGTGGAGGTCAGAGAACAAATAACACGAGCTAGTCCTTGAACTCAGGTCCTCAGACTTGCTGGAAACCCTCTATTTGTCAGGCCCTACTCTTATTTCTTTTATTTCATTTTCTTTTAAGACACAGTGTCTCCCAATGTACACACGTGGGTGATCTGTAACTCTCAGAGATCTGCCTGTGTCTGCCTTCCAAGTGTTGGAATTAAAAGCAGTCACTACCTTTCCTGGGTGATGGAGGAAGGTCATCGGCTAATAAAGAAACTGCCTTGGCCCATTTGATTGGCCAGCCTTTAGGTGGGTGGAGTAAACAGAACAGAATGCTGGGAGGAAGAGGAAGTGAGCTCAGACACCTTAGCCCTGCTCTTTGGGGCAGATGCAATGAAGCTCCGACCCAGGATGGACATTGGTTAGAATCTTCCCGGTAAGCGCACCTTGGGGTGCTACACACATGAATTGAAATGGGCCAAGCAGTGTTTAAATGAATAGAGTTTGTGTGTTGTTATTTTGGGGCATAAGCTAGCCAGGCTATCAGGAGCTGGGGTGGCAGGAACACAGCTCACAGCTCCCAGGCCGGCCCACAGCTCCTTCTACACCTGGGTAGTCAATGGTTTTTTTTAAACATTCAGTTAAAACTAAAATTGGGATTTTTTAAAAAATTTTTAAGACAAAATGCTCTCCTTATGGAAATAAAGATGAGTTCTTTAGAACTCATCTAAGGAACCATGAGGCAACTACAATACTCACAAATATTTTAATGCTGGCAACTTATAAAGGTAGGGATCTTCAACAACTGTCAGAGGGTTCTGGCTGAGGATTCTGAAAAATGTGATAGAATTTATGTTACAAACAATGCAGCATCTTGAAACTACCTGAAAAGTTTGTATTAATTTCTTTGGCATGGACATTTATATTTTTAAAAAATCATGATGTTTTTACCTATAACATCCTTTATAGGTATATATTATTATATATATTATTATTGTATAATATACTTAGAATCCATGAATATCCTTCCCTTGGAAACCATCCACGAGTATAGGAAAAAATAAAGTAAAATGGAGGAAAAGGGGGATATAAAGGAAAAAATGCCAAAGAGCATTTAGGTTAAAAAAATCCAACAAACAAGTAAAAGGGTAATAAAGCCCTTAACCTATAGGAAAGGATTTTTGCTTTGTTTTGCTTTGGGTATTTTTTTTTCAAGACAGGGTTTCTCTGTGCAACAGTCCTGGCTGTCCTGGAACTTGCTCCGTAGACCAGGCTGGCCTTGAACTCACAGAGATCTGCCTGCCTCTGTATCTGCCTCCTGAGTGCTGGGTTTAAAGGTGTGTGCCATCACTATGCAGCAAGGAAAGTGAGCATTGCATTATAAGAATTGAAAGGAACAGCCTAAGGTTTTCAGACAACCAACCTTAATATATCCAATAACCTTACAGGCTCTATTACAGCCAATTGGACTCCTGTGCCAATGTTAAATTTAAGGATATTCAAGGAAGCAAATAGTCTCATATGGCATGCATTCACCTTTTGTGAAGCAAATGTTAAACTTGTGGTCAGGCTTTAGAACAGCTGGTGCAGGAGCAACTAGATACTCAGCATATTGAAGAATCAACCAGCCCTTGGAATTCTCCTGTATTTGTTGTTAAAAAGAAATCTGGAAAATGGAGAATGGTAACAGATCTAAGAGCTGTTAATAAGGTGATCCAGCCAATGGGTTCTCTATAGTCTGGCAGTCCTTTGCCTTCTCTATCTCCTAAAGAATGGCCTCTTACAGCTATTGATTTAAAAGATTGTTTCTTCACAATGCCTTTAAAGAAGGTACACTTTACAAGACAGAGAAAAATTTGCCTACGCATTGTCAACTTATAATAATTCTCAGCCTGCTAAATGATATCAATGGAAGATTCTCCCACAGAGAATGTTAAATAGAACCCCCTTGTGACAATATTTTGTAAGTCAATTTCCTGAATCTATAGTTTATTATTATATGGACAACATTTTACTGTCTGATTCAAATTGAATACTTTAGAAAGAATTTTTAAAGAAGTAAATAAAATTTTGCCCTTTTAGGGATTACAGATTGATCCTAAAAAAAAAAAAATCCAAAGAGGAGACTCTACTAATTATTTAGGCTACAAAATAGGTTTACAAAAACTGAGACCTCAAAAGGTGCAAACTAGGAGAGATTGATTGCAGACTCTTAATGAATTCCAAAGATGGCTAGAAGACATTTCCAATCTCTGGCCTACTATTGGAATAGGTCCTGATGTTAATTTATACAAAACCTTAGATAGTGACAAGGACTTAAATAGTCTCAGGGAATTATCAGCTGAAGCTGAGAAAATTGACTTTTAGTGAAGAGAAATTACAGAAGGAAATTCAGAAGATTCGCATGGATCTGAATCTTAATGCATTCTGGTCATACTACCCTCCACACATTCCCCTACAGGAATTTTAATGCAAAGGGAAGACATTATTTTAGAATGGACCCTTTTTACTACATAAGCTGAGTGAAAAATTAAAAACTTATTTGGAAAAGGTCTCTGAGTTAATTCTAAAAGAAAAATTGAGACTTTGTTGTTGAATGAGTTTTCTGCCCAGTTCCTGCAGTCATTAACTCCCAAAGAAATCACACAAAGGTCTACATTAGTTATAAACCAATTGGCCTAGTAGCCCAGACTTCTTATTAACTCTTATATTAGCCCATTATTTTTGTCCATGTTAGTCACATGGCTCAGTACCTTATTCAACGAGGCAATTACATCTTACTTCTGCTGTGGCTGGGTCACAACTGCAGACTAGGACTTCCTTCTTCCCAGAATTCTCCTGTTCTCATTGACCTGCCTCTACTTCCTGTCTGGTTGTCCTGCCTATACTTCCTGCCTGGCTAGTGGCCAATCAGTATTTTATTAAACTACAATGGACAGGATATAGACCATTGTCCCACAACACTCCTCCCCACCTGTTTTTTTTTTAAAGGAACAAGAATTCTGAATCTAATACCCTTTGTTTAGCTTTTCTCTTGACCATTAGCCATAACAACTTGTAACCAACATTGTAAACAAATGAAAATTTCCATAGTCCATTTGTTGGGAATGTGGATGTAGTTTTCCAGGTTACTTCCCGCTGTTTGGGGCCACTGATAATCTTATGGGGACCTAAAGGAAATTTAGAATTATCACCAAGTCATGACTGGAGTATCCTGTGAGTATCTCAGGCAGCAGTCTTGAATTTGTAATTTAGAATTATCACCAAGTCATGACTGGAGTATCCTGTGAGGCTTGATCATCTCAGGCAGCAGTCTAGAATTTGTTTTTAATGAGAACTCAGACATCTGGGCCATCTGTTCCTACCAGATATTTCTCAGGTGGTCTTCCTTGATCAAACCTGATTTTTCTTAGCTCAGAATAAATCCACAGCCTCTCATTTCCTGTGGAAACAAAAGCAAAACCTCTTCCTCAAAGTAACATACCTTTTGACTTGAATTTTGAAGTAAAGGTATTTTCAAAATATTTATGTTTTATTAATCCAGCAGCATTTATAAACAAATACCTTCTAGCAGCTGTTGCTCCTTCCTCAGCTGTCAAGCAATTCAAAGACAACATAATAATATATAGTATCCCGATTTTCTGTATATTTTTTATCTTTATGTGGCTTTATTTTAACCTCTATTTCTTTCATTTTTAATTTTTGGCTTTTTGAGACAGGTTCTCTGTGTATCTTTGGAGGTCCTGGAACTCCTTATGTAGATCAGGCTGTCCTTGAACTTACAGAGATACACCTGCCTCTGTCTCCCAAGTGCCACCACACCTTGAACTCACAGAGATCTGTCTACCTCTGCCTCCCAAGTGTTGGGATTAAAGGTGTATGCCACCACACCCAACTACTAACTTTTTTTTCTTTTTTTCTCTCAAGCCTACATATATTTTTATACACAGTAAACCATTTAGAGGGTTTTTTTTGTCTTTGAATCTATCTTTACAGTATATATCTCTCTTTTTCTGACCACGTGAGTCTTTAATTTGCTAAGCAATGTGGAGAGGATTAAAGCTGTGGCTTTGAGGGCTGGATCCAGCCCATTTCTTATTTCTGAGATTCCAGGCTCATGGTGGAGGTACCAGCTAGAGCCATGTTTATTGCCACAACTCTATGGCATTTCAAGGCCCCTGCCAGCAAGCAAGCTGCAACAGTGTGCTTACAAACCACACTCAAATGCTCTGTAGTTGGACCTTCTGTCTGAAAGAGTCAGAGTTTGCACTGGCAGGATGGCCTAGAAAGCTGACATTTTAAAATGGCAGTGTTTTTTTTTCCTGCTAAGGCTGAAAACCAAAGAGCATGCAGTCAGCTTTTCATCAACACCATTTAACTGTTTCGTGGCAGGATCTCTTAAAAGAGCTGCAAGGTTTTGCAGCTAAAGCTGAGTCAGGAAGCCTCTCTTAAATGAGACACATTTGCCTCTAGCGAGCAGAGCCCACCCGAGAAAGTGCTGCTATCAATAAGCCATGCTTTACTCTATTCTTTTCTGTCTAGAATTACTTCCCAAGCTCTCTCAGGCTTTATGTGGATTCAGTTGTCCATGTGGGTGCCATTTGTTGTTGGGTTGCTGCAGCTTGCTTGCTGGAAGGGACCTTAAAATGCCATAGAGTTGTGCCAATAAACATGACTACAGCTGGTACCTCCACCATGAGGCTGGAATCTCAGAAAGCTAAGGAATGTGCTGGATCTAGCCATCAAAGCCACAGCTTTAATCCTTTCCATATTGTTTAACAAGTTAAATACTCACATGGTCAGAAAAAGAGAGATAAACAATAAAAAGAGATTTAAAGATGAAGAGAAGCTCTAAGTGTTTTACGTGTGTTAAAAATATATGCAGGCTTGGGAGAGAAAAGAAAAAGGTTAAAGTCCTTAAAATAAAAAAAAGAGAGAGTAGCTGGAATGGTGGCACATACCTTTAATCCCAACACTTGGAAGATAGAGGCAGGCAGACCTCTGTGAGTTCAAGGCATGGTGGCACACACCTTTAATCTCAATGCTTGGGAGACAGTCAGACAGATCTCTGTGAGTTCAAGGCATGGTGGCACACACCTTTAATCTCAATGCTTGGGAGACAGTCAGACAGATCTCTGTGAGTTCAAGGCATGGTGGCACACACCTTTAATCTCAATGCTTTGGAGGCAGAGGCAGACAGATCTCTGTGAACTCAAGGTGTGGTGGCACACACCTTTAATTCCAGTACTTGGGAGGCAGAGGAAGGCAGATTTCTGTGAGTTTAATGACAGCCTGGTCTATAGAGGGAATTCCAGAACAGCGAAAGATACATAGAGAACCTGTCTCAAAAAGCCAAAAATTAAAAGTAAAAATAAAAAAAATAGAGGTTAAAATAAAGCCACATAAAGATGAAATATACACAGAGAGTCTGGATACTGTATATTATTATGTTCTCTTTGAATTGTTTGACTGCTGAGGAAGGAGCAATAGCTGCTAGAAGGTATTTGTTTATAAACGCTGCTGGATTAATAAAACATAAATATTTTGAAAATACCTTTACTTCAAAATTCAAGTCAAAAGGTATGTTACTTTGGAGAAGAGGTTTTGCTTTTGTTTCCATAGAAAATGAGAGGCTATGAATTTATTCTGAGTTAAGAAAAATCAGGTTTGATCAAGGAAGACCACCTGAGAAATATCTGGTAGGAACAGATGGCCCAGATGTCTGAGTTCTCATTAAAAACAAATTCTAGACTGCTGCCTGAGATGATCAAGCCTCACAGGATACTCCAGTCATGACTTGGTGATAATTCTAAATTTTCTTTAGGTCCCCATAAGATTATCAGTGTCCCAAACAGCAGGAAGTAGCCTGGAAACTACAGCCATTCCCCCCAAAATGGACTATGGATATTTTCATTTGTTTACAATGTTGGTTACAAGTTGTTATGGCTAATGGTCAGGAGAAAAGCTAAGCAAAGGGTATTAGATTCAGAGTTCTTGGTTCCTTTAAAAAAAGATGGGTAGGGGAGTGCTTTGGGACAATGGTCTGTATTCTGTCAATTACATTTTAAGTAAATGCTGATTGGCCAGTAGTTAGACAGGAAGTATAGGCAGGACAACCAGGCTGGAAGTAGAACTGGGGCAATGAGAATTCTGGGAAGAGTGAAGTGCATTCTGTAGTTGTGACCCAGCCACAGAGCAAGCAAGATGTGACTGCCAAATAAGGTACTGAGCCACGTGGCTAACACAGACAAGAACAATACGCTAATATAAGTTATTAAAAGTTAATAAGAAGCCTGAGCTAATGGGACAATCAATATAGACCTCTGGATGTTTCTTTGGGACTTAATAATTGCAGGAACTGGGCAGGACATAGACCTCATGACAACACTTCGTCCATTAACAGGAATAGACCCAGCAAAAACTATAGTACCTTTTAATACTAATGAAATTGACAAATTATTTGAAGAAAGTAAACCCTGGCAAAGAACTTGTAGTATTTTTTGGAGAGATTAGCAACAACTATCATGAAAGTAAGAGAATTCAACTTTTCAAGAGAACTAGCTGGATCCTTTCTCACATTGTATGGGGCACACCAATAACTGGAGCCCCTACATTCTATGCTGATGCAAATAAATCAGGAAAGGCAGGTTGCAAATCAGAAAATTTAAGTAAATTGGACCAAAGCCCTTATGATTTGATCCAAAAATCAAAACTATATGCTATTCTCATGGTACTAAGGAATTTTAAAGAACCTCACAACATAGTTACCAATTTGCAATATGCAGAAAGAGTTGTTTTGCATATTAAAACAGCTGAATTTATACCAGATGATACAGAATTGATTTCATTTTTTTCAGTTACTAAGATATAGTCAGGGATGGGCAGTAAAAAAGACTTTTCCATCATGTGCCAACAAGTCAAGGAAAGTATAAGGAAATAACCTACTTGTTCTGTATACAACCAAACACCACTACCTGCAGGAATTAACCCAAAGGGTACTCAAAGGAATTAAATCTGGCAGATGGATGTATTTCATTGTGTAGAATTTGGAAAACTAAAATATGTACATCACACCATTGATACCTATTCAGGTCTTCAATGGGACTCTGCCTTGAGTTCAGAAAAGACTGATTAAATAATCACACATTTACTGGAAGTTATGGCCATCATGGGTATACCTGCACAAATAAAGACAGACAATACTCCAGCATATGTCTCTAAGAAAATGGAACAGTTTTTTGCTTATTATAATATAAAGCATATTACAGGCATGCAACACAATTCTCCAGGACAGGCAGTTATAGAAAGGTCAAATCTAACTCTAAAGGATATGTTAAATAAACAGAAAGGGATGATAAATAACCCCAGAAATAGATGGAATGATGCTTTATTAACTTTGAATCTTCCAAATGTTAATGAGAAAGGAATAGCAGCTGCAGAGAGACACTGGAAAAAAACTACAGAATTAAATCAGCTGATATACTTTAAAGATGTTGACATCAGAATGGAAACCAGGACATGTGTTACACTGGGGAAGGAGTTTTGCTTTTTTTCAACAGGAGAAGAAAAGATATGATCAAAATTGATAAAGATTCACTTTGAACAAGAGACATCTCTTAATTAGAAGAGATGATAATTCATCAAACAGCATGGCCATTTAATCAGAACCAACCTATAAAACTGTCAAATGCTTTTCATTTAATCAGCTTGAACTTGCCAAAAGGGAATCTCTCCAAAATTAGAGTTGCAGAAGGGTTTTGTTCCTGTCTTTTCAGTAAAATAAAGGTATCCAGGTAAGAAATCTGAAGACCACTGGACAAATGAGACATCTGAAGAAACAAAGACAAATCATCCAGGAAAAAAATGTCTCAAAAAAAAGTAAATTGACCTATTGGTATATCACATTTCCAACATGATAAAATTTTATGAATCTTCCCAAATATTTATTTCTGTTATTCTCTATAGAAATATAATGAAAATAGTCTTTTGATAACCTCAGACTAATTAAAGATTAAAGTTGGCTTTGGAGTTGGACTGTGGCTCTCCTTCCCTAAACACAAGCATGCTTTTTAAAGTGAAATCCAAAATCTCTGTTTCATGTCAGAAGAGCCACCTGATATGGGACAGAACTTAATTAGGTGGGGAAAACTAAACTGAATGCTGGAAGAAAGGAGGCAGAGCCGGAGAGAAGCCATGGAGCCTTGCCAGAGACAGATGCCAAAACTTTACCCAGTAAGCCACTGCCACATGGTGATACACAGATTAATAGAAATGGGTTAAAATTAATATGTAAGAGTTAGCCAATAAGAAGCTAGAGCTAATAGGCCAAGCAGTTATTTAATTAATACAGTTTCTGTGTGATTATTTGGGGCTAAGTGGCCAGGAACCAACAAGGCACCTGTTGTTACAGTTGATGTATTTATTGCCTGTACATATTGCATACAATCATTGTACTTACTGTATATAGTTTTTCTTATATTAATTATAGCCTTTTATTTTAGACAAAAAGGGGTAACATAGTGATATTTCCTTTGTATTTTAATAAATAAAGCTTGCCTGAAGATCAAAGAGTAAAACAGCCACACTGATCAGCCTTACAGATCAGGCAGTGGTGACACACACCTTTAATCCCCATAGCTACACTAGTTAGCCATAGAAGCCGGGCAGTAGTAGTGCACACCTTTAATCCCAGCGCTAGAGAGGAATATAAGATGGGAGGAGACAGGTCTCAGGCTCAGGCTCATTCTGAGGATTCCCAGAGGCAGGACCACCATTTCTTGCTGAGGTCGAGCTAAGAGCCAGTGGCTAGCTGCTTTGCTTTTCTAATCTTCAGGTTGAACCCCAATATCTCTCTGTGTTTTTATTATTCATACTATAAGGAAAGGCTATTTTTAATGTCACCCATAATTCAAGGTATTTGTCAATTTTTAGAAATATAAAATGCTTTGTAGTTAGTTCACTAAGGAAAATAACAGGAAAACTTCCCTGGACTTGGAGGAGAAACAGAAGACTGCTGGAGGAGCCGCAGCCAGGCTGCTGTCACAGCCAGCCCCCATCACATGCTGTGACTTGTGCTCTTGATCAGCACAGACTGAGCAAGCTTATGCATGTGTCAGTCTGCTTTCTCCTTCTGCTGGGTTCCAGGATCCAAACTTAGGTCATCCAGCTTGTGAAGCAAGAGTTTTTACCTGCTGAGCCATCTCCACATCTAACCATAGCCTTCCCCCTTTATTTATTTTTGACAGTGGTGGTGATTGAACCCAGGACTTCATGCACAGGTGGTGTGTGTTATTTGTGAGCTATGGCCACTACTTTAGCTCATACAACATATTTTGACCATATTCTTTTTTGTTTTGTTTTTCAAGGCAGGGTTTCTCTGTGTAGCTCTGGCTGCCTGGAACTCCCACTGTAGACTAGGCTGACCTCGAATTTACAGAGATCCGCCTTTCTCTGCCTCCAAAGTGCTGGAATTAAAAGTGTGCACCACCACCACCACATGCCATTTGATTACGTTCTTTCTGGAGAACTTTTAAAAACACAATTTTCTGGACTGGCCAGTTGGTGCAAATGGCAGTTAGCAGGTAGGGGACTTACTGCCAACTTGACAACCATATTTCAGTCACTGAATCTAGTTGTCTTCCACTTACACCATGGCATATGCAAATAAGCAAGCAAAGGTTAAACAGTTGAAATATAAATTATAAGAATGACTAAATAGTACTAAATATTGGACTCACTATACAGCTCAGGATGTCCTTTTAACTCTGATCTCCTGACCTTACCTACCATGTGCTGGGATTAGTAATGTAAGCATTACCATGGCTGGCTTAGAAGTTAACTGTGTAAACCTTGTGCTCATTTGTGAATGCTTCTAGAAGAGTTATAGTTTCCTTGTTTTCCTTTTCCCTAATCATGTCCCAAGATTAACATTTAATTAGCCATTGTCACTGAGACTTTAGAGATTAAAAACTATGACCTTAATGAAAACAGTTGAGTAAGGACATCAGAGTCCATCCCTCCATAAGACAATGAATTATCAAACTGTGACAATTTAACCAAAGGCTTATCACACTCCAGAATCATTAATTAAAAAAAAAACCCAAATCAATTTCTGTAAGAACACTAAGATTTGTATCATTTTTAACTTGCCCTATATCATTCCTCATCTGAACTCCATGGCAACCTTGAAAAACAGCCCACTGCCCCACTACTAGCAGGAGCAGAATGGAGCTGCAGTTCCTGCAAAGCCTTGACCCCAGGAATTGGTGGCTCCTAGTGAGACTAGATTTGTCTGTATTTGACATGACTGAGCATTTGCTAGTTCTAGAAACTTCCCCAGAAGATACTTCTGGAAAACGATTACAGGCAAGTGTTTTAATTGAGGTAGTTACGTGAGGACAGTAGGGATAACAAAGAGCCTAAGCAATAGAACTGATGGGAAAGCAGAGGAACACAATGTCCACAGGAACTTTGAGATGCTCGTATGAGAGTTTGGGAAACAGAAGGCCACAAGCACTCTCTTGGGAATTTGGAGAGTCAGGCACATGTATGTACGCTCAAGCCTCCGTAGAAAACAACCCAAGAATATGGGAGGAAGTTCACCCCTGGCTGATCTTGGAGTTCTGCACATGTAGAAGGAGAAACTACGGCTGCCTCCAAAAGCACCATTATTAGAATCCCAAAGGCATGCAGGCATGCAGGCAGGAAGGAAAGTAGGTTCCTTAGAAGATGGTCAGAGAAAATAAACAGAGGGACCCAGACCCTGATCCAGCATGCATGAAGTATGTGAAAAAAGAAAAAAATCCTTTCTTTTCTTCATCTACAAGGCCCATGAGCTTGAGAACATGCCTCCCCATATGAAATTCCTCAGTGTGGGATTCTGTGTTATACAAGTAGATTCCAAGAAATCAGGAATGTTGAGCTGGAATCTTAATCACAGTGCTGAGAGTCACGATGCTTAAACTTGCCATGAGGAAGATGGCCGTGAAGAACAGGCAAAGGTGGCCTGAGCCAGCAGGATCTGGGTTCAAACTCTGGGTCTGTAAGTTTCTAGTGAAGAGAGGTCAATCAGATGAGCCTGAAATCTGAATTCTTTAGTAGCATTTTCCTTACCAAGTAGAGCAGGATTCAAAGACATCTACAAGGGGCCTAGACAGAGCAGGTAACTCAGCACTAGTGACTTTGTATCTACAACGGGCCAGAGGTAGGAACCCTGGGGATGACAGATACTAGTATGCCCAGGAGCTCTACAAGTACACAAATTTATTTTTTTTAAAAAAAATTATTTATTTATTATGTATACAATATTTTTTCTATGTGTATGCCTGCAGGCCAGAAGAGGGCACCAGACCCCATTGCAGATGGTTGTGAGCCCCATGTGGTTGCAGGAATTGAACTCAGGACCTTTGGGAGAGCAGGCAATGCTCTTAACCTCTGAGCCATCTCTCCAGCCCCCACAAATTTCTTAGAAAGAAACACAGCTCTCTGCTTCATAGATCCAGTCTTAGTTAGGGTTTCTGTCACTATGAAGAGACACCAGGACCATGACAGCTCTAACAAAGGAAAACTAATTGGGTGGTTTACAATTTTTCAGTTTAGTCCAAGATCATCATGGTGGGAGTTGGCGGTGTGCAGGCAGACATGGTGCTGGAGAAGGAGCTGAGGGCTCTACATCTTGATCTCCAGGCAACAGGAAGTGAACTATCTCATTGGGCATGGCTTGAGCAGACATGAGACCTCAAAGCCTGCCTCCACAGTGACACACTTTCTCTAACAAGACCACACCTGCTCCAACAAAGCCACCCCTCCTAATAGTGCCACTCCCTTTGGTGGGCATTTTCTTCAAACCACCACAGGTCCGATTAGAAGTAGAAGTCAACTTCATGATAAGAAAACAATGCACAACAAGCTGAGTGAAGCTGCCCAGAAGACACAGTCTCTTAGTGGTCCTCCTGCTTGTTAATGGTTTCACTGCAAGAGTTTTGGGAAGAGTGAAAATAAAGTGAAAATATGTACCACATGCCCAATTCTTTTGGCACTACTTCATTTGTTTCAGTTTTTTATATAGTGCCTAGAACAAAACAAATATCTCATGAATGTAGGCATCAAAAATTTGTTATAGGCAGAGGGAGAATTACTAGGATTGCAAGAGAGGGTGCCTTCCCACACCAGTGGGAAGAATAGGATGCCACGGAGCGAGGAAAGCTATCACAATGTTTGATGTGACCCTTTCATAACTGCTGCATGGTTACAAATTAAACAACTTGCCTAAATCATCCCAAAGGACAGGCTTGAGTTGCTCTTTTCATCTTTAATGTTTTTGCATTTGCAGCTGCCAGGATACTGTGAAAAACCAAAGGGAGGATTGTGTCCTGAAAGGAGCAACTTTTTAAAAAAACATATTCAATTTTTTAGACTTACTAGTTTATGTGTATGAGTATTATGTCTGCATGTATGTAGGTGCACTACATGCAGAATTCAGAAGAGTGCATTGGGTCCCCTGGAACTGGAGTTTACAGACAGTTGTGAGCTAGGATGTGGGTACTGGGAATCAAACCCAGGTCCTCTGCAAGAGCAGCATGTGTTTTAAACCACCAAGCCATCTCTCCAGCCCCAGAAGCAAACTTTTGGACACGAATAGTTTCCCATAGGAAATCAATGCTAGGGGGCTAGAAAGAAGCACTAGAGTATTACTGGGTCCAATTTATGGCCATTTACTCCATGGATATTTTTAAGAGTGGGTAGACACTTCAGTAGGGATAAAACTTGAATTTTCCTTTCAGGGTTAAGCTATTGGAACAGCACTGATGGGCTGCAGACAAACTACCCAGTGATGTGGGATTTCCCTCTGTATGCTGTGAATGTCATTGGTTAATAAAGGAACTTCTTTGGGCCTATAGCAGAGCTACAGGGGAACAGAGCTAGGCAGGGAAAACTAAACTGAATAATGGGAGAAAGAAGGCAGAGTCTAGGAGAAGACAGAGAGCCACTGCCAGAGTCAGAAATGCCAGAACTTTGTTGGTGAGCCACTGCCACATGGAGATACACAGATTAATGGAGGTGGGTTAAATTAACATGTAAGAGTTAGCCAGTAAGAAGCTAGAGCTAATGCGACAAGCAATGATTTAAATAATATTGTTTCTGTGTGATTATTTTTGGGGCTGAGCAGCTGGGAACCAATAAATGGTCTTCCTACAACCACGTGAATATGCTCAGGCTGAATAATGTGTAGCTCTTCTGTCTAGTGGAATCCTTCAGGGAGTTTATTATTAATAGCAATGAAGTGACTAAAAGAATGTTTGAAAACAAGTCACTGGTCTGGACCTGTGTAGGTAAATGAAGGAGAAGCACTTTAAAGTCGCGAGGGGGTGTACTTACCATATAGATTGTCAACCACTATTGGTTTTTTTTTTATAACTTTTTTCATATGAAAGAGGCATGATTCCTATTGTCAATAAAACAATGGCACTTAACTAGTGAGCTTTTGGTGTGTCTTTGACCTGGATTTTAGATTCAAGAGCATCTGACCCTGAAGGTACTGCTCACATGTTTCATCAGGGTTTGTCAGTAACATGGAGGCTGTATCCAAGTAGGTACCTGAAACCAGGGGTGAATATAGATCTTGAGACGTCTTACCGTTATCTAATGGGAAATAAAAATAACATGCAGAGTTTATTAATATAGAAGCTGCTAGGACTTTGGCACTTGGGCTTAGGTTTCATTCAGCCCTAGACAAACCTACTTTGGCTGGGATCTTTGTACAGACTTTTGTAATGCAGGGAGGACAGAAGTTCAACTTAACAAACACTGCAGGAACCGTGTGCTATATGTCACAGAATTCCCGGTTTCTCCCTTGGCAACTTGCCTTTGGAAAGATGCAAGAAGCTTGTGTCCTACTATGGGATATTTCCTGAAGAAAACTCCCTTATCTATCACAAAGAGTTGAGTGTTGGATCCAAACAAAGAGTCAACTCCCAGCACACACTAGGTGGGTTGTGCCCCTTGTATGATGTGGGATTCCCTTCTGTATGCTGTGAATGCCATTGGTTAGTAAAGAAGCTGCTTTGGGCCTATTGGTGCACAGAATAGGGCAAGCAGAGAAAGAGAGAGTAGGCAGAATCAAAGAGACACCAGGTAGCCACGGCAGGAGACAGACGCTGGACAGTAGATGGAACGTTACTGGTAGACCACAACCACATGACGATACAAATTAATAGAAATGGGTTAATTTAAGATATAAGACCTAGCTAGAAATATGCATAAGCTAATAGGTCAAGCAGTGCTTTTATTAATACAGTTTCTGAGTGGTTATTTTGGGTCTGGGCAGCCAGGAAATGAATAAGCAGCGTCTGCCAACAATTGTTGTCAAGGTTTTTTGTTTTGTTTTGTTTTGTTTTTTTAAATGAGTTCTCACTATCCTGCCCAGGTCAGTCTTGAACTCCTGGGCTCAAGACATCCTCCCTCCTCAGCATCTGAGTAGCTGGGCTTATAAGCACACACTATGCTTGCCTCACTGAGCCAATCTGTGATGGTGACTGAATTCTGAGAGGTACCATTGTTCCGTTCAGATAACATGATGTGAATATTAATGTCCAATACCAGTTAGCTCTGCTCATCTCATCACAAGGAAGCAAACTCCTTCTGCCAAGATGAACACAAACTAGAGATAACAAGTCCATGCGCCTGCATGAGTCTTTCTAACCCGCCAGACCCTCTTGTTCCTTTCCTCCAAGTTAGGAGTCAGCAAATTGCTCTGGAGAGGGGAGACTGCTACAAGGAACATCTACAGAACAGTTCATCCAGCCCCAGCACACCACAAACCCGTCCTCCCATGGGAACCAACTGTGAATCTGGGTTTCTGACCTACCAGACAGGTTACAGCCGCCCAAACTCAGATCCAGAGCAGAAATTCCCTCTTGAGTTTATAATGCCCTCCTGGCCACTGAACGTCACACAAAGTGGGATGTTTTGCTCTGTTTTGTTTTTGACACGAGTCTACTGTTAGTCCAAGACTCCTTCCAACTTACGATCCTCCTGCCTCTGTTTCCTGAGTGCAACTGCTGGTATTTAAGCATATGCCACAATGCCTGACAAACATGGATTTTTAGATAAAAGCTAATAAAATTCACTTTCTTCTTGAGGAAGAAAAGTATTCTATAGAGACAGGATAGAGCAACATATTTTCTTTATGGATATTTTCAACCATATAGCTTAATGCAGATGCAGATGCCCTCTTATCCAGGCTGCCAAGGTGCCTCTTACCCACAGATAATGCATGACTTCAGAGGCATATGCGTCCTGAGAAATAATGTTCTGGATAAGGAGGGGAGAAGTCCTCGGGTAAATTTTCAGCTTTCCATTTCTGGGAAAGCACCTCTACCTTTTGCTCCCCGGAGGAGTTGGTGTTAATCTTTGCTCTTTGCACCTCTATGTGGCATTCATTCAAGCAGCTGGGAACTGTGCATGGGAGAGGGAATCAGAGTGAAACTCACAAGAGGGTTTCCAAAAACAACATCACACATCAGAGCCACAGCACGAGGGCGCCATGAAGATACCTATCAGTGTTACTCGCGTGGTGTTACTTGTGGTGCCCGTGCTGAAGGTCAGGATGAGGAAAGCTCATTGTGTCCTGTAATTTACACAAGTCTCCTGCCCTCCCGTGCCTCAGTTTCCTCATTGGAAAAGAATGAATGGGACAAACTACCCACAGTTCACACAGGGTTCACAGTTGGGGAATCTGCATGGGTTTTAACACACAAATAAATATTTACATTCTACTTCACTTACAGCTTCTGTAAAAACTGCATTCCATGCCATGCTTGAAATGTTCCATAGCTCAGTTCAGTGAGTAAATTGCACCCAAGGTTCCTAAAATAATGCAAAAAAAAGAGACATAAGTCAATGAAAAGATACTCTAGAACATTTGCATTTGTGGTGATTCTAATTTATATGTAATTAAACACAAATTCAATACTTCCTCCATTTGCTAAAGAAATCTGAGGACGATACTGGCTTATAATTTATTCTTTCATATTTACATATGGAATACATTAGCCACAGTAAATGCTCAGCATTTTTGTCAGTGATTTCTACTTCTCTAAGGGAGGGTTTTTAGCACCCCTGACATGCAGGTTTGTCCTATATGCTGGGGGATATTGAGGAACAGCCATGGTGTCTGGCACTTGACGGCAGTATCTTACCCATCATTGCCATGGCTGAACCTTTGCACTGAAAGAGAACTGGCGCTGTCACTATGCACTCTGACTCAGCAGAATTCTCATATTCGTCCTTATTACAGACTAAAAGGATTTGGCATAGAATTTTTATGACTTTTCACTTGCAGTAAAGTTTTAGTTATTGTACTAAATAATGGATTTCATCTTGACAATTTTATATACATAACTGTCTCTCATTGTACTTTGCTCTTTTCTGTTCCCCTACTCTCCACTCCACTCTGCTGGTGTCCTCCCTCCTACATCAGCCTTACTTTCCTGTCTTTACACACACACACACACACACACACACACACACACACACACACACACACACACACACACACTTTAGATCGACTGCCCATCTTTGAGAAAAACGTGATGTTTTAGCTTTCTTTATCCCATTATCCTCTTTGTTCTTCATCCTTCTAGACTCCCTTCTCACCCTGCATAGTGCTGCTTCTATTTTTAGCACACACACACAGAATCTAGGAATGCAGGTCATTGGCAGAAACTTGCTTAACAGGCTTGTCCTATCACCAAAATAAACAAACAAATAAAAATGCAATATTTGCCTTCTTTTGAGTCTAGCTTATTGCCTACTAGTGAAGTTGCAAGTCAGATATCAAAACATCACAAAGGTGATTAAAATTCAAATATGAAAGGGTTAAATTTGTGAGTTACATATACTTCAAAAAAGGTAACTACTCAAATGTCCTTCTTTCAATATAGTGTATTTTATTGCAGGATCAATTCTTGGAAACATAAAAGGGAAATATTGCTTTGCTTAGCTATTAGGTTTCTAATATGACTATAATAGGATGGCTAGTAGGATTAGAGTTTAAAATACATTGTTTTTGTCTAAACTCTAAACTTTTGAATTTGAATATTTTAGAGCCACTTCCTTTGTCTATCCATCTCCTAAGAGTCTCACCCTTTATGATATTCATATATATATATATATAAAATAAAACTATGGATCTTTTTTTTTTTTACTTATTTGTTTATTTTTATTCTTTTTTAATTAAAATTTCCACCTGCTCCCCATTTCCCATTTCCCTCCCCTCCTCCCAAATATTGCCCTCCCCCCACTTCCCTCCCCCTATCCCCACTCCTCTTCTCCTCCCCCCACTCCATTCCCCCTCCCTCTCGATACTGAAGAGCAGTCCAAATTCCCTGCCCTGCGGGAAGACCAAGGTCCTTCTATCTACGTCCAGAAAGGTGAGCGTCCAAACAGGCTAAGCTCCCACAAAGCCAGTTCATGTATTAGGATCGAAACCTAGTGCCATTGTCCTTGGCTTCTCATCAGTCTTCATTGACCGCCATGCTCAGAGAGTCCGGAATCAACCCATGCTTATTCAGTCCCAGACCAGCTGGCCTTGGTGGGCTCCCAATAAATCAGTTCCACTGTCACAGTGGGTGGGTGCATCCCTCGTGGTCCTGATTTTTTGCTCATGTTCTCCCTCCTTCTGCTCCTCATTTGGACCTTAAGAGCTCAGACCGTTGCTCCAAATTGAGACTCTGTCTCTACCTCGATCCATCGCCAGATGAAGGTTCTAAGGTGATATGCAAGATATTCATCAGTATAGGATAGGGTCATTTCAGGTTCCCTCTCCTTAGTTGCCCAAGGTACCAGCTGGGGACATATTCCTGGACACCTGCGAACCCCTCAAGAGTCAAGTCTCTTGCCAACCCTAAGATGGCTCCCTTAGATAGGATATATACTTCGCTGCTCCCGTATCCATCCTTCCTATATCCCAACCATCCCAATCCTCCGAGCTCCTCCCATCCTCCCCTTCTCATATTTCTCATCCCATTTCTCCTTTGCCCCATGCCACCTCACCCGCAAGTTCCCAGTTTTTGCCCTGGAATCTTGTCTACTTCCCCCTCTCCATGCGGATGACTATATGATTTTCTTTGGGTTCACTTTCTTATTTAGCTTCTATAGGATCACACATTATATGCTTAATGTTTTTTATTTTATGGCTAGAAACCGATTATGAGTGAGTACATCCCATGTTCCTCTTTTTGAGTCTGGGATACCTCACTCAGGATAGTGTTTTCTATTTCCATCCATTTGCACGCAAAATTCGAGAAGTCATTGTTTTTTACTGCTGAGTAGTACTCTAATATGTATATATTCCACACTTTCTTCATCCGTTCCTCCATTGAAGGGCATCTAGGTTGTTTCCAGGTTTTGGCTATTACAAACAATGCTGCTATGAACATAGTTGAACAGATACTTTTGTCATTTGATGTGGCATCTCTTGGGTATATTCCCAGGAGTGGTATTGCTGGGTCTTGGGGTAGGTTGATCCCAAATTTCCTGAGAAATCGCCACACTGATTTCCAAAGTGGTTGCACAAGTTTGCATTCCCACCAGCAATGAATGAGTGTGCCTCTTTCTCCACAACCTCTCCAGCAAAGGCTATCATTGGTGTTCTTGATTTTAGCCATTCTGACAGGTGTAAGATGGTATCTCAAAGTTGTTTTAATTTGCATTTCCCTTATCGCTAAGGAGGTTGAGCATGACCTTAGGTGTCTTTTGGCCATTTGAATTTCTTCTGTTGAGAATTCTCTGTTCAGATCAGTGCCCCATTTTTTTATTGGGTTCATTAGCATTTTAAAGTTTAGTTTCTTGAGTTCTTTATATATTTTGGTGATCAGACCTTTGTCTGTTGCAGGGTTGGTGAAGATCTTCTCCCAGTCAGTGGGTTGCCTTTTTGTCTTAGTGACAGTGTCCTTTGCTTTACAGAAGCTACTCAGTTTCAGGAGGTCCCATTTATTCAATGTTGCCCTTAATGTCTGTGCTGCTGGGGATAAACGTAGGAAGTGATCTCCTGTACCCATATGTTGTAGAGTACTTCCAACTTTTTCTTCTATCAGGTTCAGTGTGTTCAGACTAATATTGAGGTCTTTAATCCATTTGGACTTGAGTTTTGTGCATGGTGATAGATATGGATCTATTTTCATTCTTCTACACGTTGACAACCAGTTCTGCCAGCACCATTTGTTGAAGATGCTCTCTTTTTTCCATTGAATACTTTTAGCTCCTTTATCAAAAATTAGGTGTTCATAAGTTTGTGGGTTAAAATCAGGGTCTTCTACTCGGTTCCATTGGTCGACTTCTCTGTTTTTATGCCAATACCAAACTGTTTTCAATACTGAGGCTCTGTAATAGAAAAACTATGGATCTTGATAGATATATTTTTGAGTTAGCCATTTTGAGAGATTATATGGCTTTTTATATTTGAAACAGGGTCTTTCCATGTAGAGCCAGGCTGACCTCAAACTCCTTGTTTTCCTACCTCAGTCTCCTGAGTCCTGGAATTACTGGCATATACCTGGTACCTGGGACCTCTAAAGATATGGGTTCTCAGCTGTGCTTCAGACTTGCTGACTCAGTAGCTGTGGGCTCAGAAGTGATATCAGCCAGCCCTTCAGGTGGTGCTGTCTGAGAGCACTGCTCAGCCCCACGGTCATCACCATGGTGGCTTGGCTTGGCATTCAAATTCCCAGGTAGATGCTCATGGGCATTCCTCTCACTCACGTCCTTACTTTCGACTTCACTCTTGTTTTTAGTGCCTTGCATATTCTCCCCTGAGAGACCTGTCTGGAGCTGTGAGATGTCTTAATGTGTACTGACACCTGTGGCCAAGTCTAATAACCTGAGTTCAACGCCCCCAGACCCTCATAGTGGAAGAAGAGAACCAAATCCTGCAAGGTCATCTGATCTCCACACTTGTCTCTGGCATGAACTCTCTCTCTCTCTCTTCTCTCTCTTCTCTCTCTCTCTCTCTCTCTCTCTCTCTCTCTCTCTCTCTCTCTCTCTCACACACACACACACACACACTGAACAAAAATGTAATAATTTAAGTTTTTCAAAAAGAGGTCTGATGATTCCCAATGACACCCAATGTTCAAATGCTTTGGTTTTCAGATATGGTGGTGCGTGCCTTTAATCCCAGTACTCAGGAGGCAGAGGCAGGGTGATTTCTGCACTCAAGGCCAGTTTGAACTATATTGTGAGTTCCAGGACAGCCAGGGCTACAGCGTGAGGCTGTTTCAAAACACCAGAAAAGGGGAAAACTACACTGGTTGTTTTCTTGAAACACACTCAAATTTTCTCTTGAGTGTCATATATGTTTCAGTTAATGTTCAGAATATCTCTCAATTTAAAAAAATTACTTAAAACTAATGGGGCAGTGGTGGTACACACCTTTAATCCCAGCACTTGAGAGGCAGAAGCAGGTGGATTTCTGTGAGTTTGAGGTCAGCCTGGACTATACATTGAGTTCCAGGAAGGCCAAGACTACAGAGAGAAATCTTGTCTAGGCAAACAACAAACAAACAAAAATTAGCTGGAATAGGATATGTGAAACACTGTACCTATTATTGGAGGCATGGCAGTTTATACTTCCGTGTCTATATTTATTACATTTTATTATTATTATTATTCTTTTTTTTGATTTTCGAGACAGAGTTTCTCCGTAGCTTTTTGGCTCCTGTCCTGGAACTAGCTCTTGTAGACCAGGCTGGCCTCGAACTCACAGAGATCTGCCTGCCTCTGCCTCCCGAGTGCTGGGATTAAAGGCGTGCGCCACCACCGCCTGGCTATTTATTACATTTTAATGGTTGCATCTAAGTTTTGCCAATCACAAGTTCCTTGAAAGCATGGAGATCTTATCTATATCTGTTGCCTACCAAGTTTTAGACAGACACAAATATTTAAGCATACCACATTTATAAAACAAAGAACCGCTGAAGGCATATGTACATGGCTATTTTGGAAGGAATTCAGTTTATGGCTTTAAGGATGACCCTTAAATGCGTATCTTCAGCATTAGGATTTGAATTTGTCTGTTCCTCAACCCGATAGGGAAGGATCCATGTCCTCCTCATGGCTGTGTCTCCAATTATAGGCATGGTGTTGGCATGTTCTGTTTAAGCTAATCTTTTAAGTTGAGAGGCATTTTAAATTTAATTGGAATATATATGCAAACATGAAACAATTGCTTACCAAGTACTTCATAATATAAATAAAAAAGAAATACTCCTTTAGGAATTATTTAATTGTTTTTCTCCAAACATATTCATAATGCTTGACAGTTCAGATGTATAAGATCTCAAAAAGATGACTTCAAAAGTGGTCATTTTGGGGGGCATGATGGCACACACCTTTAATCCCAGTACTTGTGAGCCAGAAGCAGGTGGATTATTTTGAGTTCAGGCCAGTCTAATCTACAAAGCAAGTTGCAGGCCAGCCCAGGGCTAACTGGTGAGACCTTGTCTCAAACAAAACAAAAGTGGTATCCTTCAGGGCCTAGAAGGAAGATTTTTAACACCATGAGAGGTGCACTTCCCCAAAGCTGTTACAGTAGATTGTATAATCATTTGCTTATACATGTCACCTTTTGGCTCAGTAGGGATTAAAGGCATACCCATGGGTAAAGGATAGAAACCAAGTTTTCAGTGTGGCTGGCTTTATGTTGAGGTCTTTGATCCATTTGGACTTGAGTTTTATGTAGGTGATAGATATGGGTCTATTTTCATTCTTTTACATGTTGATATCCAGTTATGCCAGCACTGTTTGTTGAATATGCTTTCTTTGTTCCATTTTATATTTTTTGTTTCTTTGTCAAAACTCAAATGTTCATAAGTGTGTGGACTGGTATCTGGGTCTTCGATTCGTTTCCATTGGTCAGAAATCAAGTTTTCATAATAAACAACATAGATTTTTAAGGGAAGACTGTGAATGCAGTCGCCTGCTACCATAAATTATGCAGTTAAGTTTCCCCAACTGGGGGAAATCGCAAGGGTCAGCACATCCAGAGTGTGTGGGTAAGCCTTGCCCCAGGAAAACCACCCTGCCAGGTAGGTATTACATTCTTATTTCTAAAGAAGCAGAATTATTGTGAAGTATTTCTTCCTTGGTAACAAGATTGCTGAAATTTTTATTGTTTTGTTAGTGGGTTTCACTGTATAGTTCTGGTTGTCCTAGGACTAATTAGGAATACTTTTAAAGCATCATTTCTAATAATCTATTTCTGACATGGGCATAAAAATGCTTACATTGAAAGTCTTAATAGTAATCTATTCTCCTAATAGGTTTATCATGTTGATGATATCATTTATGTAATTTGTGTGTTTAGCTAATTACTTAATATAGCAATGTTAAATTTAATTTGGATTAAATGTAAGAACATGTTGGGTATGGTAGGCACATGCCTATAATTCCAGCATTTGGGTTGTAAGACTAAAGTAGGCAGATTGGAGTAAGTTCAAGATCAGCCTAGGCTATATAGGGAGACCCAGGTTCAAAAAAAAAAAAATAAGGGATATAGTACAGTTGGGCCCCAAGACTGCATAACCTGTGTGGTGGTGGATGCTAGTAATCCTAGCACTTGTGAGGTAGAGTCAAAAAAATCAGGTGTTCAAGGTCAACCTTGACGTTTTAGAGAATTTGAAGGCAGTCTAGGCTTATATTAGGCCATGCTTCAAAAAGAATAAAAATAAACCCCCAAAACCCACAAACTGTTAAAATATTCTGGGTTGCCTGGAGGTGGTGGCCCATGCCTTTAGTCTCAGCCCTTGGGAGGCAGAGACAAGTGGATCTCGGTAAGTTCAAGGCCAGCCTGGTCTACAGATTGAGTTCTAGGACAACCAGGGTTACACAGAAAATCCCCGTCTTGAAAAACAAAAACCCAAACAAACAAACAAAAAACTAACAAAAATCAAAACAAAAACCCCAAAGCACTCTGGGTCAATGACTTCGAGTTAATGTAAATGGCTCTTTCTTCTCTTTGATGGGACAGCTTGAAGTAAGCATTAATTCCATCTATCCTACCATTGTTGTGAAGGTTATATTAGCAAATATTTTAGAGTTTGAAGGCCACACATAGTCTCTATTGCAATTCTTTATTGGTTATCTTTTTTTTTTTCTTTTTTAGCCCTGTTAATTGTTTGGATATGAAGTACCCTTTTCCCCCACCGCCAACCTGAAAGATAAGAAAAGGATCATATACTGAAGGTTTGGTTCTCAGCTAGGGGTCTCTTAGTCAGTAGGCACTAAGGTCGTCCACGGCTTAACTCACTGCTGAGTTCATTCTGAATGTGCCACGAGGAGGTGGAGCCTAACGGGAGACAGGTAAATGGGGACGTGTCTTGTTACTGGAAATTTCTAACAGGAGACAGATGAATGGGGGTGTGTCTTGTTACCAGGAATTTCTAACGGGAGAAGCAGGTGAATGGGGGCGTGTCTTGTTACCAGGAATTTCTAACGGGAGAAGCAGGTGAATGGGGGCGTGTCTTGTTACCGGGAACAACTTCTTTCACCCTGTCTGAAGCTTTGCCCTACCTCAGTCTTCCATTACCATGCTCCGCCTCACCACAGGCCCAGAAACAATGGAACCAGCCACCAGGAGCCAAAAACCTCTGAGTGGAAGGGCCCAAATAAATCTTGCCTCCTTTCAGCTGTTCTCATCAGGCACCCCATCCCCTCAACAAAAAGGGCACTGGTACAAGTCCTCTAAAGGTGTCAAACCACTCCTAACTCATGAGCTGTAGTAAACGAGAGCATGGATCAGACTTGATGGAGGTGTGGCCGACTAGATCCAAATACTAGCATATGTCTTACAAAACAAGGGTTGTGGGAGTTCCAGTAACTGCTCAGCCCTTACTAACGTTTCCCCCCTGCAAATGAAGTGCTTCTATCTGAAGCTTGTTCATATAAATAAGAGATTTAAAATGCAAGAAGCATTTTCATGTTAGAGATGGGCTGACACCCCCCACCCAGACTGACTAATTGCTGATTTTGTTTTATTAAGTTTTTGCCTTTAGAGCCAGGGTCTTGCCAAGCAGTCCTGGAATTGGTATGAAACCCACTATGTAGTCCATTTAGATCTTCAACTTTCAGCAATCCTCCTGTTTTCTACCTCCGCAGTGCTGGGATTTTAGGCAAGCACTGTCAAACCCATTAGACAGATGAAGATCTATCTAATTCAAATCCCTTGTTCATCCATAGATAACACATAACTGACAAATAGATATGCTTAACTAACTTACAAAACCTGGAGGGATAGCAGGCCTTCAAATGAGCCCTTATGTAATTCAGTCAGGAGGTTTTCACTGAGAATTCTGAAAGATTAAAGGTTATCTGGATCAAAAGTTGTCAAACAGATGGAGAACATCCAGTGGTGACATGGGATGGAGAAATAAATGCTGTCTTATGCTATTGCCCCAAGCGTAAGTTGGCACCATTTGTTTTTAGGGCAATTAAAATTTCACCTAGCCAACGGTCTCCACGCTGGAGATTCCGTTTCTAGGTATCTAGTTTACAGAAACTTATGCATGTTCAGAAAGAAGTATATAGGATGCTTATTTCAGCCATACATATATCAGAAAAACCAGATATTCTCTAAACATCAGTGGGTTAATATTAAAATTTCACTAATGTGTACATACTATGACATATTATGCATGATTGGAGATACATGGAATAACTATGTATGAAACTTTACATATCATGAAGTCCCTGCCCTGACTTCCCTTCATGAAGAATTACAACTGTAAGGGGACATAAACTCTCCTCTCCCAGGTGCTTTTGCTTATGGTCTCTGTCCCTCAAGCAAAATAAAACAAATCCATTACCTCAGAGGTGAAAAATTAGAGCACAAGGAAGGTCTCTCTATACCTGATATTTAATTTATATCCATTAAGAATGCAATTGTAGGCCAGGTGTGGTTGCACATCTTTAACCCAGCACTTAAGAAGGAAAAGCAGACAGATTTCTTTGAGCGTAAGGCCAGCCTGATCTACTTAGTGAGTTTCAGGTTAGTCGAGGTTACTTCCCTAGACTGTCTAAAAAAACAACCAAAAAATGTTATTGTAGATGATTTCTATATGGGAGACAAACTTAAATTGTCACTCCTTTCAAACAAAGTCCAGAAAATTTACTTTTAAAATCTGGGCAGCAAAATAACCCCAAGGGGAAGGGGACTTGTTGCCAAGACTGAAACTTGATCCAATCTCCAGGCAGAAGAAGATCAAGTTTTATAAGCTGTCCTCTGACTTCCACGTGCATGCCCTGGCATTGTGTGCTCATGGAAATACCAAATGAAATGTAAAATAAGTTTTGACTGAATTGATAGTGTTTCAACCTATGGTCTCATGCATGCTAGGCAACTATTCTCCCCCTGAGCTACACCTTAGTCCCCACAAAATTTACCTGAGAAATTCAGTCGGTATAGGTTGATTTTGATTGTGAAGAGGAAATACCTTTTCTCAGAGGTATTTACCTCAAAATCTGGACCAAGGAGGATCTTACAGTGTAGTGTTTTGTTGCTGCTGTTATTTTTGTATTCACATTTGTAGAAAATATACTCACAGTTTCTCAGTCCAACGGTATGCCTTCCATACATTTTTGTCAATGTAAGAAATAGAATTTCCTTGGAAATTCCTGTGAAGAAACAGTTCATATACTTGAGTAAATAGGAAAAGACTAAGCAGAAGCAGTAAAATCATCGCACCCTCAGGGAGGTGTTCAATGCAGAACGAAGAAAACCACCAATCATCTAATTCCCAGATCTGTCAGTTCCCGAGGGCTCCTGGTGCAAGCAGTGAGATGTCTCCTCGGAACTCGAACTTCTAATCTGTGGGTGCGCTTTCCACTTCCTTCTCTGTTGTATATCATACAGCCCAGCTCTAAATTTAACTCATCACTAAATCCTGTCTTCTCTTCCTCATAGGCCACCATGGTGGAGGGCTTGAGGCATATATATATATATGTGTGTGTGTGTGTGTGTGTGTGTGTGTGTATACATATATATATATGTATATATTCTAAAATGATCTAAGATATGAGAATGGTGGAAAATGCCCATAAGCCTAGGAAACTCCAGGCCAGATTATACTACTAGTTTGTCTTTATAAAAAATTATCCTGTCTTATTATTATTATTATTATTTGTTTTTTTCGAGACAGGGTTTCTCTGTGGTTTTGGAGCCTGTCCTGGAACTAGCTCTTGTAGACCAGGCTGGTTTCGAACTCACAGAGATCCCCCTGCCTCTGCCTCCCGAGTGCTGGGATTAAAGGCGTATGCCACCACTGCCCGGCTTTCTATGTCTCCCTGTGTCAGTTTCTAAATCTTATAGTTGATAGTATGTTTACCTATTTTTAATCTGACTAAATCCACATTATTCTCATAGCCATGCCTTTGCCTAGGCTGTACTCTCTGGTTTTTCTCTATTCAATAATAGACATACTTTGAGCCACAGGTGAAGGTTTAATGCTCCCCTTTTCCTGATGTATCATTTTTTATGTTCTAGAGATAACACCATACATATGTGGCTCTCACAGTTCTTAACCTCAAGTTGTGCACAAAAGGTTATACGTCCTAGAACAAAGATGAGCTCTGAACAGAACAGAGATTGCATAGTATTAATAGCCAACATTCATGTATGTTAAGACTAAGATAAGTATTCCAGGTAATCAACTAACCGTCACAACAATCCTATGAAATAATAACCTCATACTCCACATTTCACAGGGGAGGGAATTACGTCACAGCTAAGCACTCTTCCTAGAGTTGCAGAACTACCATGTGAAAGACCTGGGGTCAAGCCCCAGGAGTCTGAATCTCCTTTGATCTCTTCATTGCATGCTTACTAAGGAGATGAATTATAGAGAGGCTGGTGTGAAAATGGAAGAGCCAAAGTTGAGCAATGATACAAAGGGGCTAACTGGAGAAGGGAGCATCTTAGAAAGACGGAGGATGAGGACAAAGAAGAATTCATAAGCAAAAGTAAAAGCAGAAAGTCAGCTAGTGTTGGTTGGGGTGACAAGGAAGGTCCAGCAAGGCTTTGAAGAAAAGACTGCATGTTAAGTAAAATGTAAAACAGAAATAAGAAAAGGTTATTCTTACAAAATAGTTAAAGTGCCTCTGTAGGTGCTGGGCCTTGGCACAGGCACTTGGTGGAGTCTCCGCATTGGGCTGAGATGAACACACAATAGTGTGCCATTTTCACACAGGCAGAAGTCACATAGGTTGGTGCTTATGGAGGCATTTTGTTTCATTTTAATAATTAGCTTTCTTTCTGTGTTAAAAATTGCAGCATATGGAGTTATGGTATACTCCACATCCATGGGTTGGAGTGTGACTTCACTTGGGATTTGCTGAGTCTGAAACTGTTCTGGAGATGGAAGTATCATCTTAGGATATGATGAAGAAGCTGTAGCTGTTGGGACTTCAGGCTCTATGGTGTCTGCATTTGGATGCTGAGATGGGATCTCAGTAACAGGTGGAGAATGGCTCACCACTGTAGCAGGTTGTGGAGCTGTGGAAGATTCTGTGTGTGAAGACTGGGTTGTGACCTGAGTAGGATTTGGCTGCTGAGTCTGAACCTGGTTTGGAGGTGAAAGTGTGACGTCACTGTGTGCTGCAGGAGAGGATGTAGTTGTTGGGACTGTAGGACCTGTAGCCTTTTGGGGAGCCTCTGAGCTTGGATACTGAGATTGATCATGAACTAGAGCTGTCACTGCAAAATGCACTGAAGATTGAGCTACCATTTCCTTAGATGACTCTGTAGGCTGAACTGGTGCCGAACGTTTAACCACTGTAGCAGGTTGTGGAGTTATGGAAAACTCTGGGTGTGAAGGATGAACTGTGGCTTGAGTTGGGTTTACATGCTGATCCTGAACCTGGTCTTCAGGTACAAGGGTGATCTCTTGGTGTTTTGGAGGAGAAGCTGTAATATTATACGGGGCTACAATAAGTCCAGTCTCTACAGTGGATATTGCAGACAGGGTATGGTCTACTTCTGTATGTTGAGCAGTGACATCAGAAAGAGTCGGCTGCTGAGTGTGATCCTGAATTGCTGGGATTTCATAAAACACTGGTGCTTGAGCTGCAACTTCTTCATGTGGCTGCTCATGCTCAGGAAGGATTTCCTGTGTGCTTGAAGAAGGTTCAACATCCAGATGGGAAGTTGGAGTTGTAAGTTCCAGATCCAAAGACTTAACTGTAACCACAGCTTTGGAAGTATCTTGTTCTGGAAGTGTCATTTTATGGTACTGTGGAGGAGAAACTGTAGTTTCCTGTGTGGTTGTAAAATATTCAGTCACTTTAGTAGGTTCTGAATTCACAGTGGGTTCTAGGTCTAAAGGCTGAGATGAGGCAGCAGGTGTTGGTGGATGCTCAGTTGTTTCCGGACTTGGTGGTGCTGTAGGGACAACCTTTGTAGCTGTATCTGGGGGCTGAGTTGTGCTCTCCTGTGTAGTTTGAGTAAGTTCTCCCTCAGTAGTAGAGTGTGAAGTTATGGCGAGTTCCTGATCCAAAGGTTGAACTGTAACTTCAGTTGGGTGCGGATGCTGAGGGTGAACCTGAGAAGGTGTTGGAAATGTCACTTCTTGAAATACAGAGGCTTGAGCCCGTATCTCTTTAGGTGGATCAGAGGGTTGAGTTATGGTCTCTTGCATAATTTGAGGAAGCTCTACTTGAGCAGAAGGTTGATGAGTTATGGTGAGTTCCAGGTCCAAAGGCTGAAAGGAGACAACAGGTGCTGTTGGATACTCAACTTGATCCTGACGTGGTGTTGGAACTGTTACCTCCTGATATATTGGGACTGGAACTACAACCTCTCTAGGTGGTTGTGAAATCTGAATTGTGGTGTCTGGCAGAATTTGAGGAAGTTCCTCAGGAGTCGATTGATGAGTTATGGTAAGTTCCATATCCAAAGGTTGCTGAGTCTGATGTGGAAATGTCACCTGAGGATGTGTTGGTGGAGGTGTACTCTTCTTTGGTACTGTAGTGTGGTCTGCTTCTGGAGTATATTGTGAAGTTATGGTGAGTTCCAGGTCCAAAGGCCGAAATGAGATAACGGGTGATGCTGAATACTCAGCTTGAATCTGACCTGGTGCTGAGACTGTCATCTGATATGCTGGAGGGTACGTTACAATATTGTTCATTAACTCTGGAAGCTGGTGTGGGACTACTTGCTGGGCTGCAGAAAGCTCTGTCTCCTTAGGGGGTTCTGAAACCTGTGTATTGGTGGGCTGTAGCACTGGAGATGGTTCCACATTCTCAGAGAGGTCTGCAGGTTGAGAGCGGGTCATATGCTGAGCTGGAGAAGGTTCTGCACCCATAGTAGAATCTGGAGGTAGATATGGGCCTTCCTGCTGAGTTGGAAAAGAATATACCCCTTTGTGGCGGTCTGCTTTCGGAGCTATGGCTCCTTGCCGAGAAAATTCAGTTTCAGGATATTCTGGTGTATGGGAAGGGGACTCAGTTTGGATTTGTAAAAATTCAACTTGTTCAGTGGGACCTATAGGCTGAATTAGGTCCTCCTCCTGATCCTGAAGGGAGTAAACTTTCAAAGAGGACTCTAGAGCTCTGGTTCGTGCTTGGTTTGGATGTTTAACTGTGGTTTTATGCAATATTGAATGCTTATATCTGAATATTGCTTCTAGATCTTCAGGTTTAAAGTACAGGGTATCTCCCAGTGGAGGAAGAAAAAAATCTTTAGGTGGTTCTTGAGGTTTATTTGGTGACAATTCTGTACCCAAAGGGTGTTTTATGGGTGGAGATATGTTCTCCTGCTGCCCTGAAAAAACTTCCCCAGGAAGCTCTTCAGGCTGGGTGGGGACATCTGGATGAACTGAAGAATGCTGTTGGTTTTCAAGGAGGGTTGGAGGCTGAGTTATAACTTCTTGCTGGTCTTTCGAAGGTTCAGACCCTTGTTGGCTTGAAGTTCCAACCCCATTAATCAACTCTGGAGGCTTAGCTGGGACACTGTGTGGTGCTGGAAGATGAACTTGACTAGGAACCAGGTCAGAACCTGCTGCCTCCTGGTGTGCTGGAGGTTGAACTACTGTTTCATGAGGGAGCTCTTGAGTCTGCACTGGGGTCTCCTGCTGGGCTGAAGAAGGTTCAAGCTCCTCTGGGAGCTCTGGATTCTCATCTGTGCCACCGTGCTGGTTTAGAGAAGGGTTTTCATACTGAACAGGTTCTGGAGATTGAACTGGAGACTCCTGTTGATTTGATAAGGGTTCGATCCCTTCAGAAGGCTCTGGAGTTACAGCTGGATTGGTATACTGGGTTGTAGAAGTGCCTACATCCTTTTCTGGGACTGTATTTGGTTTAACTATAGCCTCATGATGCACTGGAGGAGGTCCCACCTCTGTTGTGGGTTCTTGTGTTATGGTTAACTGCATATCCGGAGGTTGAACACTTAGAGAGGATAAACTTGAATGGTGAGTCTGATGGTGAGTTGAGGGTGAAACAGTCACTTCATGATATTCTGAAGACAGAGTTGCTTGTTCTTGTTGGGTTAGAGCATGTTCTGAGGATTGAGTTGGAATTTCCAGTTCAGAAGGTTCAGCTGGCTGTTCCTGCTCACTGAAAAAAGGTTCCTCCTCTCCAGGGTACTCTAGAGGATGCACTGGGGACTCCTGCTGTGTCAGAGAAGATTCCATCTCCTTGGTAGGTTCTGAAGTTATGGTAAGTGCCACATCCACAGGCCTAAATACAACATGTGGCAAGTGATAATGGTGCTCTTCACTCTGAGTTGGCTGGAATGTCACTTGGTGAATTGATGGAGTTTCAACGACGTTCTCAACAACTTGAAGGGGAGGGGCTTGCTCAGCTGGAGGCATGGCTTCTTCAGGGAGTTCTGTAGGTGTAACTAAGACTTCTGGCTGGCTTCCAGGACCTGATCCTACCTCCTCAAGAGGCTCAGAAGGTTGAGCTGGCTGCTCTAGTTCTATAGGAGAAGACTCATCCTCCAGAAGAGGGCCTGGATGCTGTGATGGGACATCCTGCTGAATTAGAGAAGCTTCCTCCTCCTCTTCCTCAGCTTCCTCTGGAAGCTGAATTTGGGATTCCAGGCCACTTTCAGATGATTCAATCTCTGCAGGAGATTCAGAAAGTTCATCTGGATGCTGTTCCAGGCTAGGATAATGTGCAGCTTGCACAAGAGGACCTGGAGTCTGAGTTGGAGTCTCCTCCTGAGCTGGAGACAGTTCAACCTCCTTAAAAGGTTCAGAAGTTATTGTGAGTGCCACATCTGGAGGTTTGACTGTAAACATGGGCAAAGTATCATGGTGAACTTGATGCTGAGTGGGATATGGAATGGTTGCTGCTGGAGCTTCAGTTATACTCTGCATAGGGGATTCTGGACCTGGAACTGTACCCCCTTGCTCAACTAGAGGACTGGTTTCTTCAGGGAGCTTTGTAGGCAGAGCTGGAACTTCTAGCTGGATACCAGAATTTTCAAGGTCTTCAGGAAGCTCTAAAATCTCAGCTGGGGCCTCTTGTTGGGTTGATGAAGGCTTCAACACCTCAGTGAGCCCTGGAGTTGGAGCCAAGGACTCTGGCTGGGATAACGGAGGTTCTAACTCCTGAGAGAACTCTGAATTTGGAGCTGTAGCCTCTTGGTGGATTAATGAAGGTGCTACCTCCCCAGGACCCTCTAAAAGCTGGACTGGGGCCTCTTGTTGAATTAATGAAGGTCCCATATCCTCAGCACTCTCTGAAAGATGTCCTAGGGCCTGCTGTTGGCTCAAAGTATGTTGAGTCTCTTCATCTGCCCCTGAGACTACGGTCACCTCCAGATCTAAAGGCTTCACTGTGACATTTGGCATGTTTGAGTGTTGAGCTCTAATTCTATCTGGAGGTGGACCATTTATTTCAGGCTGCTCTATTGCTGCAGCCTCCTCAGAAGTGAACTGATGAACTGGTTCTTTCTTCTGAACTGAAGAATCCTTTTCCTCACGACGGGGTGGGAGGTGATCCCAGCCTTCTTGAGCTGCACCAAGGTTCTCTGAATCTTGAGATTGTGCCTCCAGCTGGTATTCAGGAGGCTCAACCTGCCCAGATGGCTCTGGAGGCTCTTTTCTGTTCCTCTGGGATTGCAGAGATAAGCTGTCAGAATAAGCTTCATTCATACTTGGATACCAAAAATCATCCTCCAAAGTTTCTTTTCGCGGTGGAGGTTTTGCAAATTGTTTTGTAGTAGTTTCAAAAGCCACCTTAGCAGGTTTCTTGTGCTGAGCTAGATCTTTCTTCAAGTCCTGGGGTGAAGCTACGACCTTTCTTACTTTCGATTTCTCGCTGTCTAGTGGTGGAACAAGTATTTCATATAACTGGTTATCTGTAGCCTGGTCCAGACAGAAAATACTTTTGAACTGTGGAGAGTGCTTTTGATCCCCTTGTAGCTTTAAAATGTTCTCTGGCAGCTTCTGCGGTAGAGCCATTTTGTTGGTCAGATGCTGATGTGGAACAGTGAACTGATCTGACTCTGGGTGCGGCTGCGCAGAGGTATCCGTATCTTGGAATGAAAGAAAACTCTCCGTCAACTCCCGGGGTGGGGAGAACATCTGAGAGGGAGCAGAGGACCCCAGGTAACCAAAGTCCCCTGCACCTGCCTGGGATGTGTGAGCTTGCGGGGATTTGGGCGGACGATCAGAGAGGTGCCACCAGAGCTTGGTCGGCACGCAGGGCTCTGAAGTCAACCGAACTGGGTTCTGGACCCACTCCGCAATATGATCGGCCTGGATCACCACCAGCAAAATTTGTCCGGTGAGGAGACGACTTGGGGCGCAGAAGCAGAAGCTCAGTGGAGTCATGACATGTGGTAAGGACATGGCATGCAGTATGGAGGCGATCCACAGTGCTGCAGTGCGCTGGCGGGAGATAAATGGGAGGAAAGGCCCCTGACCTCAGGGAGCCTTGGCAACTGTGGCTGCCCTGCCCCGCCCTTTATGACAGGATTCCTTTGTTACAAAAGCGTCACTAAGTGGATTCTGTACTATGAAGGGAACCTTCTACGTGACAGGGCCCACGTTACTCGGGGAAAAGAACACCGATTTCTTTGGGGTCCACTATCCCTAATCTGGATTTAAGTCTCAGTCCGGGGTGGTCCTTACCCAGCAGCCCTTTGTTTCTGTGGGGCAGAACTTCTAAAGTATCCAGGCAGGGTGGAGAGTGGACTCAAAAATGCCCGTCCAGGTCCAGGCTCCTCTTTTTCAATCGCAAACAATCCAAAGTTACAAACGTTAAAATAGACCAAAAGCTTGTTGGTGTTTTGGAATAAAAAATAAATTTGTGGGTATATTCAAAATACGTCCTTCCCACCCAAAAGCGAGATATTTAAGACCTTCCCCACCCCCAAGCACACACCTATATGTTTTCATATTAGTTAAATGATCTATTTCTCAGGAGGAACATATGCCCCACCATTATGTTACTGATTCAAATAAATTTTGCTTCAAAAACAAGAGCTGAGTTAACATGTAAAGAATTTTAGTGTGTAATTATAGTAATCAGGGAAGCTGGGGATAAAGTCAGGGTCCTGATGAGTATAACAGAGGTTTTCTCACCTTAGATGATTGTTAGCTTGGGGGCAAGGTTCCCAGACAGACAATGGCAACCAAAGTCACCACAGGCCAGTGGTTACTGAATCCTTTGTCTAGTAAAGTCGGGGGATGAATTTCATGGGCAACAGGAAGATGGATTTATAGAAAAGACTTTACCATAGGTTCACCCTAATACACGTGCACACACAAAGAAATGAATACATATGCACACACAGAGATGAATATACAAATGAATAAATCTTGAAAACTGAGAAAAACTACAGGAAGCAAGCTGAGCTCCTGCAAGAGCAGGTGCCAAAGATGGTTGGTTACCCAGAGTCCCTATCTAGAGGTTAGCAAAATTTTGCCAGATTGAGCATCAGCTGCTCAGTCTGGGTGTCCTACCCAGGAGATATTCATGTGCCTCTCCATTCAGACAGTTTGTGTCAAGACTGACATTTAGGTCATGCCCTTAGACATAGCTTCTAGGGAGTTATGCTCATTACTGTCTATAATGCGAGAAAAAAATAACAAGAAACTGTAACCAGTGTTCCTAAGTAATTTTATCATTTCTGTTTCTGGCCAAATATAATATTCTGGCTTTTCGACCGTCTGATTGTTTATTTTTCTCCTGTTTCCATCAGCTTTTTGAAATAAGCGTATTATATAAGCCTTTTAAGATGGAAAACTAAGGATAACCCTGAATCGAGCTAGTAGCCACCCAACTAGAACTGTTAGTGTGTTCATGTTTGTGTTTATGGTTTATCTTTGTTTGCTCCTAAGTGTACCATTGTAATTCTCTTTAAAGATAATTAGACTGCCCTAACATTGTGCACTCCAAATGTTACTTCCTCACAAAAGATATTTGACATTGATCATTTAAGGGGTACATCTCTAAACAAGTACTTCATTTTCAAATGAGTTTCTTTAAATATTTGCTCTTAGAGTCAGATGCGGTGGTGTACACCTTTAATTCCAGCACTCCAGAGGTAGAGACAGGCCAACGAGAGCTACGCAGTAAGACACTCTCAGTTGCTTAAAATTGGCCCAAAAGTATTTCATTGATAGTCATTTCCCAACATTTGTTATTTCACCAATGGTGGAGTCATATCAGACTAACCATGACAGATCTCTTCCTGGTAACAAAGGATGGTTGAGATCAACTCACTGGGTGAATAATCAGTGATGTCTTCAGGGAATATTTAGAAAGAAAGAGAGCATTTCCAAAACAGAAACAAACAAATGTCATACATTGCAGAGTGGCCCTTATCCATAAAATTGCAGTATCTGAGAGCTAGGTATGAAGATTATGAATTTGAGGTTAGGTCTAGACTACACTGTATAGCAAGGCTCTAAGTGTCTTAAAACCAACAGCAAAAATCGAGTCACTTTCGGAATGGAGTCTTTCCAAAAGTAACTAAAACCAAGAAATTGTGGAGAAATGTTTCTTTTTTAAAAAAATATTTATTTATTTATCATGTATACAATATTCTGTCTGTGTGTATGTATGTCTGCAGGCCAGAAGAGGGCACCGTATTACAGATGGTTGTGAGCCACCATGTGGTTGCCGGGAATTGAACTCAGGACCTTTGGAAGAGCAGGCAATGCTCTTAACCACTGAGCCATCTCTCCAGCCCCGAGAAATAGTTCTTATACATGGTTACATGTCCTGATTATTTTCTGACCTTGGGTCCTACATGAATTCTGTTTATGACAATTTTTTCAGATACAGGTATAGTCCACCTCAATATTAATATGTAAAACCAAAGAGTGGGGAAATGTGACCTTCCTGATAGGAAGAACATATTCTAAAAAGACACTTGTGTCCCTCCCTTGATTAATAGACTATTGAAACAATGAACTGCAAGAAACTGGGATCCCCCTCCACGCATACCAAATCTCAGATTGGGAGAAGGAAAAGATTGAGAGACAATGATGGGTTAATGGTGGTCACGACCGGGACTGATTACTTATGCGTACCTCTTCCTCTCTAAAGGTAATCCCATGTCAGAGTCCTAAAGATGGACTCTGACTCCACCAGACCTGTTGACCTGTTCTTCTTCCTAGTGTGGCTACATTGAATCTCTTTTCTCTGACTTTCACTATTACCTCTCCCTCCTTTTCAAAAAAATGTGTTTACTTTTATTTTATGTATGTGTGTTTGTGCTTGTGTATGCATGTATACCGTGTGTGTACAGGTGCCCACAGAGGACAGAAGATTCCTTGAAACTGGAGTTACAGAAAGCAGTGAATGACCCTAGATGAGTGTAGGAGACCCTATATGTTGCAGTCCTCTGCAAGAGCAGCAAGTGCTCTTAACTGCTGAGCCATTTCTCTCCTCAACCCTCTAACTGGCATATTCATGATGAGTAGCTGAGCTTAGTTAATTAGAATTGCCAGGGCCCAGGCTTTGCTCCTAAAAATTCCAGTTAACACCCCCGTTGTCAAAACAAAGATTACGTGCCAGGACACTGCATACAGAATAACTTGCCGTGAGACCCTCCTCCACAACCATGCTCCCCAACACCACTGTCTTATGCTGCCGTTATTTGTTATTGCCTAGCCTACCACCCCTTTGTGTCACTTTTATATATTCTTCATAGACCCAAGCCAGTTTGATAATTTGCTCAGTGTGTGTGTGTGTGTGTGTGTGTGTGTGTGTGATTGACTAAGACCTGAACCTAGGGCTCATCACCATGCCTGATAAAAAAGATAAAAAGAAAAAGAAATGTTCCTAGATTAGAAAAGATTTTAAATGGTAAAGTCTTATACTAAGTAAAGGATTTTTCCAAAATAGAAAAAGCGAGGGCAGAACCAGAAGGTTCAAGTATGCTAAAGGAAAATTGGTGAAAGGTGAAACTTAAATATGGGGAATATAGATATAATTTATAATATATATATTTATAACCTTTTGTTATAGCAAGTTTAACATATATATGGTTACATATGATATATGTGATTAAACTTGCCATAACTAAAGGTTATAAGTATAACTTAGGTGAAAATTAAATACACTGATATGTAGAACTAAAACTATTTATTTGTAACAATAAAAAGTGCACAGGCATGGTGGCTCACACCATTAATCCTTAGGCGATATAGGCAGGAGGATCAGGTATTCAAAGCCAGTCTCCCAAAGTGAATGTGGGGCTAACCTGGGTGATATGTGATTCTATCTCAAAAACAAAATAAAAAACAATATATACTTACAAACAATAGCTTAGAGAATAAGACTTTTAAATTTTATTTCTTTACTTAATGAGCCATTATAAATCTGGCTAGGTTTTATGCAAATGCCTCTGATACAACTGTGTGTGTTATATAATTTTACTTTGTATTTTTATGTGTATGAGTATTTTGCTCATATGTATATGTGTACCTGATGTAGGTGTCTATGTGTTACTTTCATTGGTTAATAAAGAAAACTGCTTGGCCTGATAGGTCAGAACGTAGGTAGGCGGGAAAGACAGAACAGAATGCTGGGAAGAAGGCAATGAGGCAAATGCCTCAGGCAGACGTGATGAAGCTCCGGCTCAAGATGGACACAGGTTAGAATCTTCCCGGTAAGCCACCACCTCATGGTGCTACACAGATTATTAAATATGGGTTAAAGAAAGATGTGAGAGTTAGCCAGTAAGAGGCTAGAGCTAATGGGCCAGGCAGTGTTTAAATGAATATAATTTGTGTGTTGTTATTTTGGGTGTAAAGCTACCCATGCGGGAGCCGTGCGGGATGAAAAGCAGTCCTGCTTGCCTCCTCACTACATGTACCGTGCACATGCCTGGTGCCTGAGGAGCCAGATGAGGGCATCAGATCCCCATAACTGAGTTATAGCTGCTCATGTACTGCTACAGGGTTGCTGGGAACTAAAGCTAGATCCTCTCCAAGAGCAGCAAGTCCTCTTAACTGTAGACCCATCCCCCTTGTATACATGTATGCATGAATGATACTGCATCAATCTGGATGAGAAGGATCTGTGGTGGTTTGAAAGAAATGGCCCCCAAGGGGAGTGGCACTATTGGTACACGTGGCCTTGTTGGAATAGGTATCATATTGTTGGAGGAAGTGTCACTGTGGAGGCAGGCTTTTGGTGAGGGAGAATTGTCTGTATTCTGTCAATCATGTTATAAATAAATGATTGGCCAGGCAGGAAATATAGGCGGAAAAACCAGACAGGAAGTAGAAATGATGTAATGAGAACAGGAGAATTCTGGGAAGGAGGAAGCTGACTCCTCCCACTCCTGACAGTCCACCAAAGCAGCAGGATGTGGTCTGCCCCACTGAAAAAAGGTACTGAGCCATATGGCTAACGCAGATCAGAATAATGGGTTAATATAAGCTACAGGAGCTAATAAGTAGCATGAGCTAACAGTCCAATCAGCTTATAACTTATGGAGACCTATGTGTGATTTTCTTTGGGGCTAAACAGCTGTGGGAACGGGCAGGACAAAAACCCCAACAGCAAGCCGGCCCCTCTCATGTTACAGGCTTTAAGGTCTCATATATGCTCAAGCCACTCCCAGTGTTGCAGACTACTTCCTGTTTGTTGCCTGTGAGTAAAGATGTAAGAGCTCCCAGCTCCTTCTCCAGCACCATGTCTGCCTACATGCTGCCTTGCTTCTCGCCATGATGATAATGGACGAAACCTCTGAGACCGTAAGAGAACCACAATTAAATGGTTTCCTGATGGAGGAAGGTCATTGGTTACGTGGATGACTGAACTCCACTAAAAGCCTGAGGAAGCTTGGGAAAGAATAGAGTAAAGCATGCTTTCTTGGTAGCAGCAATTTCTTGGGGCTGCTCTGCTTGCTAGAGGCAAGCAAGTGCTCTCTTCTAAGAGAGGCTTCCTGACTCAGCTTTAGCTGCAAAACCCTGCAGCTCTCTTAAGAGGTCCTGCCACGAAACACTTAAACGGTGTTGATGAAAAGCTGAACGCATGCTTTTCGGTTTTCAGCTGTAGCAGGAAAAAGGCTGTGCCATTTAAAAATGCCGGCTTTGTGGGCCATCCTGCCAGGGCAAACTCTGACTCTTTGAGGCAGGAGGTCAGCTACAGAGAGAGCATTTGAGTGTTGTAGCTTCTTTGCTGGCAAGGACCTTGAAACATTGTAGAGTTGTGGCGATGAACAGGGTTCTGGGGGGTACTTCAGCCACAAGGCTGGAATGGCAGAAAGCTAAGGAATGGGCTGGATCCAGCCGGCAAAGCCACAGCTTTAATCCTACCCATATTGCTCAGTAATTTAAAGGCTCGTGTGGTCAAAAAAGAGAGATATACAGTAAAGAGAGATTCAAAGACAAAGAAAACCTTTAAATGATTTAGTGTGTGTTAAAAATATATGCAGGCTAAAAGTTAAAGTTTTTTAAAGTAAAAAAAAAAGGAAGGAAGAAAGTAGTTGGGTGTGGTAGTACACACCTTTAATCCCAATACTTGGGAGGCAGAGGGAGATTGACCTCTGTGACTTCAAGGTGTGGTAGCACATGCCTTTAATCCCAATGCCTGGAAGGCAGAGACAGAAGGATCTCTCAGAGTTCAAGGACAGTCTGGTCTACAGAGTTATTCCAGGACAAATATATACAGAAAATATAAAATAAAAATAAAAATAAACAAAATAGAGGTTAAAATAAAGTGCACAAAGATGGAAAATACACAGAGAATTTTGTTTCTGTATGCTATTATGCTCTGTTTGAATTGTTTAAATGCTGAGGAAGAAGCAAGAGCTGCTAAAAGATATTTGTTTATAAATGCTGCTGAACTAATACAAGATAGATATTTTCAAAATACCTTGACTTCAGAATTTGGATCTAAGGATATGATACTTTGGAAAAGAGATTCTTCTTTTGTTTTCACAGATGATGAGACCCTGTGTATTGCTTCTATTCCAATATGGTATGATGGACCACGCCCTCCTGAAGGGTTGCTGTGAACACCTTCAAAAAATTACTTTGCTCAATTGCCGACTGAGATGAACCTAGCAGACAGGTTATCCCATAAAAGACCCGAATAACAGCGCCCCCATTTAGCTGGAAGCAGTTTGGAGAGAAATAACTATGTCCATATTCCCAAATATTGTTTATAAATGTTCTTTTACATTTAAAGGGGGATATGATAGAGGTATGAATAATTTGCGTTAGTATAGATTTTGCTTTATTGATAGAGATTTAAGGTCAATTTTGTTATATGTATATGTATTTCTGATCTTGATTAAGGTATTGTGATTGTGTAGTTCATTTTAAAATGTAATGTATATAGGTTGTTAATGGATAATTATCAATAATAGTCAAGCTTGTAGTTATGTTAGTTAGATTTTTCTAGATGTGCATAGATATATTTCAGATAGGAATTCCTCATATCTTTCAAAGACTACAGAATATGGCATTAATGTTTTAATAACTTAGGGTTTTTCATGACAATGAGACACGTCTGCTCCTGGCAGCACCAATCTACTTCAAGAAGAAAGAAATGGGCATCGAAGAGGCACCTTATGGAGTTTGATAGCCATTTGGGCAAGAAACTGCTCTTGCCTGGACTATTGCATAAACTGGACACAGAGAACCCGCAGAGAAAGGACTGCTGAACTTGCCTAAAGGTGAGATGATCTTTCGGGGTTCCTGATTCATGAAAGAGTCTGCAAGACATTCTGCAGGATAGAGCAGATAGTGACTGAACTGCCTTTGAAATTTCCTGCTTCATGGAAATGTCTCTGGATACTATGGACCTGTAAGCCGAAGATGGATGCCCCAACAGTACAGAGGAACTTTGGGTGGCTGTCCAGGCAGCGAGATGTCTCTGTCATTTCTAGAGTTTGAAAGTTGCTTATTTCTTGTTTGCTTAGGTAATATTGTATCTTTCTGGAGTCTTTGATGGAGTTGAAGAATAGTTAGTTATAGTTATAGTTTTCCTTAGTTATGATAAAGATAAAATAGATGTAAATATTGTAATTTTTACTTGATAACTGTTTTGTTATATGTAATTTTGCTATGTTAAAGTTAAAGCCTTCCTTCTTTTTGTTTATACAGAAAAAGAGGAAATGATGGAGGAAGGTGATTGGTTAATTAATAAAGAAACTGCTTGGCCCTGGTAAGTTAGAACACAGGTGGGTGGAGTAAACAGAACAGAATGCTGGGAGGAAGAGGAAGTGAGCTCAGATGCAGGGCAGCTCCTCTCAGAGCCAGACGCGATGCAGCCAGCCGCCATGTCTGACATGCTGAATCTTTCCTGGTAAGCGCACCTACTGGTGCTATGCAGATTATTAGAAATGGGCTAAATTAATACATGAGAATTAGCCTAGAAGAGGCTAGATATAATGGGCCAGGTAGTGTTTACAAGAATACAGTTTCCATGTAAATTTTTCGGGGTATAAGCTAGCCAGGCGGCCAGGAGCCGGGCGAGAATGCTGCCCACAGCTCCTTCAACAGCATTCTCTTAGTCTGGTTCTCCTGCCTAACCTTATCCCGCCTAACTATAGGCCAGTCAGCTTCTTTATTAAACCAAGGACACTGACATATATTCACACAGTGCACAGGAATATAGCACAATGAGCTATCTTTACTGGCCCGCAATATCACCTGCTCTACATCCATTTTCATTTCCTTGTGTACAAAGGCCTTTGACACTCATGAATCTACCAAAAGAATTTATTAATAAATGATAGCAGATCATTCTGTGCCTTCACCGTCATCACCTCCTTCACTCTCTTCTGCTTCAGTGACTGACAGTTTCAGGTCCGGTGGCATCACTTCTTCCTTGACGTCCCTGGAAGAAGAGCAATGCCAAGGCTTTCAAACTTTGAAATGAAGAACTTGACCTTAGCTTCTCATTTGAGCTAGACGTTTACCATGATACATCCTGAATGGTAGTATCCTCCTCTGCAGAGGACTCCTTGACCTGCATTCCCTCAGTCATGCTCTTCTTTCGTATGTCACGTTTGAATAAATCTGTGAGCCACTGTGGCCACCTTAGCCAGAAAAATCCTTCCTAGGAAACAGAAGGGGAGACATTAGTTCTGTTAGCCCCACCTTCTCCAGCCACAGCACCGAGTCTCGGGCTTACCTGACTCTCACTGTCCTTGTAGCATTTCTTACTCCTTGGAAGAAAACACATGTAGAAGACAGTTAGTGATTGTGCCGTGTGTGTGGTGTTGTCTGGGGACATCTAGGCTCTCCCCATAACAAAGATCACCCCAGCACTGGGACTTAACAACAATCCCATGCATATCTGGCTTTTAGGAACTTTCCAAGTCTGTTGTAAGGCCCCACAATGCCCCTGGGGAGATCTTTGCCTGTGAATTGTCCTGGAGCAGAGGCACCAGCATGACACAGTAGCCCCACTTATTCCATTGAACCAACTTCTCCCTCTGAAGAAGCCACCCTGGGCAGGAGCCCTTTGCTCTCCTGCAGATCAACTCTCACAGGCAGACTTGCTGAGGTGAGGGAGGGGCTGCTCCTGCTTGCCTAGCTGCTTCCTCCTCCAAGTACAAAGCCCAAGTCCACAGCACAGCTCACAGACTCACGGGGTTTCACCCTGCAGCCTGCCTCTGCTGAGGATTGTAAGAGCAGTTTAAAGGGCACAGGTCGCTGCGCATGGTGGATCATGCCTGTGATTCCAATTCTTGGGAGGCTAAAACAAGATTCCGAGGTCAGTCAGGCAGCGGTGCATAATACCTTTAATCCCATCACTGGGAGGCAGAGGCTGGCGGATCTCTGTGAGGTTGAGGCCAGCCTTGGCTACACAGTGAGTGCCAGACCAGCCTAAGTGTGAAACCATGCCTCCAAAAAAGCAGTAAAGTACACGACCAACACAGACATTAGTTATCTTTTCTGAATCCACGGACAATTAGGAAACTCAGCACATACTTTCCAGACATATACGCTGTACAGATTTGAAGTGAAATATGACCAAAGCCTGAGCAGAGAGGAACTAAAAACAAGGGCTCCACCGGGAGAAAATGGTCCTCTTTCTGACATGCCCCAGAGAGTGACCACAGGACCAGACATTTCTGCCATTGTCCTTCATTTCCTCTTTAGAAGAAAGGTAACTATTGTCCATAATCTCTCCCAGCTATAGTTCTATGAGGTTTGTGTCACTCAAAGAAAGAAGAGACTCAAAAGTGACCAAGAGGATGAGAATATGGGCTTTCCTCCTCTGCACACTCACAGCCCTGCACTCTAACTCTGGGCTCCCCTGCTTCTTCTCCAAAGCATCCAATTCTGAAGTCTCTAGCTGGAGCAGACAACACTAACAAAAGCTGGTACAGCCTAAACCTATTGATTTCCCCCTCTTTCTTTGAAGGCCTGGTGGCAGCAGAGGCATCTATGCTAGTGCCAGGTGCCTCTCTGGGAGCCAGGCAAAACAACAGAGAGGATCATATTCTTTCTGGCAATTTTCTTCTCCCTGTCAGATGAGGGAATTAGGTGAGTTCCAAGTTCTCTGCTAACTCTCATGTTCTCTGTGAAAGATGGTCTCATATTTACCCTATGGACTTTTCTTCATCTTCCTCTTTTGTTCTGTGGGAATAAACCTGTTTGGGGAGAAAACATAATTCTGCTTATCACAATGACCACTGTTTCTAAATCTACTAATTTCTTTTACTTACCTAAAGTCTTACCTGTTCAGTGAGCTCAGGAGCCCATTCTGCCCTTCTTTGTCTCTTCATAACAGCGTTTCACTTAATATATTATACTGATTATTTTAGATAAAATTCAGCAAATACTTCCTAATAAAAATAATTTCTGTTGAAAGTATGAATTTTTTGTTTTTTGAGATAGGGTTTCTCTGTTTAACAGTCCTGGCTGTCCTGGAACTAGCTTTGTATCCCAGGCAGGTCATGAACTCACAGCATTCTGCCTGTCTCTGCCTCCTGAGTGCTGGAATTAAAAGTAAGCACTATCATGGTCAGGTGATTCAAAATATTTTTAACTCCATCTAAGTATACAGCAAAAGCCTAAAAAGTGCACTGCTGAGGAATCAAGAACAAGAGCAAGATGTCTCTGTCACTGCTATAGGGTGGCCCTGGCCAGAGGTCTCCTCTGTGACTGCTATAGGTGGCCCTGTCCAGAGGTCTCCTCTGTCACTGCTATAGGTGGCCCTGGCCAGAGGTCTCCTCTGTGACTGCTATAGGGTGGCCCTGTCCAGAGGTCTCCTCTGTCACTGCTATAGGGTGGCCCTGTCCAGAGGTCTCCTCTGTGACTGCTATAGGGTGGCCCTGTCCAGAGGTCTCCTCTGTGACTGCTATAGGGTGGCCCTGTCCAGAGGTCTCCTCTGTGATTGCTATAGGGTGGCCCTGGCCAGAGGTCTCCTTTGTCACTGCTATAGGGTGGCCCTGGCCAGAGGTCTCCTCTGTCACTGCTGCGGGGTGGCCCTGTCAAGAAGGGCTCAATACACAATAAGGAAACTAAATTGGGAAGACAGGTGAAAAACTAGTTCTATTTGTATTGGAAACAACAGACAACCAAAATGCTGACGAGATCAACTAAAACTATACTGGAAGAAATATGAGAAGTCAGTAGGGTGGAAAGTCACAAAACAAAGACGTCAGCACACCAGCTGGACTTGGTGGCACATGCCTGTGATTCTGAGGCAGGAAGATCAGGAGCTGAAGGTCAGCCTCAGGTACATAGTGGATTCCAGGTCATTCTGGCTATAGAAAGCCTGTCTCAAGCTCCTTTTCTCCTGGGGCAGCGGGAAAATGTACAAATGAGAAAACAGTGCTAGACAAGAGCTAGGACGTAGTAGCAGAAGGAGCCTGCGTCCCCTGAGGTGGCAACACCCTGAGAGCAAGAACATCCATAACGCACACAGGAGGAGGCACAGGCCGGCAGATGAGTGGCCTCGGCTACAGACACTTTCCTTTTCCGCTGGGTTGTTTCACCACAAAATATATTAACGCTCTGGGTGGTTTGCAATGGTTCCCTAGTACTCTCACACTCCCAGTACTTCCTGTTTGTCTCTGGGGGGCGAAACTGACCAGTGAAGGGTCCGGGGGCAGGCTTAGGGATCAGGGGAATGAATGGGAGATTTACTCTTGGTTTGGCCACTGGGCCTAGGTGCTCTTCACCCTAGGAGAGGCTGATAAGCTCTTCCCAGAGGAATATGAGATTAGATCAGACAAAGAATGGAGAACTCTGTGCTGTGCTCAGCAGGCACAAGCCTTCTATCCTGAAGGATGTGGAAGACAGCGTGCGTCCAGACCCAGCAAAGGCCTTTGCCTATGGAGTGGAAACAGACAGTTCTTCCCCCGACACATTCATTTTTAAAACCACTGCTATTTTTTCTCTCTCGCATGGTTTCTTTGAGGTAAGAAGGAGTAAGCTTTCATTACTTGGCCACAAAACAGTCAGGCAATTGTTCTCGTACCATTTACTCCATTTTCCACCGTTGACTAAACTATTAAATTACTCAAAAGTCTTAAGTGTCTAGGAATATAGCTCATGCTTAGCATGCACAGGCCATATAAATCCCCAGAACCCACCCCAGTCCCTGCACTGTTTTTCCATTGCTTTTCTCTGTCTATTACTATTTAATCTTTTTTTTTTTAGATAGCATTTCATATATTCCTGGCCTGAATTCACTACATTGCTGAGAATGACTGTGAACTATGGATCAACCTGCTTCTGTTTCCTAAGAGCAAGGACTACAGAAGTACACAAAACATCTTTCTCTGATGCTATTTTAATAAGTACTGAATTCTATCATCCTCATAGTAGAATTGATGGAATGTGTCATTTCACTTCTTTGAATACCACTGTTATCTACTGTAGGCAAAATACTTGGCATGCTTACTCTACTCACAGAGTATCATCTAAATTGGCAGAAAAAATAATGAAAGTGTGAATAAATTCCAGCACAGTGGTGAACAGTACACACCACTAAAGAGCAATATAGGACTTTACAGAGATTTCCCTGGAGGTCACAACCACACTAGGTGTGGAGGTGTTGTCTGTACAGGGGCCAGAGGACATCCTCCCGGAGGTCATGAACTGACCCCATGCTGATTTCTGCCTTCTAGCCTCAAAATTCCACCATCCTCACTGACAGAGAACTCTCCACTGCTCCCACAGCCTCTCACAGCAACACCACCAGTGTGACACCAAATCAGAACGTTACATAATGACCTGACATTGAGGAGCCCGACTTCACAGAGGACCTGTGAACACTCGGGAGCATTATTTGTAGACAGAGAGGGTAAGTGGCTCAGGTTTTCAGTTCGTGGCCTCTAAACCTATGACACAGACCGGGCACATTCTGGACACATGAATGTATTGTTGTCCTTACCTCAACGAGACAGAAAATGATAATCAACACTGTCACTACTACAGTTACAGATATTGCCAAGATGACTTTGTTGTTGTAGCTGTATCCCGGAACTTCTTTTGTGCGCTGGAATATATGAAATAAATGAATGGACATTTGTGTGGCTATAAAATAATACTAAAATTAAAAGAATGACAGAAAGTGAAGGCTAATTGCTTAAAATTCCTTCTTGGGCTGTGAATGGTAACTTATATATAACCTAGCAATTGGGAAGTTAAGATAGGAGGACTGCCGTAAGTTCAAGGACAACCTAGAACACCAGGTAAGTTCTAGGATATCCTGGATTATACAAAAAGACTCTGACTCAATAAAACTAAGAGCTGGGCTTGGTGAGGCTCTTAATCCTAGCACTCTGGAGACAGAAGCAAGTGAATCTCTGAAAGTTCAAGGCCAGCCTGGTCTACACAGCAATTTCTAGGCTAGATATAACTACATAGTGAGACCCTGTCTCAAACAAAACAAAACAAAACAAAATGCCCCAATAACACAAGCAAGACTATGGGCTACAGTATATAGTTTAGTGATCAAGTCCTTGTATATTATGTATACAAGGTCCTGAATTTAATCCCCAACACTATAAAACAAAATGACAATATGAAAAAAATAATAAAAGTTTTCTACTTTAGTAGCTTGCAGATTTTAAAAGAACATACCAAATTAAATGTGCTACCTATCTAACACAATTATTATGTTTTGAGTTTTAGGTTGCCTTCTGTCAATAAATTTAGAAGCATAGTGAGGTCTTGGCTGGGCTAGAGTTATGTGGACAATACAAGATCTGGAATAGTGTCGTAATAAGAGCGGCAGGGCTGCGTCCCCGGCACCCAGCTGCCCGCATGGCTTTACCCAAAATAATTACACGGAAACTGTATTCTTTTGAACATTGCCTAGCCCATTAGTTTCAGCCTCTTATTGGCTAGCTCTTACATATTGATCTAACCCATTTCTAATATTCTGTGTAGTACCACGAGCTGGCTTACCAGGAAAGATCTTAACCTGCATCTGTCTGGAGTGGGAGAATCATAACGACTCACTGACTCGGCTTCTTTCTCCCAGCATTCTGTTCTGTTTACTCCACCCACCTAAGGGTTGGCCTATCAAATGGGCCTAGGCAGTTTCTTTATTAATTAACCAATGAAAGCAACAGATTAATACAAGACCCACCTCCATCAGAATAGAAGCCCCCAGTCTTTCTGCTTAAATGACTGAGAGGGTACAGGGGACTCAGTTCCGACATTGTCCTCACCTGACCTGGTTCCAGACCCTTCTGTCCACCTTTGGTTTCTGGGCTCTCATTGATGTAGTTCTCAGTTTTCCACTGGTCTGTATCCCAGTCGGCCCTGGACGATTTGGATTCTTGTTGCTCACTGAGAAGCTTCATCAGGAGGCCGGTTCTGGAGATAAGCTTGGCACAGGACAGTTGCACACTGGGATCAGAGCAGTCCATCTTCAAAGTCCTGATAACGTGAGAAATAAGCCTTCTCACGTTGTTGTTGGGGATGAGGGGCCGCAGCTGCTGGTTTAGCTGAGATTCAAAGCGTTCACCTGGTGACATCAGCGAGTATGCAAATTCATGGGAGTCAGGCCCCAAGATGAAGTCTAACTGTGGCTTGCTGGCTTGCTGAAGAGTTGTAATTAAATCAGATGCAGGCACATTAGACTGTACAGCAGGATTTTCAGAGGGTATATTTTCTAATGCAGCTTCTTCAGGCATAGTGATGTCTGTTGGAATTAAATCGGAGGTAGGCACATTAGACTCTACAATAGGATTCTCAGAGGGTATATTTTCTGATGCAGTTTCTTCAGGCGCAGTGATACCTGTTGGAATTAAGTTGTATGTAGGCCCAAAAGACTCTACAGCAGTAGTTTCAGGGAATATATTTTCGGATATAGGTTCTTCAGACATAGGGGTGGTTGATTCAAAGATGTGTTCTTCAATATTATCAATATCAGATGCAGCCAGAGGTTTTTTGGAAGGAGGTTCTAAGGCAGCATCTAATTGTGCAAAAGGCTTTTCTGCATAACTCAGGTCTCCTAAAGATGAAAAGACCCCTTCTGCAGGGGAATTTACCAGGCTCCTCACCGCAGAGGATGCTGGACTCTTTGCAATCAACCGGAAATGATAGTTTTTCTTCCTAAGGTTTCTGTGTCTCTTTTCAGACAGTAAACTAGGGCTAGACCCCTTTGTTCTTTTCACATTGGCATTTGCACTTTCTAAAATGAAAATGGTGTAAGACAAGTCTTTTCGTCTGTCTATGAACTCAGGCAGCGATTTTGTAGTGGGAGTCTTGTCCACCAGCGACTGTTCTGGGGAAGAAGACACTGCCTCCCCATGTTCCTTTGGGAGCAAGGGCTCTGGGTGGAAGGAATTTCCCACTAACGTCCTGGGCTTCTGAACCAGACTGAGCTGCTGCAACTCCGCTGTGGGTGGGCTCCTGAGCTGCCAGTCTTTGGCAATACTCTCCACAGGTGTCTGGACACTCTGCTTATTCCACAGGCTCTTGTCACTCACTCCCTTAAAGTGCCTTTTCTGTATTCCTGTCCTCTTGAGCACTCTGTTCAGGCTGTGGAGTCTTTTCTCTGCCTTCTTAATCTCTGCGAGACTGTTTTCCTCTGCCTGGGCAGGTGCCCATTTCTTTTGAAATATTTTTCGCTTAAATTTTTTACCTGAATTATTAGACTTCTCCTTATGTAGTATAGTTTCCTCTTCCTTTTTAACCTCATCAATTTCTTCATTTAATAACTTTTCTAGAAAATAAAGTTTATTCAATTTATTTTTGTTAGTGAAGTTACCAGATTCAGATTCATTTGTAGGAAGAAGACTTTGTGTATCATTCTGCAAAGATCCCAAGGAACTCTCCGAATCTTGGTCTTGAGAAAACAGCAGTTTAATGTATGGTAACATTGTTGATACGACATCTTCCAGATTTCCCTCAGAGAAATATGGCAGTATGTAATTCAGGGCACTCATAAGATCATTTTCATCATTAAAGTCGATCTCTTCTTCCATGGAGCTGGAGTTCTTAGCATTTTCTTGGTCTGAATAGCCCGTCTCTGGTTCAATAATGAGTTCAGTGCTGTTATTCTCCTTCCGGGTCTGCAACACCTTCATGAATGCTCCTTCTGGGTTCCCTATAGATGCGTCTTCAACTGTCAGAGATGGAGAGATTGCCTTTAGTCAGAGAATACTATAGATGCTTCAACTGTCAGAGATGGAGAGATTGCCTTTAGTCAGAGAATACTTTTAGCCCTTTCTCAGTTCACAGTCATACACTGTAGTCAAATAAATTACGGGCCAGCAAATACTGGTATGCCGTGTGTGTGTGTGTGTGAAAACACACTAAACTAAATTCTGTGAAATGGGAGCAACCGAAAGAAAGAGTGTCATTGGCAAAGTAGGCACCTCCTGGGAACCTTCCACAGTGTACACACAGGAAGTCTATTTAAGACAGCCAGTGGACCAGTAGAGAGAGACCCAGAGCCTGAAGACAAAGCCAGCTTTTCTTCTCTGCATGGCTGACTGAACCTCCTCAGGCTTCTACATCTACACCATCCTGCCTCAGATTCGAGAGGCCCACTAGGTTTTCTCTCTCCATCGTTTCAATGTGCCCTGTGTTGATACAACCTCAGCTAACTATGGTGATGGACAACCTTTGAGGGGAGTGAGGCCAGAAATGCTAAAGCAGGTGCCTCTCATTCACATCTGGATGTGTGTCCTTCTCCACCTACCCACTCAATTTTTTCCCATAGGCTCTGTTGCCATGTATTCTAGCTCCTGAAACAGGAGCATCCTCTCTGTGCATCTTTCTGGTTCCTGCCTGAGTTAAGGGGTTATGAGGTGTAGGTGAAGACATGTTTAATGTACTGGGTTTTATTCTTATGTAAAATCAATTTATAGAATAGCAATTTCTGGATAAACATTACTCGAACTCATAAAATGCACAAGGTCAGAGCTACTCTTGTCTGAAGCCTGTTCTCACTTCATTTCTCACTCTTCCAGGTTCACATGGGAACAATACAAAGCTTCTGGTAGTAGGAAGGTCAAGTGGGTCACTGTGTAGCTGTGTTTCTTTCCCAGGAGAACTGAGAGGATTTGAGGTGGTAGTGAGGGCCTGAAGGAGTGGTGAAAAGAAAAATGTGTGCCTGTGGACTGCTCAGAATTAGGAAGTGATAACTCAAGCAAGAGGCAACAGCAGTTGACACTTCTGATGTGTAAAATAAGAGAAATGCTTACTTGCCATTTCTGTGGAAAAAAGAGAATAATGTAATTGGTTTCTTAAATTAAAAATAAATGACATCTTATTTATATAGACAGTCAAATACCACTTCTATTTCTCTTCTCCAGATCAAGGCTAAAGACTTGCATTCAAACTATTTAGGCAAGAAAACGGTCATATTTTGGATGAAGTTATTGCTAACAAACCTAATACATAGAAAATATTTTAGGGCTAAGCACAAGCTATATCCCTGTCCCCTTTTAAAATAATTTTTTTTTTAAAAAAAAAAGTGAGATAGGTTTTCACTAAATTGCCTAGACTGGCCTTGAACTTGGATCATCTTGCGTCAGCCTCTTGAGTAACTGGAATTACTGCCATGTGCCACGATATTCAGTTTAGAAAAACACTTAAAATTACATGAATGCTCTGACAATAGAAAAGCCTGAGGTTCAAAACAAGTAGGGAGGTGGTCGGTGTGGGCATGGAAAAGCTCCCTGCTCCAGCAGCACAGTGAGGCAGCACTCACTGCTCTCAGATTTTAAATAAAAAGGCATCACTTATAAAATTAAGAAAAGAAACCAAACAAAATCTGTCTAGAGATATCAAAAGTAGGAGATCACTTGAGACCTAATGTACATACAGCCAGCTTACAGACTGAAGTGTACTATATGCAAAAGTAATTATTGGAAGCAGGATACCAGGCAGACAGCATAGTGAAGAGTCTATGGTCATCTATGTTATCTCTCTCCCATTTACCCCTTTCTCTTGTTCTTTCTGCATATGGAACAGTTCTATTATCTAATCATGCAATAATAGCTGAGAATCCAACTTTCATCAAAAGAGAAGGTGTGGGTGAGTCTTTTTCATAACTAGTTAAAAAGTAATACATAAAATTAAAATATTCATCATGCAAGAGGCTCACGACAATGTGTGGTGTTTGTCAGACATCCAGTATGGCAATGCAGTTTGACTGTCTTGCAGACAACCTCAATATCAGCTTTATATTTGCAGAGGCAGCAGGCCATATGTCTAGGTAAGATTCTGTAAATAGAAAAATAGAGAATTGGTTTACTGGAAAAGTCTTACTGAGGTACAGAAGAGACAGGCCAAGGCCACCACAGGGTCACAGAGGACAGAGTTTTTGAGGCATGTACAGTTGGGTGGGGACTCAATGGCAAATTGTTGCTCTCTGATACTGAAAGTAATCATGGAGGAGGACAGAGGTGTTCAACAGAAGAGCAAGTGTCGTGTGTGTGTGTGTGTGCGCCTTTAACAAAAGTGACAGGAACAGAACCAGGTGACACGCCTAAAACAGGAGACAAAAACAGAACTAGGAGATGTTGATGGTAGAAGCAACTCTCCTCAACTCAAGTCTCACTCTGGGTTGGTCATGCACAGGGCCTGAGCAAGCATTCAACCTAGGGATGCTTTTCTCTATTCCTATTGTTAGATTAATAGAGATTATGTGAGGCCTAAAATAGCCTACTTTAACCCATACTTTATGGTTAAATGGCAACATGGATCACACTGACCAAATCTGGATTATTTTTGTGTTCCAATGAATAAGGGCTGTGGTGCAGTTCTTTGGCATGGTGTTTGTGTAGCAGTGCAAGGCCCTGGATTTGATCTATGTGTGCATGTGTGTGTGTGTTTGTGTGTGTGTGTGTGTGTGCATATACATACACACACATTGATAGACACAAAGAGAAAGCAAGAACAAAGGAGGAATAATAAATTATAATGAAATACAATAAATACACTATAATGTAAAGACAATCTGAATTCCTAATGATACTCAAAAAGGAAAGCAGGATAGGTCTTTGAGAAAACACTAGATAACTGATGTTGAAAAGATTTTGTAACTACCAAGTAATAATTAGTTGCAACAAGGTTATTAAAAACAGCCATGTAAAAGAAGTTTGAGAATAGGATCTTTAAGGTCTCAACAATTCCATAGGTTCATCCTTTCTCCTTCTCACCTCTTCTCCTTTCTCCTCCTGTGTTTGTTTTTTGAGACAAGGTCTCTTTATGTAACATAGATTGTCCTGAAACTTGTTATATAAACCTTTTGGGCCATAAAGTCATGGAGATCCATGAGCTCCTACCTCCTAAGTGCCACCGTCAGCCACTGGATATTCTCAAATTACAGTATATAAAAATAATAATTTGAAGATATTCAACATTCTACTTTACATGTGATCAAACTCAGCATGAAAGGTCACTTAAAGTCCCATTCAAGAAAGCAGTACATATATTTAACCTGATTACTGATGAGGAAACAGACAAATCCAGCCTGGAATGTCAATTCATGGCTCATGAAAAAGTAGTGAAATGTCTTTGATAAAAACCAAAAACATGACAGGTAACGCCTGCCATATATTGATCTGGAATAAAAAAAAAAAGATGTGAAGAGTAGTATCGACTTCTGGCCAAAATAGAGTGAATCGATTTAACCTCCCTCACTCTAAACCAAGAAAACAAATATTCAAAACCAAATCAAACCAAACCAGGGTGCTATTTTGTTTCTGTTTTTTTTGGGGGGGGGCTAAGGGGAACAAGCAAAGACAGCTCTATTTAATGTGGCTACACTTGTGACAACAAACACCAAAAGAGCCTTGTGATCACAAGTCCATCTTCAAGGGCTGACATAGCTTTGGATCTAGGTGGGGGAGGGGCAGGGCTATGCATAATTCTAGCAGTCCTGATCAAGGAGTGGTCTGATTGATCACTGTTTCAATTCTGATACTTCAGGGTAGTCCTTAAGAAGTTATTACCATTGTCATAGCCTGAAGAGAAAGATCTAGTCCTCATTCAATGATTTCTGTGTGTGTCCCTACTACAGTGAAGAACCGCTCCACTTGGAAGTAGTCTGGCCCCATATGTGTGAACCGTCTTGAGGACTACTGTCCAGTAGGATGACTGCTAACCTTGCACAAGTCAACGGTCAGGAGACTCACACTCTGTGTCCCCTCAAGTCTACAGTGACAAAATGCAGTGATCATGGACTAAAATCTCTGAAACTGGGAATTCAAGAAAGTTTTACCATTTAGTTGTCTTTCTTGGGTATTTTGCCACAGCGGTGAAAAGATGACTATAGGGGGCTGGAGAGATGGCTCAGTGGTTAGGAGCACTGCCTGCTCTTCCAAAAGTCCCGAGTTCAGTTCCCAGCAACCACATGGTGGCTCATAGCCATCTGTAAAGAGATCTAGTGCCCTCTTCTGGCCTGAGGCACACATGTAGACAGAATACTGAGAATACTGTATACATAATAAATAAATGAATCTAAAAAAAAAAAAGTTGACTATATATTAACTTACTGCTCTGGAAGACATTCTGTGTTGCCAGGAGGGAAATACAAAGTAACAAACGGTAGACAATTTGATGACAGAAATGGAGTTGAGAAATGAAAGTGACTATAGTTGAAGGGACAGAGTATCATAAGGTAAGAGGCACAATGAGAAAAAGAGAACCATGAAGCCAGATAGCGCATGTATTCAGCAAAGTACTAAATACTGTGTGTGAAGAAACTACTGACAGACGGGAGTGGGGGGGGAGCCTGCCAATTGAGTCTTAAAGAATAATAATTTAGTTTTGTAGGTGGTTAGGAATCTTGTCTGTTCACACATGCAAATAACAGATGGCCACAGGGCACTCACACATGCCAGGCAGGAGAACTAATGGCCGATGGCCACAAGACACTTAGGACATATATTAGGAGTTATAAATCAGAAGTTGTAAAGGCTACTTTATATTACCCTCTCACAAACCTTCACTGATAGATTCAAAATGGTGAAATCCTTTTGAGTAACGATAGTCATACCTAGGAGCACATAGGAATATCAACATCTACGATACACCCAAACTGAAATTTACTACAATATTTGGAGTAAGAAACTTGCCATGCAAAAAAAGCAAGAAAAGTGCACATTTGTAACCCCAGCATTCTGGAGTCAAGGGCAGTGATAGCTGTGAATTTGAAGCCAGCCTGGTCTTTACAGCAAGTTTGAAGACAGCCAGGGCTACATACAGAGACCATGTGTTATGGGATATTTTGATCAGACTCTGACACTCCTGATACTAACAATAAAGTTTACCTTGAATCAGAGGGTGGAGCTAGCTACTAGCTGACCAGAATTAGCCATTGACGTTTTGAAGGACCCAGGACGTATAGAGAGAGACCCATGAATTATTAGCAGGGGCTTAATAAGAAAAGAGGGGCTTAGAAAGATTCACAGGCCCTTTTTGGATGGAGGAAGGAAAGAGAGAGGAGTCCAATGGTTGTTTCCCCACTGTTTCTCTGATCAATCCAGTTTTTACCCTGATACCTGATCCCAAGACAGTTGCTGGCTGTCATTCAGTCAGTTCTGTGCCCTCACTTCCTGCCAAGCAGGTTTCTCCTGCACATCCCCCTCCCCCGTGTACATCTTTCAGGTGGCTCACTCCCTCTCCCTGAAGCTTGTGGGCTTTCCCTGGACCAGCCTGCTTGCCTTGACACCTGCTTGCACCTGCTAGTCTTCTACTGCTTCTGCCGCTGCTGCACACCTCAGCCCTGGGTGTATGCAAGAAGCTGCAAGTGCTCTCGACCCAGATCATTCAGTGCAGCAGCGTCCCACTGCCACTCCAGTGGGCACAAGGTACTAGCCTGGCTACCTAGGTACCCCGAGGCACTCCCCACAGTCAAACACTGCTACTGTAGAAAAACTGAGAAGTCAGCAGATCTGGTGAGACACCCAGGAATTCTTAAGGAGGAAATGAAATTTTATTCAAAAGTCTTTAAAGAAAATTTCAAAACAAAAGTCTTTCTAACGTTAAGAATGGGGAACAATGTTATGATACAGAGAGTTAGGACACTGTATGGTTTGAAAATGAAAATAATTAAATGAAGGAATAATCAGCTTAGCTGGGATTGACATGTTAATTATAATTATCACTTTGGTAATTCATGTTATATACTTAAAAAAGTAGTTTGATATTGGTTCCAAGTATAAAAAAATTGACTGATAAAATACAATCCCTAGAAAGATCTACTAATGAAACTAAGACAAATATTCACACAGAGACAGAGGAATTTAGAACAGAACCTACCACATTGAATTATGAAACTGAAGAGGAACAGCCCAAGGCTATTAGAAAACCAATATCCAGTTATCATACAAGAACAAGTACCAGATGACAGGCAGCCCCAAGGCTATCAGAAGTTAAATGGATCCTGTAGAAATGTTAGATTTGAAAAGATTTAAAGAAGCAGTTGTTTCATATGGTATGCATTCACACTGGGAAACAAATGTTAAATTCATAGACAACTCAGAACAGAAATACCCCACAAGACTGAAAAGCTTTAGCCACAGAAATCTTAGAAGGTAGTTCTCAGTTACAATGAAAAATAAGGGGGAGAAAGGAAGCTAGGATCACAGAACAATGAAGTAGGGCCAGAGGTATGGAAATTTCCCAAGACCAGCTTCTCAATGAAGGTGAGCATGCTGATTTGCAAAGACAGTTTAGATTTGATGATCACATCTTGGCCATATGTTGTACAGCAACTTTGGGTGCTTGGGACAAGGGATGAAGAATCAGGAAAGAGGACTGATTCATTACTAAAATTATACAAGGCTCCAAAAACCCTTCACTGATTTTTTAAAACAAAGATTGACTTTAGCTGTGCATAAAATGTTATCAGACTAAGAAGCTAGACAAATATAAGTTGAATCTTTGGCTTTTAAAAATGACAATTCAAAATGCAAAAGGGTGATTAGGCCTTTAAAGGCAAGACCAGACCCCATAGATGAATGGATCTGAAATATAGTTGATATTGGATCTCACACTTATGATGATACTTGGATAGAAGAAGTGATTTCTAAAAATTTTAAGAAAGTTCAAAAGGTCAGATGTTTTAATGTGGTAAATAAGGTCATCTGAAAAGGCAAGGCATTCCTAGAAACAATGCTTTTTCAAGAGATGATCCAAACAGAAGACCTGACCTTCTGAAATATGCAGAAGGTACAGCAAAGGCCAACATTGGACCAATGAATGCAGATTAACAAGTGACAGACAAGATAACCCTTTGCTATTGGGAAACACCTTAGGGGCCTCTTACAGGCTCCAATATCAAATTAATTTCAAACATTCCCTGTCAGTATTGGTGAAACTCATCCACAGAGCAATTAAAAGACTTAATGCTTCTTTAAATGTTAAAGAACAAAGGATTAACTGAAAATCCCATCTGGGTGGAACCTTTAACATAAGAAAAATTACAGACATTAGAACAGCTGGTACAGGAGCAGCTAAATGATCAATATACTGAAGAAGCAATCAGTACTTGGCAGGTCACAGAATTATACAGTGAGAGTTCAGAGGTCAACCCACCAGATGCACATCTGATGGAGATAACCTTATTTTGTAAGGCAATAAGGAATGCTGCCTTTTAAATGTATTAACTGTCCTCCTCGCAGATTTCTTGTGTGAAGCCATAGTTCTTTGTAACATGAGGGCCTGCTTTGTTGGGGTTTCTGTCCTACCCAGTTCCCACAGCCAGTAAGTCCCAAAGAAAATCACACTGAGGTCTCCATAAGTTATAAACTTATTAGCCCATTAGCTCAGGTTTCTTGTAACTCTTATAACTTATATTAACCCATTATTCTTATCTATGTTAGCCACATGGCTCAGTATCTTTTTCAGCAGGGCAGGTTACATCCTGCTTCTTCGGTATCTGGAGAGGACTGGGGAGGAATGGGCTTCCTTCTTCTCAGAATACTCCTGTTCTCATTGCCCCACCTCTACTTCCTGTCTAGTTGTCCCGCCTATACTTCCTGCCTGGCTACTGGCCAATCAGCGTTTATTTAAAACATAATTGACAGAATATAGAATTGTCCCACACCAGTTCTTTCCCTTACATTACAGCTTGGGGATTTTTCCTACAGAACTACAATGTGCTAATTGTTTATTGGGCACAATTTCCCCAAAGCATTGATATATTGGATGACTCCCTCCAGCGATGTGAGATTCTGGTGAAGTAATCACACAGCCAAAACTTTTGTTCTTACAACCAGATCCTTGTTCCATTTCCCCAATATAAACTTAGAAGTCTACCCCTCTGCTATTATCTCCTTCGGCAGGCTGTTGGTCAGTATTAGTGTCCAGACAATGAGATCTCAACTGAGACATTCACAGACACCCAAAGACATTTCAGACATGTATGTCAGAAATGGCTGATGTTTAGCCCTCAGAGAAGACAGGAAGAATGCTTGCCCTGGATTCACCTTCTACCAATATAGAAAGTGCTATCCCAATTAACGCTGTTATAACCCTAAACAGGCTACTAACTCTCTGTACTTATTGTTTTCACCTCAGTTTATTGACACATGATCTTAGCTTAGAAGAGTAACGGTTTCTGTCTTAACCTTATGAGATAACAGAAATAAGGTATTAACCATTTGCCCAACTCTGAACAAAGACAATGCTTTTTTCACAGACACCACAGGAACAAAGCCATAGTTTAGTCCAGACAGCTGGAAAGAGTCATGGTCCAGATTTTTTGCTATGTTACTAAAAGGCCTCCTCCTTGTTCTATCACTTAGGTGTAAATGTAATTCTTATATTTGACTCCCCCCCCCACCAGCCTGCTAAACATTTGGCAGAAATGCTGATGCAGATCAAATGCAGCAGTATTCCCTGCTTGTTTATGTAGTTGACTAATTACCTGATACTCCCTCTGCCCACTGGGAAAAAGCTGCAAACTGAGTAAAAGATGATTCCTGCCTTGTTCATGGTTTCTAATGATGATAACATTTTAGCTCTTTGCTTAGTCACTTAAGAATGTAACAAAACACACAAATTCCCCTCCTAAGTTCCTCTAATGATTTAATTTCCCTCTCTTAATTAACTGCCTTCCCCCTTAAGAGTTCCACAAAGGCTTTCACAAACCATTCCCACTTTGAATCATAAAGCTGACAGTTACAGTTATATAATTACAGTTTGTGTACTTATTATCTGCTTTTATGACCCTGAAAAAATGCAATTCCTGTAATCTTGTTATTGCCAGAGAATTGATGATTGTGTCTGTATGTGTACATAAACTGGAAAATTTGGAGGAGAAAAAAAAATGGACAATAAAAAAGAAATTATGAGAAGAACTGTGTGAGCTGATTCATTTTCTTTCACCCACACTCAGATCTTGTAGTTATTTCCCTCATGGGCTGTAGCATCTTGACTAGACCCTGAAGGGGCCTAAGGGGCTGCTACCCAAAAGACTCTGATAGGAATTCTTCTGTATTTGTCATTAAAAACAAAGAATGGTAACAGATCTAAGAAATATTAATAAGGTGATCCAGTCAGTGGGCACATTATAGAGAATTTCCTTGAATTCTCTTGCCTTCTTTATTACCCAAATCTATTACCCAATCTATTATAGCAATTGACTTAAAAGACTGCTTTTTTACTATACCTTTACAAAAAACAGGATTGAGAAAAATGTACCTTCATAGTGCCTATTTATAATTCCCAGCCTGTTAAAAGGTATCAGTGGAAAGTTCTTCAAGTGATATTAAACATCTCCACCCTGTATCAATATTTTGTACAACAGCTATTGGAAATAATTCATAAACAATTTTATCAATCTATAATTTATCATTATATGGATGCTATCTTACTAGCTGATTCAAATGCAAAATACCTTTATGTTTAAATGTTGAAAATTTTGTCTTGTTTGGGATTATAAATTGCTCCTAATAGATACAAAGAGGAGATTCTATTAATTACCTAGAACATAAGATAGGTTTGCAAAAAAATTCAAATAGAGGATTAGGAGGACAAAGATCATATAGAGAGACATAGGAAGTAGTATAGAGAGGTTTAGAAAGATTTGCAGGCGCTTTTTGGATAGGGGAAGAAGAGACAGTGGAGGTCACTGTTGCTCCTTCACTATAGTGATATTTTACATATATTTTATAAATACAGCTAGTCTGAAGACCAGAAGATAAAACTAAGTCATTAGAGATCAGGCAGTAGTGTAATACACCTTTAATCCCAGGATGTGGGAGACAGAGGCAGATGGATCTCTGGTGGAGGAGGGTCATCTATCTGTGTTACTTTCATTGGTTAATAAAGAAACTGCCTTGGCTTTTTGATAGGGCAGGATTTAGATAGGTGGAGTAGACTGAACAGAATGCTGGGAGGAAGAAGGCAGTGAGTCAGACGCAATGAAGCTCCAGCCCAAGATGGACGTGGGTTAGAATCTTCCCAGTAAGCCACGACCCCGTGGTGCTACACAGATTAATAGAAATGGGTTATAAGCAAGGTGGGAGAGTTAGCCAGTAAGAGGCTAGAGCTAATGGGCCAGGCAGTGTTTAAATGAATACAGTTTCCGTGTAATTATTTCGGGTGAAGCTAGCCATGCAGGAGCCAGGTGAGACAAAGAGCAGGCCTGCTCGCCTCATCACTACAAATCTCTGTGAGTTCAAAGTCACTCTGGGATGCACAAGATCAGTACAGAAACAGATCCAGATGGTGGTGGCTCACACCTTTAATCCCAGCACTAAAGAGGAATATAAATCGGGAGGAGATAGGAACTAGCTCTCTTTTAGTGTGAGGGTTTCTTAGAGGTAAGAGTTCTCTAGTGGCTTGGCTGCTTTGCTTTTCTGATTCTTCAGGTTGAACCCCAATATCCATCTCTGGGCTTTTATTATTTGTGCTATATTTGGCACCCAATGCTTTGGGTATGAATTCATGAAAAAGTCATTTGCCTGAGGCTTCTTAGCCATGGGCACAGGGTAGAGCTGCATATGGTACTCCCATCCCACCTGGTCAGACTTTCTTTTCTTTTATCCCCAGGCTTTGGGGAAATGTTTAGGATTTTCCTTTTATAACCTCTCTGAAACAGTGTCTAGGTGCTATACCCAAACTCCAGAAGCACCTGGGCTCCAAACTGGTTGGTCTGCCTTTAGGTAGCCACCCCCTCCACCAGCCACATGTGCTTTTTCCCCGAACAAAATCCCCTGTATGTTTTTCAGACAGCCATCTCTCCCCCCTCTCTCTTTAACATGGTTGCAGGCTCTCCTTGAATTCCCTTCTTGGGTTGCTGACAAACTAGGTAGCTGCCTTGAAATCCAGAGAGGCTTTTACTGTTCTATGCAGCAGCAATCAGCCTCACAGCTTCATTAACATCATCGGTAGATTTGGTAAGACAATTGGGAATTCATAAAGGCATGAATTAGTTAAAAGAGAGTTTTTTCCCACATTGACAAATGGGAAAAACAATTATAATTGAGGAATTTGAATCTCTGTATAATATGCTAGACAGTTTGAAAATGGAACAATTAATTGAGAGGATATCTAATTTAGATGGGATTTATGGAATGTTAATTATAAATATCAGAATTATCATTATTGTCTTATCACTAAAAAAGTGCTAAGAAATAGGCCTTAGAACAAACTAATAAAACAGATCACAGAGATATTCAAATCCAGACAGAAAAATTTAATGGGGAACCAAATTCCGCATTGCATTATAAGAATAAAGAGGAACAGCCAAAGATTTTCAGACAACCAACCTTAATATAGCCAGTAACCTTAAAGGAATTGCCAAATGGCAGAGTCTCTGTTACAGCTAACTAGACTCCTGTGACATTTTAGACTTAAGGACATTAAAGGAAGCAACAGTCTCATATGGCATGCATTTACCTATTGTTAAGCAAATGTTAAACTTGTGTTCAGTTTATAATAGAATTATTCCTAATGACTGGGTAGATTTGGGTTAGAGGTGTTTTAGAGCCCAGTCCACAATTATAATTGAGTACCTGGTTCAGAGAAGAGGCTAAGATCACTGTACAATGGAGTAAAATGATTGAAACTGCTGGATTTAGACCAGATGATATAGAACTGACTTCATTATTTATTCAGTTATGAATTATAATCAGGAATAGGAATCATCTCATATACATAACACACATCCAATCACATACAGGTCTGCTAGGTCCTCTAGCACAATGTAGGACAGAAATCAATTAATTAGTGATTGGCAATGTGCTGAAAGTCTCAGAATTTCATTAAAAACAATATGTCAATAGTGAAGGTATTTTTTCTTTTCTAAAAAAAAAGACTTTCCCATCACATGGCAACAAGCCAAGGAAAATTATAAGAAAACTTCTAACTTGTTCTTTATACAACCAAACACCACTACCTACAGGAAGTAACCCAAAGGGTACTCAAAGAAATGAAATCTAAATCTGGCAGATGGATGTGTTCCATTTTGTAGAATTCGGAAAACTAAAATATGTATATCACACCATTGATACCTATTCAGATTTTCAATGGGCAACTGCTTTGAGTTAAGAAAAGGCTGATTCAGTAATCACACTTTTGCTGGACATTATGGCCATTGTGGGTAAGTAAGCAGAGACTGTTCTTTCATTTTCTGACTATCCAGACCCAAATAATCACACAACAACTATAGTAATTACAACACTGTTTGGCCAATGCCTTAGGCATATTTCTAGTTAGTGCTTACATTTTAAATGAACCCATTTCTATTATTCTGTATATCCCCAGAAGGATATATTACTTGAGTAAATAGGAAGTACATTGTAAGCAACTTCCAAAACTCTAGAATTAACAGAGACTTTTCACTGCCTGGACAGTCAACCAAAGTTCTTCTGTAACATTGGAGCATCCATCTTCAGCCTACAGGCCCATACTATCTGGCAGATTTTTCCATGAAGCAGAAAATTTAAAAGACTGTTTTGCCTATATGGGCAGTTTGTCAGTCACTTTCTTCTGTGTCCTACAGAATGTCTGACAAACTCATGAAGCAGGAACACTGAAGCACAGCCTCAACTTTTTTATGCAAGCTCAGCAATCATTTTTCTGTGGGTCCTGCATGACCAGTTTATATAGCATGCTACTAAGCAGTCTAGGTAACAGCAGTTTCTTGCTCAAATGGCTAGCCTTGTCACATTGAAGGCAAATTACATAGAGAGTTTCTTCAATGTCTATCAACTCTCTGAAGTAATTGGTGCTGCCAGAAGCAGACATGTCTCACTGTCAAGAAAAGTCTAAGTTTTTAAAATATTTTCAATGGCATATTCTATAGGTCTTTGAGGATTATTTATCTAACTGAAACATTTCTCTGTATTCCTGAAAAAAACCTTAATAATGTGACTACAATTTTAACTATAGATGACTATCTATCAATCTGTAATTTTTAATTATACATTTTAAATGAGCTGTATAAGCACAATACCTTAAACAAGAGTAGAAATAAACATAAAACAAAATTTACCTTAAATTTGTATCAATAAACCAAACTCCATACCAATGTAAAGTATTCATTTCTATATCATATCCCCCCCTTTTTTTTTTTTTAAAAAAAAAGAGATTTAATTTGACCATTATAATCAACCCACTTTAAATGAAAGCAAACATTTATAAACAATCCTTTTGGGAATTTGGGCACAGTTTTCTCCAAACTTCTTCCTGCTGTTTGTAGGGTGAAGTATTTTTAGGGTTCATGGGTCTTGTTTCATCAAACCACATTAGCCTGGAAGGCATCCACAGGTTCCCATCCTCTGTGGAAACAAAAGCAGAACCTCTTTTCCAAAGTAATATATCCTTAGTCTCAAATTTTGAAGTCAATATAACTTTAAAATATATAATTAGTTTGGCTTAGCTTAGCAACCCCCAGAATTAAATGTTTTTCAGCAGTTAACTCATTAAGAGTAAAAAAAAAAAATCCAAAAGAAACATAATATATATAATCCAGAGTCTCTGTATATATTCCATCTTTATGTGGCTTATTATTTTTACTCTATTATTTTTAATTATTTATTTTATTACCTTTACTCCTTTAATCAATGACTGTTTATACTCTTTTATACTACTTTTACTGTATTTACTTTATTTTTTAAAACTATTTCTTTCTATAACTGCCTATACCCATTTTCCTTCTTTTTTTAAGCTTACATACATTTTTAAAACACATTGTGACCCATTCAGAGGTTTATTTCTGTCTGAATCTGCCTTTATGACATATCTGTAATCCTTTTTTTTTTTTTTGATCACTGTTGTGAACTGTTAAGCAGGCATGATGAGACCAGAGCAGCCACTTTGGTTGTTGGTTCCACCCTGCTTGGCTTTTCCTACATGGCAGAGGTCTGGGAGTCATGTTTACCATCTCAATTCTCAGAAGCAGTTGGCTTACGCTGCCACCAAGTAATTTGCAGCATGCTTCCCACAAACCCCATTCAAGTGCTCTATGACAGGACCTCCTGAATCCAGAGTCATTTATGCTACCAGTAGGAACCAGGAAGCCATATCTTAATGGAGTCGCACAGCTTTTCCAGCTAACATTGAGTCGGGAAGCCTTCTCTTAAAGGTGCCATTCTTCAGCTCGAGTTCAGCAAACAGAGCCTATTTAAAAATATGTGGCTGCCAAGAAGTTCACGCTGACTTCCGATTTTGTGGGTCTAAAAGCCTTTTCTAAAAAAAAACAAAAAACAAAAAACAAAACAAAACAAAAAAAACAAAAAACTTTCTTAGGCTTTATGTAGATATTCTTGCCCCATATTGAGTGCCATTTGTAAGGAAAGACTGTTCTTTCATTTTCTGGCCACCCAAACCCAAATAATCACACAAAACTTTTATTAATTACAACACTGCTTGGCCAATCACTTAGGCATATTCCTAGTTAGCTCTTATGTCTTATGTCTTAAATCAACCCATTTCAATTATTTCATATTTATCGCAAGGCTTGTGGTTTGTTACCTATTGTACTTGAGTGCCTACATGGCGTCCTCCTGACTTCACCTTCTTTCTCCCTGAATTAAGTTTAGCTTTCCTACCAACCTATATTTTGCACTGCCATAGGCCAGAACAGCTTTTTTATTAACGAATGGTAATAAAACATATTCACATATAGACTAGAAACCCACATCATGGGTATACCAAAGACAGACAATGCTCAAGTATATGTCTCTAAGAAAATGAAACCACTTTTGCTCATTATAACATAAAATATATTACAGGCATAGCACACAATCCTACAGGGCAGGCAGTTATAGAAAGATCAAATCAAACTCCAAAGGATATGCTAAATAGACATAAAGGGATAATAAATACACTCAGAAATAGATGGCATGATGCTTTATTAACTTTGAATTTTCTTTCTAATGAGAAAGAAACAACAGCTGTGAAGCGACATTGGATAGTAGAAAAAACTACAGAATTAAATCATTCAATATACTTTAAAGATATACTGACCTCAGAATGGAAATCAGGACATGTGTTACTTTGGGGAAGGGTTTTTCTTTTGCTTCCACAGGAGAAGAAAAGTTACAGATACCATCAAAATTGAAAAGATTCGATTTGATCAAGAGATACATCTTAATTAAAAGACATGAGAGATCATCAAACAGCATGGCCACTTAATCTGAACTAACCTATAAAACTAATAAATGCTTTTTTCACTTGACTAGATATAACTTGCCAAAAGGGAACGTTCCCAATATTAGGGTTGCAGAAGGGTTTTGTTCCTGTCTTTTCAGGAGAATAAAGGTATACAGCTAAGGAATCTGAAGACCACTGGACAAATGAGACCTCTGAAGAAAAAGGACAGACAAATCATCCAGAAAAAAAAATGTCTCAAGAAAAAGAGTATATTAGCCCATTGGTATACCACATTTCCAGCAGGATAAATTTTCATGAATCTTCCCAAATATTTCTTTCTGTTATTTTTTACAGATATATAATGAAAATGATCTTTTGGTAATCCCAGTTTAATTAAAGATTAAAGCTGGCTTTGGAGTTCAAGTGTGGCTCTCCTTCTCTAAACCCATGCATGCTTATTAAAGTGAAGTCCAAAATCTCTGTCTCATGTCAGAAGAGTCTCCTGATATAAGACAGAAGAAAAAGAAATATTCACAAACTATTTTATATTGCTACTAATCTCATATTCTTTTGGTTTTATTTTAAACTTTTTGTCATGATATTAATGGTCATATAGAGTACTAATTTGTTCTAGAAAAAGGTTTCATCTATCTTCCTATACATGACTTTGGGTTTGAGTCTTTGTCAGTTTTCTATAGTGAACCATGAGCATAACTAACAGAGACCTCAGGAACTTCCCAAAAGGAGGATGGGGTCCCGCAATGACCATTCTTCCAGGACTTTGATAACATCACTAAGCAAAAAAAAAAAAAAAAAAAAAAAAAAAAAACCACAAAGATTGGCTTTGGACTACAAATTGCTCTGAACAATTTCAAAGTGGCTAGCTGAGATGACAGAACCTAACATACTATTCAAGCCAGGACTTGAGACAAGCCCTGCCCTTTCCCATTACGTAGAGAATGGACAACAAATGATAAAGCTATCTCTCTCAGGACTTGACAATTAACCAAAAATTTTGTTTCAGTATCTCCTAAAGTTACCGTCATTCACAAACAACAGGAAGTAACTTTAAGAATATGATGCCCACATTCCTAAGAAGGGGGGTAGGTGGTTTTTTGTTGTTCAATGGGTTATGGATATTTGTCATTGTTTAGGGGGACTAGTTACAAGTTGTTATTGGTAATGATAAGAAAAAAACCTAAACAAAGAACAACTAGATTCAAGGTTTTTGTTTTGAAAAGAAAAAAGAAAGGATTAGATATGATAAGGTAAAAGCAACTATTAGTTTTAAAAGTTTACATTGGACTGGAGTTTTGTATTTTATATACAAATGTTATATATTGATACGAATTTGAGATTAATTTTGTTAACACAGCCTGTATATACATTTCTAATCTTCTTCAAGGTGTTGTACCTATATAGCTCATTTAACAATGTAATGAAAATTTCTAGTCCTTGGAAGTATTACTACTATCTGCTTAGGATAACAAGCAAATGCAGGTTAGTAATTAGTCATCTATTACAACTGAACTTGTAGTCACATCAGGTATGTTTTCAAGTTCAAACAGATACATTTTAAATAGGTCATCTTCAAACACTTCAGAGATCTGCAGAATATGGCATTTAAGATGTTTTAATAACTACTGTGGGAGCTCTTCTGACCAATAGCCTTTAAGATATCAGCCCACTTGGGCGTGGTCTCTTATACTATAACTGCATCTGTAAAGCGTGTGTTCACTCTCTTCTGGCTCTCACTTCCAGCTGCTAGACTCAATTCCTGTTCCCCATTCATGCAGAGGACTGTGATCTAGGACAGGGATCTGTGAGTCTCCCCTAAATAAATAACCTTTTATTATATGTAATTCTGAACTAGTGTGGGATTATTTTGTAACTTCCGTCATCATCTGGTACCCGAATGTACAGACCAGTCCACACTTTATGCACATTCAGTTTGCAGGCTGAGTGGCGCATTGGACACTGACTCTCCTGCCTGTGGCCCTAGCTGGCACTTAGATGCAGCAGGCTGCTGCTCAGCACTCCCTAGCTCATGACTGACACGCTGCCACTGGGTGCATTACATGCCGGCCTACAGGCTGCTGTCTGAGATCCTTGTGACATGTACAGTCCACAACTCACACTGACGGAAAACCTTGGGTTTTCTCTTTATCTTAGCCCCAACTCTTGTAATAGTTTGATCACTTTAATACCTGCTCTTAATTTGTTAAACAAAGCATATTTTTCAGTACCTAAGTAAGCAACATGTGCTGTTCATTGCTGCTAGCATTTTTCAGCCACATGGCTGCAACTGTGACACCTGCTGGCCAATAACAATTATGATACATACTCCAAATCATTGCAATTGCATTATGACAGGTAAGATCTACAAAACTACAAAAATATAACATAACTATCTAGGAGTTCAATAATTATTTGCTTATACTATGGAAGGTATTCTGCAAGGCTTATGTGATTTTCCTTCAACATCCCCTTATTTGATTCTAGGAATTAGCTTTGACTTCAATATTATCTCAAAAAATGTTTCAATAACAGGGTCAATAATGAGGCACTTTTAGAGATAATACAGATTTTACAGGCTAATAATAGACAGCTATTTGAGGAGACCAACACTATGAAGAGGGATAGCATAAACTCGACAAAATTATCTGAAAGAATTTGTATTGCTGAATTTAACAATTGGAAACTTTAGAAAAGTTATGATAGATTAATGATAAGATATTTCTCCAGGAATGTAATATGCACACAATCAAAATTTGTCCAAGGGGTGGGTCTGGAGAGATGTCTCAGATGTTAAGGACACTGACTGTTCTTCCAGAGGTCCTGAGTTCAATTCCCAGCAACCACATGGTGGCTCACAACCATCTAAAATGAGATCTGGTGCCCTCTTCTGGCATACAGGCATATATGGAAGCAGAACACTGTATTGTATATGTAATAAATAAAATCTTAAAAAAAATTGTCCAAGGATGAGACGATATCTTTATTGAACAAGTTTCATACCTTGAAATTCTCAGTGAGGGCATTAGAACAAAACACTGGCCAGGAGATTCAGACTTTACAAAAGGCAGTAGTAAAAAGATTTGAAAAGATTGAGGAATTTATTGAAATTGATGAGCAGCAACAGAAGGTACAAGGACAGGATTTAGCCTCATCAGTTCATGCCAGATCCCGGGATGATTTACACAGTGTTTTAACTGCATATCCAGTAATTTTATTGGAAAGACCATCTGGCACAAAGTACCCTAAGGTAGTCAAAGAATATGCATGGGAACCAACATGGATGAGCAATCTAAAAGAAATAAAAACAAGCAACTATTTCTTATGGGCTACGCTCACCTTTTTGTCAGGGAAATGGTGAAGATGCAGGCTTTAAGCACTAAGGCTCTCCAAACAACTGGCTTCAGTTAATCTCAGCAGTCCTAGAAGATGGACCTCAGGGGCTTTGGAAGTGTTATTTGAAGAAGAGGCAAAAATTTTAGAACAATAGGGGGAAACAAAAGGATCTGAGACTTCCCAGGGTCAAATTCTTGGCAAGGGTCATTACTCTAATCCTCAGGAACAAGCTCACTGCGATGAACATAGGCAACCTTGTCCCTACGTACCACAACAGCTTTAAGTGCTCAGGACAGGATACAGAAACTAGGGAAAAATTGAGTCATATATTAGGGTTAAACAGGGCCAAAGAGAACCCTTTAGTGACTTCTTACAAAGATTAATTAAGGCTATACAAGTAGGAGTGACAGACCCTGAAGCTAGACATGTACTTATTGAATCTTTGACTTTTGAAAATGCCAACTTAGAATGTAGGAAGATTCTTGGGCCTTTAAAGGTCAGATCAGCACCCATAGATGAATGGATATTGTATATAATGAATGTTGAAACATTTGACTATAGCACTGAGGATTGGGTAGGAGAAGTGATTTCCAATGAGGGGACACCAGAATGCCAAATATTTTAATTGTGGTAGAATAGGACATCTAAGAAGGGACTGTAGACAAGGAATTCCTAGGAATAATGTCTGCTCTAGGAATGAAAAGGATAGGAGGACTGTTGCGGGAGGTCCTTCCGCTCCTCCAGCCAATAGCCACTGAGATACCAACCCATTGGGGCGTGGTCTCTCTCCCTTTGAAAAAGCGGCTACTTCCCTCCTCGATCTCTCTTACTTCCTGCTCCACTTCCGGCAACTAGACTCCCTTCCTGATTGCGCAGAGGGCTGTTGTCTGGGATGGTGATCTGTAAGTTTTTTTCCCTTTAAATAAATAACCATTATATTAATCATAATTCCAAACTAGCATGGGATTGTGACTTACGCCTTCGCCTTCATCTGGCGCCCAACGTTTGGTTTTAGGACCCCTCCTTCTCCTGCTCGGCTGCATGCCGCCAGTTCGGCCACGGTCTGTGCCTTGCGGCCTGTGCCTTGTGCGTGGAGCCAGCAGTTTAACATAAATCATCACGCAGTGGCTTTTCTTGCTGCAGTTCTTTATATTTTGCCTTTAGACACCTCAGATTGACTTCAAGTCCCCACGCAGCCTGTTGTTTGCCTCCCCACATGGATTTAAACTCCACAGGCCCGCGTAGTCTCTGCCTGCGTGGTTTACTCTTTTCTGAGTAATTTTTAAATCTCCCTTGCAAGCTCGGCGCTTGAGTGGCGGGAAACAAAGCACGTGGTTGCCGGTTGCCAAAAGCTGCAAGCCCTCGGAGTGACTCTGTCACGTGGAGGCATACACGGCTTCCAGGTTACTCTTCTCTACCCCATGGATTCTGGGTTTATGGTTCTGTGTACAGAATTGATTCAATTATATTTACTTTGTTGAGCAACTTGCATTTCCCAGTTTTTAACAAATACTAGGCAAACACTGAAACAGGACCCCTTTTCGTCCCTACTTGGCAACAGTGCCACCTGCTGGATAATAGGTAATATGGCAGTTTTCGTTTCCAACACAAATTTTACTGTTTTGTTTGCCAATAAAATGGGTTATTTTATGCAAGGTTTATATGACTATGGGATAACTTAATTTACTGGTTACTAGGTTTCAGTATTCTGTTGAATATTCTATCATTTAGGAAGATTATGGCACTCCTAAGAACCATATAATCTTTACTAGAAACTCATGCAGGTCAGGAGATTCAGGATTCAAAAGAGACAATAATAAAAAGACTTGAAATGATTGAAGGAATTATTGGAGCTGGTGAACAGAGTAAGAAGGCATAAGGACAGGATACAATGCCACCACCAGCTATTAGAACTGGCTTACCCAGGGTTTTAGCGACATACCATGTAATTCATTCTGACAAAGCGTCAACTTCTAAAGGCTCAAAGGGAGTCAGAGAAGCTAGATGGATGCCAATAGCAATGAATGATCTAAAAGAAATTAAGCAAGCTATTGTTACTTTTGGCTTGTACTCTGCATATGTTAAGGAAATGATAAGGACTTGGGCTTCTAATGCTAGAGCTACCCCCCACGATTTCCATCAGTTAGTGTCTGCAGTTTTAGATAATGGACCTTCCTTGATGTTTGGAATCTATTTCAGAGAAGAATCCAAACATATGGAACAGCAAGGAAGAGCAAAAGGTGTGGAGGTTTCCCAAGATCAAATTTTTGGTGCAGGAGAATATGCTGATCCACAGGTTCAAGCTCCTTATGATGATGAAGTACTGTGTCTATGTCACCAAGCAGCTTTAAATGCTTGGAATAGGCTACAAGATCCAGCAAAAAGGGTTGAATCATATACCAGAATTAGGCAGGGACGGAGAGAACCCTTTATTGACTTTTTGCAAAGATTAATTAAGGCTCTGGACATAGGGGTAACAGACCCAGAAGCTAGACGAATACTTCTTGAATCTCTAGCTTTTGAGAATGCAAACTTGAATGCAAAAAGATAATTGGGCCTTTAAAATCTAGATCAGCACCTATGGATGAATGGATTCAGCATACAATGAATGTTGAGATGTTTAGCTATAATGATGAATCTTGGGTAGGAGAAGCGATTTCCAAAGCAATGAGGAGACATCAAACTGCCAGATGTTTTAATTGTGGTAAATTAGGACATCTGAAAAGGGATTGCAGGCAAAGAATTTTTAGGAATAATATCTCTTCTGGGAATGACAAAAATAGGAGACCTCGGCCTTCAGGTATATGCAGGAGATGCGGTAAAGGCCGACACTGGTCCAATGAATGCAGGTCAACAACAGACAGACAAGGCAACCCGATACAGTCGGAAAACTCCTTGAGGGGCCTCTCTCAGGCCCCCAAGCCAACAGTGGCCCAGTCAATCCCAGTCACAGTGGAGAACGTGCCTCACCAAGAAAATTAAAAGCTCCAATTTCTGCTGTAAAAAATATTACTGGTCTAAATGATGAATTACGCATGGAGGATGAGTCAAAAAACCAGCAGGACAGAGTAAACGTATATTTTGGCAGACTTCTATTAACGATCAAAGACCAAAGCTAAGAGTCTGTATAAATGGCACTTTTATTGAAGGCTTCTTAGACACAGGTGCAGATGTAAGTATCATTACTCCAGAATCTTGGCATCCGAATTGGCCTCTTCAAGAGGTAGATGTTCAGTTCCTGGGAATTGTAACCCTATCTCGTGTAAAACAAAGCATAAGATGGGTTGAATGCATAGGGTCTGAAGGGCAAATAGGAAGACTAAGGCCATATATAGCCAATACTGCAATAAATTTATGGGGCTGTGACCTACTACAGCAATAGAATACACAGATTAACATTCCTGTAGTTCCAGGAACTCATAATTCTGGGAAGGATATGATGAGGTATTATGGAAAAAGGTCACCAGCCATTCAGGCTGTACAAGAACATACAGCAAATACCAAACCTTTAGAGGTACCAACAGCCATACCTTTAAAATGGCTAACTGAGAAGCCAATATGGATCAAACAGTGGCCTCTAGCTGAAGATAAATTACAGGCATTGGAACAACTGGTGCAAGAGCAACTAGATGCTCACCATATTGAAGAATCAACAAGCCCTTGGAATTCTCCTGTGTTTGTTGTAAAAAAGAAATCTGGTAAATGGAGAATGGTGACAGATCTAAGAGCTGTCAACAAGGTAATTCAACCTATGGGCCCTCTACAATCTGGAATTCCTTTGCCTTCTCTATTACCAAAAGGATGGCCTCTTATAGTTATTGGTTTGAAAGATTGTTTTTTTACTATACCGTTACAAGAAAAGGATAGAGAAAAATTTGCCTTCACAGTGCCTACTTATAATAATTCTCAGCCTACTAGGAGATATCAATGGACTATCCTCACACAGGGGATGCTCAATAGTCCTACATTGTGCCAATATTTTGTAAGTAAGCCATTGGAAATAATTCGTAAACAATTCCCCAAGTCCATAATTTATTATTACATGGATGACATTTTGTTGTCTGATTCAAACAAAGATACTTTAGAAAGGATATTTGAAGAAGTAAAGAAAGTCTTGCCTGAATGGGGATTACAAATTGCCCCTGAAAAGATTCAAAGAGGAAATTCTATTAATTACCTAGGTTACAGAATAGGGTTAGAGAAAATTAAAACGTAGAAAGCACAAATTAGGAGAGACTGGTTAAAGACTCTTAATGACTTCCAAAGATTGTTAGGAGACATTTCCAGTCTACAACCAGCTGTTGGGATAACACCTGATCTAATAGTTCATTTAAACAAAACCTTAGATGGTGTTAAAGGTTTGAATAATCCAAGAAAACTGACAGCTGAAGCAGAAAAGGAACTGACAATGATTGAGGAAAAATTACAGGAGGCACATGTGGATAGGGTGAACCCAAATCTTAGCTGCATCCTAGTGATATTGCCTTCCAGAATTTCTCCTACAGGGATTCTAATGCAGAGGGAAGATATTACTTTAGAGTGGCTATTTATACCTAATAAACCAAGTAAAAAATTAAAAACTTATGTGGAAAAGGTCTCTGAATTAATTATAAAAGGTAAGCTGAGACTTCATCAACTAGCAGGTATAGACCCAGCAGAAATTATAGTGCCTTTTACTACTGAAGAAATAAAAAAGTTATGGGAAGACAATGAACCATGGCAAAGAGCTTGTGCTAATTTTTTGGGAGAAATTAATAGCAACTATCCCAAAAGTGGTAGACTTAACCTCATAAAGAAAACTGCTTGGATTCTTCCTAGAATTGTACGTGATGCTCCAATAACTGGAGCCCGTATGTTCTATACTGATGCAAATAAATCAGGGAAAGCAGGTTATAAGTCAGATGAATTGAGTAAGGTGGAACAAAGCCCTTATAATTTTGTCCAGAAGGCAGAATTATATGCCATTCTTATGGTGCTAAGGGATTTTAAAGAACCTCTTAATATAGTTACAGATTCACAGTATGCAGAAAGAGTTATCTTGCATATTGAAACTGCTGGATTTATACCAGATGACACAGAGTTGACTTCATTGTTTATCCAGGTACAAGACATAATCAGGAACAGGCTTTGTCCGATGTACATAACACATATCCAGTCCCATACAGGTTTGCCTGGTCCTCTAGCATAAGGCAACGCTGAGATTGATCAATTATTGATTGGAAGCGTGTTGCAGGCCTCAGAATTTCATAAGAAGCATTGTGTCAATAGTAAAGGCCTAAAGAAAGAATTTTCCATTACATGGTAACAAGCGAAGGACATTATAAAGAGATGTCCTACTTGTTCTTTCTATAATCAAACACCATTGCCTGCAGGGAGTAACCCAGAGAGTACTGAAAGAAATGAAATCTGGCAGATGGATGTGTTCCACTTTATGGAATTTGGTAAATTAAAATATGTACACCACATCATAGACACGTATTCAGGTTTTCAATGGGCTACTGCCCTGAGCTCAGAAAAAGCTGATTCAGTAATCACACATTTATTGGAAGTTATGGCCATCATGGGTATACCTGCACAAATAAAGATAGATAATGGTCCAGCATATGTATCTAAGAAAATGAAATGCTTTTTTATTATTATAATATAAAACTTATTACAGGTATACCAACTAATACTACAGGTCAGGCAGTTATAGAAAGATCAAATTGTATTATAAAGGACATGCTGAACAAACAGAAAGGGACCGAAAATACCCCCAGAAATAGATTACATAATGCTTTATTAATCTTGAATTTTCTTAACGCTAATGAGAAAGGAACGACAGCAGCAGAAAGACATTGGATAATGGTAAAGTCTGCTGAACTAAATCAACTGATTTATTTCAAAGATGTGCTGACCACTCAATGGAAACCAGGAGATGTGCTACGTTGGGGAAGGGGTTTTGCTCTTGTTTCCACAGGAGAAGAAAAATTGTGGATACCATCAAAATTAATAAAGGTTCGATTTGAAGAGGAGAAACCTCTTGGAAAGGAGAAATGACAACTCATCCACAATGATGCTATTCATACAGGTGGTAAGAAAAAATATAGAATGGGGGCAGGGTTCTGTTCTTATCTCCACAGGAAAACACTCATTTTTGAAAAATTCAAGGGACCCTGACAGATGGAAAAGCACCTGCCCATTAGGAACTATCAAGAAAACTGAATAGGTTGCATAAGTAAAATATACTAAACCATATCTCTAAATTTATAGAGCTGGTTTTGAAGTCGGACTCTGGCTCAGTCCCTCTCCAATTCCAAGGCTGTTGGTAAGAGAAAAACCCAGAGTTTGTGGAGTTTCTGTCTCATGTCAAGAGCCATGATATGGGACAGAAAGAAATATGAGTTTAGAAAACATCTTTGCTTTTCTTCATATCTATCATACTTTTCATTAAATATATCTATCATGCCTTTCATTGAATATATATATGTCTATATATGTCTATATGATTAATGTTTAAGTTTTTCACAATGAACAATGAGTTTTTCCTGAAGTGACATTTGAAGCTTCCAGGAAGAAGATAGGGCCCCACAACAACAACTCCACCTGGTTGATATGACATCATGATACTGATAGCGCTACTACAAGACCTGTTTTGGGTACCAGCTGCACAAGACAGTTCCAACTTGGTTAGCTGAAACGGTGCACATCTTATACAACATTCTGGCCAGACCTGCACAAAATACTCAGAGACTATTTGCAATTTTAAAAGACATTGATCTTGAAATTTAACCATCATTTTACTTTCACAGGATCCCCCAGAAAGAACGTCGCCCCCATGACAGCTGGAAGTAACTCTAGAGGACAACGTCCCCTCTCCCAGTAAAGTTTGCCCTTGGGTTTAGGGACATCATTTAGGGGGTTGATTATAATTGGTATACGGTTGAGGGTTGGGGGAGGAGTTTTATAAGCTCAGGGATCATTTAAAAAAAAAGAGGGATAATGGGATGATGGGATAATAGATTGGTACTTATTGGTACTTGTGAGTTATTGTTTTGAGACAAATATATTGGTATCGATTCTTATATATTGATACAAAGTGAAATTATATTGACTATTGTATGCATGCATGTTTCTACCTCTGTTTAAAACATTTTTTATGTATTGACAAATATTGTATTGGTATATATATTGTATATATTTACCATATTGCAGTGTATATTTCTACCTCTGATTAAGATACTTATATATTGTTTGTGAACTGATATATATTTACCATACTGCAATGTATATTTGTACATTGTTTATATTTGGAGGTCATTGTCCTCATTTGTTTCACAGTCGTTTATTGTCTTAGTCTTTAAGTTAGATGGGTATTGAGAATTATATAGATCAATAGTATTCTAAGTTTGTCATTTATAATTAGACTAATCAGGCTCTTTAGATACATAGAGATTATACTCAGTATAGATAGATAATCTTCAACCTCTTCAAAGAGCTGTAGAAAATGGCCTTTAATCTAACTCAGAGTTTTGTGGTAGTGAGACATAATTGCTCCTGGCAACACCGCTCTATTCCCGAGAGAATGTTGAGCACCAAAGACACTCCACCTGGAGCCTTTCTTCTTGGCTGAACTGGCCTTTGGGCAAAGAAATGCCCATACCTCAACCACTGACAGAAATACAGAGTATCCGTGAATGGAAAAAACAGGACTGTCATATCCTGCCAAGACAGGGTAAGATAGTTTTGACAAGTTTCTTGCCTTTGAAAATGGTATGTCAGTTATGTTAGGCCTTAGCCAAAGTTGATTGCTTCAACGCTGCAAACGTGACCTTGGGTGATTGCCCAGGTAGCTAGTTGTCTCTATAATTTGTTGCATGTTTTGGAAGTTGTTTGATTGCACTTCCTAATTACTCAGGTAACATTATTTCCTTTCTCAGATCTTTGATGGGGTTGAAGACTATATAAATGTAGTTACTTTCCACTCATGACTTGGCCAAGCTTTTTATTATACAAGACCTAAGCTAGTTAGAATAGGATATTTGTATTTATTGTATATAATTTCATAGTAGGTGTTGTGGGAGGTCCTTCCGCTCCTCCAGCCAATAGCTGCTGAGATACCAGCCCATTGGGGCGTGGTCTCTCTCCCTTTAAAAAAGTGGCCACTTCCCTCCTCTCTCTCTCTTACTTCCTGCTCCACTTCTGGTGACTAGACTCCCTTCCTGATTGCGCAGAGGACTGTTGTCTGGGATGGTGATCTGTAAGTTTTTTCCCCTTTAAATAAATAACCATTATATTAATCATAATTCCAAACTAGCGTGGGATTGTGACTTATGCCTTCGCCTTCAGAGGACTCAGCCTACTGGTATATGTAGGAGGTGTGGCAAAGGCTGACATGGGACTAATGAATATAGGTCGGCAAGAGACAGACAAGGTAACCTGACACCACTGGGAAACTCCTTGGAGGGCCTCTCACAGGCCCCGATGTCAAACAAGGTCCAGTCATTCCCAGTTACTGTGGACAACATGTCTCACCAGGAAAATTAATCCAGTGCCTATTGTAAAAAACCATACTGTTCTGGATGATGGAATAAACAAGGAGGATGAATCAAAAACTCCAGTAGGAAATAGGAAACATTTTGGTAGATTTCTATAAGCGATCTAAGACAAAGCTATAAGTGTTTATAAATGACATTGTAATTGAAAGATGGCTAGACACGGGTACAGATGTGAGTATCATTACTCCAGAATCTTGGCATCTAGATTGGCCTCTTCAAGAGCCAGATATTCAATTCCTATGGAATTGGAACCCTATCTCAAGTTAAACAAAGCATGAGGTGGGTTGAATACATAGGGACAGAATAATAGTAAGGAAAGCTGAGGCCATATGTAGCTAATATTGTAGTGAATTTATGGGGCCATGAGCTATTGCAGAAATGGAATACCCAGGTTAACATTCCCACAGTCCCCAAAACTCATGTTTCTGGGAAGGGTATTATAAGATATTATAAACAAAGGTCACCAGCCATTTCGGCTGTACAAGAAGACAAAGCAATTAGCAAACCTTCAGAAGTACTAACGATCCTGCCTTTAAAATGGTTAAACTGAGAAACCAATATGGGTTAAACAATGTCCATTATTAGAAAAAAAATCCCTGCAGGCTTTAAAACAGCTGATACAGGAGCAACTAGATATTTGCCATATTAAAGAATCAACCAGCCCTTGGAATACTTTGGAATATTTGTTGTTGAGAAGAATCTGGAAAATGGAGAATGGTGAAAGATCTAAGGGCTATCAAAAAGGTTATTCAACCTATGGGCCCTCTACAATCTGGAATTCCTCTGCCTTCTCTGTTATCAAAGGGATGGCCTCTCAAAGTTATTGATTTAAAGGATTGTTTCTTCACTATACCTTTACAAGAAAAGGACAGAGAAAAGTTTGCCTTCACAGTGCCTACATATAATAATTCTCAGCCTACTAGGAGATATCAATGGACCATTCTCACACAGGGAATGCTCAATAGCGCCACCGTGTGCCAATACTTTGTCAGTCAGCAATTGGAAATAATATGTAAGCCATTTCCTAAGTCCATAATCTACCATTACATGAGCGACATTTTGTTATCTGACTCAAATGCAGATACTTTAGAAGTAAAGAAAGTTTTGCCAAAATGGGGATTACAAATTGCTCCTTAAAAAATATAAAGAGGAGATTCTGTTAATTACCTAGGTTACAAAATAGGTTTACAGAAAATTAAAACAAAAAAGGCATAAATTAGGAGAGACCGACTGCGGACTCCTAATGACTTTTAAAGATTATAGGAAACATTTCCAGTCTATGACTGGCTGTTAAGATAACACCTGATCTAATAGTTCATTTAAACAAAACCTTAGATGGTGATAAACACTTAAATAGTCCCAGAGAATTAACAGCTGAAACAGAGAAAAAACTGATGGTCATTGAAGAGAAATTACAGGAGACACACGTAGATAGAGTGAATTCAAATCTTAATTGTATTCTAGTCACATTGCCATCCAGAATTTCCCCCATGGAAATTTTAATGCAAAGGGAAGATATTATCTTAGAATGGATCGTTTTATCACATAAACCAAGCAAAAAGTTAAAAACTTATGTGGAAAAAGCCTCTGAATTAATTATAAAAGGAAAATTGAGACTTCGTCAACTAGCAGGTATAGATAGAACCAGCAGAGATTATAGTTCCTTTCACTGCTGATGAAATTAAAAAATTATTGCAAGACAATGAACCAGGGAAAAGAGCTTATACTATTTTTTGGGAGGAATTAATAGTAATTATCCCTAAAGTGATAGAATCAGCCTTATAAAGAGAATTTCTTGGATTCTTCCCTGAACTGTGCATAATGCAACAATAACTGGAACTCATACATTTTATAATGATGCAAATAAATCAGGGAAGGCAGGTTACAAATCAGAAGAATTAAGTAAGGCAGAAAAAAGCCCTTATTATTCTGTCCAAAAGGCAGAGTTGTATGCTATTCTCATGGTACAAAGGGATTTTAAAGCACCTCTCAATATAGTTACTGATTCGCAATATGCAGAAAGAATTGTATTGCATATTGAAACAGCTGAATTTATACCAGATGATAAATAATTGATTTCATTATTCATTCAGGTGCAAGATATAATCAGGAATAGGCTTTGTCCTATATACATAACACACATCCGATCCCATACTGCTCTGCCAGGTCCTCTTGCTCAAGGTAACGCAGAAATTGATCAATTATTGATTGGAGGTGTGCTGAAGGACCCAGAATTTCATAAGAAACATCATGTCAACAACAAAGGTTTAAAGAAAGTTTTCTATTACATAGCAACAAGCTAAGGAGATTATAAAAAAATGTCTTACTTGCTCTTTCTATAACCTAACACCATTACCTTCAGGGAGTAACCAAAAGTGTACTCAAAGGAATGAGATCTGGCAGATGGATGTGTTCCACTTTACAGAATTTGGAAAATTAAAATATGTCCACCACACCATTGACAGTTATATAGGTTTTCAATTGGCAACTGCCTTGAGCTCAGAAAAGGCTGATTCAGTAATCATGCATTTATTAGAAGTTATGGCCATCATGAATATACCTGCACAAATAAAGACATATAATGGTCCTACATATGTGTCTAAGAAAATGAAACTGTTTTTTTGCTTATTATAATACAAAGCATATTACAGGCATACCAAACAATCCTATAGGTCAGGCAGTTATAGAAAGGTCAAATCATATTATAAAGGATACGCTAAACAAACAGAAAGGGATGGAAAATACCCCCAGAAATAGATTGCATAACTCTATTAACCTTGAATTTTCTTAATGTTAATGAGAAAGGAATGACAGCAGCAGAGAGACCTTGGATAATAGAAAAAAACTGCTGAATTAAATCAGCCAGTGTATTCCAAGGATGTGCTGACCTCACAATGGAAACCAGGAGATGTGCTACGCTGGGGAAGAGTTTTATTCCTCTTTCTACAGGAGAAGAAAAGCTATGGATACCACTAAAATTAATAAAGATTCGGTTTGTAAAAGAGAAACCTCTTGAGAAAGAGAAATGACAGTTCATCCGTAGGGGTGATAATTATACAGGTAGTAAACAAACAAACAAAAAACCTCATAAGGGTTGGGGCAAGGTTCTGTTCTTGTCTTTGCAGGAAAATACTCATCTTCAAAGAGTTGAGAGACCTTGATGTCTAAAAATGAAAAGATAACTACCCAGAAAGGATCACCAAGCAAAGAGAAATCTCATTTGTGATGCTATATTATCTGTATGGTAAAATTTGATTATCTGGACATGTATACATTTCTACTTAAAAATACAACTAGCTTTAGAGATAGTCAATGGCTTTCCTTCTCTAAATCCAAGCATGTTGTTAAAAGAAAAATTCTGAATTTTTGTCTCATGTCAGGAGTCATCTGGTATGGGACAGAAAGAAGGTAGATTTTAAGGAAATATTTTACTTTTCTCCATGCTCATTTTTCTATATCATATCTTTCACTGAATATATGTCTATATGACTAATGTTTAAGTTTTCAACAATGAACAGTAGATTTCCCTGCAGTAATCTTTGAAGCTTCTAGAAAGACTATGGGGTCCCACAATAACGACTCCACCTGGTTGATATGATGTCATGATGCTGATAGTGCTACTATGAGACCGGTTTTTGGGTACCAGCTGTGGAAATGGTGCACCTACTTACAACATTCTGGCCAGAACTCCAAATAAGAACTTAAAAAAAACAACAACAAATAAACCCAACCCAATCAACTACTCATTTGCAATTCTACAAAACAACAATCTTGCTTCTGGCTCTTGTTTCTGACTGACAGACTCGGTTCCTGTTACCCATTCGTGTAGAGGACTGTGATCTAGAACAGTGATCTATGAGTCTCCCCTAAATAAATAAAATTTTATTATACATAATTCTTAACCTGTGTGGGCCTATTTTATAACTTCTATTGTCGAGTAACATAGGTTATTTTTTCCTTTTTTTTTTATGACAATGAAACATGTATGCTCCTGGCAGCACCACTTTACCTCAGAGAAGATGATGGGAATATAAGAAACTCCACTTGGAGTTTGTTTTCTTTGTGACAAAAGTAAGCTACTGGGTATGAAAGTACCCTTGTTTCAACTGCTGATGTATGTTGTCCTAATGAGACAGCAGGACCCAAAAGAGAATGACTGCCAAACCTTGCCCAGACAAGGTGGGACAGTTCTCCAAAAACCCAGTTTCATAGAAAAGTCTGTCAAATATTCTAGGCCTGTAGGCTGAAGATGGATGCCCCAACATTGCAGAGGAACTTTGGGTGACTGTCCAGGCAGCCAGCTGTTTCTGTCATTTCTCACATTTTTGGAAGTCACTTGCTTACATCTCCCGCTTACTCAGTTAATATTGGGTCTCTGAGGTAGTTAAAGACTAGATAGTTGTAGTTTTAAGTGTTTATGAAACTCAGAAAAGAAACTCACTAAGGAAATGTAAAGTATACAAGTTTGAGAGATATCAAGACAGTTTTGGATGGCAATGCAAGGTATGATAGAAAGTAAATTAGGTACAAGGTTTTGAACTCATCAAGCTAACATAGATAATGAGTATTTTCTCTGAATTTGTTCAATGGAAATGGACTAGACATTGTTGTTATATTTATTGCCTGTATATATTGTATACAGTTATTATACTTATTGTATATAATTTCTTATATTAATTATAACCTTCCTTTTTGTTTTAGACAATAAAATAATTGTAGTTATATTCCAATTGTATTTTAATAAATAAAGTTTGCCTGAAGACCTGAAAGTAAAACTAAACCACAAAAGACCAGGCAGTGGTGTCTCACACCTTTAATCCCAGCATTAGAGAGGAATATAAGGTGGGATGAGACAGGAAGGAATTCATGCTCTTTTAGTCTGATGATTTCTTAGAGGTAAGAGCTCTCTAGCGGCTCAGCTGCTTTGCTTTTCTGATATTCAGGTTGGACCTCAATATCTGTGTCTGGGTTTTTATTAATCGTACTACACTCCCAACTTGAATGAATAGATAAACACGAGGAACCAATACAGCTTTGACCTTGGGATGTTTGTACTACAACCCATTCAACCCCTAGAGACTCCTCTCATCTCTCTCCTTCTCCTTTCTCTTTCTCTTTCATGAATGTGTGTGAAACACACACCACAAAACAAGAGAAAAGCAAAGGACTGTAAAGACACAAAGTAAGAACAATATGGCCATAGTCTACTGTTTTCTGCTTATGGAAGGGTCTAACTCCAGTTCCAGAGGCAATGGGATGAGAGTCTCTGCCTAGTGTTCTGTTTTCAGATGCTTTCAGTGGATCAAAGCAGTGAAGAAAGGACTCTTGGAGCACTTGGTTAGTGAGCAAGTAGTCACTCATTTCCCCTTACACTTTTTTTCTTAATCATTTTATTATAACATTTTGTTTCCTTTTTCCAGTCAGTTATATACCTGTGATAGTACATGATTTCAGAACATCCAAAGGAAAAGGGGCCAGCCATTATCCTGGCTCTGATTTCAGCATTCATGTTTTTTGTTTGTTTGTTTGTTTTTCGTTTTTTTTTTGTTTTGTTTTGGCACCAGAGGACTTGTAAAATAGTTAGTGTGTTCAAAATGCAGCTCTACCAAAAAAGACAAGGATTTTAATGTCTAAAATGTCACTTTAATATAAACAGTTACTGGTGTTTCAGGTTGGGTCACCATATTCCTGCACTGACTCATTGTCCTTATCTTCAGAGGTGGAGACTGAATGCCATGAGTCCTTTGGGATGCACTGGGATTCTAGTGTTGCTGCTGTGTTTTCTGATCTTGCTACTTTCTTTCCTGCCTGCAGTGTGCTCCTCTTTGGAATCACCAGGATGAAGTGCCATCTCTTGTCACACAGGGGTGGCTGCAGTGCTGACACTTCTGCTCCAGGTCCTTCTCATCTTCCTCAAAAACCTGCATTTCTCTGTAAGCACATCTCCATGGACACTGCTTCGTAGTGATTCTTCAGGCATCTGAGTGGGGTGTTAAAGAAGCCCCTCATGGTTCTTATCAGGCTGGAGAAGGCATGCACTGTGCATCACCTGACCATGAGCATGTTGTTAATTGAATCTGGAGTAGCTTCCACTGAATCTTTAGAAAACTCATTTGGAAAACTGTCACCTGCCTCCTGGGAGATTTTCTCCCTAGAACCAGAGAACCATGGGGGGACTTGTGCTACCTTACCCAAGAGGAAAATTTCACAGGCAGAGATCATGCCAGGCAGGTAGCCACTGCCTGGTCCTTTGCAGTGAAGGGCCAGGGTATAGCACTGGCCAGGGCATGCTGGAAAGAAAGGGAGAGGCAATGCTTGCTGCTGAAGAAAACTCTGACTATTTGGTTGTCCTCTGCAAGACTTCCAGGCTGGTTATCCTCCAAACTATTATCCCCATGCCATTCTTACCCACCTGAGCTGCAGTTCCAACAGAGGGTAACTCAGACAGAGATTTCTTGTGTAAGCCACCAAAAAGCACACGCTATAGAAGAAACACTGCTAGAGTGCATCATACATAAAAATTAAAAAACATGTGCTCTTCATACTAGTGAAAATGCAAGTCATGCCAGAGAAGCGGTACTTACTAAACACATACATGGAAGAAAGGACTTGCATGCAGAGTAAAGAAAACAACTCACTCAGCAAGGTGGCTCCGTGGATTAAGGGCATTTGCAATACTCAGAACCTACATGGTGGAAGGAGACTTTTGGAAGTTGTCTATGAATCTTCACATGAGTATCACAGCATGTACTTACCACACACATTCACAGACACAAATACATGCATACAAAATAAAGAAAAAGAGATTCTTAGTAAAAAAAAAATGTGTATGGTGGCAAAAGCCTGTAAAGTCAGAGAAGACACAATTCAGGAGGCAAAGGCAGGATAGCAGCAAGTTCAAAGGCAACCTGGCCTATATAAAAGAGACCCTGTCTCAAAGACAAACTAAAACCAAAGCTCAGCAAGAACAAAAACATCTATATGGACACAGATTCAAATACCCAGCACTAGGATATATCTGAGTACAACTAAACAGTCCACAGCACCCATTATTAAGTAAATGCAAATCAGATTACAAGGACACAAACATTACTAGGTATCAGCTAGTAGAAAGGCAACTTTTTGTTGTTGTTGAGACAGGGTCTCATATGTATCCCAGGCTAGTCAGAAACTACTTATGCAGTCAAAGACACCTTAATCTGCTATTCTCCTGCTTCCTCTCCATAAGTGCTGGGAAGGACAGGTATTTACCACCATGCCTGGTTTATATAAACCCAGGGCATCATGATGCTGGACAAACATTCTACTAACTGAGTACACCCTCAATCCATGTAAATGCCTTAAGGAAAACTGAAAAATTAAGTGAATGGAGCAACTGCCATGCACTGCTGACGAGATATACTAAGAATCACACCCAGTGAGAGAAGACAGATACAAATGGCCACACACTATGAAATGTCTTTTATGAGACATTCTGGAAAAGAAAAACTATAGGCTCAGAAATAAGAGTAGTGATGGATTAAAGGGTGAGAGGAGTGACTAAAAAGGCACAGGAGGCCTTTGAACTTTTATTATTATGTTGTGTGTTGTTTGAGCACTAGTGGAGGTAAGAAGACATCCTTGTCGAGTTGACTTTCTCCGTCCTCAACGTAGTTTCTAGGAATTAAACTCAGGTCACCAGGCTTTCATAGAATTATGCATTGAGCCATCTCACTGCCCATGATGGGCCTTTTGGGGATGATAGAGCTTGCATAGTTACCTAAGCTCTGTAGCAGTAGTTAGCTAACTATGATTTGAACTTAATTGCATGAAATTTTTATCTAAACAGTCCTGACAAGAAATTGATAAGACAAAAAAACTAGCATAAAACAAATATTTAAAAGAGCTAGGTGAACTTATCCTAAGAAAATAAACCTTACAGCTGTTCCAGTTGCAGGGTCATCATGAGAATGTTCCCAAGCGTTGTCAGCTGTACTTGTGTTGTCCCCAGGTCTCTGAAGGAGAGAAAGATTTCATGAGGAGCCATTTTCATCGCAAGTGGTTACTTACATTCTGGCTTTCCTATAAAAGTATCTGTCTCAGGAGTAAGTAAGCCCATCAGAGAAGAAACTTCTATAGGGCTTACTATATCTAGTGCTACTTATATCATCCACTTAATGAGATGGCATTGAATAGAATCTATCTTCTTACCTTTCATTTTCATATTGCATTTACCATATAACTACTACTTCATATTTTATGTTCTTTTATTATATATATATACATATATATATATTTCTCTGCTTTCTGAGATGATATATTCATCTCTCTTATCAATTTATTTTGTACATATATGTATCTGTGTATCTACGTAGGTGCACATGAATGTATGGGGGTGCCATGGAAGACAGAAAAGGGGATTGAATCTCTTGGGGCTGGAGTTATAGTGTATTGTGAGCTACCCACATGGGTGTTAGGATTCAAATGCAAGTCCTCAAATAGAGCAGCAAAAGGTCTCGACCACAGATACCAGCTTCATCTACATTGCATATCTCTCTATGATCTTCAATACTGGTTTTCCCCAGGCTGAATGTCTTGCCCATTATTTATCTTATCTTCATCCTTCTCTTTGTTAGTAACTTTTGAAAGGATTCAGTTTATTTTAAATTGTGTGTATATGAGTCTGTGTGGGGGAATCTGTACGTGAGTATAGGTGTCTATGAGGGTCAGAAGCATCAGATTCTTCCAGAGCTAAAAACAAAGGCAGTTATGATCAGCCATCTTGGGTGCTGGAAATCAAACTCAGGTTCTCTGCAAGACTAGCAGACACTCTTCTTAATTGCTGAGACACCTCTCCAGCCCTTTAATAGCATTTAAAAAATAGTCAAGTTAAAACTAAAACTGACTTTTTATCTTTAAGACAAAGTACCCTTTGATGAGCAAAGCAGAGGATAGAATACAGGGAGAAATACTAACACTAAAGATCTTTTGAAAAAGTTGTTTGGGAACCCACTCCTATAGAAGCTCACACACAGTGTGATGGTTCGAATAAGCATGTGTCAGTGGCCAGTGCCAGAGGAGCAGGAGTTGGCGACTGAAGTTCAGGGTGTCAGCCCACCAAGAGGAAAGTTCTTTGATGGGAGAACCTCACTAAGCATGGCTATGAGGTTACAGACTCCAGACTGTCTTTTGCTTCTGTTCTGCCTTTACCTGTTGCTACTACAATCTTTCCCTGGCATCTGGCATGGTGTGAGTAGATGTGGAGAGACTTCCACCAACGCTTCCTGTATTGTAGTGTATTTATCTTACGGAAATATCCCTATCTACTGGGCATTCTTGCCCTGTGGATTGTCAAGAAGATTACATATTCCTAGACTGTACTATCTAACTGACAATTGGGATGATAGCTTATACAGAGTTTTAATGAATAAAATACATACAAGAACATGTTTCATAGCTAAGGCGTATGAGTTCCACTTAAAGAGTTGACTTAGATCTTAGCTCTGGTTAATGATCAAGGTAAACAACTAAATTTCCCCAGGAGCCAAGATGGCTCTAATTATCTTAATGCTAAAATGACCAAGTCACAGATTTTAGTATGCACCATTAGTAGAAACAAAGCTATAAAATAACTTTATGTTAGACCAGATGTCTTGCTAATCGTTTTTAAGATAAAAAGCACCATAAGAATAATCTAAAGTTTACAAAGACATATAGAGGAGCTGTCTGATTTGTTGGGCTAGGACTGAAAGGGCAAAGCAGCTTGACATCTGAGTGCACTTCCCTTGTATGTCTGATTAATTCTCTGTACAGATTCTTGTCCTCAGTTTTCTGATATGGGTATGTACCTTGAAGGCTTTGAGAGTGTGGCCTCAGGTAGGTTGTTCATGCTCCATGGAAAAGTCACGCACACAAAAGTATAAGAACACAAAGTTGGGTGGGTAGTAGGGAAGGGGTGTGGATTTGGGAAGAGTTGGGGAAAAGGGATGAATGTGATCAAAACAAAGTGTATGATATTATCAAATAACTAATAAGAAAGAGAAGGTATACTTTCTAGTGGAAATCAGAAAGAAGGATAGGAGGAGTCATCTCAAAAACTATAAGACTATCATAATACTTACAGATATTTTAATGCTGGCAATTTAAAAAAGTAGGGATCTTCAACAATTGTGAGAGGATTACGGCTGAGAATTCTGAAAAATACAAAGCAATTGAATTTTCAATGTGCATGAATCTTTTTATACAGTTTGATTTCTTTGGCATATGGAACGTTTTAAAATTGGTTTGTGGGACAACAAGATGACTCGACCGGTAAATTGCCATCAAACCTGACTATTTAGGGTCAATCCCTAGGACCTGCATGATGGAAGGAAAACACTGGCCTCCCCAAGTTGTCCCCTGACCTCTACATAAATGTTATGGCAATCACATGCTCTGGCACACATGTACCCATACACAGACACACCTAGACTCTATAAACATCCATACTTTGGAAACTATTCATATGTATAACATTAAAGACAAGCAGAAGAAAAACAGGGAAAAAAGTGGATTGCCAAGAAAAAATGCCGACGAATTCTTTTGGTCAAAAATCTTATGGATGAAGAGCTGGAGATAGGGCTCTGTGGTTAGAAGTGCTAGTTGCTCTTGTAAAGGACCCAGGTTCAGGTCCTAGCATTGGCACAGTGGTTTATAACCATCCATAACTCTAATTTCAGGAATCCAATGCCCTCTTCTGACTTCTGAGGGCATGGTCTGCAAGGACATACCTACAGGCAAAATACTCAGACACAAAAAATAAATAAATCTAATTTAAAAAAATCCTATAAACAATGACATTGATAGTAAAGCCTTTCAATTTATGAAACTATTTTTAATGTGTCCCACAATTCAAGATGCTTCTCCATTTTTAGAAATATAAGATAATTTGTAGTTAATTCAGTTAAGAGAGGAAATGTTTGTGGGAGGGAGTTTGGGGGTGGGGAGATTATTTCCCTGGCTGCTGTGGGCACACATTCCGCTTCTTCAGCCAATAGCCCTTAAGATACCAGCCCACTTGGATGTGGTCTCTGATACGGTAAAAGCACCTGTAAAGCATGCCCTGTTTCTCTTGCTTCTGGCTCCTGCTTCTGGCTGCTAGACTCTGTTCTTGTTCACGCAGAGGACTGTTATTGAGAACAGTGATCTGTAAGTTTTCCCTTAAATAAATAACCCCTTTATTATTCATTATTCTGAACTGGTATGGGATTATTTTGTGACTTCCGTCATCATCTGGCACCTGAACGTTTGGTTTTAGAACCCCCAGCTCTGACTGCACACCGCTGGGCTTAGAGCAAGCCCGGCTCGGCTTGAATCCTCCTTCAGCCCTGCTCAGCCAGCACAGAGCCAGCAGTTCATTTGGTTATAGAATTCTTATGCAGCAGCGGCTTTTCTTGCTACAGATTAGCCGTGGTTCTTTATATTATCTCATTACACACCTTGGGGCAGCTTCAAGTCCCCGCACGCTTTTCCTGGTGCTTGTGTCCCGCTGCCACGCACCGTGCGGAAACTCAGACAGGATACAGCTTTCCCAGGTGCCTTCTGTTATCTTGTTATCCTTGTGCTCCTGTGGCTGCTGACCGATCAGCGCACACAGTCTGTGGTTTCTAGTAAAGAACTATTATTAATCTAAGCATAGCTTTCAGCTTAGATTAATAAAATCATATGCAGACTAGCCATGTGTCTCCAAGTGCACTTCTAGACCCAACTGGGTTTGTTTTGTAGGTGGCCTATGACACCTACTGGCAGGTAATGGTTATTGCACCTACTCCAGCTCAAAATCAACCATAAGATTTATAAACTGAAATATAAATTATAACTTTATAATTTAAAAGGACAATATGTCAGACAACCTTCCAACATTTCAATAGCCTCTTTACTTACATCATGTACAAGGTTTTACAAGACTTATATGATTATCACTATTTTTTATTCGGGGGATTAGTCTTGTCTTTAATATCTTTTTCATAAAAATATGGTTTGACAATAGGGCTAAGAATGAGGCACTTTTAGAAATAAAACAGTCTTTACAGATTTATACAAGCTTCTCAGAAAAGAGGTTGGAACTCTGAAGGAGGATACAAACAATTTAACTAACAAAACTCAGTCAATTGAGGTACTTTTAGAAAAGGTACAGACAGTAATTTATTCAAAGGAAAATTCAGCACTCTGGGAAGGATACAGCTGATTTGGCACATAAAACTCAATCAATGACAGTGTGTGCTTAAGCATTACTTGAAAGAATTTGTACTGTTGAATGTATTAATCGGACTCTGTCGAAGGGGTATGACAGATTGACTGATAGAATGTCTCTCCAGGAAGGTAATATGCATCCTATAAAGATTATGTACAAGGATGAGACATTATCTCTACTGGACAGATTTTATATCTTGGACTCCTCAATGAGAGGATTAGAACAGAGCACTGGACAGGAGATCCAGATATAATAAAAGGCAGTGGTAAATATATTTGAAAAGACTGACAAACATCAAATTTGATGACCAGGGACAAAAGGTACAAAGACAAACTTTAGCCTCATCAGTACATAAAAATCTTCAGGATAGCTTCCCTAGAGTTCTGCATGCCTTTTCAGTAATAACATCAGAAAGAGTATCTGACCCTAAGTACTCTAAGGCTGTCAAAGAATATTAATGGGAGTCCATACATATGACTGATCAAAAGGAAATTAAATAAGCAATTGTAACTTATAGACTACATTTGTTCTTTGTTAGGGAAATGGTCAAAACGAGGGCTTCCAGTAACAAAGCAATGCCACAAGACTAGACTCAGTTAATCTTAGCAGTTCTAGAAAATGGACTGCAGTTACTTGGGAGGTGTTTTTTTAAGGAAGAAGCTAGAATTTTAGAACAATAGGAAAAAACAAAATGATTTGAGATTTCCCTAGATCAAATTCTAGGAGAGGAACTTTACTCTGAATCTCAGGATCAAACTCTTTTTGATGAACACACCTGTCCCTATGTAGCACAGCATCTTGAAAGTCTTGAGACAGGATTTAGGAACCAACAAAGAGAATTGAATCATATCTTAGGGTTAAACAGGGTCAGAGAGAAACTTTTAGTGACTTTTTACAAAGACCAATTAGGGCTGTACAAATAGGGGTAACTGATACAGAAGCTAGACATATACCAATTGAGTCTTTGGCTTATGAAAATGCCAATGTAGAATGCAAAAGGATCCTTAAGCCTTTAAAGAGCAGATCAGCACCCATGGATGAATGGGTCTTGCATAAAATGAATGTCGAGTCAGTTGACTATGGTACTGAAGCTCGGGAAGGAAAAGCAATTTCCAATGATAAGAGAAGACATCAAAATACCAAATGTTTTAATTGTGGTAGAATGGGACATCTGAGAAGAGATTGTAGACAAGGGATTCCTAGGAATAATTTCTCCTCTGGAAATGGCAGAAATAGGAGGACTCAGCCTTCAGGTATATGTAGGAGGTGTGACAAAGGCCAACATTGAATCAATGAATGTAGGTCAACAAAAGACAGACAAGGCAACCAGATTCCAATTGGGAAACGCCATGGGGGAGCCTCTTGCAGACCCCCAATGATGAACGTGGTTCAGTCATTCCCAGTTACTGTGGAGAACGTGTCTCACCAGAAAAATTAAAAAATCCAAATCCAGTTGTTAAAAACAAGAAACACCCATATTCCCAAAAAAATTGGACTATGGATATTTTCATTTGTTTAGAATGTTGGTTACAAGTTGTTACGGCTAATAGTCAGGAGAAAAGCTAAACAAAGGATATCAGATTCAGAGTTCTTGTTTTAAAAAAAGAGGGGGAAGTGGTGTGGGACAAAGGTCTGTATTCTGTCAATTATATTTTAAGTAAACGCTGATTGGCCAGTAGCCAGGCAGGAAGTACAGGTAGGACAACCAGGCAGGAAGGAGAGGCAGGGCAACAAGAACAGGAGAATTCTGGGAAGAGGAAAGCATATTTGGCAGTCTTGTCCCAGCCAAAGGAGGAGCAAGATGTGACTGCCTCGCTGAATCAAGGTACTGAGCCACGTGGCCAGCATAGACAAGAATAATGGGCTAACGTAAATTATAGGAGTTAATAAGAAGCCTGACCTAATGGGCCAATCAGTTTATAGTTAATGTAGACCTCTGTGTGATTTCTTTGGGACTTAACAACTGCGGGAACCAGGTAGAACAGAAAACTCAGTCAACAAATGGCACCCACATGGACAACTGCATCCACATAAAGCCTGAGAGAGCTGGGGAACTAATTCTAGACATAAAATAAGAAGAGTTAAGCATGGCTTATTGATAACAGTACTCTCTTGGCTGGGCTCTGCTTGCTAGAGGCAAGCACTCTCATTTAAGAGAGGCTTCCTGACTCAGCTTTAGCTGTAAAATCTTGCAGCTCTTTTAAAAGGTCCTGCCACAAAACACTTAAATGATGAAAAGCTGACTGCATGCTTTTTGGTTTTCAGCCATAGCAGGAAAAAAGCCTTGCTTTTAAAAATGCTGGCTTTCTGGGCCATCCTGCCAGTGCAAACTCTGACTCTTTCAGGCAGGAGGTTCACCTACAGAGCATTTGAGTATGGTTAGTGAGCACACTGCTACAGCTGGCTTGTTGACAGGGACCTTGAAATACCAGAGAGTTGTGGCAATAAACGTGGCTACAGCTGGTACCTCTGTCATGAGGTTGGAATCTCAGAAAGCTAAGGAATGGGCTAGATTCAGCTGTCAAAGCCACGGCTTTAATCCTCTCCATATTGCTTAGCAAATTAAAGACTCACATGGTCAGAAAAAGAGAGAGATACAGTAAAGATAGACTCAAAGACAAAGAAAACCTCTAAATGGTTTACAGTGTGTTTAAAAAATATATACAGGCTTGGGAGAAAAAAAAGTCTGAAGTCCTTAAAATAAAAGAGAGTAGTTGGGTGTGGTGGCACACACCTTTAATCCATCCCAACACTTGGAAGAAAGAGGCAGGCAGACCTCTGTGAGTTCAAGGCATGGTGGCACACACCTTTAATCTCAATGCTTGGGAGGTAAAGGTAGACAGATCTCTGTAAATTCAAGGTATGGTGGCACACACTTTTAATCCCAGCACTTGGGAGGCAGAGGCAGGCAGATCTCTGTGAGTTCAAGGACAGCCTGGTCTACAGAGGGAGGTCCAGGACATCCTGGTCCTCAGTTACAATGGAGGATCCAGTAGAAAAATGAGACTAAGACCATTGAACAACAAAGTAGGGCTAGAGGTATGGAAATCTCCCAAGACCAACTTTTTAGAGAGGGGGATTATGCTAATGGAGAAAGGCAATCTCTATATGATGACCACACCTTAGCTTTATGCCATACAGTGGTTTTGAATGCTTGGGACAGAATTGGAGAAATAGGAAAGAAAATTGAGTCATTTACTAAAGTTATAGTAAATAGAATGATAGCAAATTCAGAAGCTAGACAAATAATTGAATCCAGCTTTTGAAAATGCTAATGTGGGCGGTGGTGGCGCACGCCTTTAATCCCAGCACTCAGGAGGCAGAGGCAGGCGGATCTCTGTGAGTTCGAGACCAGCCTAGTCTACAAGAGCTAGTTCCAGGACAGGCTCCAAAAAAACACAGAGAAACCCTGTCTCAAAAAACCAAAAAAAAAAAAAAAAAAATGCTAATGCAAAATGCTAATTAGACTGTTAAGGTAAGATCAGCACTTTTGGAGGAATGGATCTGAGATATAATCAATATTGCATCTCATAATGTCACCTAAAAAGGGACTGTAAACAGGGAGTTCCTAGAAACAATGTTTTTTCTAAGCATAATCCAAACAGAAATCCCCTCCCTTATGGATTATGCATAAGGTGTGGCAAAGGCAGGCATGTAGATCAGAAAGGAACAGTCAAGGTAAACCTTTGCCATAGGGAAACGCCTTGAGCAGCCTCTAGCAGGCCCCTATGCAAAATTCTGTGCAATCATTTCCTGTCATCATGGAGGAAACCGCTTCCCAGAGCAATTAAAGAACGTAATGCCTATTGGGAAAAAAAAAAAGAAAAAAGATACTATCCTGAATGATAAACCTGCTATAGAAGTAAGAACAAAAAGTTCAGGAGCAACCATAAAACAAATATTATAAAGATTAGATTTGAACAAGAGAGACCCCTTAATTAGAAGAAGTCACAGTTCATCAAACAGCATTAGCATTCAATCTATACTAACCTATACAACAAACAAATGCTTTTCATTTGATCAGATATAACTTGGGAATCTCCTCAAAGTTATGGTTGGGGCAGGATTTTGTTTGTCTTTCAGGAGAATGAAGGCATCCAGCTAAGGAATCTGAAGACCACAAGACATATGAGACATCTGAAGAAAAAGGATAAATCATCTAGAAAATATTTCCAAAGAACAAAAGTAAATTGGCCTATTAGCATATCATATCTCCAACTGGATAAAATTTCATAAATCTTCCTAAACATTTGTTTTTGCTGTTCTCTATAAACATACGATACAAATGTTCTTTTTGTAGTCCCAGTCCAACTGAAATTAAAGCTAGCTTTGGAGTTGGAGTGTGACTCTCTCCTTCTCTAAACTCAAGCATGCTTGTTAAAGTAAAATTCCAAATCTCTGTATCATATCAGAAGAGTCACCTGATAAGGGAAAGAAGAAAAACTAAAATTTAGGGACTATTTTATTGCCACTACTCTCATAATATTTTGGTTTTATTTTAAATCTTTGACAGCTTTTTAAGGTATAAATATTATCTCAAATTTTATATGATATATATATATATATACATGCTTTTGTCATGATATTAATGGTCACATAGAATACTAGATCTAAAAAAAGTTTTTATTTACCTTCCTGTACATGATTTCAGGTTTGAGTCACTCTCCGGTAAGTAGGAATTAAGTTTTGTACTCTAGATAACAAATATTGATCCTTTAATCTGAGATTTGCTGCACATGACATTTAAAATATTTAAATTTTCTGCAGTCAACTAAGACTATGCATAACAGTGAGCTTTGAAGTCTCTAAAAGGATGATGGGGCCCCACAATAATGATTCCACTAGGACTATGACAACACCACTAAGCTGAAAACCACCACCTAAAGATTGGCTTTGAATTACAAATTACTCAGGACAATTTGGAGGTGGTTAACTGAAATGACTCAGCCTTGCAGACTACTCTAGCTAGAACTTGAGATAAGCCCTGCACTTTCCCATTACAGAGACTGTTCAACAAATGATACAATTATGTCTCCCAGGACGTGACAATTAACCTAAATTTTCTTTTCAGGATCCCCTAAAGATGTTGCTGCCCCCAGACAGCAGGAAGTAACTTTAAGAACATGACACCCACATTCCCAAGAGGTGGGATGGGTAGTTTTAGTGTGTCATTGGGTTATGGATATTTATCATTGTTTAGGGGGATTGGCTATAAGTTGTTACTGGTAATGGTCATGAAAAAAGCTGAACAAAGGAAAACAGATTCAGGGACCTCATTCTAAAAAGAAAACAGGGGGATATAGATATGATAGGATATAAGGGTAGATTACTGAATCTACTCTAAAAAGAAAAAAAGGGGATATAGATACAATAGGATATAAAGGTATATTTCTGAGCCTACACAGAAAGAAAAAGAAGGGAACAGAGAAATAATAAAAAGGTAGATTATTAAGTTTACTTTTAAACCAAAAGAAAGCAATTACTTATTTTAAATATTTTGCATTGATATAGATCTTTGCATATTGATACAAATTTGAGATTAATTTTGTTAGAACATACTGTACATACATTTCTAATCGTGTTCAAGGCATTGTATCTATACAGCTCATTTAGCAATATAATGCAAATTTCTAGTACTTGAAAGTTATCATTACCAACTAATTAGGATATAAAGAAGTGTAAGTTAATAGTAGTCATTACAATCAAACTTACAGTCATATTAGGTATGTTTTCAGGGTCAAACAGAGATACTTTAGATAGGTCATCTTAAAACACTTCAGAGATCTACAGAATATGACATTTAAGATAACATAGGTTTATTATTTCTTTTTTATGACGAGACATGTCTGCCCTTGGCAGCACCAATCTACTTCAGAGAAGATGACGGACATCGAAGAAACTCCACATGGAGTTTACTTTCTGTGTGGCAAAAGTAAGCCATCAGGCTAGAAAGTGCCCTTGCCTTGACTGCTGACAGAACGCTATTCAAACTGGACAAAGAGGACACAAAGGAAAGGACTGCCGACCTCTGACAAGACACAGAGGGACAGCCCTGCAGAACGTCCTGCTTCACAGAAAAGTCTGTCAGATATGCTAGGTCTGTAGCCCCGAGATGGGCCAGTGGCTCATACTCTCTTCCTGCCACCTGCCGATCCAGATGTAGAACTTTCAGCTACCTCTCTAGCACCATGTCTGGCTGTGTGCCGCCTTGTTTCTCACCATATTGATAATAGACTAAACCTCTGAAATGTGATCCAGCCCCAGTTAAACATTTTGCTTTTTAAGACATGTCATGGTCATGATGTCTCTTCAAAGTAAGAGACACCCATAACTGAGGAGTTGTGGACAGGTAAATGTTTCTGGATCTTTCCAGAGTGAGATTCTTCATAGGACAAGCACACTCCAGTGATGTTTCTACAACTGAGAATTCATGGGCACAATGGGTGTAGTTGTATTGCTGTGATAAAACACTATAGGAACATCCCCCAGCTCAGCCTGTTTGGGTGCTGGAACCGAGTCGTGAGTGCAACCGGGTGGGGGATGTCCTTTTGATTCAATAGCCTGCCTGCAGCAAGCAAGGAAGGCCTTTTGTTTGCGAGCTACCTGGCCAGCAAGGAGACCTGATCTCGGTACCAGAAGAGCCATCAGTGGGAACCTTCATCTGGCAATGGATGGAGACAGAGATGGAGACCCACACTGGAGCACCGGACTGAGATCTCAAGGTCCAAATGAGGAGCAGAAGGAGGGAGAACATGAGCAAGGAAGTCAGGACTGCGAGGGGGGCACCCACCCACTGAGACAGAGGGGCTGATCTATTGGGAGCTCACCAAGGCCAGCTGAACTGGGACTATAAGAGCATGGGATAAAACCAGACTCTCTGAACATGGCGGACAATGAGGGCCAATGAGAAGCCAAGGACAATGGCACTGGGTTTTGATCCTACTGCATGTACTGGCTTTGTGGGAGCCTAGCCTGTTTGGATGCTCACCTTCCTAGACCTGTGATATGGGAGTATCATATATCAATCTGTTGATTTCATTGGTCAATTAATAAAGAAACTGCTTGGCCTGATAGGTTACAACATAGGTGGGTGGAGTAAACAGAACAGAATGCTGGGAAGAGAGGAAGTTAGGCAGACGCCATGCCTCTCCTCTCCTGGGCAGACGCAATGAAGCAAGCCGCCAGGTCAGACATGCTGAATCTTTCCCGGTAAGACTGGTGCTACACAGATTACTAAATATGGGCTAGGCAAGATATGAGGGTTAGCCAAGAAGAGGCTAGATATAATGGGACCAGGCAGTGTTTAAATGAATACAGTTTGTGTGTTGTTATTTCAGGTGTAAAGCTAACCATGTGGGAGCCTGGCGGGACGAAAAGCAGGCCTACCCGCAGCTCCTCACTACAGACCTGGATGGAGGGGGGAGGACCTTGGACTTCCCACAGGGCAGGGAACCCTGACTGCTCTTTGGACTGGAGAGGGAGGGGGAGAGGAGTGGGGGAGGGGCAGAGGAGTGGGGGAGGGGGAGGGAAATGGGAGGCGGGGAGGAGGTGGAAATTTTTTCATTAAAAAAAATATCAAAAAAAATAAAACACTATAGCCAAGACAACATACAGAAAAAGGGAGTTTCTTTGGACTTATAGTTCCAGAAAGTTGGAAGTCCATGATGGTAGAGCACAGGCATGGCAGTGGGAGTAGGAAGCTCAGGGCTCACATTTTCAACCACAGGAAGCAGAGAAAGCAAACTAGAAATGGTACAAGTCTTTAAACTTTCAAAGCTCATCACCAGTGACATAACTTTTAAAAACAAGGCTCACACTTCTTAAACCTCCTCAAATGGCACCAACCGGGGAACATGTATTCAAATGACTAAGACTATGAGGGACATTCCTTTCAAATCATCACAATGACTGAGCATTTTAAAAAAGAAAACATGAAACCAGGAGTGAATCTGGGAGGAGCTGAAAGAGGAGAAGGTGAATATCATTAAACTACACTATATAAAATTCTGAAAAAAAATATTGTATTAAAAATTCATGTGCTTCCAGGCATCTATCATCACTGTTTTTACATTTAATTCTAACAATATCTTAAGTGGTCAAGGTTATATTTGGTTCATTTACCTATGAGGAAACCAGGCACAGAGGCTCTGCAACTTGTCCTAAGATCATAAATAGTAAGGTAGGAATCTGAAGTCAGTTCTGACACCAAATATTGTGCTTAACTTATTAGAAGAAATTTAAGAGAGCTGTAATTTAACACTGATTTTCAGAGGACTTAATATGGAAAACTTTAAAAATTTCTTTATTTAAGTGTGTATTAATTGTATCAAATAATGACTTAGAAATAATTTTTGTTTTGCTTTTTTTTGAGGCAGATTCTCATGTAGATCAGGTTAGTCTCAAACTAGAACTCATTACGCAGATCAGGATGGCCTTGAAACTCTGATCCTCCTGATTTAAATCTCATATGCTGGGATTATAGACATGAGCATTGTCATGGTTGGCTTAGAAATAGTGGTTTTAACTTTCTGTGCTTATCTGAGAACACCTCTGTAATGGGCTGTCCTGTCTCTTTAAGAGACAAACCCCACCCACTCCCTCTCCTGAGGATCTTCCTTCAGCTTCCAGCCTGAGCTCCTTCCTTTTTCCATCTCTCTCCTAAAGAGGCAGCTTCTCTCTCCCTTTTCCCTTCTCCCTTCCCCTCTTCAGTTCTCTCTCTCTCTGCTCTTCCCCCTTCTCCGTTTCCCCTTTCCCCTTCCCTTTCATAACCCACAAAATAAATATTGAATCTCATTCTGCATGATGTGCCTAATAGGTCTCTGTCTCTCACCTGCTGCGTGGCTCCCTGCCTGGGACTGGCTGCATTCATGACCCTCTGCCCACTGCCCGCTACTGCCACTTGGGGACCTGCAGCATTTCTGCTGCTGTGCCCCTCAGGGAACCACAGCATTTCACCATAGCAGCCTCTATAATAAGTATAGTTTTCTTTTCCCTAATCATTTCTGTGACTAATACCTAATTATCCCATTGTCACTGAGATGTTAGAGACTTAAAGCTATGACAACATGCTGACAGCAATGAAAATAGTGAGGTAAGGACATGAGAATTCATTCCTCTATAAAATCATGAATTGTTGAAAAAAAAAGTCAGAACTACCTTTGTCAGAACTCTGGAAATTTAATCAAAGGCTCATCACACTAAGCAATTTATTTATTCAGAAAAGTCAACCCAATCTCTGTGACACCAATACAAAGTGATGTTTTAACTTGTTCCGGATCATTCCTTATTCTCCAGCTCAGGGGCAACAAACAGCCCACGGGAGTACAGACTGGTGTGCTATGAAAATCAGTGGGGTATTCCTCAAAACAAACAAACAAACAACTGGAGATAGTTCTATTGCATACATGATACCACTCCTTGGCAAAGTCTCTAAGAACTCTATATCATATTATAGAGATACTTGCTATTCCCTTTTTTTCACAATGGCCAGGAATACAAATAGCCTAGATGTCTACCAGTGGATGAATGGATAATGCCATGTAGTTCATATATGCAAAAGACTACACATGTTTTCTATCATATATTTATGTTAGCTTGAATAATTCGATATGTGTGTAGGGAGGGTAGGGATGAGTAAAGGGCCATGAGGATGGTAGGACAGAGATAGAATGCAGATGATGAAATGCAAGGAGAAAGAAGAATGCAAGAGGAAAGACTGCATGGCTTTCAGGAAGGAAAGGCGGGGTAGAGGAGGAGGTACAGGTATGGGGGTCCACAGAAATGGGACTTGACTGAAGGTCAGAGAGCTTAAGTCTACTCTTTTTTCTTTCTTTTTTTTTTCTTTTTTTTTTTTTTTTTTTGGTTTTTTCGAGACAGGGTTTCTCTGTGGTTTTGGAGCCTGTCCTGGAACTAGCTCTTGTAGACCAGGCTGGTCTCGAACTCACAAAGATCCGCCTGCCTCTGCCTCCCGAGTGCTGGGATTAAAGGCGTGCGCCATCACCGCCCGGCTTTAAGTCTACTCTTGCTCTCTCAAAGTTATTGACAACAAGTCTGATGTAAGGAGTGGCTACAAACAAGAGATCCTGACCTAGGGGGTGGTTACCTGGTGTTTTTGAATACTAAGACGGCCCAAAGAGGTGGATCACCTTGACCAAAAGTCAGAGAATTCAAGTCTATTCTTGCTCTTGTAAGGATATGACAGAAGGTTTGTCCCAGGAATGGCTGCCTACAGAATGCTTGGTCTAAGGTGTGGTTGTTATATGTCCTGCATAAGCAATAGAATACTTAACTAAAGGATAGTTTTGCTTGATGTTTCAATTATTCAAGCAAGTAATTGCTCTGTCTGTTTAATGTAGCACGCTAAAGCAATCTTTTGCCTTCTTCCCCCCATTTTTGGATTGTGGTATATAAGAATAGCAAAATAAATGCAGGCACAGTCAGTACTCACTGGATTTCCCTCCTGGTTCTATTCTATATCTCTGCATTTCTTTCATATCTCTGTTCTTCCTACCTAATTTTTCTAATCTACATACCCCTACCCTGAAATGTGCAAACTCTGTTGAGGCCAGAACCTGACAGATATCGCTCCAATGTGGGGCCCTGACAGATGCTTCTCAATGTGGGGTCATTACATATAGGGAGGGATAACTAATACTAAAGACCTTTGAAATGCCCCATGGAAACTCACCACTATAGAAGCTTCCTAAAAATATACACATTTTCTAAAATAAATACTCTGAGTTTTCTTCAGAGATGTAGGTCCTGAAAGACTACCAATGCTCCAGTAGATGGTCCTACACTCATGTCATGCAAATACAGGCAGCATTAAGTGGACTCAGTGAGATTTTTATAAAAGAACACTCAGAGTTGGGAGAGAGAGTGCATAAACTAAGACTGTAGAGGAGGAGTTGAATAAAACATATATGATGATATGTTTAAATGGAGTCACCCTATAATAAGGAAATAATGCATCCTTCAGACAACATATGCTATCAAATAAAAAGTTCAGTATACCTGGTATGGGTTACCGCTTTTCAAGTTGTTGGTTCATGAAGTCTCACAGACCACCTCCCAAGTATTACAGGTAATTGTCAGTGCTATTGGTTACCCTCTTGACTGTTGTAAGCTGTTGGGTTTCAGCTCAACGTTCTTTTATGGATAGTGCTATGAGGATTCAGTGCCTTTCTCCCCAGAGAGCGATGAGTAACCAGACCAAGCAAGAGAATTGTCTTTATAATGATTCTTTATTAATAGCTTCTATATCTAATGCGTCAAGGGGTTCACACTCTTAGTACGCATGGGAGGTCCGTGATAGGCAATACACAAACAATTCAATATCACAATTATTAAGCCTACTAATCCTAATACATAAAACTAATTCCTAACCTCCATCTGGCTTATCAATTATCCATAAAACACTTCTTAATCTTAATACAAGTTATCAATTAGCATTTCCTAATCTTTACCAATTATCCATATCTCTTAACATTTCACACACTAAACACACGCATTAATACATCTGTGCTCTTCTATTAATCTCAGATTTATGAAGTTCCATACTTGAGTGTAAATAGCATCATACAACCTGATATCCTCTGTGAGGGTTCTTCAGCCCTAAAAAGGACTTTTGGGTTTACTCAGGCTGGATGCCCGACTACACCGGGTGCTTGACAGAGAAGCTCCACTCTTGACTGCATAGGCTGTGTGGTCTGCGATGTTCTGCTCTGGATGCTCTGCGACTGGGTCCGAAGGGGCCCAAGCCAGGTGGGGCCCGGCCTGGGAGACTACGGCCGAGGCTGGAAGTGCGTGGCAGCAGCAGCTGAAGCTGCAGCGACTAGGACTGCAGTGCTTCCGCTCATGGCGGGCCGCGGGCAGCAGCTCAGGCTGCAACTCCAGCATGGCGGATGCTCCAAGGATCTGCTCTCGGGAGGCAAGGCATTCAGAGAATCTCACTACAGGATCAGCAGCTTGTTAGGGGCATCGTGATGGTGAGATAACTGCCTTGCTTCTGCCTCTCTTTTTATACCAGTTGGAACCGTCTCCCGTCCAATCCTTCTGATACCAGATGTCCTAGGCTATCAGTACTGACTGGACAGACAAGGGTGGGGTCCTTCTCATGTGGCAAGATTACTTTGTTACCAAGGTTACTGGCTGCAGCCTTCCCCTCTGGCAGGGCCAGATGGGTATGGCAGCCTCCAAGTGAGCAAAATGTTCTCTTAATATTTCTCCTTAATAATTTTCTACTTCAGTTTTCTTACTTAATTTCCTATTTTCTATATTTATTTATACTATAGATTTCCAACTTTGCCTATAGTACAGATTCCCCCCCCCTTTTTTTTTACTCATGCAGAGGGATCTGTTTCCACGTTCATTACACCTCTAGAACTTGATCATAAGACCTTATTGTGATTTGCTGATGATATGATAGTTTATATAAGCAACTCCCAAAATTCTGCCAAGGAACGTCTACAACTCATAAACACTTTCAGTAATGTAGCAGGATACAAGATTAACTCAAAAAATCAGTAGCCCTCCTGTACACAGAAAATAAATGGGCTGAGAAAGAAATCAGAGAGACATCACCCTTCACAATAGCCATAAATACCATAACATACCTCAGAGTAACTCTAACAAGTGGAAAACTTGGTATGACAAGAACTTTAAATCTTTGAAAAAAGAAATTGAAGACATCAGAAAATGGAAATCTCTCCCATGCTCTCCGGTAGGCAGAATTAACATAGTAAAAATGGCAATCTTACCAAAAGCAATCTACAGATTCAATGCAATGCCCAGCAAAATCCCAGCAAAATTCTTCACAGACCTCAAAAGAATGATATTCAACTTCATATAGAAAAGCAAGAAACTCAAGACAGCCAAAACAGTCCTGTACAATAAAAGAATTTTTGGAGGCATCACAATCCGTGACTTTAAACTCTACAACAGAGCTACAGTACTGAGAACAGCCTGGTATTGGCATAACAACAGACAGGTGGACTAATGGAACTGAATAGAAGACCCGGATATTAATCTACACAACTTCAAACACCTGATTTTTGACAAAGAAGCAAAAAATATCAAATGGAAAAAAGAAAGCATATTTAACAATTTGTGCTGGCATAACTGGATATCAACATGTAGAAGAATGAAAATAGATCCATATCTATCACCATGTACAAAACTCAAGTCCAAATGGATCAAAGACCTCAACAAAAAGCCAGCCACACTGAACTTCATAGAAGAGAAAGTGGGAAGTACTCTTGAACACATTGACACAGGAAACCACTTCTTAAATATAACTCCAGTAGCACAGACACTGAGAGAAATAATTAATAAATGGGACCTCTTGAAACTGAAAAGCTTCTGTAAAAAAAGGACACAGTCAACAAGACAAAACGACAGCCTATAGAATAGGAAAAGATCTTCACTAACCCCACATCAGACAGAGGTCTGATCTCCAAAATATACAAGAACTCAAGAAATTGGGCATCAAAAGAACAAACAAACCAATAAAAAATGGAGTACAGACCTAAACAGAGAACTCTCAACAGAAGAATCTAAAATGACTGAAAGACACTTAAGAAAATGCTCAACATCCTTAGTCATCAGAGAAATGCAAATCAAATCAACTCTGAGATTCCATCTTACACCTGTAAGAATGGCCAAGATCAAAAACACTGATGACAAGTTATGCTGGAGAGGTTGTGGGGTAAAGGGAACACTCCTGCATTGCTGGTGGGAGTGCAAGCTGGTACAACCCCTTTGGATGTCAGTGTGGCGATTTCTCAGAAAATTAACAAACAACCTTCCTCAAGACCCAGCAATACCACTTTGGGGTATATATCTAAAGGATTCTCAACATGCCACAAGGACATGTTCTCAACTATGTTCATAGCAGCATTGTTTATCATAGCCAGAACCTGGAAAAAACCTAAATGCCCCTCAACCAAAGACTGGATAAAGAAAATGTGGTACATTTACACAATGGAGTACTACACATCAGAAAAAAAATAACGACATCTTGAAATTTGCAGACAAATGAATGGAGTTAGAAAACATCACTTTGAATGAGGTAACCCAGACTGAGAAAGACAATTATCATATGTACTCACTCATAAGTGGTTTTAAACATAAAAGAAGAAAACCAGCCTACAATCCCAGAGAACCTAGACAACAATGAGGACACTAAGAGAGACATACATGGATCTAATTTACATGGGAAGTAGAAAAAGACAAGATCTCCTGAGTAAATTGGGATCACGGGGACCTTGGGAGAGGGTTGAAGGGGAGGGGAGAGGCAGGGAGGGGAGAAGAGAAAAATGTAGAGCTCAATAAAAATCAATAAAAAAACCAGAAACATGGGGCTGGAGAGATGACTCAGAGGTTAAGAGCATTGCCTGCTCTTCCAAAGGTCCTGAGTTCAATTCCCAGCAACCACATGGTGGCTCACAACCATCTGTAATGGGGTCTGGTGCCCTCTTCTGGCCTGCAGGCATACATACAGACAGAATGTCGTATACATAATTAATAAATAAATAAATATTAAAAAAACCAGAAACACACACACGCACATACACACACACACACACACACACACACACACACACACACACACCTTATTGCTGTAGATACAAAATACTTGAGTCATAGGACATAGAATCTTGACTGTGGCTAAACTCTATATTGTACAATTATAGAGTATAAAAGGTGTAGCCTTTTTTCAATAAGCGGGCAGCCATCCTGATTCACCCTCAGATTATGTTAGTCTATTCCTTCCCCTTGTCAACTCCACACCTCTCTTTGAGACCTGCACCCAACTGGAGCTGACTCTGGCACGTGCACATGTGCGCATGCCTAAGCCCAGGTAGAAAACAACCAAGAATACCCAAGGAAGCTCACCCCTGGCTGATCTTGGAGTTCTGCACAGGTAGAAGGTGTTTAACTGGGACTCCACTTTGGCTCCATCTCGCTCCAGACCCTACCCTCAGAAAGCCCACCGTCAGCGGTTCTGCCCCTGAAGCTGATCAGATTGCACCTACAGGGTATTTAAGGCCCCTCCTTGGGAGCAGTGGTGTGATTTCTCTCCTGCTTTCTTCCCCCGAGAATTACTCAGGAGTTGCTTTGCTCGGATCAAACCTGGTTTTATCAACTCGGCTTGATTTGGCTTAGTGTACCAGCAGAGAAACCCACTACTGGGGATTTCAAAATATTTATTATCTGGTGCTGAGTCCAGTAGAGTTGAATCTTTTCGAGAGCATGTGGTCATGGGGAGCTGCTCTCCCTCTTACCCGCTGCTTCTGCCACACCAAACTGACTTTGGCTCAGTAAGTCACCCATTTCTAAACCAAAAGCCTATAAGAGATCCAGGATCTCTTCTGAGTCGTTTTGGCCCCTTCTGGGCCAAAGACTTACAGATTACCTGCCAAGGTCACTGCAACGCCAGGTAACTGGCACGTTCCAGAGCAGGGACAGTCCCTGCCCCATGAGATTCCTTTGTGCAGGAGATATTCTACACAGTGACACCCGACCACCATTTGGCCCCAGGATATCATGGCGGAATCCCCACCATGGTCTTCAGTTTTTGGCAGAGGCTTGGAAGTGGGCAGTGCCAAGTCTAAAACCAATCCCCCGTTGCTGTAAAATTTATCCAAATTCACCCAGGATTATTGAGCTTTGCACTTCCGTTCCCTCCCCCCAACAGCCTGGGATGCCCACAGTTTGGGTTCTGGCCTGCCATGTTCTCCACATGGCTCTGGCTCTTTGGGCCTGCAGACCCACATTCCAGGGTCTCAATGGCTCTACTTCCTCTTTCCTAAAAATTTCTTTTCCCAAATCCTCCAGTTGCTGTTTCAGTTTGGTAATCTGGGCTTCCTTTCCCTCGGGAAAGCTGTGCTGCCACTCTGGTTCTCTCTGCCCTCCAAAGCCTCCTCCTCCAGGCTCAGGTGCCTGGGGCACTGCTGTAGTCCTAACTGCCTAGACCCTGCTGCTCGTGAACTGGGCACCATGAGTGACAGTTCCTGGCTGCCCAATAGGGCTGCCCTGACCCGATAGGTGCACGTTATGACCAGGAAGCATCTTTTATTCCTATTGAAGAGTCCAAGAATAAGAAAATAAAAATGTATATTCCAAAAATAAGAATGTAGAAATAAAGAAATATAAAGTTCTAAGTCTAGGAGAATGAGAACAGACTGTCAGCAGCTTTCTCAGCAGATCAAGGCTCAGCCATTCACAGTGAGCTGTTTTCTCGGATGCTTGGGAAGCCTCCATCAGCCTAGGTCATTCCATTTCACAACTGGCTGTTCTATTTACAAGGCCAGAGCTTCTCCCTGCAAACTGAGAGTAGTGTCCTGGCCATCCTTGATAAACGACAGATGTGAACTGAGTTAACCTTTAGGAGATAGAGATGTGTGACCTCTGGGTTAGGCACTGTCTCTGTTATGGGAAACTGGCACCATCAAAGGGGAGGCACGGGGGGCTTCAGTATACACTGCCTGGAGGTACCAGGAGAGACAGTGACCACAGTACAAATACCTGGTTTGACTAATGAGCTCTGATAACGGAGGTTGTAAAGTATAGCAGTCTGTATCTGAGTTTTACCTTGAGATAGTGTGAAGAACTTTCTGCTATCTTCTAAGTTCTCAGCCTAAGAACCAATTATTCTGATTTATCAACCTTCTAGTATTACTAGATTGCTAAAGACATCTGTTTTCTTGCAGTTAGTGACTTTTCACTGTAATCAACTCTGAAACATATTTCATGATAGCTGCCGAGTTACCCATTGACGTTAGAACTCACTCCCCTCCTTACAGTCTCCAGGGTAAGATCACAAAAATTCCTTTGTTCAGACTTAATGCTTGGTGCCTTAACTATAAAAGATGGGTTCAGAAACTGGCCTTTTGCCACAGCCTAACAAACACCATCTCTGGCTGTGGTCTCAGCTAGCTAATAAGCTTCTATGCCCTGTGGTGTTTTTTTATTTTTAACTTTGCTTCTGCTTTTCCTAGGATCTGGTCTCTGGAATAAAGTTTGCTTCTGGTTTATTAGACTTGGTGGTGTTCTCATCTTTGTGTGACCTCCCTGAACCCAATACTTTGGTTTCTTACATGCTACTCTACACTTGTAATCCTATTTCAAGATTTTTAAGTTGGTCACTTGACACAGTTTTCAATGGAAAGTTTTGTTTATCTTTCTGTTAAAAAAAAACCCCGTCTATTCCATGGGTTTGAATGGATCTGTGCCTATGTTTACTTAGGGTCTGTCAGCTGTATAAATACAGGTACTACAAGCTTGTTTCTGACTGGTCTTGGATGCCTAAATGTATGTGTTCCATTTATCAGCCATTGCTATTGCAGCTAGCTGCCTGGGCTCAGATTTTACCTCTGTGATTTTCCAGCCCTGAATCTGACAGAAAAGTTGCTTTGTACTTTTCTACCTTATTATATGAAAAAAAAAAAAACAACTAGGAAATTGGGTAGAGCTTGAAATTTGTAACAAAACATTAGTCTGCAGCTTGTAACTCCAAATTCAAACTGCTCTAACACACCATGTGGTCTGCAACCACCTTAATTAAGCACAGCACGTGATCAGCCACCACGTTGACTAAGGTTGGAGAAGAAGAAGGTCTTATGACTTCACCACTGTCTTAAACAAAGGTGACCACATGGAGCACCTCCATCCAGGAGACATCAGGTCTCCAATCTCCATGCATTCAGATACAGGGATAGATCTTGCTGACAGCCAGATTTGGTAACATAAGATTAATCCCTTATTATTGATTTTTAGAACACTAAATTGTTTACAATTAGTTTACAATGTTAAAACTTGGCTTTGCCTTCCACAGATTCTTATTATGCTCTAAGTCTTAGGACCACAGCTGAACACCAGAGACTGAGATATTCCTATTTTATGATGCAACAAGATGATGACCTAAACAGTCAGACAAAGGGTGTCTCCTTATCTAAGATCTATTCAGGCTAACAAAGACCAATTTAAAAATATATGTCTAACTTTTTTGCTTTTACTAACATTGGTAAGCTGTAGCTGATTTGGTAAACTAAGTTATACAGAAAACTGTTTTGTCCTATAATGTTGTATTAAGATATACAAGTTAACCATCAATTACCTCATAAAGGATCAACTTCTCTGATATGTTCAGAATTAGCAAAGTTAATCCTAAACAACATTTGTCTAGTTTAGATGTACTTAACAGACAATGATGCCCTGATCCTCAAATGCTTCAGAGATCTGAGAATATGGCATTTTAAATACAGAGCTTGTCATGATAGAGGCAGCAAGGAAGATGGATGGCCACAGAGTTTCCACCTGGAGCTTGCTTTAAATGTTGCAAAGTCAGCCACGGAGTGGAAAACTGCTTTGTACCTTAACTGCTGCCAAGACCTTGCCAGATGGTGAATAAGCAGGCCCTGGGGAATTGATTGCCCGGCTTTGCCAAGACAAGGTAGGCCACTCTCCCCAAATTCCTACCCTACAGGAAAGTCTGTCAGATCTTCTGGGCTTAACTGGTACTACCCTGGGACTTCTGTCCCCAACAACCACAGAGAAACCTGCTACCCTAGGTAGCTGTAAAACTGTCTCATTTCTGCTTACTCAGGTAAAATTTATCCTTCTCATATCTGCTGGTGTTTGGTGACTAGGGTACTAGGTACTAGGTTTACCAGTTAGACAACTCTCCCTCCCATCCCCAAAGCTTGCCACCTTGGTAGTGGGTCATTAGTTCATTAGTTAAATTTCCTGTTAAAAATACAGACAGCTTTGCCTTGTTCACAAGCTTCATAGTACAGGACAAACAGGTTTCAGGCATAACTTGGAAGGTTCAGAGTTTTAGCATTGATAAATGCAGTTTTGATAAACTGATAGAGCACTGACTACAAACAGTTTTAAGACATGCTTAAATTTCGGTGGATTTTACTGGTCCCAGCTTTTAGGACCACATAGAGGCTTTTTGAGCATTATTATACTGTCTCTGCTGAAATGCAACCTCCTTCCCTCCTGAATCAGGATAGAATTAAAGAGGCTAGGAAGACTGCAGGTACCTTCAACTCAGTTCCTCCTCAACCTCCCTCCTTCCCCCTTCACTCAACCTCTTTTTCAGTAAATTTTCTCTGGTTATCCTTAAAAGTCTGTTTCATTGGGCTAAAACCAGGCCCTACGACCTGCATGTTCCTGGGGAAAGAGTTCTGCTACTGTATCAAGGAACCTGACCAAGTAGATCAGTTTCCAGACAGGTCCATTCCTCTTGCCAGATGTGTGCCAAGGCCAACCTGCAGGGGGCCCTCAAAATATAACAGCCCCTGCACCAGCTTCAAGGATACCAATCGAGGACACCAATTGGGCAAGTACTGGCAAGTTCTGGCAAGTTGACTTCATCAACGCCCACTCATAAAAAGCATCATTATCTCTTAACTCTAATTGACACATTTTACAGAATGGATGGAGGCACTCCCCATCTCCAGAAAAATAGCAGATGTAATGGCTTGGGTACTCGTGGAACACATCATCCCTTGATTTGGCATGCCATCCCCCCAAGTTCCTGGGACCTCAGTGCTGGTACCATCTCTCCAGGCTCCAGCAGGTACCTACCCAGGATAAGTGGTCTAGCCAGCAACTGGGACCCTACACCCTCTGGTTTTTCAAAATGTACCAATGAGAGGCATATCTGCTCTTGTGTATGGCTCATTCACCTCTTCCATACAACCAGGGCACATCTCTGCTTTAATATTTCTGGCAGGCATCACTCCTCCCATGGCTAGCACTGTTCATAGCGCTGGTGTTAATATAATCTATTTTTTCCCTAGCAACTTGCCTCCTTTGCTTTTCTTTGGTGGAACGTTCCATTCCAAGCCCCCTCCCTTGGGAGTTGCTTCAGACCAGATTTCACCTCCAAGAAAGCCCACCAAACAGTGATCCCCTCCCCAGGGAGTGTCAAGACCACTCCCCTAGGCTATTTAAACTGTCCCACAGAGAACGAACACATGGTCTTCCCGGTTCTCCTTTCCCCTCTCCGTGTTCTCCCGGAGGGCCACCTGAGAGCGCTGGTATCCATTAAACCTGGGCCTTTTCTAATTCTGTTTGATTTGGTCTGATTTGGATTACTGCATCGGCAGAGAGGTTTGACAGGACAGAAAAACTTTACAGCTTTCTCAAGGAACAGATGCCTGAGATCTCCAGGATGGCAGTTAACAGAATGTTGTTTCACCCATACCTCCCACCAAGCATAAGGCCATTGACTCCCCATGTCTTCCCTTGCCAACAGGAAGTAGCCAGATTTGAACCAGAACCTATATATCCAAAAAGGCTGGGATATTTAGCTGGGGACTCTGCTTTGCCTCCACTTTGCCCTCTCTAGAACCCACCCTCAGAAATCCCACCATCAGTGGCTCCTCTGGAGCTGTCAAAGACACTACATATATACTATTTAAAGCCCCCTCCTTGGGAGCAGAAGCATGATTTCTCTCCTACTTTCTTCCCCGAGAATCACCTGGGAGTTTCTTTGCTCAGATTAAACCTGGTCTTATTAATTTGGCTTGATTTGACATATTGCATTGGCAGAGAAAGCCACTACCAAGGACTTCAAAATACTTCTCAGAAAGGGGAAACTAAGGCTGCCTCCGTAAGCACCCACACTAGAATCCCAAAAGCAGGCAGGAAAATGGGTTCCTTAGAAGATGGTCAGAAAAATAAACAGAGGGACCCAGATCCTGCTCCAACATGCATGAAGTTTATGAGGAAAGAAGAAATCCTTTCTTTCTTCATCTACAAGGCCCATGAGACTGAGAACATGCCTCCCCATATGAAACTCCTCAGTGTGCAATTCTGTGTTATACCAGTAGATTCTAAGAAATCAAAAACGATGAACTGGTATCTTAACCACAATGCTGAGAGTCACCTTAAGATTGCCTGGTGATGAAGAATGGTGAGAAGTATGGCTTCTATGGTGTGGGAAGTCCTTCTGTCTATGTGTTGCTTTTATTGGTTAATTAATAAGGAAACTGGCTTGTCCTGATAGGGCAGAGTAGAGCTAGGTGGGGAAAACTAAACTGAATGCTGGGAAAAAGAAGGCGGAGTCAGAGAGAAGCCATGGAGCCACCACCAGAGACAGACATGCCAAAACTTTGCTGGTAAGCCACAGCCACATGCCGATACACAGATTAATGCAGATGGGTTAGTTTAGGATATAAGAGTTAGCCAGAAACATGTTTAAGCTATTGGCCAAATAATATTGCAAATAATAAGGCTTCTGTGTGGTTATTTCAGAGCTGGGCAGACAGGAACAAACAAGTGGCCTCCTACTACACTTTTAGAGTCAGCAAGACTCAAATTTTTGATCTGTAACTTTCTACTGATAGCATTAAGACAACCTCAAACTTACAAGTCCCTAGTAACATTTTCCTCACTTGAATGAATGAGAATGAAAATGTGAGAGGCGTCTAAGAAAGGCATGCCCAGAAGAGGTGCTCAGCAGTAGTGACTTCCTATGTCCAATGAATCAGGGCCAGGAATTCCCCGGAGATGGAGGTGGTGTGATGAGGAGCTCTAGCACTTCCAGAGGGAAATGGAGTTCTGTCCAAAGGAGTCTACTGAAATTAGAAACCAACTTCAAGATAAACAAGTCGGGCAACCTTTAATCCCAGCACTCCAAGGCAGAAGCAGACAGATCTCTGAGTTTGAGCCAAGCCTGGTCTAAAAAGAGTTCCAGGTTGGCTAGGTCTGCACAGAGAAATCCTGTTTGGAAAAATCAAATAGACGAACAACAACAAAATCACAAAAAGCTGAACTGACAAGTTTAGCTCCTATTACAAGGGAAGAAAAACCTCCCAGAAAATTACATGCAAAGCCCCCAAGAGCTTCTTCATGTATCAATGGTATAAGCCTGGACAAGTAGATCAAAATCAGTTTCAATGTTTTACCCCAAAATTGGGCATAATAATAGTAATACTATAAGAGTCTAGCAAAAGTAAAAATGAGGTATAATGTCTACGTATTTACTACATGCCAAACACTGTTCTATGAACTTCCAGCACATTATCTTATTTGTATCAATACTTTATATGGTACCAGGAACATAACAGATACCTCTTATTAAAGTGCAAGGTACCAAAAAACAGTTACAGGTAGAGGAAGAATTTCCAGGATTACAGGAGAAAGGTGTCTTGCTACACCAGTGGAGGGAAAAAGATGCAACAGGGAGAGGAAAAGTGTCATGTGTTAGGTGTGACCCTCTAAAAACTGCTGAATGGTTACAAAATAAATATTCTACCTATACCACCCCAAAGGACAGACCTAGGATGCTCTTTTCATCTTTAATGTTTGTGCCTCTCAATGTGAGAAGCAGCTGCCAGGATCCTATGTGAAGCAAAGGGAGGGTCATGTCCTAAAGAGAGCAAACTTTTGGATATGGACAACTTCCTACAGAAAATCAATAAGAGGAAGTACTGGGGTGTTTCCATGACAGGATGGCAGCCCAATTACCCTCAATAGTGTGGTCAGTTACTCTGTAGGTATTCTCAATAGCAAACAAATATTTTGGTAGGGATAAAGCTTAGATTTCTTTCTGTTATTCTCAATAGCAAATAGATATTTTGGTAGGGACAGAGCTTAGATTTTTTCTGTTTTAGAGTGTATCTGTTTTTCGGCACAGTGTTGGCAGGCATTAGAGAAGCCAGCATGTGAATAATGTGAAACTTCTGCTTGGGGTGTTCTTCAGTTTGTAAAACCATGGGAATTTGTATTGTTAAAACAATTAATTCACTAAAAGAATTTTAAAAAGCCACCAGTCTGGACCTGTGTAGGTAAATGAAGAAGCACACTAAAGTCAGCAGGGAAAATTCACTTACCATGTAGATTGTCAACCACTATTGGGTTTTTGTAACATTTTTCATATAAAAGAAGCATGATTCCTATTGTCAATAAAACAATGGCACTTAAATAATGAGCTTTTGGTGTGTCTTTGTCCTAGATTTCAGATTCAAGAGCATCTGACCCTGCTTCCCCCTTCCCCCTCTCTGTTTCTCTGCCCGCCCTCACTTCTCCCCCTTCTCCCCTTCCCTTTCCCCTCTATAACCTACTAAATAAACTCATGCCTAAACTCTCTCTGCATGACCTATGTCTCTGTATATCCCCAGCCCAGGCCCCACGCCACCTACCAGGGGATCCACGGAAGCCACGGGTGACCCACTGCCACCCCTCGTGTGACTGGTTCCCTGGCACCTCTTTATAAATGATAAAGTCAGGGCTTGTCAGTAATATGGAGGCTGTATCTGGAACCAGGGGTGAAAATGGATCTTGAGGATCCCCTGCTGGACCAGAAGCCAGACCTCCAGCCCCCAACTCGGATGGAGATCCTCTTCTCAACCACAGAGCACATCAGCCAGAAGACCAGAGAAGAAACAGAAAGCAAGGAACAAAATGCCCATCTCATAAACACAAAAATCAGCACCTAGACCTATAATCACCCTAAACTCAAATGCCTAGACACTAGTGTAAGAAAACAACCAAAACAAGCCAGGGTAATATGTCACCACCAGAACTCAGTTATCTTACTACAGCTAGCCCTGAATATTCCAACATAGCTAAAGCAGAAGAAAATTACCTTAAAACCAAAGTTATGAAGATGATAGTGGTCCTTAAGGAGGAAGTAAATAAATCCCTTAAAGAAATATAGGAAAACACAAACAAAAATTGAAGAAAATGAATAAATTCATTAAAAAATGTCAGGAAAAAAGTTGAAACAAATAAAATAATTCAAGATCTGGAAATGGAAATAGAAGCCATTGAGAAAACACAAACCATGGAAATTCTTGCAGTGAACCCACAAGAATTACACAGTAAAGATACAGCTGACAGATCTATTGGACTATCCACAGGGAGTGTACATGTACACGTTCACTTGGAGTAACCCATTTTTACAGAGCAACAGGGACACCTGTTTTTTTTTTTGATAAGTCACTATTAATTCTGTGGAAATCTTGTGAACTTCTGCATTTCTGCCTTTTATAGTATCCCAGCAGTGTATAAACCTGACTTTTCCTATAGGGCAACCAGATACCTCTCCGCCACACCATGAAGCCATGGTGTAAAAAGCACTCATTCAGTCAAAAACCTTTGTTCTCACAGCCAAAATCTGCTCTCCCACAAACTTTCTTTATTGACAGAACTCACTGATAAGAAAAGAGCCTCACACAGGAGGCAGTATGTCTGCTCTAACAGTAGACTCAGAAAGGTGTAATCTACTGATCTTCTGCTCTGAACTAACAAATTGCTAATATTTTGTATTTACCCTTCACCTTGGTTTCAACCAACATAGTAAATTAACTGTTTATACAGTAAAAAAGACCTGAGTTGCTAAAACTAGCTTCACAGAAAAAATTCTCACCAGGGCACCCTGCTGGAGTCAGAAACAAGATCCCCAGAAGAGATTCCTTTTAACTCAACCAGCTAGATGTTAATGCAAATCAAGCCCACAGGTAAGTATAGGCACCATAGAGTCTTCACAGCCATGCTCCCTCTGAGATGTAAAGCACCTCCTTGCCAGATCCATCGGTTTTTGCGACTCTGTGAAAATGTATGCTTGATACTACTGTTAACAGCCTATGGAATTGCTAACTTGTCTGTATGCCTGTATAAACTGAAAGCTTTGTGGAGATCACCCCTTATACTGCTGCTGCTTCTCGCTACTTCTTTGTTCCAAGGAATAAAGAACATGTAGTGGTAACATATGTAAGTTGACTTATTACATTTACCGTAAGATCCAATTAGTCAGGTTTTCATTGCCATAGTGAATCTTTCTGGACCCTGAGAGATTTAATGGTCATAATCCCAAAATAAACCTCTATAAATTCTGGAAATGAAACAGGAAATACAGAGGCAAGCTTCACCAACAGAATACAAGAGATGAATTTCAGGCATCAAAGATATGGTAGAAGAAACAGATATATCAGTCAAAGAAAATTTAAATCTAAATAATTCCTGACACAAAACATCCAGGACATCTGGAACACTATGAGAAGACCAAACCTAAGAATAATAGGAATAGAAGAAAGAGAAGAATCCTAGCTCAAAGACCCAGAAAACATTTCCAAAAAAATTATAGAAAAAAAAACTTTCCTAAAGGCCATGCCTATAAAGGTACAAAAAGTTTCAGAACACCAAATAGATTGGATCAGAAAAGAAACTCCCCTCATCGCACATAAAACAAAACACTAAACATATAGAACAAAGAAAGAATATTAAAAGCTGCACAAGAAAAAGGTTAAGTAACTATATATTTGGGGACCTCATCCCAGTCCCTGGTATGGGATGCCATCTTTGGAACACTGGGAAGGAAGCTCCATTTCAAGCCTCTTCCCCTAGGAGTTGCTTTGGTCTGGACTCCACCTCTGGGAAAGCTCACCAAGCAGTGAGCCCTCCCTAGGGAGGACCAAGAAAGCCTGTCAAGCAATGACCCCTCCCCAGGGAGGGTCAGGACCACTCCCAGAGGCTACTTAGGCTGCCTCCCAGAGAATGAACACGTGGTCTCCCCTGCTCTCTCTTCCCCTCGCCATGCTTTCCACCCAGGAGCACTGCATTAAACATGGGCATCTTTTATTTGGTCTAATTTGGTCTGATTGGAATTATTTGTGTCAGCGGAGAGACTCATCTTAAGAAATATTCCTAACAATAACATATAAAGGAAAATCTATTAGAATTACACCTGACTTCTCAATGGAGACTCTAAAAACCAAAGGGGCCTGGACAGACAGATATCTTGCAGAATCTAAGAGACCACAGACCTATACCTAGCAAAACTTTTAATCACCATAGATGGAGAAAATAAGATATTCCATGATAAATGTTAGGTTGGGAGCCTAGGCCACAGTCCCTGGCATCTATCTCAGTCACCAGGCCTGGTCTGGACTTCAAATCCCAGCAGGCCAGATCCTGACCCCTCCCTGGGGGTGGGGTCAGGACCACTCCCCAGGGTACTTAAGTGATCCCCCAAAAGAAGAACACGTGGTCTCTCTTTCTCCCTCCCGGGGGTCGCGTTCCTGCGGCTTCCCGGTTTCCCCCTCGGGGCCACCTGAGAGGGCAGATCTCCCATTAAACCTGGATATTTCTTAATTTGGCTTGTTTTGATTTGGCTTGATTGGGAATTTTTGCATCATCAGAGAGCTCGCTTAAGAAATATTCCTAACAATAAAGTCAAATATAAACAATATCTATTGATAAATCCAGCTCTAAAGAAGGTACTAGAAAAAAACTCCAACCCAAGGAGGTTAACTATATCCACAAAAACACAGGAAATAATCTCACACCAGGAAAACCAAAAGAAGGGAAGTGCACTCATGCATGCGCGCGCGCACACACACACACACAACTACTAACAGCAAAAAAGAGCAGTAATTAACAATCATTGGTCATTGATATTTCTCAGTATCAAAGTACTCGATTCCCTAATAAAAGACACAGACTAACAGAATGGATGCAGGTACAGTATCCATTCTTCTGCTGCATACAAGAATCCCACCTCAACATCAAAGATAAACATTACCACAGAGTAAAGAAATAAAAAAAAAAAGATCTTCCAAGCAAATAAACCCAAGAAACAAAATGGTGTAGCTGATGGAGGTGGGTCATCTTTCTATCTGTTGCTTTCATTGGTTAATTAATAAAGAAACTGCTTGGCCTCTGATAGGGTAGAATTTAGATAGGTGGAGTAAACAGAACAGAATGCTGGGAGAAAGAAGCCGAGTCAGGAGTCGCCATGATTCTCCCACTCCAGACAGACGCAGGGTAAGATCTTTCCTGGTAAGCCAGCTCATGATGCTACACAGAATATTAGAAATGGGTTAGATCAATATGTAAGAGCTAGCCAATAAGAGGCTGGAGCTAATGGGCCAGGCGGTGATTAAAAGAATACAGTTTCCGTGTAATTATTTCAGGGCATAAGCTAGCCATGTGGGCGGCTGGGTGCCGGGGACGCAGCCCTGCCGCTCCCATCTTCAACAGAGTGGCACCCTACGTGCTAATGAACTCCACGTAAAACCTGAGAGGGCTTGAAAAGGAGAAAGAGAGAATTTAAGACAGCTTTTTGCTGTTTGTGGGTTGCGTGCCGCAAAGAAATTGTCCTGACTCAGCAGCAGGAAAAAACTGGCTGTTTTAAAATGTCGGCTTTCTGGGCTGTGCCGCCATCGTGATCTCTATCTGGCTCCTGCGGGAGACAGAGCTTTTGAATGAATCATTTGGAGTAAAGTGCTACGGCTTGCTTGATGGCAATGTGGACTGCTGTGTGCCTGGAACTGTGTGTGGCTCAGGGGCACCAAAAGGCTCTGAGGCAGGAGCAGCTCAGCTTCACCATGCTGAACTATGCTGGTCTCAGGCAGGAACTACCATAATTACCATAATAATAGCACAGTTAAGGTTTGGACTGAGCAGGACACAGGCGGTACCGTATTATCTGTACGTGGTGCAACTTAAGTTTTTAAGAAGTGCTTAACATTTTAAGAAATGCTCCTGGATAGTAAAAAAATTACAGATTCACAATATATCTGATTCAGACACTGTTGGATAAATGTACGTAGGCTTGAGAGAGAGAAAAAAATATATATAAAGAATAAAGTTAATGTCTTAAAAAAGGGTAAAGTCTTTAAAGAGACAGAGTACAGATAATTATAAATTAAAAGAAATAAAGAAAAATAAGCCACGTAAAAATGGAAAATTCACAGAGAGTCTGGATTCTTTGTATTATTGTGTTTTCTTTAAAATTTTTGACTGTAAAGGAGCTAAGTGCAGAGAGACATTTCATTATATGGGCTGCCAAGCTAAACCAGAATGGATATAAGGGTATTATGATTTCAGAATATGGGTCTAAGGATATGATGCTTTGGAGAGGGTCTTCTTTTGTTTTCACAGAGGATGAGACTCTGTGGATTGCGTCTATCCCAATATGGTATGATAGACCACGCCCTCCTGAAAGGTTGCTGTGAACACCTTCAGAAAATTACTTCACTCAACTGCCGACTGAGATGACCCTGACACACAGGTTACACCATGAAAGATCTGAATACAGCGCCCCCATTCAGCAGGAAGCAGTTTGGAGAGAAAAACTGCGCCCATGTTCCCAAATATGGTTTATAAATGTTCTTTTACATTTAAAGGGGGATATGATATAGATATGAATAATTTGCATTGGTATAGATTTTAAGGTCAATTTTGCTATATGTATATGTATTTCTGATCTTGATTAAGGTATTGTGATTGTGTAGTTCATTTAAAAATGTAATGTATAATTAGGAAATATAGGTTGCTAATGGATAATCATAAATAATAGTCAAGCTTGTAGTCATGTTAGTTAGATTTTCTAGATGTGCATAGATATATTTCAGATAGGCATTCTTCATATCTTTCAAAGGCTACAGAATATGGCATTTAAGTGTTTTAATAACTTAGGGCTTTTCATGATAATGAGACACGTCTGCTCCTGGCAGCACCAATATACTTCAAGATGAAGATGGGCATTGAAGAGGCACCTTATGGAGTTTGATAGCCATTTGGGCAAGAAACTGCTCTTGCCTGGACTGATGCATAAACTGGACACAAAGAACCCGCAGAAAGAGGACTGCTGAACTTGCCTAAAGGTGAGATGGTCTTTCGGGGTTCCTGATTCATGAAAGAGTCTGTGAGACATTCTGCAGGACACAGCAAAAAATGACTGAACTGTCTTTGAAATTTTCTGCTTCATGGAAGAGTCTGCTGGATACTATGGGCCTGAAGGCTGAAGACAGATGCCCCAACGGTACAAAAGAACTTTGGGTGACTGTACAGGCAGCGAGATGTCTCTGTCATTTCTAGAGTTTTGGATTTCTTGTTTGCTTAGGTAATATTATATCCTTCTGGAGTCTTTGATGGAGTTGAAGAATAGATAGATAATTATAGTTTTCCTTAGTTATGATAAAATATAAAATAGATATAAATATTGTAACTGTAATTCTTGCTTGATAACTGTTTTGTTATATGTAATTTTACTATGTCAAAGTGAATGCCTTTCTTTTTTGTTTAAACAGAAAAAGGGGAAATGATGGAGGTGGGTCATCTTTCTATCTGTTGCTTTCATTGGTTAATTAATAAAGAAACTGCTTGGCCTCTGATAGGGTAGAATTTAGATAGGTGGAGTAAACAGAACAGAATGCTGGGAGAAAGAAGCCGAGTCAGGAGTCGCCATGATTCTCCCACTCAAGACAGATGCAGGTTAAGATCTTTCTTGGTAAGCCAGCTTATGGTGCTACACAGAATATTAGAAATGGGTTAGATCAATATGTAAGAGCTAGCCAATAAGAGGCTGGAACTAATGGGCCAGGCAGTGATTAAAAGAATACAGTTTCCGTGTAATTATTTCAGGGCATAAGCTAGCCATGTGGGCGGCTGGGTGCTGGGGACGCAGCCCTGCCGCTCCCATCTTCAACAGTGTAGCCATTCTAATAGCTAGCAAAATAGAATTCAAACAGAAATTAATCAAAAGAGACAGGGAAGGACACTTCATACTCATCAAAGGAAAAATCTACCACGATGATCTTTCAATTTTCAACATTTATGCCCTAAACACAAGGGCACCCACATTTGTAAAGGAAACACTACCAAAATCACACACTGACCCATTGGGACACTTCAATATCTCATTCTCACCTATGGACAGAAATTCCAGACAAAAACTAAATAGAAAATGGAGCTAACAGATGCCATGAACCAAATGAACCTAACCTATCTACAGAACATTCCACCCAAACACAAAAGATTAGGGCTTCTTCTCAGTACCTCACAGAACATTCTCTAAAACTAACCACATAGGTGGTAACAAAGCAAGTCTCAACAGATACAAGAAAACAGAAATAAGCCCCTCCATCCTATCAGACCACCAGAGATAAAAGTTGGATCAACAACATAAACAACAAAAAGCCTACAAACTCATAGAATCTGAACAACTCTTTACTAAATAACTACTGGGTTAATGCAGAAATAAAGACAAAAAAAACTTCTAGAACTCAGTGAAAATTAATACACAGCATATCCAAACTTATAGGACACAATGAAAGTGGTACTAAGAGAAATGTTCATGGCACTAAGTGCCTACCTAAAGAAAATGGGAGAGATTTCATACCAGCAACTTAACAGCACACCTAAAGACTCTAGAACAAACATCTAGAGGAGTAGGCAGTAGGAATCAGGGCTGAAGTCAATAAAACAGAAACAAAGAGAACAGTACAAATAATCAATGAGACAAAGAGTTGGTTCTTTGAGAAAATCAACAAGATTAAAAAAAAAAAAAAAACCCTTATCCAAACTAACTAAAAGACAGAGATTATCCAAATTAGCAAAATCAGAGATGAAATGGGGGACATAACAACAGATATCTGATGTGGGAGTGTCATATATCAATCTGTTGATTTCATTGGTTAATTAATAAAGAAACTGCTTGGCCTGATAGGTTAGAACATAGGTGGGTTGAGTAAACGGAACAGAATGCTGGGAAGAAGGGAAGTCAGCCAGACGCCATGCCTCTCCTCTCTGGGGCAGACGAGATGAAGCTCCGACTCAAGATGGACGTAGGCTAGAATCTTCCTGGTAAGTCACCACCTCGTGGTGCTACACATTAATAGAAATGGGCCAAGCAGTGTTTATATGAATACAGTTTGTGTGTTGTTATTTTGGGGCATAAGCTAGCCAGGTGGCCAGGAGCTGAGTGGCAGGAACACAGCCCACAGCTCCTACTACTGAATGGTGCCCAGACGTGGATAACTGAATCCACAGAAAGCCTGAGAAAGCTTGGGAAATAATAAAGCATGTTTTCTTGGTAGCAGCAATTTCTCGGGTCTGCTCTGCTTGCTAGAGGCAAGCAAGTGCTCTCATCTAAGAGAGGTTTCCTGACTCAGCTTTAGCTGCAAAACCCTGCAGCTCTTTTAAGAAGTCCTGCCACGAAACACTTAAACAATGTTGATGAAAAGCTGAACGCATGCTTTTTGGTTTTCAGTCGTAGCAGGAAAAAAGCTGCACCTTTTAAAATGCCGGCTTTGTGCCATCCTGCCAGGGCAAACTCTGACTCTTTGAGGCAGGAGGTCAGCTACAGAGAGAGCATTTGAGTGTTGTAGTTTGCTTGACCTACAATCTGCCCTACGCCCAAGATGTGCTGAGTTAATGGCAGCACAGAACTTATCAAATTGGAGAATGACTGGTCTAATTTGAGACCTATACCACAAGAGGGAGGCCACACTAGATACTGCCTAGATGGCTAGAAACCAGAGGCTGTGTTGGGAAAAAAAATCAATGAAATGATTACTAATGATATTCTGCTATACTCATAGATCAATGCCTAACCCATTGTCATCAGAGAGGAGTCATCCAGGAGCAGATGGGAGCAGATGGAGAGACACACAGTTAAACACCAGTAAAACCCCACAGAAGTGGGGTGGAGTGAGAGGGGCTGAGGACAGGAGAACACAGTACACAGAGTCAACTAAGTAGAGCTCATAGATCACAGAGACTGAATCAAAAAACATGGACCCTGTATGGAACTGAGTTAATTCCTCTGCACATACATTATGGTTGTGTAGATGGGCATTTTTGTGGGACTCCTAACAGTGGGAGTGGGGGTCTCTGATTCTTTTGTCTGCTCATAAGTCTGCCTCATCAAGTGGGCATAAAGTGAGGCTTTATGGCTATTTTTGTTGCAAATTGCTATGTCATCTTCGGTAGATATCCACAGAAGGACTGTTCTTTTATTATTTTTTGAAGGGAAAGTAGATTTGGGGGAGAGCAGGGGTTGGAGGAATGGGAAGAGTGGAGGGAGAAGAAACTATAGTCAGGATGTCATATATGAAAGAAGAATAAGAGAAAAACACATGAGAAGGAAGATGAGGAGAGAAGAAGAAAAAAAGAGGAAAAGGAGGAAGAAGAAAAAAGAAAAGAAAGGAGGAGGAGAGGGAAGGAAGAAGATAAGAAGAAAAGAAGAAGGAGGAGGAGGAGGCAGAAGAGGAATAAGGCAGAAGATAGAAGGCAGAAGGTAGAAGGCAAAAGCAGCAGCAGCAACAGCAGCAGTTTGTAGCCTACCATGAGAAATATTTGCTGAAGAAAACTCCCTTATCTATTACAAAGAGTTGGGTTGTTGGATCCTAACAAAGGAGTCCAATTTCCAGCACATACTTGGGTTGTATCCACTGTTGTCAAGCTTTTAAAAAAAAATGAGTTCTCACTATCCTACCTAGGTCAGCCTTGAACTCCTGGGCTCAAGACATCCTGCCTCCTCAGCATCTGAGTAGCTGGGCTTATAAGCACACACTATGCTTGCCTCACTGAGCCAATCTGTGATGGTGACTGAATTCTGAGAGGTACCATTGTTCTGTTCAGATAACATGAAGTGAATATCAATGTCCAATACTAGTTAGCTCTGCTCATCTCATCACAAGGAAGCAAACTCCTTCTGCCAAGATGAACACAAACTAAAGATAAAAAGTCCATGCGCCTGAATGAGTCTTTCCTAACCCCAGACCCTCTGGTCCCTTTCCCCCAAGTAGGAGTCAGCAAATTGCTCTGGAGAGGGGAGACTGCTACAAGGAACATCTACAGAACAGTTCATCCAGCCCCAGCACACCACAAACCCGTCCTCCCATGAGAACCAACTGTGAATCTGGGTTTCTGACCTACCAGACAGGTTACAGCCTCCCAAACTCAGATCCAGAGCAGAAAATCCCTCTTGAGTTTATAATGCCCTCATGGCCACTGAACGTCACACAAAGTGGGATTTTTTGCTTTGTTTTGTTTTTGACACGAGTCTACTGTTAGTCCAAGACTCCTTCCAACTTACAATCCTCCTGCCTCTGTTTCCTGAGTGCAACTGCTGGTATTTAAGCATATGCCACAATGCCTGACAAACACGGATTTTTAGATAAAAGCTAATAAAATTCACTTTCTTCTTGAGGAAGAAAAGTATTCTATAGAGCCAGGATAGAGCAGCATATTTTCTTTATGGATATTTTCAACCATATAGCTTAATGCAGATGCAGATGCCCTCTTATCCAGGCTGCCAAGGTGCCTCTTACCCACAGATAATGCATGACTTCAGAGGCATATGCGTCCTAAGAAATAATGTTCTGGATAAGGAGGGGAGAAGTCCTCGGGTAAATTTTCAGCTTTCCATTTCTGGGAAAGCACCTCTACCTTTTGCTCCCTGGAGGAGTTGGTGTTAATCTTTGCTCTTTGCACCTCTATGTGGCATCCATTCAAGCAGCTGGGAACTGTGCATGGGAGAGGGAATCAGAGTGAAACTCACAAGAGGGTTTCCAAAAACAACATCACACATCAGAGCCACAGCACGAGGGCGCCATGACGATACCTATCGGTGTTACTCACGTGGTGTTACTTGTGGTGCCCGTGCTGAAGGTCAGGATGAGGAAAGCTCATCGTGTCCTGTAATTTACACAAGTCTCCTGCCCTCATGTGCCTCAGTTTCCTCATTGGAAAAGAATGAATGGGACAAACTACCCACAGTTCACACAGGGTTCACAGTTGGGGAATCTGCATGGGTTTTAACACACAAATAAGTATTTACATTCTACTTCACTTACAGCTTCTGTAAAAACTGCATTCCATGCCATGCTTGAAATGTTCCATAGCTCAGTTCAGTAAGTAAATTGCACCCAAGGTTCCTAAAGTCATTTAAACAAATTAAAAACACATAAGCCAAAGAAAACATTTTTCAGAACAGTTATCATATAACAATCACTTTAATATACATATGATGAAACATAACCTTTCTCAGAAATGGTTTCAATGTTTTCTCGACTCAAAGAAAATCTCATTGTGGATGATATGCAATGCACTAACTACAGTGAATTACAAGCAGATCCTTCTTTCAATGACCTTCCTTCTCTAGGAAAGGGTTTCACAACTCAGTACCACTGAAATTCTAGGCTAGACCACTCTGCTATGGAGGTTTGTCCTGTACATTGGAGGATGTTTATAACATCTGTGGTGTCTGCATATTAGATATCTTTTGCAAATCCAGTTGCCAAGGGTCACCTGGGTACACAGCCACACTGACTAAAAACTAGTGGTGTGCTATGATTCAAGTTTCACTCACTTTTACCACAGACTAAAGGAATGTGGGCTGGGGAGATGGCTCAGTGGGTAATGATGCTTGCCACCAAGCCTGAGTTCAAGCCCTAGGACTCACACTGTAGAAGAATAGAACTCAAGTTCTGTGATTTACATAAGCATGAAAATGCACACACATCCACATGGGTGTACACACACACACACACACACAGAATTTGCTATGTAGTTACTTTCTATTAGCCACAAAATTTGCTTCATTTGTATACTACATAATGGGTTTCATCACGGCAGTTTATATTATATATATGTGTGTAGTATATGTATATATGCATATATTGTATCTTTCTTATTATCCTTACTGCCACTCATTATCCCTTTTTGTACCTTTTCTCCTCACAGAGTCTCCCTTTTCCTTTCATGCTACACACACATACACACACACACACACACACACACAAAAGAAATCTAGATTTCAATTGATAGAAAAGATGGCATTTTGTCTTTCTTTCTCCCATTGTCCTCTCTCGTTTAAAACCTTTCTAGACTTCTTTCTTGCCCTCCATAGCCCATCTTCTACTTTCATGCCACATATATGTGTATCTACATGTAAGTCTAAGGGTTATGGATTTAGCTCATTGATAGAGTGCTTACTTAGCAAGTACAGAGCCCTGGGTTTGATCCCCAGCATGAGAGAAACCATGTAACAATTGTCCTTCTAAGTCTGGCTATTTCCTACTAGCAAAATTTTAAAATTTTAACCATGTAACAGATTAAGTAGCATGGGGGTTATAAAATCCAAAATATAAATGGGTTATGTTTGTAACTTACATATACTTCAGAAAAGGTAATGATTCAAATGTCCCTCTTTCAATATAGCGTATTTTATTGCAGGATAAATCCCTAGGAAAAGTAAAAGGGAAATATTGCTTTGATTAGCTATTAGATATCTAATTAGTATGAATAAACAACAGAATTGTTATTTTATTGTTTTGTCTAAACTCTAAACCTTTGGATTTCTACTTGAAATCTCTAGAGCCCCTACCCCTATCCACATCTATCCTAAACATCTCAACCTTTGTGATCTTCATGTATAAATACATAGCTATAGACACTGGGAAATTTCAGAGAGAGTCTTTCCTGAGAGAAGAATTATTAAGTGACGTTTGTTTCTGAAACAGGGTCTTTCTGTGTAGAATTCAATCCTCTCACCTCTGCCTCCTGAGCACTGAATGCACAAGCACAACTTTGGCCTCTGGGGACGTTAGAAGATAGAAATCAGCCCTGTTCTCGACTTACTGAGTTGGTAACTGGAGCGGGGGTGTTGTCATAATGAAGTTCTAACAAGCTCTCCAGGTGATGCAAGGAGTATCCTTTTTACAGTGCCATGGTCCCATACATGCCTCCTGGATTTGGCATTCAAATCCAAAGGTCTGGCTCTGTTCCTTGTTATACTATGAAGGTGCTCATGGCACTCCTCAAACTCTTTGATGTGTTTTGCCTTTTTCTTCATTTGTTATTAGTGTTTAACACGTTCTCCCCAAAGGGCCTGTTTGATGATTCCCACTGACTCTTCAAGGTTTTATTCAATTGAATTGGTGTAGCAACAGCTTCCCTAAACCAAATTCATGTCTTCTCTCCTCTTCTGTACTCTAGATACAATTTATACCTCAGTGACAAAAAAAAAGAAAGAATGGATGAATGTGTAATGTGTGGAGGTCAGAGAACAGTTTTCAGAGATCAGTTCCTGTCTTTCACTTTGTTGAAGCAGGACTCTCTTGTTTCAGCCACACTGCTGACTGGAGGCTAGCTGACTGAAGATGCTTCCAGTTCTCTCCTCTGCCCCCTTCTTTTCGAAGCAGACCTGGGATGAAAGATGCACACTACTGCATCTGTCCTTTTTCTAATGTGGGTTTGGAGGATCAAATATGGGTTGCTGGGCTTTCCTGGCTAGTGCTTTACCCATCCCCATCCCTCATTACTTCAAAAATTATTTTATTTCTATTTATTTATTTGTGTGTGTCCATGTGTCTGTGCAGGTGCTCACAGAGACCCCAAAAGGGTATCATATCCTCTGGAGCTAGAACTACAGGAGGTTGTGAGTTCCCTGATGCGGAAGCTGGGAACCAAACTCTGGTCCTCTGCAGAGCAGCAAGTGCCCTTAACTGCTGAGCCATCTCTCCAGCCCCCTCCTGCTTTGAAATCATTTTTGTACCCCTTCTTCTAATTACAAACCCCTGGAAGCATGGAGTCTAACTCATCTACATTGCCCACCAAGTTTGATAATGACACAAATATTTGAGTGAACTCAAATATTTATAAAATAAACACATAGTTGGTGAGTTCAAGAAAAGTGGCTTATCTGCAAGGAATTCAGTGTATGACTTTATGGCTGATGCCTCTCCATCTCTGCAGCACTGAGATTCATGCTCACTCATGGGTTTGTTCCTCTTGAAGTCGGTAAATTTTAAGAGGGAAGTAACCCAGTCTTATTCATCTCTGTGCCTCCAATAATAGACACAGTATTTGGCATATTCTATTTTAGTACATTTTTTTAATTGAGGGACATTTAAATAAATGAATGACAGTAAATTATGTCAATAGGAAATAACTATTTACAAACTAAAATAAAGAAGAGGACTACTCTACTCAGTTATTTTATTATTTCCTCCAAACATTTTGTACAGTTTGGGAGTTCAGATGCAAAAGGTCCCCAAAAATACCAATACGAAAGTAGGACCAGTGCGATTGTGGCCATTCTCTAAGTGTCCAGAGAAGGAAAATGTTTCTGGCTTTGTTTAAGATGAATCTCACTATGTAGTCCTAGATGGCCTCAAACTAGAAATCTGCTTGCCTCCAGTGCTGTGGTTCAAGACATGTGCTACTAGTCCCATCTTTTACTATTTTGTTTTGTTTTTTGTTTTCGAGACAGGGTTTCTCTGTGTCACTTTGTTGTTTGTCCTAGAACTAGCTCTTGTAGACTAGGCTGGCCTCGAACTCACTGAGATCCTCCTGTCTTTGCCTCCCAAGTGCTGGGATTAAAGGCGTGTGCCACCACCGCCCAGCTCATCCTTTATTGTTTTATCAGTGAATGTCAGGAGCACCTCTGGTATGTTTGCGTCAAGGAAACTTTTGTAGTATTTCATAACCACTATTCAATATCTATTTTCACATGGACATAAAAAATTATTACATTAAAAACTGTAATACCAGTCTGTTCTCCTAATGACTTAATCATGTTAGTAATACTATTTATGTAATCTAGCATTTAGTTACTTATTTAGTATTTCAGTGTCAATTAAATTCAGACTAAATTATTAAAGAAACTGGATATAATGGCACATGCACACAACCCTAGCACTTGGGAGGCAGAAGTAGTATGAGGATTGTTACAAATTGGAGGTCAGCCTGGGATGAGACCTAGCCTCAAAAAAAAAAAAAACATGGGGTATCATCATGATTGATAGAGTGCTTGCCTAGCATTCACAAAATCTTGAATTTTACCCCCAAAATTGTATAAATTATGTAATAATGAATGCCTATAATCCTAGAACTTGGGAAATAGAGGCAAGAGATTCAAGAATTCAAGGCCAGCTTTGGCTATTTAGAGAGTATAAGACAAGCCTGAGTTACAAGAGACCATATCTCAAAGAGGCAAAAACATTGTCATTCTGGGTTAAAGACCATCAAATTAATGTAGTTGTGCATTTTCTTCTCTTTGATACAACTGTTCAAAGTTAAACTAATTTCTCACATCCTACTATGCTGTCTTAAGGCCTTTTTTGCAAATTATAAATTAGTAAACATGTTAGGTTTGCAAGCCCACACACAAATCCAGAAACAATGGAACCAGCCACTATGAGCCAAAAACCTCTGAGTGGAAGGGCCAAAATGAATCCTGCCTCCTTTCAGCTGTTCTCATCAGGCACCCCATCCCCTCAACAAAAAGGGCACTGGCACAAGTCCTCTAAAGGTGTCAAACCACTCCTAATTCATGGGCTGCAGTAAACGAGAGCATGGATCAGACTTGATGGAGGTGTGACCGACTAGATCCAAATACTAGCATATGTCTTAGAAAACAAGGGTTGTGGGAGTTCCAGTAACTGCTCAGACCTTACTAACGTTTTCCACCTGCAAATGAAGTGCTTCTATCTGAAGCTTGTTCATATAAGTTAAGAAAATTAAAATGCACTGCTGGACAGTGGTGGTTCACACCTTTATCCCAGCACTTGGAAAGCAGAGGCAGGTGGACCTCATTGAGTTCAAGGTCAGCCTGGTTTACAAAGCAAGTTATAGGACAGCCAGAGCTGTTACAGAGAAACCTTGTCTTGAACCCCCCCCGCCCCCCCAAAAAAGGAACAGAAAAAGAAAAAAATAGAAATTTAAAATGCATAGAAGGCATTTTCATGAGATGGGGGGACTGACATAACTGCAAATTTTATTATTTTTTTGTCTTTAGAGCCAGGGTCTTGCCAAGCAGCCCTGGAATTGGTATGAAACCCACTATGTAGACCACAAAGACCCACAACTTGTAGAAATCCTCCTATTTTCTACCTCTTCAGTGTTGGGATTGCAGTCAACAATTTTATTGCTTGAAATGATGTTAGTATCTGATTCAAATCCCTTGTTCATCCATAGATAATTTATATCTTAAAAAATAGATGTGCTTAATTAACTTACAAAATCTGGAGGGATAGCAGGCCTTCAAATGAATCCTTATGTAATTCAGTCAGGTGATTTTCACTGAGGTTTCTGGAAGATTAAAAGGTTATCTGGATCAAAAATCGTCAAACAGATGGAGAACATCCAGTGGTGACATGGGATGGAGAAATACAAGATGTCATATGCTATTGCCTAGAGCATAAATTGTCATCAGCTCTTTTGGGAGCAATTAAAATTTTATATATGTAATGGTCTCCACCCTAAAGATTTTATTTCTAGGTATCTAGCCTATAGAAACACTTGTCTGGGGTATACAGGATGCTTAATTCAGTCCTATATGAAATATTATGCAGAACTGGAAATGAGGAGTATGAGCCTCTACATATGGAAAAGGAAGCTTTAAATATCATGAAATGAAGACATCAAGCTATCAGATGTTATCAATTATGTAAAAGTGATAAGGAAAGCAGCAACACTGTTTGCTATATGCAAATATGTCTGGAAGGATATATATCAAACTCAGAGTAGCAGTTACCTCAGATCTGAGGGATTATGGTACAAGGAAGGTTTCACTATTCCTCTTACTAATTTATAAACATTACAAATGTCACCATAGATGGCTTCTGTACTGGAAAACAAATTTTCCTTTCAATGAAAACACCGCATTTAAAATAAAAACTTTGCCTACAGAGGTAAGGTTCCAACTCAGGGCTCGTGCAGCAGGCAAGCGCACTAACACTGAACCACACCTAGTCCTCATGCAGCTTACAGGAGAAGTTCAATTAGTACCAATTCATTTTTTTACTTCGAGCCATTAAAATTCCCTATCTCTATTTTAAAGATTCCATGTCTAGCTATCTATTCTGCAGAAATTCACTGGGAAGAACAGAGGAAATATCTTTTCTCAGACATAATGACCTCAAAATCTGGACCAAAAATAAGGGCCTTGGTCCAATACTTTGTACAACATTTGGAGAGAACATGTACTACTCACAGTTTCTCAGCCCAACGGTATGCTCTCCATACATTTTTGTCAATGTAAGAAATATCATTTCCTTGGAAATTCCTGTGAAGAAACAGTTCATATACTTGAGTAAATAGGAAAAGACTAAGCAGAAGCAGTAAAATCATCGCACCCTCATGAAGGTGATCAATGCAGAACGAAGAAAACCACCAATCTTCTAATTCCAAGATCTATCAGTTCCCGAGGGAGCACACTTAGCAACACAGGGCTGCTGGAGCAAGCTAAGACCTTCCTTGCAAGTTGAACTTGGAATATGACCAGCCTCTTGGTTAGAAAATGCTAGTTAATTACTGAGTATTTTTCTCAAAAATAATTGCATTTAAATAAAGTACTTCTACAAATCAATAAAAAATAATGATTAATAATTGAACAGGAAAATAGGTGAATTTTTTATCATCATTAGCAAGTAAGAAACCCTGATATAGGTACCATCAAACCTTTGCCAGAGGGCGGTCTGCCGAAGCATGTGTGTTAGAAAGAGGAGGAAATTCGAATTAGTCAAAGTGATGTGCTGGTGTGGAAATAGTTCTTGGTCACGCTACTTAGGGAAAAAGCACAACATCACTAATGAAAGTTTTACCTCATCTGTGAACAACACAAATGAACCGGAAGGAAGGACACATGACAAAATGTAACTGGAGTTTATTTTGGCTTGTAGGACACAGAAGTGCAACAAGCTCCATGGAATGAATTTTCTAGATTATCCTATAAACTCTGGGTCTTTCATTTCTATTTTGCATGTGTGCATGTGGAGACCCGAGTCTGATGTTAGGGCATCTTCAATCATTCTCCTACTTTACTGAGACGGAATCTTTAATCCAGCCTAAAGTTCACTAGAATGGTAGACTTGCTAGCCAGATGGTTCTGAAGAGTGTGCTTCTGACATTCAAGGCTGTAATTATTGATAGACTGCGACATAAACCTATCATTTACATGGATTCTGAGGATCTGAACTCTAGTCCTCACACTTGCAATTGGACCACTTTAATGAGTGAGGAACCTCCCTGCTGTCCCAACCCTTCACTCTTTTTTGAGGTGCTAGTAATGGAATTCAGGGCATTTTGTGTGCCAGTCAAGTATTGTACCACTGAGCTATATTCCTAGCCCTCTGTTCATTATGAGACAGGATCTCATTAAGTATAGTCTAGCCTGGCCTTGAATTTGTGATTCTCAATCTTTAGTTTCCCAAGTACTAGGATTAAGGGTATATACTATACAGCAGGCTTCTATGACTTTTTTTTTTTTTTTTTTTTTTTTGGTTTTTCAAGACAGGGTTTCTCTGTAGCTTTGGTGCCTGTCCTGGAACTAGCTCTTAGAGACCAGGCTGGTCTCAAACTCACAGAGATCTGCCTGCCTCAGCCTCCCGAGTGCCACCCCCCCCCCAGCTCCATGACATTTTTAAAAAAATGGGAATATATCCTTGAATGGCACATGCTTAAAAGAAACTGTTAAATACCTAATTTATGTTCATTTTCAACTCTGTGGCTCACTTTAAGCATTTACTTTTAGTTCTACTCAGTGAAGACTTTCTTGCTTAGTTTAAACACTTTTTCTCGTGATAGGGAAGAAAGAAATTCACTCACTTGATAGTGGACATCCCAGTCAATCCCAAACTGTTTGATTTTATGTTCACTAATAAGAAAAATGCCTAAAACTGAACTCTCATTCCTGACTGCTGAGTCTATCTGTTAAATTGCCATCCTTATCTTTATCTAGAACAGAGACTGTGGTCTCATTTTTTATTTGTATACTTCAATCCCCAATTTTGTTTGAGGCGCACTCTCACCATGTAGCCCTGGACTCGTGTAGAACTCACTATGGAGATGAGGCTGGCCTCAATCTCACAGAGATCCACCTTCCTCTGCATCTCAAGTTCTGGGATTAAAGGTGTGCATAACCATGTCTAGTATCACTCACTAAATCCTATCTTCTCTTACTCTGTGAGGATTCGGGGTTTTCTTCCTACTCCCGTAGTAGCCACAGTGGTCCAACTCTTGCTCACTTTAGTCCTAGATTTTGCTCGATATTTATATATGGTCATCAAGAATTAAGTTTCCTGTCTGGATTACTCTACAAGAGGATGCTAAAATGATCCTCTATCTGAGTGTTAAGACTCATGCCTGTATTTTCCATTTGAGACGCTGAGGCAGGACGATCATGAACTCAAGGCCAGCCTGTATTACATAGCAAAGTTCCACCCTCTTAATACTTTTTCAGTATTTTTTAGAAATGTATAATGGTTCTTCTTCCATATTGCACTCTGACTTTCAAACCACTAGAACTGATATTCCAAATATTTCATAATACCTCTCACTGTTTTCTAATTCAATCTTTTCTGGTAGACTAGTCTACTAAATCCCAATTCTTGTAAGCTATGCCTTTGGCTATGCTGTAATACCTATTTTTACTTTATTTAAAAATGAGACACTCTTTGAACCAAAGGGAAAGTTTTAATGTACCCATTCCCCTTTCCCCCATCTATTATTTCATGTTCCTAAGAAAATGCCACACATATATGGCTCTCATACTTCTTATCCCTGAATAGTGCACACAAAACATGAAAAATATTAAAAAACCAGGAACAAAAATGAGCTCTGGACATAACTAAGATTACAAAGCTAACATTCATGTAGGCTAAGAACTAAGATAAGTATTCCATGTAGTAAACTAAACCTTATAACAGTCCTATGAAACAGGAGTCATCAAACTTCCCATTTTACAGATGAGGAAGTTAATTCACAGCTAAATACTTTATGCAGGGTTACAGAGCTTAGGCCAAACCCCAGGAGTCCAGCTCCAGAATCTACTCTAATCACTCTGATACATCCTCACTGAAATAAATTATAAAGAGGATGGAATGAAACAGAAGAACAAAGGTTAAACAATGATATAATGGAACTAAATAAGAATGAATACAGAAAAATAAGAAGAGCTGTAAAATTGAGGACAAAGAAAAGTTGGCAAGTCAAGGTAAGAGCAGAAAATCAATGAGAATTAGAGTGACAAGGAGGGCCCAGGAAAGCTTTGAAGAAAAAGGTGCTATGTCAGGCAAATGTAAAACAGAAATAAAGGTGAGTCTTACAAGTTAGTAAAAGTGTCGTTGTAGGAGTCGGGCTTTGGCACAGGCACTTGGTGGAGTCTCCGCTCTGGGCTGAGATGAACACACAGCAGTGTCTCATTTTCACACAAGCAGAACTCACATAGGTTGATGTACATGTAGGCATTTTGTTCCATAGTTAAATCTTTTTCTGTAGTGGAATTTTCAGAATATGGAGTTATGGTAAGTTCCATTTTCGAAAACTGATCTGTAGGTGGAAGTGTAATTTCAGGGCACTTTGGAGTAGGAGCTGTAGTTGTTGGGACTGTAGAATGTGCAGCTTCTGGAGAAGCAGCTGTAGTTGTTGAGACTCCATACTGTGCAGCCTCTGTAGAAGCAGCTGCAGTCTCTAGGACTTGAGAAGGTTTAGTCTCTATAGTTGATGAATCTGAACGCTGAGCTTCAACATGAACTAAAGTTAGAGCTGCTGTCTCAAAATGTTCTAGAAATTGAGCCTCGGTCTCCATAGGTATCTCAGAAGTGTGAGCTGGGGAGTCCTTCATAGGGGCAGAACCTTTAACCATTGTATTAGGTTGTCGAGTTATTGAAAATTCTGAGTGTAAATACTGAGCTGTGACTTGAGTTAGGTTTGAATTTTGAACCTGAATCTTCTCATCAAGTGGGAGTACCTCTTCAGGGTTATTTAGAGGAAGGGTAGTAATATTCCCTGGGGCTTCCAAAGGTTCACTCTCTATCTTAGATAGTTCAGTTAAAGCATGCTCCACATCAAGATGGTAAACTTGGACCTCAGGTGACACTGTATGCTGAGTTTGATAACTTGGCATTGCAGCTTTACTATCATGGAACCCTGGAGCTCTGGTAACAAGCCCCTCATGCGGCTGTGGAGGCTGAGAGGTCTTTTGCACAGGTTCAAAGAGTCCTCCCTCAGTAGTAGGTTGATGAGTTATGGTAACTTCCAAATCTGGAGGATGAACCGTGATTTCAGTTGTGTTTGGAGGCTGAATGTGAACCTGTTCTAGAGGTGTCACTTGAGAATGCACTGGACGATCTGTAGTCTCACTGAGAGCTGTGGGATGAGGACCCTCTGTAGTAGGCTCTGCAGTTACAGTGAGTTCCATGTCTAAGGGATGATATGGTTTTGTTAGATACTCAGCTTTACTCTGAATTAGACCTTGAACCATGCCCTCCTCATATCCTCGAGTTTGAACGACAAACTCATTAGGTGGTTTTCTAACTTCAGCAGTGGTCCTCTGCAAATTTTCAGGACTGTTTTCTAGAGTAGATGAGTTATGATCAAGGTTAACTACAGTTTTAGTTGGAGTTCTTGTACGAGGAGCGAAAACTTCTGGGTTCAGGATCACACTGTGATCTGAACGATGAACACTAGTCTCCTGTGGAGTTGGACGAAAGTGAGTTCCTGTAGGAGGCTGAGAAGGCTGAGATGAGATCCTGGGTGGTGCTGGATTCTCAGCTTGACCCTGAATTGGTATTGGAACTGTCACCTCTTGAACTACACCCTCTTTAGGTGGTGCTGTAATCTGAGTTGTGCTCTCGTGCATACTTTGTGAAAGCTCTCCCTCATTAATAGGTTGATAAGTTACAGTAAGTTCTAGATCCAAATGCTGAACGGTGACTTCAGGTATCTGAGTTGTGTGCTTACTGTGAACAGGCTCTGGATATATCACCAGAGGGTACTCTGGAGGAGGAACTGTAGTCTCCCTTGGAGTTGTAGGATGGTGAGGCTCTCTAGTAGGCTCTGAACTTTCGGTGAGTTCTAGATCCAAAGGCCTAAATGATACAACAGCTTGATCCTCAGTTGGTATTGGAACAGTCACCTCCTGATATACTGGGGTTAGAGATACAGCCTCTTTAGGTGGTTCTGTAATCTGGGTTGTGGTCTCTTGAATGCTCTGAGAAAATTCTCCCTCAGTAGTAAGCTGTGGAGCTATGGTAAGTTCCAAATCCAAAGGTTCAGCTGTGGCTTCAGTTGGGTTTGGATGTTGAGAGTGAATACTTTCTGGATATATCACCAGAGGGTGCTTTGGAGTTGTAGGATGTTTAGCATCTCTTGTAGGCTCTGAAGTTATGGTGAGTTCCAGATCCAAAGGCTGAAATGATACAACATGTGTTGTTGGATACTCAATTTGATCCTGACCTGGTGTTGGAACTTTCATCTCCTGATATACTGGGGCTGGAGGTGGTTCTGTAACTGGACTTGTGGTCTCTGGAATAGTTTGAGAATGTTCTCCCTCAGCAGTAGTTTTATGAGTTATGGTGAGTTCCAGTTCCAAAGGCTGAACTGTGGCTTCAGAAGGGTTTGGATGCGGAGGGTGCTGTGGGACTGTAGGATGCTGAGGCTCTCTGGTGGGCTCTGAAGTTATGGTGAGTTCCAGATCCAAAGGTTGAGATGAAGGAACTACTTGATGCTCAGTTTCTGTTGGAACTGTCGCCTCTTGATATTCCTGCTCTTGAGCTACAACCTCCTTAGGTGGTTCTGAAATTAGACTTGTGGTCTCTGGAATAGTTTGAGAATGTTCTCCCTCAGCAGTAGTTTTATTAGTTATGGTGAGTTCCAGTTCCAAAGGCTGAACTGTGGCTTCAGTTGGGTTTGGATGCGGAGGGTGCTGTGGGACTGTAGGATGCTGAGGCTCTCTGGTAGACTCTGAAGTTATGGTGAGTTCCAGATCCAAAGGTTGAGATGAAGGAACTACTTGATGCTCAGTTTCTGTTGGAATTGTCGCCTCTTGATATTCCTGCTCTTGAGCTACAACCTCCTTAGGTGGTTCTATAATTAGACTTGTGGTCTCTGGAATAGTTTGAGAATGTTCTCCCTCAGGAGTAGTTTTATGAGTTATGGTGAGTTCCAGTTCCAAAGGCTGAACTGTGGCTTCAGTAGGGTTTGGATGCTGAGGGTGCTGTGGGACTGTAGGATGCTGAGGCTCTCTGGTAGGCTCTGAAGTTATGGTGAGTTCCAGATCCAAAGGTTGAGATGAAGGAACTACTTGATGCTCAGTTTCTGTTGGAACTGTCGCCTCTTGATATTCCTGCTCTTGAGATACAACCTCCTTAGGTGGTTCTGTAATTAGACTTGTGGTCTCTGGAATAGTTTGCGAATGTTCTCCCTCAGCAGTAGTTTTATGAGTTATGGTGAGTTCCAGTTCCAAAGGCTGAACTGTGGCTTCAGTAGGGTTTGGATGCGGAGGGTGCTGTGGGACTGTAGGATGCTGAGGCTCTCTGGTAGACTCTGAAGTTATGGTGAGTTCCAGATCCAAAGGTTGAGATGAAGGAACTACTTGATGCTCAGTTTCTGTTGGAATTGTCGCCTCTTGATATTCCTGCTCTTGAGCTACAACCTCCTTAGGTGGTTCTGAAATTAGACTTGTGGTCTCTGGAATAGTTTGAGAATGTTCTCCCTCAGCAGTAGTTTTATGAGTTATGGTGAGTTCCAGTTCCAAAGACTGAACTATGGCTTCAGTAGGGTTTGGATGCGGAGGGTCCTGTGGGACTGTAGGATGCTGAGGCTCTCTGGCAGGCTCTGAAGTTAGGGGGAGTTCTAGGTCTAAGGGCTGAAATGAGACAGTAAGTGATGCCGGATACTTAGCTTGATCCTGAGTTGGTATTGGAATTGTCATCTCATGATATTCTAGACCTTGAGTTAAACTCTCTTCTGGAAGTTCCGTCACTTGATTTGTGGTCTCTTGCATAGTTTGAGAAAGTTTCTCCTTAGGTTTTAGATTTACGGCGACTTCTAGATCCAAAGGTTGAATTGGGTTTTTAGTTGGGTTTGGATGTTGAGACTCACTATGATGTGGATGTGGAAGTTTTACTTGAAAATGTGGATTTACAGTTCTTTTTGGTAGTATATAAGGTTTAGTTTCTGGACTAATTCCTGGGGTTACAGTAACTTCTAGGTCCAAAGGCTGAAATAAACCATTAGGTGATAGTGTATACTCAACTTGATCCTGATCTGGCCTTGGAACAGTCATCTTGTGTGCTGGAATGTGAGTTACAATATTTTTCAGTGGCTTTGGACGCTGTGGAATCACTTTATGGGTTAGAGAAAATTTTCCTTTTCTACGGAGTTTTAAAGTCTGAGCTACAGTGGGCTTCAGCGCTAGAAATGGTTTTGGATTCTCATGGAGGTCTGTGGGATGAGACAGGGTTATTTGTTGATGTAAAAAAGGTCTTACTCCCATACTGTGACTCGGAGGCAGTTCTGAGGCTTCCTGTTGAGTTGAATAAAGGTGTACCTCTTTAAAGTGGTGTGTTGTCTGAGATATGGCCTCCTGGAAGGCTAGAGATTCAGTTTTGGAGAAATATGGACGTTTTGAAAGGGCATTAGTCTGAATCTGTGAAAATTTACCTTTCTCAGTAGAGTCTATAGGCTGACGTAAGTCTTCTTGTGGTAATGGAACTGATCCATCCTTCAGAGAAGGTTCTGGAGTTATGGTAAGTTCTAGGTCCACATGTTTCACAGTGGTTTTATATGACTTTGGAAGTTCAGTTCTGAATGTTGCCTCTAGATCTGCAGATGAAGAAAACCTATCTGTTATTGAAGGCCAAGTTGAGCTCCCCTGCTGACTTGGATACGGTTCCTCAGGAAATTCTTCAGGTTGGGTTGGGACCCCTTGACTAACTGGAGAATGATGATCTTCTTTAGGGTTGGTTTGATGATCAATTGGGATATTGTGTGATGCTGAAAAATAAACTTGACCATGACCCAGGGATGAAACTGTTACCTCATGGTAACCTGGAAGTTCTTCATCGGGCAGCTCTAGCATCTGTTCTGAAGTCTCCTGCTGTGCTGGAAAGGGTTTTCCTTCTTCAGAGATCTGTGATATTCCAGTTGTGTCTTCTTGCTGGCTTAGAGGTTTATGATGCAGAATAGGTTCTGGGGACTGATATAAAACACCCTGTTGTTTTGACCGTTCAACCTCTTCAGATGCTGTAGCCTCATGGTACACAGTTCCCATCGCAGCTACAGGATTCTCTGTTACTGTAATCTCCAGATCTGGAGGTTGACCAGTCACATAAGACAGGCTAGAATGCTGAGTTTGATAGTGATCTGGAGGCAAATCTGTCACTTCATGATGCTCTGGAGACTGAGCTGCTTGTTCCTGCTCAGTTGCAGAAGGTTTAAACTCTTCAGCATACTCTAAGGCTTGAGCTGGTACCTCCAGCTGGCTTTGAAATTGACCCTCTCCAGAAGGCTCTGAAGCCTGAGCTGGAAGCTTCTCCTCATGGAGAAAGGGTTCCATCTGCTCAGTATACTCCGAAGGATGCACTGGGGATGCCTGCTGGGTCAGAGAAGATTCCGTCTCCTTGGTAGGTTCTGAAGTTATGGTAAGTGCCACATCCACGGGTCTAACTGTAACATGTGGTAAGTAATAATGGTGCTCTTCATTTGGATCTGGCTGGACTTTGTGAATTGGTGGAGTTTCAACCACATTCTCAATAGGGGACTCTGGAGTTTGAAGTGGAGCCTCTTGTTCAACTGGAGGGAGCTCTGCAGGTTGAACTGAAGCTTCTGGCTGGTTTCCAGAACCCAATTCTACCTCCTCAGGAGACTCAGAAAGTTGACCTGGCTGCTCTAGTTCACTGAGATTAGAGTCATCCTCCAGAAGAGGACCTGGATGTTGAGATAAATCTTCCGGCTGCATTGGTAAAGGTCCTAACTCCTCTGTTTCCTCTTGAGGCTGAACTGGAGACTCCAAATCAACTCCAGAAGATTCAGCCTCCTCAGAATACTCAGAAGGTTCAGTTGGCTGCTGCTGCTGGCTGATGAAATGTTCAGTTTCAACAGGAGGACCGGGAATCTGAGTTGGAGTCTCCTCCTCATATGGAGATGACTCATTCTCTGATCTAGGTTCAGCAGTTATTTTAGGTTCCATATCTGCAGGCTTACCTGTAATCATGGGCGAAGTATAATGGAGAAATTGAGGTTTTGAACTGTGGTTAGCTATACTCTGCATAGAGGATTCTGGAACTGGAACTGTACCTTCTTGCTCAACTAGAGGACTGGTTTCTTTGGGAAGCTTTGTAGGCAGAGCTGGAGCTTTTAGCTGGCTACCAGAATTTCCAAGGTTTTCAGGAAGCTCTAAAATCTGAGCTGGGGCCTCTTGTTGGGTTGATGAAGGTTCCAACAACTCAGAACTCTCTGCAAACTGGGCTAGGGTCTGCTGCTGGCCCAGAGTAGCTTGTACCTCCTTATCTGCCTCTGAAGCCACAGGATTCACTGTCACATTTGGCAGGTTTGAGTGCTGAGCTTCATTTCTATTTGGAGGTGGACCACGTATTTCAGGATGAACTGATGGTTCCTCAGAAGGAAGCTGATGGTGAGCTGGGTCTTCTTTTTGGATTGAAGGTTCATCATTCAGATACTCAGTGCCAAGTTCCGCAGGCTCTGGGTTCAACTCCCGAGAAGTGCTGGGGTCCTGGAATAGAAGTAAACTGTCAGTCAACTCCTCAAGTGGGGCCAACATCTCTTTGGGAGCAGGGGGCCCCAGATACTCAGTGCCCCCTTTGTCCGTCTCGGGTGCTCGAGTATGTGGGGATTTAGGTGGATGATCAGAGGGGAGCCAAGACCAGAATTTGGTTAGCACCCAGGGCTCTGAAGTCAACTGGCGTGGGTTCCCAGTGAACTCTGGAATGGGAAAAGCCAGGACCAGCTGCCACATGAAGAAAAGCCTTAGTGCACCAAAGTGCAGTAAAGACATGACAGAAAAGTAGAAACAAACAACAAAAAAGTAAAGACAAAGTGCAGTAGGGACGAGATCCACAATGCTGCCCACACTGGTGGGAAACTGAATGAAAACTCAGACCCTGGGCAAGGAGGCCTGTCCCACCCTTTATTTATGACAGCTGACCTTTGTTACAAAACCATTACTAGGCAGGGTCCCAGTTGGATTCTGCTTTCTCTCATGTCTGTGAGCTTTTCCCCTTTTGGACTCTCTTTCAAGTTTGTTGTAGAAATTCAAAAGTTATCTTGGATTATTTATATCTTATTTCTTGCTTCTGTAGCTTCTTCCTAATGTCCAGAGTAGACTGATCGATGAAATAAGCATCAAATGATGTCTGTTGTTAGAACTTTAAAAATAATCTTTAATTATAATGAACTCATACATTTTATTACTATTGTATGGTCATGTGGTACATGCCTCAACATGCATGCAGAAGTCAAAGGACAGCATATGGAGTTAGTTCTCTCCTTCCACCGTCAAGAGGCTTCCAGGGATGGAACTCTGGTCACCTGGCTTGCATTGTGAGGTGGCAAGTACCTTTATCCACTAAGCATCTGTAGAACATAAATATAAACTTAGTAATACAATACCATCTTTCTTCAAGTTTTACCTCTCATAGACCTTTTTAACTTAGACCTTCTATAATGTGCTTAACCTTTCCATGTCCTCAATTTTGATGTACATTTTGGAACACTGCTTACTTTAGGACAAAACTACCACCTACAATTCTTTCGCATCTGTGTACCTGGAACAGCGGGCTGCTTCCAGCCAACCGGCTAGCTTTACCCCAAATAACAACACACAAATTGTATTCTTTTAAACACTGCCTGGCCCGTTATCTGTAGCCTCTTATAGGCTAACTCTCACATCTTGCTTAACCCATTTTTAATAATCTGTGTAGCACCACAAGGTGCTGGCTTACCAGGAAGGATTCTAGCCTACATCTGTCTCAGTTCCAAGAATCATGGAGACTGCCTGACTCAGCTTCTATCTCCCAGCATTCTATTCTGTTTACTCCACCTACCTAGTTTTCTGTCCTATAAAGGGCCAAGGCAGTTTCTTTATTAACCAATGAAATCAACACAAAACAGAAGACTCTCCCACATCATTTCCCCTTTTTCTGTTTAAACAAAAAAGGCTTTCACTTTAGCATAGTAAGATTACACATAACAAAACAGTTATCAAGAAAAAATTACAGTTACAATATTTATATCTATTTTATCCTTTATTATAACTAAGGAAAGCTATAACTATAACTAACCATTCTTCAACTCCATCAAAGACTCCAGAAGGATATAATATTACCTAAGCAAACAAGAAGTAAGCAACTTCCAAAACTCTAGAAATGACAGAGACATCTCACTGCCTGGATAGTCATCCAAAGTTTCTCTGTACCATTGGGGCATCCATCTCCAGCCTACAGGCCCATAGTATCCAACAGACATTTCCATGAAGCAGAAAATTCCAAAGACAGTTCAGTCATTTTATGCTGTGTCCTGCAGAATGTCTCGTAGACTCTTTCATAGATCAGGAACCCCAAAAGACCATCTCACCTTTTGACAAGTTTAGTAGTCCTCTGTCTGCGTCCAGTTTATGCAACAGTCCAGGCAAGAGCAGTTTCTTGCCCAAATGACTATCAAACTCTATAAGGAGCCTCTTTGATACCCATCTCCCTCTTGAAGTAGATTGGTGCTGCCAGGAGCAGACGTGTCTCATTGTCACGAAAAGCCCTAAGTTATTAAAACATCTTAAATGCCATATTCTACAGTCTTTGAAAGATATGAAAAATGCCTATCTAACTGAAATATATCTCTATCTATCTAGAAAATCTAACTAACATGACTACAAGCTTTACTATTATCGATGATTATCCATTAGCAACCTATATTTCCTAATTATATATTACATTTTTAAATGAACTACACAATCACAATACCTTAATCAAGATCAGGAATACATATACATAGAATAAAATTGACCTTAACTTTTACCAATAGAGTAAAATTTATACCAATGTAATTATTTATATCTATCATTCTTTCTCTTTAACCTTCTTTACCAACATGCATTTTATAACTATAACCTTTCATATCTCTTCTCTCGCTTGATTGTTATACTTTCTTTATAAATTTAAAAACATTTTATGTCATACTTCAAACTGATACATGTGAATAAATAGGGTGCTTATAAACTGTAATTGCTTATAGTAATGCTCTGAGCCACACAGCTTTGTACATATGCTCCTAAATCAAGCATAAGCCATCTCATACAAAAACAGAGGGCATGGGCCACTCAGAAAGGATATAGCTAACAGACTTAATGAGACTCTGCTGTTTTTCACAGGTGAATAAAAATTATTAAGGGACTTTATGGTTCATGTTATCTGAGAAGAGAATTACTAACTCCTCTAGTTACTTGCACCTTTATGGGGAGAAACTGACACCCACAATTCATAATAGTCCCGATGCCCTTTCTACTCTGACTCAGTAATAACCTAGGGTTTACTATGCCACTGCTTCTCCTTATGATACATTCCTTATGAAGGCTGACTGTTAGATTTTATACAGATATTTATTTGTCAGAACACAAACATCTTCTGATGTCTGCTGACACCTCAATGTGCACAGAGATTCACTCCACCCAGCCTGAAAGAACTCAGAAAATTATTCACTAGAATATCCTTTCTGAATCTTTACAGCCTCACAAATATCGCAAAAGGTACAACTGCTTAAACCTGAAACCTGTTGAAAACATAAATGGTCTCTTCAAAGAAACAAAAGGGGCATTTACTTAAATACAAAGGTAAGTTCCATGTACGAATTTATCAGCAGCTGTAACCTTACTTGTGCCTTCTGTGTGCATCACTTTTTCTTTTGGTTTAATATATATTCAATGATATATACTCTTGGTATAATATATTCTCAATAGTATGAAATGACTATAAACCCCCACTATTCTCTTTTCAATTATTTTTTAAATATTTATTTATTTATTATGTATACAATATTCTGTCTGCATGTATTCCTGCAGGCCAGAAGAGGGCACCAGACCTAATTACAGATGGTTGTGAGCCACCATGTGGTTGCCAGGAATTGAACTCAGGACCTTTGGAAGAACAGGTAATGCTCTTAACCACTGAGCCATCTCTCCAGCCCCTTCTCTTTTCAATTATTCCACCCTTGAATTGCTTCTTAGACTTTTTTTTTCTGTTTACCACATTCTTAATATATAACCTTCTGTATGTAACTATCAGCAATTTTGTTTCACAGTTCAAGAGAGCTGATTTCTGACTCAAAGGTTAAGATAATGAAAATAGTTGTCTTAAAATAAGTGTTTAACAAGACCTAATAAATCCTAATGTCTGAGAGCAACACAAGGGGAACCTGAGCCATTATTAAACAGAATGATAACCGTCCTAGGTAATATTCCTTTTTTCCATGTTCCTAAATCCCCGGGCAGTTCCCCAAGCAACTAGTGGCAGGAAATGCTGGCGAGTCCCCAGAGACGGCTGCCAGAGTGGTGCAGATTCCCAGCAGCAAGGGGCAGGCAGCAGGCTCTGGGAACTGCAAGATCCCCGAGTGGGCTGGGTACAAACAGGTAGCGGGTAAAAGGCATATAGACACAGTAAATAGGCATAAAGAACACTTATTACTTAAGAGAGAGAGAGAGAGAGAGAGAGAGAGAGAGAGAGAAGAAGAAGAAGAAGAAGAAGGAGGGAGGGAGAGAGGGAGGGAGGGAGAAGAGAAAGAAGAGAGAGAGGGACAGAGAAAGAGAAAAAACCACGTGTGCACACGCCAAAAGGGAACAGCAAGAGAGGAATTTCAAGATGGCGACGAGAGGTCAGAGGTAGCTGCGAGTGGGTGTGGCTTGTCCCTTAAAGTGAACAGGGACCGAAAGAATAACATTCCCAGGTCTTGCTTACAATAAAAGCAGGAGGTTAGACACCACAGTTTGAAGGAATTGGGGCAGCGAATTCTCAAGACTGCTTCCGGGTGATTTGTGGGCATCGGCTTGGGGGGCGGTCCCTGAGAAGGCTGTGTGCTGGGAACCTCCTGGCATAGCTGGTCTCTTTGCTTCTGACCAATGTCTGTGGCGTGGAAATGTCTGGTGTCCCTTATCCTGTTTAAGGTATTGGCAGAACAAAGAAAAGTTAAATTAAGGAAAAAAAAATTTTTGGACTAGTGAATTGAGGGGGTATCTGACCTGTTTAAGGTGGATTCTTTAATTCGGCTCCCTGGAACTCACAAGAACTCCTTGGGTTTATGAAAACAGAAGTTTTAGACATATAGTGACTATGGCTTATTTTGTACAATGAAAAGTATTTTTTTTTTAAGAAATTTGATTTGAAATTTGTTTGGTGAGATAACCTGGCAAAACCTCAAGCTGGCAAAACCTCTCAGCTATCAAACTGTCAGAGATCTTTGAGAAGGATAAGATTTTTCTTGAGTTACCGATTAAAAAGTGACAGAAAACTTACTTGGTTGGCACCCAGAGCTACTCTTTTTGGGTCCTCCATGGTCGCTGAAGGTTGCACTTGACCTTTGCTGGTTAGCGCCAGGACTGCCAGGCTCCAGAAGACCCTGTGGGCTAAGAAATCTGTAGCAAGACAGGCCTACCTTGACCTGAGCAGCTAGGCTGTTGATTCCAGCGATTCCGTCCACATCTGGAGGTCTTTACTTTAGATGAAAGGCAGTTTTTCCTAATGGTCAGTGCTCAGCAGTGCTCAGCAAACTGCAGAAGGACGTTGTTCTGTGCCCATTTGTCTTCTGTCTTCTTTGGAGGAAGTGTCTGCTGCTAGGAGCCAACCTGTCTCTTTTTGTTGTGAAAAGTTTTTTAAATAATTAAATACTTAAATATCACATTGCCCAGATCTCTGAGCAGTTGAGGGCTGTTCATTAGGTATAGCTGCAGTATGGAATCTGTCTGGAAGGTTGGGTCTGAGCTTGACTGCACTGGCTCTTAACAGGCTAGATCCACACCCGTAAAAAGACAAAAAGAAAGAAAAAAACTGCTTGTAATATAAGATTAGTGGCAGAACTGACAATGGTAAAGAACAGCTTAATATTAAATATAAGGCATTTTTGTAAGAGACTTAAAAGTACATACCAGTTTAAAATATGAGACTTATGATTTTGGAGTCTGAAATGAGATGTAATGAACAATTGTTATACACAGAAAGAGTGAACAGGAATTGGGCAACGTGGATGCCTTTGATGGGCCCTATCAAAGGTATGCCACTGCATAAAACATATGTAACAGAATTAACATGAGGATTTTAGTGAAAACCGGGTGAAAGGCAGGGTATGCAGGAGTCATATTGTCCTCATTTATTGCACAGTTGTTTATTGTCTTAGTCTTTAAGTTAGATAGGTATTGAGAATTATATAGATCAATAGTCATCTAAGTTTGTCATTTATAATTAGACTAATCAGGTTCTTTAGATACATGGAGATTATATTCATTATAGATAGATAATCTTCAACCTCTTCATAGAGCTGTAGAAAATGGCCTTTAATCTAACTCGGAGTTTCATGGTAGTGAGACACAATTGCTCCTGGAAACACCGATCTATTCCCGAAAGAATGTTGAGCACCAAAGACACTTCACCTGGAGCCTTTCTTCTTGGCAGAACTGGCCTTTGGGCAAAGAAATGCCCATACCTCAACCACTGACAGAGATACAGAGTATCCATGAATGGATAAAACAGGACTGTCATATCCTGCCAAGATAGGGTGATGGAGGAAGGTCGTTGGTTAAAAAATAAAGAAACTGCTTGGCCCTCATAGGTTAGAACATAGATGGGTGGAGTAAACAGAACAGAATGCTGGGAGGAAGAGGAAGTGAGCTCAGATGCCTTAGCCCTGCTCTCTGGGGCAGACACGATGAAGATCTGTCCCAGGATGGACATAGGCTAGAATCTTCCCGATAAGCGCACCTTAGGGTGCTACACACATGAATAGAAATGGGCCAAGCAGTGTTTAAATGAATACAGTTTGTGTGTTGTTATTTTGGGGCATAAGCTAGGCAGGCGGCCTGGGAGGTGGGGCGGCAGGAACACAGCCCGCAGCTCCTACTACAGAAATGGCGCCTAACGTGGGGCACTGAATCTACAGAAAGCCTGAGAAAGCTTGGGAAATAATAGAGTAAAGCATGTTTTCTTGGTGGCAACAATTTCTTGGGTCTGATATGCTTGCTAGAGGCAAGCAAGCACTCTCATCTAAGAGAGGCTTCCTGACTCAGCTTTAGCTGCAAAATCCTGCAGCTCTTTTAAGAGGTCCTGCCACGAAACACTTAAACAGTGTTGATGAAAAGCTGAACGCATGCTTTTCGGTTTTCAGCTGTAGCAGGAAAAAAGCTGCGCCGTTTAAAAATGCTGGCTCTCTGGGCCGTCCTGCCAGGGCAAACTCTGACTGTTGGAGGCAGGAGGGCCGACTACAGAGAGAGGACTTGAGTGTTTGTTGTCTGTGGATATAGCGTTGTAGCTTGCTTGCTGGCAGGGACCTTGAAACGCCATAGACTTGTGGCAATAAACATGGCTACAGCTGGTTCCTCCGCCATGAGGCTGAAAGCTAAAGAATGGGCTGGATCCAGCCGTCAAAGCCACGGCCTTAATCCTACCCATATTGCTCAGTAATTTAAAGGCTGTTGTGGTCAGAAAAAGAGAGATATACAGTAAAGAGAGATTCAAAGACAAAGAAAACCTTTAAATGATTTACAGTGTCTTAAAAATATATGCAGGCTAAATGTTAAAGTTCTTAAAAGTAAAAAAGGAAGAAAGAAAGTAGTTGGGTGTGGTAGTACACACCTTTAATCCCCAACACTTGGAAAGCAGAGGGAGATTGACCTCTGAGACTTCAAGGTGTGGTAGCACATGCCTTTAATCCCAGTGCCTAAAAGGCAGAGACAAACAGATCTCTGTGAGTTCAAGGTGTAGTAGCATACACCTTTAATCCCAATGCCTGGGAGGCAGAGACAGGTGGATCTCTGAGAGGTCAAGGACAGCCTGGTCTACAGAGTTATTTCAGGTCAAAGATACAGAGAACCTGTCTCAAAAAGCAAAAAAATATAAGTAAAAATAAAAGAAATAGTGATTAAAACTAAGCAGTACAAAGATGAAAATACACAGAGGATCTTGATACTGTATGCTATTATGCTCTGTTTGAATTGTTTGAAGGCTGAGGAAAGAGCTGCTAAAAGATATTTGTTTATAAATGCTGCTGAACTAACCCAAGATAGTTATTTTCAAAATACCTTGACTTCAGAATTTGCATCTAAGGATATGATACTTTGGAAAAGAGTTTCTTCTTTTGTTTTCACAGAGGATGGGACTCTGTGGATTACTTCTATCACAATATGGTATGATGGACCATGTCCTCCTGAAAGGTTGCTGTGAACACCCTCAAAAAAATTACTTCACTCAACTGCCAACTGAGATGACCCTGGCACACAGATTATACCATGAAAGACCTAATTAACGACGCCTCCATTCAGCAGGAAGCAGTTTGGAGAGAAATAACTGTGCCCATATTCCCAAATATTGTTTATAAATGTTCTTTTACATTTAAAGGGGGATATGATATAGATATGAATAATTTGCATTGATATGGATTTTGCTTTAGTGATTTAAATTTAAGGTCAATTTGTTATAGGTATATGTATTTCTGACCTTGATTAATGTATTGTAATTGTGTAGTTCATTTAAAAATGTAATGTATATAGGTTGTTAATGGATAATTATCAATAATAGCCAAGCTTGTAGTCATGTTAGTTAGATTTTTTAGATGTACATAGATGTATTTTAGATAGCCATTCTTCATATCTTTCAAAGATTATAAAATATGACATTTTAAGTGTTTTAATAACTTAGGGTTTTTCTGACAATGAGACATGTCTGCTCCTGGAAGCACCAATCTACTTCAAGAGGAAGATGGGCATCAAAGAGAATCCTTATGGAGTTTGATAGCCATGTGGGCAAGAAACTGCTCTTGCCTGGACTATTGTATAAACTGGACACAGAGAAACCGCAGAGAGAGAGGACTACTGAACTTGCCTAAAGGTGAGATGATCTTTCGGGATTCCTGATTCATGAAAGAGTCTGCGAGACATTCTGTAGGACACAGCAGATAGTGACTGAACTGCCTTTGAAATTTCCTGCTTCATGGAAATGTCTGCTGGAAACTATGGGCCTGTAGGCCGAAGATGGATGCCCCAACGGTACAGAGGAACTTTGGGTGACTGTCCAGGCAGCAAGATGTCTCTGTCATTTCTAGAGTTTGAACTTTGTTTATTTCTTGTTTGCTTAGGTAATATTATATCCCTCTGGAGTCTTCGATGGAGTTAAAGAATATATAGATAGTTATAGTTTTCCTTAGTTATGATAAAGATAAAACAGATGTAAATATTGTAATTTTTACTTGATAACTGTTTTGTTATATGTAATTTTGCTATGTTAAAGATAAAACCTTCCTTTTTTGTTTAAACAGAAAAAGGGAAAATGATGGAGGAAGGTCATAGTTAAAAAATAAAGAAACTGCTTGGCCCTCATAGGTTAGAACATAGGTGGGTGGAGTAAACAGAACAGAATGCTGGGAGGAAGAGGAAGTGAGCTCAGACGCCGTAGCCCTGCTCTCTGGGGCAGACGCGATGAAGCTCTGACCCAGGATGGACGTAAGCTAGAATCCTCCTGGTAAGAGCACCTTGGGATGCTACACACATGAATAGAAATGGCCCAAGAAGTGTTTAAATGAATACAGTTTGGGTGTTGTTATTTTGGGGCATAAGCTAGCCAGGCTGACTGGGAGCTGGGGCGGCAGGAACACAGCCCGCAGCTCCTACTACAATAGGGTAAGATAGTTTTGAAAAGTTTCTTACCTTTGAAAATGGTATGTCAGTTATGTTAGGCCTTAGCCAAAGTTGGTTGCTTCAACGCTGCAAACATGACCTTGGGTGATTACCCAGGTAGCTAGTTGTCTCTGTGATCTGTTGCATGTTTTGGAAGTTGTTTGATTGAACTTCTTAATTACTCAGGTAACATTATTTCCCTTCTCAGATCTTCAATGGGGTTGAAGACTATATAAATGTAGTTACTTTTCTCTCATGACTTGGCCAAGTTATTATACAAGACTTAAGCTAGTTAGAATAGGATATTTGTACTTATTGTATATAATTTCGTAGTAGGTTTAGAACTCTCTTACTTAAACAAAAGGGGGAGGTGTTGTGGGAGCTCCTTCCACTCCTTCAGCCAATAGCCACTGAGATACCAGCCCATTGGGGCGTGGATTCTCTCTCTTTAAAAAAGCGGCTACTTCCCTCCTCTCTCTCTCTCTCTCTCTCTCTCTCTCTCTCTCTCTCTCTCTCGCTTCCAGCTCTGCTTCCGGCTCCGTTTCCGGCTCCGTTTCCGGCAACTAGGCTTCCTTTCCAGATAGTGCAGAGGGCTGTTGTCTGGGACGGTGATCTGTAAGTTTTTCCCCTTTAAATAAATAACCATTCTATTAATCCTAATTCCAAACTGGTGTGGGATTGTTTGTGACTTATACCTTCACCAGGGCCTCACACATGTTAGGCAAGCTCTTTACCATTGAGCCACATCCACAGAAAACCTAGACTTTTAATAAAAAGAGAGAAAAAAAAATAAACTCCAACAATCCAAGCTAATGGTAAGGTATCCTATAGCTTCAAAATTAAGACTTATAAAGGTACTACTAGATATTGGCATTTTTATTACATACTACACAAACAATGAAGAAAATCACTATCAAAATGATTAAGGCGATGAATTGTAGGTGGTGGGCCAATCACATGTACCCACTAACTCTCCACAGCAGCTGGCCTCTCATGTGTCCTCCACACAATCTAGTTCAATCCTTTTTTTTTTTTTTTTTTTTTTTTTTGGTTTTTCGAGACAGGGTTTCTCTGTGGTTTTGGAGCCTGTCCTGGAACTAGCTCTGTAGACCAGGCTGGTCTCGAACTCACAGAGATCCGCCTGCCCCTGCCTCCCAAGTGCTGGGATTAAAGGTGTGCACCACCACCGCCCGGCTAGTTCAATCCTTTTATCTAATTCTAGGATTACAATATTCAGAGTATGGTTGATCAAAGTCTACAAAGTTTTCCTTCACATCCTTGTTTGACCATCAACGGAAACTAAAGTAGTAAATTTCTAGTTCTTGGCATTGTGAGCTCATGTTAAACTGCCTTATGTCTAGTGCCAAGACAAACCTAGTCATAAGAGACTTACAGTTTCATAACCTGCCAGAGATTTCATTTTGGATATACCTGAAATGCAATGCTCATTTTACAAAGTAGATGTGGACAACATTTTAACTGTATTTATAGAGAACCCTAAATAAAGGTTGTTTTTTGAAGTCACAGTACTTTCCTGCATCATTTGTTGGATGCAGGACTTACTGCCCTCTGTTGATGACAGTGATGATAAAGGAAGTCCTTCAGAGAAAGCACAGAATTGGGAGTGAGCAAAGGAACAGTTCAGCCTTCGCAGCAAGTAGCTCCTACTTCAGAATACGATCCAAAATGCAGATGAAATGAAACTGCCACCCACCCCTCTCCAAATTACTAATCCAGTAAAGGGAAGAATACACTTATCTCTGAATTTTACAAGCAGCTAAAACTATGAGAGGCTCATCTGCATTAATACACTTCTGTAAGAATAGAAATTCTTCCCAATGCTACCTCTGAATGTTTTATAAGTCACTGTGGATTTTTCCTTTTCTTTGTTTGAGACAAGATCTCATATAGCTGGATTCTCTTCTTAGCCCTAGGACAATGTTGAACTTCTGATCCTCCTATCTCCTTGTTGTAAAAGGAGGGGCAGGTCGGCATCCTGCCACCTGGATAGCTTTACCCCCGAAATAACCACACAGAGATCTGTATTAATTAAATTGCTGCCTGGCCCATTAGTTCTTGCCTCTTATTGTCTAACTCTCACATCTTGATTCAACCCATTTCTAATAATCTGTATGTCACCAGGAGCTCGTGGCTTACTGGGAAAGATTCAGCATGTCTGACCTGGCAACTTCATGGCAGGTGGCTCTCTCTGCCTCTGCTTTCTTCCTCCCAGAATTCTGTTCTGTCTACTCCGCCACCTAATTTTCTGCCCTATCAAAAAGTCAAGGCAGTCTCTTTATTTAACTAATGAAAATAACATATAGACAGAAGACCCTCCTACACCATCTCCAGCTCTTGAGTGTTGGGATTAGAGGTGTGTACCATTATAGCCACCTTTGATTTTGTTTACTGTGGTGCTAGAGATAGAACCCAGTGCTTGATGCTAGAAGTGAAGCACTCTATCAATTAAACCAATTCCCAGCCTTACAGTACAGTAGATACCACTAGTTCTTCCAAGATGTCTACTTCAATTTTGAAAAGTATTATATTGTCTTGGTTAAGGTTCTGTTGTTATGAAGAGACACCATGACCGCGCCAACTTTTATAAAAGGAAACATTTAATTAGGGTGGCTAGGGTGGCTCTCTTACACTTTCAGAGGTTCAGTCCATTATCATCATGATCGGGAGCATGGTGGCGTGCAGATAGATGTGATGGTGACTACAACTTGGCTTGCAGGCAATGGGAAGTCGACTGAGACACTGGGTGGTACCCTGAGTATAGGAAATCTCAAAGTCTGCCCCAACAATGACACACTCTTCCAACAAGGCCAAATCCACTCCAACAAAGTCACACCTCCTAATAGTGCCACTCCTTATAAGATTATGGGGGCCAATTACATTTAAACTACCACATAAATATTTCTAAAATTTGAACAATTCAAAATAAGTCAAGGCATTATTAGTAACTTGCAGGTTTATTTAGGCATCTTAGTTCTCTGTCACAAGGCCTTAAGCTTAATAAGCACCTGATAGGCCAATATTTAGTTTTTTTCTTATCCCAGAATCAAGCACAGTCCACACCATTTAATAGAGGATTGATAGTATGTCAGTGGAATGAATGAATAGATGATCGAAAAATGAAATTCCTTTCTTTAGCTGAAAGTCTAAAAATGCCTGCTGGGAAGCTGCGATGCCCAGGACTGCGAGGGAGACTGGATATGTGGTGCGTCTGACTGGGCTTTGCAGATAAGCTTGCCAGAGTTGTTGCCGACCATCACCTTCCTTCATGAGGAGAAAATGAAATAAAAAATTCTCTTAAGGTGCTTTACACCCTTCCTTGATTTTAGTTTAAAACCTTATGCACTTGGGGCTGGAGAGATGGTTCAGTGGTTAAGAGCACTGACTGCTCTTCCAGAGGTCCTGAGTTCAATTCCCAGCAACCACATGGTGGCTCACAGCCATCTATAATGAGACCTGGCGCCCCCTTCTGGCTTGCAGGCACACATGGAAGGAATGCTGTACACATAATAAATAAATACATTTTTTTTAAAAAAAAAAAATCTTATGCACTTTTCTACATTTATAAAAGGTGTGTTATCAGGGGGAACACGGCAGGAACTACCTGTATTCACCAAAGCTAAAAGAGTACTTAAACTAGTAACGAGGCAGTTTAAGGCGGGAAGCCAAGTAATAGTAACCCAAGGCTCTGCCATAAGTATGACTTCAATTATTCAATGATGGGCTTAACTTGTAAAAGTCTTAAAACCTAAGATTCATGAAATCATCCCAGTTTCCAAAAAGCAGGGAAAACCCAATACTGCTTTGTAATTTCTCCAGTGACTTCTTTACTATATAAATGCCTGGACCTGGCTGGCAACAGGTTAGAAACAGGACCACAAGGAAATAATTAAACAATGCCTGACAATCTCTTCAGTGATTAGGAGTGGATGGCTGCAGATGGAAGAAGGTGTTGAACAATGTACAGAAGCAGATATGAGATCACTACTGGGTAAAGTTCTCAGATTCAATAAAAGTTGATGAGGAAAGCTCCGTGGACAAAAATAGAGAAAGTGGCCAGTCACTCGTCGAAATAGTCCTCAGAAAGAACAGGTGTTTGAACTGACAGACATAGTGAGATGCGGACCTCAGGCAGGCTCTGGGAAATTAAATCGGTTGGCATGCTGATGTGGAAGGGGCTTTCTTTCTTTCTTTCTTTCTTTCTTTCTTTCTTTCTTTCTTTCTTTCAGAGATACTTTCTTTTTTAAAATTGATTTTTATTGAGCTCTACATTTTTCTCTGCTGCCTGCCTCTCGCCTCCCCTCTTTAACCCTCCCCCAAAGTCCCCATGCTCCCATTTTACTCAGGAAATCTTGTCTTTTTCTACTTTCTACTTCCCATGTAGATTAGATCTATATAAGTCTCTCTTAGTGTCCTCATTGTTGTCTAAGTTCTCTGGGATTGTGGTTTGTAGGCTGATTTTCTTTGCTTTATGTTTAAAAACCACCTATAAGTGAGTACATGTGATAATTGTTTTTATGTGCCTGGGTTACCTCACTCAAAATAATGTTTTCAAGTTCCATCCATTTTCCTGCAAAATTCAATATGTCGTTATTTTTTTCTACTGTGTAGTACTCCTTTGTGTAAATGTACCACATTTGTGGAAGGGGGTTTCTACAGCGCATGAAAGGAGCCTATTTTCTGGGATGCCAAGGGTTACAACTGCCTGTCTGTCAAACTCACCCATCTTAAATCTATATAGAAAAGCAGCAAAAACTAATCCATCTCCTGTGATTTCTTAAATTTAAAAGCAACAGAAAATAATGAGGAATAGATTACATGAGCACACCTGGGTTTGACCTCTTCACACCAGTCACTGCTACAAACATAAGAAATAAAAAAAATTAAATTAAATTAAAAAAAGGCATCTAACTCACGGCTGGCCTCAAACTACACCCCAGCTCCCGCATCTGTACCCACCTTCACCAGCCACGCCTGGAGAGGAGGCTTCCGGTCATGCGTTTGGAGCTCTCTGCACGTCCCTCGCCCAGTAAAACTTGACGATGGTGTGGAAACCGGGGTCCCCTGCAGCGTTGGGGAAGACCCGGATTGTACACAGAAGGCCAAGCAGGGAGAACGCTGTGGGAGGCGCAGGGCGTGCGCGCCAATCTCCTGCCTCAGTTCCCATGAGTCCCCTCCCTTCTCCACCGGGAGACTTCTCCCTGCACCGACCGAGGCTCCCTCCGAGGCCACAAGGGCATGAGGAGGGCGGGCGGCTCAGGGCCACGCTGGCTCACCACCCTCTGGAGACCTGTGCCCGACGCTAGTCCCTGCAGCCGAAGCTCTCCGAGCTGGAGGGACCCGCATTCCCCCGGGCGCGGGAGGTGCCCTCGTCCATCCTCCCTCTCAGCGCAGCCCCTCACACGCAGGGCCTCGGCCAGAGGGCCCAGAGCTCAAGTCTCCACTCGACGCTTTCGGGCTCTAGGTGCAACCCCTACACCGGACCCTCACTGAGCCTGCGCAAGCAACGCCTGCACATGCGCACGTGCAAGGGGCGTGGCCGGCGACTGGCCAGCACTGTCCTTACCCTTCTTGGCAGATGACCTCAACTGGTGTCAGCCTGAGTTCCTACCGCACCGCTCCCTCCGGGCTAGGGCTCCTACCCAAGCGTATTTTTAAGGGCAGACATAGAGAATTCAGCTGGCTTCATCTTCACTTCGAGAAAAGACAAAAGTAGTAAGTAGTTAGCACTGTGGAACTGGTGGGAAATGACTTCTAACGATGGAATCCTTCGAGCTAACTTTGAGGAGTCTTAAATACGCAAAACTAAGCAGAACTCAACCTCTAGGTCTAGCGTGAAATCTTTAGACATGTCCCCGCTTGTCCTGGAGTTTCTGGGGTGTGTGTGTGTGTGTGTGTGTGTGTGTGTGTGTGTGTGTGTAATTTGGAGGGTGTAAGAAGCTGCGAGTTAAGTGAGAAGTAAATTTGGAAAGGGATCAGAATGGACCCAAATAAATACTGGAGATGTTGGTGTTTTGAACTACTTGTTAGAGAAATGCTCCAAGAGAAGGTGAGGCCTAAGGCGCAACAATTCTAGGATGAAAGCACTCTGGAAAACATGTAAGTTCTAAATGATACCCTTCAGATCCACGCTGGTCTATGACAACATTTTCTCCTGTCTTCAACAAAATAACAAAAGGACAGTAATTTTATTTTAATGTCTGTAGGTGTTTTGCCTGCATGTATGACTGTGCACTGCATATACCTGCTGCCCATGGAGGCCAGGAGATGGTGTTGGATCACCTGGAACTAGCGTTAATACAGGCAGTTGTGAGCTGCCATGTGGGTACTAGGAATTGAACCTACATCCTCTAGAAGAGCACCCAGTACTCTTAACCACTGAGCCATCTCTCCAGCCCTAACAATGTGTTTTTAATTTTATAAAAGTGTATTATAGTCCACTCTCCTGCATGTATGACTTCCACAAAATATTGATGTTAACAGGTATTTTACAAAAACAAAATGCTGAGACTGGTCACGATATTCTTTTTATTAGTTATTGTTTTTAATTGAGCCATACATTTCCCCCACTCCCCTTCCTTCCTTCCTCTCCCCTTCCACCTTTGCTCTGCTCCCACACTCCCAGTTAACTCGGGAGATCTTGTCTTTTTCTCCTTCCTAGGGGTCCGTGCATGTCTCTCTTAGGGTCTTCTTTGTTGTCTAGGTTCTTTAGGGTTGTGGACTGTAGGCTGGTTATTCTTTGCTTTATATCTAAAAGCCACTTATGAGTGGGGAACATATTATATTTTGGGGTCTAGGTTACCTCACTCAGTATGTTTTTTTTATAGTTCCATCCATTAGCCTGTAAATTTCAAGATGTCATTATATTTTACCACTGTGTAATACTCCATTGTGTAAATGTACCACATTTGTTTATCCATTCTTCAGTTGAGGGGCACCTAAGTTGTTTCAATGTTCTGGCTATTATGAATAATGCTGCTACAAACATAGTTGAGCAAATGTCCTTGTGGTATAATTGAGCATCTTTGGGTATATGCCCAAGAATGGTATTGCTGGATCTTGATGAAGATTGACTCCTAATTTTCTGAGAAATCGCCATACTGGTTTTCAAAGCAGTTATTCAAGTTTGCACTCCCACCAGCAATGGAGGAGTGTTACCCTTACTCCACATTCTCTCCACTGCAATCTGTCATCAGTGTTTTTTATCTTGGCCATTCTGGCAGGTGTAAGATGGAATCTCAGAGTTGTTTTGATTTGCATTTCTCTGAGGGCAAAGGATATTGAGCATTTCGTAAGTGCCTTTCAGTCATTTTAGATTCCCTGTTGAGAGTTCTCTGTTTTAGGTCTGTACCCCATTTTTTTTATTGGATTATTTGTTCTTTTGATGTCTGGTTTCTTGAGTTTATTATATATTTTGGAGATCTGTTCAACGTGGGGTTGGTGAAGATCTTTTCCCATTCTGTAGACAAAATAAGCCATTTGTCTTATTGACCATGTCATTTGATTTACAAAAACTTCTCAGTTTCAGGAGGTCCCATTTATTAATTGTTTCTCTCAGTGTTTGTGCTACTGGTGTTCTATTTAGGAAGTGATCTGCTGTGCTAATGTGTTCAAGGCTACTTCCAACTTTCTCTTCTATGAAGTTCACTGTGGATGGATTTATGTTGATCCATTTGGACTTGAGTTTGTGCATGGTGATAGATATGGATCAATTTGCATTCTTTTACATGTCAATATCCAGTTATGCCAGCACCATTTGTTGAAGATGCTTTCTTTTTTTTCCATTTTATAATTGTAGTTTCTTTGTCAAAAATTAGGTGTTGAGGGGCTGGAGAGATGGCTCAGTGGTTAAGAGCACTGACTGCTCTTCCAGAGGTCCTGAGTTCAATTCCCAGCAACCACATGGTGGCTCACAACCATCCATAATGAGATCTGATGCTCTCTTCTGGCCTGCAGGCATACATGGAGGCAGAATGTTATATACATAATAAATAAATAAATCTTTTAAAAAAAATTAGGTGTTGATAGGAGTGTGGATTGATATCTGGGTCTTCAATTCGATTTCATTGGTCAACCTGTTTTTATACCAATACCGGTCTGTTTTCAGTACTGTATCTCTATAGTAGAGTGTGAAGTCAGGGATGGTGATGCCTCCAGAAATTCCTTTATTGTACAGGATTGTTTTGGCTATTCTGTTTGTTTGTTTGTTTTTCCATATAAAGTTGGGTATTGTTCTTTCAAAATCTGAGAAAAATTTTTCTGGGATTTTGATGAGTATTGCATTGAATAATTTTGGTAAGATTGCCATTTTTACTATGTTAATTCTACCTATGCAAGAGCATGGGAGATCTTTCCATTTTCTGATGTCCTCTTTGATTTCTGTCTTCAAAGATTTAAAGTTCTTGTTACATAGGTTTTTCACTTGTATGGCTAGAGTTACCCCAAGATATTTTATGTTGTTTATGGCAATTGTAAAGGGTGATGTTTCTCTGATTTCTTTTTCAGCCCGTTTATCATCTGTATATAGAAGATCTACTTTTTTTTTTTTTTTTTTTTTTTTTGGTTTTTCGAGACAGGGTTTCTCTGTGGCTTTGGAGCCTGTCCTGGAACTAGCTCTGTAGACCAGGCTGGTCTCGAACTCACAGAGATCCGCCTGCCTCTGCCTCCCGAGTGCTGGGATTAAAGGCGTGCGCCACCATCGCCCGGCCTTTTTTTTTTTTTTTTTTTTTTTTTGAGTTAACCTTGTATCCTGCTACATTACTGAAGGTGTTTATTCGTTGTAGGAGTTCCTTGGTACAGTTTTGGGGCCACTTATGTATACTATCATATGATCAGCAAATAGTGAAAATTTGATTTCTTCTTTTCCAATTTGTATCCCCTTGATCTCCTTTTGTTGTCTTACTACTCTAGCTAGAACTTTGAATACTATATTGAATAGCTATGGAGAATGGACAGCCTTGTCTTATTCCTGATTTCTGTGGGATCACTTTGAGTTTCTCTCCATTTAGTTTGATGTTGGCTATTGACTTGCTGTATATTGCCTTTATTATGTTTAGGTATGTTCCCTGTATCCCTGTTCTTTCCAAGACCTTTATCATGAAGGAATGTTGGATTTTATTAAAGGTTTTTTTCAGTATCTAATGAGATGATCATGTGGTTTTCTTCTTTCAGTTTGTTTATGTGGTACATTACATTATAGATTTTTGTATGTTGAACCATCCCTGCATCTCTAGGATGAAGCCTAAAGGTCATAGTGAATGATTTTTTTTTTTTTTGGTGTGTTCTTGGATTCGGTTTGCCAGTATTTTATTGAGTATTTTTACATCAATGTTCATGAGAGGGATTGGTCTGTAATTCCCTTTCTTAGTTGTGTCTTTATATTGTTTGGGTATCAGGGTAACTGTAGTCTCAGAAAAGAGTTTGACAATGTTCCTTCTGTTTCTGTTGTGTGGAACAATTTGAGGAGTATTGGTATTAGTTTTTTGAAAATCTGGTAGAATTCTTTGCTGACTTTTTTGGTTGGGAGACTTTTGATGGCTGTTTTTTCCTTCGGAGTTATAAGTCTATTTAATTTGCTTATCTGGTCTTGATTTAATTTTAGTATGTGATACTTATCCAGAAAATTGAACATTTTCTTTAAGTTTTCCAGTTTTGTGGAGTGCAGGTTTTTGAAATAGACCTGACGATTCTCTGGATTTCCTCTGAGTCTGTTATTATATCCATCTTTTCATTTCTGACTTTGTTAATTTAGATATTCTCTCTCTGCCTTTTGGTTAGTTTGGATAAAGGTTTGTCTATTCTGTTGATTTTCTCAAAGAACCAACTCTGTCTCCTTGATTCTTTGTATTGCTTTCTTTGTTTCTATTTTGTTGATTTGGGCTTTTGGTTTGATTATTTCCTGTCCTCTAGTCCTTCTGGGTAAGTTTGCTTCCTTTTGTTCTAGGGATTTCTGGTGCTCTGTTAATTCGCTAGTGTGGAATTTTCCGGCTTCTTTATGTAGGCATTTAGTGCTATAAACTTTCCTCTTAGCACTGCTTTCATTGTGTCCCATAAGTTTGGGTATGATGTGCATTCATGTTCACTGAATTTTAGGAAGTCTTTAATTTCTTTCTTATTTCTTTCTTGACATAGTGGTATTTCAGTTGAGCATTGTTCAGTTTCTATGAGTCCGTGGGCTTTCTGCAATTAGTGTTGTTGTTGAATTCTAACTTTAAGTCTTGGAGATCTGATAAGACACAGAGGATTATTCCAGTTTTTTTGTTATCTATTGAGATTTGCTTTATTGCTGAGTATGTGGCCAATTTTGGAGCAATAACTATGAGGCGCTTAGAAGAGGGTATATATTCTTTTGCCCTTGGGTAGAATGTTCTATAGATGGCTGTTGAGCCCATTTGAGTCACAACATCTGTTAGATCCTTTTTTGTCTGTTAAGTTTCTGTATGGCAGACCTGCCCAGTGGTGAGAGTGGAGTATTGAAGTCTCCCATTATTAATGTGTGGGGTTTGATGTGTGATTTAACCTTTAGTAATGTTTCTGTTACAAATGAGGGTGCCCTTGTATTTGGGGGGCCCACAGACACATAGAAATTAAACAGTGTTCTTTTGAACCACCCCCCTGTCAAGGAAGAAATAAAGAAATTAAAGACTTCCTAGAATTCAACCAAAATGAAGGCACAATGTACCCAAGCCTATGGGACACTGTGAAAGCAGTGCTAAGAGGAAAGTTCATAGCACTAAGTGCCCACATAAGGAAAGTGGAGAAAGCTCACACTAGTGACTTAGCAGCACACCTGAAAACTCTGGTGTTTTGATTATTATGTTGTGAGGAGACTTTCCTTTTTGGTCTGGTCTGTTTGTTGTTCTGTAAGCTTCTTTTATTTTTATAGGTATGTCCTTCTTTAGGTTGGAAAAGTTTTCTCCTATGACTTGGTTAAATATATTTTCTGTGCCTATGAGCTGGACTTTTTCTTCAGTTCCTATTATTCTTAGATTTGGTCTTTTCATGGTGTCCCAGATTTCCTGAATATTTTGTCTTAAGAATTTCTTGGCTTTAACATTTCCTTTACTGGTGAAGCTATTTCCTCTATCACATCTTCAACACCCGAGATTCTCTCTTCCATCTCTTGTATTGTTGTTTCTGCTTGCATCTGTAGTTCCTGATTGTTTACCCAGATTTTCCATTTACAGATTTCCCTCGGTTTGTGTTTTTTTTTTTTTTTTTTTTTTACATTGCCTCTATTTCAGCTTTTAAGTCTTGAACCATTTCTTTCACCTGTTTTATTGCTTTTTCTTGATTTTCTTTAAGGGATTCGTTATTTCTTCCAATTTTTTGTTGTCTTTTTCTCCTTTAAGGGAATTTTTCATTTCTTCTTTAAGGGCTTCAATCATCTTCATAAAGTTATTTTTAAGCTTGTTTTCTTCTGCTTCATCTGCATTGGGATGTTCAGGTCTTGCTGTTGTAGAACCACTAGTTTCTGGTGGTGCTGTCTTGCTCTTCATGTTGTTGAGGGTATTTTTACCCTGTTGTCTACCCACCTTTTCCTCCAGTCGGAACAGGTGGAGCCTTGTTTCAGGGGGCTCCCTTTTCTCTAGTTGGTGTAGTTGGGGGCTGTGATTCCCTTGATCGCTCTTTCATGTGTAGGCAGAGCAGAGCCTTTGATTATCATTCCTCCAGGTGCCTTTGAGCCCACAGCTCAGATGGCCATTCCTTCAGGTGCAGGAGGAGCTAAGGCTGAGACTCTAATGGTCAGATAAATTTTGGAGGCCACTGCTATAGTTGCAGCCCACTGTGCTGCTCACACTTCTCCCAGCTGCCTGGCCTGGCCCACCCGCCACCAGGCTGCTTCCCATGTCAGTCATAATATTTTTAACCAAGTATTGAAACCAAGTTTGAATTTGTGATGAGTAATCTTTGTCAGCTTGACTAGATTTAGGATCACATGGAAACACAGCACTGGGTGTGTCTGGGAGGGTATTTCCAGAAAGGTTTGACTGAGGAAGGAAGACCTACTTGAAAGTGGGTGGCACTATCCCTTGGACTGGGGTTCTGGATGAATCAAACAGAAGAAAGTGAGCTAGCTGAGCATGCACATTGGTCTCTTTCTGCTTCCTCGCTGCAGATGCCATGGGACCTAGTGTCTCACACCCCTGCTGCCATTGCAACCACGACGGACTGTACCCTCAAACTGTGAGCCAAAAGAAAAACAAACAAACAAAAAAAAACCCACAAAACCCTTCGTTTTCCATGTATCTGGGCACAACAGCAAGACAGCATCTAATATGGGGCTCTTCTGGGTGAGTTACTGATTTGACTTCTTACTTCCTTGTAAAATGTAGAAGTCAGGAACCTGATGAATACTCAGATCGTTTGTAGATGCATTTAGGCCCAGGGTAGAAGAATAAGTGGCCATGATAACATTCCAGTTTAGACCACTGATGGTACCTCTGTGCAGGGCAGTCCCCCAACACTCCCTTTTCTGCCCTTTGCTGTGTCATAAAGCAAATTATACTCCATATCTGCTCCTGCCAAACCAATCAGATCCTACCCAGAGAAGCTTTCATATGTGAGTGTGTCTGTGTCTGTGTGTGCGTGCGTGTGTGCCCACATGCCATGGCACAGGTGTATAGGTCAAGACGACGTCCAGGAATCAGTTTTGTCCTTCTACCATGTAGTCCTGGGGTTGAACTCCGGTCAGCAGGCTTGGCAGCAAGTACTCTTGCCTACTGAGCCATTTTGCTGGACCCCTTCTACTTTTTTTTATTACTAGCTTTTTAAAAAAATAATCTAGACTCTCATTAATTCTCTCCAAATCATTGGCACCTGTTACCATAGCTTTATCTCAGTACCATTTTCTCCATATCAATGCCAGATCCTCAGCCCCACTGGCTATCTATATCTGAATCTTCTCTTAACCGGGTGTGATTACTAATAGCTTGATACTGTTTCTAACCAGTGAGCATAGACTTTAGTAAACATTTTATCCCCCTCTGTAATATTTGTGGTTGTCTCTCCTTCACCAACCTAATTATGAATCCCTAGAGAACAACAGATATATTTGTCTTCTTCCTTCTCATGCCTAGAACATCCTTAAAGTGGTAGGTACTCCGGTGTAAGTGGAATTAATAACTAAATAAACACATTCTTTGCTCAGAGTACACCTTAATAAATTTTAAAAAATAATTGTGTTTATTTGACATCTGGGTTTGCAAATGATAGGAACAAAGGTACTGGGCCTGGATAAACACGAGCAGGAGCTGGGACTCTGGTCAGTTTTACTTGTGAGTGGGAAGAGAAAAAAATAACATGAGGTGAAGGCAAGAAGGTGAAGTAGTGAAGAACCTCCAAGTAGTCCAGGGGTCCTGGAGTGACTCTCCAGTGGCTCTGCACCCCGGTTCATCACAGATGGCATCCCGTAAGCCAGTGTGAGAGTGGCCGGCCTGAGCAGTGCAATCTCCATTCTACCCTGTGGAGTAAAGAGAGAAGTGTTTTTGCTCTCTGTGAAATCGCTGCTTCACCACACCCCTACCCTAGTATTGCAGAGTCTTCCCTGCAGAGAAACACTCAGAGCCCCTTCATTCCTAACTTGGCTTCCTTTCTGATTCTTCTTTGAGGACCCCTCACCCTGGGGCTTGCCCTCTTCCCTCATTTGTAAACATCCACTTTTTTTTTTTTTTTTTTTTTTGGTTTTTTAAGATAGGATTTTTCTGTTTAGTCCTTACTGTCCTGGAACTCACTGTCCTGTTCCGCTATGGCGTCCCCACCATACCTACCATCGGACTGTATTCTTATCCATCTTCATCTTGCCTTCCTTTCTAGCTGTCTATTTATTTATTTTGAGATAGGATCTCACTCTGGAGGCCAAGTCTGGAACCCACTATGTAGCCCAGGCTGGCTTGGAACGGGAGCAATCCTCTTGCCTCAGTCTCCTGAGTGCTGGGATTGAAGGCATGTTTTTTGTTTTCGTTTTCCAGTCTTAATGATAGCTGATACAGCTCGTCTGTACACACGGGTCCTGCTCGCTCGAAGCTTCCACCCTCTGGCTCATGTGAGCAGTGCCGATATGAAAACAGGTGCGCAGTTATCTGTGAGACCGCTGTTAGCTTACATTTTCTAACTATGAATGTCTTATGTAAAAGACAAATTAAAATTAAAGCAGGTGTAATGGTGTGTGCCCTTAATTTCAGCATTTAAGAGGCTGAAGCAGGAGGAACACTGGACGTTCAAGGTCAGTCTGATCTACAAAGTGAACCCATGTTAAACAAGAACAAAACATCGAAAAGGATAGCACAAGATACATAGAAACGGCAGTGTGCTATTCTTTTCCGTGGTCCATTTTGGAGGCTGCTGAAAATCCCTTAATCTCAGAGGGGCGTTCCCCTAGGAGCCGGGGACTAGGCGGTGCGTCCCCCACCAGGCTCAGCAACAGTCTGGCCCGGTTGCACCCGCGGGGGTCTCTCTGAGTCACAGAAGCTCGGTCGTGCCCTTGCTGGTCTCCCGCCGCCTTCCTGAGCTCCACTCCACAGCGGGCCGGTGACTCAGGGCGCAGGCAGCCCAGGAACGCCCATTCACAGGATTGGGGGTGCAGTTTGCCCCGCCATGTCCTGCCGGCTTGCAGCCTCTGCTTTTCCTCTCTGGAAACTCCTTAGCCGCCACCTCCACCTCCGCTTGCAGCCAGTCTCTTCCCGGGTACCGCTACACCCACGCTGTAATCCCCATCCAGAATCCATGAAGGAATTTAGGATGCTGACTCTTAAACTAACTGGGGAGTGGGAAGGGGCAAAGTTATGGTCCTCACTTCCCCACTTAATGAGGATGTTGGAGAGGTTTGCAGCAGAGAAGGACCTGTTCTAGAATACAGACGGGAGCAGCCAGCAGTCCGAAGGTGCTATGTAATATACATCGGATGTGTGGCCATCTCAGCCTTTGGAAAGTTCAGGGCACATGGGCAACTTCTATTCCTCCTCTCTTTTTCTCCTCACTCCCTCCCCGACACACAGGGTCTTTCTAGCCCAGGCTATCCTCCCACTTCAAGAAGCTTAGAATTTTTCCTTGCTTTCCTTCCTTTCGTTTATGTCTGTCTGTGTGTGTGTGTGTGTCTATATGTACATGTAGGCCAGAGGTCATTCTTCAGGCAGTTTTTTGCTTGGTTTTTTGAGGCAGGGTCTCTCTTTCATTGAGACCCCAGAGTTGGCAACCAGAAAATCCTGGGGTTTTTATCTCAGGGACCCTTTTTCTCTGCCTCTCCAGTAGTGAGGTGAGTCACCGAGCTGATGTTTTCCGTATGGTTTCTTGGGATTAGGCTCAGGTTCCATGCTTCCATGCCAAGCACTTTACTGACTGAGCTATGTCCCCAACGCTAAAGTTTCTTTCTAAAACCTCGGGAGTTGTGAGTTTCCAAACAGTCTGGTCCTGGGGTTGGAACTGGAGACACTGGCTCTGTTCATCTCTGTCTCACAGAGCAGGGCCAAGCTCACAAGACTGCTGCAGGACTCTGCCCCACTCCACCTGGGGCCTTCGTCACCCTGTCATTCTGGTCCCCCTCCAAGATAGCATTCTTCATCCCTGTTGGATTCCAGAGCCCAGCTCTGTGCCCCTACTTCTGGGCACTTACTGGGATGGAAGAGCTCCCAGCTCAGATTTAAGTCTTCAGGTAGCACAGACCTATAATCCCAGCTACTCAGGAGTCAGAAGCTTGAGGATAATGTGAACTGAAGTTGATACACACACACACACACACACACACACAGATATATATATATAAATATATATATATATATATATATATATATATATATATATATATATATATAGAGAGAGAGAGAGAGAGAGAGAGAGAGAAGCCTAGATCCATGTTAAAGACCAAATAACTGAACTTTGTGATTTGAAAGAGAGACCAGAACCAAATTGTCCTGGGCTATTTTTTATCACTTAGAAAGTCATTCACTGCCCACCCCATGTCTGACCTAACAGCTATCTGTGACTATCAAAATCTTTAAAATGTATTCCTAACCAAACACTAGCTCCACCATCCCAAAAGCATAACAGTGTCCTCAGACACCGTCTGAATCCCATAGAGGTGTTCCCCCACTTGCTGGGCACACCTACCTGTGGTCCCACAAAGTTTTTGGTACTTCTTTTGAGTTACAACTTTGTCTTGTAACTAATAAAATCCCCCCATAAAACCACTTCCACGGTGGACCATGTCTTTCTGGTCATGCACATTTAACTTGAGAACCAGCACTTTCTTATTTTGAGAGGAGAGATGTCATTCTGTGAGACTCTGTTTTTTTTTATGATTAATAAAAGGGTTATTTATTTAAGGGGAAATCTTACAGATCATTGTCCTAGACAACAGCCCTCTATGTGACCAGGAACAGAGTCTAGTAGCCTGAAGTGGAGCCAGAAGCAAGAGAGAGAGAGCAGGGCTACCACTGCTTTTTTTTTTTAATTAATTAATTTATTTAATTATTAAAGATTTCTGCCTCTTCCCCACCACCACCTCCCATTCCCCCCTCCCCCAATCAAGTCTTCCTCCCTCCTCAGCCCAAAGAGCAAGCAGGTTTGTCTGCCCTGTGGGAGGTCCAAGGACCACCCACCTCCATCCAGGTCTATTAAGGTGAGCATCCAAACTACCTGGGCTCCCACGAAGCCATTACGTGCAATAGGATCAAGAACCCATTGCCATTGTTCTTCAGTTCTCAGTAGTCCTCATTGTCCGTTATGTTCAGCGAGACCGGTTTTGTCCCATGCTTTTTCAGACCCCTGTAAGCATCCTCCTGAATATTAACCGTCATCAGGCGATGAAAGAAGACAGAGACAGAGACCAACATTGGAGCACTGGTCTGAAGTCTCACGATCCAAAGGAGGAGCAGAAGGAGAATGAGCACGAGCAAGGAACTCAGGACCGCAAGGGGTGCACCCACACACTGAGGCAATGGGGATGTTCTATCGAGACTCTGTTTTAAGACGAAAGTGAACAAAGGTCTGGAGCTGTGTGTTGTGGGGCGTGCCTGTAGCCCCAGCGATTGGGAAGTCTGAGGCAAGACGATCAGGAGTTCAAGGCCATGCTCTGCCACACAGTGGCTTCGAGGCTTCGAGGCCAGCCATGAGACCCCTAGTGAAACTAGACAAAATGGTTAAGGAGTTAATTCGATGGCAGAACTCTTGTTAACCTAACAATCACAAGCCCTCAGTTCAATTCCTAGTACTACAAAAGGAACAAGCAAAATAGACCTTTCACTGCCCAGGGTCTAGCCTTGGTTTAGTAACCTTTTAGCTGTGTGACTTTAGACAGGTTACTTACCCCTTCTGTATCCCTGAACGCTCATTTGTAAAGGGGAGCAGTAACACATAGTAATCCCTCTGTCCTCGGGATGGTGTGAGTTAGAGAATGTGGTTTGACCCAGGGCTACCCAATACAGCACCGGACTCCTATTGCGTGGTACATGGCTATATTAAAAACAAAAGAAAACAAAAAAAATAACTTGTTCATTATTTAACTGAAATTCAAAATATTCTTGGTTAATAATCAATGTTACCATATCAAGCAAAAGTTTATACTGTCTTAAAAGCTGGGAATGTTCAGTTGAGAATTGGATTTTTCTTTTTCTTTGATCTACAGTAGTGGTTAAGCTCAATAATAAATATGTGGAATCTTCTGGAAAGAAAATAAAACAAATTTAACCAGGCATTCTGAATTTGTCTCTTGCTAAGCGTGGCAAATGTATCCTGCCATGGAATTAATGCCCAGTATATATTAGCTGGTGTGTAAACAATAAACGTCGATAAACGTCGAGGGGCTGGGCTCTAGCTCGGTATCAGAGCCTGTACATTAGCATTCATGAAGCTCTGGCTCAGCCCTCAGCACCGCCAATATAACGATGACGACGTCATGGGGTGTTTATTCGTTTATTCCTTTAGCAGTTACGTGTTGGCATTGACACCTCCTATGTGCAAGTCACAGTCGCAAGCCTCGGGGACACAGCAGTGAACCAGCCCTGGTGCCCTCTTCATTGGTACTTCCAGTCTGGCAAGGAAACAGAGTATTAAATTCCCACAACGATTAGTAATTATTGTGACAAGCTCCGAGAAGTCCCAATTGCAATGCCAGTCCACCATGGCCCCCACACTAGTCTGGGGGTAGTGGCTCATACGTTCCCATTTCTCCCTCCCCCTGCTGCCCCCACCCCGAGAGTGGCTGGCAGCAGCACTGAGAAAAATCTTGGGAAGGATCCACTGGCCCAGGGAAGGAGGGCAGGCGGTGGGAGGGGGCGGGGCTCAGCAGTGGTACCACCCACTCTCAGCAAGCTGGGTCAGGTGGAGCTGAGGCTAGGTGATGACTTGGAGGGGGTCTGTGGAACCGCAGGGCAAAGCTTTCTTGCAGCCTGCAGGCTCTGGGTGGAGGGGCTGGGGGGCGGGTTCAGAGTGACTGGTCTCTGGTGGTGTCAGGGCAGGAGAGGACCATAAAGATCAACCGACCTGACATTTGATGATGAGGAAACAGCACAGAAGAGGGAAGTGACTTCTGTAGGTCACACAGATCTTTCCTGGTGGTGTTGCCACCAAAACCCAGGCTGATTCCCTGCCAAGTCCCCACTCCCTCACCAGAGGTGGAGCTAAAGGAGAAGGCCCTGTGAGTGCCTGGCCCTTTCTCCCTCCCTGGGAATCCCCCACGCAGGGTCACCAGAAAGCTTGTGGCCCTCTCTCTCCCACATCCCCCAGGCCGGTTTCACCAGGCCTTCTCTGCATCACATAGGGGAGTTACTGACAGCCAGCCTCAAATAACAAAGGAGGCCCTGGAGGAGTTTCATTTCCTAGGGGCTGAGGTACCTATGAGCCCTACATTCCCGATGCTCGCTAGCCAGCTCCTGGCAAAAGCCCAACTGCCTAGGAGTTCGTCTTGCTGCCCCATCCTTCTGGGAGTAGGGGCCCCCTGGGCACACGGACCTTTGCTGTGTTTGACAGCTCTGGGGACTGGGGGAGATGGCTTAGTCCATAAAGAGCTTCCTTGGCTAGCATGAGCCTTAGAATCCATGTACCTGGCCTGGTGCCATGTGCTTGGGATCCTAACTCTGAGGAGGCAAAACCAAGCAGATCCCTTGTGCTTACTGCCAGTCAACTTAGCTAAAGTGGTGAGCCCTGGGCCGAGAGACCCTGTCTCAAAGGGGTGGACAGTGTTCTCGAAGATGACACCTGAGGGTGTCCTGTGACCTCTACACGCACACATACACACGCACACCCATACACACACAAACCCATGCATGCATGAACACCAAGCAATAATAAAATATTAAAGTGGCCCACAAGTGCTTTGGGCCTTCTTCCCGTGAGATGCTGTGTCTGCTGTGTTCATGTTTTCTCTCCTCAAAGCCGAGTGGACCAGGTAGAAGATTTGGGGCCTCCACATCTTTCTCACCCCACTAGGGCCCTGGCTGGTTTTCCACCTTAGCCGGGTGGGGGTAGTCTGCCAAAGATGGCCTCAGGTTGGGTCTCTAGGGAAACAAGGCTAGGAGGATGGGTCTCAAGTGTAGTTCAGCTCCCTTCAACTTCTTCAGGGACACCTCAGCTGCTCTGTGAACATAGTGAGGGCACTGTGCTTCAGGGAAACCCCCAGCAGTGACTACTAATGTTCTGGTCAACGTCGGAGCTAAGGGACCTGCTGACAACCATTACCAAACACCAGGAGGCTGAGAAGGAGCTGGTGGAGAAAGGGTGAGCGGCCGCTAGGGATGCTGGGAGGTCCTTGGTTCCAGCTCAAATCACTTTTAGAAGAGCTGATTAATCTGTACCAAAGGCTTGTGACTTCCATTCACCTTGGGAACCTCCATCCTCCTCAGCGTCCCCTGGACATCTGCGACCTAGGACTTCTATTCGTATTCAGGCACTGTACTGGCCTGCCCTTGGGGTCCTGACAGAATACATCCTCAGCTCTAGCCACTAAGAGCTGCGTTCCCTTTGTAAAGGTGGGCCTTGCCCACCTCAGTACCCCACCCCCCAGCCTTTCTCTTCTACCACTCTGTCCCCAGGGATCGATCTCTGCCCTCCTCTTGGCCCACTTCCATCTCCTCTTCCAATAAATCTCCTATGTGAGCCCTGTAGTGTGGCATGACATCTCTTCGTGGCGTTTTAGAATAAATTACAAAACCTCTGTATCTTTTTTCTGCCATCAGGGTCTCTGACTGGTCCTCTGTCTCAACCAGGTGCAGAATCCGCCAAGAGTGGCCCCATCTTGACGCAGCTCCATCTCTAGGCCACCTTCTGGACTCCTTTGCAGTCCTTTTTGTTTCTCAGGTGACTTCCCATCCGCTTGCCCTGTGGAGGCTCCCAGCAGCGCACCTCAAAGCCAACACCTCAGGGTTGAGATGTGGGGGTGGGATCCTTCTGCTCCTCTCTGCGGCTTCCAAGCTGTTCCCCTTCTATCTCCCGGCCTGTCTTTATTTATTTTGCAGCGCTAGGACAGAAGCCAGGCCCCAGTTAAAAATTTATTTTGAGGCAGAATTTCACTGTGTGTGTGAAATTCTGTGAGGCTGTCCTCAAACTCATAATCCTCCTGTCTCAGCCTCCCAAGGGCTCGTGTTAGAGGTATTCATCACCACACCTGCCTCTCTCTGGCTCTTCCAAACACACCCTAGTCACCCATGTCTTGTGATGGCCTCTGCTCTGTCCCAGCCACTCCCACTCAGGTCGGGGGTTGGTTGGGGCTTTGGCTCCTAGCTCATTGCCTGGCATTCGCCCCAGCCTCCTTCCTGATGATTCTGGCACACAGGCTCTTGACCTTCTCACCTCTGCAGAGTGCTTTTCCCATGCTCACACCCTGGTCCTTGATGGTGCTGCCAATCATTCTGCCCTGGATTTCTAGTCCCTTGCCTTCCCGCTTACTTTCTCTGAATTAAACTTCTAAATTCCATGTTCCCATGGGACATCATCTCCACTCTTCTTTGTTCATGTCCCGAGCTGATATTTATGGTCTAGCATTTTTAATCACCCTCTCGCTGAAATCCAGGCCATTGCTACCCAATTCGTGGCCTCTTTGCCAAGTAGAGCCTTGCTCTAGTGGTCCATGGTCTCCCTACTTATGCTGGGGCAATGGGAAGGGACTGAGGCAGGACACCTGGCCTAGGTACCTGGCCTCAAATGTGTAATGAATGAGTCTTTCTCTGTCCTACCAGCCAGCTCCCAAATAATGACATGGAGACTTCCTTATTAATTATGAAAGCTCAACCTTAGCTTAGGCTTGTCCCCAACTAGCTCTTATAACTTAAATGAACCCATTTATATTAACCTATGTTCTGCCTCGTGGCTTTTTACCTCTCTTCCATCTTGTACCCCTGTTTCCTCTCCATGTCTTCTCATGTCTGTTTTTCCTCTTCCCAGAACTCTCTCTGTCTAGAAGTCCCAACTATACCTCCTGTCTAGCTATTGGCCAGTTAGCGTCTAATTAAACCAATCACAGTGGCATATCTATGCACAGTGTAATCATATATCTCACAACACAAGTGTGCATTGGGAGCTCTCTGATGTCCTGATGCAGATACCCACAGAGAAAGTCAAAGTGGGGAGAGTCGGGAGAAAAGGGTGGATGTAGGACACAAAAGTGCCAGGCTAGGGGTGTGCAGGTGGAGAGTAGCCAAGGCTCCGGCAGGCAGTTGGTCCTTACACTTCTGTCTCCGCATAGACTGGGGCTAGAGATGCCAGAGATGTCGCTGTTCCTTGCTCAGCCCTGCAGTCTTGCTGACTATCAACCAGAGGTGGCTGGATGGGTAGGTGGAGCACTTGCCCAGCAATGTCAAGGGCCCTGGGTCCTGTCAACAGTATCACAAAACCAGTCCCCAAAGACACAAAGTCAACCAGACTGCATCAGTTCACTTCCGTGGAACCTTTCAATGGGTTTACATCCCACCGCAAAATGAATCCAAAAATCCACAAGCCTTTTCCATGCCAGCTGCTGGCTTCCTCTTCACCTTCCACTTCTTTCTTGATCCCCATAGAACATTCTAGATATCAGTCACCTTCCTTCTGTTCCTCAGGAGCCAGGACACCGTCTAACTCTTGTTTGTACTTGCGGAGAGCTTTACCCATTGTATCCCTTCCAGAGAGCCTGCTCTGCCAATTGCCCTAGTCACTACCTACCATGTCCCTGTTTGTTGTGTTACCATGGAACTGACTTTCTCAGCTTGACTCCATGGTTTATGCATTTATCTTCCCCTCCCCATGGGGGGTTCTTATTCTCCAGGCTTCCTGTCGTTACATATTGAGCTCCTGACATATGTTGAATACTCAGTATATATTGTTTTAAATAAATAAACACATAGCTTAACAGATGGGTGTGGGGGGGGGGGCATGGTTCCTATCTGTTGCTGTAAGGACGAGGTACCATTCTGGATAGATGTGAAGTCCTCTGGCAAACAGGTAGTGCGCCTATGGAGGTGTTTCTGCATCAACACCACACCTGGTCTGCTGTAGGTGTTCAGTGGGTGCCGGAAGCAGGATTTTAGGGGTGAAGTACAAGGTGAGGTAGGTGGGGTTTCCTAAGAGAAATAGGGAGGACAAGGTCTCCAGTTGCGCTGCCTGCTGTTTGGCTAGCCTTGTGTCTTGTCTCCAGGCCCTGCCCCTTTCCAGTGCTTGCCCAGCACACAAAAGGTCCTGAGTTTGATCCCCAGCACCAACCACATGAAAACATCCTCGAACACTAATCTCCAGGAAGCATTCCCTCACACTTGCACTGCTCCAAATCACCTCTGTCTCCGACAGACCATTGACCCTTGAATGTACACGTCACCCTATGGGCGAGTTTCTGTCTGCATCGGCCTCCGTGTAGGAGGCTGGGATTCCTGCCTCTCCCATCTTACTCTGTGAGCACCACAGTCATGTGTGAAGCTCACCGCGCCTGTGAATTGCACTCCGCAGTAAAAAAGTTGTGGCTAGGGACAATGTAAGAGGTAAAGACAATGTACAGCGTCAATGCTCGTGTATGTGGGGAGAGCACGGGGTATTGGGAGAATGATGAAGGGACACACAGTGCCGTGCTGGATCTGGAGGGCCGTGCACGTCTTCCAATAGCACTTTCCTTCCTTCCTTCCTTCCTTCCTTCCCTCCTTCCTTCCTTCCTTCCTTCCTTCCTTTCTTCCTTTCTCTTTTGGTGTTTTGCCAGTCAGTGTTTCTCTGTGGCCATGACTGTCCTGGAACTTACTTTGTAGACTAGGCTGGTTTTGAACTCACAGAGATTCACCTGCCTCTGCCTCCTGAGTGCTGGGATTAAAGGCGTGAACCACCATGCCCATTAAAAATAATTTTATGTTCATTCATTCCTATTGTGTGTGTGCATAGACATGCCACAATGTGTATATGCAGAACTGTACGATGAATAATAAAAACCCAGAGACGGATATTGGCGTTCGACCCGAAAACTAGAAAAGCAAAGCAACTAAGCTACTAAGTCTTACCTCTACCAAGACTGAGCGACCACAGACTAAGCAGACTAAGTCTTTCTCTCCTCCCATATTATATTCTCTCTAGTGCTGGGATTAAAGGTGTAGGACTCCCTAGTGTGAGGCACCACCATTTGGATTTGTTTCTGCATTGATCTTGTGTAGCCCACGGTGGCCTTGAACTCACAGAGCTCTATCTGCCTCTGTCTCCCAAATCCTGGGATTTAAAGGTGTGTGTCACCACTTCTTGACCTCTAGTGTCTTAACTTTGCCCTTCTGATCTTTGGGCAAGCTTTATTTATTAAAACATAAATAAAATATCACTATGGAGGACACTTATCAGAACTGGTTCTCAGTCCTCTCTCTTCTTCCACCCTGTGGGTCCTGGTACCGAACTCAGGTCCTCGGGCTGTGGCCATGCATCTTATCTACTGAACCCATGGTTCTTTTCTTAGTAAGAGGGTCTGACTCAATTTACCAAAGTTCAAGGGCAAACATGGGCTTGCCACTTATGAAATTATATGTGAGCCAGTTACTCCCCGCACACCCCACCCCCCAAAATTTAAAATACTCCATCTTCTCAACAGTGAGCACCTGGTTTCTAGGGAAGCTGCTGAGCTACCAAGAAGTTAAGTAGAATTCGGAGGTGCTCTTCTGGGTGACCTATCCATATAGGGCACTAAAGGGAACTGGGATGACTTGGGGGCATCCCTAACCTTTGAGGATGAAGTCATCGTGACAACTGCTCACCCGCAATACATCTCGTGGTCCAGTTCTCCGTAGAGAGGTGAGAACCCAATGCAGGGATACATGTCTAGTGGTCTCATGAGCATGCAAGAGGAACTATGCCCAACTCCCTCCAAAAAAAACCTGCATGGATTTGCATCATATGAAGACCTGCTTGTTCTTTCCTCCTGTAAATATATAGGTCTCAAGATCCTGCTCTTAGCTGGGTGTGAGGACACATGTCTGTAAACCAATGCTGGGAGGCAGAAGAAGGAAGATCATCTCAAGTTCGAGGCTAGCCTGGTCTATATAATCAGTACCAGTCCAGTCAGGGCTGAATAGTGAGGCCCTGTCTCCACCAAAGCAAAACATGCTCCCCAACACAAAAACAAATCTGAACTCAAACCACCAACCAAGCTGAACTTTCTCCATAACACATGGCATGGCCCAGAAAGCCAGACAACTTGAATTCTATAATTCTATCCCAGGGATCCAGGCTCCCCAAATGTCTGCCATGGGCATTCTGCCGCCAGCTAAGCACTTAAGTGTCTTAAACTTCCATTTTCTTAACGTTTCTTTTAGTGATTTAGTTTTTGAAAAACCTAAGTTTAAGTAATTGTTTTCTTTTAATTATGTGGTGTGTGTGTGTGTGTGTGTGTGTGTGTGTGAGAGAGAGAGAGAGAGAGAGAGAGAGAGAGAGAGAGAGAGAGAGAGAGAGAGAGAGAGAGAGAGCACAACCTCAGGTGTCCCTCCCAGGCATGTCTTACTGATTTAGGCTAGACTCCCTGGTCTGGGAATCCCACAAACGAGACCCTCCTGTCTCTGCCTCCTTGGTGCCAAGCTTATCATCCCGTGCCACCGCACCTCATGCTAGGGCAGCTAGCAGCTTCCTGATGGCTCTCTCCCACTGCCCCAAGTCTTGCTGCTTTTGAAGTTTACACAAATCAAAGTGTGGAGACTGCTCTTTCTGCTCATCTTTGTCCTGGCCTCTTTGGCTGGTTCACACTTTTGCACAGTCCTCCATCCTGTGGACATGCCAGATGAACACTGCTATTTTGTCAGCGATAGGTACACAGACGGCTTTCAGCTTGCAGCTCTTAGGAACCAAGCCACTGTGAAAATTCTTATTGGTGACTTTTGGTCAGCGCAGAATTCCTGCCTTCCTTCATGTGCTCAGCTTCAGTGGAGGCAGCCAGTTTCTTAAAGTCAGTGTACACACACACACGCACACAGACACACACACACGTGCACGCATGCACACACACACACACGCATACACATGCACGCGCGTGCACTCCTTGATGCCAGCCAGTGGCATTCTAATTGACCCACATCCTTGCCAACATGTGACATCAAGTCTTTGACCCCATCTCTGGTGGGCATTCAACAAGACCATGAGGTGGTTTTAATTTGCTTTTCCCTTTGCCTAATGAAATCAACACACATTTATTAGCCTTTTACACATCCTCTTTCGTGAAGCGTTGAGTGATTTTCCAGATTTTCTATGTGATTTTCAACAGTTTCTATTGAATTTCCTGCAGGCAAATGAGAGTTTATTGTATATTCCCAATATTAATCTTTTGATGGACGTGATCTATGATATGATCTCTCCAGTGAACTCTACTTTCTGGTACAATATTGCTGTAACTAGAACCCCTGTAGCAAATATCATAGGTGCTGTAAAATAAGTAGATTAAAACCAGAATATGCCATTCTTACGTTCTAGTTAGCTAGCTTGCTAGTGGGCAGCTATGGTCAACGTCCTGTTCATATTCACCACCAAAGAGCATAGCAAATGAAAAGAAGGTTGAGGAGATGGCTCAGTGTCCTCGGCCTGAAAGTGTGAAGACAGAGTCTGAATCCCCAGTACCCATGTAAAGGCCAAGCAGGTGTGCTGGCTGTTGTGCTTTCCTGTCCCTTTAAGGGACAAGCCACGCCCACTCCCATTATCTCTGACCTGCCAGCGCCATCTTGCCCCTTCCCTTCTCTGCTTCCTTGTCGTGTGCACGTGTTTTCTCTGTCTCTCTCTTTCTCTTTTATCTCTTCTCTCTCTCTTCTTTCTCTCTCTCTCTCCCTCTCTCCCTCAATAAAATGCTTTATGCCTATCTTTGTGTTTATGTGTCTGTTACCCGCCGCCACCGGCCGCGCCGCGCGTGCCCTCCCGCCAGCCCGCCTCGGGGAATGTTTTAAGAATAACAGATGGTGCCGTGACTCGGATGATTCGTGCTCCCCGGACTTCCACCTGGGGCCAGAGTTCTGGCTTTAGGTGCCGTCTGGGACTCTGAGCTCCCTCCCAGGGCAGAATCAGGGCCGAGAACCTTTTCTACACGACCCACATGTTCCATCTGCCTGGACGCAGCTCCTCCAAACAACACCGGCTTCTAATCGTGAGTGCCCCCATTTTGGCCAGCTCAACCATCGTTTTTAATCCAAGGGATTGACTGTTGAGCTCTCAGTAACCCTTTGTGGTTTCTAGGGATGGGGGAACCTCCAACCACAGGCCTTCAGAGCCTCGGTTGTTCCCTTCGCTGGCATTCAATTCGGCTTGTCTCCTGTGCTAAACCTATGCCTGGGACCGCGTGGCCTTAGCCCGCCCCTCAGCTCACCCGCGCCTGGAGGCCCGGGGTCTCCAGTTCTCCCTCTTTTTTTTTCTCGTTTCATTTCTTTTCTTCCTTCTTTTCATCGTAACTGCCACTACGGTGCGTCACGCCGCTACAGTGTGGCCTGACCTTGGTTGAATTGGACTCAGCCAGGTTATAGCACCCCCCCTGTGAAATTGGACGCCTTTTCACAGGGCCTGGGTGTTCGTGCCATCTGCATCTCGTCTTAACGGGGAGCCGTTCTCCTTGTAGGCTTGAGATGCCACGGTTTTTGCGGGTGTTTTCACGGCCTTGACCATGGGAGCCAAGCCATCCAGACCTATCACTCCGGCCTCATGCTTTAATGCCTTACATTTATCCATCTCTGTCCAAATAAGTGGCCCCATTAAAACTATAGACAGCCGTTTTTCGGTTCCAGCCTTTTGCCCCTCCCCACTGCGGCTTTTGTTACGGCATGGCTGCTCTCCAACAGAGCAGACTACATGTGGCAGTTGCCATCTTGGCTGAGGGCCAGATGGGTCAGGTGACTTTTTCCCTCTCTCTGCCTTTTTACAAATGTAAATCTTACCTGTTGAGAGCCAGTGTGGTCAAGCTCAGACCCAACTTTCCAAACAAATTCTATACTATAGTTATACCTGATAAACAGCCCTCAACGGCTCAGAGATCTGGGCAATGTGATATTTAAGTATTTAATTATTTAAAAAACTTTTCACAACAATAAAAAGAGACAGGTTGGCTCCTAGCAGCAGCTCTCTGCTCCCTCCAAAGAAGACAGAAGACAGACACGTGCAGAACAACGTTCTTCTGTATTTCACTTCAACTGCAGAGCGCTGACCATTGGGAAAACCTGCCTTTCATCTAAAGTAAAGACCTCTAGACGTGAACGGAATCGCTGGAATTGACAGCCTAGCTGCTCAGGTCAAGGTAGGCCTGTCTTCCTACAGATTTCTTAGCCCACAGGGTCTTCTGCAGCCTGACAGGCCCTGCGCTAAACAGCAAAGGTCAAATACAACCTTCAGCGACCACGGAGGACCCAAAAAAGAGTAGCTCTGGGTGCCAAACAAGTAAGTTCTCTGTCATTTTTTAGTCAGTAACTCAAGTAAAGTCTTATCCTTCTCAAAGATCTGACAGTTTGACAGCTGAGAGGTTTTGCAAGGTGACCTCACCAAACAAATTTCAAATCAAATTTATCCTTATGCCACAGTCATTATATGTCTAAAACTTCTGTTTTCACAAACCCAAGGAGTTCTTGTGAGTTCCAGGGAGCTGAATTAAGAAATCCATCTTAGCCGGGCGATGGTGGCGCATGCCTTTAATCCCAGCACTTGGGAGGCAGAGGCAGGCGGATCTCTGTGAGTTGGAGACCAGCCTGGTCTACAGAGCTAGTTCCAGGACAGGCTCCAAAGCCACAGAGAAACCCTGTCTCGAAAAAAACAAACAAACAAACAAACAAACAAAAAAAATCCATCTTAAACAGGTCAGATACCCCCTCAATTCCCTGGTCCTAAAATTTTTTTCCCTTAATTTAACTTTGTTTTTGTTATGCCAATACCTTAGGGACACCAGACAATTCTCATGCCATAGACACGGGTCAAAGACAAAAGAGACCAGCTATGACAGGATGTGACCAGCACCCAGCCTTCTCTCGCACCCCCCCCAAAGACGACGCCCACAATCAGCCGGAAGCAGTCTTGAGAGTTCGCCGCCCCAGTTCCTTTGGGCTGTGGTGTCTCGTCTCCTGCTTTTTATTATAAGGAAGACCTGGGAATGTTGTGCTTTCCTGTCCCTTTAAGGGACAAGCCACGCCCACTCCCATTACCTCTGACCTGCCCACACCATCTTGCCCCTTCCCTTTTCTGCTTCCCTGTCGTGCGCATGTGTTTTCTCTGTCTCTCTCTTTCTCTTTTATCTCTTCTCTCTCTCTCTCTCTCTCTCTCTTCTCTCTCTCTCTCTCTCTCTCTCTCTCTCTCTCTCTCTCTCTCCCCCTCTCTCCCTCAATAAAATGCTTTATGCCTATCTTTGTGTTTATGTTTCTGTTACCTGCTGCCACCGGCCGCAAGGCGCGAGCCCTCCCACTGGTGGGAAGCTGTAGCCGCTTGTCCGGGGCCCTGCCAGCCCGCCTCGGGGAACGTTTTAAGAATAATACTGGCTGCTAAATTTCAGCACTTAAGAGGCAGGGACATGGAATCCCTGGGACAAACTGGATAGCCAGGCTCATCAAATCAGCAGATGTTGGGTTCAATCACCAGACCCTGTCTCAGAGGGTGAAGTGGAGAACTATTGAGGAAAAAGCCAACATGAAGTTCATACACACAGAGATACATACACACACACACACATAATCACATCAAGAAAATAGTAAAAAAAAAAAAAAAAAAAAAAAAAAAAAAAAAAAAAAAAAAGCCAGGCAATGGTGGTGCACTCCTTTAATCCTAGCACTCCGGAGGCAGAGGCAGAAGGATCTCTGTGAGCTCAAAGCCAACCTGGTCTACAGAGTGAATTTCAGGATAGCCAAGGCTACACAGAGAAATCCTGTCTTAAAAAAACTAAAATAATAAATCTAGAAAATAAGAAGGGAGTAAAAAGAGGATTCTAAGAACCCCTGGAAACTTTCTTTTTGATGTAATGGGAAAGTTTCACGGAGTTAAAAAAGAAACAACTTCCCAGTTTTGCAGCCCCGTGATCGTTGTTAACCTACTGTGCCACTGTCATTCTGCATAGAGGTCCTGGCACCCCTGTAGTTTACACTGCCAAACCAGCACATGCGCAGTGGATGCAAAGAGGGTCTGCAGGAGCCATTGGTGGAATGAGATGGCCAACTGAGAAAAGCTGCTTGGCTGGCATCAGGTGTGGCAGAAAGGCGTGTGGTGATATGGTTGTGTGGCAGCAGGTGGGGGCTCCTGAGCTGGGGGCAATGAGGGCTGAACACAGGAGAGGGTCTGTGAGATGTGCACTGTGAGGTGAGGTGGTGGCAAGGAGGGCAGAGAACCTCCTGGGCTGGCCCCGGGGGCTCTAAGCTAGAAGACAGGAGTAGCACGCAGAGGGGAGGGAGGTGATGAAATCCATCCAGGGAAATGACCTGGAGAAGCATGGTTCATTCATTCATGTGTGGGTCACAGGGTGCAGCAGCGTGTCAGACAGACAAAAATTTTTGTTCTGATTGATTTTCTGGTTTATTAAGAAAATGGACTGGAAAGGCAATGCCTGGAAAAGCAAAGAGGAATCAGTGGGAGTGTTGGACAGTCTTTCCTGGGGAGTTATGAGCACCGGTGTACTTACCTTGCATGGGGCACCAACAATGGCCCAAAGAGATTGTACCACCCAAGTCTGAGTCTTGTTTGTGGAGAATGACTATTGGGGTTACTTTTCAGTTGTATGGGTGCCTCAGGCGGATGCATCATGAAAAGGCCCGCTTCAGTCTGGGTCACATGACTCATACAAGGGACATTTTGAGTTCCCTGTGTCCCTTGCAAAGTTCTTGTGCATTCTTCTACCTTTCTGAAGAATTTCCCAAGCTTCTTTCTCTCCCTTGCTCCACCAGGAGGGAAAGCTTCCTTAGCAGCTGGAGGAGCACACCCAGGCCTCAGTGGTGCATGGATGCAGGGGTCTGGACTGCAGGCTTGGTTGAGACCTGGCGACGGAAGGGCTGCAGTTACAACCCTGTGGGTGGCTGAGCCTGTCAAGAGTGAGGGGGCCAATGGCCAACACTCAGGGGAGGAGAAGAGACCCAAAAGCCAGCCAGCCCTTGGAGCAATGAGTTGTGGTGGAAACAGGTGACTGAAAGGGAGTTTCTAAGATTTGATAACTGACCTTTCAATCAAACTTTAACCCCTTGTTGTGCCAGGCTCTGGGCAACCAGAGAGGAAAGGGAAGTCTCTCAGGGAGACAGGTGTGTGCATTAGAGTTAAGCAAAGTGCGTGAGCAAGGTTCTGTTACTATGACCTATGACTGACAAGCACACAGTACCCACTGTGCAATCACAGAGGACAGGGACTCACATTTGTGCATGATATATGTATGTGCATGTGTCTGTGGGTGCCCCTGGATGTATGCATAGCTGGGCGATCGTGTGTGTGTGTGTGTGTGTGTGTGTGTGTGTGTGTATGCCTGTGAAGGCCAGAGGTTGATATTAGGTACCTGTCACTCGGCAATGTGCCACCAGCTGGACAGGGACCAGAGGTTCTGCATTCCAGGGCCCAGGCGATATTGAGGGCTGGGCTCTCTCGATCTACAGCGTCATCTGGTGGCAAAGCTCATGAAAATCTTCCGCCCAGGCCGGATGCATTCTTAGAGAGCGTGTTAGTGAAAGCTCGGAGTGAAGGGGCCTCTGGAGAAGAAGGTGCCCCGGGTGGTGTGAGAAACAGAGATCCAGTACCAGGACAAAAAGAGGAGGGCATAAGCCACCGGGCACTCGGGAGACATGGAGGTATGAATTAGCGTGGATAGGAAGAGGTGCTTAGGCAGCCTGAGCAACACCCACTTTCTTCTGAGGGACACCCCCCTTCTCCATTTCCAAGCTTTGTCTCTCCTTGGGGCTAAGACACAGTGGACAAGACACTTGGGTTCTCTTAGCTCACACAAGTACCAAAATTCCCCTTCTAGCTCTGGGCGTGTCTGTGTAATTTACCGCTCGGGTGAAAGACCTCTCGTGCCCCCTGCTGGCAGCTCTGCTCCAAGCATCTCAATCACCCACGGGACAGGGAAGTGCCTGGTGAAAAGCTAGGCTGGTTTCGGGCCGCGGGATGGGGGTAAGGGGTGCGAGATGAGGGTGGGGTGTGGAGTAGGGGTGGGAGTGGAAAAAGGTGAAAAGCTAGGCTGGTTCTGGGCTTCGGGGTGGGGGTAGGGGGTGCGAGATGAGGATGGGATGTGGAGTAGGGGTTGGGGGGAACACGTGGCCTGCCAGGGTTGGGGACTGGTTTGTAGTATTCCTCTGGACCCCGGAGGCTTCCCAAGTGGTTCACCTCCCTTTATCCTTTACTCCCAGCTGGGAGCGACTCTTCAAGCACAGGCTCCAAAACCACAGAGAAACCCTGTCTCGAAAAACAAAAAACAAAACAAAACAAAAAAAACCTAACAGAGGCAGACCTGGGGACCATAAACCTCTAGGCTGGCTCTTTTGAGTGACTCCTGCCTAGTGCAGAGAGCCAGTCCCCAAAGGTTATGTGCTGTGTGAGTCGCTCTACACGACAGGTTCAAAGGCAGGCACGAGAAATGGAGAAGAACCAGGTTAGAGAAGAAGCCGAGTGGGAAAGAATCAGGGAGATGTGAGGATAAAGGGGCAACGGAACTTGCTCAGCGCTTAAGAGCACTATTGTTCTTGCATAGGACCCTGGTTCAAGTCCCATTCAGTTTACAACTGTAACTCCAGTCCCAGATGCCCACTTTTCTGTGCACATACATACACACAGGCATAAACACTCATGTACATAAAATGATAAAAATACAGTAAAAGGGAATTCCTTTCCTGACTCACCAAAGCAAACTGTCTCCAGTCCAAGAGTGGAATTTTTTTTTTTTTTTGTACAGGGTCTCACTCTGGAGCTTTGACTGGCCTAGAACTCACTATGTAGACCAGGCTTGCCTCCAGCCTATGGAGAGCCACAGGCTTCTAGCTCCCGAGCGCTGGGGTTAAAGGTGTCAGGTCTGGCAGAAATGGGGTTTTTGAAGCGGTGGAACACTTCTGTTTTGATTGTGGTGATGGCTGTGAGAATCTGTGCTGGTGACACAGTATCGAACTCTACATAAAGATTCACAATAAAGAGTGTGCAAAGGCCAGTGGAGTAGGTGAGCCCTGTAGTACAGCCAACTGGAAGGAGTCATGGCCTCCCAGGGTTCATGTGGGTAGAAGATAGCATGGTGGGGTTGGATGCTAATGATGGCCTGAAATTTCAGTACCAGGAGATTCAATGCTCTCTTCGGGCCTCCTCATCACACACCTGCACACATGTCTTACACACACACACACACAGAGAGAGAGAGAGAGAGAGAGAGAGAGAGAGAGAGAGAGAGAGAGAGAGAGAGATACACAGACACATAAAAATAAACACATCTTGGAGGGAGAGGAGGGGGAGAAAGGATCTTGGTATCTTGCAATCCCAGCACTTGAGGTGTAGAAGCTGGAGGATCAGAAGTTCAAGGTTACCTTTGACTATACAGCAAGTTGCAGGCCAGTCATGTGACTGTCTCAACACTGTACCTACCACACCACAATGGAAGGAGACCTGGCCACACGGTCCTTCTGATCATCTCCACCTGGTGGTGCATTTGAGTAGTGCAGGGATGAAGCTGTTGCTGGTCCTCCACCTTCACCACTTCTTAGTAACAACAACAACAATAATAATAATAATTAATAATAATAATAAATCTACAGGCTCCCTCACCCCTCCAGGCCTGCAGCGGACACCCCAGGAAAGCAGGCTCCCTTCCAGCCCTCTTGCCATCCAGAGTCCCCTTCTGCTTATGTCTGACAGGACCACTCTGCTACCACAAATGCCCTTGTCCCAAACCATAAAGAGTCCCTTTCCCGAGGCACTACTGGGCTGAGGTCTTGGAAAAAGGCTGCTCTAGAGCCCTGGGATCAGAAGACTTTGGGGCCCAACACGATGGCTAAGGCTGTGCCTGTCACTCTCCAGAACCTAAGCTAGCCTAGGAACTGCGGGAGAAAGACTAATGTGACTTCACAAATGTCTCCATACTAGGTTCAGGGCTGGGCAAGCCGCACACATCTCACTGTGTATCCATGCATGTGGAGGTCGAAGGGGAATTTTTGGGACTCAGTTTTCTCCTTAAGTGGTCAGGTTTGGCAGTAGACGCCTTTACCCGATGAGGCACCTCACCGGACTCAAATCTGAGGTTTTAAGTTGGGACAATAAGATAATCAGGGCTGCGTTATTAAACCAAGGCTGAATTGGGGTGGGGGAGCTCAGTGCATGGGATGTAGAAGGGGCTAAGTGGTAGTCCAGGCAGGTGTTTGCTCCTGAGACCAGGCTGGTGAGGGAGGAGAGTTGTTCAGGGATGTGCCAAGGATGAGAGATGGGCTGGAGGGAGTCAGCCCTCTTCCCCAAGCTTTAGCTTGTCTGCCTGTCCACCTGTGGGATGGTAGAGCCATTTCCTGGGAGAGAAACCCGAGAGAGGGACTCGCTTTGGGGAAAGCCATGAACCTAGGCTTAGTCTGAGGTCTGTCCCAGGGCAGACATCACTGATGCTGCGGGTGTCATTCTGGGAGTGGGGACAGGGAACAGGGTCTGCTCTGAGCATTCCTTCTTCCCATGTTTGGCCAGAGGAGGGAGGAACATGAGGGGACAGAGGAAGAGATGTTTCCAGGAAGGCCTGCATGTCACAGGAAGTCATTGAACCTGGGGACGCAAGGTGTCTATCACCATGGGTGTGTTGCTGAATCCACAGGATGGTCTGTGCCGTGCAGGGGTGGAGGACAGTGAAAATGGACACCTCTTGCCGTCTAGCCTGACAACCCCCGTACCCCAATGGTGAAGGAAAAGACCACCTTTTGCAAGCTGTCCTCTGACCTCCACACGCACATGCCGTAGCATGCATGCCCCTTCAACACACGTACACAGTATGAGAACAAATCAATGTAATAAACTAAAACTTCTGTCTCGGCGGAGGGGGGATGGCTGTGGTTACAGAGAGGTGTATGGTTGAGGGTTTCCTAGGGTAACCGTGACTGGATGGGGGTAGTGAATACTGTGGGTACCACAATCTCCTCTCCTCCTTGACTGAAGCATCAGCTTCCCCAGAGGGTGGTGTAGGTCAGGCTTGTTAGGAGTGGTGACCAATGGCTCTCATCTGACCTTCTGGGATATGCCTAGAGCTGAAAGGAGAGGCCCAAGTCTGCGCTGTCCACCAGCCGGCAGACCTGGCTTCTTGCCACAGGAGGGACAATGCATAAGCTCACCCAGAGCTTGTGGGAGCTTGGTCGAGTCTAGACATGGGGCCCAGTCTTGCGGCCTTCATCCCTTGGCAGGGGTCGGTCGGCACCAAGCTGACCTCCCTGCTTCTATTTCCTGGTGACTTCAATTCGGCACAGCAGCTCAATATGGGAGAAGCATGGAGAACCGTGGGCATGTTTAGGGAAAGAAAGGCAACTCGCCATTCCCAGGAATGAGCTAAGGAGACGAGGGGTTGTTCTGGGGCTCACTGTGGTTGCTGGGTTTCCATAATTGCTGAGGGCAGAGGCCAGCCATCTGTGAGAGGGAGAGAGGCAGACTGGGCTGTGAGGAGAGTTCCTGAAAGCCAGTGATGGGAGAAAGCACAGCTGCTGATGAAGATGGCAGGGGAGGTCCCCAACAAGTAAGATGCGGGGATCATGGAGGGACCCAGCAACAGCTGCAATACCCAAGAGGACTGAAAAGCTCGAGTTATGGACCGGAAGCTCACACTCTCCCTGAGTCACAGTGAAGCGTGAGCCCCAGTGTGACGTGACTGGAAATGGGGCCTTGGGGAGCGCCACAGTTTAAGTGATTGATGTGGGGATCGGAGTCCTTGTGTGGAAGCACCGGACCTTTAGCCTCACGGCCGTTTGAGAACACAGCAAGAAAGCACTGCCTGCAAGCTAACGATGTCCTCATTCCACCCCACCCTGCTGCAGCCTCACCATGAACATGCAGCCTCCAGCTTCGTGAGAAATGCATTTCTACTGACTGAGCCACTTGGTCTGCGGTGTTGTGGCAACACAAGCTAACTAAGCCAGCGTGGCCACAGACACACGTGTGCAGTAGTGTCTGTCACAACCAGAGGACATAACCCAGAGATCCTTCATTTGGCAAATAATTAGGAAAAGGTGGCTGCTGGTCCTGGTGATGCAATGTCAGTACTTGGGAGGCAGAGGCAGGATGATCAGGAGTTCAAGGCCAGCCTTAGCTGTACAGTGGGGTGGGATGTAGACAGACTGAAGATCACTGCAGGCCGTTATTGAAGTACGTTCGCCAAAGTAGGAGAATAAACGTATTTTATTTAACAGTTGTTAGGTTGCCTTAAGACTTTAAATATGTAGGTGTATGGTGGGATGTAGACCGCCTTGATGGGTTACTCTGTCTAGGGTCTGTAACCCGCCTGGCTGGTCAGTTATTCCAGGGTCACGGAGAGGTACCACCTGAAAGACATAGGCTGATAAGAGGAATGAGGCTAAGCATATTTGTCAAAGCCTCCGTTTATTAGAGTCATGGTTACAGCTTATATAGCCCCTGGATGAGGAGCTTGGGGGGCTGGGGCACGGGATCTTGCCACGTGGTCCATGCCCGTCATGTAGGCCAAGAGGTTTCGATTGGTCAGGTCACGATTCCTTGGTCAGGAAGTCACAAATTGACACACCTAGTTCCCTAGATAGTTTGGAATGTGAGGCGGGTTCCGTTAACAGATAGCTCTCTATTAACAGTTAATTTGGGTGTGGGATAGGCTTGGTCAATAAGACTATTCTCAATACAATTGAGAAGTAGAGCTCTCTGCAAACTTCTCAAGGTGGTGATTCCTATAATAATTTGGGGGGACATGGCTCCTGACAGTGGGAGGCCTCCATTTGTTCTCTTCTTGGCCCTGCTAGCATCAGGGCTGGGCTTGCCTCAGCCTTACTTACTGGGCCCTAAGCTCCAGAAAGCCCCAGAGCACAGTGCCTGGCACACGAGGGCCCACAATAAATATTGACTGCAAGAAACAAGGGGGAAATTGGAGTAAAAGGCTGGCATGGTATGAACGCTCAACAAATATTAGCTATTATTGTTTGTTGAGTTAGTGAGGGTTGGTGGAGCTAGGGGCTCAGATCCGTAAACTGAGGTGGGGTGTGCATGGGGAGGGGGGAAGCTGACACGTGCTCAACTCTCTGTGCCCAAGGCTGTGACCTTTCTCCAGTGGGCCCCTCCCAGCTCTGCATGGCAAGTGAGTACCGGGTAGGCACTCAGTCAGGGTGCAGGCAGAGGTTGGGGGCTTCTATTTGTGCTGTTTTTCTTCCCCCAGAACAGCTGTGGTAGGTTCCCTGTTGCCTGAAGGGACACCCCCCCCCCAGCCCATGCAGGGTGCTCCTGGCGGTTTGCTCTGCTCTGCCCATCCGCGGTGCTGCAGAGGGGGCGGGGAACCACTTCCTCCTCTAGGGACTGGGTTTGCTGTGGTGAGAGCCTTTGCAGGGATTCAGATCACCTTTGGAACCTGAAGTCGTTTGACTTCTGCTGCAAGGCCCAGTTCCCTGGAATCATGCATGCATAGTGGGCGCTGGGTAAGCATGTGGTGGGCATGAGGAACATGGAGAGAACAGGGGTGGCCCAGGGAGAGAGCAACGCGGAGGAAAAGCCCGCAGGTGGCCTGCAGCAGGGTGGCACAGGAGCATAAGGCTGAAGAAAGCAGTCAGTGGCCTGGGCTGGCGGCCAGGGTCAGTCCTCCCCTGGCAGCAGGGACAGTGTCAATAGCTGCTTCATGACTAGCGCAGGACCTCCTGCATAGCGCGGGGCCTACAGAGTCTCCATCAAGGCCTGGCCAGATGCAGGCCGGTGAAACCAGAATGCCTTCATCCAATCCCTCCTCCCAACCGCGGCCCTAGGAAGCACTCATCCGCCCGACTCCCCGGAACATTCTCGCGTTTACACAATAGGCGGCGCTGTAATCAAGAAAGGGCCCTAAGGAACCCCAAATAGGGATACAGCAGGGAGAAATCACATTTCATGAACTGGGGTCATGAAGGGGGTCACCGTACCCTCTGAATTGAGGGATGTAGAAGTCACAGTGCAGCGGGGTGGGAAGCAGAGAGCCTCAGAGGAGGTCCAGCCTCATGGCCTCCAGCCACCCAGGGTCCGCAGTCAGTGCGGCGGGAAGATATCTGCGCACTGCTGTAGGATGAGCTCCACCACCTGGTTCTGGAACACCATGGTCATGGGCATGCTGGCCTCCTCCATCTCAGGCCGCAGCAGCGTGGGCCCGAACACTATGGCCACATTTTGCACGGACATACGGTTCTTCTCGCCATGCTCGATTACCCTGCAGTGGAAACAGTGGGGCCAAGAGGTCAGAGGCTGGGGAGTCTTTCAACAGGGGCCACAGCCACGACCAGCGCCCTCCATTTTGACCCTGGGAAGTTTGGCGTGCTCACCGGCACAGGTGCTGGATGAGCAGTCGGAGCGTGTCGTGGTTGGGGGCGGGCAGCGTGCGCACCAGGTCACGTACACAGCTGCTGCGCTGGACTGGGTCCTGCAGCTCTGGGTGAGGGAAGGAATCAGAGGTGACAGTCTGCTGGCTGTGACAAGGGCGGGCCGACCTCCCCACCCGTCCTCTCCCTAGCCGCTCACTGATGGCTGCTATGAACTGGTGGAAGTGCGAGAAGGGGAAGAGGGGTTCTGGCAGCTCCCGGAAGAAGAGCTTCAATGCGCCCGTCGTCCAGGTCCAGGCGCTCATCTGCGGTGGGGACAGACCGGGGGGTGGAGGGGGTTGGGGAGAGGCAGTCAGCATCCACTTGTGCTTTCAGCCCCCAGAGTAGGGACTGGGGAAGAACCTCACCGTGATCCACCTTATAGCGCAGTTTCTGGATGGTGGCCAGGTTCCCACTGATGCGGTACAGCCCGTCGATGTCCAGCCCTGTGGGAAGGGGAATGGCTGAGCCTGGAAGGGCTAGGGACCCTAGCAATTTCTACACAGGATCTGCCCATCTGCTTCTCCTTGACCCTGTAATCCCCCAGGGGTCTCCACCCTTTGCTCCTAGAAGCCGGCCATGGAGCTCTGCCTTGTCTGTGCATGTGTACATACCCCGGGCCTCGACAGTGCAGATGCATTGCTGCACGAAGAGTGGCACGGGACTCCTCTCGCGCTCACACAGTTGAGCCAGCGCACATCCAAACACCTGGTCTGGAGGAGAGATTGGTCAGCGCCGCCCAGCCCCGTGCCACCTGAGCCCGGATCCCGGCGAGTCGCAGGTACCTTTGATGTAGCCCTTTTCCCGCAAAGACTGCAGAGTGGGTCTTCTCTGTAGGAATTTATGGAGCTTGTGCAGGACCCTGATCAAGTCGCTCTCCAGGCCTCCAGGGCTCGGGGAAGGTGAGGCTGTCACAGACCGAACTCAGTCAGTAGGTGGCAGTGATAGCATTGGCCCTAGGGCATCACTTAGCCAGAGCATCACTTAACCAGGGCATCAATTCCCGCCCCCCCCCCCGAGGGGACTCTGGTTATCTCCCCACCTGACCCCATTGCACAGCTGCATTCTGTTGCACATCCTCCTCCCGTCAGCTTCCGAGTAGCTCGCTGGACCCGAAATCAGCACTGCTGGGCTCACCTTCCACCTCCTGGAGCAGGTCTGCGGACTAGAATCAGACAGTCTCAGAGAACCAAGGCCTGGGGCCAGTTGGGGCCTCTCCCAAGCAGCTCTAGCCCGGAGACATCACAGGAAGGTTAAAGTTCCGGAATCAACATCCACCTTCCTTGGCTGCAGAGTCCTCCAGGAGCTGCGAGGTCATTCTGCCCTCTCCCTTTCTTTCTTATCCAGGCCGTCTTCAGCAGCCTCCCAGTTCCTGACCTCCTCACAATTTTCAGTCAACTCTCTACATCCCGCTAGACTGGCTCTCACTCATAAACTCGCTGAACCATTGCTGATCGCACCAATACCTCCTGCATCTGCGGGAGTCACGTGCCTCTGGACAGCCCCTCACCAGCAGATGGGCTGCTTTTGCAGAAATGGCACCATTCCATTGGTGTCATAGGTTCTGGGTGCATAGCTTGGGGTCCTGCATAAAAGGCCCACGTCCCTGTCAGTCAGCCCTGGAGGTCCCAGGCTCTACCTACCAGCTCCTCGATGCCTTTGGCTATGGCCTTGTGCCAGGTGCTGATGATGGCTTCCGAGTCATGCTGGATCAGGTACTCTGAGCCATCTCGGCTTCGCAGCTGAAGGGACACAAGCCAGTCAGTTACCCCTTCTCCCTGGGTCTGTCTTAGGAGTAGGCTTGGAGTGTGTGTGTGTGTGTGTGTGTGTGTTGAGAGGGAGGTGACCTGTCCCTCCCCAAGAGACTCAGAGCCTAATAGAGCAAAGGCCTCAAGCCAGATCCAAGTCTTCCTCTTTGTTTAATGCTGTGGGCGACAACGTTTGTGACAGGCAGACTAAGTGGGGTCACTTTCTTTGGGAGCACACAGCCAGTAGTGACAGATCAGAGCTCTGCAGGGCTCCTTGCTGCCTGACACAGAACACAGCAGGCCTCCCCCAGGGCATTGGCAAAGTGATAGAAAATTCCTGTGGGAGTCTGGCTGCTGGAATGCAAAAAAAAAAAAACTACAGGGAGTAGAAATAGATCGTGATTGGCTGACTCTAAACACAGAGTTGTCCCAGCTGCAATGCCTAGCTTTGGAAGTACGTATCAATCTAGCCCTTTGGTCCAGAGTGAGGCAGAACCTGGCTCAGACGGTGGGGAATGACTTCTAGAGTCAGAGAAAATGGTTTTTTGGTTGTTCTCAGTCAGCCGTTAAGAACACTTCTTGCTCTTGCGGAGAACCTGGGTTCAGTGCCCAGCGCCCATAAGGAGGCTCACAACCATCCAGTTCCAACACCAGTTCCAGGGAATTCAATGCCCTTTTCTGTGGAGTACCAGGCACACATGTAGTGCACATGCATACATATATACACACATACATGGAGGCAAAACTTTCACACATTTAAATAAATATAGACCTGAATAAAGCTTGGAAAATCATCAAAAATGAAGCATGCAAGCTCCCTGCAGAATGTCTGGACAGTGTGTCTGACTTTCTTCATAATAAGCTATCAGAAGCAGACCCAAGGTGCCGGCTTAGCTTCCATGGAGCTCTTTGGAAGGGCACATATCCCTCTAGAGCCCAGGTTCATAAAGTCACACATTAGAAAGTTCTTTAAGAACCAAGAGTTAGGGACTGGAGAGAAGGCTCAGAGGTTAAGAGCACTGACTACTCTTCCAGAGGTCCTGAGTTCAATTTCCAGCAACCACATGGTGGCTCACAACCATCTGTAATGAGATCTAGTGCCATCTTCTGGCCAGCAAGCATATAGACAGACAGAACACTGTGTACATAATAAATAAATAAATCTTAAAAAAAAAAAATGAACCAAGAGTTAGGACAGTTTGGATTCCCAGGAACCTAGAGAGGACCCTCCCCCTAACAGGAAAGATCTATGTGATCAATCGCTGTCCCTTTTCTCACTTGCTGCCTGGAGAAATAGATCTAAGTTTTCCTCAGAGATCACCAGAGCATCACCTATTCACTGTTTGCTCCTAGCTCCTCCCCATCCTGGACCATCCCTAACTTGTTTTTGACAGATAATGGCTACTTTTTTTTTTTTTTTTTTTTTTTGGTGGTGGTGGTTTTTACCAGTTCACTGTCAAAGGGTTTTTTGTGCATGTGTGTATGTGTGTGCATGCATGTGTGTATTGTGTGCACGCATGTGTAGGCAGAAGCCAGAGTTCAAACCTGGGTGTTATTCCTCAGGTGCTGTCTACTTTGTTGTTGTTTTATGACAGGGTCTCCTGCTGACTTGGAATCCAACATTTAGGTTAGATTGGCTGGCTAGCAGGCCCCAGGGAATCCATGTCTGTTTTCCGTGCCATGGGATTACAAGCCTGTGCCACCAACCAGGCTCCTGAGTCTATGTGACAAGTACTTCACTCACTAAGCCATCTCCTCTGCCCCTCACTGCCTGTGCTTTTCTGGAGTTCTGCCTCACTGCTCTTAGGGACGGTCACCCCCGCCCCCCGCGCCCCAACAGTGAAGGGCGTGGTACTACGGGGCCTTTGCCAGAGTACTCTTGTTCTACCTGCTGGGAAACCAGACCAACTTGTCACTAGTCTATTCATTGGGGACCCAATAAAAACTGGAGTCTGGGCTCTTGTCAGTGAAAGCAGGTCGCTGGCTCAGCCCATCACAGTGAGCAGCTAGACTAAGTCTCAGACTAGTGGCTGAGAGAGGGTCCCTCTGGGGATGGCAGTTTTATCTCCCAGAGAGACCTGCTTTTTACCCTCAGTGGCAAGGGCTATGGACTCTATACCCAGAGTGGGGATTTCGGACAACACAAAGAACACTGAACCCAAGATGGGGCAGCCTTGACTTTGAGTCTTGAGCACTCCAGCCCCACTTTCTGCAGGACCCCATTCCTGGGCCCTGTCTGCAGTGGGATTTAGGGGCCCCTTCCCCCAATCCCACCACTCACCTCTAACACATTCTTCTTGCTGGATTTGTCTTTGGGGGCCCAATCGAGAGAGGCCCCCTTCAGTTCGACTGTGTACTCTGGGGTCGAGAGCTTGGAAGGATGCCTCTGTGAAGAAGAAGGAATGGAGGAGGCAAAATTACAAGGGGCATCCACCCAGACGGGCTTGCTAAAATACGTAGACCGACACACCAGGCTCCTAGAGCATCTTTGTCCTAGGACCTGCTAGCCAGCAGAAAGGAAAAGAGGAAGGAGCCCAACCCCATTTTGTGAGCAGGTATGCCAGGCCCCAGCCTCCCAGCTCTCCAGACTGGAGCTGTCTATCACCAAGGACCCTGTTCTGCAGGCCCCAGTAGCTGGAGTGCTTTGTACTGTGGCGAACCTGCCAGCATTGTCCCTCTTTGCCACTATCCAGCTACCTTGGTACTTGGGAACCCATTTTCTAAACCAGCCTTTCTGGGCTGGAGAGATGGCTCAGCGGTTAGGAGCATTGCCTGCTCTTCCAAGGGTCCTGAGTTCAATTCCCAGCAACCACATGATGACTCACAACCATCTATAATGAGGTATGGTGCCATCTTCTGGCCTGCAGGCATACACACAGACAGGATATTGTAAAATAAATAAATAAATAAATAAATATTTTTTTTTAAAAAAAATGTTAAACCAGCCTTTCCTAAGCCAGCTCAGAAAACAAGAGCAGAAGGTCTCCCTTGCTCAGTGACAGGTCTCACCAGGCCGCCCGCAGCTGAGGTTTTCGAGTTCTTGAAGAAGGTCAGGACGCCACCTTCCAGCACCGTCCAGGAGGCACTCCAGTGTTTTTTCCTGAGGACAGAGGGAAGTGGGGGTGGGCGGGGTTGAGATCTAGAGGACTCACCCCCACCCCAGTCCTCACAGCTTGGGGCACTGGCCCCACAGAATTGAATTCCCACCACATAATAGCTGGCAGGCAAGGAACCTTAGGTGCCTCGGTTTACTCACAGGACTTTGCATGGTCGCCACACCACGAGGATTGGTAAGAGCGTGGCATAAGGGAGATTAGCACTTGGGGAACCGTATCATCACCGCCCACTCTGCCACGGTTGGGGTCTGGACAGGCCCTCACCGAAGTCTCTTCCCCTTGTCCACTGTCTTGGTACGATGGAGCACTCCGGCCTTGTCCAGGGTCTTGATCTAAGAGAATGAGGGGAAGGGGAAATGGTCATGACAGGAAAGCAGGAAGGAACAACGCTAGCATCTCCTCAGCTGGACGTTCCCTTACAGGCTAGGCCTGAGGCTCACCGCACCCTGCTATCCTCCCACCTGCTGGGAGGGAGGGTGATGTCCCCCAGGGCTTCCATGCCCCCTCTACGCTGGGTCTTACAGGGAAGGGAGGGGTATATTTCATCAACCCCTGACCCCACCTTCTCCTCCGGAGGGCTAGCCTGGGCTGGAGTGTCACTATCCTGGCTTGATTTGCGAATGCTCCGAGGGGCGGGGATGGGGACCTGAGTAGAGAGACACTGTCACCCATCATCCCCTCCACCTTCCCCAGCTCTCCCTTCCCCAGCTGTTTACCTGGGGCAGCTCCCACTGCACAGAGGAGTCCTCTAGGTTGTAGAAATATGGCTTCCCATGCTGGTCCTCCAACCTCACCCACTGTGGACACAGGAATGGTCAGGACCCTCAGCCCAGAGTCCAGGATGGTACTAGGGGCTGGAGTACCAGACTTAGGACTGAGTGGCGTGGGTCTGCCCTTTAGTCTCGAGGGGAGGTCCTAGTGGAGGAAGTCTGGGGAGTGCCTTGCCAGCAAGGTTGTCTAGGTTCGGCTGCTAGCGATGTCCCACCTGCTCTTGAGTGAACTGGTTGGTGTACAGCGTCTGCTTGTCTTCGGTAATGTGACAGGACCAGCCACGGGGTGCAGCCACGGGAGAAGTGGGGCCAGGATCACTGAAGGAGCCCACAGGAGAATAGTCCTCTTCGGGGTAATTACTCAGCAATTCGGGGTAGTCTGTTTCAGGAGTCGGGGGCTGCAGGGAGCAGAAGATGGAGTCAGAGGTTCTCTGTCTCCTGCCTCCCCAACTTTGTACCAGATCCACCTATTACTCTAATCCTCCAGGCCAAGAATCAAGAGAAGTCAGAGACCCTCAGAGATGGCCCTGTCTCTACTCTCTGGTCCCTGAGAAGCAAGAGGTGGGGTCAGAAACGCTCAGAGGGTGGCCCCGCCCCCATTCCGTGATTTCTGATTAGCATGAAGAGGATTCAAGGATGCTCGGAAATGCTCCCCCATTGCCTCCCTCCCCCCCCCATCCTCTGATCTCAAGAAGCAGGAGGTGGGATCAGAGGCCCGTCCCTCACCCTCTGAAGTCCCGGGCTTCGCGGGCTCAGGCTGGGTTGCATCTCCAGCGGTTCCTGGGGCTCCTCCTCCAGGTCCTCCCAGGCAGTCTCACCCGTCAAAGGGTTGTAGAAAAACACCCTGCGGCTCTCCTCATCCCAGTACTGACCCCACTCTGTCTCCAGGCTCTCCCCGCTGCCCACAGAGGCTCGGGAGGTGGCCGGACTGGTGGCGCCTTCAGAGGCCTCAAAGGGTGACTCCCAGGTGGTCACGCCCGTGTCGGGGTTATAGTAGTAGGGGCGCCCAGTGCCCGAGTCGGTGTGCGTCTCCCACACTGGGCTGAGCCGAGGAGGAACTGCAGCGGAGCGCGGCGAAGTAGCCCGAGGTTGCCTCTCTACATTCGCATACACTGGCTCCGGGGGGGGGGGGAGGGGGGAGTCATCCACCCGCAGGAGCCGAAGGAGATGACTTTTGGGGTAACTCCAGAGTCGCACAGGGTGGCCTTGGACATTTGCAAACTGGGCAACCTTCAGCAAGCCCTGGTACTTCTCTGACTCAGTTGCCCTGGGTGGAAAACGTGTGCTTTGCCCATGCCAGAAATTGTGGTAAAAGAAAGGAAGCGCTTTCTGAAGGAGCTCCTTGAAGCAGCGCGAGCCACAGATGGGAAGGTCAGCTTGTCAATCACAGAACACTAACTCAGCTCCGCGGAGGGGAGGCACTGGCAGCAACGGATCAAGGGCCTGGGACCTGTTCTTTGTGGGTCTCATTTGGAGTCCTTTTGCAGTCGGTGGCCCCACTAAAGGCTCCCACCACCCTTGATGGCTCCAGTGATGGAGTCTGTACTGCTGGGGGCTGCTTTGCAGATGAGAGAGAGAGAGAGAGAGAGAGAGAGAGAGAGAGAGAGAGAGAGAGGGAGGGAGGGAGGGAGGGAGGGAGGGAGGGAGGGAGGGAGGGAGGGAGGGAGGGAGGGAGGGAGGGAGGGGGGAGGGAGGGAGGGAGGGAGGGAGGGAGGGAGGGAGGGAGGGAGGGAGGGAGGGAGGAGGGGAGAGGGACCCAGGTGGGCTGGAGAATAAAGGGTCAAAGAAGGGAGAGGCCCCTCCCCCCAAAGGAGCGAGCCATCTGGGGTTTCATCTGGCTAGGCACAGAGGAGAGGCTGCGGTGAGTCACACTCTCTGCCTCCTCCTGGGCAGAAGGGCAAACTCTGAGGCCCGCAGAGGCCATCCGTCACCTGCTGGGGTTTGGGCTCTGTTTCCTGACACTCCTTGCTTGCCCCTGGCCTTGAACTTTAAGCTCTAGTTGCAGGGCCCCACCCCTCTGCTGGAACTTCTGGGGCCCTTTGCACTCAGCCCCTTTGCAGCCTGTCTATATTCAGTTCCACTCAGCTCACCCCAAGTTCTTCAGGTCTCAGCTCTTGAGAGTGTCAGGTTTCAGATCTGTCCCCAGATCTCCCCAGATCCCACCAACAATGCCAACCCCCTAGAGAGACAGACAGCCTCACTATCAAACCCAAGGCAGCAGGAATGCACCTGGCTAACAGTTTTCTAAGATTACACAGTACTCCCAGCAAACAGTACACCTCAAAAAGCTTTTATGGTGTGTGTGTGGGGGGGCGGAGCTCACAAAGAATGCAGGGAACCCTGGGTCTGATGCCCAGCACTGCATACAACCAGGTGCGGTAGCACATGCCTGTAATTCTAGCACTCAGAGGACAGAGGCAGAACTTCACAAGTTCAAGGCTATCCTCATCTACATGTGGGGTCTGAAGGCAGGTTGGGGTACATGAGATCCTGTCTCAAAAAGACCCAAATAGAACAAAATGCTGACGATGGCCTATCTGGCCAGTGTAATTATAAGGCTTAGGTTTTTTTGGTGGTGGTAGTGCTGGGTAACTGAACCCCAAGCCTTAAGTGCAGAAGGCAAATAAGCACTGGTCTGTGGGGCTCCACGCCAGTTCTTTTTCCTTCAAAAGGTTTGGAAATCTCCAAACCTTTTTTTGTTTTTAGATTCCAATTGTTTTTAAAGATTTATTTATTTATTAAGCATACAATGTACTTCTGGCAAGGAAGGCAGCAGTTCTCATTACAGATGGCTGTGAGCCACCATGTGGTTGCTGGGAATTGAACTCGGGTCCTCCGGAAGAGCAGCCAGTGCTCTTACCCTCTGAGCCATCTCTCCAGCCCTAGATTCCAATTTTTGTAACAGTAGTTTTTGGGTTTTTTTGTTTTGTTTTGTTTTGTTTTTTTAAGGAAAACACAAAATGGATCGACAAGATGGTCAGTGAGCCAGCACGGTGACCTGAGTTTGATCCTCGGGACCCACGCGCTGAAAGGCAAGCACTGATTAGCACAGGTTGCTTTCTGTCTTCCATATGTGCGCTGGAACACACTCACACAGACACGGTAAATGTACTAAGATAAACTCATCACAAATGTTCCTCCTCTGTTGGCCAGGACATACGTGTAAGGGGAAGCATGGCCTACTCAACACGACTTCTCCCTGGGTTTTAGGAAGGAAGACAAAAAGCACACATTTGGGACTGGAGAGATGGCTCCGTGGGTTAAGAACATTTGCTGCTCTTGCAGAGGACCTGAGATCAGTTCCCAGCCCCCACATGGTGGCTCACAACTCCCGAACTCCAATTCCAAGGGATCTGATGCCCTCTTCTGACATCTTTGGGCACCAGGCACACATGAGATGCATGCACATACATGAGTGTTTGTACTCACACACAGGAAACTAAGTAAATATTAAACCCCCCCCCCCCCCCCCCCGTCACGCATCTTACTCCTAAGATCCCTCTGCTCTGCCGTGTGGCAGGAACTGAGCCAGACGCTGGGAATGCAGCAGAGAAGAAGTGGACGCAAGTCCCTTCTTTGCAGAATTGGCCTCCCGTGCACACATGGCAGGTGTAGGGTGCAGTGAGTGAAGCTTCTCAGTGATGGTCACTGCTGAGAAAGACTGCAGAGGGAGGGGCCAGTGAGAGGGTGCAGCAGTTAAAGGTGCTTGCCGCCAAGCCTGACCACCTGAGTTTGAACCCTAGGACTCGCTCAGTGGAGGGAGGGAACTGACTCTGCCAAGCTGTCCTCTGACTTCCACATGTGCTGTGGCACACATGATTATGTGGGCACGCAATAAATAAATAAAATAAGATAAAAAGTTTAAAGGCATGGTGAGACATGGGAGGTTACAGGTTCTGACAAGGTGGCTAGCCTGCAGGATGCAGGTGCTGGGCTGAGCCACCGATTCTTCTCCTTTATCCCTCCGGGCTCATGTGGTGGAGACAGGGCCTTCTGCATACTTCTCCTTTCTCCCTGACCCCAAACCTCATGTGTATTCCTGTATTCCAGCTACCCCAGGCTAGCCCCCCTCACCAGAAGAAGTCCCTATCCACTTCCTCACTGTCCTCTTCCTTAGGCTGTCCCCTTGGCCTGACTGTCCTTCTCTCCCATCCTCCCCACGCGGACTTTGCTCCTTGGGGAGCCTCAGGCCACCGTCTCTCAGTGGAGAGGATTAAGACAATCATCGCTTTGTTAGGGTCCAGTGGCATTGTGCCTTGGAGGTTGGGGAGTTGCCCACCAACCTGACCCTCTTCCTTCCTTCCTTCCTTCCTTCCTTCCTTCCTTCCTTCCTTCCTTCCTTCCTTCCTTCCTTCTCTCCCCTTCCTTGTGTAGTGCCGTACGTGTGTGTGTGTATGAATGTGGGTGCACATTCGTGTGCATGTGTATGGTCTGAGGTTGACAGTGGCTGTCTCCCTTGATGGCTCTCCACCTTGAGGTGGGGTCTCTTACTTGAAGCCAGAGCTCACTGATTTAGTGATCCCCTGTCTCTGCCTCCCTAGCGCTGGGATTATAGGCAGACCACCATGCCCACCTGGCATTTACACGGGTGCCAAGGATCCAAACCCTGTCTCAGGCTTACACAGTGAGTGCTTTACCCACGGAGCCCTCTCCCTTTCCCCAAGGCCTGCATCTCTTGTGAGCACGACATAGGATGATGTGGCAGATGCCACTGCCCCCCTCAGGAGAGACAATGCCCTGAAGTATATAATGGATCTATTCAAATACTGCTGTAATGTGCAAGTCAGTCCTGTGGCGAACGTTAGAAACAAACAGCACAGAGTGTGAGAAAGGATTTGCTGGGGACGAAAGTTTGAGCCACAGAGCCTAGGAGAGTCACTGGGACAGGACAGACACCAGGATGAGAGGGAGCAGAGAGGCCAGATATGCCTCCTGCCCCACACCTAGATATACTGGGACTGTGGCCTTGCTGTTCCAGGATGGGTGGTGGTGGCAGTGGCGGTGGCGGTGGCCGGAAGGGTCCATGGCTGGTGTGGAGAGGCTGAGGTGCTGCTGGGCTCTTTGGAGGAGGGATTATACTTGCCAGACCGTTGAAGCTAAGGGACTCAACTAGAGGACACACCGGCAGGTATCGGGGATGCTGAGGAGAGAGAGAGTTAGGTCCCTGCAGTGACAGGGCTATCACAAGAAGAGATGATGCAGAGACATATGGTGGGGACAGGAAGCATTAGGAAGACGCGCTGTCCAGAGACACTAAATGCTTGGGGTGGAAGATAGGGACCCCCATAGAGGGAAGCAGGCAGAACCACTCCTTTTAGGAGCTGTGGCCATGGAACTGTAGTAGTCACTGCTCCCTCAAACTCTGGACCTCTCCATGGGTCCCCCTCCCTCAGCGATGAGCTAAAGGGACTTTCCTCCGCTGGCGGGGTTCAGCTGGGCTCTCATTGCTCCTGGGTCTGTGTAGGCCCTTCACTGTGCCTTTTTTTTTGGGGGGGGGAGATAGTGGGGCCTGCCAAGCTGGCCCCCACTCTGGAGATCCACATGCTGCCACAGTCTGAAAATAGTATCAAGTTGTACCGTGTAGACACAGCGGCTGGGCAGGGAAGAGGAAGAGGCCTCCCCACCTCTGGTCAGAGGGCTGAGCCAAGAGAGACCTTTAACGCTCACCACAGAGATCCCCCTTCACTTCTTTATGATTATACACTCCTTACCTTCAATCCCCCACCCCAGATGCCCCCTCCCCCCGCCCCACGCCCTGTCTCTCTTGTCCCAAGCTGGGCATCTCAGATCTCTCTGTGCTCCCTTAGACAGGGAAGGCCTCTGAGAGGGAAAGTGCTGAGATCACCTGACATAACACCGCTCTGAGCTACAACCAGTTCCCAGCCTGCTTTGTCGACTCATCCACAATCACGTCTTTCTCCTGGGATGTGGAATTTAAATTATAAACAGAGTGAAGAAGAAAATCACACTAGATGATTCTAGACATCAGGGTGTTCTCTTTGAGGACAGCAAGGGTCAGAGTCCACTAGATGAACCGGCTGGCAGCACAGTGTGTGCAGCTTTAGTCCTGACTTCTCCAGTACCCTGGAGTGTTTTTGTTTCAGCAACAGGACCCCAACCTGCCCTTTCATTTCCACCAATGAGTGAGTGCCCATGGGTAGAGGTGAAGCATTTTACAAACAAATGCACAAAAGAAAAAAAATAATTAGAGTTATATTCTTGTAGTTACGGAAATATCTTTGACTTTAGTCCTTAAAAAGTCTGGTATAACTATGTTACTATTATCATTACTGTGTGTGTGTGTGTTCAGGTACACACATGCCATAGCACAAATGCGGGGTTCAGAGAACAGACTTCAGTATCCTTTCTCACTATCTACCCCATCTGACACAGGGTCTCTTGTTCTTGGCTGTATTTGCCCGGCTGACCTGCAAACTCCCTGGGATTCTCCTGTCTCTACTATCCATCTCTCTATAGGAGCCCTGAAATTATGGGTATGCTACCGCGTGGGCATTATGTGGCTTCAGGGGATTCAAACTCAAGTCCCTAATGTTTGTAGTCCTTTGGAAAACAGTGTCCTTGGGAGAAGTGAGAACCTGCCCTTTGTCCCACACAAATGCTGCGTTTCAGGGCAGATCAGCTCTCAACACTGAAGTGCTAACTCTGAGTAGTGCTCTTCATCTGGGCTGGTTACTGAAGAGTCAGACTGCAGTAGCATCTCAGAAGCCAATGTCCTGGAGGCAGGGTGTGAGCAGTGAGGGCTGGGCATTGTGTGTGTGTGGGGGGGGGGTGTTGAGGGAACAGAGCCAGGTGTTAGAGGAGGGGGAGGTCATGGAGGGTCCTGTCTGCCCATCTTCATGTGCCACAGGACCAGGACATCAGCCTGATGTGGGGTGATGTAGACAGACACCTATTGACTGAGCTGTTGGGACCCTTTCTCCTTCTCAAGGACAGTTTTGATATTTTGAATTTTGTGGTTCTGGAGGACCTCTTGCCTGGCTATCCTTTCTCTGGCCATGCAAATGAGCTCATAATCCAAACTAGTCTATTTCAAAAGTTTTCCTAGCCGGGCGGTGGTGGCACACATCTTTAATCCCAGCACTCGGGAGACAGAGGCAGGTGAATCTCTGGGAGTTCGAGGCCAGCCTGGTCTACAAGAGCTGGTTCCGTGGACATGCAGAACCCACAGAAAAATGACTAATAAACTTTCCAAAAGATAGGATGATCCTTCAGGGTTCCTGCTTCACAGAGGAAACTGCCAGACATTCTGCAGGACACAGAAGAAAGTGATTGATAAACTGCCAATATAGGTGAAACAGTCTTTGAAATTTTCTGCTCCACTGAAAAGTCTGCCAGATATTATGGGTCTGTGGGCTGAAGATTGATGTTCCAACATTATAGAAAAACTTTAGGTGACCATCCAGGCAGCAAGATGTCTCTGTCAATTCTAGAGTTTTGGAAGTTGCTTACAATGCACTTCCTGGTTGTTTGGGTAATATTAAATTCTTCTGGAGTCTTTGATGGAGTTGAAGACAGAGAGTTATAGTTTTCCTTACTTATGATAAAAAATAAATTAGAAACTTTAGACTCACAAAGATAGGATAGATGATAGAGTATTTTCCTTAATTTGCCAAATATAAATGAACTAAATATTGTGATTATAGTTCTTACTTGATAATTGTTTTGTTATATGTAATTTTACTATGTTAAAGTTAAACCCTTCATTTTTAATTAGAACATAAAAGGGGAGATAATGTGGGATGTCCTGTATATGTGTTGCTTTTATTCGTTAATAAAGAATCTGTTTGTCAAAAAAAAAAAAGTTTTCCTAGTTGGAGACGGAAGGGACTCTATCCTCTGGTGCTGATATGCTGACTGCACCCTCCTAAGTGGAGGTAGCCAGGGCTCAGTGGGCACAGAAAATCCAATTCCATGCATTCCCTCTAGTCTGCCTCAAGCCAACACCTTCCCCTTCACCCTGCAGAGTTGCCCAGGGTGGGGCTCAACTGTGGGCTAGCAGGCAGGAGGACACTCTGGAAGTCTACAGCATGAGGAACCAAGCCCAAGCCACAGGAGACGTGGACAAGCCGAAGGCCTCTAGTGTAGGGGCACCAGAAACACAGCCCCCTAGAAAGGAGTTCTGTTTTTAGACAATGGTCTTGTATCCTGTCACTTACATTGTATTGTTTTAATAAAATGCTGATTGGCCAGTATCTAGGCAGGAAGTATAGGCAGGGTGACCAGGCAGGAAGTAGAGGTGGGACAATGAGAACAAAAGAATTCTGGGAAGAGGAAAGACTGAGTCTGCAGTCAAACAGAGGAAGCCAGACACAGACGAAACAAGATGAGGATGCCTCGCTGATAAAAGATACCAAGTCACGTGGCTAATATAGACAAGAATTATGGGCTAATTTAAGATGTAAGAATTAGTTAATAAGAAAGCCTGAGCAATTAGGCCAATCAGTTTATAGTTACTGTAGACCTCTGTGTGTGTGTTTCTTTGGGACTGAACAGCTGCAGAACCAGGCAGGATAGAAACCTCTGTATAAAGGGTTTTTAAAGAATGGCTGATCTCACCAATCAACCAAAGTCAGAAGGGGCTGGGAAGATGGGAAAAGGTGTGCTTTCCAAGCTGGGGGACCTGAGCTCGGATTTCAGCACCCATGTGAAAAGCCAGGCTTGGTGCACCTGCAATCCCAGCACTGGGGAGGTAGAGACAGGAACATCTCCAGGGTTTGCCAGTCAGCCAGCCTGACCAAAGCCCCAAGCTCAGTGAGAGATCCTGTCACAAAAATTAAGATGGAGAGTGACTAAGGAAGACAGGCAATGGAGGTCTTTAGCTTACACACACACACACACCACACACACACACACACACACACACGAGTAAAAAGTAAAGAAAAGAGTAGATAGGACGATAGCCAAATATTAGAAAAAGAATACAGTGGGGGTGAGGGGGAAACAAGGAAGGAGGATGTACAGGAGGGAACCCAGGTCCTCTGGAAGAGCAGCCAAAGCTCTTAACTTCCGAGCCATCTCTTCAACTCTGCTGATAGAAATCTTTTAGAATAATTTTGGTTTCAGGGCAAGGATCTGGAGAAGCAAGAGCAGGAAGGAACCCATTGGTCTCGAGTGAGTTGAGGAAGGAAAGATGGTCTCTAGTTAGGGGAGGGAACATTGCCCTGAAAATCCAGCCACGCATCTAAAACTCCTCTCTCAGCTCCATGTACTCCAAGCATCCCACCTGTGTGGACTCTGGTCCATCTTGGGTTCTGCGGTCTACCATGAATTGAATGGATTGATAGGGCTTGGGTAATTGGGCGAAGTTGGGGCAGCCACATCTAATTCTCCCTGAGCTGTACTTGAAAACCATGTTCCTGCCCTTAAGTCCTGTCTTGAGAACCCTGCCGTTCTCTCTAGTTCTTGTGTCCGCTGGGCTGTCTGGGCTCTGCCCTGAGCCCTGGTGAGGACACAACCCCAAGCCTGCCCGCAGGACACCAGGGCAAAGGGCTTAGGAAAGAATGAGCTGAACTTTGAGAGGTTGGACCTTTGAGGGCTGAGCAAGGAGATGGCAGCCAAGAGCAGCCAAAGAAATTCAATCCAGGTATATGGCTGCAATCCCAGAATTTGGGAGGCAGAGGCAGGAAGTGCTCTGGTGAGTTTGAAGTCAGTGTGGTCTGCAAAGAATAGCGGTTCTCAACCTGTAAGTTGTGACACCCTTGGGAGTCAAACAACCTTTTCACAGGGGTCACTTAAGAAAGCACATTGGAAAACACAGATATATACATTATGACTCAGCAGTAGCAAAATGACAGTTATGCTGTACAATGAAAATAATTTTATGGTTGGGGGGTCACCACAACATGAAGAACTGACTTACTAAAGGGCTAAAGGGAAAGGGCCAGTCAAAGAAACCTACCCTGATTCTGAGACCTGAGCCAGCCAAAGAAACCCACCCTGGTTCTGAGACCTGAGCCCGTGAAAGAAATGTTTTAACCCCAAACCCAGAACCAAAAAAAAAAAAAAAAAAAAGCACTCTGACTCTGAAACCAGTGTCAAAACACCCCCACACTTTGTCCCTAGAATCAGAGAAATATGCCCTGGCCCCAAAACTAGAGCCAAAAAGCTCAAAAAGGCCAGTGAGCCAGGCAGAGGTGGCACACACACACATCTTTAATTGTAGCACTCGGCAGGCGGATCTCTGTGAGTTCAAGACCAGCCTGGTCTACAAGAACGAGTTCTAGGACAGGCTCCAAAGCTACAGAGAAACCCTGTCTCAAAAAACAAAAACCAAAACAACAACAACAACAAAACAAAACAAAACAAAACAAAAATGGCCAGTGAAAGACACACAGCTTGGCTCTGAGATCAGCCCTCTCTGCCCCTGACAAACTAAACTAACCAATCCTGGAGCAGGGAAAAACTAACCAAACTCTCTTCTCCTGGAAAAGTTCCCCTCCTAGGAAGCCCTGTATAAGGCCTGTGCCTGTTCAGGTTGCAGCTGCTCTTCTTCCACCCTGGCGGAGGCAGCCACCCTCCTGGATTCTTCCCTCCCTATAAATCCTATGAACGAGGTTTGGGTGAAGACCTTCTTTTGTCGAGCAGAAATCGAGTGGAACTATAACACGTTTGCTGGGGAAGCCTTCCCTTAGCAGCGCTGAGTTGTTACAACTTAGCTGGAGGAGTCAGAAGCAGAGCGGAGTGGAGCAGGACTGTGACCCTTTCTCTCGGGAAGCTTCCCCTAGCAGAGCCAAACTGCTACACTCTAGAGCGCCAGAGCTGAGTTGTAACAACTTCTCTGGGGAAGCTGGCTCTGCATTGGGGAAGCCTTCCCTAGAGCAGGGCTGTAAGCGGCTATGCTTACTGGGGTCTGTGCTGTTTCCTGGCTCCCGACTGCCAGGATCCCCTTCCTTCTGAACTGTGATACCTCCAAAAGGGTCACAGCTTGAGGAAGGCTGAGGACCACTGATATGATAGAGAGTTCCAGGCTAACCACAGCTTCATAGTGAGACCTTGTCTCAACAAATAAAAAATGAAAAACTAAAACCAAATAAGAATCTCAATCAACCAACCAACCAAAGCAAAAACCCTTACAACAACGACAACAAACCCTAGGATTCCTGCCCCCAGGAAGCTGAGGGGAGAATTACTTCGAGTTTGAGAGCAATCTTGACCACACAGTGAGTTCTAGGTGGGCCTTGCTCTATAATTAGACCCTATCTTAAAGCAACAATGACAACAACAGAGAAGAGAGAAAGAAATAAAGAACGGGAAGAAGAGAGAAAGCTAAGAAATGAATGCTGCTAACGCTCGTAACCGGGAGTTTGACTCAGATGCCATCAAATTCCCCACTTACGTTCTGCTTGTTCAAAATCTGTTCCTTCTTTACTAGACAGATCGGTCACCTTTTTGTGTGCTTTCGGACCATCTGTATTTCTTCTGCAAAATGCCTGTTCAGACTCTTTGTCCATTTCTCCCCAAGGGCTCTGTAAAAATCTCCTAGTTCACACAGCTAATCAGCAGTCTGGCTAGGAAGAGAGCCCGAGGCTAGACTACCATCCCTTTCCTGCCACCATGCCTGTCCAGTTCCCTTGGCTCTCCGGTCTTCCCTTTTCCCTTGCCTTATGCAGTGTCCCCAGCTGTCACAGACTTCATTCTTACCAGTGACCCTCAAGCACTGCAGACCAGGACTGCTGGATCCACGTGTCATTCACTATTGTTGACCTAGTGACCCCAGAGAGCATCCAGTCGGAGTCTAGTCTGGATGCGGTTTGCTTTCCAGCTTTCTTGGCAGAGAGAAGCTGCATAGATAGCTTGTTACCGAGGTCCCAGAATGCACCATTTGGCGGATGGTCTCTGTCTTAATTGCAGTCCTGGCACTAGTAAAACCTCCTGTGCCGGCAGAGCGGAAGCTGCAGAAGGGGGCTGTGCATCTTAGAGTACCAGCCCTATAATTCCCAGGATGCCGTTCAAGACTCCCCTTGAGGGCATGATCTCATCTGCTAGCCACAGCCCTGAAACCCATCAGGAAGTGGTGGGTGTGGGCACTGCTGTGGGCAGGAAGAGGCATCCCAGGAACCCGGCCTGGTTTCTTTGAGGTTCTCTCTGATGCTGATAAGGGTTAACTAAGCATCTTGTCACCGTAGCTCATCTGAAGATGAGACAGGACAGCACTGGTACCTCATGGACCCTTTGCTTTTGATCAGGAGGACGGTATAGTCAGTTACATGACCACTTTCCGCTATAGATGTCCATCTGGATGCTGAGAATGGGACCTTATCTGGTTAACGGGTCTCAGAGACGTAGCTTAAGAACTTCTGGAGGAGCTGGTCCTACGTCACCCATGTGGCTCTAAAGCCAAGCACAGGAGACAGGCAGAGGTAGGCTCCTGACCCAGGGGAGCAGGACTGGGAATGGAACTCTGTTGGTAGCCTGTTTACTTAGCACACACAAGTCCCACATTTGACCCCAGCACTGCACAGACTGGGCGTGATGATGCATGCGTATAATCCCAGCGTTGGGAGGTAGAAGCAGGCGTATCCAGAGTGGAATATCGTTCTCAGCTATGCAGCAAGTTCAGTGCCAGCTTGGGCTACATGAGACCTTTCTTCCCATCCTCACCACACTAAAAAAATCCCAAGGGATAGGAGGAGGTCACAGGGCACAGAAAAAGGAACTTGAGTTTATGCAGAGATCCTGGGGTCACTAAAGCCTGAGTTGCCCCAGAGTGCTCAGAGGGCGCACAGACCTCCAGGAACCTGCACTTCACACTTTTGATCTCCAGATTTAGAAAATAGATTTCTGATGTCTGGAGTCACCAGCTGTCACAGTAACCATAAGAAACTGGTAGGAGACAATGATGGCAGTAAACCTCACCATCCAGCAGGGTGTGGTGCATGCCTTTAATCTCATCATTCAGGAGGCAGAGGCAGGCGGATCTCTTTGTGATGTTGAGGCCAGCTTTATCTATACGGCCAGCCAAGGCTACAGAGAGAGATCCTGTCTTAAAAAACAAAACAAACAAAAAAGGGAATAAGAGAGAGAGAGAGCACAAAGCTTGATCTAGGGGACTGTATGCTCTATGATGGAGATGTGCCAGCAGCCTGGGAACCCAGTGTATTTATATTATATACTGCAGGAGCCAGGAGGCCAGGTTCGCTACTCTCAGTAGGTGGTCTCTGTAGGGAGTAGGTGGTCTCTGTGGGGAGTAGGTGGTCTCTGTAGGGTGTAGGTGGTCTCTGTGGCGAGTAGGTGGTCTCTGTGGGGTGTAGGTGGTCTCTATGGGGAGTAGGTGCTCTCTGTAGGGTGTAGGTGGTCTCTGTAGGGAGTAGGTGGTCTCTGTGGGGGAGTATGTGGTCTCTGTGGGGAGTAGGTGGTCTCTGGAGGGTAACAGTCTCAGCTGCTGGTATCCAGGATGAGAATGTTGCCATAGATGTTTCTGCATAGCCTGTACACCGTCAACATCTGTATTCAGACCAGATGAAGGCTACGCCATTCCCATGGGTCTAAGGCATTAGCATCTGTGACGTGGCTGTGCTCATGTCAAAGATGCACACTCACTCAGGACTTCATCTACCCCTCATGCTCCCCAACTCCCAGACTGTAAGGAATATATATCTGCTGCCTCTAAGCCTCCCAGCCTAAGGATTTTGTCACAGCAACTCAAACAAACAAGGAACATCTGGGGTTCCATCTAGGTGACTGCTTGGCCATGTGGGCATGGGAGGAGGCTGATGGGACTTCATCAGTCAGCCCCTGACCCCTCATCACCCATCTGACCTCTGGCTAACTCACTGAAGTTATACTTCAGACCAGCAAGGTGGGCTCCTGACCAAACAACCAAACCCAGGAAATGTGGTTCCTTTTCCAGTCAATGCCAAGTGAAGATGTGGCTGCCATCCTCACACATCTGAGCCACCCAGTTCTGTGGAAAGCACCACAGACAGAAGAGAAGCATTCAGAAAGAGGAATGAATTGTATCGAAAAGGCAACAAAGTGACCTTTGGGGGTCTAGCTCAGTTGTCACAGTGTTTCATGTGCACAAAGCCCTGGATTCCATCCCTGGCATCTCACAAAACCAGTTGAGTTGGTACACACCTGCTAGCCTTGCATTTGTGGAGGAGGCAGAAGGATCAGAAGGCAGATCATCCTCAGCCACTTGGTGAGTTTGAGATCAGTCTGATACCATGCCTCAAACAAACAAAACCACAAACCAAAAGCAGACAAACAAAAAATGAAAATCAGAATTCCAGAAGACATTAACGAGTCGAACATTTGCCTGGTGTGTGCAAGGCCTTGGGTGTCATCCCCAGTACCACAGGAAAGCCAAGAAAAGAAAAGCCCCTTTATGTATTGTTGTGTGTGCTCATGATGTGTGAGTGTGCACACACGTATGACGCAGCACACGTGTGGAAGTCAGAGGACAGCTGTGCAGTTGGATCTCTCCTTCCACCTTTACACGGGCTGTAGAGCTCAAACTCGGGCTTGTGTGACAAGCTGCTCTACTGACTTATCTTTATAGCCCAGCCCCCGACTGTTTTTCCTGGCATGGTGGTTCATACCTATAATCCTAGGGTCGGGGGAGGCAGTCTGGCTGTACAGTGAATTCTAAGACAAGTCTCAGTTGGGAGACCCTGTCTAAGAACATTAAGTTTAGCATGCTGTGTTTGGATTTTGTTTGTTATAGAGCAGTACATAACAAAGACAGGGAACTTACTGGGAAAGCCAGCCACCTACTGCCTCTGAGCCCCGAGCCCCAAACCTCAGAGACAACCTACTGTCAAAAGTGTCCCAAGTATCCCTCCACTGTTTTGGACAAAGGTGAGAATATCTTTTGTACCTGGTTTTCAGCCTTGCCTTTTGCACCTTAACTATATAGACCCTAGACTTTGTTCTCCATGACTAACTCACAGACCTTCCTCCAGACTGGTGGCCGCGTGGTATTTCCACATGTCGTGACTCCTGTGTGGCATTTGAGTCCCTGTTATCAGAGTTCTGGTAGGAAATAGAGAACCACCCTTTCTGTCCTCATTTCAGGGGCTGAGAGCCTGAATGGAACAGCGCTGGGCTGTCCCTTCACTTTTCTCCTGTATAGTCCAGGCCTCTGTGTAGCTCGTAGGTTCGCATGGTTTGCTCATGCATGAGAGAGCCCTTCTCACAGTGTCACTCCAGACGGGGCCCGATGCACTGCCAACCCATCCCATCTGCTTTCGTAAGACCTTCTCAGAGCATGGCCACGGGGAGCTACTTTGCTGATGCTGCAGGGCACACTGCTCTCACTCATGTACCGTCTTGTGGTTTCTGTGAATCAGGAGCTGGGGTCCACTACCCAGCATCTCACCAGGCTGAAATCAAGGTTTCCACTTGGCCTATGCCCCCAGGGTGCCCACAGTCTCTCTCAGGACACTAAGGTCGTTAGAAAGTTTGATTTCTGTGGTCAAAGGACTAAGGGCCTGGGAATCATTCTCTATCCCTTCCACAGACCCTTTTCCAAAGAGACACTTTGTTCACCTTCTAGGTGAGCAACTCTAAGGGTCTCTCTCTCTCTCTCTCTCTCTCTCTCTCTCTTTTTTTCGAGACAGGGTTTCTCTGTGGCTTTGGAGCCTGTCCTGGAACTAGCTCTTGTAGACCAGGCTGGCCTCGAACTCACAGAGATCCTCCTGCCTCTGCTTCCCAAGTGCTGGGATTAAAGGCGTGCGCCACTACTGCCCAGGAAGGTTTATTGTCTCTTATCTCTAAACTCTCTTTAATTTTTTTTAACTTTTATTTGATGTGCATGGTTGTTTTGCCCACGTGTATGTCCATGCACCATTGTACGCCTGGTCTCCTCTAGAGGCTAGAAGATGTTGGGTCTCCTGGCATGGGAGTCACAGAGAGCTGTGAGCCACCATGTGGGTGCTGGAGCTAGAACCCAGGCCCCTGACGGTGCTCTTAACTACCGACTCACCTCTCCAGTCCCACCTCGAAACTCTCTTTAAGAAGCTCACGTGATTAAGCCAGGCACACTGGGCCAGCCTCTCCTTTGCTTCCCTTAGAGGCAGCTAAGAACTTGCCTTGTGTCCATGAAATGTCTTCCCTTTGCACGATGAGGCATCACTTCATAGCCGTAGATTCTGTCTTGCACTCAAGGGGAGAGCTTTACCTGGGTCAAGGACACTGGTGGGTGGGGTAGGGTCACTTGAGAATTCTACCTGCTGCGTTTGCTCAATCTTTGTTATCTGTTGAGTACGGCTGCTTAGGCATTACACCCTACAGTGGTCTGAAAGAAAATGACCCCCAATGGGAGTGGCACTAGGAGTTGTGGTCTTTTTAAAGTAGGTGTGGTCTTGTTGGAGGAAGTGTGTCACTGTGGAGGTGGGCTTTGAAGTCAAGCCATGCTCAAGCCACACCCACTGAGTTAGTTCACTTCCTGTTGCCTGCATATCAAGATGTAAAACTCTCGGCTCCTTCTCCAACACCATGTCTGTCTGCATGCTGTCATGTCTCACCATGATGATAATGGACTGAACCTATGACCTGTAAGTCACTCAGTTAAATGTTTTCCTTTCTAAGAGCATGGTGTGCTTTGGGATAATGCTCTTGTACACTGTAAAGATTTGTCATTAGTATTATTTAATAAAATGCTGATTGGCCAGTAGCCAGGCAGGAAGTATAGGCAGGGTGACAAAGATAGGAGAATTCTGGGAAGAGGAAAGGCAGAGTCAGATGCAGAGGAAGCAAGATGAGAATGCCTAACTGAGAAAAGGTACCAAGCCACATGGCTAAACATAGATAAGAATTATGGGTTAATTTATGTTATAAGAGATAGTTAATAATAAGCCTGAGCTAAGAGGCCAAGCAGTTTATAATTGATATAAGCTACCGTGTGTCTCTTTGGGACTGAACAACTGCAGGACCAGACATATCAGAAAGTTTTGTCTACAATGGTGTCTCTTCACAGCAATAGAAACTCTAACTAAGACACACTGGAGGCTTAATGGAGGAAGCAAAGCCAGAGGTCTTTACTGTCTGGCTCTTTTCCGTAAAAGTGGCCTCTGCTCTAGAGTAATGATGCTTCCAGTAATGGTTCACAAGTAATCATCCAAATGGCTGCAGCTTAGTTCAAGTTTTAGACTTAGTGGGGCTGGGCCTGGCCTAGAAATATGCATTTTAAACAAAATTCCATCCAGTGCTGAGGCTGCTGGATCTAGGACCATATTTCCCAAACCACTGCTCGCTATAGCTGGAGAATTGCTATGCACACACTCACCCTGGGCTGGAACCATCGTCACACCATCTGACCCTACTCTTCTTGGCCTCACTTCAGCCTCGGCTGGTTGAACCATAGGTGGATCCAGGAGTCAAGGGCCCAAAGGCTCATCCACAGCCAAGATTAAAAGCCTGGCCAAATGGCAAACCAAAGCCAGGCAGAATCACTCTCTTTTGAGATTCTGAGTGCTGGATTGCATAAACTCTGTTGCCCTTGGTGATGACCCTTAGACAGAGATGCAGGGATGTGGAGTTGGGAACAATACCTCCATGGGCCAAAAGCAAAATGAGAGGGTCAACTAGCTCGGTGAGGGCAGAGGAGAAAGTGAAGGCTCACAGAAACTGAAGCACGGGAAGGCTGAAGGCTTTCATGGCCCTGTTTCCACGAGCCCAGCCTGGCTGTTTGTCCTGGTTCTGTGAGACTTCTGTGGCTATTTTGCCTGAGTTCCTCTGAGGAAGTTTCTATTTTTTGAAGACAAAGAGTTTGCTTTCTTTCTGTTTGATCTTTAAATTATTATTATTATTATTATTATTACTATTATTGAGTATGTATGATGTGTAGAGGGACACATGGACCATGGAGAACATGTAAATTCTGGGATCAACTCTGGGGAGTTCAGACAACCAGATTTGGTGGTAAACTGAGCCATCTCACTGGCCTGACATTTTTCTTTTAAAGATTCTTGCTACATAGTTCAGGTTAACCTCCAATTGGATACTTTCTCACGATTTCCTCCCAAGTGCTGGGATTATAGGTTTGTGCCTCCACGGCTAGCCTCTAAAGGGTCCCTATCAGAGTTCACTTGTGAGCCTAGCCTTTAACAGCTGAGCCATCTTTCCAGCCCCAGAGTGCACTTGTGATGTATATGGTGGCATATACCTGTTAGTCCTAGCTCTTAGGGAAACTGAGTTCTGAAGGATGATTTGAGCCCAGATGTTGGAGGCCAGCTTGGGCGCACAGTCTTCCACCTTAAAAATAATAAAATAAAAAGGTTGGGGATGTGATTCAGTTGGCTGAGTGCTTGCATGCACAAAGTCCTGAGTTCAAGCACAGCCAAGTGAGGTGGTGCACACCTATAATCCCAGAATAAAGGGAATAAAGGCAGAAGCAGGAAGATAAAAGTTCAAGGTTATCTTTAGTTGGCTAGAGAATTTGAGGGTGAACTGGGCTACCAGACCCTGGAGAGAAAAGGAGAGAGTGAAGAAAGAGGGAGGAGTGGGAGGAGGAGAGGAGGGGTGGGGAGAGGAAGAGATAAGCAGAGAGGGGAGACATACCTGTGCCCTCCACCCCACCTACCTGTCTTCCTTGGTGAGACCCTCTCTGTTGTAGATCAGGTCCCAAGTTTCTCTCCAGGACCTTGGACAGTACCCAGCATAGCTGGACTGCCAAGCAGGGGCGCTGCCTAGGAGAAGATTCAGTGTGGGAAACAGGACAAAGTTCTGAGTCAGCAGAACCGCAGTGCGTGGGTATGGGGAGGGTGAGTGCCTAAGAACCATGTAAGAATGACTCAGGGCCTCAGCGGCTCCTGGGAGGTAAGTTTGGCCAGGGCAAGAGATGGAACCTGGATGGCCTTAAACCCCAGGCTGAGGGGCGGGGACTGACTTGCTGGGCAGGCATTGGAGGGGCATAATAGACATTTGCTGTATTTTTTAATTTTAAACAAGGATCCTAATGGCCCAAGAAATTGGACAGCATCTAGAAACAGACTTTACATTGTTTGTTTTGAGACAAGTTATTACTACATAGTCATGGCTGGCCTGGAGCTTGCTATGTAGATCAGGTTGGCCTTGAACTCATAGAGATCTGCTTGCCTCTGTCTCCCAAGTGCTGGGCTTAAAGGTGTGCACTAGCACACTTGTCCGGGCTTTATATTTTACAAAATTGAATGCATAATTGCATATGTCTTTGAGGTCTGTCTGGTGTCTGGATACATGCATATGATGTGAAAATGATCAGAGTTGAGTGATTAATAGAATACTTATCACCTCGATAGCTATCATTTCACCATGAAGAGAACATTTGAAGATTCTTCTTGCTATTTGGAAATACACAATCTATTATTAATGTCGCTACTCTCAGTGCCAAAGGATACCATCTGTAACTTGGTAGCTGTGGTCCAACTTCTCTCCATCCCCCCTTCCATCTATGGCTTTGGCAATGCTTGTGACAGATCCCAAAGAGTTTTCCAGAATAGGACTTGCAGGAGACGGTAACTGACCAGATACTCTAAGCTCCGGAATGAAGAATGTTCCCTTAACAGACCAGAGTATGGAAGTAGATGTCCGGCCTCACAGGAACTTCGAGACGTCCAAACTGAGACTGATACAACTTTCCGTCATATCAAGTTAGCAGAGTTGCTGCTGGGGATGATTTCGGTCTCTTCCATGTTCTAGCTCACGAGAGGAGAAGCTGGCACATGTGATTTGGGAAATAGTTTACTAAAATGCATTGGGAGCTTAAAGACTTTCACATCCTGGTTCTCTGGAAATAAAAAAAAAAATCACTAGATTCATTTTACAAAAATTGCCTGATACTGTAGTTTACAGTAACCTGATTCAAAATGGATAAACTATTTGAACACCATTTCTCCAAGGTTGGTGCAAGTGGCTTTGGAGGACCAGGCCTAGAGAGAGGCGAGCCAAGAGCACACTTTGTACCAGGGGATGGTTTTCTGAATGTCCGTGGGCAGGCTGCTCTCTCTCTCTTTCTTGTTCTGTAAGCCCTTTGTGATCACCATGATTTTGAAATCCCCCTCCAGTCATTTGGTGGGTGGGGTCATCCCAGGAGGGGTGGGGAGTGAGGCTTGGGCTGGCTCTCCTAGACTCTCACATCGGGGGTCACCCAAATGAGCATTCTCAGACCAGAGGCACAAAGATAGAGCGTGCACTTGAAAATACTGCGTGGGGGCTCTCATTTCCAGAGGCGGGAGAATCATCAGTTCAAGGCCAGAACCTGTCTCAAACAACAGCCACACTGGGAGGAGTTTGTTTACGAACAGAATTAACTACCACAGGAGATGAGTTCTCATGAGTTTGGAGGTGCACACATTAGGGCAGGCCTTGTGGAGAAGCCTTTGCTCCTGAGAACACTGGCTCACTGTGGTCTGCGGGCGGGCAAGCCATGTGTGGAGTAGGGATCGTCTTTACACACCTTTACCCGCTGCAGTTACTTCCTCTCAGAACCACAATGCCTTCCCAGGCTGCTTTCACTCCCTCACAAATAAGATCCTAAAGGGTCAATCCAGGACCACTGGGGACACCACAACCCTGTAAAGTGACTTATATTATTCCAGCGCCTGCACATACATATATTGACCAGTAGGTGGCAGCACAGGAGCACATAAACAGGGTTGAAGGCTAAAACAGCAGCAATGGTCTGGTTGTTCTGGTAACCTATAGCAACGCCTCTTCCTAGTAGTGACATCCATACCATCCACTCACTGCCTCCAGGGAAGTGGATACTGGGTAAACTAACTGGGTGCCGTCTTGGAAACCTGCTAACTTGGCTGGTGTAGAACGCACCACCTGCCATGTTCTAAGTGTTTAGCAAGTATCAGCTGTTTATCTGCATGCTTTAATTTAAGCAAAGCACAGGTAGGTATTATTGGTCCACTTTACAGAGGGCAAAGTAGGCTCACAGGGAAGGCTTCACTTGTCCAAAGTCTCCGTAAACAAAAGTGATGCCGGACTTTAAGATTAGGTCGGAGAGACGGGTCTAGCTGCATTCACTCCTGCTCCCTAGCTGGGGAGGTGCCACACCTCATCAGGTGAAAAACTTCTCATTGGAAATACAGAGCTGGTGGTGTCCACACCTATTGAGGGAAATGAGGTAAGAGAGCAATGGGCCTAGAGTTTTCCTGGGGTGGGGGAGGCATATGTTTCCAAAGAACTGGAAGGTTGAGGATGGGATTTGACTTCACATGTTGGACTGGGAGGCAGGAGCCTGGAGTTCAGTCCTTTTTCTGTTGACAGCAGGCCCTGACTTTTTCTGAGTTTTCATTTCCTTCTCCGGGTCCTCACTGGCTCTCTGCTGGGGACCCTGGAGTCTATCACCAGACTCCTTAAAAGGATCAAGTTGAAGGCCTATGGAGCGCTGATTGGGATTAAATGAGGTCCCAGGGAGAAGCAGATGCAGCCTCTGCATGGAAGTGGGCCACTTGGAACCTTGGTTGATATCTTGAGGCTCTTGCCATGGCTCCTCCTTAAGCCCCACAGGCTGGACAATACAGGAAGCAGAGGACTAGCAGGGCTGGAAACCCACATCTAAAGACGTGGGAGCAGACCGCAGCTAGGGTCATCACCCAGGCCTGCCCTCAAGCCTAGCAAGAGTCTGAGTAAAAGCCACTGTTAGAGGCCTTGCAAAGTACAAGGGGCTGAGCCCCAGTGCCACTCTTAGCTAGCCATTAGCTTGTTCTCCATGTACCAGGGACTGGGGTCTCCTACCTGCTCAAATAGATATCCTCAGAGCCTCCAACTGCATGAACTAGGAAAGGCCCAGTGGGGGAGGACTGGCTCTGAGGAGAACAGGTTAGACTGTGTGTGTATGTGTGTGTGTGGTAAGGTGTATACTAAGGAATGTGAGCTTGCTACAGGTGTGTGTGTGTGTAGTAAGGTGTATACTAAGGAATGTGCACTTGCTACAGATGTGTGTGTGTGTGTGGTAAGGTGTATACTAAGGAATGTGCACTTGCTACAGGTGTGTGTGTGTGTGTGTGTGTGTAGTAAGGTGTATACTAAGGAATGTGTGCTTGCTACACGTGCGTGCGTGCGTGCATGCATGTGTGTGCATGTCTGTTCAAGCAATATAGTGTAGCACTCATGTATGCTTGGGTGCGTGCACACATATGCAGTTTCCTGTGTCTTTGTCTTTCCAGCACCCAGGTGGAGTCTGCCATCTCTAGGCTGCTCTGGAAGAATATGGCTTGGTCCAGCTACTTAGTTCAATCACTAGGAAGTTGACTTGCAAAGTAGGGTGGGGGAGGCACATAGAAGGAGGTCTCTGGGTAGAAACAACGCCGTCCAAGAGTGGCAACTGCAGCACTGAGATTTCTGACTGTGCCAAGCACAGGATTCTGTTCATTCCCAGATGGCCTAACACTGAACACAAATGCCAGGCCAGGTAATGCTACTCTGTCCTTTTAGTGGGTAAAGATACTTTATGTCCCCATAGAACCATCTGAACAAGGGGGAACATTCATCTACATCGCAATTGGTTTGACAACTACTTTCTTGAGCCCCTATGATGTATCAGGTCTAATACACGATGAACAGATAAAATCAACCTTTGCTTTGGTGCCAGAATATTCTAGAGTATAGGGACTGGATAAATCTTACTGGTGGATTGGTGATGCTGACGTCAATTCCTCTTGTCTAAGGATTGACCAGTAAAGTCTAGTGGAGCCTGAACCTCTGTGGGGGGGATGGACTTGTGGGTCCAGGGCCCTGGCAGGGGCATAAATCAACGAGAAGATGATTGGACATATATGCTGCCCTGGGTTCTGTACCTTGAACTTTTGCCTATGTCTTCTTACCCTGCATAGTGGAACCAGGGCCCAATTTTCAAGAGACTCAGCTTGAGGCAGAGGTGGGACACTTCAAACCCATAGAAATTTGTTCTCACTGAAGTACAGATCAGAACATGAGGCTCAGGAACTCTTACTTTTCAAATGTGTCCCCAGCTGAGTACCTGATAGGAAGCTGAGTTTCTGTGTCTCTGTTTAAACATCCCAGGCTGTGACAGCGACTTGGAGTCATTGCCTAGACCTGCTTGCAGTAGGCAGAGTTGCTGTGGTAGTTCTTTGACGGAAAAATAGAAAAGAAAGGAAAAGAAAACAGTCCCTGGGCCTCTCCTGCCCCTTCCCAGCCCTTCTGGGCCCAGCAGCTCAGCAGGTGCAGGCAGGGACTCTAGATGAGTTGCACACTCAGGCTGTAGGTGAGGGCAGGAAGCAGAGTGTGGAGAAAGAGTCAGTCCATAGTGAGTTCTGGAGCTTAGGTTGTTCACACAAAAACTTCCCCAAGGCATCCTGGGGAGAGAGGGGATAGAGGGTTACCCCCAGGGGAGTTGGGTTTTCACAGGGAGGAATGATTTCCCACCGAGGAGCTGAGATTTGGCTGCACTGGGGTGTCTGGAACACTGGTGACCACTGCATGCTGGGTTAACTCCAGTGTGGGCCTGTTCTCCAAATCCCTGTGAGTACGTCTCCGTTCCAACAGCACACACTAAGAAGATCTATGAACGGCTTCTGCCCACCCGGACTCTGGTAAACAAGCAAGGTTAGTTGCCCTGACCAGACCCTCCTCACGGTTCTGCTCCTTGAAGGCCTGTGTCAGCCTCATGGCTCTTGCACTTGTGGTGGCTGGCATCTTCAGAACTTCCTGCCACACATGCCCAGGAGAGGAAGCGTCCTGCCTGCCTCCCACTCAGGGCTGAGGGGGCTGAGGCCTGGACTCTTTCCAGCCCTTCCTTTCAGGCCTGGCAGGGGTACAGCCTGCCCCATGGGTCCAGTGACGCAGGCCAGCCGTGGGGAGGCTGCCTGGTCTGGGAACGAGCCAGGACCTATGGCGGCCCCTCTGTCCAGGCCAGATGGCCACTGGCTGCAGCGGGAGGATCTGCCAATACCTCAGGTCAGGGCTCAAGCGTTTCACCCTATCCTGTCCACTGTGTCTGAAGCCACTGTTCACTGTGATGTGTTTCTTCCCTGAAAGTGGGGCTCTGATATGCTTGTCAACTCTGACCAAACCCCAAGAAAAAGGCCTGGACAGTGGGGTCATTCTTTATGGAGACATGCTGTCCTCCACAGTTCAAATGGGATCAGTGCCTAACTCCTTCCTTCTTTCCCCCTCCCTCCCTCCCTCCCTCCCTCCCTCCCTCCCTCCCTCCCTCCTATCTTCCTCCCTTCTTTCCTTCCTTCATCCAGCAAACAGAAGCCAAATACCTATGACACTCCAGTCTCTGTCCTTGGCTCAGAAATACACCTATGAACAAGGAGGACAAAGTCCTCACCCACACAAGCTGAGCTCTACTATAAAGGACAAGAAAACCAAAGAGTAACGGGTACACTGATATGAACAAGGCCAGAGCACTTCATGAAGGAAGGAGGAAAGCCTGTAGCTCGCCCTCCCTCCGGGTACTGGTCACCAGACAGACACCTTTTCGGACCTATTGATAATCCCACCAAGAGTGTACTGCTCATCCCGTACTATAGATAAGCAAGTTGAGCACGGAGTGGGGCACTCTCCACTAAGTGACAGACTCTAAGTCAGTGTGGGGCTGAGGTCTCCAGCTCTATGACTCTAACGACTTTGCAGCACTGTCTCTTGGGATATTACCACCACCCCCATCACCCAACAGGGCCTCTTACAGAAGACCCTCCCTCACTCTATGGCCTAGTTGCTCCGATCAAACAGCTTTTAGACATTCCACATGGTCTAAAACCGAGTGGAGTCCTAAGGAGGTCATCCTGTCCATGCCCCTGCTTCAGAGGATACAGTACTACAAGCCACATTATATGCAGATGGCACCTCAGAGTCCTACAGAACCCTGTCCTTAGGCAGTCAGTGGGAGCTGGCCGTGTGTGCTCCTGGCTTTAGGTTGTTGCCTGCCCTATACTCTCTACCCCTGCTCTTCCGGATGACAGGGTACTCCCCCCTGTGCCTGCTACCTCAGGAGACGTGCAGCAGGGGCATGTTCAAAGTCTCAGGGATGGGGCTGAGTGCTGATGTCTGGGCCTTGAACTGATGGGTTCAGCAAACCCATGTGAGCTAAGGTTGGAAGGAAGCCTCATGATTTCCTGGGGCTGGGGTGTTTCTGTGACAGGAAAGGCATCCAGGAGAGGGAATAGCATATGCGAATAGGGAGGACGAGGATGTGAAGGGAGCAAGAAGCCAAATGGGGTGCTGATGTTGGAGACGGAAGAAGGTGGATGGGTGGCTGTGTGTCAGAGTAAGGGGTGGGGGTTTTGGCTCGAGGAGCCGGACAGGCAGGGCAAGGGCAGGTTGCTACCCAGGGAACTCTGGAGGGACAAATCTTGAGTGGACCTGTGAGTCACATGACTTCCCTGAGCCCCAGTTTTTCCTTTGCACAATTTGTGGGCACAAGCCCACAGGGACCTTCCCCCTTTGCATAGCTTATTCTGTGCCACTATTGTCTTACAGTCTTAACAAACAAAGAGACCCCAGAGGAAGATAGGAGTTTCTCTAATGCCCGATCTCTTATCCTGTCTAGCTTTGCCGTGCAGTGTTCGGGAAGCCCTCTGAGAGGTCCAGGTCCCAGGGAGCTCTGTTCATAGGGGAGCTTGCGTTGACATGCTCTTCTTCACCTTCAAGCCCTTTCTCTTGTGCAGCCCCACCCAGGGCAGACTGGCATCATGGGCCTGAGCCTGGCTGTGGATGTGACCCAACTCTGACGGGGGTGGCATTGGTGGGATCAGTGGTATCAACATGGCCAGAGGCATCAGCTCCTCCAGGGCCATGGGGGAGCCAGGGGACAGCTCATCAGGATCCAAGTTGGCATCGCTCCAGCCCTCAGAGCTCTCACTGTGGCCCTCTGGACTTGTGGCTTCGTCCTCCGATAGGATGGCCATCTCTGACATGTCATCATCAGGGTTGTTATCTTGGTCAGCGGCCTCCTTGAACCTGTTGGCTCTGTGGGAATCTGCCACGCCCTCCAGCTTGAGCTTGGAGCCTACCCCAGAAGCAATGCAGGACTCTGCCTCAGGCCCAGCAGGTACCTTGGCTCTGCCCTGGCCAGTCCAGAAAAGGGTAAGCTCTTGGCGGCAGGCAGCCACAGCAAGGCTGGTGAGCAGGGTGCTGGACACTAAGTACAGCAGCGCAGGCTGGCCCATCTCCATGAGGACCATGGCGACAAAGGTGACCAGCAGGCCTACGGCATAGGCCACTGTACAGGCCACATAGTAGACCTGACGAGAGTGGATTTGCACATCAAAGCGATGACAGTAGGCCACCAGGAAGCCAGGGACAACAATGTCACCAAAGCCAAGGATGGAGAAAGGCTGGTCACACAAGGTCAAGGCTGAAAATCTCAATCGGGGCACTTTGAGCACCATGGGGAGCCTCTCATGGCTTGAAGAATCTGCCGGGCCTGACGCAACTTCCACCATGATGCTCTCCCCGGTCTTGGTGAAGAGGGGCGTGACAAAGACGAAGAAGACATCGAAGGCCAGCAGGGCCAGCAGGAATGAGGTGCAGTTCTTGAGCGTGGGCAGCCGCACCCGCCTCAGGACAAAAAGGCAGTAGGCAACACCCAAGGTGTCCTGCAGGAGCCATGCCCAACGGTCCTCATTGCGGTAGACGACCCAGAGAAGAGTCACCATGGCACACAGGCCTGCCAGCAGTAGTAATGGCAACTTCAGATAAGTCCGATGGCCAGGCAGTGCCCGCTGGTTTTGCCATAGGGGCAAGTGGCGGACTATGGGTGCCAGGCAGCTGTAGAGGCCAGTACTGGCACCCAGCCCAAAGATTCCGATCATGATGTAGACGAAGCGGTCGTAGAAGAAGTAGAGCAGAATCATGATGGAACAGGACATGGTGACCACAGCGCCTGTCATGGCTGGTGTGAAATCCACAGGCACGTCGTCGTCGTCTTCCTCTTCCCAGGTCCTCTGGAACCTCTGGGCTCTTACTGCTCGTGGCTGATTGTGACCACCAAGGCCCCCTCCTCCTCGGGCCCGGCGCCTCTGCAGCCGGTCTGCCTCCATCAGGCCAGCCCAGTAGCCACCTGCCGCAACAGTGCCCACAGCCAGCATGAAGATAACTGCCATGTTATAGTCAATGATGGGCTCCAAGGGAGCATACATGGCCACACGGACGTTGGTGTCGCCGTAAGTGTGACTGAGGATGTCCAGCATGTCAGTGTAGCGGAGCACAGCCACTGGGGTGGTGAGAGCAGGCCGGGGTTTGCTGGGGTCCTGGGGCTTTGAGATGGGGTCTGAACACTGTTGATCGCCGGCCCGGCTCACAATGAGCAGCCCGTGGGCTCCTTGGCTCTGAGCCAGCCAGCCCTTGGCATAGAAGCTGCAGTTGCCACGCATCACCATGGTAGCAGTCTGGTGGAGGGGTCGCTGCCTGGGGGAGATGTCCTGGGCCTGGTGGAAGGAGTCCTCATCTGGACACCATGGTGTCTTGGTGCCGTCGTACAGAGGCAGGAATGGGGCGTGGTGCAGGTCCCGGGGCAGGGTGATGTAGTCGGAGCTATACAGGACACAGTAGTCCTTGCTCCAGTTATTTGACACGACGCGGACCACACCGTATTCTCCCCGGGTCTCAGGGCTGAGGAGGAGGAGGAGGAGCGAGCCCATGGGGAGGAGGGAACCCAGGCACGCCATCCTCCTCAGCCATCTACTGTGTCCTCCCAAGGGGACAGCTGCCCACAGCTCTATTCCTCTCCCAGGGGGGAGGGTGTGGCTCTTTGTCACAGAGTAGCTTGGCCACTTGTCTTGGAAACCAGAGCCACACCTAACTTGTCATAAAGTGACGAAAGGCATTGCTATGGGACACGGGCCCCTTTTAGGATTATGCTCCCCAGCCTGGAGCCAGTAGGCTCTTATCTTTGTCCAAGCCCCAGTAGGACTACACCAGGCAAGATGTTAAGTGTGGGATTGGGGGTCCAGAGATCCCAGGCAAGATTCTAGAAACAGTGTTTCAACTTTCCTCCTGGATAGCCTAGGCAGTTCAGGTCACCTCTCCTCTTTGGCCTGGTTTCTGTATGTGTGTGTATGTGCACGTGTGTGTGTATGTGCGTGTGTGTGTGTGCACATGTGCTCGTGTGTGTGTGCTGGCTAGTTATTTTTGTCAGCTTGACACAAGCTAGAGTTATCTGGGAAGAGGAACCTACATTGAGAAAAGACCTCCAACAGGTCGTCCTGTAGGTAAGTGTGTGTGGGGGGGGGCATTTTCTTTCGTTTTCTTCTTATTTTGTTTTGAGACAGGGTCTCACTATGTAGCTCTGGCTGTCCTGGAACTCACTATGCAGACCAGGCTGACCTCAAACTCACAGAGATCTGCCTGACATTGCTGGATTTTTCTTGATTAATGACTAATGCAAGAGGGCCCAGACCACTGTGGGTGACGCTACCCTTAGGGTAGTGGTTCTGAGTGATATAAGAAAGCAGGCTGAGCACACTGTGGGGAACAAGCCAGCAAGCAGCACCCCTCCATGGCCTCTGCTTGAACTTCTGTCTTTGAGTTCCTGCCTGGGTTTGCCTTGGTGATGGATTGTAACCTGTAAGCCAAATAAACCCTTTCTCCCTTAAGTTGTTCTCGGTCATGGTTTTTATCACAGCAATAGAAAGTAAACCAGGACAGTGTGCATATTGTATGTGTACATGTGTGTGAAGGCAGGGGTCATTTGCTCTGCTTAGTGTGCTAAGATTCTTAAGTAGAAAGCAATGCTCAGGAAATATGTGTGGGATGGGCAAGTGAGTGACTGGATTCACAGTCACAGGATTGATGTTCAGGGAAGTTAGGGAACTTTTCCAAGGTCCTATTTAAGTTTAGGAACCAGGCTCACAGTCAGGTTGCTAAGTGGCAGAGTCTCTGGTTGACCCATCATCACTGCACGTAGCATCCGTTATCACTGCTTGTAACATCTGTTATCAATGCACGTAACATCTGTTATCACTGCATGTAGCATCCGTTATCACTGCATGTAATATCTGTTATCAATGCACATAGCATTTGTTATCACTGCACGTAGCATCCTTTATCACGGCATGTGGCATGTAACATCTGTTATCAATGCACGTAGCATCTGTTATCAATACTTGTAACATCTGTTAGCACAGCACATAGCATCCGTTATCACTGCAGATAACATCTGTCACTACTGTGTATAGCATTCACTCAGGGACTGTGGAGGTGGTGATGCTGGGGAATGGGTGGGAGGTGGATTCATTGATAAAATCAATTGAAATGGGAAATCCTTAAAAAAAAAATCTGTGCCTTAGAACTGGGGAGATGGCTGAGTGAATAAGATTGCTTGCTCTACAAGTCTGAGGGCCTGAGTTTGGATCCTAGCACCCACATACAGAGCCAGGCATGGCTGTATGAGCCTGTAACTGCAGCATTAGAGGGAAGGGATAAGCTAGGACTCCCTAGGCAGATTCAGGTCCAAGGACAGATTCTTTCTGAAGAGAACTGGCTAGGGTGCCGTAGAGGGAGGTACCTGATTTGTCCCATTCTTGTCTTCACGTGTGTCCCCATGGCCACACATCTCCACCATCACTAAGGTGGTATTTTGGATGAGAATGACCCCTCTTAGGCTCATACATTTGAATATTTGGTTCCCTGTTGGTGGAACTGTTTGGGAAGGATTGGGAGGTGTGAACTTGTTGGAAGAGGTGTGTTCCTAGGGGCAGGCTTTGAGATGTCAAAAGACTAGTGCCCACTGCCCAGTGGGCATGGGCCAGGATGTGAGCTCTCAGCTGTTCCTTCTCTCTGCCCTCAGGGACTCTCTCTGAAACCACAAACCAAATTAAATCCTTCCTTTTACAAATACCTTCAGTCACGGTGCTTGATCACAGTGATAGAAAAGTAAGACAGTTACATACATGCAACACACACACACATGGTGGGGGGGAGTGTTTCCTACCTATTTTATTCATTGCATTAATTGCTTGGACTTCCCTAAATAATGATATGAACCACATGGCTAAAAACAACAGAAATGGGACCAGCGAGTTGGCTCAGCAGGTGAGAGAGCTTGCTGCCAGGCCTGACTGCCTGAATTCAATCCAGGATCCACATAGCAGAAGGAAAAGAACCAGCGCTTGAAAGCTGTCCTCTGACCTTGGCACATGAACACCCACCCGCTTAGTAACTAAATTAAGTGTAATCTTAAAAAGAAACCACCGGAAATGGAGCCAGGTGTGGTGGTGCACACCTAGTTGTGGAACTAGGGAGGCTGCAGCAGGAAGAGGGTGAGTTTAAGGCCAGTTTGGGCTACAAAGCCAGACCTCACCTCAATTATAACCTCACCCACCTCCCCATATCTCTCTTCCTGCCCCCCCACGCATGTGCACATGCGTGCTACTACCACCACCACAGTCAGAAATGCATTCCCTCCTAATTCTGGAAGGTGTAAGTGGGCTATAGATGGAAGCCTTATGTCCCTCACTTAATCTGTGCACTGAAGCCCAGCCCACAAGGGACCAGAGGACAGGAGACTTCTCATCAGGTTCTAAGACTTATTAAAGAGACTCGGGAGAGATAATCTCTGTTGGCCTTGCAAAGACACAACGAGAGAGGGGCCCTTTCCGTCTCTAGGACCTGAATCAGTGGGTACCTTAGTCTTGGATGCTGTAGAACCATGAGGCATCAATGCCTGTTGCGTTAGCATCTTGCCTGTTGTACTTACTGCGCAGTAGAGAGTCTGGGTAGCATTTTTGCTTACATCTTCCTAGGTGGGGCCACACTGGCTTAGAGCGAATCACTCCACTCTGCCGCAACTGTTGTCGCACGGCCCTCTCCCTGTCTGTGTCCGTGCCGCCACGACTTACAACCCACTCTTTCTTAATTTGATTATCCAGCGAAGGCCTAGTTTGCTCCACACCAGTGGGAGGGAATGAAAGGTGTTTTCCAGAACCAGCTTGGATTCTCTGAAGTGGAGGCCATTTTTAAAGAACACTGTAAAGTGGCCAGCAGGTCACATTTAGATTCTGACTTTTTCTTGTCCCGAATTATTTACATTTGTCTCGCTGACACCAAATTTGACAGCTTGGTTTTCGGTGACTCATTTATAACTGCCTTTCAAAGCATCCAACTGAATTATCATCAAAACCGTTTCCCTGTGTTTGTGCACTTCTGATTTGTCCATTAACATAACATTTAATTACATTACAAACAGTAATTACAATGACAAATGAGCTGTCAGAAACACATTTGGGAGCCAGCACAACTGACTGGCGACTTGCCACCAGCTGGGGAAGTGTGCAGAGCCCAGCGAGGTCTGGTCCCTTCTGAGGGACCTTTATTTCAGAGAGGTGCAAATGCATCGCTAAAGGGAACGGGGCCTAGGGAGGAGGCTCAGCAAGCACAACTGTTGTCAGAGTATGTAACGATGTCACTTCCTTTTTGTTTGTTTGATTTTGATTTTTCGAGACAGAATTTCATTGTATAGCCTTGGCTGTTTTAGAATTTGCTCTGTAGACTAGGTTGGCCTCAAACTCACAGATATCCACCTACTTCTGCCTCCTGAGTCCTGGGATTAAAAGCATGCACCGCCACCACCCAGAGCCAGTGTCACTTCTCAGTGCATCCCTCTACAGCAGTGGTCCTCAACCTTCCTAATTCTGCAACCCTTTAATACAGTTCCTCATGTTGTGGTGACCCTAACCATAAACTTACTTTCATGCTACTTCACAAATGTAATTTTGCTATTGTTACAAATTGTAATGGAAATATCTGTGTTTTCCGATCATTTTAGGAAACCCCTGTGAAAGGGTTATTTGACCTCCAAAGGTCACAACCCACAGGTTGAGAACCACTGCTCTTGATCCAAGCACTCAGATGTTGACCAGACAGACAGGCGGCCCTCACCAAAGGTTATGATCCTTACTAAGGTCCTGCTCCCCAATGGGAGTCTTAGAAACCAAGACCAATGCTTTCTCAGTTGATAGAGTGCCTGCCTAGCATGCAAGAAGCCCTGGGTTCAAACCCCAGCACTGCAAATACCCAAGTGTGGTGCTGCATGCCTGTAATCCCAGCACTCAGGAGGCGGAGACACGAGGATCAGAAGCTTAAAGTTATCCTTGACTTCATACCACGCTTGAGGGCGGCTGGGCTACATGCAACCTGTCTCAACACCAACAGACCAACCAACCAGCTTGGCCACAGGTGACATTGACAAGCTAGAGCCTTCTGCACAGCTGCTGAGGATGCGGAGTGGCACGGCCACATGGGAAGCAGGCTGGTAGATTCCTCTTCAGCTATCGTGAGACTCGTAGGAGTTGGCGTTCTTCTGGAGATCCACCCACAAGGACTGAGATCAGACTCACTGTGGCCAGGGCTGGAGGAGGAGGGATGGGGTTTCCACTCAGGATGATGAAACTTTCTGGAAATAGTGTAGTGGGTGTGTTTTTATTTACATACAATAATTAAACACACTTGTAGGCTAAGATGATATCAACACCTCAGAATTGTATGCTTTCACGTTGGGATGTGAGTTTTTACGTGCATGTGTATTTTACCATAATAAAAACAAAAACCAAGAAACCAGGACTTCAGTTTGCTGCAGTAGCACTGGCCTCAGAGTGGGCTTAATTCTGGTCATCAGGACTCTGTTGGCCAGTGGGTGCTCCAGTGAGATTGAGAATATATGAGAACCTGTGTTCCACCATCCCCATGCCTGATCCTCAGGCGAGGGGTGCCCTGGGTTCCCAGAATTCTCTGAACCATTCACTCCATGTGCCTTCTGTCTGCTTCACTGGGGGTTTGTGGAGACCTATTCATTTTTCAATGCCCCAGGATCCCCAGTCCATGAGTCCTGGAACTGTCCCCTTGAGTATGTGGCCGGAGCAGCTGGGACTCTTGGGCCTTCTGCTACTTCCCAGGTTGTATTTCTGCAGAGACCTCTCTGTGACCTCCAGTTACACCCTTCCGGGTGTGCTCTTAGGTTGGTAGTGTTGCCTGACCCCATTGCTGCTACCCTTTGCTAGGATCTGGGATCTCAGGGGCTCCCCAGGTAGTTTGAGACAAAGTGTCTGCCTTCCATTGGGACCTACATACTAGGTGGCAGCTGGAATATTTATCTTCATCCAAATCAAGGACTGCAGATGGGGGCAGTGGGTCTTAGCCTATGGCAGGGACTCTAGAAGGTGGGGAAGGGACTGGGTGCCCTAGACTGTCTCTTGTCCTGGCTCACAGCCCATACTTTCCCAGCTGGAGTGGATCTGGACCTGTACACTTCGTATTCTCCCTATCACCCTAGAAATGAAGGCCAAGGAAGGGACACCCCCTTGTTGTCCATCCTAGCTCGCCATTTGGGATATTATTCAGCTTCCCTGCCCCAGTACGGTGCCTTTGTCCAGGGGTAATGAGGCTGGGCATCAGGGGTCTGTCTAGGACCCCACAGAGGGACAGGAAGATGGCTCGAGGTCTGGAACCCATCTCATGACTGTTTCCTGAATGCGGAGAGCTTTGCAAAATTCACCTGGTCCAGGTCTTTCTTCCCCCTGAGCTACAGAATCTACAGGGTTGGTGTGTTAGCAGCGGACTGGGAGGCCATGCTCGAATGTGGACATGGCTGGGACACTGGGAGGCTGCGGGCTCTTTCTCTAGTTCATCTCCGAGTACTACTTCTCAGCTGGCTGGGAGGCTGAAGAATGTCCCCAAAGGAAGGAGATAAGGGGTCACCTTGCAATGGGCTCTTGGGGGTACAAGGTGGCACACTGGAACATCTGGGGTTGCCTGAGTTCTCATATGGCCATGCCACGGCTGACCACTCTCAGGAAGACCTCTTATCCTCTCTGGGCTCCACTCTCTCATCTGTTAAACTGGAGAACAGCACCTGCCTCCCAGGGTTGACTGAAGAGCAGCGGCCTGATTGCGGCCTGGTGTCCACTGACAGTAAGGACTGGGAGCACGGTTGCTGCAGAGGCTCCCTCCCCCTGCTGGGCTCAGTGCTGTTGAACAGGTGAGTTTGAATCATTAGTGGACCTGGAGGAGATGAGGTCAGTGGTGTCCTCTGCAGGGGCTGCGGGGATCCCGGATGGGGAACACAAGGCTGACAGTAGCTTCTGGTGACCTGGGCTGTACAGTTTGAAATGAAGCATCATTTGAAGGAGGGGGAGGAGTGGAGTAGAAAAAGGAAGACCCTGAGCACACAGCCTCAATTCCTCCTCCCCAGCTGGCCTGGCAGTTAGACATTGATTGGGTGAGCCACTGAAGATGCCAATTTTACAGCACAGTTGCGATCAGTTTGAGACCCTATACTGGTTCCACTGTCCCCTTGCTCCAGGGCTACTCTGTGGGCCGTGGCCTTCCCAACCAAGGGTGGAAGACTCTGGGAAGGGAAGACCCCCAGATGTGCAGCCAGGTCTTCTATCCTCAGCCTTGGCTCCCTCTGTTGCAAAACGGGCTGATTCCCCATTGAGTTTAGCTTTAGACAGCACATTAGACTAGCTGTAGGCTATAAAGCAACCTACAGGGGCCCCAGTTAAGGTGTGTATGACTATCTGGATTCTAGACCTTGTCCCTCGCTCCTCAGGAGGCAGTTTACCCTGATCTGGCTAGTCCTATCTCAGCCCTAAGGCAAATGTCTCACCAGCACAGAGGCTTGGTGGGGAACCAGAATCCCAGGGTGGGGGCTGTATTGCCCCCAGGAAGAGGGGGGCTCCTCCCACTACTGTTCTGTGTTCACCAAGAGAGCCTCAGGAGAAGTGAGATCCTGTGCAAGGAGGTAGCTCTCAGGAGACTGTGTTCCCTAGGCGTGACATGGAATAGCATTCTTTTGACTGTGAGGGACAGGCCCGCCCTGGGGCTGAAGAGGGCCCGTGACTCCAGATGGCAACTGTCAGGTCCTTCCATGTAGTGATGTGCATCAACTCACAGTCCGAGGAAGCTTTCCCCACCCAAACCTTGCAGAAGAACAGCCCCTGATGTCCACTGAGGTGCCTGCCCAGACACTGCCTGCCACACACTCTCCTGCAGCTACTCCTGCTTCACGTTCCTACTTACCTCAAGCGGCCTCTGGACGGCAGACCCCACCCTTCATCTCAACCTATCCCCGCTCACTCAGGCACACCCCGCTTTTCTGAGACCTCAGCCTTCCTTTTCCTTAGGACACACCCCACGCTGCGACACTGTGTGACACCTTGCTCTCTCTTCTGCTCGGGTTGAAAGACAAAAGAGTGGAGAAGCATCTCAGTGTGACTGTTTGACACTTAGCCACTGTAGGTCCCTGCAGCCATCTGGGAGGGCTGTCCCTCGCTCTCCCTAGGCCACCCCAAACTCCTAAGTTGGAAGTTCATTGCTGTCTGGGTGTTCTCTGTGCCTCCCATGCCCACCCCTACTTAAGGGCACACTTTTGCTTGGGTAATAGGCAGGGAAGGGCATCCCATGTGTCCTTCAAGAATCCACTCTTCCTCCTCCATCAGCCCCTTCGGCTCAGCAGGAGCTACAGTGCTCTCCAGTGACAGCCATTTCAGTCCGCTGCTGGCATCTCATGCCACGTACCCATGTATGCAATTATGTGCGTGTGTGTGTGTGTGCACGCATAGGTGACCTTCCTCCCTGGTCAGAGACTCAGGGCATGTCCTAGGGGCACCAAGACCCTCATGAGAATTCCACCAGTCTCCTCTGTGCCTACAAGGCACCTACAGGCTTCCAGAGGCCTGCAGTGTGCTTCACCTGACAACTCTGTGGCCACACGGATGTGGCCAGTGCAGGGCAACTGATGTCCCTTGGGAGATGCTCAAATCAATGAACGATGGGTAGCAGGAGTGGGTGGATAACTCTCCCAACTCAGTTCCCGTGCCTCGTGCTCCAGGCTCCTCAGTAAGTCAAAGTTCCAGCCGTCTGCCATGGTGCGTGTATGCCATCTGACCTTTCCCTTTCTCTCCCTTCCTGGCCTTGCCCACCTCTGGTCCTGTCTTGAGATTGCCCTGGCAACCACATCCCCGTGTGTGCTTCTGGGGAGTCTCCAGCCCCGTAGGCTGCTCAGCTCCCTAGCTGCTGCCTGATTCTCTTCCATCGAACCGAGGCCCACTTCTGCCGCTCATTGCTACAGTTGCCTGGCTGTCCCGGCCACGGTAACTGTCTATGGCCCTTCTCTTCAGGTACCACCTCCTTACCAGGAGCTGTTTCTTACTAAGCATCCTTGATCACACCTGTATCTTCATGTCTGGAGTTCACACCCTGCCACCAGCCCCCAGGGCTCATCCTGGATGGCATGAGTGTGACCAGGCTTCCGGTCATGCAATAGTCCCTGACGTCTACTTCCAGAGGGCCCCCTCTGGTTTACTCCCAGCCCCAGCAGAGTGCAAGCCTTCACAAAGGGAGTTGAAAAGATAAATATTATTTATATCGCCCCCCCTCACCTCTGTCCCGCTACAGCTCCTCAGCCCTCTGACACAGTTAGGGCTGAGCCATTCCATACCCGGGAGTAAGGGGTCTGTCAGTTAGCTGTCCCAGGAGCCACCTGTCCCAGTTCAGGGAACTTGAGCAGAGGGCCCTTCTCGCCTCACTCAGCCCGTGAGCACATTGCGGAGGCCAGCCAATGAAGCCAGTGGCCTGGGCACCCAGGGGCCACTACTTCCTCAGAGGCTGGGCCACTCTGATTCCTTGGCATGGACAACTCAGTCCCCTTCCCAACCGCCATCTTCTCACAAATCAGAAGCCATCCAGAGGCAGGAGGTGGGAGTTTGGGGCTAGGGGACCGTTGCTGTGGAGGGTAAGTGACAGAAAGCTGGATTGGCCTGCAGGACAGTGAACGTCCAAGGGTGCAAGGCAGCAAGGCAGGACTTTCCCGTGGCAGTGCCACCGTGCTAATGACATTCTGTTGGCTCAGGAGTGGCTCCTACGGCTGTGGAATGCTGTCTGAAGTCACTAGACTTCTAATGCTGTCTCCAGCTCTCCTGACTAAACCGTGTGGCATTGGTTCTCAGTAGCGAGCAAAGACTCGGAGGCATCACAGTCACAGAAGAGAGTTTCCCATGATGCCCCAGAGGTAGCAAGTAGCCTCCCTACAGCTGCTGAAGACTGCCAATCTTCAGTGAACTACTCTGGGAGAAGACAGCTCTCACAGTGTCCATGAAACTGCTTCAGGATTTCCAGCCCCCAGTCTCCATTTCCACTCTCCAAGAAGAATGGGCAGCAGGCAGCTGGATGCTGTGGGCCCAGCCCAGTGCTGTGAGCTATTACCAAGACTGGGCTGGCTCTCAGGTCTGCAGCCCAGGGGTAGGAACGGGAAGGCCAATCGCCTCTGCAGACAGGCTTGCCTGCGAGCTTGCATCATTGCCCCAGCCTCATGTCTTGGGGGCTGCTCGGTGGTCTGTAGCTCACACTGCTGAGGATTGCTTGATGCTGTGGAAGCTGACTCTGGTGGGGGAGGTGGGGATGGACATGGCACGGGCCACGCGGGCTCTGATGGAGTGCTTGTCCTGCCACCGATGCCATCTCTTCCGGATAGCAGAGCGGACCTGTGGGTACATCAGAGCTCAGGCTCAGGACACACCCCTCCCTTAGCCCAGCTGAGCAGCTGCTCAGGTGTAGTGACAGACTCTACAGTAGGGGGCCACATGCATATAATTACTGCTATTGGTTTGCTATTTGTTGAGTCAGTTTCTTCAAGTGAGGAAGAGGACACTTTTTTCCAGTCTAACAAGGGTGCATCTGACTTTTGCCATACAGAACCCCTGCCTTGCCCAACTCCTAAGACAGAGACCCTATCTTCTAGCCACCACCCATGCCGTCCTCACAGATGCAGATCGACTGGGACTTCTCAAAATTCCCTGCAGCAACCCATGGGGAGCCGGGAAGAGGGAGGGAAGTGAACCCAGGGCAGAAGAAACATGAGGGGAGTTCCCAGTCTTGGTACTCTCAGTCCTGGCTGTAGGTCCTTACCTCACTGTTCAGAAAACAGTAGAACACAGACACGAAGAAGCCCTAAAGGGAAGGGGAGTCAGAGGTAAGTGGGGTCCCTACCAGCCCAGGTTGCTCCAGTCCCCCACCCCTAATCTTCCAGGCCTCTGCCAGAAGAATCCTCACCCACACAGGTGCAAATATGGTCCTCCTGGAGCCGGAGTGGCAGGGCTCAGGGAGGATGGTTGTACCTGAAAGGACTCCAGAAAAGAGTTGAAGTAGATGAAGACAATCCTGGAGACCTCGTCTTCTCCAGGGTTGACAAAGAATAGCATGTAGGTGATTCCCAGCAAGGGCAGCAGCACCAGAGTAGCCTTCACAGCCTTCCTAGGGTGGAACAGAGGCCAGAGTCACAGGCTACCCAGAAGGGGTGGGGCTGTTAGCTCTGGGGAGAGTGATGGTTTGGGAGATGGTCTCAGGGATGTCTAGCAAGGTGGAGCTACTGTTTCTGGGTTGACTGACTGGCTTGGAAGTGATCAGCTTCAGAGGAGGCTGGGCCCTCTGAAGCATCCCTGGGGAGCCAGGTACCTGTACTGAATAGTCTCAGACGTGGTGGATGCCCGGAGTTTGGTCATGAGGATGCGGACAATGTTGAAGAGAAAGATAAAGTTGATCTGCAATTGGAGCACAGGAGCAGGAGTGAGGATGGGCGGCCAAGGTGGTGATGAGCAGCAGGGATGGGGACATATGGCAGGGATATATGCAGGAAATGGAGGTGGGTGTGGTGGACAGGCCAGGTCCTCAGTCCTCTCAGCTCTGTTCTTGGTGTTCCTGACGCAGTCTCTCACCCCCCTTCTCTCTCCCTTTTTCCCCTCCTCCTCTCACCAACACTTAAGCAAATTCCTGGCCCAGGCTCCCTCTCTGGGGCCACCTAGGCAGAGGGTCCTCTCTATCCCTGGTAGGCAGATTGTCCTTCCCCATGTTGGCTTGTCTCCTGCTACCTCTCCCAGGCTCTTACCAGCAGGACCAGGATCATGGGGCCCTGGTAGATGTAGTCAGTGTACACTCCAGGACGTTTGCCAAACCAGCACCTAGAAGGTCACAGAAGGAAAAGGAAGGGGGGGGGGGGAGAGCAGTCATCACGGTCCTTTCGGTGGCAGAGTGCTTGACCATAGGGCAGTGCTTGACCAGAGCAGGATCAGTGCCAGTGGCCAGGAAAGGGCCCCAATTTCTAAGAAATCCAAGCCAGTGGACTCTGCTTTAGTGCCTCAGTGATCCTATCTACAGAGTGGATGGTAACCTCTTCTGTGGGACGTGGTCCTGTCTACCTGCAAAGTGGACGGTACCCTCTGCCGTGGGATGTAAAGTTTGGAGCAATCTCTGTGGAGGGAGGATCTGAGAAAAAGGCCCCTGAACAGTCATAACCCTCATCCAAGCAGCTGTGACTATTTGAGAGAGACCCTCAAGATGGGTCTGACTGTTGACTTTCCCTCACAGAAAGGTGAGTAGGGAGGGAGGGAGTGGACCCTTGCCTGAGAGTCCAGCCATTTCCTCCCATACGTCTTGTTTATAATTCTGCCCTGACTGCACATAGCCTCACGTCGTAGGAGGTGCTAACGTTTATAGCGTTGATTGGAGGTGAGACTCCATTTATGTGGCCATAGGGAAGTCATTACCCATGCTGTGGGGAGACCTAGTGGCGTGGCTACTTTGAGGTCACTGATGCTCTTATAAATAAACTAACCTATGCCCCATAAGTAATCCCAGTGAACCCCCTGGTTTCCCCAGCTGAACTTCTGTGAACTGCTTTCAGTTTGTCGTTAGATCCCTATAAGGAAGGGGTATATGCTTGTTTGTATTTCTCAGGGAAAGAATTCTCAAAACAGCAAGCCAGAAACAGCTTGGAGCCTGACCTAGCACTGCTGTGTCCGGTGCCCACTCAGGGACTCTGCCCTGCCACAGTTTCTCGAGAGCAGTCTGTGCAGGGAAGATTATACAGCTATGGCAAGAGGTGGGCTGCCTTGTGGGCTCCTGAGCTGCCCTGCAGCAAGCTCGAGGGAGTAGGTGGAGACAGGGCAAATCAGAAGTCCTGTGTACTTAGGGGCATATGGGCTTGCCATGGATGCGTCTGCAAACCAGAACGTGAAGTTTGTATAGGTGACCTTCTGGCTGTAACAAGCTTGTTTAACACTACTCGGGTCATATACCACTGTTTTGGGCTCCAAACTGGGGCCCAGGGCCTCTCTGTTCACCTTCCCCTACTCCTATGTTCGTACACCCAGAATTCTCCCGCTGCACTGCCGCATCTGTCCACCAGATGGGGCTTTGGGGCTGCTCAGACCTAACTTTCTTTTAAGCAGCACCCTTTCTGCTCCAGGGTGGGAAGGCTTGTAACAGGGCTTACCTCGCCTCTCTCTTCCTTCTGATTCCCCCTCCCCCACCGTCATCTCCTGAGTTCACATTTTCACATCCTACAAAGCACAGGCACCCCCATCCAGGAATTCCCAGGAGGATCCCAGGGACACCCCACACCCACTTCAGTGAACCCTGCAGCCTGCCGCCTACCCTGCTGCTGCGCAAACACTCCAGCCTGAGGCAGAAGGAACCCGCTTTCACAAACGTGGGTGATGCTCTTCCAGACTTCTGGTGCAGCCCAGTGAAGGGAGGGGAGAGCCTGCCACCGTGAACCCCCAGTCAACCAGTCAGCCAGCGGGGATTGGGGGATGCTTATGGCTTCAGCCTTGCCTGGCTCCTCCCCGCTTCTCTGTCTTTCTGTGAAGTTCCCAATCTCAGCTTCGCACTGGAACCACCCTGTTACCCAGGCCACACCTCAGTCCCACAGCACAGAGTTCTTTCTAGGTCTGCCCATAAGATTCCCCCACACATGCCAAGCCACGACTTCAGGACTGACTGGGAATGCCTGAGTCTCCTTTACAAACACACGAGGCTTCAGAGAGGAGCTGGAAGAGTCTTTGAAACCATCTGGACCAGTTTCCATTAAAGCCATAAAATCTTATTGTAAAACACACTTTGATGGTAGTAAGCATTTGTGCAGCGTTTACTGGGTGCCAGGTCTATGTGCTTAGTATGCACAGGTGCACTTCATCCTCACTATAGCTCTGAAGTTGTAGCTAGAGTGAAGATGCCCATTTCACAGATGAGGAAACCGAGGCCTGCTGTGACAGCCCCAAGGCCACATAGCTACTTAGTGATGGCACAATTCAGAACCTGGGCTGCCTGACAGGTGACAGGCCTGGAGGGATCCTGGCTGTCTTGCTCCACCTTTGGACAGGTGACAGGCCTGGTGGGACCCTGGCTGTCTGGCTTCACCTTTGACAGAGCACTGGAAAGGATCCTTGAATTGAGGCCAGTGTTCTCTGCCTTTGTTGATGCAGAAGTCACTGCTCTTACAGGACAATGACCAAAATCCCCTGGGAGTGCGCTGAAGAGCGAGACTCTGACCTCACAAAGTGACTTACTTTTCGTTGTCATAGTACAGCTTCCCGATGGCCCATGCCACAATGATGGGGAAAGGTACACCTGAGGGAGAGAGGGGACTGTCATTGAGCCCTTTGATGGAAGACCCCAGGGCAGTCCAGGGCCTGCAGAAGAGCAGGGATTTCTGGGAGTTGAACTCTGATGCTTCCTTCATGGGATCCCACGACTCTCGGGGTGCAAACCCTACCCTCCTGACCCAGCCACTCCATGCAAGGAGATGCTGGGGTGGGGCTGACCCAGCTCACCCCAGCCGATGCAGACGAACATCCATTTGCGCAGCCGGTCAGTGGAGTAGGTGAGCACAATGGCGGTGTGTAGGTAGCAGCCCTCACCAAACATCCAGAAGAAGTTGGTGACGTGGAAGTAGTTGTAGGCAGCTGTCACCAGCCTGCACCATCCCTGCCCCAACCAGAAAGGACAAAGAGCTTGAGAGGGCATCAGTAACGGTGTCCCACTCCCAGGCTCTTCGGGGTCCTGCTCTTGTTCTGTGGGTACCCCTGCCCACACCCCCACCTTTTACAAAACTTTATTTTATGTGCATTGGTATGAAGATGTCAGATGCCCCGGAACTGGGGCTACAGACAGTTGTGAGCTGCCCCATCTGGCTGCTGGGAATTGAACTCGGTTCCACCCGGGTCCTCTGGAAGAACCCCAGCCCCAGGCCTAGCCCTTCTGCAGGGTAACCCCACTCTAGCTCCTCTGACCCAGGCTCGGCCTTTTCTGTCTCCCTAGCTGCGACGCACCACATTGCTCTGGTGGACCTCGGGGTTCATGGTGAGCTGGACCACAAACCATGTGGCGTTGCGCAGGATGAAAGCCGAGATGAGGTTCCAGTGGATGATGTTTCTCAGGCACCGGATGCTCCTGGGGCAGCAGGGGAGGGCCGGCGGCAACAGCAACAGGAGGAGAGAGAGAGGGATGAAAGCGGGTGCCCACATCACCTCAGCCCAGACATAAGATGGAGGAACTAAAGCTTGGAGTGAGTGGGGCTGACAGGTTGGCCTGAGCTCCACGGGGCCTATCTGGGGCACCAAGACACCTGCTCTTGTCAGAGCTGATGTGGTCAGGGATCCCCTTTTGTTCTCCGCACTCCAGGACTGAGAGGCAGAGGGCTGGCAAAAAAAGACCTTCAACTGTAAGCCCCTCTCAACTTTCTGGTCCTGGTCCTACCCGTTCCCAGCCTTTTCTTATCACTTGGGCCATGGCAACCTAACCTTGAGTCAGGAGTGCCACTGTGTGGAACTCTCACTTCTTGGGGTCTACCTGCCTGAGAGCCCCAAGAGGGATGAGGACCAGCTTTAGAGGTAACACAAGTGAGCCTGGGCTTTGTCCTACCTCACTCTCCCTACCCCAGCAGCTTCTGGGGGAAAGGACAGATGTGAGTCTGCCAGAGGTCCTAAGAGACCACAAATTCCAGTGGACGCTGCTCCGTACTACTCAAGTGAGAGGCAGGTTACCCCTTTCTCAGCACCCCTATCTCAGAACTATGCTTGCATCTTCTCTGCCTCCCCCGCTTATGCCCAAGAGCCCACGGGATAGCAAGAGGCAGCTCCTGGGCCCTCTCACCTGAGACGCAGAAAGAGGACAAAGGCCACTAGCAGGGCTACCAGGGAGATGCAGTGGCCCAGGTAGTTGATGATGACGGCAATGTGGTAGTGCACTTTGCTCTTCTTCTGAGGCAGGAGAGAGAGAGAGGCAGAGTTGAGGCTCCTGCACACCCACACCTCTGTGCCCTTTGAAGGGACGGGCTCCGTGAGGACAGCACCAGGGAGAGGTGCTGGGGGAGAGAGTGGGAAATACAGCGTTTGCCCTGCTCCAGAGTGACCCTGTGAGCCATGAGCTACCACTTGGGTCAGTCTGTCTATGAATCCAGTCTGTCTGCCGTGCTGTGTGGTTAGACTGATATGAATTGAAGCTGCACCCATGTCACGCAGAGTTCCCGTATCACATTAACAAATGCTGTTCCCACCCACACATGTCCTCCCGTGCTCACAGATGTTCATGCCGCATTCTGTCCTGACGCCATGGCTGCGGTGGGTGCAGAGCCTCTATCTCCCCCCCCCCCAGGGTCTCATCCCTCATCCACTTCTGAATTAAGCCCCCATCTTGGTCACACCTGAGTCTGGCTGCACAAGGACCTGGTACCCACATGAAAGCCAAGTGTGACTGTGGGAAGCAGTAATTCCAACAGGGGATCAGAGACAGGTGGCTTCCTGGGGTCCTGGCCTGCCACCCCAGTGACACTGTCAGTTCAGGCTTAGTGAAGAGATCCCTGTCTCAAAAAAAAAAATCAGCTTGAAAACGATTGAAGAAAACACCCCGAATCCACCTCCACAGGTACACACGGATGTGTTTCTCCCGTATGTGCATGTATATGAACACATGCGTGTACCGTGCACATACCCTGAAAGAAAGAACACAAATCCCTCATTCCTAGGGCCTTTCCCTACCCTTGCCTGGCCCATGGGCTGCCCCAAGTGAACAATAGCTCTCTATTTCCTCCCTCTGAGACTTCTTCTCCTCTTTCTGGATAGCAGAAACTGAACCCAGGGCCTTGAGAAGGTTAGGCAAATGCTCTGTCTTCTGTGAACTACATCCTTAGCCATTCCTAATTTTTTTTAAAAAAAATTTTTAGTTACACTTATTTATTCAATGTGTGTATGTGTGTAGGAGCATGAGTGTGATCATGTGTGTCATGGCGTGTGTGCAGAAGTTAGGGACAACTTGCACAAGCCAGGCCTCTCCTCCCTCCAGGTGGTCCTTGAGATTAAACTCAGTTTGTCACACTTGGTGGTAATCACCTTTACCCACTGGGCCAGCTCTTTGGCCCCTAACTTTCTTAATTATTCAATCGTGAATATTCACCACTCGCTACTGGCACACATACGAAAGCCTTCCCACTTAAGAGCTTTCCTCATCTTGAAGCTTCAAAGTAACTCTGTGAGAAAAGCTGGAAACGCACCCATAACTTCCTTTGCAGAGGAAGAAACTCAGATTATGCTGACTTGTTCTAGATTACCAACTTCATTTTATAATCCATCTTTTGTTACAGATAGGTCCTTACTTCATGGGGGAATCAGCCAGTACCCAGTGCTCAGTTCTCTACAGAGTCCCAGTGCAAAACCCATCTACCCTGTCCTAGGCCCCAGGAAGATAGGACATCACATGAGCAGCTCACACCTTTGGAGCCCTAGGACCCCAGGGTGGTGAGTGGAGACAGGGCAGGAAGGCAAGGGGAGGCTTCCATTCTGCCCTTCCAGCTCCAAGGGTCTCTACGGGCCTTTGGCAGCTGCCAGGATCCTACCAGAGGCTCCAGACAGACATGCAGAATGCAAAGCCTTTCTAGAACCATCACTTGATTTCCTTTTATTAAATTTTTCACATCCATGCTGAGACGCCCCTGGTTAATAACAGCATCTGTGGCGCTGAGCTGCTGCCACACCCCAGCTTTCTCTCAGGGCCTAGGAGGAGAAAGGGAGGAGGGACTTGCTGGCCTCTTCTGTCAGAGCCCCTACCCTGGTCACTCCACTTGCTCTTTAGGGTGCGGCTTGGTAACTTTAAGAGAAGTCATTTTTTTTGTTTGTTTGTTTGTTTGTTTTTCGAGACAGGGTTTCTCTGTGGTTTTGGAGCCTGTCCTAGAACTAGCTCTTGTAGACCAGGCTGGTTTCGAACTCACAGAGATCCGCCTGCCTCTGCCTCCCAAGTGCTGGGATTAAAGGCGTGTGCCACCATCGCCCGGTGGCGAGAGAAGTCATTACTAAGCACACACCGTATGCTGGGTCCCAGACCATAATCCTCGTGACGTCACTGAAATGGCCCCTGCACTCTCGTTTTCTGGATGGAAAGGCCACACAACTGATCCAAGATGTAGAGTTTTAGCAATCAGAATCTGGACCAGCCTGGCTTTTGGGATCCTTTTCTCCTTCCACTCATAGGGTTATGAGGGTGACAAGCAGGAACTAGGGGAAACGCACTCTCTCGACGATGGGGGGTGGGGTGGGGTATCTCATCCTGTGTCCAGGATCTAGAGGAGGGCTTCTGCAGTGAGAGTGTGGCTCACTAGTGTTTCTCCTCACTAAGGTCAGTGAAAAACCAAGTCCAGTGTTGCGGGGAACAGAGGTCCAGCTGGGTCAAGCTCTGGGACCTACTCACCTCATGCCCCACAGGCCTGGTGCAATCCGAGCACCAGAACACCAAGACAGCTGTGGGGAGGGCAAAGGTCACAGAGAGTGACAGAGACACCGCCAGCCATGGCAACCGCTGTGATATGAATGTGTCCCTGAAAGTTTAAGTGCTGGAAACACGGTACCCAGTACTGCTGGATGTGGGGTCTCCCAGCAGAGTGCGGACCTCACTGCAGGATCTGGTTCCTTCTAAAAGGATGTGAGGCCCATCTGCTTTCCCTTCCTTTGCTTCCTGTCAAGAGATGAGAGAGTAGGAAGCCCTTTGCAAGATGCTAGCCCTCCACCTTGGATGTCCCAGCTTCTAGAACCAAAAGCCAATACTTTTCTACTCATTATAAATGACCCATGAGCTGGGGATATAGCCCAGCTGATAGACTGCTTGCCTAGCACGCATGAAGCCTTGGGTTCGATTCTTAGCAATCTATAGCACCAGCAGTGGGGGCATATGCCTAGAAGCCCGGAACTCAGGGCTTAGGAGTTCAAGTTTAAAAAATCATTTAGATTTATTTATTTTATCTTTATGTCTATGAGTGTTTTGTTTGCATGTATATGTGTGCACCAAGTATGTGTCTGGTGCCTGCAGAGGTCAGAAGAGGGCACTGGCTCTGCTGGATCTGAGGTTACAAGGTTGTGAATCCCTGTGAATGCTTGGAACAGAACCTGGGTGTGTGCAAAGAGCAAGTGCTTTTGACTGCTGAGCCATGTCTCCAGCCCCTCATTGAGATACGATGTCTGAGGTCAGCTTGGACATGTGGCCTTGTCTCAAAAACTAAAAGATTCAATCTTAGATATTCTGTTACAGTTGCAAAACCAGATCAAAACAGTTGCCAATTCTCTGAGAGATGGACGCAGCCAGTGACACCCAGGCAGAACAGTAAAGTGACTATGAGAAAGTTCCATTAACAAACCAGCGCTCTGGTCGGCACTGTCTAGAAGGACACCAGCAAAACCCTGAGAGGCAGCCAGCAGCACCCCAAGGAAAAGCTAGTAAAACCCCCCAAAGGTTGTCAAGGACACCTGGACAGACCAACCAATGTCAAGCAACAGCCAATGATCTCCGCGGATTCCCGGCAAAAAACGTCAGTGATACCCTGAGTTCCTGGGGACAAGCTACCAAGAACTGCAGAAGAAACTGGATTCCCACAGCACAAGTGGACAGAACCAACCCCGGGAAGCTTAAACAGCTCTTATTCCCTGTCCAATCTAAGGATGAGGTCCACAGGCTCCCTGAGGAGGGTGGCACAGCAGGGTGTTGGAGAGGGACCAGTGTTGCGCTCTCAAGACCGGACTCTTACAAGCAGTTAGAGCTGGCTGAACTGATTCTGACCAGACCGGAGGAAATCATCTTACCCCAAAGGCCAGCACCATTAGACCTGCTTGGATGCCCTGCCAGGATGAAAGCAATGAGATCTCCACAGCTCCTTCCCCGTGGCCCACTCCTCTCACTTCCCATCCCTGCTCATCATACGTGTGGCATTTCCTGTCCATCTGGCTTCCTGAGCTGCCTCTCTTACTCCTCTGTGGGTGGTCTGTATCTCTAGTTCTTAAAGTGTGGCCCTTAAGCCAACAGCCTCAGAGGCCAGGAGTTGACAGACATCTTGAGGGAGCCAGTCAAGCCCCACCCCAGCGGCACAGAAACAGAACCTTTCCTTTAGCAAGAAGCCCAGGAAATTGCTGCGCATCTGAACATTTTAGCAGCCCATTCCAATCACTGTTCCACCTCCAGCCCTGACCCCTGGCTCATAAGCTCACAGAGTCCCTTTCAAGTCTCCACTGCATCCTCTCAGGATGAGTTGAGGACATTGTAACGGGTCACTTTGTGGGTGGACCTCCAGGAAACAAGTTAGTGCCGGCAGGGTGGTCCTGGGGGGCTTGGTGCCAGATGAGTAAAGCTTCCCAGCTGAGGATCTGTCCCCAGGAGGTGCCCACTGTGGACAGATCTCTGCACCTGGTGTCTCCATGCCCTCACAGGTGCCACTTCTCAGGCAGCCTTCTGAGGTCACGATGGTGATTTGGAGGAGAATAACTCCTAAAAGCTCTAATGTTTGAATATTTGGTCTCCAGCTAGTGAAACTGTTTGGGAAGGATTAGAAGGTGTGGCCTTGTTAGAGGAAGTGTGTCACTGGGGGTGGGCTTTAAGGTTTCAAAAGCCCATATGGTTCTTAGTTCTGTGTGCTTCATGGTTGTGCTTCAAGACATAAGTTATTGCTCCTGCTATGCCTGGCTCTTTGCCGTCATTCTCCCAGCTGTGATGGTCATGAACCCTCTGGAACTGTGAGCCCAGATTAAAAGATTCACTGATACTTTTGTAAACTGCCTCACTTTTGTTACAAGAGAAAAGTAACTAAGACAGACCCTTTATTTGCACCCCACCCTTGTACTTGATCTGGGCTAATCCTAGGCTCAGAGCTGAGCAACCTGCTGCTCATCCAGCCAGACACTTGCCTCTTCATAAATCTGAGAGGGCAGAGAGCCTTGGAGGCTAGGGGCTGGCAGTAGAGATGGCGTTTCCACTAAAGGAACTGGTAACTAAGGACAGACATGCAACCAGGCCAGCAGGGGTGGCTGGGAAAGAGCAACAGAGCCAGATAGAAGAGAATCAGGCAGGGGTGGGTCACTGCATGGTATATGTGGGTCTCAGTCCTGACAAATCAGGACCCATGGTACCTGGGGTTTCCCCACTGATGTCACCTTCTCTCAGTTACACTGACATCTATTCTGACTTCCTGGTGAAGGACTCAGGCATGGTGGGAGGATGAATCTTCTTTATTTGCCAAGGTTTAAGCTGATACCCTCTCCCCTCCACCAGGATCCAAGGGCTGAGTTATTCCTAGCCTTGTGAGGAAGTTCCCTGCTCAAGATCACAGACCATAGGCACACCATCAAACATCTCCAGACCTCAAACTGGCCATCCCCAGGCCAATGCTGCCCCAAGCACACTGCCAAAGAAGGGTACTCCAAGTCTCTTTACTTAGCCTTGCTGGTGGAGGAGGGGAGACTCTTATCTTGACAGGGCAGGGAGAAGGGAAGCTTCTGGGAGCCCCCCCCATCAGCCAACCAGAAGAAAGGGGATTAAGTTAGAGCAGGGGAGGGAGGAATCCTGAGGCGGGAGACTCAGAGGTTGGGAGGTTGGAATAGGAGCAACTATGCAGACTCCAGCTTTGCCCAAATCCAAGGGTGTATGGTTGCATTGGTATTGGGGTGTCAGTTTCATTGTGGGACAGCTGGAGAGGCATCAGATACCACTATTAGCCTTGCAGTTAGGTAGCAGCAGTAGAAAGGGCCAGAAGACTTCTGCTTTGCCAACATGTTCCCATGGGCACCACCTTCGCTCCATCCCTCCCTAGGCAGGCACTGCAGCTTTAATAGCAAAGGCCTCATCTCTTTCCTGCTACCTCCTCTACTGTAGGCTGGAGAAGGAGTCCCCTGCCCCACCATTTGCCCCACCTGCTTCCTAGTTGGGCTCTGACCCTCTCCCAGTCTAGGCCTGCTCAAGTTGGCTCATAGCGGGGGGGGGGGGGGGGGGGGCGGGGGGGCTAGGCCTCGTTGGATCCAGGATACCACCAGATAACCCTCATGCTGCATGCTGAGGAACTTCCCACCTAACAGGACAGTAGCTTGACATCTTTTCTTCTTTCTTTCTTTCTTTCTTTCTTTCTTTCTTTCTTTCTTTCTTTCTTTCTTTCTTTTTTTTTCTTTTTTCTTTTCTTTTTGCCAAAACTGACCTGCCTTCATGGTTTCTAGAAAAAGACAGGTAGGTGAGACAATGGATCTCTGAGGGAAGCTGCCTACCTAGACTAGATAAACCACTGAGCTTTGGGTTCAGTGAGAGACTGTGCTTCAGTAAGTAAAGTGGAGAGTGATCTGGGAAGATGCCCTCTAGCGTCCACACAGCACACATATGTTCGCATGTACTCACATACATGTGATCAGGAATATGCACATACATGCATACCGCAGACACATGTGAAAATGCCCATTCCCAGGATGTCCCTGGGCAGTATGACCTTCTAGATTCTGACTGGGCTTTTGGAACCTGTGTGTGAACTAGTGCTCTAGGTGAGATTAAGCAGGTCTGGAAATCTCAAGAAGAGATGGAGGGTCTCTAAGTTCCTTTCTAACTCAGACTTTCAGATGATGGAATTCCCAGGATCCTCTGAACCAGTCTGTCTTCCCCACTCCTGCAGCACAGGGACCTGGCAGCCTGACTCCACAGATGGGGTAAGGGTGACTGTAGGTAGAGGCAGTGACAGAGGAACCCACACATTCATGCACCTTCCAAGTCTGTAAAAACCAAAGACTGAGACTAAAGACTGGCCCACTAAGTTACGGCACATCTGGAGAGCGGATTTCATGCAAATATAAAGAGAACGAAGATGCTTGCTCTAAACTGACTTGGAACAATCTCTGGGATAGATGGCTACAGGAGGAAGCAAGCATCAAGTAGTTTGTTTAACAGGTGAAGTTTGGTTAAAGCCAAAAACATTATGCAGAGACACACTGACTCGTACACACAGAACACGTGAGAAACTGGCTAGGGATAGTGATGGGAGGGGGGCTCTTCTTGCTGTATTCCCATCTGTACCTTTTAAATTTTGCATTCTATGTAAGCAACAGCTGTTCAAAACCATTGAAGCTTTGCAAAGCATCTCTGGGGCTTTTTCAAAGTGCATCATCGCCCCACTTCCAGCCTTGGTTCTAACATAGGCCCCACGGCTGGACCTTGATGTCACTGTTTAGTGTCAGTGTGGATCCAGCTTGACTACACCCCAGCCTTGTCCCACACCCAGTGAAAGCAACCAAAGATGAGTGGGAGAGGGAAGAAGGGAGGGGATGTGGGGGAAGAAGGAGGGAGGCAAGAAGGGAGGGAAGAAAGGAAGGAGGGAGAGGTAGGGAAGAGAAGGGAAGAAGAAAGGAGGGAGGGAGGGAGGGAGGGAGGGAAGGGGGGAGGGAGGGAGGGAGGGAGGGAGGGAGGCCAGGACTGAATTCACTGTCCTTGGCACATCCAACGGCTCCCCACAAGCTTCCCTATGGCAGAGTCTCAGTACCAGCTTCTCAAAAGTTCCCAGGCCCCAACTGGCCATGTGGCAGGCACCCAGCTTGTGCTGGTGGCCCTGGCCTGCTCCCTCAGTATGGCAGCCTATTCTCACCTCTTCGTTGAGAATCTCCTGGCACTCGGAGTAATTCACACGGGCCGCCCAGCTGCCGTTGGCCAGGCATTCCCGGTAGCCATTGTCTGGGAAAAGAAGAAAACCATGACAGAAGAGACATCTGTCTGTCCACATATCTGAGCTAGCACAGGGCCTGCTGCCTGGGAAGGTAGAATAAAACTGGGGGAGGGGCTTCCTGATCATCCCATGTCCCACCTCTTTCCACCTCCTATACCACAAAGGTACTGTTCCCTATAAGCTGCCCACAGGGCGTTGGCTCTGTTAGCCCAGACTGGCATTATCATGAGCTTCCCTCACCCCTGAGGCCTATGTCCTCACAAACGCTCTCCAGTGATAAATTTCCTGGTTGCTATTCTTCCAAGATGTTCTCGTTTGGGGTCGTGCACGACAACAAAGCATGCAGATCCTGCGACCTGAGATACACGGACGTGGTGGTGTACGTATGCCTTAAATCTTGGCACTCAGGAGACAGCAGCAGGCAGATCTCTGCAAGTTAGAGGTTAGCCTGGTCTACATAGTGAGTTCCGGGCCAGCCAGGGATACACAGTGAGACTGACTTTAAAAAAGATTCGTGGCTGGGCAGATCTGGTGGATGATACCTAGTGACTGTTCACATGGGCGGTTTAAATGTTGGGGTTCCTTGGGTTGATCTCTCTGTGTGGAGTTCACATATTAGGGTGTTTCACACGGGTCAGACTTACAGAAGGTCCCAATAGTACCATTTCTCCACAGCATGCCTTATGCTGGAGACTCTACAGGGAGGCCTTTTTGGTAGAAAAGGGCAGATGGCATAAGGTGGGGGCTCCTGTGTCACTGTCAGACTGGGCTGTAGCTAGAAGTCCACCTCCTAAGGAGGCTTGGGGGGTTAGGGCTTCTCTACTTAGCTTTAGAGCCTTGGAAGACACTATTGCCCGAAGAACCCCTTTTATCCATTTCCTGCATAGTGCCTTGGGTAGCAGAGCTGGGAAATCCAGTAGGGATGGAGATCAATGAGTCCACACTCTCCCCTCCTCCTGGGATGTCTCCTACCTCACCTGCATCCTCTCTGGCATCAGTATGGCCACCCACGCTCCCTTGTATTTCTTGCTCTCACTATAGGCAGCACTGGTCATAGAAGAAACTGAGCCCTGAGTCATTTCCACTGGTGTCTCTCTTGGCTAGAGTCCACTCTGTGGCTCCAACTGACCCACAGGCTGGAGGAGGGCTGGGGAAGCTGCCAGAGCCCCAGTACCTGGGCTTGAAGCCCTGACAGGGGGCCAAAGGCATAACTCAGCTGTGGCTGAGCAGCTGGAGTGCCTCTTGGTCCCTCCATTCATCTCCAAAGGTAGAGATGCTTCAGTTGACCTCTGAGGACCATCAGCCTAGGAGCTGCCTCTATTGGCAGCATCAGGACCAGAGATGCAGAATGAGGGATCAGGGGAATTGATGCTGCCTCAACAGAGGGAGATGGTTTGACCTTCCAATATGAAAGGCTGTGGCCTCCTCTCTAACCTCAGAAGCTGCTCTAGCTGCAGCGACCTGATGGGGAAATTATCTTTATGGATTTTTCCAGCTCTGTTTGGCCTCACCATGCACAGATCTGAATCCTAGGCAAAGCCATGATCTGCGCTGAGTTGGAAATGAGGTCACAGGCTCTTTACTGGTGTTAAATAAGAGCTGATCCCCAAGGAGCTCATGGTGAGGATGCTCTGGGATATCTGTGGGGACAGAAAGCCAAGAACAATGGGGCTGATTACAGCATCAACCAGAGGCTGCTTGGAATGTCAGCAGAGAAAGGGGCTTAGGGCAGAGACGGCTGGGGAGAGCATAAAGCAGAGAGAGGTGGCCCAAAGGAGGGTTCAGAACAGGGTCCTAGAGTTACAGAGTCTGGGTTCAAAGGTTGTCACCACCCTTACACAAGCTGTGTGACCTTGGCTGAGTCGCTTGACGGCTCAGCTTCCCTATCTTGAGACAGAGCCATCTTGAAGTCACTCTGGCCTCTTTGGGTTAGTATTTTTAGTTAGCAGTTGGAAGCATACTGGACATATGGTGTCCGTCCTGTGTTTATTATTGTTGTCTCTGAGTTGTATTTATATAACCTTACATAATAGAACATATCACTTGTCTCTATCCAAGGAGGTGCAGGTGGAGATTTTATAAGAATCATCTTTGTTCAACAGCTTCCCTTGCCCACCCCCCGTCTAGCATAGGGTACCTGGAGCCTGTTCCCAGGCTGGACCATTGGAAGCAGCAGGCTTTGACCCAGAGGGACCAACTGACCCTGAAGGAAAACAAGTCTCACACACAGGGGCTTGTTGCCAGGGAGGAGCCCACTTCCTTGTCTAATTGCTGAGCCGAGCAGTCCTCCTGGAGGATCATGGGAAGATGGATATTTTTGGAAATGTTTCCCATCCCTTTGAAGATCTGATGCCGCAGGAGGGAGGACAGTAAGGAGCAGCCTGGAAGTCCTAGCAACACCTCATCAGTAAATGAGTTAATTAAAAACTAATGATTGGGAGCAACTCTGCCCCCTCCTGATGCCACCGTGGTTGCATTCCCAAAGTCTGGCACAAGCGGCCCCTGCACGGGGAGTCTGGCAGCCCATGCCAAGAAACTAACATCCCAGCTTTCTCTTTGGAACTATTGGGTGAGCAGGGGAACCCAGAGGATATCTCACCCCACCCCCATCCATCCTGTAGGTAGAGAACAAAGTCTAGAGAGGGCCCGAAGCCAAGGGCTCTTGAACTATGGACAAACAGATGGATACAGAGCGCAGGGTGCCTGGCTTCTACTCAAGGCAGGGCCCATGTATACCATAGCACTAAAGCCCAACAGTGCTTCCTGGGATGTGTCCAGGAAACTTTGGTAATCCAAGTTGAGGGTACCCATGGAGAATGGCTGGGGCTGGCTTCAAAAGTGGGCAGGGTTGTAACCACAGATAGCCTGGAAGCCTCCACTCAGGAATACAGGCAGTGGGTGAGGCACAGCAAGGAAAGGCTACGAGGTGGGTGTGACCAGAATGTCTGAGACTGCGCAGCAGGCAGGTAGGGAGCTGAGTGTTTTGGAGGTGACCAGACAGGCTCTGGTGCTGCTGCAAAGAGACAGACCCTCTAGTGAGCTTCGGTGTGCCAGCCCACGCTGCCACTGTCCTGGGACAAGGTGTGGCGTGTATGCAGAGCAGCATACAGGCTCTGGACTCCTGAGTTCAGCCTCCACCTTCAGGTTCTGTGACCCTCATTAGGTTATCAACCAAACTATTCCTCAGTTTCCTCTTTATAAAAAAACGCACTCCACTACATCGGAAGCTAGCCAACAGTGCACCACTAAGTCTCCTTTACATTTTTACTTCTTACCTAATCTCTCCTCCTAGCCCATTCTAGTACTTTTTCTCTTGACCTTCCCACAGTCATCTTGGCAAACCCTTCTTGCAGTAGTTTTAATCCTAACCCCTTTACCCACTTAGTAAAGGAGGGAGGGGCAGGAGAGGTTTGGGACTTCTGAGCAGGAAGAGGTTCTAAACCCTCTAACCCCTACACAAGAAAGCCAAAGGGTCACAAAGAAGGGAAAAAGCACTGATGTCACCCACAGAGTCTTGACATGGGTCACCTGGTATCCGGGCACTTTTTGGAGGTTGGGGATCACCCAGCACATCTCCAGAACTCCCACAGGGGCTTCTAGCCCAGGGACCCAGAACCCTTCTTTGTGTAGCCCAGGGCCCCAGGCCTCCATCTGTTTTTCTCTTGATAGCAGGGACCTGAGTCATTGGCAGGAGAAAACAAATTAATTCTGAGGGTGGCAGATGCTCTAGCAAGGAGCTGCAAAGCCCAGCATGAAGGCTGGGCCTCTGGGGAGCAAGGTGTTTACATGGGGATCCAGTATTCAGTGCTTAGTCTGTGTGTGGGTCAGTCCTTCCCCACCCCCATTACACCTGGGATGCTGGGGTACAAATGACTCTCTATCATGGATGTGGTATTCTAGGTGTCCTGTCTTCCCAGAACTTCCCTGCCCTAGGGTCCTTATTAGCAAAGTCAGGACTATCAGGACCGTTAAGACCTATCTTGGGAGTGGCTGAGGCCCAGTGGGACTAACCAGAAGTCTTGTCAACTACAAGAAGAAAGTGTCAGGTAGACCAACACATTGTAGCTTCACCCCCTGCCAGCTGGTGACTTGGGCAAGTTCCCTAACTTCTCCAGTCCTGAGTCCTCAGCGGTCAGATACTGGATGTTAACTCTGCAAGAATCTGCAGGAGCCCGCAGAGAGCAGAGCTGGTCCTAGGGATGTTGCCCCTGTCGGATTATTTCTCCCACGTGCAAACTGCTGCCGCAACCCCCAGCAGCCCGCCCTCTTCCTTTCCTTCCTTACTTGTCGTGTTGTAGCGGACACCGTAGAAAAAGGCAGGGCATGGCCGAACCACCAGCTGCCCTGCAGGGCTCCTGGGCCAGCAGGTGCCAATGAGGTCCACGGAGGCATTGCAATGCAGGCCTGGGCACAGAGACAACAGGTGAGAGAGTGAGGCCCTGCCAAGGCCCCAGGCAGACAGAAGTCCCTGTAGAGTTCTGCCCACCCTCAGCCCCACTACAGACAAGAAAAGCAATGCCCCAGGGCAGACATGAGTTCAGCCTATAGAATAAGGTGGATTTGTTGCCACAGCACTAGGGAGACTGTGGGTTCTGGAGCAGAATAAAGAGTTAAAGCCCTGGCTGGTTTCAGCTGGGCTCCTTGGTGAGGATGCTTCCTTCACAGGGTCTCACACATTCACCCAGCTCTGGGGCAGTTATATGCACTGTCAGGGGTCCAGGGAAGGAAGCGCCCAGCACACCTTCTGCCGAAATGCCTCGTTCCCTCCTTTAACAGTTCCCAGATCCGCTTCTGCTAAGACCAGAGGCAGGGAAAGACCTAAAGGCCCAAGATGCAGCTAGCACCCACTGATAACAAGGCCCATTCAATCAGTGAGGTTCCACCCAGAGGAGGCTCCAGCTGGGAACACCACCTTCTAAGGTCCCCATTTTAAAGATCCTAATTGGAGCTCTAACTCTGCCCACAGCCCGTCCAGTGATTTGGGGACCCACATGATGGTGGGCGATGCAGAACGGCAAATGTCTCTGGGGTTTTCCTTTAGATGACCTAAAATCTACTCTGGTTATGTGGGAGTTCAAGGCCAGGCTGAGCTGATCTACAAGAGCTAGTTTCAGGGCAGATAGGGCTGTTACACAGAGAAACTCTGTCTCGAAAAAAACAAACAAAACAACCAACAAACAAAGATAAGGGACACTGAAGGCTGGAGAACGCACAGGGGTCAACATCAAGAGGCTACCAAGGGCCGGAGTGGATTTTGAGCCCTGGGCTTCTGAGGCCAGCCCAGGCGCTTTTAAGGCCCCACAGAGGCCTTTGGCAGCTTCTGCGCCATGTTCTTCGTAGCTCACGCTTGTCCCTGACACTCACAGTAAGCTGCTGAAGTGACCTCGGGGATATAGTGACCTTTAAACTAAAAGCCCAGAAAATCCTGGAGGATGAAAAGTCTGTGAGAGGTTGCGAGACTGGAGAAGAGAGGTGGAATGAACTGGGGTAGGCAGCAAAGAAAGGCACCAGCCTCTTTTACAGAGTAGCACCCGGTCCTATGGGCGGGGCAGTGTGGGAGAGGGCGGGGTCTAGGGGGCCAATCAGGAGCAGTGACCGGACTCCATCCATTCACTTAACTGCTGAACTAGCAGTAGGGTTTCTGTTCACCTCGAAGAGCTCCAGGGTAGGGTTGGTGCTGAAGAGATGAAGGAAAGAAACACGGGACCCAGGTATGGAGGGCTGGGATCAGGGAGCTTGTCAGAGCCTCTTGACGGCGCTGCCCAGCGCACTCCGGTCCTGAGACTGTCTCTCTGGGGCCCTGTGCTGTCCAGTAACATCTTGACTAATGTTTGCAGCTCACCCTGTGACCCCACGTCTGGGAAAGAGAGCAGGGTCTCTGGGGATCCGGCATACAGACAGGGTTTCTGAAGACAACCAATAAGATGCGGTAGTGGCGCACACCTTTAGTCCCAGCACTCGGGAGGCAGAGGCAGGAGGGTCTCTGTGAGTTCGAGGCCAGCCTGGTCTGCAGAGTGAGTTCCAGGACAGCCAGAGCTGTTACATAGAGAAACCCTATCTCTGAAAACAAAACAATCCAACAAACAAACAAAAAAATAAATGAAACAGAATAAAACAGATGTCCTGCCCCAAGGGTGACCGCGTCCTAGACAGGGTGATGGAGCAAGCAGGTGCTACACAGTAAGAGATACTACAAACAATGTATGGAGATAAAGATGGACTGGGTGCTCTTTTAACCTGGTATTTCTCTAAAACACTAAGTTTAATTACAGACTTGAAAGGAGAGAGGGAGTCGTGGACATTCATGGCCAAGAGGAAGCCGCCCACGCAACACCTGAGGCAGGTGTTTGCTGAGGTCTCTGGGGTTGACATTCCTGCCACTGTGTCTCTCAGATAACAGATAAGGTCTCTTTGAAGGGTGGCCCAGTTTCTGCTTGGGCACAGTTGGGCACTGGTTTCTTCTGTCAAGTTGGCCACAAGCTTAGTGCTCAAATGTGCTCAGAGGACCCTTTCACTGTAGGCAATGCCAGAAGGAAACCAGAACCATGTTCTTGTCCCGGTTAGAAGGGGTCTCCCATCACATGCTTCTGGGTGAACCATAAGGGGTGTGAGCACCGGGCAGCCCCCTTTTCAGGTAGGAAGGTCATCTACCCGTGTGGTTTGAGGCTGGGGCCGTGACTCCTCGGAGGTTACCTAGGGAGCAGCCAGGTGCCCTGGGGCAACCTCAGAGATGGGCACTCCTGCCAGCGGGAGGCGAGTGTCCTGGAATGAAAGGGTAGTTGCTCTGTTTGGGTGACAGGGTATGGAGAGAAGCACAGGGGCGGGCAGACAGGCTTCAAATCCGGGCTAAGCTGCCTCTTTAGCAGGGCGAAGAAGGGTGTCTCTGTAGAGCGTGGGCCACACCAGAATAGTAGGTAGGAGGCTGTGACCCTTTCTGTCTGTGGCTCTGAACACTCTTGAGTTTTGCGCTCAATACCTATTAGAAGTCCAGGCACATGTAGGTGCTGAAGAAACTGCAGGGCCATATACAAGCTCAGTATATACAGGGGAAACTTCAGGGGTGGCACTGTACCTCCACGTGACACTTTGTCTCCGAGTAACTGAGGACACTGAGCCCTGGGTATGACAGATCTCTTAAGTGACCACATAATGTACTAAATCTGAAGTCAGGCCCAGTTGGCTCAACTCCCGTGGCCAGTGCTTGACAACTGTGTGTGTTCAGTCAAGTAACTCAAACTCTCTGAGCCTAAGGTTCCTTTTCTTTTCTTTCTTTCTTTTTTTTTTGGTTTTTCGAGACAGGGTTTCTCTGTAGCTTTGGTGCCTCTCCCGGAACTAGCTCTTGTAGACCAGGCTGGCCTCGAACTCCCAGAGATCCGCCTGCCTCTGCCTCCCGAGTGCTGGGATTAAAGGCATGTGCCACCACCGCCCGGTTTAAGGTTCCTTTTCTTAAGAGCAGGAACAGAGATCCTTGCTGACTCCGTCGTGATGGCAAAATGAGACAGTTAGCATGTCCAACACAAAGCGGATATTCACACATATTGGCTTACTATTGCTGTTTGTTGCTCATCTTTACCACCTTAAGGACAGCGACGGGAGCGGGCGACCCCAGGTCCTACTGCGCTCAGACTCCACTTGCCTAGAGTCAGTAATTCTATTACTTTCTGGCACAGTCAGACTCATGCCATGATTTTATAAATTGCCAAGTCTGTAATCTGTCACATGATGGGGGCCTTGGCCATGGGAACCCAGCCCCTTCTTACTCCTGGCATGAGGCATGTGCAAGGCCCCCAAAGGTTCCAGCACTGTGCCAGCCACTCCGGCCAGACGCCCATCCATCTGTCCCAGGCCCTCACCCCACCCTCACCATCTGTCTCTGCCAATGCCCATCAGATGACAAATGGCCATAGTGGAGGCCATTGTGGAGGGTGATGGATCACAACCTATGAAACCAAGCAGGCTGGGAAGGGGGTGGGGTATCCAGTACAAATCACAAGACTACTGCCTGGCTGCTTCCAAGGACAGGTGACACCTGTGTGGCCCCAGGGTGTCACTTCTCTTGAACACAAGCAAGTTAATGGGGCCTGACGTGGCCTGGGGTGGAGAGGAAAGGTGGGGGGGCCTTTACTCCAGGCATCCTCCCTCCCTGTGCTTGGCTGCAACTGCTCAGGCTGAGAACAATACACTCCCTGCTCAGGTCAGCCGGTGGGTAGTCAGTGCTGAGCTGGCCAGTGCCTTCTTCACCCTGGTGAGTTCTTCTGCCAACTTCCCCACTGGCATTCATCATTGACTGTTCTATCTCAAGGCTCATTTAAAAACCCCACCTTCAGGAAGGCTTCTTGGATTTGCCCTACCCATCATCCCAGCCTCCCTGACACCTCCATTGTGGTAAGCAAGCATTTGGTAGGGTGTACTTTCTCTTCCTCCTAGGTATACAGTAAGTCATTTTAAAAAGCCACCCATGGTTATGCCCAGTAGGTGTCTTCATTCTCCACTTTGTGAAACAGAGCCACAAAACTCAGTGCGTTTAACTTCATGATTCCACTCCCCACACTCCACTGGGCAAAGTCCAGGGCATATTCTTCCTGTGGGGACCCACAGTTGGGGTGCGAGCCAATCCAGCTTGGAGTCAGTACAGGACCCAGTTGGTCGCTGCGGGCCCAGCGCTCCCTTCTTCCACCACTTCTGTGTGGGGACAGCAGGCCACGTGGCCACGGCTCTCGGTTGCACAAGTCTCTCTCGCCAGGCTCAGCTGTAGGAATGAACTCCTCTTGCCTCCCTAACCTTCCTGATCCATCTCTCCACTGGCTGTTCTCAGCGCTGGGGACCTGGGTGAGACTAGGAGACCCCCAGCTCCTCCGGTGACACACACGGGATCTGCGGCACGGGAGGTGTTGACAGCTGATTCAAGAAGGCAAAGATGCATCTTTACCGCATCTCACCTGGCAACTGCTATCCCTGGGGCTATGTCCAGAGTGAGAGGAGGCTTGGCCTTGGGATCCAGCAGACCTAGATTTGGGCCCAGACCCTGCTAGTACTGACTGTGACACCCTGGGAAACCTATGAAACTCAGTTTCCTCATATGGACAGAGACCAGGTTTTCAGTTCACGGAGGAAAAAATAACTACGCAGAAGCCGTTAGTCAATGGGTAAGCTACAGGTCTTGGCAAATTTGCATTCATTTAGCATTTTCTGTTGGGGAAGTATTGAGTATCACGAAGGAGCCAGATTGCCTTTACAACCCAGCATCCAGCACTTAGTGTTTCTCTGTGTCTTGGTCACCTTGGGTGTCCGAAGGGGACAGCATCTCAAACCTCTCACGCTAGCAGCACGTAGCTGTACACTTCAGCCTGTTTACCAACAGCAGCAACCTGTGTCCTTCTGCCACTATTCCCAGCAGTGAGGCCTGGAGGGCCTTCCCCTGTTGCCTATGAGAGGGTGACCATGTGGCACATTTGCTGAGTGTGTCTCCTGTGTCCACAGTCGAGGTCACAGGCTAACCACAGGCCCTTCCCCCACACTAACTCCAGTTCCAGATCTTTTTCCATACAGACCACTGCTCAGAGCCCCAGGGAAGGAGATCGTGGGGGAACCTGGCAGCCTGGGAGGTAAGGGGCAGGATGACTCACCAGAGACATTGCTGGCCAGGGACAAGCTCTCACAGCGCTGATCTTGTAGGGAGGTGGACACGGGGTTCAGCCCCAGGAGGAGAAGAGCCTGCGGGCATAAGGGGGTATAGGACACTGTTAGGGGTGCTCCTCAGTCCGACCTAATGATTCTTGCCCCCTCCTCATTTGCCAAGCATTCTACCCTTGCCCAGTCTCCTGGTCCCTCCCTGAATGTTTGAAATCGCGTTGGGGGATGGAGGCTGGTCAGTTGGGAAGCCCGAGCTACTTAGGCAAAGAGGATGTTTGTCTCTGGCTCCTGGAGAAGGCCTCCTACACTGCTCAGACCTCGAACATGTCTGCCTAGGCCCCTACAAATGCACGCACACACATTTGCACACAACCTTCCGCCTTCCCTTCCTCTGTGGCATTTCAGGCCTGTGGTTTTAATTAGCTCCTCCTGAGTCCTCTTCCCCGCCTGACTTCCTGTCAGTCATTGCAAATTGTGTTTCATGCATCAAGGTCTTCAAGCCCTTCTGACGTGCTGTGATGTCTATGATGACTTAATCCTCCCTGGGTCCTGCATGGATACAGCTACTAAAGGTGGGGAAACTGAGGCACTGAAGAAAGGATTGTGTCTGGGAGGATGGGTCCTTGTTCCAGGGAAGGCCTTTGTCCTTTAACACTACTGAGGGCCCTGTGTTACTCTGACTCCAGGATTTCAGCCCTGCTGGGATAGGAGTGGCGTGGCCCTGTGACTGGAAGGCTGTCTCTTCTTAAGTGGACACCCCCAACAACGATGCTCCCTTTCTTGGGTTACCACCCTCTCTACATGTTAGAATCTGAACGAGTGGGCCCTGTGACCTCTCTGGGCCTCAGTGTCCTTGCTGTAAAGCAAGTGCAGGCCCCCCGTGTCTAAGAACATATATATACTAGTCTCTCACTTGGCAGCCAGGTAAATGAATGATGCTCTCTGTGTTTTGGGTCCACGACGGGTGGTCAATGAGGACGGACAGACTGACTCGAACTCAGTGCTTCAACTGGGTGAGGCAGAAATGGGCTAGAGCTGTGTCTGTTGGAATTCCTTCTGCAAGGGAGTTCAGAAGCATGGGGGTGGGGGAGGGGCACTACAGCATGTGATTCTTCCTCTGCTGGGGCCCTAACCACGGTGAGCAAAGAATCCCCAGGTAGGATGGCAACCCTGGGGGTGTTCTCCACACAGCCACCCCACTCTGCTCTCCTGTTCCCTCTTTGGGGACCCTAGGATAAGAGCCTCACATAGCAGAGAAAAATGGAACCCTAGTTTATTTGACTGTGACTGGGCTAAGTGTGTGTGTGTGTGTGTGTGTGTGTGTGTGTATGTCCCCATCCATCTGTCCGTCTCCCTTCAGAGGCCAGATTTCTATGTTCACCTGTTAGGAATGTCCCCTGTCTACTCCCATCCCAGCAATCCCCCAGCCTCACCAGTACTCACTCCTTCCCCATTCTGTCATCTGTTGATAACAAAGGCAGGCTACTGCCTTCTTTCCCACCATGCACTTGAATTCCTGACCAGGGCCTGAACCCACCCTCATAAGCACCACCTCTAATTCTGGTGACTTGCACAGCCACATTATACCCTTGATGTCTGTCCAAGTCCTTAGTGGGCTTTAATTCATTCCCCCGCCTCAAGCACCCTCCCTTCATCTTACCCCAGGGCTCTCTTTGCTCTTTCTGACACAAGCTTCAGACTCCTCAGCAGACCTCAGTCCCACTATCCTGGGCAGGTACAGAAGCCACTCTGCCATCAGTCCTGGGGACAGTGAACTACTCCTGGGCCTTGGCAATGATCAGGATAAACCCTTTCATTGCTCTGGCCTTGAGCAATTTCCCATACTCTACTAATCAGTAATGAAGCTACACAATCTCCAGAAGGTGGAGAAATGTCATTAGCCCCATTTTCCAAATGCAAAGGCAGAAGTGGAGAGAAGTCACAAGCTAGCGGGTGGCTCTTGTCTGCTAAGCAGAGAGCAGTGTCTTCATGACAAAGCTACACAGCTCACTTAGAGTCAGCAGGGACCCTGTGCTGTCCGCAGAGATGGGTGATGGCTGCTGGGGCTAGAGGTCCCTTCTAGAAAATCGTGCTCCCCTTCACCTCCTAACATACACACAAATCAACCAATCAACCAATCAATCAATCAATCTCATTTCAGTAACAGGCAAACTAAAGAAATGGCATACCCTGTTGGAAAATATCAGTCCACCGCCCGACAACTACCCTTATCAATCTAATACTTAAAACATGCTTCCGTCTTCCAGCTCGCCCTTAAGGAACATCACTCCCCATTCCCATTTATTTAACCCTGTCACCTCTCACCATGCAGTCCCTTCTGCTCAGGTACACCTTTGCCCACACAGTCTATGTCTCTTCTAACCCTGCCCAGCACCTGGTGACTCAGCTGTCCTTACGGTCAGAGCTTCTCCTTAGCCCTGCAAAGCAAAGTGACTCAGTATACCCTTTCAGTGTGCCCGAGTATGCCCCCCCGTACCCTGCGCATGTCACGGATGCTCGCAGGGGAGGCCTTGGGGTAGTTCAGAGCGTGTGAAAGCCAGCTCATTACCACACACACTCGACCCAGCTCCAATTAGGTGACGGCAAATTCAAGGGCCGGAAGCTCTTATTCACACATCTTAATGTCCTGGGGTTCATTAGAGCAGAAACCCAGATTTGTTGAAAAAAAGAATCAAATGCCACAGGGCAAAGGTTCAGCTGCCCTTGAACCCTGGTGCTAGTCTGGCTGTCTTGGATGTTCCAGGTCATGGCACCCGTTTTCCGCCCACGGAGGTCTTGGGCTTCGTTATGCAAAGGCAAATGCTTCTTAAAATTCCTAAGCTGGTCTTTCCTCCCCCAAAAGGTCAGCTCTGTGGCAGAATCTTTGCCTGTGCCCCCTCCTGCTCTGCGGAGGTTTATAAAAGCTTCCAGCTAATTCAGAAATTACACTTCCACAAAAGATCCAGCGTTTTTCCTAGGAATCTCCTCGGACCCGCTGGGACTCTCTTCCACAGCCACGTCAGCAAGCTACTTCTCTGCCTGCAGCAAAAGGCTCTCAAGCGGCCCAGGCTAATGCTGAGTTCCTCTTAATGGAGACTTGTTTGTTTGAAGACAGGCTCTCAACGTAGTCCAGGCTCACCTCAAACTCAAAATCCTCCTGCCTCAGTTTCCCAAACACAAGGATTAAAGGCGTGAGCCACCACACCCAGCTAAAACTGGGAATTCTTTTTTTTTTAACACCCCCCCCCCCGCAGGACAGGGTTTCTTTATGTAACAGTCCTGGAGCTCGCTTTGTAGACCAGACTGGCCTCAAATTTACAGAGATCCGCCTGCCTCTGCCTCCCAATTGCCGGGATTAAAGGCGTGCACCACCACTGCCAGTCAAAAACTGAGAATTCTTAATCTGGAGTCCACAAACACATTGGGGGTAGTGAGCAGTGTGTACCCTGTAATTAAGTGTGGAATGGTACCTGTAATTTTAAAAAAAGCTATTTTTCTCATCACTTCCTCTACTTCTTAACAAGGTCCAGACCTCTAGGAAATCAGATCGGGATCTTCTTAAATCAGGACAACGTAGTTTTATCCCGAAAACCACCACATCCTTGGCCTCTTCTCCATTGATCCATCCTGCCAACCTTAGCACTGAACACCGGTGGCTGTCTCTTCAGAACCATTTTAAACTTTTGTGGTGTGTGTGTGTGTGTGTGTGTGTGTGTGTGTATGTGTTACATGCCCAAGAGTGTGCAGCACACGAATGTGGAGTTTAGAGGAAGATACCAGATGTTGTCCTCTGTTCCTCTCTGCCTTATTTCTTTGAGACAGGGTCTTTCAGTGATTGCAAGCTCAGTCCTTTAGATAGAATGGCTGCCCAATGAGCTTCCGGGATCTATCTCTTGATGCTGGGTTTAGAGGCATACACAGTGATGTGCAACATTTTATGAAGGTACTTGGGATTTGAACTCAGGTCCTCATGCTTGTGCTACAAGCTCCCTTCCCCACTGAACCATCTCATAGGCCTCTAGAACTAGTTTGGGGGGGGGGAGTTTTCAGTATTATACCAGATTTTTTCTTTGGGGCAATCAACCAGCTCCCAAACCATGACATGGAGACTTACTATTAGTTTTGAATGCTTACCAATAGCTCACGCTTGTTTCTGGCTAGCTTTTTCCCCCCTTTAACTTAAATTAACCTGTTTCTTTTCATCTACGTTTTGCCTTGGAACTTTTTTACCTTTTCTTTCTGTATGCCCTACTCTGTCTAGTTGACTGGTGACTGACTGGTCCCTGGTCATCTCCCTGTCTTTTGCCTTTGTTCTGTCCTCTCTTCTTCTTTCTCTTGAGCCTAGATGTCTCCTCCTACTTATTCTTTCTGCCCACCAGCCCTGCCTATCCCTCTCCTGCTTTGCTATTGGCCATTTAGCTTTTTATTAGACCTATCAGGTGCCTTAGGCAGGCAGAGCAACACATCTTTACATAACACACCTTTACACAGTTGAAGTAATATTCCCCAGCAAATGAAGACAGTTAAATATTCCGCAACACAGTATCTCATGCAAGTTGCCATTTCTAGTCAGCAGAGAAACTAAAACTGTCAGGGAGGTGAAGCCAGCAGTATGCTAGTTCCCTCCCAGGCAAGTGCCTGATTCTGGACCCCACTTGCCAGGCCCCAAATTAAACCTCTGTCTCACTGCTAATCTTTAGGGGCCTTGGAGATCAAGTCCGAGAAAGACAAGGGCATCCTGCCACTCAAAGAGGGCGTCTGCCTTCAAGTAGCTGCACCAAGGCCCTGGTGAGCACAGGGCACTCCCAGTGGGAGCGGGAACAGTCATGGAGAAGCAAGAAAAGCAGCACGGAAGTCTCTGGAGTGCTGGTGGGAGGGCTGAGCCTGACAGCTGCCTGCTCCAGCTCCAGCACCCCCACACACACCCAGGCCAGCACAATCTGAGCTGCCATCCGAGTTCCCAGTGTGACTTTGGCATAAAGGTTAATCACACCCAGAAAACGCTCATTAGAGGCCGTAAATAACCACTTTACTGAAGCTCCATTTGGTCTTTGAGGCACCAAGTACAATTTTCTTTGATGGGACCATTCTACGATTAACCTTTTGGGGAGGGACCCGAGGAGACACAGGAGGGAGGGGGATGTGGCCCAGAGGCAGCTAGGGCCACCCCCACCTCCTCAGAGTTCCCAAAGAATCAGAAGCAGGACCTGCCTTCCTTCCCAAGTTCATCCTGGGAGGTGAGCCACGGGGCAGGCATGGCCTCCTCTTAGCACTGGGTCCTCTTCAAGTATCCCCAGCCATTTCTTCTCCCTTCTGTTGAACTCAGAGTGCAGCTCTGACTGAGTGAGTCATCTGCCCCCTGACACTCCACTTCCTTTTCTAGGAAGTAGGGACATTCCTGGGAGCAAGGAACGGGATGCTCCTGGAAGATGGGGCCAGCAGAGCTGTCCTCACCACTTGGTCCCTCTGGGCCCCAGAATCTTCCTTAGCTCTTGGTGTAAGTGCCGTGAGGGTGCTCCCGCTGCCACCTGTCCCACTCCTTGTCTACCTCAGTCACATCCTGCTCTCTCTGTAAGTTTGCTCTTGGGAAGGGGTTTTCAGCCTAAACAAATGGCTTTTTGTCATCTACCATGTTTGTTTTGCAAGCCCTTGCTATTCTGAGAGTCTACCTTCATAGAGCCCAAAACCAAGAACTTGATTTGTAGAAGAGTAAAAGAATTCAGAGGCAGAGAAGATCAGGACAACCTCTCTCTCTCTCTCTCTCTCTCTCTCTCTCTCTCTCTCTCTCTCTCTCTCTCTCTCTCACACACACACACACACACACACACACACACCACAAACACCACAAAGACAAAGAAAGTGTAACTGAGTACAGGGTTAAGGGAGCTACATAGCATGACCATGAGCCGGCTTCTGGAGGGAGGTGAGTCTGTTGAGAGTGGGTACAATCTGGAGGAGATGCATTCTTGGCCCACGGAGATGCAAGCTGCCAGAATTGGGGGACTCAGGCACTAAACTGAGAGGGATCCAGGAGGCCAGGAGAGCCAACACAGACTTCTGGATGGCAGACAACTGGGTCTTATTAGTGCCACTGTTTGCAGGTGTGGAAGCTGAAGCCTGGGGAGAAACTGAAAGCCAGAGCCTCCTATTACATGAGGCAGAGGCAGTATCGTAGGTCCTTGACCGTGGCTTATGGACCAGAGAGGTGCCCCCCCAATTCCCCAGTGAAGTCAAATCACACCTCTGCTCCTTGCTTTTGACATTTCTCATCCGCACCGTGTGTGTGTGTGTGTTTGTGCATGTGTGTATCATAGGAGAGTATGCTCATCATAGGAGAGTGTGCTCATCATAGGAGAGTGTGCTCATGTGCATGTGGATACATGTGTCTGTGCACATGTGGAGGTCAGAGGTCAATAGTGTCTTCCTCTATCACTTGCACACTTGTTTTGGAGACAGGGTCTCCCACTGAATCTGGAGCTCACTGATTAGCTCAGCTGGCTGACTAGTGAGCCCCGAGACAACCCAGGCTTTTTTGCTGGAGATATGAACTCAGGGCCTCACATTTACGCAGCAAATACTTTGGCCACTGAGCCATCCCTCCTGCCCTCCTCTGACTATTCTGTCTGTTTCGATCCATACTCTGGAGGGGCCTGACAAGGCCAAGGGGAACAAGCCAAGATGTGAAAGCACACAGAACTCATAGACCATAATTTCTCTCCCCAAGCTGACTTCCCCACTGCACTGAATGCTAAGATCTGGCTGCAGAACAAGACAAGTGCCATCAGCTCTTCAACCCCCATCTCTGCTGCTACAGATACATGTGCAGTTATGGGCAGACTGAACCTGGATGGGGCTCCTGGGGATAGCGAAGGACCCCGCAGGCAACTCCCTGGACTCCACGGACTCCCAAGTGTCAGGGGTCAGTGTGGTTCCGACTGCAAGCAGTTCATAGCCCAGCTGAAATGTGAAGGGGACGCCTTTGCTTCTGATCCACAGAGATGCTCAAAAGTTGAGTCAGGGCAACATCGGACTAAGGGCAGAGGGCAGCAATGTCACAAGTCCTTCCTCTGTCTTCCTGATGTGCCCATGCAGCCCTGTCTCCCCTTACCCTGCCCCAGGCCAGTTCCTTCCCAACCACCTCTTTCTGTTGAGAGCCACAACCTGTCCCCATCTCAAGGGAAAGAGCCCGTTTCCCCCCAAAGTGGGTGAGCAGCGAATGATTATTCCAGGTAGACAAGAAATAATGTATTGTTGTATTTAATTAGCTTAAATTGCTGTTGTGCAGAGAAGAAAAATGGAAGGGAAAATCTGCCTACACTCAAGGGGCGGGGTGCATGGCTGGGCATTCCCCACCTCCAGACTGTCTCCCTGGGTCTTGAGCTCCAATGTGTGTTTCCTTATCCTTGCTCCTGCTCTAACCTCCCCTCGTTCATGGAAGGGCGGGACCTGTCCCATCCCAGCTTCTCCCACGGGGCAATGGAGTTTATACTTGGCCTTTGAGGAAACAGGCCTCTGCTTGGGCTATAAGCTTCTGGGGGAGGGTCCGTGGCTATTTTGATAACCTCAATGAACTGCAAGACCTGTGGATGGATGAATGAATGAATGGATGAATGAATGAATGAACGAACGAACAAACAGACCAACTTTCCCATTCTGACTTATTGGTCCAAAGGGTCCTGTGCCAATTTCCACAACTTTCAGCACTTCCCCTCCCTTCCTTCCGCTCTCCCTCCATCTGCTCCTTTATCTCTCCCTCCTTTCATTTATTTTCTTCTTTTTCTACCTTTGATTTTTTCTGGAACAAGCGTTCATTCTAATCTAGGAACTCACTAAGTGCCCTACACTGGCCTTGAACTCATGGCTATCCTCCTGCATCAGCCTCCTCCTGCTGGAATTGCAGGCATGCGCCACTGTACCCAGCTCCACCAAGACATTTGGACACCTACTTCCTTCTCCTTTCCTTTCCTCCTCCTGATGGAGCGCCCTTCCTCCTCTTGTCCTGCCTTCATGCTTCTCATCCCTGCCTTGGACTTCAGAGAGCCGAGCTCAAGGATGGACACTCTGGCAGGAAATGTGGCCCTGACAGGCTGGTTCTGGGACAGTGGACAAGTTCCTCTTCCAGTCTGTTTCCGCAAGTGGGAAATGCGAAGGATATTTGTTCCCAGAATTCCTCTATAGGTATGAACATTTTCTGGCTCCCAGACCCCCAGGAAAGCCCAAATCCAGACCTCTAACTCTGGGGTCAGAGAGCCCCACAGTGGAATCGCTTACTGCCAGGGAAAACTACTGGACCTTCTCCTGGCCTTGTTCTGTAAATGGGACAAGTCAGAATGAAACGTTTATAGCCAGGAGCTCTTGGAAAGATTTGGTGATTTGGTGCATACATAATAACAAGGAGCCAAGGTCCTGGCCAGTTCCACAGCAAGGGGCCTCCTCTTTGCAGGATGCTTTTTTTTTTTTCCTGACTCAGTCTTCCCTACCAGGACTGTTCCCGCCTGGTCTCCTGCCCATCACATCTGCAGTCTGTTCCCAGGAGCTGTGGCCACCTATAAAAGTGTGTGTGTGGGGGGTGTCACCCTCGATGTGGATTAGCTGGGCTTGGGAAAGGGGGGACATAGAGTGGAACCTATCTCCAATCCTCATCATGATGGCTAACTTGCACTGTGTGCCTAATTGGATTAAGACACACAATGAAGCCTGGTCTACAGAGTGAGTTCTGTAAGGCTGTTGCACAGAGAAACCCTGTCTAAAAGGAACCAAACCCCGCACCCCCGAAAAGAAAGAAATACAATGAGACACACCTTTGGGTGTCTCTGGGGGGGGGGGTTCCAGAGAGATGCTAAATCTCAGTGACTGAGGTGGGGAACCCCTCTCTGAATATGGGTGGCATCTTCCCCTGGCCTGGAGTCTGCCAGTGAGTGAAAGGGGGACAGGAGAAAGTAAGTGGACCAGTTGCGGGCAAAACCTTGCTCTGCTTCTTGGCTAGGGCCATTGCGGTAGTTTGAATGTAACTGGCCCCAGAAGCTCTTAGGGAGTGGCCCTTTTAGGAGGTATGGTCTTGTTGGAGTAGGTGTGGCCTTGTTGGAGGAAGTGTGTCACAGTGGGGGTGGGCTGTGAGGTTTCCTATGCTTAAGCTTCACTCAGTGTCTGGGTCCATTTTCCTGGTGACTTCCGGCAAGATGTAGCCAGCACCATGTCAGCCTGCTACTATCATGCTCCCTGCCATCATGATAATGGACTGAACCTCTGAAATTGTAGCAGAGTCACCTCAATGAAATGTTTTCCTTATAAGAGTTGCCTTGGTCATGGTGTCCCTTCACAGCAACAGAACATTGACTAACAAGCTTAACCCATCCCAAGTTGGAGCTCTTACCATTGCTCCTGTACAGATGACAAACTGGTGTGAACAGAGAATCTTGCTCATGGCTCTTACCCTACAACTTGAGGCAGGACAGCCTGTTCCCCAACCCCTTCTATAAGCCTGATGCAAGCAAGTGGGTGCAGTTTCTTTTGCTTCTACATCTCCAGGTCTTAACAGGAGCTGCCCTATGCTGTAGTAAGAATGGGGAAGTGGAGTTCCTTACAGTGCCAGGATGGGCGGCATGATTTGGGTAGAACTTAGTTAGAACTCAGAGATGCAGGGAACCGGGACTGGGTTCTAACTCTGCTCCCAGTCAGAGGACAGGGAGTTATGCGCTGTGTGTGATCCCTGAATGCTGAGAAATGTCTCTGAGGAGGCAGAAGCCAGATCTCAGGTGTGGGAGCAGCTGTGAGGGCATCGACCCTGCAAGTGACATGCCAGGGGGCTCTTGATCAGCGACACAGAGACGGGTGTGATGTGGGAGGTGTCCACACAGCAGCAGAAGCATGTCCTTGGAGGAGAAGCATTTCAGAAGGGATCTGAGGAGGCTGGGAAGGAAGAATGAGCTTGGCAGCTGGCAAGTGTGTCTAGTATAGAAAGTCTAAAGCTTCTGTAACGCCTGGATGTTTTGCGAGCAGCTGCCTACCAAGGACACTTGGGAGCGTAAGCTGCTGCTGGGCCAGGGCCCACTGAGCAGAAGTTAGGAATAATCATGGGGCAGGCAGTAGCCCTGTCCTGTGCTTCTCCACCTGTATATGTGAGGTAGGTACCCCCAGAAGTTTCCAGGCAATGCCTGGCAGAAACTGAGAGGGAAGAGTGACTGGCATGGGTAAAGGCCAGGGGTGCTTGGACATCCCAGTGTTCAAGGCAGCCCCCACAGCAAAGAGCTGCTGTCGCAGCCTGGGGGCTTACTTGACTGGCAAAGTGCTTGTCCTGCTGAATGACGTCCTGAGTCTGGTCTGCAGAACCCATGTATGAATGCTGGATGTGGTGCACACTTTCAGTCCCGGGGTTGGGAGGTGGAGACACGCAGATTCCCCAAGGGTGAACAGCCAGCCAGCTTAGCCTCATTGGTGAGCTCCAGCCCTGTCTCTAAGGAGAGGGAGGGTGTTCCCAAAGATAACATCTAAAGTTATCTTCTGGTCACCATACACACATGTACACAGATTTGCACACACTGGCACACACAAAACAAACAAACAAAACTACCGTTACCAAATGCCAACAGCAGTGGCCTTGGCCACCCCTATTCTGACGGCACTCACCTGTCTGCCCATTAGGAAGAGAAGTGGGGAGACGTAGGAGGTTCCTGGCAAAAAGGAAAACACAGGGAAAGAGCCATCCACATCCAGGGAGAAGTTCTGGGTGCTCCCTGTCCATGGCTCTGTTTCCCTATTTCTGGCCTCAAGTTGAGACCAGGAGACTGGCGGCAAGGATCCCACCTGGCCAGCGGACCCCACCCAGCCAGTTCCTCCCAGTTCCTCCAGGGTGGGATGTGGCAGAAGGCCAAGAAGATGAGGAAGGACTGACTGTTGGCATTGCTGAAGTTTAAGGGCAGCCAGAACAGGACCAGCTCCCTGGCAGAACAGGGTCTTAGATATGGGAACTGGTCTTTTTATCTAGACTGAGTCGCAGCCCAATGACAGACAGTGCAGGACTGGCCTTCGTAGCTGTAGATAGCACACTATTCAAGGAAAAGCATCTTTATCTTCTCTGGGGCACTAGGACACACTGACTATGCTTAGACTTTCTCTTACATCCGTGACAAGAAACAGGTTGACGAGCATCTTAGGGTTTCTACTGCTGTGGGATAAGGATGAGAGAGAAGCCAGCACTGAGTCCTGCCAGGATAATTCTCAAGGTTTCCTCCTAGGCTCCACACCACTGCCTCCGTTCCTAGAGATGTTCTTAACATAAGTCTCTACAGCAGAGCTGATCATGCCATACAGGGCCTATGCAGTGATCCGGGTACCAGGGGTGGGGACTGTCACCCCCAGGTGCATCCCAGAGGTGTGCTGCTCAGAGTGCTCATGACCTGTTTGGGCAGGTTTGCCAGAGACAAGCAATTCAATGCCCAGTGTGCTAAGTCCAAAGACTGAGAGCAACTCCTTAGAAACTTGGATGGGAATCTGACCTTGCTGTGACACCCAAGCAAGCTGTCGATAAACTGGGTGTAGACCAATTCCAGTGTTGTCAGACTGGCAAGGTGAATCACGGGGTGCAGCCGGGACCACATGCTAGTCTGCAGAGAACTGGAAAATCCCCGTGGTCTTTCTCCCAGCTGGCTAGCTGGAGGACAGAGCTCATTACAGAAGGCCTCACAGAGGAGAAGGAGGAACTGCGGAGTTCAGCCTGAGGGGAGGAACGGGGAAGACGGCTGGCACCCGCAGGTTCCCCGCTCTGAGCTTTAGTGGGTGCAGCCTGCTCACTGCACAAACATTTCCTGCTTTAATCCTCATCATTGTCCAGGTAAAGAGGGTACAGGATCCCAGAGAGATGGGGTGACTTCCCGAAGGTCACTCGACCAGGAAGCGACAGAATTGACTCTCACCTCAGGACTCCTTCCTATAGTTTTAGTATTAGGGATGTGCCCCTTCCCCGGGACACTGTTTCTCAGGGCACACATGAGCCTGCCACTCCTGGCCTATGTTGCACAGCTGGCAGCAGCATTCACCCTGGACCATGGGGTCCAGTTATGCGCAGAGAAAGGACCCCAAGCTATCCCACTGCCACCCATAGGGTGCTGGGGGTTGTGACATGCACTCAGGACAAGACCATTTAGAGGAGGCAGGAATGCCACTGTTCTGACTACTCCTGCCTCGATCCTGGGAGGATCAGAGAACCTCTAATTCCACCTTGGGGAACAGAAGTATCCCAGCTTCTAAGAGTCTTTCTTGCTCTCTTGTGTCCCCAGCCTGGACCCTTAGTGATGTCTCCCTAGAAGCCCTCAAGATGCAGATGCCTTGCCAGTGTGGGGATCACCCCCCAGCACATGTCAGGGGATACAGATGTTACTGACCACTCAGAAGCAGGGGTACATGCCATCTTGGGCCTAGAGAAAAAAGAAAGGCCAGAATGACCAAGGCAGGATGCAAGTCACCCTCCTCAAGCCTGCTCGGATCTCATGTTCCTGTTCAATACCTCTTTCTCCTCTACGTTAGCCAGTGAAGTCTCTCTCTACCAGACTGTCTTGAAGACTGCCTCCTTTATCATAACACAACTGTCCAAACTGGGCAGGCTGCAGGTAAGGCTGGTCCTTCAGTACAGGAGAGCCTGGTCCCAGAAGGACCATGCCCTACTTGTATTCTTTCCCAATCCTTTCTCATCAGCTAAGACTTTGCTGACTCTGCTGCTGCCTGGGCCTTTCTCCTATCTTTACCCACAGGCTGCCCACCAGCAATATCCTTGGAGTGGAAGGCGACCGCTGAACCAGCAAAGGCCTTCTGGAAACCACTGAGCCCTTCCCAAGAGGGCTGGGGAAGCAAAGGACGTCAAAGGGGAAGATTACACCCTTCCCTCTGCCAGATGACACTCTTGTCCTTGATGCAGCCAGCTCCTGTCCTAGCCCTGTACCCGGGCAGGCTGCCTTTCAGCTCTCACTCTGTGTGCTCGCCAGGGACCTTGACCAGTAAGTTGTTCTCATCCCCCTGAATGTCCTGACCTCCCAGTGCCTGAGGACTCAACCGAGAGTCCTAGCCTTCCTCATGACAGTCCTACATCTCTACCAGGCGTGTCCCACTCACGGCCTTTTGGCCACATTCCAGCATTTATTGTACATCCCAGACAATTCTGTATCCAATGTGGCCCAAAGAAGCCAAAAGGTTGATAGCCCCATTCAGTGTAACACAGGAGACTTCAAACTGAGTTCCAGTGATCCCCTCCCAGGCAGTGAAGCAGTTGGACCTGCCCAGCCAGTTTCTCTTCTGAACTCTGACCTCAGCGCCCTGGCTCCCCACCAGACCAGATATCAGGGTGACAGTGAGGAGGGTGGGTGCCACTCAGACCACCTCTGGGCTCCTGTAGTTTGCTCTTCCCTGGGCCCAGCAGGCCAATGGTCAGATTGACTGTTTCCATAGCATCTTCATGTGATCCAGGAGCAGTTTCCCCGTGGATGACGCCAAAGAACAGGTTTGGATCAGGCATCTCAAGAGGTGGCTCTGGACACAGGGTCCTGTGTCCTGGAGCAGAATACTGACATGTCCATTTCACACAGGAGGACGGACCTGTCCCAATTCTGCGATGAAATTCTGCTAGGCTGGGCCTCCCTCCCTCTCTACCTCCCTCACTCTCTGCCGTCCTGCTTTTTACTTCCACCCAAGCAGCTGCTGCTTGGAAAATCAGTGGTTGATATTCTGTTACCTGACAGACTCCAAAGAGTTGTTTTCAAAGCAATTGCTCACACCCCAAAGTTAATCACATTGTGTCATCCTCCTTGCAGGTGTCCACTCTTAGTGACAGATGCTTCCACGGTCAGCTGCAGGCTGGTGGCTCTAGCTTTCCCCCAGGAAGTGAGAAGTGAAAAACGCTGGGGATGTTTCTTCCTCCCGACTCCTCCTTTGCCCCCATCTTCCCCTGCCCTCCTTCTCCTCATCCTCTTCAAGTTTTTATTTTTTATTTATTTTTGGTTTAGTTGATTTTTTTAAAGATAGGATCTCATGGAGCTCAGGCTGGCCTCAAATTCACCATGTAGCCCAGTATGACCAAGAAATTCTAATTCTTAGTATTACCCGAGTACTAGAATGACAGATGCATGAGCCACCATGCCTGGTTTATGCAGTTTGAGGGGCCAAACCTAGGACTTCCTGCATGTTAGGCAAACACAACCAAATGAGCTGCATCCCAGCTTCCCCTCTCCCCCCTTCTGATGGCCTTTCTTAGACTGGAGTCATTGCTAGGATATCTTACAGGACCGCTCCAGCTCACGCTTATTAAGGGTAGACTATATGCCAGACACAGTAGGATTGCTTCATTCCACATGCAGCAGTGCAGGAAGTCATGGTTACCCCATTTTTTCTAATTTTGGGAAGAGTGCGTATGCGTGCTGTGTTGTGCATGTGATATGTGTGCTTGTTAGTGTGGAGAATGCATGCTCATGTGTGCACATGTGATACGTGTGCTTGTTAGTGTGGGTAACACATGCTCATGTGTTCACATGTGATACGTGTACTTGTTAGTGTGGGTAACACATGCTCATGTGTGCACATGTGATACGTGCGCTTTTTAGTGTGGGCAACCATGCTCATGTGTGCGGGGAGGATAGAGATGGGTATCAGGTATCTTTAGGACTCTTGGTCATTATTTTTCTCAGACAGGGTCTTTCATGGACACCGAAGCTCCTCGATTAGGCTAGGCTGGGCTGGCCGGCTAATGAACAAGCTTCAGGGGTCCACTTGTCTTACTGTGCGTCCCCTCTACCCGCCATCCACTCACCAAGCGTTGAAGTTACGAACATAAACTGCCATGCCCAAGTTTTTATATGTGGGTTCTAGGGATCCAAACTCAGGTCCTCACACACTCACGGCCGGCACGGTACCAACTGAGCAATCTCTCCAGCTTCGTCTTTCTCGTCCTTTAAATCACAGAGAAACAGATCAGAGTGCTTGTTAACCCTGCTTCTCGGAGTCTCAGAGCAGAGTCGGGATTCAAGGCCACATCTGCTTCACGGATGCTCCTAACTCCTACAAGAAAATGCCTGGCCAAGAGCAAATGACTGGTGAAGAGCATTTAAGAAGGAATCGGTGTATGACTTGCCAGCGTCTCTGCTTACAGGACAGACATCGTTTCTAATTAACAATTCATTATTTGACCAGAAAACTGTAGTCAAAATCTCCGCTTGTCTTTCCGTCCCCTATGGGCTCTCAGTTCCAGAGAGTCCAGAAATGGCCGGGGTGGAATCTGAGATGAAAGACAGCACCCCCAGCTCTCCTGTCACCCAGAAGGAGGCAGGAAGGGGAGGACCCTGCAGGGCTCACTCAGTCTTTCCAGATTCCTTGCAAGGCTGCGTCTCCAGCCTCCTTAGGCTGCAGGTCACTGTGAGCTGTGCAGATGACTGCTGCTTTCGGTTCTCCTTTGTAATAACCACGGCGGCTTAGGATGGGACTCTAGTGTTTTCCATATCTGAGGAGGCTTTGCTTTGCCACTTTTTCATCTAAGCCTACATCTCTCTCTGGCTCCTCCGTTCGGAGGTGACATTCATGTCCCACGGGAACAACAAGAATTCCTTCATCCCAAATACATCTAATAAAAGGAGAAGGTGGCACACAACCCTCATCGTAGGTGTCTGGTAAAGATGATCTGTGTTCACTGGGTTTTCAGGACCAGTGTTATGAAGGAGAACTAAGCAAAGAAGAATACTTGGTCCCCACACACTGAGGTCCCAGATGAAGAGGTGCAGAGCTGTGGAATGGGTTTGCTGGACCTGCTCTTCCCAAGTAAGGCTGCAGCCCCCAGGAGCTCTTGGGAACGTTCCAGAGAGACAAATAGGTAAAGGGAGTCAGTTCACACAGAGAAATTGCGGCTCAGAGAGGGAAGGTGACCTACTTGAGATCACACAGTCCACTGGATGCAGAGCTTTAATGTCAAAGTCAGGCTTGCTGACTGCCAAGCTGATGGCCTGCTTACCCCTTCTGCTATTGAAATTCTCAGCCTTGCACCTTGCTGCCTCTACGGAGACCTTACTTCCCTATCATTCCCACTCCCTAGGACGAGAGGCCAGAATCTTGGCAAGAATATGGACCTTAACATGGCGCCAAAGGGCACGTTTGACCCCTAAAGATGTGAGGTTGATCTTTGCTGGCTGCTGATGCCCCCCAAGGAGTCGAAAGTCAACAAGGATAAGAAATAGATTTTCCACTTGAGCTCTAGGCTCTTGCTTTTTGTGTCTGCATGCTTTGAGAAACCTGAGCTGCCCAGTTTCTCCTTAGGCTGGCTATCAAATCCCATGGTTTGCCCTTGTTTGGGGGGGGTTCCCTTTCCTACTCTGCTTCTGGTCTGTGGCCCGGGGCCACTTCATACTCCACGGCTTACAGTCCCACCTCGTTCATTTCCCCCCCCTTCTATTCTTCCCAGCACCTCTAGAAAACCCAACCCCATTATTACTTAAGCAGAGGAACAATAGGAAGAGGATCACTCATAGCCACTTACGGCCATTGCCCAGCGGTGGACAAGCTCTCTCCGAAGGCTCAGAAATAACATGGGACAAAACTAGGGTGGGGACACTGCAGAAGAGAGGGCTGTCCAATGGTCACAGCAGTGCCCAGACATGCTCTTTAAAAACAGGACCGGCAAGGATCATGGTTAAAGTGGTCACAGCGGTACGTATGGGGTGATGTCACAGTTATTTCCTCTTCTGGTTCGCAGACTGTACCTAATGCTTCTGAACAGTCATAAGCTAACAACAGCAATGAAACTGGCCTCCCTGGAAGTCACTGGACACTTGTCCTTTAAGAACCCGCTGAGGCCTGGTTCACCCCTCAGAGTCACTGTCAGGAGTCACTTGTCACCAGAGCATAGACCTGTCTCCAGCAAAAGTAGCTGGTAGGGTGACAGGGCGAGGGACCGTGTCTCACCTGTATTCTTATCCATAAACACCCCACACACATCTCCCATCATTTGGTACACGCATGGACGGACACACACACACACATACACACACACACACATTCTTCATCTTTCTTACACTCTCCCACAATGCTCTATCTATAACAAATTCAATGTGGAACCCTCACTACAGGATCCTGAATGATCGGCCCCTTCCCCAGCGTGGCTTGTCTGGTTGTCGTCAGTAACAGAACTGGTTTTTGTATGATCTCCAAGTTCCCTAGAGTCCTGCATTCAAACTGATGAAACTCTCAGGCTTCCAGTGGGTAGGGATTGAGAGTGGGTTTTAAGATTTTTTATTGGCAAAAGCTGGAAATGAGCCGCGAGTGCCTGGGTTTGTATTCTATGTGCAGGCGCTAAGAGCAAAGTCAGGCTTGTTTACCGCCAAGCTTATGGTGCCCCTTTCTGAAAAAGTGGCTTAGAATCTCTATGCCTAGGATATAATCCTACTTCTTGGACGGTTATGAAGACTAAATGACTTAATATTTATAAAAACAACTAGACTACCGTCAGGAAATGTGTATGTAGCATACAAACACCACATTTACTGCCCCTTAGTCGGCATTTCCTGAGAATTACTGAATTTATCAGGTGAGACAAGTCCCCAACGCCTACTAGCCAGTAGGAACAAGAGAAAAAAAAGAGCCTTTTTATTTTAAGAAACATTCTAAACAGGTCATTGCATACAATTCTAATAAGGGTTTGAGAAAAGAACATTTATTGATTTCCATGTAAACTTGAAAAAAAAAATCCACAGCCCAAATCTTTGAATTCGCTTAAAAAAAACACAACTGCATAATAACCCCTCTGGGAATTTAGATCAAGGTTCAGGACACAGGCAAGCTTTGGAAAAATGCTCCCATTGATGCCTAGCTATGCAACCTCCCTGAATCTCCCCACCTTCTTTGAGGGCGACTTTGGTCGCCCAGAGAATAATCTGAGGCTCCAGCCCTTAGGTTTCACTGAAACTATTGCAGATTTGAAGACAACCTTTTGAGTATTTGGAGAGGGAAGACATGGTAACCTGAGTCACTGGTAAGCCGGGCTTAAGTCACATTTTAAAAGCATAGTGATTTAACTCAAACACTTTTTGAGCAAGTAAACGTACAGTCAGCTTAATAACTGATGGAAAAGTCAGTCAGTCAATCCTCACTGCTCCCACACACACACCCTCCGCCCCCAAATCCACTTAAATCTTTTGAACGCAATTGCTTTTGAACGCCCTGGCCACAGTTAACCCGGTGTCTCTGTTTGGGGCCCAGGAGGTCCCTGTAGTCTCTGAGCAGTCCCGAGACCCAGGCCTGGCAACTGGAGCGACGGGGCGGCGGCGCCCAGGCCCATTCATCTTCCCAAGCATCAGCGCTGAGGTGCTGGTACCCAGCGAGCCAGTGCGCTCCAGGACGCGCTTGGCACCAGCGAAGTGACGCCTGTCTCTAAGCTGCGGGCCGGGTTGCGAAGCACCTAGCTCTTCCCTGACTCTGTCCACCCCCGCACAGCCCCAGGTCGCCCCCGAATTTCATCCAGCAGGCGCTGCAAACGCCTACTGGAGACTTTATGAAACTCCGGGCGGCCGTACTGCTTCCCCAGCAGTACGAGCGAGCGCGGCCGCCGGCTGGAGAGAAAGCGTTGCGCTCCGGGGCTGCGGCGCCCGGGGAGGTGGAGGGAACCGGCCGGACACTGGGACCCGAGGCACCGGCACCGTGGCATCCCAGAGATGCTATGTGGATAGAGGGCCGCGAGGCGCCAGCCGCATCTACCTCCGGAACCTGAGGCTTTCTATAGAGGGGAACCAGCAGGAAAGCGCGCCCAGGACCGGGACAGGGGCGGCTCGGAGGGTGTCTGGAGGGGACGGGAACCTCCTCCAGGGCTCGGAGGGGACGTCGCTTCGGCCCCTAAGACTGCAGCGATTCTTCGCGCTGAGCCGGTTCCTAGAGTGGGCGGACCCCCTCCTCCTCTGGCACCGCAACGGCTTCGCCACCATCTCTTCTTTTTTCCACCGGAGTTCTTCCTCAGTCTCCGAAGCCAGGCTTCAGAGGTCCAGGTAGAGGATATCAGGCTGCACCCCAGCTTCCTGGGACCCACCGGGTTCCCTGCTCCCCTCCCCCAGCATCCCTGCTCACGCTTGTCCTGCGCTTGCCCGGCCCAGAGTGCCTCTGATCCCCGGCGGGTCGGTCCGCTCTTACCTTCACAAGCCGGAGCTGCGGGCACCGTCCCATCCTCGGGCTCGCACCGTCAGCGTCCTGGATGCCAGGATCCCTCCGACATCCCTGAGCCGAGAACGGGCGGTTGCGGTCTCCAGTGGGCGGCCGGTCTCCCGGGCCGCTGCGCTGCTCCCAGGCTCCCGGCTTCGCACCCTCCCGCCCCGCCCCGCCAGTCGGCTCTGCCTCGCCCTTTGCGAGCAAGTCTGGTCGCCGTCTCCCTACTCAGCCCGACCCGCCGCCACCTCACTCCCTTCTGGAGCCCGCGTCGCCCCGCCGCCTCCCCCACGGTCCGCCTGCCGCTCGCCTCGGCTCCCCGCCCCCTCGCCTCGCGTCCCCTCCTCTTTCTTCCTCCCCTCCCCTCCCCTCCAGTCCGTCCTCCGCGCCTCGCCCCTCCGCTGGTTGCCGGCTCCCGCCTCCTCGGTTCGCTGCCCAGCCCCGTGCCAGCTCCTGCACCCTGGCGTTGCTGACCCCCCTCTTTCCGCACTCCGGCTTGCGGCAGTGCGCGGGGCGCGCAAGCAGCGGTGGCGGCCGCCGCAGCTCTGGGAGAACCAGGAATCGGGGAGGCGGCAGCGGGAGAGCAGTCAGTGTCTCCTCTAGCCTCCTGTGTGACTGGAGGTCGGGACCAAGGAAATTCGGGGGTCTCGGGGGAATTGCGGGGTTCTGGGGAATTTAGGAGGCTAGTAGGGGCTGGAGAATAGGGCTATTTCCACCAAGCTCAGCTTACATGGAAACAAGAAGCCGGGAACTACATTTGGGTCGTTCCCGCCCTGCATCCAGCCAGGAGTCTACCGCCGCCCCCACTTTTCATCCCAGAGCGGAGCCCGGGCCCGACCCCCCCCCCCCAGCGCCTTTGGCCTAGACACACCCAGGGTGTACTGAGACACCAAAGCTCTGCGGCAGGAGCCCTTCCTTTTTCAATCTTTCATTCGTTTATTCATTTTTCAAACTGAGAGTCCGCCACTTTGATCCAGGTACTTAGGATTCGCAAGATGAAATGGAGACAGCAGCCCTGGGCACCTGGACTGCGCAGAGGGCAAAGCCGGGCGCGCACTGCGCTGTGACGCTGTGGACACAGCAGGGAATCCAGTAGGCAGGGCGTGGAGGGGGGGCCACAGCGCCCCCTCTTGGTTAAGATCTTGGGGTTGGGACGGGCTGTCCCGCCAGACCTCGGGATCTTCATCTGGGCTGGCTTTTCAACTCCACACCAACCTGAAAAGCAGGTCTCGCCAGCTTTAGGCCCTTTAGGTGGACTGGCCTTTTGATGCCCCCTCCCCCGCCCCACTACCCACCAGCAGGATCTGGAGAGGGAGAAAAGGAGCCTCTCAGAGGTGGAGACATCTTCACCCCTCAGAACCTGTGGTGGCCGCTCCTGAGTACGCAGAAGCACCCAAGAGGACCAGCTTACTTTGAAATCCAGCTGAGCCTGACTGCTCTGGACCCTATACTTTGTATACCCCCTTCCATTACACTCTGCTCTCAGCACACTGAGCCAGATCCATCACATCTAGGGGCCCAGTAGATAGGCCGTTTGGAGCTGGAGTCGCTGTGGGTCGTGTGATGGTTTATTGGTGAGGAAATTGAGGCACGGGGAGCATGGCTTGTCCAAATCCCCCGTAGGCAATACCCTCCTTCCTAATTTCCAGCTCAAGACACCTGGGGGTCTTGACTCTGATGGGGTTGTGGGTGCTGAGGTAGAAGGAGCTACTGACGAGATTCACAGGTCACATTGATTTAACCATTGTGTGTGTGTGTGTGTGTGTGTGTGTGTGTGTGTGTGTGTGTGTGTGCCCAGGTGAGACAGAGTCCTGAGTCTTCAGGTTCAGGGCAGAGACTTAGCCCAATCAGTTCCAGAGAGATGCATGGACACCAAGCAGATTGTCAATTTACTGTCCCCACTGTTACCAACAAAAGGAAAATACAGAGTGATGGGGTGGCCTACTGATCCTGGAGTCGGGCAGCCTGGACTGGAGTCTAGGCTCTTCAGAGTTCATGGCGAACAGCTCTAGAAAGTGATTTAGTGGTGCCTCAATATTTGCATGTATTAAATGGGCACAGGAATGCGCATCTTCGAGGGCTGTGGAGGGGAGAGGGCTTGGCACTGTGCCTGGCATATAGTCCCTCTCATGGTCATCATCAAGATAGAGTGGGCTGGGTGCTCTTCCAGGAAATTCTTGGCAGGAAATAGATTCTTGAGAAGGGCCCCAGAACCCTGGACTGTGGGATGGAGGAAAGGAGGGGAAGTTAGCTTGTTCCCCAGGGCCACATCCCAGCCCTGGCCTTGGAGCACAGTTTCTGGGGGGAAGGACAGCTTCAGGGCTGCTGTTCTCTAGATTCCTTCTCCCTGGGCTCAATAAACAGCAGCAGATTTCTGCTCTGAGCTCACCCTCCTCCCCTTGACACGATCTTTAAATATGCTAATGCCATCCGTTCACAGAAATCAACTCTGGTTCTTCTGGCTTTGAGCCTGTGAACACCTTCTCCCTGAAGTGTCTCCTGCCAGTTCAATCTGTCTTTGCCACCCCTCCCCCATGAACACATGCACACAGCCCAATGCTCAGGGTGGTCTCCTCAGCAGCCTCCCCACACCCTGCTCTGGACCCACTCCACCCCATTGGAGCCGTCTTTCCCCAGCCGAGCCTTCCCACACTCCCTTCCCATGGCTCCTTTTGTTCTCTATCCAGTCTAGGTCCAAGCAGGAATCAGCTTTCACTCAGCACCACTTCCAAAGAAAGGAGCAGCATAAACCACCCAAACAGAAATAAAAGACATTCCATTGACCTTCCAGCTATCGGAGAGATGTAGGGACAGTGGCCGTATGGGGGGAGAAGGGGGAGGAGGGTGTTGGACAATGGGACCTCTCAGATCAAGTGTTACTAAGAACCAGGCTTATTTATTTATTGCAGCAGGGTCTTAGTAGCCCAGGCTGGCCTCTAACTCCTGGCAATCTTCTTGCCTCAGTCTCTCAAGTGCTGGAATTATAGGCATGCTCCATCAAACTTAGCTATTTTCACATTTCTGATTGATCACAGTTGACACTATTGCAAATTCAGTGGTAAGAAATAACTAGGAAATGAAAAAAATATTTTTTTTTAATGGAGGCACACAAAATAAAGGCACAGTTCAAAACCTAGAAGATCCAGTAGGCCTTCATGACTCTAGTGGACGGCTTTGGTGCATCTGGACACTTATTCTGTTTTCCATTTGCCTTGTCACATACTGGAAACACAATTGGCAGACTCCCATCGGTCTGTCAATCATACATGCCCACAGCCCCAGTCCAAAGGATGGAGCCAGGAGAAAGGCTTTGCAGAGAGAGCAGTCTTCAGAATCCCAGGATCACTGGGAGAGACAGTGTTAGAGCCACGACTTACTCAACAAACATTTAACGAGCAACAACTGCATGCCAGTCACTGTGGGATGCCAACGCTAATAATGATTAATGTGCCAGGGTCCTAGCCCTCAAGGTGTTCACAGCGTGGAATGGGATGCAGACACTTTGATAAAGAATTAAAAGCTAGTGAAATTAGGTCAACAATAGACCAGGCACTGTGGCCACAGAGGCAAGAATATTAATCCTGTGTGTGCCAACAGAGAAGGTGCCATCAAGGAGGCAAGGCTTTTGCGGGATCTGGAGGGAAGAAGTTATGGGTTTAGTAGCTTCTGCTCTCAACAAATAAGGTGTGTAAAGAGCTTCCTGTGCAGTGCCTGTGCCATTTAAGCCTCGCCCCCTTTCCAAGAAAAAAATCTCTTTGTATAGCCCCAACTTGTGGAACTCACTTTATAGACCAGGCTGGCCTCAAACTCAGAGATCCGCCTGCTTCTGCCTCCTGAGTGCTGGGATTAAAGGTGTGTGCCACCACCACCCAGTTATTTAAACTCTTTTAAAAAGATTATTTATCATTACTCTGTGTGTGTGTGTGTGTGTGTCCATAACTCGTGCCCCAGCATGTGTGTGGAAATCAGAGGACAACTTTCAGAAGTCAGTTCTCAACTTCCACACTTAAACATTAAAATAATTATTTAAAATTATTATTATTATTAATTGTGTGTGATGTAAATGTAAACACACATGCTATGGCACGCATGTCGAGATCAGAGGACAGTTTGTGGAGTTGTTTCAGCTTAGTTGCCTTTATATGGATTTACAGAAATTTAATTCAGGCCATAGGCTCAGGCTTGAAAAGCAAAGAGTCTTTACCTGCTGAGCCATGTCAACAGCCTTCTACCTTGTTTTTGAGGCAGGGTCTCTTGAATTTCTGCTGTGCTTCCTACTCCTGGCTAACCGACCCTTGAGCTTCTAGGTGACTCTCCCTTCTCTATTTCCCATCTTGGTGTAGGATTTTTGCACCATTGTGTCTGGCTTTTACATGGATTCCAGGGACGGACCTCGGGTCAAGATTTGTATGGAAAGTGCATGTTTATCTGCTGAGTCATTTCACTTTCTCTTTTTCTTTTTGAACTCACCAAATAGCCAAGAACGACTTGAACTTCTAATCCTCCTCCTTTTACCTCCTAAATTCTAGGATTATAGGCACATGCCCCAATGCCTGGTTTATGCTTCAGATGAACCCCAGGGCTTCCAGCAACTCTTCTACCAGCTAAGCCATGCTTCAGCCCAGCTTCCATTTTTATTATTAAAATATTATAAATGGAATCACTGACATTATCCTTCTAGGGATGTATCCTGCACTTCCCTTAGCTTTGGGGTGGGGTTCTGGTGCCACACTAAGTAGAGAAGGACCATTTGGCTTTAATCTTAGTGCCTTTTTCAGAGGATACAGTTGAGGGAAGAGTGTGGGCAGGTGACGGTGGCAAGAGAGGGAAGATTTCCTTAGAGACCAAACATGGGCTCAGAGGCTGGCCGCAGGAGGAAGGCTGGAGAAAGGGTAGCGTCGTTCATTCACTCCCTTAGAACTGCAGGCACTAACAGCAGGATTTGTGGGGCAGCTTCCAAGGCTCAGCTCTTGCACAAACATCTTCTCATTTCATCTCTGCAACGGCTCTGTGATGGAGATCTTAGCAGCCTTTTACAGATGGGAAGCCACACCACACCTTGCCCATGGCCACACGACTGGCTAGACACAAGCAACCTCATATCCTTGACTCCCACTCTGGATGTTTCTATGTACCATAGAGAGATGGCTTGGGCCTGGTCCTCTAGGGAGATGTACTGTGATTTAGAGGTGGCTTCAGTTCCAGGAAAGTGACACCTTGGGATGAGACAGACTGTAGGATGGGACTTAGCAATGACACAGGCCAAAGAGAATATTCTTGTGGCTCCTCTTTGTCTTTCTCCAAGTCTGAGGTTGCATCAATCAAGGGCACCATGTACACTTATCTGTAGCACAATTACCATATTTTTGCATTTATTAGCTGGGGCCAAGAAAGCCATTGAAGTTTATTGGTTTGTTCTTTTTATTATTAAAATTTTATAACTTAATTATTAAAAGCGTGCAAATAAATCTTATAGGCATTCATTGAGTTACATAGATCTGGGTTCTGGCTAATTTTGGTGTGTGATGTTTTCTTGTTTCTATTTATTTTGTTCTTTTGTAAGAAGACTTTTTGAAGATACGTGAAAGCAAAAAAAGGTTTGTATAAATGGAAAGGTACCTTGAGAAAATTCTGGAAGTAGAAGGGAATTTTTTGAAAGGAAGAACGCATGCCCACTTATCTCTACAGAGAAATTACCTTCCTCTAGAAGCCTAAGGCAGAAGCTGTAGACCAGGGATCCTTTTGTGTCCAGTCCAAGGAGAGCCTTTAACAATGTGTAAGGACATTTTTTGATTGCCATGTTTGGGGGTGTTGTTGCTGGTATCTAGGGGTCTAGGGATTTTGTAGGGATATCCTACAAAGTACAAAGTGGTGCACCCCAAAACAAAGAGCTATTTGGCTGGAAACACACACAGGCCATCTGGCCCAGCCAGCGAAGTGGCACCATGCATGACAGACTTGCTACGCTAAGAAACTTGGGTCCAAACCTAGATGTCCTATTCTGCAAGGAAATCGCAGAGGGGTCACATTCATGTCTCTGAGCAGTCACCTCTAGTACTGGGGGCTCCAGTTCCATCCCCAGTACCTACATTGGACAGCTCATAGCTGCCTGTAATTTCAACTCCAGGGATTCTGATGCCATCTTCTGGCCTCTGCAGGAGCGTATGCTTGCTCTTACACACACACACACACACACACACACACACAAACTGAGGAACTAAATCTTAAAAAATAAAGGGAGTCAGGTAGTGGTGGTGCACACCTTTAATTCCAGCACTTGGGAGGCAGAGGCAGGTGGTTCTCTGTGAGTTTGAGACCAGCCTAGTCTACAAGAGCTAGTTTCAGGACAGTTAGGGCTGTGTTACACAGAGAAACCTTGTCTTGAAAAAGCAAAATAAATAAGTAAAATATAAGTGAGGGCCTATATTTTGGAGATACAAACTCAGATATTTACAGATGAAATGTCATGATGTCCTGGATTTGTACTGAGTGATACAGGAAGACGTGGAGTGGAGTGTGAGAATCTTGATGAAACCAGATTCAACCTAGGTGACGGGCACATGAATATTTAAGATAACATTTAACGATTTTACATATTCATGTGGTTAACAGGTAGGAGACCCCAGCTTCAATCCTCAACACAGAGCCAACAGCCACAAAACTCAGAGCATGGAGGGACTGTCGGGATACTTAGGGACCTAATAGACCAGGGTTTCCAGACTATTTCCTGTGAACTGCAAGAACCCAGAGAGAGGCCACCAAAAGTGATGCGTAGGAAAGGGAGGGACTGTGAGGGAGAAATTCCCTCCTCTTCCTCTTTTTTCTATGTAATCCAGGCAGACCTCAAACTCCCAATCCTTCTGCCTCATCCTCTTGAGTGTTGGAATCAGAGGAACGAGCTGTCACCATGCCAGGGTGCCCTCTCCCTTCAACTATTTTTTCCCTGCCAAGACAGGGTTTTTCTTTGGCTGTCCGGTAACTCAATCTGTAGACCAGGCTGGCCTCGAACTCACAGAGATCTGCCTGCCTCTGCCTCTTGAGTGCTGGGATTAAAGGCATGCACCACCACCACTCGGCTAAGATTTAGTATCTTTAAAAAATGTTTATTTTATTATTTCAGCTGTTTGTTTTTGAGACAGGGTCTCATGTTGTAGCGGCGTAAATGAAGGCAGACAGAAATTATAATAAAATATTCAGCTTTAATTAAGAGAAGATTTACAGAACCCGAGGTTCCAGCGGAGAACAGGAAAGCAGAAGGGAAGGCAGGGGAGCACACCAACAATATTTATTAGTAAAAAATATCCTCGGGGGACCCCGCCCTACAAGCAAGGTGATTGGCTGGGGCTTCCCCTACATCATGTGGCCTAGACCAGCCTTAAACGTGCAAAATAGCTGAGGATGACCTTGAACTTTTGGTAGTCCTGCTTTTACCTCCTAAATGCCAGGATGACAGGCATGCTCTGCCATGCCCAGTCTGTGTGGTGCTAGGGACTGAAGCCAGGACTTCATGCACGGTAGGCAAACACTACCAACTGAGCTACAGGATAGACGTTTTTGGCACAGGGACTTAAGCTAGTCCAGGCTCTTTTGAACTTGGTGAACAGTCCAGACTGGCTTTGCACTCCTGCTTATCTTACTTCTGCTTCCGGAGAGCTGGGATTACGTTCACGCACCGCTACACCAGGGGAAACTGGGTTTTAGAGGCAGGGCAGCGTTAAGCAGGAGATCGCACGCTGGGAAAGGTTCTGCCTAGGGGGTGAGCAGTTTCCCTGGACCGGATGTGATGGGGAACACAGCTGACTCAGCTAAGGCTCTGGCTCTTGACCTCCTGCATACGGTGTGATGACATACTGGCTTCTTCACCCGTGGATGCTGCAAGACTGAGGATCTGGGGTCTAAGTCTAGAGGGGACCTGGCTGGGCTGGGCCATCTCTGTTCCAAGTTGGCTGAGAACATGCTACCTCTCCCTCTGACTACCCAATGCTTGGTTTCTAAAGATAGGCCTGTGACACTGAGCCAGCCTTGGCTTTTGCTGCCTGCTGTGTGGCCAGGCCCCAGCAGCTTAGCTGGATGGGGCCAGTGCCTCCCAGATGCACCTGAGCCAGAGAAGCCCTGAGTGAACAGGGTCCAGCCAAAGGCCACACAGCAGCATATTTCGGGAGGAAAAGCCTGTGTTTCCTCACTTCTGCCTAAGTCTCTCCTGTGTGAGGGGCTAGCCTGGGGTTCTACCCCTAGATAGTCAGGGAAAGGTGGTGATGAGGGCTCAAGGCATTGGGTCCCATCTGCAGGCTAAGGGCAGAAGGGACTTTGGAGTCACGTGGTGGAAGAACCTGTCACATTGTAGCAGAGGTTCATGGTCAGAAATCTGACTGGGCTAAGGGTCAGGAAGGGAGACCAGATACTAACTGATGGCAGAGAAGGACCAGTGATCATGAGAATCACTGGTTTGTCCTTCACCTCTATCCTTGCCGTCCTTACTGTTTCAGGGCGGGAGGGAGGAACTCATACCCATGGACAGCCTCCTCTTTCAAATCCACAGCTTGTCTAGCCAACAGGAAACTCCGGCTGGAGAGAGGAGAGACTGGGATTTACCCCACTAACTCTCTGGCTGTGGGTCAGCCATGGCTGATGATGGCTCCTTATCTGAAGGTCCCTCCTGATACCTCTGAGTCCTCTAACCGGAGCCTAAACCCTTGAGTGCTCCCAAGACCATGGACTCTTCCTGAATCCCATTACCAGATGGGTTCCCCTTCATGGCTCTGAGCCCAGAAAGATCCACTCCACAGCCACAGCTTGCTATTCTGTTCTTTTGTATATGGGTGCCCACATTATGAGAGGGTTCTCTCTCTGAGCCTGCCTTTCACCCCGGCTCAGCCATACTCTTGCTGTGTGACCTTGGGAAAGTCACATTTGTCTCTGGATCTGTGAAATAATCATGGTGGTAAGAGGTGACTTGGCTGACTTCTCTTGTCCCTCTTAGACTTGCCTAGATCCATAGCTCTAGTAAATGACACAGTAAAAGAGTGAGCCTTGTTACTCCTTGAATTCTGTTTGGCACCCAGTGGAGGCCCCTGCAGTGAGGCTGGAGGGATGGAGGGGCGGCTGGGTGGGAGGAATCTCCCTGCAGGGACAGAGGCAATTCATTCCATGATTCTGGGATGATAGAAATATCCCCTAGGAACTTGCCACCGCCTCTGCCCACTGCCTGGCTAATCCAGCATGTTCTCATTTGTAACTTGGTCTCCTGGGCAGACTATTCTCTCTGGAATGAGCCGTGACAGTCACATTTGAAAGGAGCAGCAAGGATCACTGACTACTGTGAGGTGGGTGTCAACTTTGGGGTTTAGGGAAACCAAAGTATTTATAGGGTCCATGTTTGTTCTCGCATAGTCTTCTTTAAACCAGGAGTTTCGTTTATTATATACAAGGTCTGGGGCATAGACTGTAGGTCAGTAGTAGCACACTAGCCATATATATGTGAGGCCCTGAGTTCAAAGCCCAGGACCCGGGGGGAAATTGCCTTCTGGGTGTGGTGGTCCGGGCCTGTCAATATTGCACTTGGGAGACAAGAAAGAAAAATAAGGGGCAGAATGAAAGAACCAAAGCATGGAGGAAGGCTGTGGGATGCTGTCTTCTGGACTTGACATGATGATTCTTCTCTCAATAGCTGCGCAGGATTTGGCCAATCAGCATTACAGCATGATGGAGGCGCTCTGTCCCCAATAACTGCTGGTGTGTGTGTGTGTGTGTGTGTGTGTGTGTGTGTGTGAGAGAGAGAGAGAGAGAGAGAGAGAGAGAGAGAGAGAGAGAGAAAGTTTTCTTCAGTAGTGTAGCCATTGGTTAATTCCTCTGTGTTTCAGGAAGTAACTCCTGACCCATTAATCTCACTTGGGGGGGGGGGAACATGGAGTAGGAGGGGACTCATTGGGAAGAAAGGCGAGTCAAGAGGAACTTGTGGAGGGGAGAGAGGATAATGTGTGTGTGCATGTGAATATTATCAAATGTATTATATGAATGTATGAAATTGGCACAAAGGATAGATAAAAATGTGCAAAACAAAGATAGAAAAAGGCGAGTGGCTTTTTGTGGGGGTCATACATAAAGGACCATTGATTGCGGTACTTCTAAGAGTATCTGGGGCAGGGGTGAGGAGGTGGGGGCTGGGGCAGGGGTGAGGAGCTGGGGGCTGGGGCAGGGTGAGGAGCTGGGGGCTGGGGAGGGTGAGAAGCTGGGGGCTGGGGCAGGGTGAAGAGCTGGGGGCTGGGGCAGGGTGAAGAGCTGGGAGCTGGGGAAGGGGTGAGGAGCTGGATGCTGGGGCAGGGGTGAGGAGCTGGGGGCTGGGGCAGGGGTGAGGAGCTGGGGGCTGGGGCAGGAGTACAGAGCAGGAGACTAATTAGTTCTTTTACTGTCTTCTGGATTTTGTAACAAGCTCCTCAGTCATCTTTTTTTTTCTGTACACATTTAAGAAGTTATACATGGTCAGGTGGTGGTGGTGCACGCCTTTAATCCCAGCACTTGGGAGGCAGAGGCAGGCGGGTCTCTGTGAATTTGAAGCCAGCTGGGTGTGCATAGTGAGTTCCAGGGCAGTTAGAGCTATACAGTGAGATCCTGTCTCAAAAAACAAAAACAACAATGAACTTACTCATGTGTGCGCAGATCTGAGATACACCTTCATATTCTTTTTTTTCCCCTGAGCTGAGGACTGAACCCAGGGCCTTACACTTACTGGGTGAGAGCTCTACCTCTGAGCCAAATCCCCAAACCCCATAACAATTCACTTTATCTTCCTGATGACTCCAGGCAAGAAGCTACGTGTACAGATTCTAACCGGCTTTGTGACTCTGTAACCACTTAATAGTGAGTCCAAAGGCACCGATTTCTGGATGTCCTGCTTCACCAGGTTGGCAGGCTATATATACAGTCCAAGGAAAGGAACTGACACTCTGGTGACAGGTGACTGCTTGCGATTGGCTGAGAGCAGGCCACCTGATTTGGGATAGGCCACAATCTGAACATCAAGTTAGGTTGCAGCTGGCTATGTGCAGGGAAACCCCGTAAGCCCAATTTAAGCGTGAGGCGGCTGTAGCCTGAACTTTATGCTACTCATTAAATCGCTCGTTAAACACAGCTTTTCTTTCCTTTTTTTCTTTCTTTCTTTCTTTCTTTTCTTTTTTTTTTTTTTTTTTTTTTTTTTTTTGGTTTTTTTCAAGACAGGGTTTCTCTGTGGTTTTGTAGACCAGGCTGGTCTTGAACTCACAGAGATCCGCTTGCCTCTGCCTCCCAAGTGCTGGGATTAAAGGCGTGCGCCACCACCACCTGGCCAACACAGCTTTTCTTTAGGCTCAGTGGCAGCATTACCCTGATAATCCCCATGGGAAGTGGGCTCAGAAGGAAATTTTGCCCATCGCTTTCTAGAAGGGCTGAGACACGCAGTGGGTTCCTGTTTGAGAAGCACACTGCTGCGGACAGAGCTAAGTTCAGCCAAGTGGACGTCCACTTCAGAAAAACAAATCGTCATGTTGATGTATGACTCAGTCTCCGGACGGTTTTGTTTACTGTGAGTCAGAGTCCTACTGGAGGCAGATGAAACCACTTCATCGTCAACGTCACAAGGCTGGGATCTGGGGCTGAGGGAAATCCATCAGACCACACTGGAGGGCTTTCCCTAGCACCATTGTACATGGTACCCCACAACCGCATCACTGGAAAAATCCCCCTGAAGGCCCACATTCCCTTCCTAGGAGGCACAAACCTACTGTGGACTTCTCTGTACTCAGATCCGCCAGTCCTGAGTGGACGCTACACTCTAGGCTCTAGGGCTGCCTCACAGCTGCATTCCAGGCGTCTTCCTCAACCATCCATCCAACAAGTGCATACTGAAGGAGACCCCCAAATAATGGGGGCTTCCTTCCGGACTCCAGAGAAGGCACAAACCACACCCAAACACCTGTTTCCACAGAGAGCTCTTTTCTTAAGTGGGAAAGAGAAGTTAAAACGCCTGCTTTCTGACTCAGGCAGAAAAGAGCAGCAAATGGCTGTGCAGATGTCAGGGTTTTTTGTTCTGTTTTGTTTTGGTTTTTTATTTTATTTTTAAATTTATATTTATTGAGCTCTACATTTTTCTCTGCTCCCCTCCCTGCCTCTCCTCTCCCCCCTTCAACCCTCCCCCAAGATCTCCATGCTCCCAATTTACTCCGGAGATTTTGTCTTTTTCTACTTTCTACTTCCCATGTAGATTAGATCTATGTAAGTTTCTCTTAGTGTCCACATTGTTGTCTAAGTTCTCTGGGATTGTGGTTTGTAGGCTGGTTTTCTTTGCTTTATGTTTAAAAACCACTTATGAGTTAGTAATATGATAATTGTCTTTCTGTGTCTGGGTACCTCACTCAAAATAATGTTTTCTAGCTCCATCCATTTTCCTGCAAAATTCAAGCTGTCGTTATTTTTTTCTGCTGTGTAGTACTCCATTGCGTAAATGTACCACATTTTTCTTATCCATGCTTTGATTGAGGGGCATTTAGGTTGTTTCTAGGTTCTGGCTATGACAAACATAGTTGCGCACATGTCCTTGTGGCACGATTGAGCATCCTTTGGATATATACCCAAAAGTGGTATTACTGAGTCTTGAGGAAGGTTGTTTCCTAATTTGCTGAGAAATCGCCACACTGACATCCAAAGAGGTTGTACCAGCTTGCATTCCCACCAGCAATGCAGAAGTGTTCCCTTTTCCCCACAACCTCTCCAGCATAACTTGTCATCAGTGTTTTTGATCTTGGCCATCCTTACAGGTGTCAGATGGAATCTCAGAGTTGTTTTGATTTGTATTTCTCTGATGACTAAGGATGTTGAACATTTCCTTAAGTGTCTTTCAGCCATTTTAGATTCTTCTGTTGGGAGTTCTCTGTTTAGGTCTGTACTCCTTTTTTTTTATTGGATTATGTGATCTTTTGATGACCAATTTCTTGCATTCTTTGTATATTTTGGAGATCAGACCTCTGTCTGATGTGGGGTTAGTGAAGATCTTTTCCTATTCTGTAGGCTGTCATTTTGTCTTGTTGACCGTGTCCTTTGCTTTACAGAAGCTTTTCAGTTTCAGGAGGTCCCATTTATTAATTGTTTCTCTCAGTTTCTGTGCTGATGGGGTTATATTTAGGAAGTGACTCCCTGTGCCAATGCATTCAAGTGTGCTTCCCACTTTCTCTTCTGTAAGGTTCAGTGTGGCTGGCTTTATGTTGAGGTCTTTGATCCATTTGGACTTGAGTTTTGTGCATGGTGATAGATATGGGTCTATTTTCATTCTTCTACATGTTGATATCCAGTTATGCCAGCACCACTTGTTAAATATGCTTTCTGTTTTCCATTTGATATTTTTTGCTTCTTTATCAAAGATCAGGTGTTCGAAGATGTGTGGATTGATATCAGATCTTCTATTTGGTTCCATTGGTCCTCCTGTTTTTTCTTATGTCAATACCAGGCTGTTTTCAGTACTGTAGCTCTGTAATAGAGTTTGAAGTCAGGGATTGTGATGCCTTCAGAAGTTCTTTTATTGTACAGGATTGTTTTGGCTATCCTGGGCTTTTTGCTTTTCCATATGAAGTTGAGTACCGTTCTTTCTAGGTCTTTGAAGAATTTTGCTGGGATTTTGTTGGGCATTGCATTGAATCTGTAGATTGCTTTTGGCAGATGTCAGTTTTAAGAGGAGGGAAAGGGGACTTTGTGTTAGAATGGGATAGGGTGTGGTGGTAAAGGAGAGAAAGGATAAGGGGGAAGGGGACCATGGGAAGGGGAAAGGGGTATCTTTTGGCGGGACAAAGGACTGCCTCTGGATAGAGGGAAGACAGATGCGGCCCGTAGGCAAATGTGGCTAGCTTTAGGAATGTAATCTGGTTTTTGTTGTTGTTGTTGTTGTTTTGTTTGTTTGTTTGTTTGTTTGTTTTTTTAACAAGGCAGAGAGAATGGGAGAGAAGGGCAAGGCCTGCCAGAGCTCACGGTCGCCAAGCTCACCAGAATCCCTTCATTCAGAATCTTTGGGACAAACTCCAAGTCTTCCCAGCCTAAGTGGGGGAGCAGTTCCCCAGCTCATCAAGAGAATGTGCTTTTACTCTTTCTCCATTACCTGCTTCCATCCATCTTCTGCAGGGCCTTAGGCCCAGAGTCGTTCCTATGGGTCCCCAGCTGTGTAGGGTACCTGGGCCTTGGAGGATGGAGAGGTTGTGGGTATCTCTGGGTGGCTCTGCCTCTAATGAGTCAACTCAGGGTGACATGCAACAGCACAGCACCTCATGATTCCTGGCCTCTCACACAGAGGGCCAGCAGATGCTGGGAACTGGCTCAGATCTTCCATGATCATTGGAGGCTGTGATGGAGGTGGGTCATCTTTCTATCTGTTGTTTCATTGGTTAAGTAATAAAGAAACTGCCTTGGCCCCTTTAATAGGACAGAAAATTAGGTAGGCAGAGTAGACAGAACAGAATGCTGGGAGAAAGAAGCCGAGTCAGGAGTCGCCATGATTCTCCCACTCCAGACAGACGCAGGTTAAGATCCTCCCTGGTAAGCCAGCTCGTGGGGCTACACAGAATATTAGAAATGGGTTAGATCAATATATAAGAGCTAGCCAATAAGAGGCTGGAGCTAATGGGCCAAGCAGTGTTTAAAAGAATACAGTTTCCGTGTAATTATTTCGGGGCATAAGCTAGCCATGCGGGCGGCTGGGTGCCGGGGACGCAACCCTGCCTCCTCTTATTACAACAAGGCTGTACCCCTGACGTCTCTGGTCACCATGCTGCCATCTCTGCAGCACCCCAGTTCTCCTCCTGGTGACCTACATTTTAGGATTTAACCACCTTCCTCTTCAGTGAGGCCCCATGGTGAAGTTCAGTTTCCTAAGCCAGGAAAAGCCTAGTGCCACTCCAGAGCTGAAGGCCGTATCTCCAGCCTCAGGTCCCAAAGCAGGTCATCATTGTTCTGTCTGTTGGGATGAGTGCCAACTATAGGCAAGGCCTGAGGCAGGTAGGAGACAACCTTGTCATAGGAGAGGGAGACAGGGTCAGGTTGGCCTTGAATTTGATGACCTTGAACTCCTGATTCTTCTGCTTTGGGGTTTGATATTACAGGCAGGTATCACTATATGGAGTTTATGCAGTGTGGAAAGCAAGCCCAGGAAGCTAGTAGGCGAATATCCTACAAACTGAGTCACATCCCCAATCTGGAACTTCTCTCTCTTTTAATTTAAAAATTAGCCGGGCGGTGGTGGCGCATGCCTTTAATCCCAGCACTCGGGAGGCAGAGGCAGGCGGATCTCTGTGAGTTCGAGACCAGCCTGGTCTACAAGAGCTAGTTCCAGGACAGGCTCCAAAACCACAGAGAAACCCTGTCTCGAAAACCCCCCCGAAAAAAAATTAGATCTATCTGTCTGTCTATCTATCTATCTATCTATCTATCTATCTATCTATCTATCTATCTATCTATCTAGTCTGTTTACCTATCTGTCATCTATCTATCTAGTCTGTTTATCTATCTATCTATCATCTATCTATCGTGTGTGTGTGTGTGTGTGTGTGATTGCACTCATGTCCCAGCACTACTGGGGCGGTCAGAGGACTTGCAGGGTCCATTCTCTTCTTCAATCACCTGGATTCCCAGGATTGACCTCAGGCAGGCTTGACAGCAAGAACGTTTACTCACTGAGTCATCTTTCGGGACCCTCAGCCTGTGGTTTTTTTGATCTCTACCAAAGCCTAGGGAGCTGGCGCCTGGCTGTACCTCTGTAGAGCAGCCTCCACCTCTCACTAGGTTTTGATGCTTTTCTTTGTCGCCGAGGGATGGAACCACATTGATGCTTTCCATGTGGCTGTTCTCAATTCATCACTGGATAAATAAACAACAGAGGGAGTCAAACCACTGTTCAGAGAAAGCCAGAAACCTGTATGCCAGAGCTTTGCATACTATGGGGGACTCTCACTTAACCTGTTGCCAGGAGAGGTTTCTGTGCACATGTATGTACAAGTATGTTTGCATGCATAACTGTATCAAATGCATGTGTCTGCTCATATGTTGCATAAATATGTCGGACAGAATATTAAAGGGGAATATTGGTTATAGATTGTCTCTGAGGTTCTTATTAAGAAGTGTTTTGTTTGTTTGAGACAGGGTCTCACTCTCTAGCCCTGGGTGGCCCAGGTCTCATTCTGTAGCCACAGCTGACCTTGAAATCAGGGGAGATGCTCTTGCCTCAGACTCCTGAGTTATAGGATTACAGGCATGAGCCATTGTGCCTGGCTCCTTAGGGATCTTCCGGTTCTAACACTAAAAGGTTCCATGCTTCTAGAAAAGGGACTCAAAGGGACCGACTCTACTGAGCAATGGGTAGTGACGGTGACATTTTTACATTTAAAGATGAGTGTGGCTTCCTCCAACAGAGAGCTGTGGTGAGAGTCGGAGGGCAGACAGGAGACAGGGTTTCAGAGGGGGTCACACAGTGAGCAAAGGCCCAGAGTGAACCATGCTTGCTACATGTGGACGGGGTGACTGGAACAGGCTCAGGACAGAAAAGTGAGCTGGGAGGCGTGCTAGAGAGATGGCTCAGTGGGTAAGAGCACTTGTTGAGTAACCATGAGGACCTGAGTTTGGATTCCAGCACCCGTGACAACAAAGCCAAAAACTGGGTGTGGCCATGAATACCTTTAACCCCTGTGCTGTAGTGGGCAGAGACAAGGGGATGTCTGGGTCTTGCTGGCCACCAGTGCAACTCCAGGTTTGGGGGAGGCTCTGTCCCAAAGGAAGAAGGCAGAGTGACAGAGAAGGACACCTGGTGCTCTCCTCTGACCTCCACTTTTGCATAGTCATTGTACCTGCACACAGAGACATAGTCACATTCATACACACACACACACACACAGCGGCATATATGCCACACACACATGCACAGGTACATATGACATATACACACAGGAATATATGACACACACATATAGGAACATATGCCATACACAGACATATTTGCATTCGCACATACACATGTACATACATACAGACACACATGTCACACACAGGCACATATGTTGCACACACAAATATATCTTCAGAGAGAGAGAAAGAGAGGAAAGAAAAGAAAGATTGGCTGAGGGCACAGTTCATAGAAGCCCTTGGTCTCCACTTAAGAGCTTTCTCCAGAGGCTGTGGGAACTCAGTAAGATTTTAAATATCCAACAGCCCTAGAAGGGACCCAGAATCTATGGCCCTCCTGATTCCGGAAAAAGGTTTTCAGACTTGCTTGTACTGAGATGTGGCTGACTGATAAAACTTGCAAATAGCCTGTTTCATACAGTGATGGCTGTGATATGGCTTGCGGCTCTGAGGCTGGAAAGGATTTGGGCATTTCCAGAATGCTTCCAAGGCAGCACTCGAGTGGCTGTCTGTCAAGGAATAGCTAGCATGGGGCCTCTGTGCTCATGCACGTTTGCTTTGTGAGGACATTGGGGACAGAATACAGGCAATGACTGGAGCCCCAATGTCTGGAATCCAAGCCCCAAACAGATCACTCTCTCTTTCTGTCCTCCCAAAGAACTGGCCCAGGTGACACAGTGGGTCTTGGAGAAGGTGGTCACTCGCATTAGAGTCACACCAGTTCCTCCCTTGATGCTCTGTTTCCTGGGTGAATGGAGGAAAGTCTGGAAGCTGGGTCACTGCCACACACCATCTCCCTCCCCACTCGCCCACTGCCAGAGATCACAGACTGGGGAGGGAGAGGTGACGTCACAGAGCAACTATTTTGAGTCCCTGAGCATTAAGCTAGTTCGCTGCTGTAAATCAGAAAACTGAGCGACAGGCGCATTGGATGCAAGGTCTAATTGCAGAGTCCTTGTAAAATGCAACTTGTCAACCCAGCCCGCCCTGGGTGCAGTCTCCTGTCAGAGGAATCTGAGCTGTTTCCGCTCTCTTGGGCTTCTTCAGTGCAGGGAAGGCAGTGGGGATGTGGCAAAGGGCCAAGCTGGGGCTTAGCACCCTGGACAGCTCCAAGACCTTGCATCAGGAGTTCTTGGAAGGGTGGCCACTGGACTAGGGGTGCAATGGGAGGGGTCAGGTCTGCCCGACTCTTCCTTGATCTTCTTCGGGCAGGCAGTTCTGGAAAAGTCTCCTTCGGGGTCTGCATTGACAGCTCGTCCTCCAGCTCTTGGACAATACCTTAGGAGGCTACAGCTTGGGCTATGAGAGTTTTCGCCCAAGCAGAAGGTCAGGGGTGGGGGTCAGGGTGTGGTGGTGTCTGGTTTCAGTAGTGCTTATTCCTCTACCCAAAGAGGTGGGCACAACACAGTATGGCACCCTCGGGTCTCACTCTACACTCCGGGGAGGAACCTTTGATCTCATTGCGTGCATGGAGAAGCTGATGCTCAGGTGAAACCCTGGCTGTCGAAAGGGCAGAGCTTAAACCAAACAATCATGTCTAACTCCAGAGCTCTGCTCACCACCCTCACAGGCTAAGATCTCAGGGGTCAAGGAAAAGGCTCCACTCCCCTCACTCTGTGTCTGAGATTTGGGAACATAAAGATTTCCAGACTGTCAGGCATTGGAGAAATGTGCTGGGTACTGCGTCCGGTCCCTGCAATGGAGATGCAGAATATAGGCTGGTGTGGCTGAGCATCTGTGAATCCTAGTTCTAAAGTGAATCCTAGTTCTAAACTCTCAGGAGTTCAAGGTCATCCTAGGCTACATGAGGAATTTAAGGTCAACCTGGCCTCTCTGGGGAGAGAAAGCACACAATGCCCATGGTACTAGTTAGCTTGACACAAACCAGACACTTGAGAGGAGGGGACCTCAAGTGAGGTTTCTATCAGATTGGCCCTTGAGCATGTCTGTGGGGCATTTTCTTGGTCCTTTTTAAAAAAGAAGATTCATTTTGTTTTATGTCTATTCGCGAGGACCTGCATATTATGTATATGCCTGCAAGACCGGAAGAAAAGGCTAGATCCCCTGGAACTGTAGTCACAGATGACTGTGAGCTGTCACGTGCATGCTGGGAACCAAAGCTAGGTCCTCTGCAGGGGCAGCAAAAGTTCTTAACCACTGAACCATTTCTCAAGCCTTGTGGGGTGATGGGGGATTTCTTCATTGGTAACTAATGTCGAAGAGTCCAGCCTTCTGTGGGCTGTGCTATTCCCGGACATGTGGATTTGAATTATACAAGAAGGGTTGCTGTGGTTATTTGAAAGGAATTGGCCCCCAATGGGAGTGGCACCTCTAGGAGGTATGGCCTTGTTGGAGAAGGTGTGGTCTTGTTGGAGGAATCATGTCACTGTGGAGGTGGGCTTTGAAGTCTCATATATGCTCAAGCCACACCCAGTGTCTCAGTTCACTTCCTGTTGCCTGCTGATCAAGATGTTCTCTTCAGCTCTTTCTCCAGCACCATGTCTGCTGCATGCTGCTTTGCTTTCTGCTATGATGATAGTGGACTGAATCTCTGACCTGTAAGTCAGCCACCCAACTAAATGTTTTTTCTTTATAAATCATGGTGCCTCTTTATAGCAATAGAAACTCTAGCTAAGACAGAAGTTGGTACTAGAAGTGGGGTACTGTTGTGATAGGCCTGACCATGCTTCTGTTTGAGGGAATATGGGCCTTGGGGCTATGGACTAGAAAATCAGTTGAATGCTTTAAGTGCTGTGTAATGGGCCATATGAGTAGGAACCTGGAAGACAGTGGTGCTGAAGGTGATTTGAACTGTGGGTGCCTGACTCAAGAGACTTCAGAGGAGAAGACCATTAGTGTGTGGCCTAGAGATCATTCTTGTGAAATTTTTTTTGTGTGTGTGTGAAGAGAGTAGCTGCCTTTTGCTCTTGTCTGAAGAATCTGAGGCTAAAGTGAAGAGTTTCGGATTAATCTGTTGGCAGAGGAAATCTCAAAACAGACTAGTACAGACTCTATCATGTGGTTATTAGTGGCAACTCTAATGAACATTTATAATGAAAAGGAGCAAGCTGAGCAGGGTAAATTACAAAATGTAAAATTTGAGGAGAAAAGAAACACCAGGAAGTGGCATAGAGATAAATCCTGTGTTCAAATAGATTAAGAAATGGAATAAAGGGAGTGGTGACCTCAGGGCAAGATCCCACTTGTGAAATGGAATTAAAGAAAAACTTAGAATGGTAACGCATATCCTGTTGCAAGTGTGTGATTTGCTTTTTGCTTTTGCTTTTATAAGGGATTATAGTTAAGAGATTGTATGAATCTCAGAAGAGACTTTGAACTTTAGACTTTTAAATAAATTTGAGACTGTTAAAGGCTATGGGGACTTTTGAAGTTGGGTTGAATGCATTTTTGAATTATGAGATGGTTACAGGTGTTTGGGGGCCAATATGGGGAATGTGGTATTTTGAAAGAAAATGACCTCCAAAGGGAGCGACACTATTAGGAGGTGTGGTCTTGTTGGAGGAAGTGGAGGAGGGTTTTGAGGTCTCAGTTCACTTCCTATTGCCTGTTGGTCAAGATGCAAGAACCCTCAGCTTCTTCTTCAGCACCATGTCTGCCTGCATGCTGCCTTGGACAACACCTCTGACTGTAAGTCAGGCACCCCAACTAAGAGTTGCTGTGGTCATGGTGTCTCTTCACAGCAATAGAAACCCTAACTAAAACAGTAGCTGAATACACTAGGGGAACAAGCAGGTAAGTGGGGTTCCTCCGTGGTTTCTACTTCAAGCACCAACCTTGAGTTCTTGCCTTGACTTCCCTCGATGGTGGAATAGAGCCTGTATTGGGAACAGACCCTTTCCTTCTCATGTTTCTTTTGGTCACAGTCACAGACAAACTCGGATACCCACCCACAGACCGCTCACATGGAGAGGCCACTGGCTACTTTGTCCCGTCTCCATCATCTAGTCCTTGCCAAAGACTACACCTGGCATTGCATGCAGCAGAGTGAAGGGGCTGAGCCCTGCTGGGCCTGGGGACTTGGAAAGTTCCTGGTGTCTTGGGTACAGGGTGCGGACAGGTATGACGTATACTTCAGATATGCTGGTCGGCCTAAACCAGGCCACTGTTCTTATTTAGAAACCTGTGTGCTGATTCGAGCAAGCTTGTGGGAATGCAAAATGAGACCTAAGGTTACTGGTTCTGCCCACTAGACTGGCATTCCAGAGACAAGCACAACATGGATCGGCCATCCTGCAATCCCTGGGCACATATATGGCTGCTCTGTGTTGTTCTTTTTACCTTGTGCATATTTTATGGATATTGAAAATTTGCACCCCATATAAATGGCAAAAGGTGCCCAGGAGAAATTCAGACACCCACTACTGCCCCTGTTTCCAGTAGCATATTGCTTTCTCCAGCAGTTGCTCAGCTAAGACTTCATGGTACATTCCTGGAGTCTGCAAACACCTGCAATACTGAATCTCACGTAGCCCAGGCTGGCCTTGAACTTGCTATTATAACTTAGATGGATCTTGGACTCCTGATCCCGCTGCTGAGTTGGCACCAATCATCCCTGCTCAAAAGCAGAATTGCAGCGAGTAAGCTTGTCCGCCGACCGCTGGATGCGTGAATGAATACAGGATAAATTCCTGGAGCTAAACTGCTGATCTGAGGCCCCGCTCATGTAGGATGTTAGCGCTCGGTGCCAGATCTTCCTCCCGGAGCATCAAGCTGGTTTGTAATCACAGGCAGATTCCTCCGGTACTCTCTGAGGAAAGAGTCAATGGGAGGTAGTTTACTCTTCCCACAAGTCCTGTGGATGGTAGGGGAGTGGGAGGAGACCCAAGTCAGTTACCCCATGGGTAACTTAATCATCTAGGAAGGATTACGTGTAGGGAGGGCTGGACTAAGGGCTGAACCTGAACCAAAGGCAGGGCTCTTCTCCAGAAGTTAGGGGAGCTTGTTGCCCACACCTAGTAGCTGGTAGTTATTTGTATCTTCCTCCATGGACCCCCAGCTCCTGAACCCAAATAGAAAGCCTGCTGCCCACCCTGATTGACAGGACCCTTGCAGGGTTCCTCCTGGCTTTTCACCCTGAGGAAGGTACAGAGACAGGTCTGGGGAGCGAGAGCCTATGCACTCTCAGGGTCCCACCCTTCAGACAGCAGTACTACATGCGTCACCCCACAGTGGTTTGTGGGGGCTAGTTTAAGATTCTTCCCAAGTATCTGATGAGGACACAGGGATCCCGTTTTCCTCCTGTACCCGTGGATTCTCTCCCTCCACCCTTTCTCCATTTGCCTTGCCTCTGTGATCCCTACCTCCCCAGCATGCTCCTTGGTGCGGAATTCCAGCCCTGCCTTCAGAAATAGGCTCCACACGCGGAGGCTCAATATCATGCTGGATCCTGAAAGCATCCAAGATGGGTGGGCTGCTCTGCCAGTAGCTTAGAGGGAAGGGTCAGAGTGGAAGTGACCCAAGGAGTGGAACATGTCTGAGCTCTGTCTCTGCTGAGCATGGCTGAGGCTGTGACCTACACTGGACAGTTTCATTGGTTGTAAAGAAAGTGGTCTTTTTTTTTTTTTCAAAAAAAAAAAGAGATTATTTTATTTTATGTGTATGAATGTTTTGTCTGCATGTGTGTCGGTCTACCACATGTCCATGGAAGTCAGAAGAAGATATTGGTCGCCCCGGAGCTGGAGTTACAAACGGTTGCGAGCCATTATGTGGGTGCAGGGAATTGAACTCAGGTCCTTTGTAAGAATAACCTAGACCCAAGAAAGTGGTCTTATCAGCAACAGTTTTACTCATGACAAACCCCAGGCTCAGGGGTACAGAGCAGCAAACAGAGACCAGAGTGGTTATTCCAAAGTGTCTCTTAGCAGCTTGGCATTGGGGGAATGACAGAAAGCGAGAGACACAGGAGTGTCCTGGGAGAAGGTGTTATACCAGAGGAGGAGCAGGTACTGAGAAGAGTTGTTGGCTAGCCAAGTGGGAGTGGTGCTCACCTTTGATCCCAGCACTCAGAAGGCAGAGGCAGGTGGATCTCTGAGTTCAGGGCCAGCCTGAAGCCTGGTTTACAGAGTGAGTTCCAGGACAGTCAGAACTACACAGAGAAACTCCGTCTGAAACAAACAAAAAAAGCTTTTGGCCAGAGGAGGTGGACTAGGCTGGCTCCCCAGAAGGGGCATGTGGAAGATTCCACTCACAGAAAGGTTCACGGAAGGTGGAAGCCCCTTGCAAAGGCATCACAGCTTCTCCAATTGATCTTCCGTAGGTTCTGTCATGGGTATTGATTTTCTTTTAATACTAGGGTTTTGAAAAAGAAAACCGAGAAGCTTTGCCAGCAGACAGAGCTTGGCAGACAATTGCTTGGCTTGGGGACATGGTGTCTTAGAGAAGAGGATTCAGGAGGGAGCTATCAGTGGAGAAGTGAGAAAGACCTAAGGGTGAGAAGGATCAAGGAGGCTCCCCCAAACCCAGTCCTGTCCCGTCCTCCTCACCCACAGCCTTCCTGGGGTCCTAACCTTCATGCCCTTGCGAACCTCCATTTTCTGGCTCCAGGGGATCTTGGGGTAGCACCCCCTGGCTGAGGTTGGAGCTGTTTCCAAGTTACTTGGAATCCATGCGACCTGGAATTCTCTTGGAGGTCTCTCCTCTGAAAAGCAGGATCTCGCTGTCCTGTGGGTGTTCTGCTTTCTTCCCAGGAGTGGAATGACATCAGCAAACAAAAGCACTTTACAGGGACCTTGGGGAAATGGTTAAGTCAGTAAAGCGATTGCCTTGCAAGCTCAGGCACCCAGGTTCAATCCCCAGTCAGCCTGTTTGGTGACTCCAGGTCAGTGAGAGACCCTGTCTCAAAAGAGAAAGAAAAATAAAATGCATAACACATGTGAAATGATACCTAAGATTGTCTTCTGGCTTCCACACACATGCTGACACATATACACATATACATGCACACACACACACACACACACACACACACACGGCCCTTTGCAGAGTCTGAGGTAAGGCAGACAGGAAGGGGTGTGGGGTCCTTGTCTTCTGTAGGACAGGTCTCCAGGCAGCCATCTCTCCCCTCCCTTCACACTGTGCACATCTTACCCTAGGGGTGGAACTATTCACGCAGGACAGAGCCCTCCCTCTGGTCATTGTGAATCACCAGCTGTCACCCCAGAGGACACCCCACAGGAGCCATCCGACTTTCAGCAACAGGTCATGGAATGGTCTTCTTCATAAATAGGCTTGGTTTTCATAGAGCAGAAACTCGTCAAAATAATAGCACTGGGGGCATGGCAGCGCCTGGATGGATCCCAGTGGGAAGGAAGCTGGGCAGGCAGACTGTGAGTTTGAAGCCAGGCTGGACCACACAGTGAGAGTCTGCCGTAGCAATCATGGTGCTGGACGGATGGATCCACAGGTAGGTGCATTTGTTGCTCTTGCAGAGGACCTGGGCTCAGATCCCAGAACCTACACGGTGGCTGATAACCAACCACAACTCCAGTTACCGGGGCTCTGGTGCCTGCTTCTGACCTCCCTGGGCACCAGGCCACGTTCATAAATAGATATGATGAATTATGGGTAAATACTGTGACTTGAAACCTCTTATCCCTAAATAGAGATGGAGGCTGTTATGGTTTGAATATTGTTAATGTTTCCTCAAAGTTTCCTGTGTTGGGTTCTTGGTCCTCGGTGTGGGGATGGGAGCCAAAGGCATCTTTGAGGTGGGGCTTAGTGGGAGGGTCATTTCTTAGGGGGAGGGACTAACTCCAGAAGGGAAAGCTGGCATCTGGGAGTGACTCTCAGAGCCATCCTGACTACCTTCCTGCTTGGCAATGCAGTCACTGGTTTCCACAAATGCCGCGGCTGTGTTGACTCCTCGGAAACAAGATGCGCGTAGGCACCTCACCCCTGAACCCCAGGACCGTGAGCTCAGTAAACTCCTTCCTAAGCAGCTTGCCTGACATATTGCACTCTAATAAAGCGGAATGGATGGTGATGTTCTCTGTCTCGGGAACCTGCTATAAATCTTGGCTTAACTCAATTCTGCCTTCTCCCTCAGTCTCTCTAGAAATCCTCCAGTTATTAAAATCCACAGTTCTGAGTCTATTCGCTTGCAATTTTTCTTTTTAATTTCTCTTTCCGAGGCCTTTCCATGGTGCCATGCTAAATGAGTTGTTGGGCATTAATTATCCTTGCAGCTTGCACACACGTGTTCCACACACTGCCGTCCAGGCACTGCTAGTCTGTGTTTCCTAACGCCTTTCTGTCCCTCCTTCCCTCCTCCGCACCTTCCCAGCTCTTCCTCCCATGGAAGAATTTGGACTTTTGGTAGCAAGCAGGGCAGGGTCTCATGTAGCTCAGGCTAGCCTCATGTTCTCTCTCTAGCCGGGGATGATCTTGAATTCCTGATCCTCCAACAAGCTCTCTCTCTAGAGTGTTATGATTACAGGCATGGAGCACCTTGGCTGGTCTGGTGTGTGTGGTAACCAGAACCTATCTGGAAGAGCCATCATCGTGGGTCTGGTACTTCTGGCAGGGCTGATAGAATGGCGGAACACACTTATAATCCTAGCACTCTAGAGGAGGCAAAGGCAGGAGGATCTAAAGTCAAAGTTCAAGGATATCCTTGACTACATAGGATGTTGAAGGGCAGCCTGGGACAGGTAAGACCCTGTCCAAAATAAAACAACAACAACAAAACGACAACGATAGAACAAAATTTAAGCCATTTTATCAGAAGCACTCCCAGGCTCCCAGACAATGGCTTCCTAAGAAACAAGGCCCACACCCTCTGGACGGAGTGAGCCCTCTTGCCTCTTACCTCACCATATAAACAACAATGAGGGTCAGCCTCACCGTGTCCCTGTCTCTGCTGCCCCTCACCATGAGATCCATTTTATAGCTCAAAACAGTGTCATCTCCCATGCAGAGTTCACCCAGTCACACAAATGAACACGATCACTCTGGGTCAGGAGTGTGGGCTGTGGAGCACACAACCCTCTAGACAGCCCTGCCGTTGCTAACCTGTATAGCCCCAGTGAGGCTGCACATGAGCCTCAGGTTCCCCGGTAAAGGGCATGATGACAACCTCACCTATATTACAGGGAGGCTGTTAGCAGTGTGTGTCCAGGGAACTGGTCTGCTGTAAGGCGAGAGCGTGCTCAACAGCCGGCAGCAGGGCCCCTTGGCTGTCTGTTTTCCCACTTGGCAGAGATCCCCTGAGAGCGCTACTGAGGCTTTCTTTCTTTTCATGTTGTGTGTGTGTGTGTGTCTGTGGGTAAGTACACACTCATGCACACACATACATTATCCATGCTCTCCTGTCTCCTCAGTCCTCTTCTGTGTTGTCTACAGCCCCACCCTTCTCCGTTGCCTCCTATGCTTCTCGCCTGCCTTCTATGCTGTTCTCTTGAATGGGAGGAGGAACAGAAGAGGAGAAAGAGGGAGGGAGAGTGGAAGGAGGGTAAGGGAAGAGTGGAGGAGGACCTGGAGGGAAAGAGAAGGGGGGGGAGAGCACAGGAGGGCGAGGAAGGGAAAAGTGGAAGAGGGGATGAGGGAGAAGGAAGAAGATGAGGCAGAGGAAGAATTGAGATAGGCATGTATCCAGAGGTGGGGACGGAGGCTAGAGGAGCATTCTAATCCTGCAGGAGACCTCCTCTCTCTTGCCAGCTCTGCTATCTTCTAACACAATCATTCTTAGCCCTCACTGCAAACCTACAGAATCAGACTTCCTTTTGTAAAAGTTAAATTACATGTATTTGTGTGTGTGTGTGAGAGAGAGAGATGTGTGTATGTCACAGCATGTGTGTGAAGGTCAGAGGACAACAGAGGGAGTTCTCTCTTTCCATGGTGTGGGTCTTGGAGATGAAACTCAAGTTGTCAGTCTTGATAGTAAGTGCATTTATTCACTGAGCCATATACCAGACCCAGGAGCGGAATTACTGAGGAAGAAGGACCCTCTCATTCATGCGCAGTGGGAAGAGGGCTATGGAGTAGCCAGCACTGAGCTCTGTGCAACCCCGGGCAAGTGAGTGAACCTCTCTCAGCTGCATACCAATATCTGTCTTGTGATTGTGAGATTTACATTGGTTCACAGTCCGCGTTTAACACAGTCCCCGGCATGTCCAGACCCTAATTAACAGGGAGCTGACCTCCAGCTACTGCTATGCCATTAATTATTAGCATTATCACCATGCACTTGGCATGGCCCACTCTGAGGACTGCAACTCTATACCGTCTCTGCAATTGGGGACTGGGAGAGGGTGGCTCAAGTTGAAAGTCAGCCAGATAAAAGGCGGCAATGGGGCTATCTGCTGGATGCTGGGCTCCGCGAGAGTCAAAGCTCTGGGGGAAGCAATGAGATGAAAGCAGAGTCCTGTCACCCAAGGCTCGCATTACCCAGACACAGCAGCAGCTGCTGAACTCTCTTGCTCACTCACCCCAGGAGACTCCAGCCACACAGACACCCAAAAGAGGCTGTGAAAAGCCTTGGGACAAGGGAATCACCGTGGGGGAGGGGTCAGCTGGTGCCACCCAGAGTCACTCCTGGCTGGGAAGGGAGACTGAGAGGCTGCACCAGGCTCAGCGCGATGTCAGGACTTGGTGCCATCCTCACGGATGGCCTCATGGCTTCCCTGAACATCCCTGCCTCCCGGAAAGCTCCTACCCCTGATCAGACTTTCTGTTTGTATGCAGAGGACGGTGGCATGTGCAGCTCCATCCTGCCCTCAGTCAGGTACCCAAGCCACGGTGCCGTCAGATCACAGCAGATTCTGATCCCAGCGCCTTTGTGCCAACTGCTCAGTTTTCATGTCTTTCAGCTCTTGCCCTGGAATTCCCCTCTCCAAAGCCATCCACTCAAACGGACGCCATCCTCCGAGTCCACCTGTTTCCTCGGTAGCCCATGCCCCATCTGGAGCCGTAGTACTGATTCATAATTAACTCTCTTAACGCCTGCCTCCCGTGGCAGGCACACAGGTTCCGTGCAGGCGTGAATATCTTTGCCATTCACCCTCCTATCTCTTGAACCCAGCATAGCTTCTGGTGCCAATGAGAGCTCCAGGCAGATTGTTGAATTTTAATATTCTCCTCATCTTGGGCCCTAACATCTGGAGCGGTGCCAGAAACCTGAGCGCCGCTTAAAGAATGCTGCTCAGTGAATAAATTATACCCGCAAGTCCCTTCAGATCTGGCTCGTTACCAGGAAATCCTCAGAGTGATCTTAGAACTGCAAATTCATTTATCCAACACCATTTATTGAACAGCTACTAAGTTCCAGCTTCTAAGCTGGGTTCAGGGGCTCCAAAAAGGGAAAAGGGGCGGGGAGAGTGCTATGGGATTGCTTCTGGCCTAACTTGAAGAGGAGAGGAGGCTGGAGAGGGGAAGACTTCTCAGCAAGTCATGGAGAGGTTTCATGCTCCCAGAACCCCTATTCTCCCTCTCATCCCTTCTCTTGAATTCTGTGGTGTTGTCGCATGTTCTGTATTGTGGTTCAAAGTGTGGGTTTTGCAAATTTGTTGCTGACTTTGGTGTTGGAGGAGGAGATGGAAAAAAATTGCTCTATTAGGCCAGGATCAAAGCAGGGGTTCAGCGACAACAGACACTTCTCTCCGGCTCTGTCCCTCTGCTTCCGCCCACCTGCCATCCAGACAGCCCGCAATCAGCGCCCTTCATTATGAAGACTGATGTCCCACAGACAGGGCTCTGAGAGCGCTGGCTGCATCTGACATATATGGGGGAGGGGAGAGGTAGCACTCACAGAAACCAGAGTGACAGGGCTCTGCCACCCTGCCAATCAGCTAGGCTGAGGCCAAAGGTTCCTGGAAGGACTCGGTGGGTTTTGAAGTATGGGAAGCAATCCCAGAAATGAGGCCAGGCAAGGAGTCCTGGGAGGCAGAGAATCTGGTAAGCTGAGAGGCAAGGGGGCCTGGAGTCAGAAAGAAAAGGCCAGGAAAGGTGAGAGAGAGCTTACTCTGTACCTCAAGGGAGTCGTGCAAATGGCCAGTGCGGGACTCTGGCTGTGGCGTGGTGAGAAATCAGAAGGAATCCCAAACACAAGTCACAGCCTCTAAAATACCGACTTCCAGTTATGGGTCCTGTTCCAGATCTCCAGGACACAGCCAATCCCACTTGAGCTGACTCTTCTATCCCAGGACCAACCCTCTCCTGACACCTGGACGGTCAGCTTGCAGGGACTGGAAACACTCTGACCCCTGGAGTCCTCCTCGGTTGTCCCAGCACACAGGCCAGCAGCCTCCGAGTTCAGGGAGAAAGAGACAACTGCCAGCAAATGAGAAATCTCTGCCCAGAAATGAGGCCAGAGTCCTCAGAGTTTGGTGGTCAGGAGTCCAGCTCCTCCTGTTCGAGGAACCTGGGCCCAGAGAATGTGCCATCTGCCCGAGGATAGTATCAGAATCAGGTTTTCTAGAAGCATCTGCAGAGGCTTCACAGTGCCCTGCTCTCAGCAGGGCTCCAGGTATATTGCCTGCATCCGTGAACGGCTCAGTAGGTGAATGAAAGGGCAGACAGACAGACGACTGAATACGGTGTTAACTTTTCTTTCTGGTGCTGGGGGTGGACCCCAGGGCTTCATGCCTCCTAGGCAGTGCTCTACCATCAAGCTGCACCCCAACCTGACTTATGGTGTCTTTAGACAAGAAACAAGCATAGCCCTTCGATGTTCTGTGGTGTGGTTAGCTCTGCAGATAGCTATAAATAAACCAAATGATCAATCAGGCACCTTCTCGAAATGCACGACACTACATAACAGCGACCAAATTGGTGGTGGGAACAGCAAACAACCACGCAAGGCAATTTAATTTCTCTCCAGTGATGGAGTGACGGACACCCTCAGCCGGGGGCCTGAAGGAGCTGTCATCGATCTTGATTTCAGGGCGCCGTGGCTTCCGTCTTACGTGACATTCTCATCAGCTTGTCGTGGGAGCGCTATCTGTCCTAGCATTCCTGGGAGTGGAGGGACAACCTGAGGCTCCACGCCCAAGGCCCTGTCCTCACGTCAACTCTTCGTGAGATATTTTATTCAAACGTGCATCTGTGTGCTTTTATGGGGGGGTCCCTGCCTGCTGTGACTGCGTTCACCCCCAGAAGTCATGATCAGGTCTGCTTTCAACACGCACATCTGTACTCATGGAGAGAGACAGAAGCCTGAGGCCCTACAAACAGGCCGATGAATGGGATGGGTGGGTATCCTATCAAAGGCCACCAGAGAGTGACCCTGAGGAGTAGGGAAGGAGACGTGGCCGGCCTGGAGTGTGGATCACACATGATCAGAGACACATATAAACGTGTCTGTGAGAAACAGAACTGCAATCGGGCATATCACTTTCAATTCTTTAGCAACTTTGTTAGAAAGCAAGAAAGAAGCTGGGCATGGTGGTGGCTACTGCCTGTAAACTCGGCCCTTGAGAAACTGAGGCAGGAGGATTGCTGTGAGTTCCAAGTCAATGTGCACTACGGAGTGAGACCCAGTCTCAGAAAACCAGATCCAAACAAAACAGCCAGCGTTCTTGGCCTTGGCTAAGCAATAACCTCAGCATTCACGAGGCTGAGGCAGGAGAATTGTGGAGAATTCTTGGGTAGACTGAGTCATGGAAGGATATTTTATGCCCCCATACTATGTCTTAAAAACCAATCACTAGCCAGGAGGTGATGGCATATGCCTTTAATCCCAGCACTTGGAAGGCAGGGTGGCAGAGGCAGGAGCAAGCTCCAAGACAACCAGGGCTACACAGAGTAACCTTATCTCGGGAAAAAAAAATTCACAAAAACCAAAACCAGTGACTAGTCTTTAAACATAAACATAAACATGACTGTAGAGGCAGAGGGAGGAGGATCTCTGTGTTCCAGGCCAGCTTGGTCTAGTGTGTGAGTTAGTTCCAGGACAGCTAGAGCTACATATTGAGACCAAACCAGATCAAAATAAAACAAAAATCAATTAGTGTTTTATGCTTACCCCACACTTTGGTGTGGATGCCAAATGCAGGCACCAAGGTTCTACTGGCTAGCCAGCCCTGCCTTCAGATTTCACAAAAGTTACAGTTTCAAAAACAGGTCCCGTTACTTAAACTGTTTCAAAAAGTTTAGAATGGAATGGAGAGAGAAGTTTCAGGATTTATGTTTGAATAAATTCAGAATCCCCTTCCTGACTGCCACACTCACAGTCTAAAGTCCTCATGGGGCTTCACGGTAGCTGACTCCTGCAGAGGGTAGCAAGGAGGCAGAGGGATGGGAGGGTACAGGAGGCCTTGGCCAAGTAGTGGGCAGGCCGCCTTTGGGGGTCACAAATAGGGTCCAAGCTTAGGGTCACTGGGGCAGATGGGGCTTCAAAGAGAAGACTGTGGGCTGGGGATGCTGGGCTATGGGAGATTTCAGAAAACCGAAGGTTGGCAAGAAGAGGTGAGGGCAGGGGTGAGGTAGTGTCAAGGCAGCTGAGCCAAAGGGGACACAGAGGGCAGGGGACGGGGTGATGTTGACAAGGAGGGGGCTAAAGAGGTTCTGATAGCAGTTCCAGCAGTTGGGTCCAGAAGAGGCTTGGAGCCCCAGTGGCTGCCTGCATTTCTTCTTTCCTAAGGAATGCATGCAGTCTCTCCTTTGCTTCATGTTCTTGCCTTACAATGTCAGCAGTGTCAGAGAATGCCATTGTTCCCAGGGGAAAGTGAGGAAAAGAGAAGATAGGATAAACAAGAGGGGGAGGGGAGCAGTGAACGTTGTTGGAAAGGAGTTTTCGCATCTTAGTTAAGGTAGCCTGAACAGTTTTGCACTGGGGGGGCGGGGGGTGGTGGAGTGGCGGCTGAAAGGGGGAATGGTCTGAGCATACTCCAGAACTCATGGAGAAAATGCCGCCGCCGATGGAGGAGGTGACTGAGGCCCGCTCCCAGGCCCCCGGGCCCTCCAGGGATCAGTCTCTTTCATGGTTCCACAAAGAACCTTTTATTCTTTACTGCCTGCGCCAAATAATCACAACCCAGGACTTTCTCGCCCCAATTTCTTGAGCCTCTCCAGGTGTCACCTGGTCCATAATGACATTCATACCTGGAATAGCGTCTTTGACCTCTGGCCGGTCTGCAGCACGCTGCCTGGTCCTTGGCTTGCTTTGGAGTATGATGGGCCTGCAGGCTCCGGAGACCTCTGTTTCTCATACATAATAGTTGGGTTTTTGTAAAATGAAAATAGCTTTTCCTGCTCGCCACGGTTAAGTGGGGAAAATTAATACGACGTCCAGATGCATTGTGGGAGCTCTGATCTCTTCAGAGTCCTCCACCATCTCAAGTGAACCCGGGTCCTATAAGATTGGGCAATACGGTAGGGCCCAGGCTGGATTTGAATTCCAGCTAGACCACTTTCGCTACTGGGAGACCCGGACAGCATATGGCTTGAACTTCTGTCCCCAGCCCCTGGCATGGATAGTGGAATCCTATTTCTGATCCTGCTGAGGATTCTGTTCTCACGTGCTGAGAGGCTGGCCCTCGCACGGCATTTGAAGAACACCAGCTCTGCCTACCCCGTCCCCCTTTACTGCTTGGGTGTTCATTCCTCATACCCAAGGCTGTCAGAGACATGCACGCTCACCTGCACAAGCCTGGGTAGCAGGGAGAACTCTGGAAGGCCAGGGAGCCACCACCTAGTTATGTGGGTCCTACCCTCAGCCTAGGGCTAAGGCACTTGCTTGATAGCACCAGAGGTTGCTTCGGATCCTCAAAGACCTTTGGGAGGGGGACACCACAGGTACCCTGATTTACAAATCAGAGACCTAGGATTCAGGGTGGAAGGCATGTACAGACACTGTGGGCTGTAGAGCTGGGATCTGAATCCAAGTCTGAAGCCAACAGAAGATTGGACCATAAAGAGCCAAGAATAAGCACATGACAGTGTAACTGCCCTCATAAAATCCCTCTGTCTGGAAAGGGGAGGAAGCTGCTGAGCCTGTGGAGAGAGGCTAACCACTTCCCACGTTTCCCAGGACTATGGCGGTGGGACATGAGATGGGCGGGGCCCTGGAAACCTCTGGGGTCTATCTCCCCCCCACACACATGTTTAAGACATGAAGACAGCTGGGAGCCAGGGGCAACTAAGCTAGTAGAAAGGATGTGGAGACTGTGGTGGAGGCCGGAGCCTCTGGGCACAGCCCTCTCTGGCCTGGCCTGGGACTATGTGCTTTTAGCACCCTGCCCTGGCTTCTGCAACCTGTAGCTGCCTCTGCAAGTTCTAACATCCTCACCATCTTCTCTGTTGCCGAAATCATTCCCTCTCTCCTCTCCCTGGAAGCACAGAGAGATGCCTCCCAGGCTTGGTGACACACAGGCTTACTGTGCGTCTTTGGGCAGTCTGAATGGGCTCTTAATTTTTTATATGATTTCTTTTTTTTTTCTTTTTCCATTCAAAAAATTTATACTTCCTCCCCTCCTCCCATTCCCCTCCCACTCCCCCACTCACCCTGCTCCCTCCCCCTCCCTCCTCAAGGGAACCCTGCCCTGTGGGAAGTCCAAGCCTCCCTCCCCCACCCTCCCATCCAGTCCTAGGAAGCTTTGCATCCAAATAGACAAATAGACTAGGGTCCCAAACAGCCAGTACATGCAGTAGAAACAAGTCCCGGTGCCTTTATCAGTGGCTTCTCAGTCAGCCCCCATTTTCAGCCACATTCAGAGAGTTCAGTTTGATCGCATGCTCATTCAGTCCCAGTTTAGCTGGATTTGGTGAGCTCCCATTAGAACAGGCACACTGTCTCAGTGGGTGGACCAACCCCTATGTGCCTGTTCTGATGGGCTCTTAAAATGGCAATGTCTGTCCTCCCATTCCCAGGCAAGGGCCCTCCACTGGGCTAGAAGAGACAGCAGTCTCCAGGGAACAAAAGCTTATCTCCCCAAGCTGTGAAACCAAAATACAGAAACAAAAGCCTTTCCTCAGGGGCCTTTAATCTCTGAGCAAATCATGGTGAGAAAGGTCTCTTTCCCTGACTGCACCTGCCGGCTCAGGTTTACAACTCAGGGCACAGCACTTAAGAGGCCAGAGGGGCAGGCACTGGCAGGGCCACTGTGGCAACTGTATCTCTGTGTTGATCCTGTTCTCCAGCCTGCAAGCTCAACACAACTCCCAGAGGAGTTGATGGAGGCAGTGAAACAACATGGGTGAACCCTGGGCTTTGGCACCCATGATGCCATTGGCCCAAATTCTGACGGTGCTTAGCAGGTGAGAGAAAGAGACATTGTAGTCTCAGCCCCACTTAGAGAGCTGACCCCAAGCTCGAGAAGCTGTTGCTAGAGCCCCCAATTGTTTCTAGACGCAAAAAACCTGGTTTGGTTTCTTCTGTGTGTTCTTTATTTTGGAAATATATGTCTCCTGTAGCCCAGGCTAACCTCAAACTCACTGAGTAGCCAAGGATGGCCTTGAACTTCTGATCCTCCTATCTCTGCCTCCTAAAAGCTGGACCTTTAGGCATGTACCACTGTGCTGGGTTTGTGCAGGGCAAAGGATAGAACCCAGGGCCTTGTTTGTGTTAGGCAAGCTCTCTGCCCACTAAGCTACAGCCCCAGCCTCCTCCTGGTTTAGGATTAAACATTCTGTTCTTTGCCATTGTTCATAAGAAGGATGCGACACAAGGACACTCACCCTTGGCGCTGAGTAGCTCCCAGGCTACGACAGGCATTTGTCAACTGATGAACAAGGGCTGCCTGGTCTTAGGCAGCTATGCGACAAGTATTTCTGGGTCTACCCACCCCAAACTCTGGGTGAGGGACTTCCCTAGACAGAAAAGAGTTGGGCTGACATTCAAGCTGAGGCAGGACCCACCTGTCCACCGGTTCCTTGCACTGACTGAGGAATTAACCCTGGGTATCAGTATCAAGTGACTATATTCATTTTGGCTCTGCCATTCCCTGTAGGGAGCCCCTGGAGCAGCTGGCTCTCTACTTGTGTGTGAACTCATTTCCTCCAGCTCCAGGGTGGACACAGCTGTTTGAGGCTGGACCAGGGCAGTATATTTATTCCAGAGCTGTGGTCCAGGACATGGTTATATGTTTGCCTGGGCCAGACAATAGCCTCTCCCTCCATCACTGCCTGGCCAGTCCTAGGTAGCCCTCCTGCCAGCTGACAGGACAGCTGCCCGCTGGGAAGAGTCTTAAGGAGCCCCAACTCCTGGAAGCTCCTCCCCACCAAGAATGGGGGCATCCACTCTTCTGCCTGGGGCGGGACTCAGAGACACAGGCAGCTGTTCCCTTGGAGAGCTAGAAGTGATATTTTCTCTCACAAGACTCCCTAGGGCCGCGGCAGATGGTAGGGTGGGTGCTCCCAGTAGGGCTGACAGCCTGGCTCGCCTGGAAATGCCCTCAAGTTCCAGGGAATCCTATCCAGATGTTCTCACCCACAGGCTGGCTGAGCAGTGGGGGAGCTAAGGAGCTGGGGCTGGGAAGCTGAGCCAGCTTTATCTATAGTCAAGGAAATCAGCCTCAGAAGCTAGCCCAAAGTCCCAGTGTCCCACCCCACCACTGCCAATGCCACCCCCAGAACATCGCTGTTAGCTGGCTGTTCCTTTTGTTACATTGTTGCTGCCTCAGGGAGCTCTCTCTCTCAGACCTTCATCACGCCCAGGAGGGATAGATACATAAACCTTTTGCCATGTAAGCTGCAGCCCAGCAACACTGGGAGTCATTTCTCGGAACCTCAGGTTCAACCCCGTATAAGAATCCATATTGTGGCGAGATGCTTTTGCAACTCTGTCTAACCTGGTGTCATGCGGGCAAGTGCTTTTATCTTCTCTCCCTCTAGGCTGCAAGCACCACCGTGGGCAGGATGTTCGTCTTGTTCTCTGTGTGGATCTCGGAGCTCCCAGGACAGAACTCATTGAAGACATTTTGAGGGGCTGAGGATGTAGCTCACTTGATAGAGAGACGGCCCGAAGCTCCAAGTCCAATTCCCAGCATAGGCACATGATGCCTTGCAGACAGACAGACAGACAGACAGACCCTTATTCTGCTGGAGCTAGGGAACCTCACATGTTTTTGTTTTTTATTGGACACTTAGCTGCTTATAGTGTTTTCTTCGTTTAAAAATTACATTTTAAAGTGTGTGTGTGTGTGTGTGCGCGTGCGCTCGAGTGTGCCCACGTGTATGTGCATGTGTTCACTTGTGTGTGTTCACCAGAACGTGTGTACACATGAGCACACACAAGGGTCAAGGACAACTTGCAAGAGTTGTTTTGTTTTGTTTTTCCTTCCACCAGGAATTAAACTTGGGTCAGCAGCAGGCTTAGCAGCAAGCACCTTTACCTACTGAGCCATCTTGCTGGTCCTACGAAGTCTTTTCTTTGAAAGCTGAGTTGCTGCCTGGAAGGCTCTGGTTTGGGCTCGGAGCCCAATGGGCTTTTCATTCACTTTGATGGCAGCAGAGGATGTCCTCATGGGGTCACTGAGAGCCCGAGACTTCAAGGAATTCTGACTCTTGCTCCTCACCCATGCGCGCTAAGCCCTCTCTCACCTGGTAGGAGCTTAACCTCAGATCCTAGGTCCTGGACAGGGTTCAGATCTTCAGTAGAACTCACCAACACACTCTCACCAGCCCCATCCCGACCTCATCTCCCTGTACCCAGCATCATCTGCCCACATCATTTAGCCATGTCTGCTCCAAACCAGTCTTTACAGGAGAGTGTGATTGTTCCTTCACTGCCTTCCCACCCCCACCTCCACTCACTCCATCCCCAGGACTGGTTCAGGGCTCACTCTGTCCCCAGAGCCATCCTCTGTGCACAGGGGGCAAATGAGCTCACTTGCTCACCATACCTGCATCAGCACCCTTCTCTACCAGTACTTGCAGAGAGACGTGTGGGAGGCGAGGGGCGGACCTCCAGAAACTTGTTAATAAAAGCAGGGTGCCCACGCTTGCAGCGTGTCACTTTAAATAACATCTGAGTGGGTCTGTTTGCTTACCTCTCTGACCCTTACTAAGTACCATGAATGCCAGGCAGCAAAGTAGGCTCAGGATGTGGAGACAGCATTTCAAGCTCACTGAGTCAGGACTCTGGCAGGATGCCCCCCTGACAACATCACCTAAGCCCATTGGCACTGATTGTCTTTGTCCCCGGTTGGCAGTGAAGGAGCTGTATACCTGAGATGCTCTCATCCCAAGGGCGGGCTACCCAGGCCACCTTCTTTGGAGAGAGTGGCAAAAGTAAAGAAAGTCCCATGCCACCTAGACTGGGCCTGAGGTCAAGGGTCCAAGGGTCTCTATATCATAACCAGAGGGGTCTGTGAAAGAATCCCAAGAAAACTTGTTTTGTTTTAAGACAAGTCTTCACATAGCTCAGGCTAGACAAAACTTAATATTATGTGGCCAAGGATAGCCTTGATCATCTGATTATCCTTCTTCTATCTCCCAACTGTTGGGGTTACAGGGCTGTGCCATCGCACCTAGTTTTAAGAGGTTCTAGGGAGAGAACCCCAGGGCTTCATGCATGGTAGACAAGTATTCTACCAACTGAGCTACATCCAGCTAAGAACTTTTAAAAAGTTGAAGGTGGGGGATGGAGAGACGGCTCAGTGATTAAGAGCACTGACTGCTCTTCCAGAGGACCCAGGTTCAACTCCCAGCACCAACATGGCAGCTCACAACTGTCTGTAACTCGAGTTGCAGGGGATCCAAAACTTCCCATGGCAAAACACTAATGCATGCAAAATAATAAATAAATAAATAAATAGGCTCTTCTGTTACAGATGCCAGCTGTAAACAAAAAGAAGAAAACTACTTAAAAACTTATTTTAAATAAAAATTTTAAATTTTAAGTAATATTTAAAAAAAAAGTCGAAAGTGACCTTGAATATCAGATCCTCCTGTTTCCATCTCCTTAAATGTTGGATTACAGGCATGCACCACCAGCACCAGTTCTATGCAGTGCCGGGGTTTGAACCTTCCTGCATGCTGTGCAACCATGCTACCGACGCAACTGCTTTCCCAGCTGCATCCCTCCACCCGCTAAGAACTTTTACCATCTGCCCAGGTCTTTAACTCTCGGACTCAGGAGGCAGAGGCAGGCAGATCACTGTGAGTTGTAGGTTAGCCTGGTCTGCTTAGCAAGTTCCAGGAATGTCAAATTTACATAGTGAGACCTAGTCTCAAACAAAAACAAGCAGAAATCAATCAAATCTAAATAAAACAAAACGAAAAACAGGACAACAACAAAAACATGAAAAAAATGAAACGAAACGCCCTCCCTTTCCCGTGAAAATGAAGTGTTCTGTCAGCTGCGGAAGGGCAGTTTCTCGTATCTTTTCTCTCTCTGTTTCCTTCCCGCAGGCTGTGATGGACCAGAGAGGGCCAGGCAGAGGGGAAGCTCCCTCTGGTCCAGAGGTGCTGACTCACCCTTAGGCATCCTCGCAGCCTCCTTTCTCACTGACACTCCGGGCTTACAGCCAGAGCCAGCCCATCTGTCCTGCATAGGGAGAAAAAGGCACAACTTTAGCTGTGGAGCAATTTTAGCATCAGGTTAAATGGGGGGCACGTGGGTGGGGGGGGGAGGCTGACCAGGCGGAAAGCTACATGGTAGATAAAAGGAATGACCTAGTTAGAGCTCAGACATGCAACGTCCAGTTTAAAGGAACCGTACTGGACTAGACAGAAGTCACGGAGTACAAGTACTTTCCACACAAGCTTGAGGACCTGAGTTCAGCACATAGAATCCTTGTTTTAAAAAGATTGGGAATATTACAAGGCACATGCTTGTAATCCCAGATGGGGATACAAAGACAGTTGAATCCTTGGGGGCTCACCAGCCAGCCAGACAAGCCTCATGAGTTAGGCCCTGGGAAATGTCTTAAAAGTAAGATGACAGTTCCCGTGGAGTGACACCTGAGGTTACAAGCACTTACATGTGACCAACCTTCAATTTAAGAGTCAGAACACTTGAGTGATTTTATTTTAAGCCCTGATGCCCTACTCAGCAGGATCCCTTCCTTTCTCAGGTCCCAGCAGCAGTGCCCCACTGACTATATGGCACACTGCAGGTGACAGCACAGTCACCTCTCTCTCATCTGATGGTGTCGGTCACAGTAACACTGGGGGGTGGGGAGGTGTAACTATCCTTCCTATTTTACAGATGAAGTGGCAGTGTCAGAAAGGCCCAGAGATGTAGTGATATTTCATCTGTATTTTAATAAATAAAGCTTGCTTGAAGTCCAGAGAGTAAAACAGTTGCACTGACCAGCCTTACAGACCAGGCAGTGGTGACACACACCTTTAATCCCAGTAGCCACACTAGTTTGCCGTAGAAACCCGGTGGTAATGGTGCACGCCTTTAATTCCAGCCCTAGAGAGGAATATAAGGCGGGAGGAGACAGCTCTCACACACAGTCTCATTCTGGGATTCCAGGAGGCAGAATCATCATTTTAGACTGAGGTAGAAACAAGAGCCACTGGCTGTTTTGCTTTTCTGACCTTCAGGCTGAACCCCAATTTCTGTCTTTGGGTTTTTATTAATTGTGCTACAAAAAGACACAAAAGAAGTGGCAGACTGGAGCCCTCATCCTCCAACCCTAGTCTAGTACTGGATGTGCAGATTTATTTAAGGTATGCCGGTCTTAGGGTGTTTATGGTAGCTGCTCCCAGACCCTTTCGGAGGAGCCTCCGGGTAGCAATGAGATGTGCTAAGCCTCCTGAATTGCAAGTACCGCTGCCTCTATCTGCCTCACTAAACACAGTGGCCCAAACGGGCTTCTCATTCCAGGCATCCAGTCCCAGCTCTGTCTGGAAGGAAAGCTTTAAGTTCCCTCACAAGGTATGTTCCAGGAGGCCGCTTATTCGTCCCAGCTGCCCAGAACCAAAATAACCACACAGAAACTATATTATTTAAAACACTGCTTGGCCCATTAGCTCTAGCTTCTTATTGACTAACTCTTACATATTAATTTAACCCATTTCTATTAATCTGTATATCGCCACATGGCTGTGGCTTCCCGGCTAAAGTTCCAGCATCCATCTCTGGCGGCTACATGGCTTCTCTCTGACTCCGCCTCCTTTCTCCCGGCATTAAGTTTAGTTTTCCCTGCCTAGCTCTGTTCCCCTATAGCTATGATATAGGCCCAAAGCAGTTCCTTTATTTATCGATGGCAATCACAGCATACAGAGGGAAATCCCACATCAAAGGTGAGCTTTGATCTGTCGTCCACCAGCCACCACTGCTGCTCCCATCCCCTTAATCAAAGTCAGTTCCCCATCTCTAGCTCCTTCAAGTGTTCAGGAATGGCCTCAATTTCTTTCCCAGTATTCCCAGGCTTGGATTTAGCCAGCTTTTAAATCAGTGTGTCCAGAGGTGTCAGCAGCATGTTGGCCACACCACAACTAGCCTAAGCAAGTTATACACCCAAGTGTCAGTATCCTGGGCCCAAAGATGTTAGATTCTTAGGCCTTAGCCTTTTGCTAGAGCCTGGATATCCAGATGTGTGTGTGTGTGTGCATGAGTGTACTTGTAAATGTGGAGCCCAAGGTCAGAATTAGGTCTCTTCCTCAGTCACTCTACCTTCACTTTTAAGATTTATTTATTTTATGTGTATGAGTGGTTCTGCCTGGTTACATGTCTGGGCACCACGTATGTGAGCCCTTAGAGGCCAGGAGAGGGTGTTGGATCCCCTGGAACTTTAGTTGCTGTCTATTGTGAGCCGTTATGTAAGCACTGGGAACCAAACACAGAGACTCTGGAAGAGCGGTCGGTGCTCTAAGCATTGAGCACCTCTCCAGCTTCTCTACCTTGCTTTTTAAGACAGGGTCTCTCAGCCGGGTGGTGGTGGCGCACGCCTTTAATGCCAGCACTCGGGAGGCAGAGACAGGTGGATCTTTGTGAGTTCGAGGCCAGCCTGGTCTACAAGAGCTAGTTCCAGGACAGGAACCAAAAACTACGGAGAAACCCTATCTCGAAAAATCCAAAAAAAAAAAAAAAAAAAAAAAAAAAAAAAAAAAAAGGGTCTCTCCCTAAATCTGGAGTGCAATGATTTGGTTAGACTATAAGGTCTATAAGCTCAGGTGTCTTCTTGACTGTGTCCCCCACTGCTAGGATTGCAGATGTGCACTGACATGCCCAGCTTCACATGTGGGTGCTGGAGAAGGAACTGGGGTTCTCATGCTTGAGCAGCAAGCACTTTATTGATTGAGCTTCCCCATGGCCTCAGGAATCTAGTTTCTCACAAATTCCACTTAATGCTGGCATCGAATGTAATTTGAAGAAACGCCGCATACTATAGGCCTTTGAATCAGAACCCTGGTGAACCAAAGCCCCCAAAGGCTGTCTCTTGCCCAAGGTCGTATAGCCAATGGATTGGAAGCAAATGCTGGGGAGGTTACTGGTCCTCCTCCGACACCTCTCCCCGCCTCTCACACCTGCACACACAAACACCAGATGTGCACGCCACAACTCTCTCATGTACCCTCGTGTTTGGGGAGACTCTCTTTCTGTTTTTCTGATTTTCAGCGCTAGGGATCAAAACCCAGGACTTTGAGAATGCAGGCAAGTGTTTTGCCATTGAACTAGAGCCCCAACCTGTGACATGGGGTTTCATGTAACCCAGACTGACCTCAGACTCAATGTGCAGCGGAGGCTGGCCTTGAATTCCTGGTTCTGCCTCCATCTCCCAAGTGCTGGGATTGTAGGCATGCCCCCACCACCCCCAGCTCACACACCTCACACATTCAGGTTTCTGTCTCGGGGTCTGGCTAAAATACTGTCCCATTACTTCTAGGCTACAGCACCTAATGTCCAGAGAAATCCCTGTGGGATGGTGAAAAGTATCACCCAGCGGGGACAGGTCCTGATGTGACTCTGTTATCCACCCAACTCAGGTCATACACTAGGCAGTGGAGAAACATGAGCTGGCCCTCCCTGTCCCTGGCTGTCCCAGGAGGCCCCATGGTTCTAGTCATTCAGCCACCCTCCCCAGGATTCAGGTGTCAAACAGCTGGGCCCCATGCCAGGCTTCTGGCTCTCAGGCCAATCTCTTCACTCTGGGGTCTGATCCCAGGAGACTACAGCCCCCTCTGCTGGAAATGACTGGAAGTCTCGGAGGGCGGGGGTTGGAGGACACCGAGGCTTCAGGGTGGTTCTATCCCATGTCTGACAATCTCTGAACAACAAATGGGCCAGGCCTCTTAGGTCTTATTACTCTGGGCTGCCACCACCAACACCTTTCTCAGTCAGTCCTGTGACCCTAGCCTTGTTCCTGGGGCTCATTCTCCTTCATACACTTAGTGTAGCCCTCCTTAAAAACCCACAGGCCTGGAGGCTGGGGATGCAGTTCAGATGGTAGAGTGCTTGCCCAGCATACATGACGTCCTTGGTTCAATCCCTAGCCCCACATAAACCAGGCATGGTGGTGCAAGCCTATAATATAATCCTAGCGCTGGGAGGTGCAGGCCGGAGCATCAGAAGTTCAAAGCCATCCTCAGTTACTTAGTGGACTTGAAGCCGTAGAACAAGAACAACAAAACTCGCAAACTAGACAGCCAACTAGCCGCCAGCAACAATGAAAACATCATAGATTTGTCATTCAAAAGCAAAGGGTGTCCGGCATAGTGAAACATGACTTTAGACCCTACACTCAAGAGGTAGGCAGATCTCTGAGTTCAAGGCCAGCCTGGTCTACAGAGGGAGACCCTGTCTAAAAAAAAAAAAAAAGTACAAAAAACAAAAAAAACAAAAAACAAAAAAAAAACACATGAACAACAAACAATGCAGGAATCAACATGAGTTATGAAAGGGGACATAAAGCGAATTGTTTTTCTAGTTCTCTGTTATGAAGTTTTCACAACAGAGGGCGGATAGTACAGAAAATATATTCAACAGTCAAACTATAAAGTCCAGTGTGACATGACACAGCCTCCATTCTAAATGGTTATTTTAACTGTAGAGAAGTTCATTGAAATGTATAGACTTTGGGTTGTATTAATTTTGGTGTATGAGTTTTTTATTTTTAAGTTTTATATAATAAAATTTATTTATATAATAGAGTATATGTATATTGTAATAAAGTACACACATACATTAGATGAGGTCTCACTCTGTAGACCAGACTGGCCTTGAACTCACAGAGTTCCACCTGCCTCTGCTTCCCAGGTGCTGGAACCAACGGTATGTGCCACCTAAGTTTATAACATTTAAAACAAACAACAAAACTCCAAGTTCAGCTCAATTAGGAAATGGAAGACTTGAAGAGGTAGTTAGCTGAGGAAGGCGTGGGTGACAGCCAGCACTCGCAAAGATGCTCACTTTTAAGGGAGTGGAGGTTTCAGTCCCAATGAGACAGCATCCAACCCATCTGAAGAGCTAAAATAGAAACCACTGACATGTCCAGTGCAGACAAGGGGTCATAGCCCCTGGGTCACTCACCTGTCGCTGGTAGAATGGTCATTGCTGCCTTGTGGAGGCAAGCAGGCAGTCTCATTACTAAATAATGACTAGACAACCTAGTGAGTGCCCTTTTGGGTACTGATCCCACTGCCCTCACCTAAATCATGTCTGCTGGGCTGGAGAGCTGGTTCCACGGATAAAACAATGACCTGAGTTCTGTCCCTAGAATCCACAGTGGAAGGAGAGAGAGAGACTGACTCCCTCAAGGTGACCTCTGACCTCCAGGTGATCGCAGTGGCATGCACATATGTTAAGCAGACTATATCACAATGCAGTGAGACAATAGACAGAAAAGAATTGGAGAACTGGATTAGCGGATGGAGAGATGGCTCCACGGTGAAGAACACTTACTGCTCTTGCTGAGGACTCAGGTGTGATCCCAGCATCCACACAGAAGCTCACAACTATCCACAGTTCCAGGGCATCCACCACCTTCTTCTGGCTTCCATGGGCACCGCACACGCGTGGTGCACAGACATACAGGCAAAGCACATGCATATAAAATAAAAATTTAAAAATCTTGCAAAAAGGTATGTGAATGTGTGTGGCAGCTTTGTTGGTCTCTTCTCAAACTGGAAGACATCCGGTTATCCTCCAGTAGGGGAACGACTGAAAAATAAACTAACTGCCTTGATGTCGTTGTGAAGTATCACTCGGGAACAGGAAGGAAGGAACTGCCAGTTCGCAGAGCAAACCGGGTGAATCTCGGTTATGCTGCATGGGAAAAGGTGATCACCTTAGGCGACCAAGCGCTCTGCAAACCGCCCAGCTAAAGACACGGAAAACAGGCCAGCGGTTACACCACTAGTTAGAGACAGGGTGGGGGTGGGAGAGGGAAGTGGGTATGGCTACCACAGGGCAGCACAGAGGTCCCTGCAGGGACAGAAACCTCCCATGTCTTGCCTGCACCATTGTCCATATTCTGGATATGAGATGAGAGTTTTGCAAGATGCTCTCGTGGGAAACTGAGCATCGAGAGGGTCTGGATTCCCTCTGAATGTCTTTAAAGCCACGTGAATCTACAATGACCCCAGCATGAATGAGTAAGTGTAAATAATGTCTGAAGTCTGGAGTTCATTCTGCCACACAGGCACGAGGATTTAAGTTCACATCACCAGCACTTGTGTGAAAAGCCAGACAGGGCCACGGAGAGCAGCAGATCCCTGGAACTCGCTGGCCAGTCAGCACAGCTGAATCCATGAGCCGGATTCAGTGAGGATTCAGTCTCAAAAAAACAAGGTGGGGTGCCATGGAAGGAGACATTTGGTGTTGTCCTCTGGCCTCCACACGTGTACGTACACACTTCTGCAAGTGCACCAGGACACACACACACACAATTTTGGAGGGAAAGCAGCCATTGCTTTGCCAGGTTAAAATGAGAATGGCGAACGCTGACAACCAGTAGCCTGCACTCGCCATGGCCCCAGAAGGTGTGTTAGATTCTCCCTCCTCCCTTCTCACACCCTGGAGCAAGCCACTTCTCCTTTCTTTCACCTCCCCAAGCTAAGCCCCAAGCCAACTACTGCATGACTGTTGACAAGGGGCTGCCCACAAAGGGATTCTGTGGTTAGGAAGCAGGGCTTGTTACACCAAAAGTGGCTCTTCTCATGGGGAAACTGCTGGCCCAGCATGCAGAGGCAAGGTGGGGGGTGGTCTAGCATGCAAGGTGGGGGGTATGTATGTCGGGAAGGGGGAGTTAGGAGGATGATTAAGGTGGTTGGGAAAGGCTCGGTGCCTCCTTGAACTCTGAAAAGCCAGCAGGTCTACAAGTTGGTTGTTCTCTGTGGGTAACAGAGGGACCTGAGCACCAGGGAAGGAACAGGAAGTCACAGAATGCAAATGGCATTCTCTCTACCCTTAGAGAGAAGGAAGGGATCGACAGTAAGAGACATGATTAACTTGCTCAGAACTACTCTTTCCTTTGTTTCTCCGTAAAGAGCTGCTCATACCTGTCCTGGCTCTGTGATCCAAAGAAGACAGTGATTGGTACAGACGAGACCACCTGAGCCGGTCCTGACTAGCTGGACCAGCTGGAGGGTTTCCCGGTTTGTCTGTGGTAACAGGGTGAGAGAGAAGTGTTGTCTTGTTTCTGTGCGTCTGTGTGAAACTGAGTGTCGGAAGCCTGTGACAAACAGCAGATGGATAAACTGTCTGAGAAGGGATCTGGTACCCTGAACCCCAAGAACCAGAAACAAAACAACGGCCGGATGATTTGGCACCCACTACCCATACATGTCACCCTATGGGTGGCTGTATTTGTGGTCACAAATGACCCCACTGTCTCTCCTAAGAAGCTGGAGCAAAGTCAGGTCTAACAGAGTGAGAAGAGGCTAGATAAGAGGTCTGTTCCACTTACAGATTCCGGGCAGAATGCTCTACCCCACCAACGGCCCTGGGACAAAAGACGGTGGCCTCAGGCTCTAGCTCCATTGATAAAGGACTTACTTAGACGGCGCCAAGTCATTTCCAGCACTGCATAAACGGCGCCAAGTCATTTCCAGCACTGCATAAACTAGGTATGCTGTCACATACCCATGATTCCAGTGTTCAGGCAATGGGGGCATGACGATCAGGAATTCAAGTGCATCTTTGGCTATGTAACAGGTTTGAGGTCAACCTGAGCTACATGACGCACTGTCTCAACAGAACAAAGGAGGGGGTGGCATGTGAGGGGTCCAAGAGAAGACACCTAAGGATCAACAACCAGGGCCTCTCTTTGTACCTGCACCTCACAGGATGGCCACCTGAGTCAGTAGGATTGGCCATTCTGGAGAAGAGGAAGTCACAGCTTGCAATAAACATAAAAGCAAAGTCTGAGCTGGGCCCCATCCCTCACAAGCTTCATATTAGTTTCTTTTGGTCCCCACCCCTGTCTGCAGTGCTGCAGGGCTTCTGCCTTAGTGAGCCTGCTCTGCTTAAAGAGTCCCTTGGGCTCCTCACTGTCTCACACAGGTTGGCAGCTCAGACCTTGAAGACACGGAGATCTTGGATGCAGAGGCCAGTCTGCAAGCCTTGGCGATTAAGGTATGGAGTCCTAAGGATATGGGACCATGTCCAGGCTTGATATGGATCTCTGAAAGGTTACTTAACACCCTCGACGTCCTATTCAAGCTCAATAACCACTCCTGCCTCCTATGGCCATTATGGGATTGAGGTCAGGAATTCCCGAGAGTTGCTCAGTGCAGATAGAGAACTCTGCAGTAGGCTATGTCAGCCCTCTGACTATCTGTCCATCCCGAGTCCTTTTGGCTCTGGTGTGCTCCTATCTCCCAGGTTCAGATCTGCCAGGGCATTCTTGTCTAAACTTTTCCAAATGTCACTCCTTGTTTTCTTCTCTTTTAATGCTTTGTGTCTTTATCTGGGTGACATTTTTTCTTCCTTTCCACAGGGACTATTACAAGAAAAGGAACAAAAATAACAACAGGGCCTCCGGTCAGGCCTCCAATGAGTGAGACGATAGGTTTGACTTGGAGATAGTCAGGGTGAGTCTCAAAAGGACTTGGGAGGTGTTGGGGGTAAGTATGGGAATCAGAAGCAAGGGATCGACCTGAGGGAACTCCAGAGTAAGATCAAAGGTCAGGTCTTCCTCTCCACTCAGGATGCCAAGGGCAACAGGCATACAGAAGCCATCCATGGACTTCAAGATCATCCAGCTGGTGAAGATGCCTCCTGCCAAGTCTGAAACCTGAGCTCAGTCTCCCAGCCCCACATGGTGGAAGGAGAGCACCGATTCCCAATAGTTACATCTGACCGCTACATACATGCTGTGGAACATGAATCTGTTCACACACATGTACACACATACACAGTGAGAAAAAAAGAAGCCATCTGTGTAGGAATTTGTAGAGCAGGTTAACAACATCTAGCACTTTCTGTGACCATGTCAGCCAGTCCTAAGCATCCCCTGGTCAGGTGAAGAGAGAGTTGGACTGGGCCTCACCTCTCATTGGGGCCCTTCCCCTCAGCCTTGCATTACTGTGTTTCCTCCCCCGAGAAGGCTGGTAAGAACTGTTTCCATCCCAGAATCCTCCAGAAGCCTGGTGCCTGGGAAATGTCAATGAGAGCTCCCATGAATGCTGAAAGTGACAAACTCCTTTGTTCTTTGGGGAAATGGGGATTAGCCCCCCTGAGAGGAGGTGTGAGTCAACAGCAGATGACTTTGTGTACAAATGTTGCTCCCCAGTGTCTTTGTCAGGCACAGTGTCTCCCTGTGGTCCAGACCCTCTACTGTGTGCCAGACATTCATGTAAGCCCAAAAGAGTCACTGGTGGGAACTAACTAGTCTGAAGATTTTCCTCCCGTGAATCTGAACTTCTACCCTGAGATGAGAAGCAACCCTTCCCCATGTAACTGTCCCTGGGAAGAATGTTGGTGGGTACCAAGAACCATTTCTCCCGAAGCCTCCACCATTGCTTTCCCTCTGAAGGCCCTTGCTGTTGATTAGAAGTCTCCAGATCTGCCCAGCTCATGTCTCCTGTGACCTGAGCCAGCTGGGGTTCATTTGTGCTGCTTGCCAGCAAAGGAGGCTTAACTACACCTTCCCACATGCCCTTTCCAGGATGAGGGGAGCCCCATGCATGCATATGTGCCATTGTTGTCCAGATGCAGATAAAGACGGGGAGCTGGCATTGCTTGGAGCCCTGAGGGTTTCCTACTGCCAACCTTGTGAGGAATTGAGTACAGGGCACTGGATGGTCCTCGCCTTGATACTAAAGGAGGTGGAGTCTCTCAGAGGTGGTGGCCATAAGGAAAGAGGTTTGGTCCCTGGAGCCCTTGACTGTGACTGTGCCTCCCTGCTTCCCTCTCTCTCAGCTGCATGAATCTGGATGAATTATGCCATGAATCTGGCTTCCATGAATCTGGATCCACAGGCAGCAGGAAGAGAGACACAGGGCCTGGCTTGAGTGTTTGAAACCCCAAAGCCCACCCTCAGTGACACACTTCCTCCAAGGCCACACCCACTCTTACAAAGCCACACCTTCTAATAGTGCCACCCCCTAGTGACCATGCATTCAGATCTGTGAGCCTCTGGGGCCATTCCTATCCAAACTGCCACACTGGAGTAACAAACAGCCGTAGTCTATGTGGGATTCTGATTCAAGGCCATGGTGGGTTCACTGGAAGCTCACTTTCTAGTCATCCTCATGATAAGGCAGTAGAGTGGACACTTTGGGAAACAGCCATTTGATTGGTTAGTGGGTTTTGCTGACAATAGGGAAGAGGATTGTGATCCTTAGCCCTCCATCACACAAGCCCCAGGGCAATGTCGTAGTGATTCCGAATCACCTCTCAGTCCAAATAACAAAAGATCCCTGTGATGTGGACATTGCACAGGCATCCACTTCTCCTCACCCCACTGGGGCTACTCTCAATTTGACAAGTGAGAAAATTGACCCCTAGAAGAAGGACATGCTCCCCTTTCCAATGGGAAGCCTGGAATTCTGTCACATGACTTAAGGCTTTGTCTTCTGTCACTGTTTGAATCTCTGATAAAGGCAATGCATTTGAAGTCCCCAGGGTGGATTTCCTCAGGAGAGACTGACTGTAATGGTTTAGATAAAATGCTACAGGTCCCCAAGTGGCAGCAGGCAGCAGGCCATGAGAACACACCATAGGTCCCCAAGCAGCGGCAGCGGGAGGCTGGTCCAAGACCACAGTGGGCCATGAGGGCCAGTGGATCCCAGGAAGGGAGCTGTGGGGCAGCCAGTTCCTGGAGGAGCCACAGCTACATTGGCAGGTGAGTGACAGAGACAGATAGGCATGCCATGCAGAGTGAGGTTGGATATTTATTTAGTGGATTATGGAGGGAAAAGGGAGGAAGGGGAGAAGAAAGAAGAGCAGAGAGAGAGGCAGAGAGAGAAACAGAGAGGGGGAAGGGGAGAAATGGGGAGAAGGGAGTGAGACAGAAGCTGCCTCTTTGGGAGAGAGATGGGAAGGAAGAGAGCTCAGGACAGAAGCAGAAGGAAGATCTGCCTGCCTCAGCAGTGGACGGGTAGATGGGAGAGGGAGTGGGCGGGGCTTGTCTTTTAAAGGGAAATACAGACCATTACAATCCCATCTCTTTTTATAATAAAAAGGCACAACAGGTTAAAGGAATTGGAGCGGCAGATTCTCAAGACTGCTTTATGCTTATTTGTGGGCGTTGTCTTGGGCGAACCTGAGAAAACTGGGTGCTAGTTACATCCTGGCATAGCTGGTCTCTTTAGGTCACATCCTGGGGTAGCTGGTCTCCTTGTTCCTGTCTGATGTTTGTGGTATGGAAATGCCTGGTCTCTTATACCTGTTTAAAGTATTGACAGAACAGAGGACAAAGTTAAGTTTGGGGAAAAAAAATTAGGACCAGGGAATTGAAAGGGGTGTGTCTGATTTGTTTAAGGTAGATCCTTCAATTTGGCTCCCTGTAACTCACAAGAATTCGTCGGGTTTGTGAAAGCATAAGTTTTAAATAGCAGCAGAATGACTGACAGATATATTTTGTACAATGAAAGTATTTTTAAGACTATGACAGGCAGCATGAGAGAGAAATTTGATAGTGTGCACTTGTCCTCACACCTTTATAACTTGTAGGTATACACCTTAATAACTTGTATTTGTGTTTTCCTGAGAGTGTTTGGTGAGGTTATCCTTTTAAACTGACAAAACCTCTCAGCTGTCAAACTGCATCAGAGATCTTTGAGAATGAAAAAAATTTTACTTGAGGAGTTATTGATTTAAAAACAACAGAGGACTTACTTGGTAGGCACCTAGAGCTACTTCTCAGGGTCCTCAATGGTTGCTGAGGGTCGTATTTGCCTTTTGCTGTTTAGTGCAGGGTCTGCCAGGCTCCAGAAGATCCTGTGGGCTAAGAAATCTGTAGGAAGACAAGCCTACCTTGACCTGAGCAGCTAGACTGTCAGTTCCAGCGATTCCTTCCACTGTCTGGTGATCTTCCGTTTAGATGAAAGGCAGTTTTTCCCAGTGGTCAGTGCTTGGCAGTTGAAGTGAATTGCAGATGGACATTGTTCTGTGCCCATTTGTCTTCTGTCTTCTTTGGGGGAAGTAGTGTTGCTGCTAGGAGCCAATCTCTCTCTTTTTGTTATGAAAAAAGTCTTTTTAATAATTAAATATTTAAATGCCATATTCCCCAGATCTCTGAGCAGTTGAGGGCTGTAGATCAGGTGTAACTACAGTATAGAATCTGCCTAGAGAGTTGAATCCGAGTTTGACTATACTGACAATAGTAGAAAACAGCTTACTATATTTTAAAGCAGGGTTGGATTACATATATCATATTCTACATAAGAGACTTAAAAGCACATACCAGTTTAAAACATGAGACTTATTGCTTTGTGGTCTGGAATGAGATACAATGACTAGACAATTATAACATTTAATAGTAAACATAGTATATTTAAGTTACATGTATGCATACACGCAAACACAGAATAAACAGGAATTGGGTGAAGTGGATCTCTTGGTGGGTCCTACCAAAGGCATGCCACTGCTCAAAACACACATATAACAGAATCAGGCTGGGCAGTGGCAGTGCATGCCTTTAATCCCAGCACTCAGGAGGCAGAGGCAGGTAGATCTCTGTGAGTTCAAGGCCAGCCTGGTCTACAAGAGCTAGTTCCAGGACAGGCACCGAAGCTACAGAGAAACCTTGTCTCAAAAAACCAAAAAACAAACAAACAAAAAATCAGTCCTGCCTGGGGAACCAGGCAGGAAATACCTCAATAAAGATGACAGAACTTGGTCACCTGACCTGACTCTCAGTTAAGATGGTGGTTAAATCACCTGACCTCAGTTAAGATGGTGGTAAGGTCACCTGACCTCAGTCAAAATGGCAGTGGTCACATGTTGTGTGGAAAAGGCATGATTTTCTAAGCCATGGGAGTTTTAAGCATAATAACAAGAGAGACCTAGAGGCATGATCTTCCCTGTTGCCAAGCGGCCACACCACAAGCCACGGTGGGGAGCAAAGGCTGGAATTGAGAGCAGCCTCCTTGTGGATCTGACCAATCTTGTTGGCAGCAGTAGCTGTGGCAGGGACAGTTTAAGGAAAAGTGGAGCTGGTGGGACACTGGTGGATTGAGGGTTTATACCACAGCTGAAAACGTGAAAACCCATGAAAATGGCAGCGAACACCACAAGGCCTATCGAAGGCCTCCTCTCTGCAGCTTGACTGGTTCCAGTCTGGGCAACTCGGAAGCCAGAGAGGCTGGAGGCCACTCTGAGTGATCTCTCACAGCAGGGACCACAGATGAGTGGTTCAAAAGAAAAGAAAAGAAAAGAAAAGAAAAGAAAAGAAAAGAAAAGAAAAGAAAAAAAGGAGAAAGAAAAATCCGAGAACCCTAGGCCCCCAGTCAAATGCACCACACAGCATGTGCAGTGTTAGTGGGAGAACGGACCCCAGGCCATCTGGTTACATTTTTAGCTATGGAAAGCAGTGAAAGGCTCAACTGTAGCGGTGAAAGCTATGGTTGGGGGCTGGAAGGGGAAAACTCACGACCGAAGCTGCCACCGAAGCTGTTGGTGTGCGTAGACGTTGACATTCAGGCAGATGGAACATGTGGTTGTTGTGGAAAAATTACCCAGTTCCAGATCCCAACCCTGGGAGAGGGGTAGGAGAGCCTCCTGAGTCTCAGGCACCAATGTAATGGTAAAAATAAAACGCTGCTGTTCCCTGAGGGGCACAGTGGCAGAAATGCCGCAGGCCCCCGAGTGGCGGCAGTGGGCAGCGGGTCCCGAGATCACGCTGCAGGTCCCTGAGCAATGGCAGGCAGAGGGCCACAAAGGCAGCAGGGTCGCAGACAGGGAGTCACATGGTGGGTGAGAGACCAGGACAGATAGGCACGCCATGCAGAGAAAGTGGGTATTTATTTTGTAGGTTATGGAAGGGAAGGGAAAACGAAGGGGAAGGAGAGAAGGGAGCCGAGAGAGTCAGAGAGAGGGGAAGGGAGGAGTCGGGAGAAGGGTGTGAGAAAGAAGCTGCCTCTTTGGGAGAGAGTTGGGAAGGGAAAAGAGCTCAGGCCAGAAGCAGAAGATCTGCCTGCCTCAGTGGTGGATATGTGGAGGAAGGTTAGAGAGTGGGAAGGGTTAGGGACTGGGAGCCTTGTCTCTTAAAGGTACAGGACAGACCATTACATCAACCTAGTGAACTCTTCTAAAAGTCAGGCCAGTGAAGTTCTTGCCAGGTTCTGGGCAAGCCTAGGAAGTTGGCAAAAGTAAAATGATCCCCCAATTAACATCAGATCTTCTTCCATCTCCGGTAATTTTGTTGGCTAACTCACGCCAGGATTCTCACACACTTTCTCCAACACAGCTGGGGACCAGGAAGTTGGTCAAATTCTTGACCCCCCCTCTCTCCCGCAGGCTAGCTTGTGGCCAATTTGTATACGGCTGGGCACTAGGTTTGGTGATGATATTTCAATCTCAAGGAATTAAACTTGATTTTTCCAAAATGCATGATGTTCATGGTGATTCAAAGGAGGAAGTCCCCATAGAGATGCTAAAAAGGCTCTGACCTAAGCCTGCTTCAGGCTGAGCGCATTTTGACACATTGAATGTGATGGTTGAGCGCTCTTGACTGCATAAGCAAATCTGACAAGACAGCACAGACAGGAAGGCAGGGGGCAGAGCCAGGGCAGTGGGGGGTTTAGATGGATCCACTGGCCACATTGGAGGGCCAGAACCACAGGGAGAAGCTGAGGAGGGCCAACCAGGAGCACGGAGGAAAACCTATAGAATATTCCTTGAGAAGACACTAAGTGAACAACTGAGATGGAATAAAGACACATGGTGTACGTATGGAGAGAGGATTGAAGACAGAGGGGAGAGGTAGGGAGTGGGAGTGAGAGGAGTTGAGGGTTGGGGGCCCTGTGGAACAAAAGAGTAGAAAAAGGGCTTACAAAGGCCTGAAAGCAGTGGGGTGTCAGACTTCCACCAGGTACCACACCTGAACAGCTCCCAAGGCAGGACACCTAGAAACCAGGCAGAATGTGACAGACACCTGTCTCACGAAGTGCTAAAACCATAAGAAGGCCAGGGCCAACTCCAAGGGTCCTATATAAAGGGAGAACAGAAGGATAGAAAGTTAAGACTCAAGGGCAGCCCCTAGCCCACCTCCTTTACATAGCTTCTAGAGCTTTATAGTGTGTGTGGGGGGGATGAGACCATGGATGCATGTGTGTCACTGAACACATGTAGAAGTTGGCGGCTAACTTTTGAGAGTCATTCTCTTTCAACCAGGATTTCAGGGATGAATCATAGCCAGATCTTCAGGCCTGCTCAGCAAGCCCTTCCACTAGCTGCTTCACCCGTCCTGCGTTTTCAAGCCTGTATGAAGGCCCCAGACAGGTGGGATATTAGAGCAGCTAACGTCACAGTGGCAAAGTGCACCTGTCAGCCAAGGGAGACTGAAGGAAACATGCCTGCCTTGATCTGGGCATTGTGTGGAAAAGCATCAGCCTTGCCCGAGAAACCTGGCACCATAGGCTCCTTCCTATGCTTGGAGTTTAAATGAGGGCTGCATATGTGATTTGGAAAACCCCACACGAGAAATTCGCTGGAAGTGGGGCCAGGCTAGGAGCACCCTGGGGTTAGAATATTAGTCCTTGCAGAGAGAGGAAAGCTGGGGGTGAACATGAGCTTACAACCCACAATTACAGGAGCCAGGAGAAAGTGAGCCAGACACCAGCGGATGGAAATATTAGAGGATATTAGACACTGGCCGGGCATTCTCAGACTGGAAGGCCAGTATAGTTAAAGTCCCCAAAACTGCAGATGCTCTTTCGCAAGCTGAAACTTGTGTCAGAATCATTGAAACTTTTTAGTGGTCACAAGTGAAGTTCCTCTCTCTCCCTTCCCCCTTTTCTTTCCCTTCTCTTTCTCCTCCTCCTCTTCTTTCTCTCTTTCTTTTTTCTCTCTCCTTCCCTTTCTCCTTCCCTGCCTCCCTGTCTGTCTCTGACAACGTGCGAAGGCCAGGAGATCCAGACAACTAGTAGCATATAGATCAGACATAAAATCTGGGTCTCCTTCCTACAAAAAGCAGTACTTGTTTCTTGATTTATACTCCGTTTGTTTCTCCAATGCATTTGGTGATAGTGGTGGTGGTGGGTGGGGTGTGTGTGCATGCATACATGCATGTGTGCATTGTATGTGTATGTATCTGTGTACTCACACATGTAGAGGACAGAAGACAACTCGGGTGTTGTTCCTCAGAACCAGTCAGCTTCACTTTGGGGGATGCACCAATAGGCTGGACAGTGAGCCCCAGAGCTCCTCCTGCCTCTGCTTCCCCAGGTCTGGAATCAGTGTGGGTTACCATGCCCAGCTTTTTAAGAATTGGGTTCTAGGGCGTGAACTCGGGACCTCATATTTGCACATCAAGCTCTTTGTCTACTTGCTATCCCCTCCATCTTTCAAATTGACTGTCGAGGGCTGTTTAGACTGAGGGGGCCTTAGCATGGGGAGGTGGTCATGGGCTTGCATAGGGAAGGAAGACAGAGAAGCCCACAGTCCCTATCCTGACTGTGCTGTGCTCGACTCATGAAACCTGGAACCTTCATATTGTTTATCCTCTGAGTTTGACATCAGCCGAGAGAAGAAGTGGAAGGAAGGGTGTGCGTGTGTTGGGGGAGAGGAGCAAGGGAGAGGAAGAGGAGAGAAAGGAATGATAAAAAAGAGGCAGATGCCAATAAAACAAAAATCACATGAAAGAATTCTCGAGAAAACAGAAACTTCAAGGCTGACAGTTTTCAAGGATCTAGAGATTGCATGTCCCACTGCTTGCTCTGTGATGATGCCGCTGAAGCTGCCTGGGATGCATCGTGTCCAGCTGTAGCTGTTAGACCAGTTAAATGTGAGCCTAAGTTCTCCTCTATGAAAGGTGAGCAAGGAGAGGGGCCTGTTTCCAGGCTGGAACTAATGCTGCGGCCTGAATGTTTGTTCCTCACACAATTTGTGTGCTGCTCTCTAATGTGCGGTGTAATACAGACACACCCCCTCTTGTAAATGGGTTACATCCGGGGAAATCCGTGGAAGGGGGAAACACTGTAAGAAGCCTGGCATGGTGATACATGGGTATAACCCCAGCAATTGGGAAACTGGGCCAGAAGGATTGTGAGTTCAACACCAACCTGAGCTAGACAGAGGATTTTTTTTTATATTTATTTATTGATTGATTATGTATACAACATTCTGTCTGCATGCACACCTGAAAAGGGCACCAGATCTCATTACAGATGGTTGTGAGCCACCATGTGGTTGCTGGGAATTGAACTCAGGACCTTTGGAAGAGCAGCCATCTCTCCAGCCCTAGACAGAGGATTTAAAATCAGCTATGGTTATGCAGCAAGACCCATCTCAAGAAAACATAATAATACACACACATACACACACAAGGGTTTACATATGCACAGATGTGTAAAGGTAAAGTCAAAAATGCAATTAACAACCAACCTGCCCAACATTATAGTTTGGTTTAGCCTACCTCATCATCCTCAGAACACCTCCAGGGACCTGCATTTGGGCAAATCCACATAGCACAGAACATACCTTTTAGCAAAATATGGACTGTCTTGAATACTTTAAGTGCTCACATTTAAAGCAGGCTGGCAATTCTGCACAATTCTGTTGTTTTCTCTTGTGATCACGGGGCTGGCTGGAGTCGCCTGCAGTTATGGATGCTCACATACCGCTGGCTGCTGCTGTCTGGCATGGCTAGAGTACTGTATTGTGTATCACTAACTGAGGAAAGATAAAAATTCAGAGCCTAGTAAAAGCGTTATCATACCATTGTAAGCCAGGGAGTCTATAGTGCGGAGAGATGAGATCTTGGGAAATTAGATTGGGGGCTCCATCTGCACTCATGCTTTGTTTTAGACAGGTCTCACTATGTAGCTTTGGTTAGCCTGAAACTTGCCTATGCAAGCCAGGCTGGCTTCACACTTACAAGAGATCTGCCTGTCTCTGTCTCCTAAGTGCTGTGACTAGAGGCAAGCGCCACCATGCCCAGCTAGGGAATAGCGCTCTACTAAGAGGCTCAAGGGTGCTGGTTTATCAGTGCCAGTGGATGAGGACAGCTAGAAGATGGTAGCTGTGAAATGGAGCAGGGTGTCCCAGGCACTGGATCTCGAACCAGGAATGGTAAACTTCTACTTTTGCAAATCTCCCAGTCTACGGTATTTTGTTATAGTCTTAGAACAGACTAAGAGAAACATGGAGACCATGTCTCCATGGCAACCCAGGATATGGATCAACAGAGCCACATAGCAGAAGGAACTTGGGTCTCTCTGTATATCTGTGAGCAAGCCTGGATTGTTTCTCTCATCAGAGGACAGAGAATCCCACAATTGTCTTCTGAGTCACTGCTGGGGCTCTCTGCTCCAGCAGCCTGGCCTTAACTTGGCTCACATGTTAAGGAGAATGACCAGTGGGTCACTCTGCAAGGAATGACTGAAAAAGAGTGCATGCATGCTGTAAAAGTTTGCAAAACTCTGACTTGGCGAGAAGTCTGACAAGTCTTAAAAGGAAAGCATTATTGTCTCCGGAATCATGCTGCAGACTTGTGAGTTTTCTCTGAGTCTTTTTTCTTTATGTGTGTGTGTATGGTGTGTTTGTGTGTGCATATGTGTGTATGTGTGGTGTGTGTGTATGGGTGTGTGTATGTATGGTGGTGTGTGTATGTGTGGTGTATGTGTGTGTATGTATGTATGTATATACATATGTGTATGGGTGTGTGTACAATGGTGTGTGTATGTGTGTATGCATGTGTTTATATGTGTGTGGTGTGTGTGTGTGTGTGTGTGTGTGTGTGTGTGTATTTAGACAAGGTTCTCACAGGCCTGGGCTCACCTATCAGGTTAGGCTGTCAGACCAGAAAATCCTAGGGATTCTCTCATCTGTGTTTCCCCAGTGCTGAGATCACAATCATATGACCATACCCCACATTTACATGGACTCTTGGGATCCAACTCAGGTCCCCACGCTTTTGAGGCAAGTGCTTTGCTGACTGAGCCATCTCCTCAGCTCTGATTTTTCTCTTTTTACTTTCAGCACAGATGGAAACAGGACTCCTTGGTGACTCCCCTGAGAGTTCGTCCCCTTCTGGAGATAACTTATGCTTCCAACAGTCCTGAAGCCTAGCTCCCCTCTGAGAAGTTGAGAGGGAAAATCCTCAACCAGTGGTCTTCCTGTGACCACGTTCGAGGGGAGTTGTCCTGGACATGAGGAGTGCTCTCTCCTCTCCAGGCTTTCCAATCTCTGGCTCTCGCTGTGAGACTGCGGTCTCTGGCTGGGTCCTTGGGACTCTGTTTGGCAGCTGCTTCCCTTCCACAAATGAGATGAATGGAATCACTCAGTAGGCAGACAGCAAACCCTCTCCCATCCATCTGCCCAACAGAAGGCTCAGAAACGACCCACAGATTAGCGCTGCTGTCAGAGAACCCCTGTTAGCATTAGGCAATGGGCAATTCAGGACAAAATGTTGAGAATCAGTAACCATTGAATGCCCAGCGCTAAACTGAACATCTGTATTACCAAGGCTCCGAGAGCAACATGGAGGAGGGGTTGGGAAGCACTGTCTTTCACACATGAGCTTACAACAACAGCGGGTGCCTGCACAGCACAGGGCCACCAACATGCTGTCAGATCTGGGGAAGCGACTCATAAATTTTCACCTCTCCCTGGGAAGCTACAGGTGGTTAATGGTCGCGGGGAGAGAGAAAGTCCTGTCCCTCAGCAGCAGCACGCTGGTAAGCTGCCCTTGTTTGTGTAAATGAGCCACTCACTTCCACACCACTGATGATCCTAATGAAATTCGGTGTAAACACATAAATACACAGGCCATAAAAGTCTGGAGGGCATGCTGACTAGTTTTATGTCAACTTGACATGAACTAGAGTTATCTGAAGTTGAGAAAATGACTCCATAAGATCCAGCTTTCAAAGGCTAGGGAGATGGCTCAGTGGTTAAGAGCACTGTTTCCTTTCCAAAGGACTGGGGTTCAATTCCCAACGCCCACATGGCAACTCACAATTGTCTGTAACTCCTCTTCTAGGAGATCCTTTGCGCTCATACAGACACACCTGCAGGACAAACACCAATGTACAGAAAATAAAAATAAATACATTATAAAAAAAAATCCAGCTTGCAGGGCGGGAGGGGGAAGCCCATTGCGGGTGGGGCCATCCCTGGGCTGCTGGTCCTGGGTTCTATAAGAAAGCAGGCTGAACAAGTCATGGGAAAACCAATAAGTAGCTCCTCTCCGTGGCCTCTGCATCAGCTCCTGCCTCCAGGATCTGCCTTGTTTGAGTTCCTGTCCCGACTTCCTCCATGATGGACTATGATGTGGAGTATAAGCCAAATAAACCCTTGCTCCCCAGGTTGCTTTTGGTCATGGTGTTCATCACAGCAATAGTGACCCTAAGTAGGACAGAGGGGGGGTGTTGGAATAGAGGAAAGGTGGGGGCAGGAAGAGGATAATGGGGGGCTGATCAAGGTATATTATATATACACATATGCACATATATGAAATTGTTGAAGAATAATAAAATAACACAAATGAAAACAAAGAAAACCAGAGCAGGCCAGTGCTGGAGGGGCATCCAGAGAGTCAAATCCAAAAACGCTTTTATTGACAGACTAAGAAACTGAGGCTTAGAAAGAGGGAGATTTCCGGAGAAAAAACTTAATCCTCAGCAAGAACATTTTCTACTAAAGCCCACTTGCTCTCTCTCTATAGATTTGTACCTCTGGCTTCCTTCCCCAGATCACATTCTGGGGACACATGCACACACACACACACACACACACACACACACATGCATACACATGCATGCACACACACATCCCATCCACCATAACTGAAATGTGGTCCTTCAAGACGCTGGCCCTGAAAAAGCAAGGTGTTCTGAATGTGAGAAGGGAAACTGATCCTCCACCCAGGCATCCAGCAGTCAGGCCTCAGGGAGACTGGGCCCCTGATACCAATGTGCCCTACAACACAGCCCTATCACAACAGAGAGCCCAGACCTAGAAAAAGTCTAGCCGCCAGGAGAAGTGAGTCACATTTTATTGTCAGTAAGATTTATGGGAGGCCATTGACTTGGCCTGAACTTCCAGACTGGACCTCAACAGACAACCCAAGATGGAGTCACTTGGGCAAAGATTCCTCATCTCCAAACGGAAGCTCAGCTATTAACTTCTAACATCTGACCTGTGAGAAATGAGGGCATGCAAGCCAGGCCTCCAGGCCAGCCACATTGCAGTAACTCTTAGAAGGAAAGACACCTGATTTCAGCTGCTTTTGCTGTTGTTTTCTAGTAGCAATGGGGATTGAACCCAGAACCTGTACATATGGGGCAAGCACTCGACCTCAGAGCTAGCTCCCCACCCTATCTATCTATCTATCTATCTATCTATCTATCTATCTATCTATCTATCTATCTACCTACCCATCCATCCATCCATCCATCCATCCATCCATCCATCCATCCATCTATCTATCTATCTATCTATCTATCTATCTATCTATCTATCTATCATCTATCTTTCTAGCTATCTATCAATCAATTATCTATCTATCAATCAATTATCTATCTATCTATCTATCTATCTATCTATCTATCTATCTATCTATCATTGAAACAGTCTGGCTACATAGTCCAGGCTGGTTTAACCATTTTACCACGAGGCTAGTTCCCCAGCCCTACCTATTTATGTACTATTGAGACTGTCTGGCTATGTAGTCCAGGCTGGTTTCAAACTGGCAAGCCCTCAGCCTCTGGAGTAGCCGGGGTGACCAGGCTATACCGCCACAGCTGGTAAACAAACCTATTTTTGGTTTTTATTTTTGTTCCATGCTGTTTCTTTGTTCCTGCCAAATGGTCAGCCACGGCAGGACATTTCCCTGTTCTATGGATGGAATGCTGCCTGATTCATGAATCCCTAATAAATGTCAGCTAGTCCTTTAAACTCCATTTGTTGACATTTTGTTGTGTTTCTCTACACGTTGGTAACTTGGGTCACGATCAGGTAGCTTTGAGTCATCAATGTACTCTGTGGTTCTTGGTAAGTTATGAGGGAAGGAGAGGGCTTGGGCCTGGTCATCCTCGCTGCAGAGGGAAGAAACAAATTTAGCCATGGGGTGGATAAGCAGGATCCTGCTTCCAAGGGGTGCTGAAACTCAGAACCCAGTGGAGAAACAGTCATTTTGAGGGTGGGAGTAATAGGGGTTCCGGCTAGGAAGGTTGACATTGTGACTGCGCACCGTAGGCCTGGAGGGTGGACCTTCAGGGACAGGGTGCCCACACAGAAACTTCTCCCTGGAGAATTCCTTTGCAAAGCTCTGGCTGGGCCAGAGAGGCTTGTGTGAGCCTTTGAGCCCCCTTTCAGCGGCGTACCCATTTGGACCGGTGTGCATGAGCCGCCATGTCTGCTTCTCCCGCCTTCCTTCCTCCTCCAGTGTTCACGGCGGTCCCGTGCTGGCACCTTTCTGATACTGCCCTGCCCTTCTAGAGCAAAGTTCTATGCTGTCTTCTTTGTGTGTGGAGAATCACAGCATCTGATGACAGAGCTGCAATTCCTCCCCGACACGATGCTCACGGCAAAGCCGGAGGTGTGTCTGCATCCAGCTCCGCAAGCCCGGCTCTGAGTTCCTTCCATGAGGGTGTGTACAGCTTGATCACAGCTCTGAGTTCCTTCCGTGCTTGTTCACAGGAGCCAATCCCAAAGCCCTCTTGGTAGCTTCCCTGAAGGCAGGGTCGGGATATGGCAGGTGTTAGGATTCAGGCATTATGCTGGTCTGCCCTGTCATCTGGCAGGATGCACCCAGGCAGTACCCTGGTCAGTCCAGGGTCCTAGTCTGTACGCAGATGCAAAAGGTCCCTTTAAAAGACAAGCCGGGGGTACACCCTCTCTCTTCCTTTCTGCTGTTTTGAGGAGGCAGCTTTCCGTCTCTCCCCCACCTCCATATTACCCCCCCCCCTTTCTCCCTTCCCTTTCCTCTACCCTCCGCTCAATAAACTTTGCACTCAAGTTCTATCTGTATGGAGTATTTGTCTCTTGCCCCGTTCCTCACCCGGCATGGGACCTGTTAGGGTCCCAACTCACGCTGTAATCCTTACAGCAGGGACGTGAGAGTTTACCTCCAGAGGATCATACAGGCTGTGCAAGGCTGATAAGAGTTCCCAACTTTGATTCCTTTTCTTTTCTTACCAGAGTCCTGCGGGCACAGCTCCAGGCCACCCCATCCCCACCCCAGGCCTCTCACCCAGCCCCCACATCTCATGCATCCCTTTTCCCACTCTGGCAAGGAACCCTCCTTCCTTCTAGTTTTTGCTGCTTCATCTGGCAGGCTCCTCCAAAGAGTGATGCCCTTAGTCCCACCTCCCTCTCTGCCTCTTCTCTTCCTTCCTTCATGATTCTTCTACCTGTACATTTTTTCTTGTTTCCTTTCCCGATTTCTTCACCTCTCTGTCCCCCAGAAATCCCTCTGTGGTTAAGGAGAGAGAAGGAAGAACACCGCGAGGCAGCTGGAACCACCCAGTAAGTCTCCCCCTTTCTGAAGGACTCTGCATCAGGACTAGAGGTGGCAGTGGCATCTCCTGCTCACCCACAACATCTCTGAAACCAGTTCTTCCTTTCTGGAATGAGTCAGCCTCATTATAAAGCCCAGTGCATATAAATATAGCCAAGTAAGAATAAGGAGAAACATTCTTAAAAAAATGAAGAATGGCCTCACACCTACCGATATTAAAAATAGAACAAAGCCATAGTGATTAAGACAACACAAGAAAAAGATTCATCAATGGAACAGGGGAAAGCAGAAAATGGAAGTAGAAAGAAACAGCAGTTGGGGATGTGTAAAGTTTTTAATCATTGGCTTAAGTGGATTATTTGTTAAACTCATTGAATAACTGCTCCCAGAATGCAAAGTTGCTCTGTAGCTCACTTTTGACAAAAACGGAGCCAAAGCAATCTGACTTACACACGTTGTCTTACTTTCCTATTGCTGTGATAAAACACCATCAGGAAATAAACAATGAGGAAATAAAGGGTTTATTTGGCAGAGGGATAATAGTCCATGATGGCTGAGCCAAGGTGGCAGGTGACTGGAGCAACAGCTGACAGCTCACATCTCAAACTGCAAATGGGAAACAGAGGAGAGAGAGAGAGAGAGAGAGAGAGAGAGAGAGAGAGAGAGAGAGAGAGAGAGAGAGAGAGAGAGAGAGAGAGAGAGAGAACACATTGGAAAACCATCATAGAGCTTTTGAAACCTCAAATCCCTTTGGTGACATATTTCCTCCAGCAAGGTCACACTTCCTAAACCTTCCCAAACAGTGTCACCAACTTGGAACCAAGTATTCAGATGCCCAAGAATATGGGGGATCATCTCATTCAAACCACTACAGTTCACTCCCTGGCCTAAATAGTCTCATGGCCATATCATCAGGCAAAATGCATTTAGTCCAACTTCAAAAACTCCATAATCTTTCATAATCTCAACAAACCAAAGTTCAAATACCTACTGAGACTCAAGGCAATCTCTATACTATAGCCTCCTATAAAATCAAAAAGCAAATTACATATTTCTAACATGCAATGGGACAGAATATACATGACCATTCCAAAAGGGAGGAATGGGGAGATAGTAAGAAAATACAGGACCAACATCCAGCAGGGGAAACTCCAAATCCTGAAGCTCCATGCTGGATTTCAAAGGCCTTAGATGGCTTTGCCCTTCCAACTTTGTTACCTACACAATACATCTCTCTCTTGGGCTGGTCCCCCCCCCCCCATCACTTTTTAAGATTTATTTACTTATGTACACAGTGTTCTGCCTGCATGTTTGCCTGCATACCAGAAGAGGGCACCAGGTCTCATTACAGATGATTGTGAGCTGGGAATTGAACTCAGGTCCTCTGGAAGAGCAGGCAGTGCACTTAACCTCTGAGCCATTTCTCCAGCCCCACAGTTCCACTTTCTCATGCAGCATGCCTTAGCAGATGTCTCGCCCTGGCACTAATATATCTTGGGGTCTCCGATGTAATCCAGGCTTCATTTTCACCACTTCATGCAATGGTCTCTCGGGTCGTCCGTGAAGAGACTTTCCTGACACACGTCTGTCTTCAGGAGCTCTCCATACCCACAGAGGAAGATTCCGTGACCCCTTTACTTTGGTGATCTTAACTCTAAGGCCAGAGCAATGGACGGCACTGCCAAGCTCATCCCAGGCTAGGATGGACCTTGGCCACCTCGAATCATATTTACAAGCAGCTTTTGTTTATTCCTCTCTAGGATCAGAATAACCGTTAGATCTTTTCCTTTCCCAGGCTGGAGGCTTACGTGGGCGGGGTCTAGCACTGAGGGCGCCCCTCCCTCTAGTCCAGTGCAGATTTGGTTCCTTAATGGCACTAATCTGAATAGTTACAACCTCTTTTCCCGCACAAGCCTTAGCTGTAACATTAAGCTTGCTAGAGTCCTTTTTCTCTTCAAACTGTACATTTTGTATTTCTTTCGACCTCCCTGTTGCTCTTTTTCATTGAAAATCTGCTTGAGAATGATTACTTATACCTAGGTGACAGAGTCAATATTAGGCTACCTTGAAATATCTTCCACCAAAGAAATTAGACCATTACTCTTAAATTTGGCCTCAGCTAAGTTTTTAATAAGACATGGGTGAAAGGCAGCCACATCCTTTGCCAAAATATCACAATAAACAGTCTCTAGCCTGGTTACCATTATTGCTCCCCTCTGCAACCTCTTGAGCTGGGCCTCAGTGGTCCTCATTGCACTCAGAGTTGCTGTTCAAGTGTCTGCTTGAATTGCCCATCAAGCCCTATTTAGTGCATTCAACTGCATTTCTCCTAAGACCCAAAGTCGTCCACATTCCTCTGAAAAGCCACGGTCAGGTTGTTCATAGCTACAGCCACTCCCTGACACCAGCTTTTGTCTCAGCTGGCTTTCTATTGCTGTGATAAAATACCGCCACCAAGGCACTTATAAAAGAAAGAGTTTATAGCCATGTGGTGGTGGCACACGCCTTTAATCCCAGACTCGGGAGGCAGAGGCAGGTGGATCTCTGTGAGTTTGAGGCCAGTCTGGTCTACAAGAGCTTTCCAGGACAGACTTCAAAGCTAATAAAACCAAAAAAAAAAAAAAAAAAAAAAAAAAAAAAAAAAAAAAAAAAAAAAAAAAAGGCAGACCTGGCAGGTGCCACCAAATCTTGAATTATAGCAGGAAACAGAGAGTACACTAGAAACAGCATATCTTTAAGCTCCCCAAACCCATCCTCAGTGACATCCTTCCTCCAACAAGGTCACACCTCCTGAGCCTCTCCAAACAACGCCACTAACTGTGGACCCGTGAGTCAAATGCCAGAGTCAGTGGGGGCCAGGGAGTGGAGTGCAGGGGTCTGAGTGGTAAATGTGCAGAGCTCGAAGCCACCCAGGCTGGGGCAAGCCTATGAGGATTGTGGTGGTTTGAATGAAAATGGCTTCCCCAGGTCTGTAGGGAGTGGCACTGAGGAAGTCTGGGCTCACTGGAGCAGATGTGGTGTTGTTGGGGGAAATCTGTGTCTTGTCTCTTTCAGCCGCTTGTGGATCCAGATGTAGAGTTTGCAGCTGCATCTCCAGCACCGTGTCTGCCACCATGCTTCCCGCCGGGATGATAAGAGACTAAGCCTCTGAAAATGTAAGCCACCCCAATTAAACGTTCTCCTTTGTAAGAGTTGCTGTGGTCATGGCGTCTCTTCACAGCAATAGACGCCCTAACTAAGGCAGTGATAAAGAGGCCTTTGAGTCATCCATGATCCTGTAAGTATCCCCAGTGAAACGCATGGGTTTGCTAAATGAGGCTTAGGCGGACGTGTTCGGCTTGTCATCGGTTCCCTGTCTGGGGTGAGTAGACCTTTGCTGACATCTCTTGAGAAAAGTCATGCAACACTCACAAACCAAGAGTCCCACAGATGGTAAGCCCACAGGGGAAATTTCATATTCAAAACATAACAACTGCATGGAAATTAAGATTTCCTCCATGGGCAAAAACACCATTATGAAGTCACAAGCTGTCAACTCCTAGCCTGAGCAAGTGGTTTGATTTTGCCACATCTAAAGGTCTCTTCGCGCTTACAAGAAAAAGAAACAACTATCCAGACACAAATTAACAGGAGCCTCAAATCAGTGCTGAGAGGAGGAGAAATGAGTGTGGGGTCTTTCTTTCTTTCTTTCTTTCTTTCTTTCTTTCTTTCTTTCTTTCTTTCTTCCTTCCTTCCTTCCTTCCTTCCTTCCTTTCTTTTTTTCTTTCTTTCTTTCTTTCTTTCTTTCTTTCTTTCTTCACTTGGTAAAGGCATTTGCCACCAAGTCTGATGACCTGAGTCTGATCACCCGAAACCACATGGTGGGAAAAAAAAGGAACCTCTTCCCACAAGCTTTTCTCTGATCTCTACATGTGTATGCCTACACACACACACATACACACAGACATACACACACACACATATATACACACGTACATACACACATACACACACACACATGCATACACACACACACATTTAAAAATGTAAAAGAAATTTTAAGTCAATTCTGCCTTCAAAAGAAAAAGAAAAACTCGCATGCCCTCTGTGCTGGTGGAGCGATTGTCAACTCGACAGGATCTAGAGTCACCAAGGAGACAGACTTTTGGGCATGTCTGTGAGGGAGTTTCTGGACTGGGTTGAGGTGAGAAGGCACCCTAAGTGTGGGTGGTTCCATGCCATGGGCTGGTGAATGCAGAGGAGAGAGCAAACTGAATGCCAGCATTCACTCTCTGCTTCCCGCCTGTGGGTCCAACATGACCAATGGCTTCACGCTCCTGCCACCATGATTCCCCACCGTGATGGACTGTCTCCTGAACTGTGAACCAACACAAACCCTTCCTTCAGTTGCTTTGGTCAGGCATCTTCTCACAATAACGAGAAATGCACCTTTCTGACCCCGAGGACAACAGAAATGGCTAAGGAACCAACTACAGGAATTATCCACACAGCAGTATAGAGGCAACTTCATAGAAAACATGGCAGTTCTCCATGAACTGCACTGGAATGATCTTCAGGATAAATAAACAGGGGAAATGACTAGGCAAAATGTGTGTGTGGTAAGTCTCTGTGCTATTTTCTTAAAAAGAGCAAATGTTTGCTAGATGCCCGCCGAGGGACTCGTGCATAACGCCGAAGGTCTTCAGTGAGGCGAGCTCCTGGTAAGCAGCGGGGCTGTGAAGAGGAGCAGGCATGCCTGTGAACTTTGAGGATCCCTGGGTACTGTCAACATCATTGTCCTGCGTGCATCCTGGATGGGGCCATGCCTTCCCTGACAAGGTGTCCTAGGTTCAATCCTGTTGCTGTCCAAATGCAACTGTGGCAGGAAGGCTTCTTTGGCCCATGTCTTAGTGTTTCTATTGCTGTGATAAAGGCAGCATGACCAAGAGCAAGTAGGGGAGAAAAGAATTGCGAATGGTGATTGATAAAATAGCGCATCACTTGTTTTACAATTAATTTGTGTGTGCGTGTACACATGCATGCATGTGCGCCAGGAAGCACATGGAGAGGTCAGAGAACAACATGAGAAGTCTGCTCTTCCTTTTCTCCATGAGGGTCCTGGGGGTTCAAACCCAGGCCATCAGCCTGAGGGTCAGAATTTTAAATGGGACCCACCAGCGTGGTTTCTGAGGACTTGACCCATGGCTGCATCCACAAAGGCATCTGTTTCTTCAGTTGGCACAGGGAGTTCCCTGCCATTCTCACCACACCAAGTGGGGCTCAACTCTTACCTGCTGTGTGGTACTAGGTAAGCTACTTACCATCTCTGAACCTGTCTTGTCCTCTACGAACAGGGAGATAGATGGTCAACTGCTCCACAGAGTTACCGGGATAAAGCATTGTCGTGATAAAAACGGAAGCCCAGCTGCCGTGAGTGGGGTTCTTCTCACGTGCCAGTCACTGCACTGAGCTTTCAATGAGCAGCGATTGCTACATCCTACATCACAGAGGGAGAAGCCAAGACTCTGAGAGGGTCAGTCATTTGCACAATGTCAAGCAGTCAGGGTAGTGGCCCAAACAGAACACTTAAAAAAATAAAAACATTTTAATTGACAAATACAGAACACTTTTTAAAATTGATATTTCAATGAACTGACAGTAGAGAACGCCTTTTTAAACGGATGGTCTAATTAACTGACAAAGTTGTAGATATTTGCTCCGTACAGCATGTTTTGAGATATGTGTACATCGTACAGTGGCTATATGGAGCTAGTTGGCATACACATCACCTCACATACATTTTTGGCATACTTTTATGGCAAGATTAATTTACATTTACTGTTTTCGCTATTTTTAAATCCCAGATTTTAACTAAATTTTAAATTACAATACAAAATTAGCAGGTTTCATTATGGCATCTTCATGCTGTTCCTTGTTCATATTCACTTTCCTGGTACCCCCTTCTCTCTGATGCCTCCTCCCCTCTGATGCCCCCTTCTCTCTGATGCCCCCTTCTCTCTGATGCCCCCTCCCCTCTGATACCCCCTCCTCTCTGATGCCCCCTCCCCTCTGATGCCCCCTTCTCTCTGATGCCCCCTCCCCTCTGATACCCCCTCCTCTCTGATGCCCCCTCCCTTGATGCCCCCTTCTCTCTGATGCCCCCTCCTCTCTGATGCCCCCTCCCCTCTGATGCCCCCTCCGCTCTGATGCCTCTTCCCCTCTGATGCCCCCTTCTCTCTGATGCCCCCTCCTCTTTGATGCCCCCTCCTCTCTGATGCCCCTTCCTCTCTGATGCCCCCTCCTCTCTGATGCCTCCTCCTCTCTGATGCCTCCCTCCCCTCTGGTACCTCTTCCTCTCTGATGCCCCCTCCCCTCTGATGCCCCCAATAGTTTCTCTCTGTTTCCATGTCACACACATTCAACTTTTGTTGAAATCCAGACTCTGCATGTGAAGAAAGACAGGCAATGTTTTTCTTGCCTCTTCCTCCCCATCATCTTTTCCTGTTTCCACTTCTCCCCTATCTAGACCTCTCCCCTCCCCACATAGACCCCCTCTACTCTCATGTCCCAAACCATATGCACATACTCACATATATAATCTTTCTGTAAAGTCATATATATATATGCTATGTACACATGTTTAAATGTAGATTCCACATGATAAGAAAACACGTGACATTTATGCTCTCTTAGCAGTCTTCAAGAATGCAGTATTTTAGCGAGTTGGCTCAATAGGTAAAGGGGCTTGCTGCCAAACCTGATAACCTGAGTTTGATTCCCAGAACCCACATGAAAGAAGGAGAGAACAGATCTCCACAGATTGTCCTCTGACCTCTACATGTGTGCCATGGCACATGTATACACACACACACCCCACACGTACACACACCCCATACATACACACACACACACATGCACACACACATATGCAACATAGGCACACAGCATAATATACACACATATATGCACACAAACTAATAAAATGCAAACCCAATTATTACCTATAATCACTATGTCATGCAATAGACCTCTCAAATGTATTCCTTCTCTTTAATAGAAACTTGACCTTTTGGCCAACGTTCTTCAGTCTTCTCAGTCCCTGCCTCAGGCTCCTGAACGCAGTGATCGCAGGCCTGCACCTCCATGCTTGGCTTGAAATCAGTGCTCAGAGTCTGCATATGGATGAGGACTTGCAGCATTTATTTTTCTAGGCCTGGTTTATTTCACGGCCGTACTGTCCTCCGACTTCATCCGTGGAAGGAGTTCTTTCCTCTTTAAGACAGACAGAATTCCACTCCACACGGGCCTTCTCTCCTACCCCTCTTCCTCCTCAGGTGATGGAATCTTAGGTCGATTCCACATCTCGCCTTCTGTGAATGGTACTGCAGTAACCACCGAGTGTAGCTATCTTCTCAACATGCTGACTTTATTTTCTTTCTGTTCAGTAGAGGAATCCCGGGCCCCTTGGTGGCTGTAGTTTTAACTTGCCGAGGAATCTCCCTGCTCTCGCTGTGACTGTGTAATCCGCTTTCCCACCCACCAAGCGCAAGCAAGCATTCCCTGGTCTCTGTGCCCACAGCCTGTGAGACTCCATTGTTCCTCCTCTGGAAGGGTCTCAGGAAACTAAGCAGGCCTTGAACCCGCTATGTAGCTCAACATTAACCTTGAACTTTTGGTCTTCCTGTCTCTACCTCACAAATGTTGGGATTGTGGGCATACACCCTACCTGACTGCTTCGTCCTTTTGAGGATAACTGTTTTGAGGCATGAGGCGGTGTTTAATTTGTGCCCTTTGGTGACTTGTGAAGTTGAGTGTTTTGTCTGCGGTCTTGTTACCATTCATATCTTCTGTTCAGAGCACTTCAGAATACCCTCTAAATGCCGGGTGGTCTTTAGTTTATCCTGGATATTAATGATGTCAACATCCTACGCTGGCCTGCAAGGCGGGTGGGGGAGGGATTTGCAGGCAGGGAGTATGCGACGTGGCCCCAGGAGGCTGAGACAGGAGGTCACTGTGGCCCAGTTATTAGTGTGAAAAATAGAAAAGCCAGTGGAGAAAGGGAGAGAAGGGTAGGGTGAGGGTGAGGGCAGGAGAGGGAAGTGGGGGTAGAGAGAGAGAGAGAGCCCCCGACATAGCCAAATGTTCATCTTGCCTTGCTCTGCCTGCCTGGCAGGATCCAGTTTCTACCTCTAGAGTGGTCAGTCACTTAGGTGAGAACCTGGCCCTGCTATGAGCACCAGGTGTAGACAGCTGGCCCTGTCCTCCAATGCAGGCAAGTGTGAAACCGGCAAAGGCCTGAGAACCCCGGCCTGTCACTGGCGGCTGGCACTAATTGCTTTATTAAGGCAGAGGCCTGTAGGTCAAAGGTACACAGGATTGCAGTTGAGGAGCTGTAAACAGGATCTTCAATTAATCTGCCATTAAGTCCCTGACAGCGGCTGTCAGGACACTAGCGAGTGACAGATGCATTCAGGGAGAGGGGCTTTGTGAGGAGTGGGAGGCTGGGGAAGCTGTGTGGACGTGTGAGTCTCCTCTGTGAGCAGAGTGAAAGGCAGGCGGGCCAGCAGATGAGGAGGAAGGAAGAAAATGACGCCACGCCTACTGTTACTAGCTGTTCGCGGATCCCGCTTGCCCTCAACCCCACATTCCCAGGACTATGCTCCCTGTTCTGCAAGTGGTAACACTGAGGCTGGGAGTCTGCTCTAAGTCAGGACCTCGGTCATGGGGCTGATAAAGCAACAGAGAACTAGAAAGAAGGATAAACACATGTCTGTAATCCCGACATTGAAGGGATGGAGGCAGATGGATCAGGAGTTCAAAGCCATTCTCTGCTATTTTGTGAATTTACGGCCATCCTAGTGCACATCCTACAAGCACCAGGAAATCCCGAAAGATCTAAAGACAAAATAGATAAGATCAGGCAGGGGCTGGGGTGTGTGGCTTGGTCAGCAAGTGCGCTCGCCACATAGACACAAGGACTTGAACTCAGATCCCAGCACCCAGCTGGGCATGGTGGTATGTGGAGACAGAAGAACCCCCAGAGCTCGCTGACCACCAGCCTCGATAAATCAGTGAACTTCACGTTTAGTGGGAGACCCTGTCTCAAAAAATAATAGGTGAGAGAAATAGAAGAAGACACCCGTCATAGTTACTCCTGTCGCAAACTAGACACACCGTGGAAGAGAGAATGTCAGTGGAAGAATTGCCTCCATCAGACTGTTCTTGGGTGTTGATTGACATAGGAGGGCCCAGCCCACAATCCCTAGACAAGTCTGTATGTGTTGTATAAGAAAGGTAGCCAAAATCAAACCTGGAAGCAAGGCGGCGAATAGCATTTCTGCATTGGTCTCTGCACCCGATTCTGAACAGGGAATTCTTTGGCGCCCCCCACCCCCCGCCGTGTGCTCAGGAAGCCACATCCACGCCTTACCACTTATGTCCTCATTTTGTACACTACAGTGGCTTGCTGGCATGCTGCCTGTCTGCTCTTAAGTCTTGGGTTGCCGGAATGAGATCTGCAGTGTGTACAGAGGGATGGACAAGCGTCCCATCTCTCGTGTGTGCTCTCCTTTATGGATATTCCCAAACCGCTGTATGGCCGGATCAAATGTAATCAGTCTAAAAGGGTAACGAATTCATACTCACTTTTTCTGGCTGAGGCCCTCCCCCAGCGCTCTTCCAATCAATGCTTACCAAATGCAGACTCTCGACCCAAAAGGAGCTGAGGACAAGGTCTGATACAGGAAAGGGTTCTCATGATATAGGGGAGTATTTTCCAACAGGGCATGGGGGCAGTGGTGTGGGGGTAGAAGCCTGAGGGGGTGAGGGCATGCTCACAGTTCTGAGAGATTTCTAGATTATAAACTGCCTTTACCTGTCACTGTATGATCCCTGTCACCAGTCTGAAAAGGCTAAGCAATCAACCCAGCATCCTGGTTTTTCTTTTCTGTCAATTTAACACAAGCTAGAGATGCCTGGGAAGAGGAACTTCAATTGAGAAAATACCTCCATTAGATTGCCTGTAGGCGAGTCTATAAGGCATCTTCTTAATTGGTGACTGACGGGGGAGGGCCCAGTCCGTTGTGGGTGAAGCCACCTCTGGGCTGGTGGTCCTAGGTTCTATAAGGAAGAAGGCCGAGCAAGCCATGAGGGGCAAGCCAGTGAGCTGCATCCCTCCATGGCCTCTGCATCACCTCCTGCCTCCAGGTTAACTCCCTGAGTTCCTCTCCTGACTTTCTTCTGTGATGGGCTGAGATGTGGAAGAGCAAGTGAAATTAACCCTTCCTTCCCCACGCTGCTTTTAGTCATGGTGCTTTATCACAGCACCGGGAACTCTAGCTCTGACACCCCGTGTCATACAGCTGCCAGGCAGGGTGTGGCACTCACGCCGGTGTTTGCCGGTGTTTGCCGGTGTCCTACATTTCTTCACAGGGGACAAGCACTTACAGGTACAGTGAGGAGGGCACATGATGGCAAATCTCAACTGGATCAAGAGCAGTCATAGAGACACAACCTGAGTGTATCCGTGAGGGGGTTTCTAGTTTAACTGAGGAGGGATGACACACCCTGAACGGGAGTGGTACCACCATGGGTGGGGATCCAGGACCAAAGAAAAAGGAGAAAACATGTTGGGCGCCAGAATCCACCTGTCTCTCCACTTCTTGTTGATGGATTCAGGTGACCAGCTGCTTTATGCTCCGGCCTCCATGCCACCCCCCGCCTCGTTGCTTTGTGTAGCCCGAACAAACCCTTCCTGCCCTCACCATGATGGACTGTGTCCCCTCACACTGCAAGCCCGAACAAACCCTTCCTTCCTCCAGTTACTTTTGTCAGTGTTTTGTCCAGTGACAAGGAGAGTACCAAGTACAGGCATCTTAGGTAGGTTTTCATGGCTGTGACAGACACCGTGACCAAAAGCAGCCTGGAGAGGAAAGGGTTTCTTTCATCTTACATTTTGTGCTCCATCATCCAGGGAAGTCAGAGCAGGAACCTGGAGGTGGGAGCTGATGCAGAAGTCATGGGGCACTGTGGCTGCTTGTTGGCTTCCTCCCCATGGCTCTCCTAGCCTGCCTTTTGTTTTGCTTCTCTGTAGCTTTGGAACCCTGCTTTTGAATGCAGCAGGATGCCCAGGTAAGAATTTTTCTCTCGGAAGCTAGTTTTAGCAACTCAGGCCTTTTTTTCTGTATAAACAGTTAATTTTCTGGACTATGATCCTATGTTGGTTGAAACCAAGGTGAAGGGTAAATACAAAATATTAGCAATTTGTTAGTTCAGAGCAGAAGATCAGTAGATTCCACCTTCCTGAGTCTGCTGTTAGAGCAGACATACTGCCTCCTGTGTGAGGCTCCTTTCTCATCAGTGAGTTCTGTCAATAAGCAAGTTTGCTGAGGACTATTTTTATGCAGATTTTGGCTGTGGGGACAAAGGGTTTGACTGAGTAAATTCTTTTCACGCCATGGCTTTATGGTGTGGGGGGAGGTATCTGGTTGCCCTACAGGAAATGAGGTTTATACACTGCTGGGAGACTATAGAAGGGAGAAATGCCATGATTTCACAAGATTTTTACAGAATTGAGAATGATTTATCCAAGGGACAGGTGTCCTCACAGCTCTGCAAAAACAGGTTACTCCAAGTGGCACGCACGTATACACTCTCTGTGGATAGCCCAATAGATGTGTCAGCTGTCCGTTTGCTGTATAATACTTGTGGGCTCACCGCATTGACCAACCTTGGGAGATTAGGTTTCCCTCCTAGCTCATAAAACATTCATTTCCCCCAATTCAAATATTTTTCACCCTTTCGAAGGCTTGTTAATACTGAATTTTAAGAAGCATTTAAAAACATTATCCTCTGCCCTGACAGGAGCAGTGATTCATGTATTATTGATTTCTGCTGTTCTCTCTGGAACAGAAGGGATTGCCGTGGTTGAGACCTCAGGAGGGCAGGGCTAGGGAAGTGGAGCACAGGCAGGTCTTCACCCAATCTGGATGTCAGGATGAAACCCAGCCCCGTTTTTGCCCACCAGGCTCCAACTCCTGCCTTTCCTTTCCTTGGTTGAGGTCTCAGATGCAGGAAAGTGAGACTGCCCCGCAGCCGTATGACCCTGGGCCGGCTTCTTTGACCTTTCTAGGTTGCAGCCTATGACCCTGTAAATAGCATCTTGCTGCCTGCACCGGTGGGAGGAATGAATGAGAGGCCGCCTGAAAAAGTCACCATCCCCTACTAGGTCCTAATATATGACCATTTCTTCTTTCTTTACTGGTTCTCCCTCCACTGGAAACCCTGTGCTCTGATGTCACTGGCTGGAGCCTGGGGCAGGACCGGAAGCACACTCATTCTATCACATCAGGGTAGCCTCTGTAATTCCCAAGAACCCACAGGGCAATCCAGCTGTATCCTAAAGCCAGGTTCCTCCAGCCTGCTCTTGACTCTGGTAGCAACTGCCAGCACAGGATGTCTTCCCTTGTCAGCTTCTGCACCAGCCACCAGCCCCAGGGGATCTATTAGCTTCTCAGAACTCACACAAAGCTCAGTAAAGCGGGTTCGTTGTGTGACAGCATTCGCTGGAGAGGCAGAGGAAGGTTAGGCAGCTATGGAGAATGTTAGCTCAGAGTTCCAGGGAATAGGGAGGGAGAGGCTTGGAGTTGGCTCAGCAAAGCCCGGTGGAGGAGTTTGAACATGTGACTTGCTCAGGGAGCTGTAAGAAGTGAGTGAGGAATGTGGAGGCTATACACTTTTGGACACACCTGGGGCTCAGAGTCAGGAGCCCTTGAACAGAGGGACCTGAGAGGGCTGAGACTCCTCCAGACTGACCCGGAGGCTCTTAGGAGCATGTAGCCCCAAATTTCTATATGGTATAGCAGTCGGGTTCTCAAGCCATAGTTCCCCTCCTTAGGTGGTCACGTAGCCTTCCAGACAGGCTGTTGCTACCCTAACAAAGGGTTAAGATGTTATTCTGCTTCTTTGTAATTTGGGGGACGCCTGGGATAGAGATGCTAATTTAGGCCTATATGACAGAGCTAGCATACAGAGCAGGAAGACATGACAGCAGGAATAGGTAGACGTGGACATGACCAGAGACATTCACCTGGTTACCTAGGAAACAGAATGCTAATGAAGTTCCCCCTCAGTTTACCTTTTGGTATAAAGGCTGTTTGGAGAATAAACGAGAGGAATTTTTTCAGAATGTGAACTCAGGATTTCATGAGGGATCACGGAGAATCTCCCTCCCGATAAAGCCATGTGAGTTGGGTCTCTATTCCCATGCCTCCACACGGGTCCAGAGAGATAGTTTATGTTGGGGTTTGGACCCCGACAGGAGCACCCTACTCCTCAGCACCCAGTGAAGACACTTTAGCATGTGTTGCCTAAATCAGAACATATGCAGGAGACTCCTCACAGTGCTGTGCTCAGGATTCATCATCCCAAAGAGGTCAGTGGAGCTGGTGGGGCTCTTTATGCCAGCCCTGAAGTGGTCCCTTGCAATGGGCAGATTGAGGAAGAGGCAAACATGGGCTTGCTCTGATTGGGAGTGTTGAGTCCACAGGGGTCGTGCAAAGATGGGGACAGACCACCAAAATCTAATAAACCAGAAGCAAACTTTATTTCTGGAAAAAAATAAAAAGATATTTTACAAAATGTTTATCAGCTAGCTGAGACCACAGCCAGGCATGGACTTGTGAGTGAAATACAAGGAAGAGCAGGGTGCTTGCTTACCCAGAAAGATCTATGTGGCTAGAATAGCTGTGCAAAGGCCCCGAAGCAGGCTATTATCAGAGCTGAATGGCTTGTGGCCGGCCGTGCACCTTACTATTTTTCTCTGTCTAGTTTAACCTCCTCAGATCTCTGTGGCTTCCTGCTCCTGCCAAGGTACAGGCTGCAGAAGGAAAGCATCAGCCCGAGCATCCAGGAAGCTATTCCTCCCCTCAGCCTCCACAAGAGTCCACAAGGGGTGTCACCACAGCCAGTGTCTAAACAGGCAATTTGAATCTTTTCTGTGGAATGCTTAGATCTGGACACTGATGCTAGCTCAAGCCTTCCCATGACCTAGTAGGTGGGAGGCCATTGCCTGAAAATTCCCTGGGCATTTCAGCAACCAAGACGGCCAAGAAGAGTCAAAGAAAGCAGGACAAAATACACAGGAGGAATACCAAAGACCACACGCTACACACCGCCACTCAGAAAGAGACCTGAACCTGGAAGGGTCACTAGGGCCACCTGACATCAGTGGGCAGTTCCTTGAGCTGGCAACTGTCCTCAGGCAGGTGAAGCCGTGCGAGCCCCTGCTTCACCTACACTCCCTTGGCTGAGTCACTTTCTCTCTGTCATCTGCGCCCACTCGCAGTGACTCACTCATGCCAATTGGCCCAACCTGCCTCCTCATCTTTCTGCAGATTCCAGACCCTGGTGAAGAGGAGGCTCATGGGGACAGGAATGCTAAGCCCAAGCCAGAGGTGCTGCTGCTGAGAGAGAATGAGGGACAGGATCCAAGTGGGGGAGCTCTTGAGACCTTGGAAGCAAAGGCTCATGGGAGTTCACTAAAGGCAGCTGTAATGACTGGAAAGTAGTGTGGTGGCTGCCTGGGGGCCACAGGTGAGAGGTGGTAGGTGCCACTTGTTGTTGGGCTCCTTCTGAGGGTCTCTGGGATTTCTGGGTACAGTCTTCCCTCCTCTCCCCAGTTGCCTGATGTGACAGGACTTTCAGGAATGTGTTGGGTATGTGGAGTCTGCTGGGACAGCAATTGAGAATACAAATTGATGAACTGAAAAGAAAAAAAAAAGAAGACAAGAAGACTTCTTTTCTCCAATCTAGTGTTCACCAAATATTTAAGCTCTGTTCTCCTTCCTCCTGGCAGGGAGGCAATTACATAGCCTGACAGCCAGTCCCAGGAGCCTTGGCTTGAGTTGGAACTAATTACGTATTACTAATAAACATCAAATTAATACTCCTGACCAAATTAAAATTAATTCAGAACAAAGCAGACTTGCTGAAGCAAAACTCCTTCTCTGTTGCACCTCCATGCGATCCCATGAACGTCTGTGTGCCCCAGAAATCTCTGTGTTCATTCAGTTGCGTGACTTATGTATGCTCCCGAAATCTGTCAAACTTTGGGAGTCCCAAGACAAACAGCCAACCCACAGAGACCCTGTTTCGTAACTGATATCTTGCTTGTTCCCATTGCAGCAGATCAACTCTGTCATCAATCACCACACAGTCCTGCCTCACCAAACATTTTATACCTGCTCCGCCTGGGCCTACAGAGCCCACTCGAGTTCCCAGCACAGTCAACTTCCCACTGCTATGGCTGCCTTTGCAGCACATGGCTCTCCCATAACCCTACCTGTCTGTCATCACTCTGTGCTTCCTCGACAAGCATATGAACAAACCTTCTTGGGCAATCTTTCCATATGCTATTTTGGAGTTGATGTCTTTTTTTTTTCCTTTTTCTTTTTAAAGACAGGGACTAATGTAGCCCAGGCTGGCCTTGAGCTCCCTATGTAGCTGAGGATAACCTTGAAAGTTGAGATTACAAATACGTACCACTACTCCTTGTTTATGTGGTACTGGGGACAGAATCCTTGTTCCTTGTCTTCTCGCATGCTAGGCAAGCACTCTGCCAACTGAGCTGTATCCCCAGCCAGGGCTCATGTCTTTTTTTTTTCCTTCCTTGCCCTCTGCATGAACCTCTTTTTGAAATCACCCATCCTTTGGGTGGTTGAATGAAGGCTGGTGGTGACAATTTGTCTGGGAAAGTGAAAATCTATTCCGTCTTTGCCCAGAGTGGTTAGACAATTACGTTGTTGTGTCCCCTGCTTTCTTTCTTGGGAGTCAATAGAAATTGAAGGAGACTGGGGAGTGACCAGAAAGCACCCAAGTACCCTCCCTGGGGCTCCACAGAGGGTGCATTACAGTGAGCAAATTTGTGATAGGGAGGTGGGAAAGACAAAGTACGCGGTGGGGAGATGGGAGAGACAGCCAGGCGGAGTGGTTTGTGCACTATGAAGAGGGATATAGGCAATAGCATGGACACAAGTGAGCTGGTCCCACCCCTCAGTGGGGTGTCACAGGAGAGCAGGCCCCCTGGCACAGGTGTGGGAGTATCGACCCTGATGGTGCAAGCAAACTGTTCCTGCCCCTCACCAGCTACCACACTGTGGGATGGGAGGCCCAGTGAAAACTGGAGCTGACCAGCTCCCCTACCATCCAGGTCCAGATTCAAGGCCTTGGTAGGCCCACCCCAACACCTACCCGTCTATGAGCTGCTGGACCATGTGAAGAGGCCAGTTCTGTGGAACCATAGCTACAGTATCTCCATGACTCTGGGCAACAACAGGACATCTGCGAGAAGTCTCAGTGAGGGTCCAGTATCGATGGTGTAGCAGAAACCAGAGGCTCTGAACCAGACCAATGACTCAATGCAGTGAAAGCTTTTTGGGCCAAGGGTATACTGCTGTGACACAACGCAGCTCCCAATACCACTATGACAAACGAATATGTGATGAGAGGCAGAAGAAACAGAGTAACGGAAGCACAAGTACAATGACAACTGTGCCTGGTATGAGAGAAAGCCGTGATTGAAAGAGCAGCAGGCATTGCCCAGAGGGCCTGGTAAGATTTACTTTTTTATCTTAATTTTTATTTTTTTATTTTCTTTTGCAGAGGAGGTTACAAGGGTGGACGGCGGATAAAGAAGTACTGGGAAATGAGCAGGACTGGGTGCATGATGTGAAATTCCCAAAGAGCCAATAAAAAATTATGTTAAAAAAAAAAAGAAATTGGCCAGGCACTGGTGGCCACATGCCTGTAGTCCCAGCACTTGGGAGGTAGATCAGACAGATCTTTATGAGTTCGAGGCCAGCCTGGTCTATAAAACTAGTTCCAGGACAGCCAGGGCTGCTACACAGAGAAACCTTGTCTTGAAAAACAAAAAACAAGACCACCACAACAAAAGAAATTGAAAGAGGAACTTCTCAAGGGGCCATCTATGGTTAAGGTCTTTGGAGAGAGAGCAAGAGGTATGTTTAGAACTGAGATACCTTGCCCAGCTTCATAGATGAGAATAAGTCCCCAAGGGGGAACGAGAGTGTGGATGGAGAATTTACAGGGCATTCATTCTCGGTAGGCAAGGCTGCACAAGCACTGGATGGGGATACATCTAGCTCTTTTTGCTTAAAAGAGAAACTGAGAGCCATAGATGTGTGACCTATCTATCTGTCATAGAGAAAGTGGCTAGGGACCAGTGACCTGGGTTGGTGAACAGTAATTGTTCCAATTCTAAAGCTGGAGCTAAAGCAGTTTCTTTCCTCTTCGAGTGAGTAGATCACCACGAAACTATAGGATCTGGGTAAAGACGCCTGCCCACCACATCCCAGGGTTACCCACAATCCTCAGTTGGAGTGGGAGCTCAAGCTGCAGCCCTCTTCATCCAAGGTGAAGAAAAGCAGGAGCAGGGAGCAAAGGGGAGGGGGGACAACATTGTCCCAACAGGCTGGAGTCCCCAGAATGCTGAGGGCAGAAGGGGAATTGAGGAGGGCTCACACTCCCATCAGTGGTGGGTATGGCAGGGCACGGCTGTGTGCATGTCCTGGGGCCTTAGGCTTCTGCTCACAGGGACATCTGGATGTGATTATGATAAGCAGAGAACAGAGACTGTGGCCATATGATCTGAGACTGGGATGCTCAAGCAAAAACTGCTCACCAACCCTTTTTAAAAGACGTAACTAGAAGCCAGTTTCATGCTTGCATTCAAACATAGAATTAGCATCTATATTTAAACTGATGCATTTAAACCAGCTAGTTTTGTACTGAGACCTTTAGGCTTTCTATGCTTGTAAAAAATGGGATAAAATTGGGACTAGAGGGATGGCTCAATGGTTAAGAGCACTGACTGCTCTTCCAGAGAACCAAGGTTCAGATCCCAGCACCCATATGGTAGCTCACAACCAGTTCCTGAGGGGATCTGGCCCCTTCTTCTGACCTCCACCAGCTCTAGATATTGGTGTACATACATAAATGCGGGCAAATGCTAAAATGAATAAAATAGAGCAAATCTAAATAAATAAAAATAAAAATGATGGGATAAAGAGTAAAGAAATTTCTTTTCATTATAAAGTGGTAGGCTTTTTCTTTCTTTTTCTTTTCTTTTCTTTTTTTTTTTTTCCTGCAAAAGGACTACACCCTAGAATGGGACCTGCCCTTTTCAAGACCACAGAACTCTTCCATGAGGGTTTCTGAAGTCCATCACTATGTGGGCTCTCAAGATAATCCCTGTGTATTCTCCTGTAGATTCCTTCCTGTACTCACATTGCTAGAAAGGCCTTCAATGGCAGAAGCCAGGTTCCCGCGTCCCTTGATAGCCCACAGCTAAGCGCTAAACCCAGAGCAGAAAGAGAAACATTTTTGGGAGCGTTGCCGTTCAGCACCTTGGACAGAGTCACTTTTTTTTTCCTCCCCATCCTAGGCCATTTCTGTTTCCTGTCTCTCTGATTCTTTTTTGAAGACAGAGTCTTTCTAAGCAACTTAGACAATGGCAATCCTCCTGCTTCAGCCTCCCAGATGCTGTGATTACATTCATGTCACAACACACCCAGTTTCATTTCTGACTTTCTTAAGGATGACTCCCTGAGGACCTCCTCCCCTCCAGACTGCCTTTCTCTTGGGGAGATGGCCTAGGAGGCAAAAGCCAAGCTATGCCGGGTGACATAACCTGGAATGGAAGCACCAATACAGCACCTTCTGATGTGCTCAGGATGAAATACCATGTAAGTCACGCACCCAACAGAGTCACAGTCCCCAGAAGCTGTTGGCACCCTTCTCTATAGGACTGAATCTGGTCTGTAACCATGAAGTTATAGGCTAGCAGCACACTTGACCATGTGTTGCAGAGATAGATAGAGCAAGGGATTAAGCTGGGATTGAGCTAGGCCGTCCCTGGTGTAGTATGATTTGTGGGTAAAGGACACGTGGGGAGAAGGTCAAGGCTGAGGACAGCCATCAGTTGTGGATGTCAAAGACCTTTAGTACACAAAACCGTATTTGTGGGACTAGGGTAAGGGCATCAGCTGAGATCTTAGGGACCATTCAGAGGCGATGTAAGGCAGGTGCAAAGAAAACACACAGATGGGCTGAAGTGTTGGGCTCTGAACAAAGGCTGTGGATCACAACAGGAAGCTAACCTTTGTTGGATGTGTGTTTTGGGAGGAGAGATGGGCATCATTTTAGATAGTGATGCCAGTAGGAGATAGTATGTGGCAGGAGCAAGATAGAATTTTTATCCAGCAACAATCCCGTTAAAGGTCAGGCAATGTTGGTCCAGAGCTGGAATTAGTACACTGGCACTGCCCAGTGATTTAGAAACCTAGTTAGCTGGGTACTGTGTCTTTGCCATGGCCATTGCTCAACAACAGAGACAGAACAATTATTACTCATAAGGCCCACAACGATGCTATTACATCCAAGTCTCTTCTCTTTTTGCATATTCCCCAGCTTTAGGTATCATCTGAAAATCCCTCTAGACCAGTGTTTCCACATACCACTGCTGAGCCTTTTCTGGATGAATGGGTGCATGGCTTCAAGTGGCCATCAGAGCTGGGGTTCTCTCTCTCTCTCTCTCTCTCTCTCTCTCTCTCTCTCTCTCTCTCCTCTCCTCTCCTCTCCTCTCACTCTCCTTAGGTTGGGTTGCCTGGGAAACAGACTGAAGTGAAAATCTACAAGCAGCAAATTTATGTATGATGCTGTTGGCAGCAACTCCAGAGGGTGGGACCCAGGAGAAAAGTGAAGGAGTTGGGATGAGGCAGAAAGGGGTTGAATGGCATGAAGCTTCAACGAGGGACTCAGCTACTCCTGCAGGGAGTGAAACTGTGATGACTCTCCAGATGTCCTTTTCTGGGACAAAGGGATGAATGGCAAATGCAGACTTTCTACAGGAGGTGGGGTGGTCCTGGGGTGGGGGATGACTCTGATTGGCTAAGCCAATCCCAGGACCACACCTAGCTGAGAGTCTTCATCTGCCACCACTCTCCGAAGCAGCTGAAGTAAGAACCTGAAAGAGGTGTCCGTGTCCTGAAGGAGGCACCAGGATGACATTCAATGACACCTCTGAGGTATCAGCAGACTCAAGTGATGTCAGTAGTGGACACACATCAGAATTCCTGATGGGAACATAGTTTAAAACATTGTCTAAAGTCCAGAGAAGTGACTCAGTGGTTGAGAACATCATAATCCGAGTTTGGTTCCTGGCACCAAAGTCAGGTGGCTCACAGTTGCCTGTAACTCCAGTTCCATGTGAATCAGTGTCCTCTTCTGGGCCTCATAGAGCCCCTACACTCATGTGTACATGTGCGCACACATACACACACCAAATATTTTTTAAATGAGGGTAAATCACTGAACTACCAAAGTCAAAGGAGGTGACTGTCCCAAGGATAGAGCAGGCAAGTAGCTAGTAAGATTGGAGCCCCCTGAGAGTGGCAGACTTATTTCCTGGGGGACCATCAAAGAGACACTCACTCCTTGCTTGCCTTGTCCCTGGAACCAACAATGAACCTAACCTGCACCTGGTCTAGAGATAGCACGCACGTGCTGGGAAGAAGGGCTCTTGTGTCACTAAATCTATGCAGAGATGAGCTGGCTTTTGGAAGCCTCTATAGACTTGGCCTTTGTGCTATGTAGCCATGACTTATCCACTGAGAGAATCTCTTGAGTCTTAACTAGCCCTTCATTAACCTTCCACTTGGCCAAGCATAGAATGGAGGCCAGTGAGTTGGAAATGACAGCCTGGCCTCCCCTGGGCTCTGTCCAACCTGGTGGGCCACCTGAGTTGGTAATTACTTGGGCCAAGGCTGGGAACTCTTACAGGCTAATGAACCAATAATCTTTCACTAATAGCAACCTTGGCCACAGAGCCAGCTCTCCCTGTCTCTCTCTTGATTATCTTCTGTGAAGCCAGGGGCAAGATGAAATAATATTGCTAAAATTTCTCTCTCTGTGTCTCCCTCTCTTTTTAATAAAAAAGAGGCCATGTGGGCTGTGATTCAAGAGAAGCAGCAGGCAGAGTGTTCATGACGATGGGGGGGCGTTCGTCATTTGGGGGGGTGTTCATCAGAGAGTCTACTCGCCCCCTCCAGGAAAAACCAGATGCTCCAACCGCATCCTACAGAGGACCTAAGATATTTCTAGAATGTGCTCCTTGGTGGATGTCAAAGCAATTTGGAGGGCTGGCTATTGGCCAACATCACAAGGAGGAGGAGGAGAAGGATCCACTGTCTCTGGCGCCCAGGACTCTCAACAGAACTGAGAGAGGAGCAACAGGGAAGAAAAGAAGGAAATAAAAGCAATAGAATAAAGAAAGGAGGGGAAGAGCAGGTAACAAGATGCAGGGAAGGAAGATGGGATTAGGAATGGGGATAGAGGGGTAAGGGTCACAGAAAGGAAGTCCCAAGCATGGCTAGGGGTCCTGTCACTGAAATAGGACAGATTGTCAGTGACCTGCAAAGGATGTCACAGGAAGCAGGTACTGCTCTTCCAGTTGTTCAGACTCACCCACAGACCACCTGCTAGGACCTCAGTCATCCTAACTAATGGGTGTGAGAGCATCCGGCTCATTTCACAGCACAGATGTGGGCATTAAGACGATTGTATTTGTGAGGGTCTCGACAAGCAACAGAGAGCTCTTCTTACCTTCCACTGAGCCTCTTTTCCTCTCTAGTCCTCTTTGTCCCCATGCACTCCCTACCCACTTCCCAGGGCACTCACACTCTGCTAGCCAACTTTCCCTCATTCTTGTTTGAGATCATTGTTTCAAAAGTGCATGGGAGGTCACATGACCCTGTCCATGACTCCTGAGCTCAGCCCCATATGCATACTTCTCTGACCTTGCCCCCCTTCCCCTGGTTTCATTTTTCATCCATGTAATCATCTCCTGGCAGAGGCCTAATGTCACACAGCTAGCTGTCAACAGATGTGATAGAGTGAGTCCCGGACTCTGTGGGAACTGGCTCTTCTGTGTTGGAATGTCACCTGAGGACTCAAAGCTAAGAATGTAGGTATGAAAAGCCCACAGATCTTAAGGGAAATTATTAGATCTAATAATAATCATAAAAAAATCATCTGGGTAGCAGACATACTTGGGTCCTTCTTGACTCTGACCCCCCATATTTACATCTGGTCTGTGAGCCAAAGAAAACTGGATGTAGATAAAGAAAGAGAGGAGAGTGGGTTTTGTGACTTAGCTACTCTTAGTAAGGGTTGGGCTGGCCTGTTTATCTTTTCCTTCCCAAGCAAGGTCGGGGTGCGCTGATGGCCTGATGCCACCATGGAACTGGAGTATGACAATGACCTGGGATACCCAGAGCTGGGAGAGCAAAGAGGGTGGGACCCAGCTCTTGCTGGAAAAAGTCCAAAGCCAAGGCCACCTGCAGAGGTCTGTGTCTGCTGCTTCAAGGACAGTAGGTGCTGTGCAGGGACAGGTATCCTGAGTAGATTGTAGGGGGGACAATGCCATGTTACCTGAGGACAGGCTCATACAAGGAAAGGTTGGAAGGTGTAAGCTGTGGTGGGGGTCTTCCCTAGCCATGGCAGCCTTGGCAGAAGGCTATGGGGTGACAGTGAAGGACGTAGGAGCAGGAAGCAGGCTTCTGGGGGCTAAGACAGTAGGGCAGTGTGCCACCCAAGGTCACCGACTGGTTATCATATTACTCTTCTTGTCTTCCCCGGAGGATGTATAACACTCAGACATTCCCCAGGGGGTGCTCTAGGCTAGACCACTTCACCTGCTCTCACCCCATTCTACCTCCATCCTCTCTACTCACAGTCCTGCTTTCCAGAGCACCCCCCCCAACACCCCGCTTCTTTCCAGAGCACTCCACCCCGACACCCACTTCTTCAAGACCAGTCTTCTCCCACTCACTCAGTGGCACCCGCCTGTCCCAGCAGCCAGACATCAGTCGTCCCTGGAAATTTAGTCCCCTGGTGGCCCTAGCCAGTGTCTCCTTTAAAAAAGAAGAGAACAGAAAAGAAAAACGTCCTTCTTTGTCTTCACAGAGTGAAAGGACATTGAGAATAAGGATGATTCTCACAGTCCCTTGTTGCTAGGGATGACAAACAAGGTGTAACAGCAACATTAGGAGCCAGCTTCCAATCAGCTTCCCTGAAAGACTCCTCATACGAGTCCTTTATGTCCCATTTTCCTTCCTCCTGATCGGAATCAGATCTGATGAATGGAGGTCTAGTAACTGTTGTTGGTCTGTGAGCTGGCAGTGGAGTAGAAGCTGTGTGTAAGGGTGACGGGGCAGGAGGGGAAAGGCAGGGGTTGATCTTGACTGTCAACTTGATGGGATACAAGTCCTCTAGGAGACAGACCTTGGTAGTGTGGGCTTTTTCAGAGAGGTTTAACCAAAGAAGAAAGACCTACCACAGATATGGTGGCGCCTTCCGATGGGCGGGAAGCCTGGATGGAACAGGAAGGGGAAAGTGAGCGGAGCACTGGTGCTCTCTTTTTGTTTCCTGACTACAGACATAACATAACCAGCTGCCGCCTGCTCTTGTCGCTGCTCCCGTCATGATGGACTTGATTATCAAACTCAAAATAATCCCATCTTTCTTTGAGTGTCTGTAGTAGCTTGAATGAGAATGGCCCCCATAGGCTCATAAATTTGAATGTCAGTCACCAGGGAGTGGTTCTATTAGGAGGACCTTGTGGGAGCAAGTGAGTCATTGGGGGTGGCTTTGAGGTTCAAATGCTCAAGTCAGGCCCAGTCTCTCTGTCTCTCTGTCTCTCTGTCTCTCTGTCTCTGTCTCTCTCTCTCTCTCTCTGTGTCTCTCTCTCCCTCATTTCCTCCCTCTCTCTCTCTTCCTGTTGTCTGTCAATCCAACTCTGGACTCCTTCTCCAGTATCATATCTGCCTGCATGCCGCCATGCTTCCCGCCATGATGATAATGGACTAAATCTCTGAACTCTAAGTCAGCCCCAGTTAAATGTTTTCCTTTACAAGAGTCATGGTGGTTATGGTGTCTCCTCACAGCAATAGAAACCTTAAAGACAGTGGGGTTTTGCCTGATAGATTATTACGGTGAAAAAAAGAAACTGATACAGAATATCTTGAGATTGTGATACTGTGGGATACACAGTAACCTTCTGGGTTCTGGGCTAGTACTTTCACTTTAAATGAGATAGACACAAAAATATATCTTGCTTGTGTATCCATCCCTTTGTGTTCCTAAGGGACATAATCCCTACTCACTCGCAACCACAACCTCCCCAAAACAGTGCCATCAGCTAGGAACCAAGGATCAGAATCCAGGAGCCTGTGGGGGATATTTCTCATTTAAACCACCAAAGGAAGAACCAGTGGACGGGGTAATGGGGGAACTGGCATATTACTGTGTGTGTAATAGGGACCATCAGTCAGTGTCCTGCCTACTGTGTGGGCTATGCCACTGCCAGGTCTTCTGAGTCACTGGTCAACATTCAAGCTCAAATGCATTAAAAATTCATTGACTTTTTTCCTGTTTTTTAAAAATATAATAAATAAATAATCACACAACAGTGGCTGAGAGGAAACGGAAGTGTAACCGCCCCACCTCCAACCCCAATACTCTGAAATCACTGCAGCCCCTACAAAGTGGTCCATGCTGTAATCCCAGTACCTGGGAGCTGAGGCAGGAAGATGGGGCATTCCAGACCAGCCTGGGCTACATTGAGAGGCTTTACTTCAAACAACTGCAGCAGAAAGGAATCAGTTCATCCACCTCTGGCTCTGCCATCTCTTTCTGCTCATGCACCTTGATTTGGCACCAATCCTCTTGCTCCGGCTAGGTCCGCCAGCCCCACATCAGCCTGGGGTCCTCCAGCCCCGCATCAGCCTGGGGCCCCCCAGCCCCGCATCAGCCTGGGGTCCCTTTCCATCTGCATTCCCACCTTCTCAGCACAGTGTCAATCCTACCAACAGATGCAAGGTCGCCTTCCTTTTGGTAGACCTTGAGAAGTCAGGGCAGCTTGGGAAACAGGCAACAGATCTTCCTCCGCCTCCTGGCTCTGGGTCAGGCGCACAGTAGGCCCATTACCGAGCCCCAGTTCCAGACTGACAGGGAGAGGGGATGATTAGTAGGTGGACAGGCTTTATCTGCTGCACCATCACCGCTGGGACCTGTGCAACTTCAGAAAGGCAGCAGGCACTGACTGTTCCCTCAGGTGGAAGCTGCCCGCTGTAAAGAAACAACACAGGTCTGTAGTGCCGAGGGGCTGCTGCGAAGTTTGGCTCCACCTCTGTGAGCTAATGCCAGCAGGGAACTGTACATCTGTTAGCCACAGTTTCCTCTTCTGTAAAGCAGCTCATGTCCGAGTGAAATGCCAGTCCCCATGAAATAGGAAGCAATCATTGCAAAGTACAGCTGAGACCATAGCAAACTGCAGTTCTCTCGTCCTTCTGGGAAGATGCCAGGGAGGCAGCCACTATGGAAAACAATGAAAACTTTCAACAGCATTAAGGATGACTGAAATAATCCACCCTGGGTCTACAGCTATGAGAAATGGGTATCCATATTCACTATAAAGCTCATATGGCAACAAACACGGTACAATTATTGAAATTGACAATCTAAACACCCACCCTCTCATAAATATTTAAAGAAAATACTGTATACTCATAAAATGCAATATTACTTGGTCATAAAAAGTACTTAAGTACCCCCCCAATGGAGATAGGGGTCAAAGTCCTGATACTACAAGGGTAAACTTAGAAAATATTCTAAGGATCCAAAACACAACAACACATAGACTTTAGAAACTTGTTTGCATTCAGTGTCCAGAATAAGCAATGCAGTGAAGAGAGCAAGTAGTCAATCAGGGGTTGTATGTGTGTGTGTGTGTGTGTGCGTGCACATGTGTGTGGGAGTGTGCTCACCTGTGTTTAAATATGGGCTTGATATGAATGTTTGCCTGGGCTTGAATGTGGAGATTTCTTTCCATGTTCTTGATGCATGCCCTCCATTGCCATTCAGTAGAGCTTTGGATCCAGCCACAGAGCTGAGGTTCCCAGATGCTCCTATTTCAATGACCAGCAGGGCCAAGAGGGCATGGCCCATTCATTGCCTGTCCAGCCAGGGTCATGATTGTACATTTGCAGAATCCAGCTGCCTTCTCTACAGTAGACATCATCTAGCAACAAGGATACGGAGGATACACCCAAACCACCCACTAACGCTGTGTCCCTGGGTGTGAGTTTTTGGTACTCATACCTGGGCTGCTGGCACTTAGCAGGCAGAGGTAGGGGACACCCTCACTCTTCTGTGCAACAGAGCAGCCTCTCCCGCACGATGGGGCTCAGCCAGAAATGACTGTGAGGCTGAGAATGTCCTTTATCAAGGGCTGTACCGAAGAGCTCCTGGAGACATAGCAACAGTGTGATAACCAAACAAGAAAGGAAGACCTAGCCGGGAGGGGTGGAGAGCTGTTGGAATTGAACCTCGGAGCAGCTGCTCTGCACAGCGACTGAGGGAGAGTCAGGATGACACACGGAAGTCCCAGAGAGCGAGGTTTGACAGTGTAGGGCAGAGCTGAGATGCTGTTACTAGACACAAATGAGGTGGCTGTTGTGCCTGGCACTGGTTCCTTTCATGTGATGGACACATCCGCTGCCATCTTAGTCATTAGTCCATTGTCACCCAGCTGAGCTAACAGTTGGCTCTGGTCCCACCTGAATCATCCTGGCTTCAAACTGCCGGTCTTTGAAAGCAGCAGGTCTCATATTGAGATGGGGACAGGATTAAGTGTCCGTTTCGCCATTTTGTGGTGGTTGGGGGGAGGGGAACCACCCAGGTCAGCAGAAGTCTTGGAAATAGTAGGACCTTGAAAATCCAAAGAGGTCCCCTGGGAAACTGAGGCATGAGGTGGGAGGTGTCTGTTCAGGCTGCAAACCAGGCATCGTCAAGGTGGCAGAAGAGGACAATGGCTTTCTAAGACCTATGCTTCTCAAAGTTGCAGGGATATTTAATAATAATTCTGTGCTGAGGAAATAGCTCAGCCAGTAAAGTGTTTGGCTTGCAAGGATGAAAAACTGACTTCCATCTCAGAACCCAAATTAAAAAGCCAAGTACAAGGCTGGGCATGGAGGGCATGCCTTCAGTCCCAGCCCTTGGTGGGCAGAGGTATGTGGATCTCTGTGAGGCCAGCCTGGTCTACAGAGTGAATTCCAGGACAGCCAGAGACTCAGTCTCAAAAAACAAAACAAACAAACACCCCCAAACCAAAACAACCCAGGTAGCACAGGCTCCCACTTGCAATCCAATGCTCAGGAGATGGAAACAGGAAGACTCCAGGAAACAGGGAGCACAGGTTAGCCCACCTAGTTTGCTTGGCTCCAGGTCAGTGAAAGACCATGTCTCAAAACAAGAGGTGGATGGTACACTAAGAAAGACACCCGTGGTTACCCTCTGGCCTCCACACATCCCCGTAAACATGGGCGCTTGCACCATCACACACATGTGCACACACAATTCATGTGTGGGGTGTAATGGCACACACCTGTGATCCTAGCATTTGGGATGGGGAGGCAGAGTCAGGAATTCAGAAACTGTCTCAGCTACACAGAAAGTTTGAGGTTTGCCTGGGCTGTGTGAAATGTTGTCAAAAAAATAAAAAATAAAAAGACAAAATTTTAACTTCAAATTACAAAAAAAATTATTCTAGAAAAAAAAAGAGCCATAACTTTAATATGTTTGTCTCTTACAGAGAAAGAAAATCAGCCCCAGGTGATCTTTCTCAAATCGCTTTTCCAACTCTCTCATCTTCTCTAGCTCTGGTGTCTCCATCCCCCTCCACACACCGCGACTGTCTAGTTCTGTATGCTTTGTGTGTCTGCGTCTCTCGCTCTTTTTCCACTGTAATTTTGTGCTTCTTTGAATGCAAATCTGTCACCCCATGCTCTCTTTTTCCAGTTCCGACTGTCCTCTCCTTACAACCTCCAGCTCCTGCTCAGCTGCCACCCCTCCCTGGCTCTCTGAGTCCCCCTTTCCCTCACCTCTGGCCTCTCTCCTCTAATTGGTTGCTCCAGGAACCAGGAGCCCAGCAGCATTTCCATTCTGGCTGTATTTACTGAGAGATACAGACTCCCTATCTTGGTTTTCTGAAAGCAAATGATTGAAACGTTTTTAAAAAAAAAAAAAAAAAATTTCTTGCTCCTCAAAGCTCCTAGAATGAAGCTGGTTTGTGCTCTCATTGTTCTCTATTGATTTATTTTCTCATTCTATGGGCCATACCCTTAACAGGAAAAAAAAATTTCTGTACTCCCCTTTTGTTGTATTTCAGAGACCAGTTGGCCAGGTCGTTTACAGAAGGCTCCAGTGAAGGAGTGGCTGCAGCGCGGTGTATAGAATCCCAGGGTTCATTGCCTCCTTTGCCCCTTGGTTAATCTGACTTTGGTGGAACTGAGCCCTGCTTCAGGTTTAACACATGCCACCCTGAAGCAATCTCGATGGACTCCTCGGTTGTCCCCCAAGATTCCTTGGTCTTCCGGGCAGCCTGGAGAGATGGGTAGAAGATTGAAGGCAAGCCTCAGCCAGCAAATCCTTCACATCTTAGAAGGAGAGCCATTTCCAGCCTGTCAGCGCTCGGAAGGTAAGCCCAGGGCTCTGGAAGCTGCACTTTCTGTCCTTTAGATGCTGTCAGCTTTGCAGCCAGGTGGGCCGTTCCTGTTCAGGGAGTTCACTCTCTCTCTTCGCCCTGGTCCCAGTAAGCTGCTCCTGGCCCTTGCCAAGGGTCTTTATCAACAGTCAGAGGTCACAGAGCCTCCCAACTGGGAGGCTCGGTCAGTTTGTCCATCCGGTAAGAATCCAGCTCTCAGAAAGGGGAAATGATTTCTCTAAAGCACAAAGCTACTTGACAGCTGGTGTCCCCAGACCCTTCAGTGTGTGTGCATGTGTGCGTGCTTTTGTGTGTGTGTGTGTGTGTGTGTATGTGTGTGTGTGTGAAGTACTGTCTTTGCTGGGCCTGGCCTGCCTCCAAGTGGGATGCTTTGTGACCTCTGTGACCTCTGACCCTACCTACCACTTGCTACAAGCCCATGCCTCTACCTCTCTAAGGGTGAGCCTAGAAATACAGGGTATCCTGCTTCATCTTCAGGAAAACCAAGATATTGAAAATGAACTCCATCCTAAAAAAGAGGGAGTTCGGAGAAAACCAACTCCCCTCTTCCTCAGATGAAAACACAGGCAGATGGCGGGAAGAGTTTCCTGGGTTCATTAAACGTGCTTTGGTTCTAAGTTAATTATGAACAAAGGCAGGGGAAGGGAGAGCTGCTCTGCATGGCACAGATCCAGGTAATTGTGGGAAGTCACCTGGGAAGGCTTAGGGGCCCCTTTGCATCTCCTCATGAATGAAGATTCTCTGCTCAGAGGCCTTAAGAGACCTACATCCTGCCAAGCCACCTGACCTCTGCTGACCCCTGAGTGGCTGTGGCACGTGTAGATTGAGACACCATCGTACCTCCTCTTCGAGTCTCCTCTGAGGACACGATCAGAAACTCAGATAAAGATTTCCTGGACACACATACTCTCCATCCCAGCATTTATAATGCTGAAAATAGAAAGCCACCTAGATACCTGCTATAGCAGATCTGACTGTGTGAGTGCCGGCCCAACCAGACAACGACGTTTGTTGTGTGGTGCTTTTGACAGTGAGGTGCTGGCATGAGGGAATGTCTGCTTGTGTGAAATGAGAAAGAAGAAGAAGACACAAAATTGTAGGTAAAGTACCAAGTAATTCCATAAATGGTGTGCGCGCGTGCACACACACACAAACACACACACACAAAACTGACAGCACATTAAATGCTAAAATATTTCTGAGAGGTAAGATCCTAAGAGAGTTTATTTTTCTTTTAATGTACTCTTTCTGTGTTCTCTTAATTTCTGGCAGTGAGCATGTGTTACCCATATAATCAGAAAAAATAATCTTGTCTTTAAATGCCAGCCATAATGAATTTCCAAGTGGGTTTGAATAAATTTTAGACACTGTTTTGGGTTTTTTTCTCCCTTCTTTTTCTTTCTTTCTTTTTTCTTTCATTTCTTATTTTTTTAAAGATTTTATATAGCCCAGGCTGGGTTTTGATTCACTATGTAGTCAAGGGTGACCTTGAACTCCTGATCCTCCTGCCTCTGCCTCTTAGGTGCTGGGATTGGCAGAGTGTACCACCACATCTGGCTTCACAACCTCCTACAAGATGAACCTTATGAAAGTCTGAGCTTCTCTGATGGATGAAGATGGCCAGTGGTTGATTTCTAGAACTCTCCACTGGAGGTGCTTTCAGAAGGAAGCATGGCTGAGAAAAGTGTATGTTCCCACCATGGACGGTGACCTCCTCTGTCATCCCTGGTAACTATAGGGGAGCCGAGGAGAGAGTTGGTTAAGTGAGTTCCTGGAACTACACAGTCTGAGGGTTGGACAAGACCTTGAGGCCCATGAGAGGCCAGGACTGTGCTGACCAGGAAAAAGTCTTGTGGCTCAAGGAAGGACAAGATGTAGCCAAGCCAATGGGTGCAATTTTAGAGCTAGCTGTAACAGGGCCCCAGACCTTAGCAAAACTATCTCCATGATGGGAGTGCCATTCAGGCCATAAACCTCAGCATGTAGACAGCACCACCTGCCTAGACTAAAACAAAGACCTAATCCATCAGAGTCCACAGTTCTGGGAAGTCTCTAAATGTACCAACCTTGCTGTTTAACTTCTGCAGTTCCACTTCTGGCTGTTCTTGTTAACTGAAGTGTTTCATCCCTGAATGTGGTTTGAGAAAGGCTGGGGGCTGCACTGAGATCCCGGAGACACAGGGTAGCTGCCGGTTGTCTAATAAAGACTTTCTATTGACTTAACTCATGTCTGAGCAGTTTTCTCTGGTGAATACCCCCACAACACTGGCCAGGACTATAGCACTAGACCTGTTGGTCTCTGACACTTTCCTCGAATCTCCAGGATCACATAGTGACAGTGGCAGCTGGGAGCAATGGCAGAAGGAGTTGTTGGCCACCCACACTCACTGGCACGGCAACAGGTGGGGACAGAAGTGGAAGAAACATTCACAGAGATTCATGTAGGATGCCCTCCACTGTGCTGAGTATGTTTTATTACCAGTGGTTAATTAAAAAAAAAAATAACTGATATGGCCAATAGCCAGGCAGAATAGAGCCAGGTGGGAAACCAAGCAAAGATACAGGGAAAAGGAAGGCAGGGTCAGGGAGACGCCAGCAGCCGTTGGAGAAGCAAGATGTGAGGTAACAAGCCACGAGCCTCGTGGTAAAATATAAAATAATAGAAATAGGTTAATTTAAGTAATAAGAGCTGGTTAATAGTAAGATATAACTAATAGGCCAAGCGATTATAATTAATATTAAGCCTCTGAGTATTCATTCGGGAACTGGCGGGCGGGAGAGAAACCTCCAGTTACAAGTCACAGACCATGGGAACAGCATGGCAGTCACGGGTCCTTAAGCAAAACAACTCAAATTCTAGTATCAAAAAGTGGGGACCTTCACCCATGACACAGGGGAAATTGAGGTCTCTTTTTGAGATTCTTAGTCCAATGAAAGACTTTAAGATGGGCTCAGACGAAAGCACGAGGTCAACTTTGTTAGAATGTAGACGAGAAACCCAAGGGCAGGAAAACTATGAACGCCTCAAAAGCCATGCTATTTTAACCTAGCTTGGGGATAGACACATGGCTGATGAGCAAACACATGGAGGGGAGGGCTTTAGAGTAAGACTGAGGAAGCCCCAGATGTTGGGGGGAAAGCCCAAAGAGGTAAGAAAAACATGTAAGAAGAAAGGGGGGTCAAAGAGAACAGACTTGCGAGCCTTGAACTGTAAGCTTCTACACTAGCAGAGGGAATTCTGGGAAGAGACAGTCCAGCATCTCACCGAACAAGTACTAAGTCCACTCCTGACTTAGGGTGAGCCAGTCTTCCTAGGGGTGGGCCATTAGTCAAAGAGACGGAGCAGCCTGTCTGGAAAGTTAGGCACTTCCCAGGCCGGAGAGTCTATTCTCTTGACCAGGAACTTTCTGCTCTTCCACTCAGAGAGAAAATGGAGATTATGTTTGGTCCCTGAGGAGTCCTGTCTGGAGATGGTACCCTGTCCATTGGGCCTTTGGCTATTAGATGATGTGGCCAGTCTGTCAAGGAGCGAACACTTCTGGGTGGGTCAGAGTGCTAAACACACTTCCCCGAGTCACTCACACCCTGCCCACTCCTAGAAGGAAGGCAAGACTATCCGGACAAACAGTAGACTACAAAGCCCCTCTGACTCCAGCTGGCTAAACCTTCATCATGAACAAGCACAAGAAGAGGTAACACCAGAGAAGCAGAAACTATAGGGTAAGGCTATGGTGCAGTGGCAACGCCAGGCGTCCTCCAGGACAGCGAGAGGGGCAAGGTGAAGAGGCAGCATAGAGTACCAGCTACGGTACAGTGGCAATGCCAGGCATCCTCCAGGACAGCGAGAGGGGCTAGGTGAGGCGGTAGCTTCGAGCGCCTGCGGTTAAGTGCTTATGCAGGGCACCCCTCCGGAACTCAGCGGAATTCCACTGATGATCTCATTTTAAGCTCCTGCCACAGGAAGGAATATCAATTACTAAGAGTGCTTTCAACTAGCTCTCACCACAGTCCCGGCAGGACACAGCCTTGGCCTTAGCCACCCAAACTTCTCAAAACCATCTGTTTTCCTTGAGAAGACCACTTTAATTTTATAATGGAATTTAAAAAAAAAATCGACTCACGTACTGAATAGTTGCTTTATAGTTTTTTTTTTTTCTCTCAGAATGGGTCAGATGTTGAAGGGAAGATGTCTGTCTCCTACTTAAGGGTAACAAATTGTTCTTTCAACAGCAGTTCAATGTGTGACCCTAGAAACATGTCTGGGCCTGCATGGCTTTGACTTTGGGATAATCTCCCCAGCCATAGGTTAGACTAGCATCCCTATGCTGGTTTTCCCGCAGAAAACTTGGCCCCCCCACCCCAATATCCTCTGAAAGCATGTTGTCACCAGGGAGAAGGTCTACTTTTGCAAAGTGCTGTTCCCAGGCTGGGGTATAGCTCAAGGGTCGAGTGATTGCCTAGCATGCATGTTGCCCTGAGTGCAAAGCCCCATGAAAGAAAGGAATGCTGTTTCCTTGGCCTGTGCCACCTCATGAGGACGGCGTGGCTGTCTGAGTAGACTGTTGTGTTTATTGATGCAAAAAATGAACAAGCTGGGCATTGGTGGCACATGCCTTTAATTCCAGCACTTGAAAGGCAGAGGCAGGAGGATTTCTGTGACTCAAGCCCAACTTGGTCTACACAGAGAGTTCTGGGACAGCCAGAGAAAGAGACCCTGTCTTAAAATAACAACAAACAAACAAACAAATGAACAAATAGATAGATAAATAAATGAGCAAACATAAGAAAATAAAAGTACAGGTATGAGTGATAAGAAATGAAAGTCCTCTACAAGTTAATCCAGTTGGCATCCAAATGAAAAATGTTAGGGCTCTGATGGTGGCAAACCTTTACTTCCAGCTGAGTGTTACATGGACCCAAGTGATGAACTCATCCACTCATGCAGGAGAAGACAGGCTTTGAAGCTCATGATTTCCTCTTTCTTTTTAGCTCTCTGAATTCAGAGCTCACCTTAAAATGTGACCCTATTATCACATTCAATAGAATTTGAACATATTCTTTTGTGTGTGTGTGTGTGTGTGTGCGTGCACATGCGCGCACCCACACATAAATGTATGAGCAGATGAGCATTGGCGTGTGCAGGTGTATGTGTGTGCATTCATGTGAAGGCCAGAATTCAACCTCAGGTGTCATTCCTTTGGGCTGTCCACTGTTATTTTTGAGGCAAGGTCTCTCGTTTTTCTAAAACTCTACAAGTAGGTTAGGCCAGGCTGTCTGGCCAATGAGCCTCAGGGATCTGCTTACCTCTGCCTTCCCAGTGCTAGGGTTACAGATGTGAGCCAGCAAGCCTGGTTTTTACATGGCTGCTGGGGATTGAACTCAGGTCCTCATGATTGCATGATTACAACTTTACTGGTTGAATTACTTCCCCAGCCCCTCTTTGATATCTCCTATCCCCTTGCACAAGAACACTTCATGGGAGCGATAGCAATCATTCCCACTTTGAGAGAACTAAGACACGAGAGTTCACTCAGCCATACACCCAGGAGTGCTGCCCATTCAGTCAATGCCATTCCTGTGGTCCTGTTCTAGACTGAGACCGGCATCCAACATCTCCATGGCGTTCTTAGACAATCCCAGGAACTTGTCACATGTGAAAATCCATCGCTATGGTAAAATTTTACTGAGACAGGATAGTACTTGTGGAACGTGCCTCCTTCCCCCGGTAGCTGTTCAGTTCTGAAGAGTGGGCTGTGGCTGGATTCTGAAGCCCAGGTTAAAGGGGGATTCTAGGGAGATCAAGGCCAATTCAGTGTTAATGGGATCGAGGCTGGTCTGACTCCAACTCCACTTTCCCTGACCTTCCTTTTAGAAAGATGGGTTCAGTTCTGGGCAGTGCATTAACACTCTTCCACAAGGCAGAGCTTGTATGTTGGACACCAGACAAAACACCTCTGGGACAGGCTGCTCAGATGGATATACGAAGTGTGTGTGTGTGTGTGTGTGTGTGTGTCTCAGGGGGTGAATTTTCCTATTGCTGGGAACATGGCCATATGTCTGCTGTGACATGAGGCTGACCTGCCATTATGTGGAGAGAAACCAAGTTCTGCCTGCAGGAGGCTGATCTCTCATCTCCTGAGCCAGTGTCAAGGTTTTGGAGTGGGAGAGAGGCATCTGGGTGACTGCTGATTGCTCCTGAATTTGGACATCAGACTTCCTGGAAGTGAACATCATGAGGGCAATGTGCACTAAGTCAGAGCCTTAGACCATCGAAAACATCACAAACATGAGAAGCTGCACACACTCCAGGCAAACAGTGTACACACGTACAGAACCCAGGAGCAATACGGGCAGCCGCCATCTCCAGGCTGATCCAGGCTAAGGGTCCCTGCAGAGTCGGGGGAATGAGTTGTGAAGGCTAAAAGGGCAGAACCACGTGGGTCGTGGGTCGTATGATCGCTTTCTGGCTCAAGGCCAGATCCGGAAGGGCAGACAAAGGTCCCCGCACCGGGCCTTGCGTCAGAGCCCCTTACAAGCTGTTCTTGTTCACACTCTCAGCATCTATGCAAAAGGCATGGGGGTGATTGCCTCATCCCTCCTGCAGCCATTCGGGAAAGGGGGCAGCTCCACGTTACGTCCATCTGTCCATCTCAGGACACCACCCCATGTCTCTACCGACACCCTCTCCACCTGCCTCTTTCTCCTGGGGTGGGTGATGGATAGAGGGTGTCTCCAGAAAGGGGTCAGCCTGAAGAAACCTCAGTAAATGGTAAACGAGTAAGTGGCAATTGATCAAAACCTTCTTTGGAAAGCAGGGGGCAGGAATGCTCCCGGCTGGCAGTTCTTCCACCTGTACACAGAGCCCGTAGAGGCTGGGTGTGAGCTGTGGAGATGATTTTCCATGAGCCCAGTCCTGTGGGTGCAGAAACTACAGGTGGGAGAGACGGAGAATTGAAGGCTGTAATGAGCACTGGAGGATAGGAGCCCTTGAGTGGGCTCTGGACCACTCAGAGCATATAGAAGGCCATCAGATGTTGACAGTAATGCCCATGGTCCCTACAAAGACAGAGACTTCAGGCAGCTGCCCAGAAGCAAGCTCTCCAAGACTGCTGCAAGTCCTAGCCGCCAGTTTTGTACTCCAGAGCTTCCGCTCCTAGGAAAGCCACCCTTCTGTGGGCTGCGTTTCCTTCATGGCCACCACTTCCCCCATCAAGCCCTCCAGGCAGCAAGAGCCTTACACTTGAAACTTTAGGTGACAGGACTGTCTAGGTTACATCACCCCAAGTACATGTATCTCAAATAAGTGCCAACTGTTGGCATGGAGCCAGGGTAAAGGTGAAGAAAAGTGCCAGAAATGGCTTACAAATAGATATCCTTAGATCCGCAGCAAACAAGAGTGCCTTCCTTGGGTGCATCTTGCAGAGCAATACAGACTCTATGTGCCTTGCATCAGACAATCTGAGGCAGTAGGTCAGCAGATTCAGCCTTCTCACTGGCAAGCCCAGAGCCTGCTCAAGTTCATGGAGAGGTCCTTAGAAGGGAGGAGCTTGTTCAAGATCACTAAGCTCATCTAGGCAGCACACGGAAGGATGGGAAAGCTGAGACGGGGGCAGACAAACTGGGTCCAAGTCCTGGTCAAGCGATGTGACCAGCTGCACTCAGTGTCCCGACCTGAACCACAGAAGCACTGGCAGCCTTGTTGGCAATGGACGGACACTCACAAAAGCAATGCCTTCCATCCTGGAATGCTCACCCCTATCTCCTATAGGGACTAGGTCTTCAAGCCACACATATCTCTTGGCTCTTTCACCGTGTAGGTGAAGGCTATTGATGATGCCTTGGATATCTGTCATCAATGGCTGCATTGAAAAATGACCCACAATTTAGTAAAACAACAAATTTTTATTGCAGCACAGATTTTTTAGTCAGGAATTCAGAAGCAGGAAGAATGAGTGGTTCTGGTCCAGGATCTCTAGTGATGTTTCATAATAAACACTGGCCTAGGGAAGGGGCGAGGGGGTGGCAATGAGATGACTCAGAATGTAAGGGTGCTTCCCATCAAGCTCGATGTCCCGAGTTTAATCCCTGGGCCCCATATTGTGGAAGAAGAGAATGGAGTCCTGCAAGCTCTGATGGCTATACTTCTGCTGTGGCACAGGTAGGCACACACACACACAAACAAATAAACAAATGTAATATTTTTTGATTGGCCTGGGCTGTAAGCCTATGTAAGGCTCGGCTACAGGAGTTGCTTCAAGACAATGTCTTCACACACAATGTTCTTAGGAAAGGCCTCCATTCCTGAAGAGCTTTGAATTCACTCTGTAGACCAGGCTGGCCTCGAACTCACAGAGATCCGCTTGCCTGTGCCTCCTGAGTGCTGGAACTAAAGGTGTGTGCCACTACCACCCTACCTGGCTCCTGTAGGCTTTGCTACCTTCTGGGGGAATATTATCTCCTTATCTCTCTGTTGCCTAGCTTCAGTGTCCCCCAGCACCATGCTGAATTTTCCTTCGGGGTGAGCTTTCAGACACTTAACCTATCGTTACTACAAAATGCCTGAAAAAAGCAACTTAAAGATGGAAGGGTTATTTCATCTTACAGGTCATTTCCTCTTACAGGTCAAGGGTACCAGCTATCATGATAGGGAAGTCCCGGCAGATGACAGCTGTCACATTGCATCCACAGTCGGGAAGCATTGTGAGAGCCAAAGTTAGATTTTAACTTTTAGTGACTCTGCCATAGAGATCCATGAAATAAAAAAGCCTCTGATCTGCAAGCCTCTCGCCCAAGGACGGATAGGTAGTGAGGGGATCAAGGTGACTGTTTATGGGAGACAACACGCCACATGTCTTCACTCCCTAAGCAAGTTTGCTTGACCCATCTGCACCGGATGTGCTTGCTCACACGTGGGTGATGATGGGTTCACAGGCAGGATGCACACTTGTCCCTGATGAGATGCAGGCCAGAGGTACATCAGGATGTATGCTTGCCTCTGATTGGACCTGATGAGAAATCCTTACGCCGCTTCAAACCCTGTCTTGGGGCCACTTTTCTGGGAAACCAGAGATGGGCCTGAGCAGACAGTTCATCAACCTGGCCAGTATTTCATTAAAGCTTGTTCAAATTCGGCTTTAAATTGTGGCATTGGTCTTATTCTCGACCGGTGGGGTTAGCAGCATCCACAATGAATACTGTGCTCAGTCCATGCTCTTATTCTATCCAGCCAGGGCCCCGGCCCCTAGAGTGGTACCGCCCACATTAGTGCATCTTGTGTCTCTAGATCTGTCAAGTTAACAGTATTAACCTTCACGAGGAGAAGCCCAAGAAAGTGCCCCTTGGACCCGGCTTAGCTGTCACTGTCATCTCCCTCCAGCTTGTTCTGTGCCTCTGAATCAGGCCACTAAGTCATCCACACTCACCAAGAGGAGGATCAGGCCACACCTCGTCAGAAGGAGTGCCAGAAAGTGTGGGTTCACTCTCTGAAGCACCGTAACTCCTCCCTGACCTGTGCCTTTGGCTTTTCTTACATAGCCCAGGACTATGTCGAGGACCTTGGCAAGCAGGAGACTGTGCTGGTCAGCTTTTCACTGTTGTGGCAAAATCCCTGAGAAGGCTAAATGAACTGTCAGGGTCCTGCACTCAAGATGGGAGATGTCCTGAGATCAGTCTTGGCCACGGCATTCCATCTTCTACCATGGTGGAGATGATTTATCTCGGCTTAGGAGTTTTGAGGTTTCCAGTCCCTTTCACTTGGCTTTGTTGTTTCTGGGCCTGGGGTGAGGCAGAACATCATGGTTGAAGGGCTTGGCAGCTAGGCAGCAAAGAAAGGGTAGATAGTAAAACTCGCTCTTAGGCTAGGGTATAGCTCCAAGCTGTTCGGCTCTTCTGCAGGAAGCCCAGGGTTCACCCCCTAGCACTGCAGAAATTGAGCGCAGTACTACATGTCAGTAATCCCAACTCTTGGTAAATCATGCACCTTCTTCCAGCAAGATTCCTAAGTGTCTACCGCCTGCCAGCAATGCCACCAATGAGAGATGGAGCCTTCAACCATGTCTTTCTGGAATGTTCCAGGTCCAAACTGTACTGGGAGCCTCTTGGTACTTGCAGGGTTTGTCTAAATGGGAGATAATGTACCCGTTATCTCGAGGAACCTGTCAAGGTCTAGGATAACCGCCAGCAAACATCCCCCAGAGGACACAGCTGATCTGCTCAGGTGAAGAGAGAGCAGAAACACACCCTCGCCACTGGACTAGCTCAGGGCTAATGTCCAAAGCTGGCTGGAGTGTCTGAGCAACAGTGTCCTGGAGACCATCACAGTTGCTACAATATGAAGGGAGGTAAGGCAGAGACAGCCAGAAAGCGTGCACCTGAAACAGAGCGGGCAGTGGGTAGTGGGGGTGTCGAACCTGCTTCCAGTTTCCCTGGGCATTTCCAGGAGTGCTTGCTAGAGGGCATGGTCCTGGGCAGAGCACAGGTGACATATTACCGTCGCTGACACTGGGGAACATTATAGCACTGAGGGAAAGGTAAGTCTGTTAGGGTCCACAGCTGGCAAATGTGACTCCAGGCTGCCTAGCAGCAAACCCCGAGCAAACAACTTCTCAGGACTCTTTCCAGTCTTTTGCAGAGTGGAGAAGTCAGAAAGAGCTTAGGAACCAAGAGTTTAATCTCAGGAAACTCCCGAGGGGCACTTTCATTGGCTGTAGGGCCCTGCACCCTCCCTTGGGAAAAGACTATACAGGAGGCAAATGACGTGGGCAGGCTCAAGTTTTCCCTTGCGTGCTTAGATGTGCTGGGGGAGTTGGTGTCATGGGGCTCTCTGGAGCCCCTCTGGGGCTGCCCACGCCCTCAACAGCTTTAGTAGGGGTGGGTGTTTTGGCTAGAGTTGGCAGCTCCCCCTCCCCCGCACCCTACAAGCTGGCTCTGAACAGAAATAAAACCTGTCACTCACTCCAGAGGGGCTCTCATGCTCCCCTGTGAGTCAGTGCTGCACGTGCGAGCCCAGAATATGTTGGGGGGACAGATGGCGGGGAGAGGGGAGGGAACCAAACTAGGCTGGGTGCAAACTGGCAAAGCCAAGGATTGCGTGGGAGAAGAAACCAACAAAAGGAAGGTTCAGCCCTGCCTCCCCTGTCACCCACTCCATGACCATAAAGAGTTCTTTGTGTCTTCAGCGTCTTCATCTGTAAAATGGGGCTGTCATGAAGAAAGGCAGCAATGCACATGGCCGCCAGCTCGGCTCTGGAGACTGTCTATCTGAGCTAACCCTGGCTCTAGTTACCTGACTGAGCCAGGGCAGGTCACCTGAAATCTGAAGTCTCAGTCCCCTCACTTTTAAAGCAGACAGTTGTGGAGACTCAATATGCTGACCTACATTAAATGGGCAGAACACAGTATATGTCCAAGTGCAGACACTATAGGTCAGAGACCCTGGGGACCATGCCTGTCATTCTGTTGTGCTCAGTGGCCTTTTGGGTATGCACCTGCCAAGGTTTCCAGCAGCATGGTGCTGGAGACATTTGAGAAGAAGAGAAAGACATTAGCCTTTCTTGAACCCTTGGTGTCAGGCCACCATTCTAGGTATTTTCATTCCAAGTGTAACAGGGCTCCAGACCTAGCACAACTGACTCCATGATAGACGTGCCATTCAGGCTGCAAAACTCAGCAGGTAGACAGACAGCGCGGTCCGCCAGAATGAAACAAAGACTTGATCCATCAAAGCCCATAGTTCTGGGAAAGTCTCTAAATGTACTGATCTTGCTTTTAGGTATCTGTAGCTCCGTTTCTGGATAACTATTCCTGCTACTTGATGCATATCATCCCAGGATGTGGTTTCTGTGCTTAAAAGCTCACCCTGAGAGAGGCTCAGGACCACACTGGGGTCCCAAACGCCAGCTGACTAATAAAGACTTTCTGTCAGCTTGAACACATCCAAGCAGTCTTCTCTGGTGGACACTGCCTAACACAAGCGCTGCTTCTGTCAGCTCCTTCCTTTCTCTCTGGCCTTGTGTCCGTTCCGCGCCCTTTTCCAAGGAAGGTCTCTTGCCTCATTTCTCTGAAAGACTGATTAGTTGGACAAACTTCAACTGAGGTCTTTCTTAATGGTGAAATCCTGGGAGCCTTAATGACTTTCCAGGAAGGCAGTAAGGTTGGAAAGCAGGACAAAGAGACCATAGCCCAGACAGACCTCAAGAGGTGCAGGGCTCCCCTTACCATAAAAGCAGATAGATGTAGTCGTAGGCGCAGGAGAGAATTGGCTCTACTGGGTTTCAGGGCACTGCTTCCCAGTGCTAGCTGTCCCTCAGAGTCGTAAGGGAGTTTAAAAGGTGTGCAGACCTGGGATCTACCAAGTATACCTGGGATGTGGGAGGCATCAAGAGTTGTCCTTGTCCCCCCATGATGCTCACGCACCTTCTGCAGGGCCTGAGAGCTGGAGATCTGGAACCGCAAGAGTTTGCTGTGCTTGAGACAGGCTCTCACTTAGCCAGGTTAGCCTTGAACTTGCTATTCTTGTTAGGGGATATTTCCTCACACTGTGAACCCTGAGTTTGTTTTTTGTTAATTAAATAAGATTAACCTTGGGTCAGGAGGGGGCTGTGTTAGCAATTACCTGACAGAAAGTAATCATAGAGCATCAGAGGGCATCGGGAAGAGATAAAGAAACACATCAGAAGTAGTAGGGAGGGGCTTTTGAGTGGCTTGATTTTTTTGTTTTGTTTTGCTTTGTTTTTTCTGGTTTTGGCTGAAGGATGGGCTTTTGGGAGATGATAGCAAGGAGATGAGGTTAGCTAGGTACTATTCAACCTCTCTGAGCTGGCAGGTTCTCACCCCAGTCTTTGAGTCTTGAGTTTCATTTAAATATAGAAGGAGAGAGATTTAATTAAGCTACCTTCAGCAGCAGTGGCAGAGCCAGTGCCTGTGGGAAAAGAATTCCCGCCAGGTTGCAGCCTGAGCAACCAGATTGCTGGTAACCGCGGCGTCGCAATTGCTGGCTGAAATAACAGTAGATTAAAACAGGGCCACTGTGCCAAAGATAAAACAACATCCTTTTGTCTCAGGCTCCCAAGTGCTGAGTACAGGAGTGTGTCAACACAGCCAACTTGAGCCACGTTTCTGTTTGTTTGTTTGTTTGTTTGTTTGTTTGTTTGTTTTGAGACAGGGCTTCTTTGTGTAGCAGCCCTAGCTGTCCTGGAGCTCACTCCACTTCGTAGACCAAGCTGACCTCGTCCTCACAGAGATCCACCTGCCTCTGCCTCCTGAGTGCTGGGATTCAAGGCAAGCGCCACCACTGGTTCTTAACCCTCAGAACACTTAAGAAGTATCAACAGGTCTTGCTTTATTTATTTATTTATTTGTTTGTTTATTTATTTTGTATACAATATTCTGTCTATGTGTATTCCTGCAGGCCAGAAGAGGGCATCAGACCTCATTACAGATGGTTGTGAGCCACCATGTGTTTGCTGGGAAGAGCAGGCATTGCTCTTAACCGCTGAGCCATCTCTCCAGCCCCAGGTCTTGTTGTTTTTAGGGCCCACCTGGCTCTTCTCATTCAGCAGGTCTGTGGATTGGCCAAAGGCTGCCCTTTCTTAGAAAGATTTGTTTCGTTTTTATTTCTAATTATTTCTACTGGGTATATGTGATGTGTTTTTCTATATGTCCTTGTGTAAGAGTGCAGTGGTACCCACAGAGACCAGAAAAGGGTGTTGATCGGTTGGAGCTGGAGCTACAAGGGGTTGTGAGCTGCTAGCTGTGGATGTGGAAACCAAAGAGTCCTCTGAGAAGAGGTACACTTTCTTAACCACTGCGCCCTCTCTTCAGCCCCGACAGGTTGCGTTTCTAACAAATCTCCAAATGCTGCTGATGCAGATGCTTGCTGGAACAACAGTGTGGGGAAAAAAACAAAGACACTGCTCACAGAAGGACCATCAGCTTAACTATGCGTGCTCTTTGGGTCAAAACCAGCCTGTTCTTGTAAATAAAATTTGATTGAAAGTCAGCCACTCCACGTGCAAACTAGCTAAGGCCGCCATCAGAACGACAAGAGTTAGGCAAACAGAGACCACGTGCCTCGCATAGCCTAAAATGCTTCCTGCCTGGCTCTCTTTAGAAAATCCCTGACTCCAGTTTTAAGGGGCCTGGATAGGCAGGGAGAGCAGGATCCTGCATTCCTGAGTGACTGCCTGAAATCATGCTTTCCTAATGCCCCGTGATGTCATATGAGGCAGAAGTACCCATCATCATTGTTTAATCCACTGCACGGGGTCCTCTGCTTCTAATGTATTCTAAATCATGGCTCTAGTACACCCTGGCTATCCTTATGGCCTTTTGAACCGCTTCCCCATCTGTAAAATACGCTATACATCAATCTGGCCAGTTACTGGAAGAATAAAATACTCTATGAAGCCCTGAGTCATCAGATCTTAGGTCCCTCATGACCACAGTTGAGGGGTGCTGTGTGAACTCTTCCTGAGGAGGCAGGTATAAATGTTTGCATCCCCCTCCAGACAGGGCTCCATTGACAAACTCAAGTTCAGATTCTACTCAAGTTCAGATTCTACTCAAGGTGAACCAAAGTGTTCACTAGGCTTGCCTCCAGGAGCACGGGCACAGCACCAGCAAGTCTCAGCCCAGCATGGATAACGACTTCCCCATCGATGAGGCTCCCAGATGACCTCTCACACCCTGTATTTTCTCACACCTTCTGAGATAACAAGACTAAGTGTAGCTGGGGCAAGATCGTGTTCAGCCATCAGGGAGTGGCGGGAGGGTAGGCTGAACCCTCAAGTGAGGGCTGGTGACTCTACCCACTAACTCTATGAAGGAGCATCAGGAGACTTGCCTCATCTTGGGGATCTCATGTGAATCCTCATGGCTACTCTGATGTAGACGGGAATAGTTGTTACGCTAGGGGCAGGCAGTATTCCCCAACAAGGAAAAGACTTGTTTCTGCCCCACTCCACTCCCTACCGCCCCCCCCCCCCAAGAACTCCCAGTTGGTTCAGGAAAAGCAGGTCACAATCTGGCACACAGCAGAAAAAGTTGCTGAAGGTACTAGGTGTGTGTTTTTTCTTGAAGCACACTCCAACGCCACCCCCACTCCTGAAACAAATGAACTGCTTTCTCTGTCTTGGCGGCTGTCACCAGCTGTTCACTTACAGACGCGTCCTCCTCGGCTCCAGCGAGCCAGTCTGGGAACAGATTTAAAATAATCTCTCCAGGTAGGGAACCCTCTGACTAGGCTCAAGACTAAGGAAAGCAGTGTAAGAGGCTGCCCACAGCCAGGAGGGTGCTACGTGAGAGCCCTACGTGCCAAGGCCAGTAATTACACAGCTTCTGTTTGACTCCACTTACTGCCGGCTCTGGAGTGGGGCTGCCTCTCCCTCCTGCTGGTGGAGAGAGGGTTGTTTGGTCAAAAGTGCTTTTTGATCATCTGCTGCGTGTCAAATACTGCGCGGAGGAGCCGGGGCTGGGGAGAACGCAGGAGACTCAGACCCAGAAATACCATCGCCAGCTGTGCCATGAAGGACTCGGCTGGAAGGAAGCCAAGAGGCATCAGGTTTGCGGGCTCAGAGGTAAAACAGCGTGATGCCGCACATCTGTAACCCCAGCCTCGGGAAGAGAGGAGGGAAGATTTCAAGGTCAAGACCAGCCTGGACTATCTCATGAGACCCTATGGAAGACGAACAGGCAGCTGCAGTGGTCCATCCTTGTCATCCCAGCACTTGGGAGCGGCAGACTGAATCAGGAGCTCAGGGTTACCCTTAGACACACAGCGAGTTTGAAGCTAGCCTGTGCTTTATAAATCACTGTTGCCAAAAAACAAAACCAGGGGCTAAGGAGATAGTGATCAATAATGTGTTCATTGTGTAAGCATGAAGACTTGAGTTTGACACTCAGAACCCGCATAGAAAACTAGGCCTTGTCACACATTCACTTGTAACCCCAGCACGGGGAGACAGGTACGTCCCTGGGGTTCAATGGCCAGACTGTCTAGTCTAATCCTTTAACCCCAGGTCTCAAAAATCTCCTGAGCTGTCAGGAACTGTTCAGATAGCTCCTGAGGAACAGTAAGCTAGGTTAGCCCCTGGATCTCTACATGTACTTGCTTAGTCAGCACCTGCAAGTACATGGGTATACTTGGGCAGTGCAGGCAAGCGCACGCACACACATACACACACACACACACACTTACACACACACACATTCGCACAAACCAAAATAATAACGGAACTATAAAGGCTTAGGAGTACCTCTGGGCCCAGAATCTTTGTTCTGAATCAGGCGTGTCCTGGCCTGTTCAGCTTTCTATCATTCTGAATGTGAACTTTGTAAAAAAGACAAAAAATGGATATTTCACATGACTGAGCCCTCCTAGATTCAGAACAAGAGCTTAATAGAATCAAACTATGTGGGAAACATTTTATTATCTTTTAAAATTTTTATATTGTGTGTATGTGTGTGTGTATGCGTGTGTGTGTATGTGTGTGTATGCATCTGTGTGTGTTTGCGTGTGTGTATGTGTGTGTGTATGCGTGTGTGTGTATGTGTGTGTATGCATCTGTGTGTGTTTGCGTGTGTGTATGTGTGTGTGTATGCGTGTGTGTGTATGTGTGTGTATGCATCTGTGTGTGTGTGTATGCGTATGTGTGTGTGTATGCACATGCCACAGCACACACGTGGAAGTCAGAGGACAACTTTGTGGTGCTGGTTCTCCCTTTCCATCTCTTCAGGGGCTCCAGGCTCTGAACTCAGGTCACAGGCTCGCTGGCGAGCACTTTTACATACCAAGCCACCTCAACGACCCTCGGTTTTCTTTACTGGCCAGTGAGTACATGATATCCATGTGTGAGTGCTCTTCTCGGGGCTGACTCAACTGTCAAACGTTTATGAGGCAGATGCAGTGACTGTCTCCATGTCACAGCTGAGGAAACCAAGGCCCAGCCATTCTCTTCCTTGAGGATACCGCATTGGTGCCTCCCAAACCTGTCTCCATAATCTGCATTGAAGTATAAAGAACAACCATGAGCTGATAAGAAGCCTACAGCCCGAAGGGGCTAAGGTCACCCCTGCGGCCTGGCAGTAGTGGCACACACCAGCACTCGGGAGGAAGAGGCAAGTGGATCTCTATGAGTTCGAGTCCAGCCTGGTCCACAGAGCAAATTCTAGTAGTGAAGGCTACACTGAGAAACCCTGTCTCAGCGGGGTGGGGGTAGGGGTTTGAGGTCACTCTTGATTGTCCCCCAGCTGAATAAGCATTTGCTTTCTGCTTTATTTTTGTTTTGAGACACTGGTGTCGGGGGTTCTTCTATCTGTGTGTTGCTTTTCTTGGTTAAAGAATAAAGAAACTGCCTTGGCCTGATGATAGGGCAGAACTTAGGTAGGTGAGGAAGACAGAACTGAATGCTGGGAGAAGGAAAGAGTCAGAAAGATTCCATGGATCCACTGCCAGAGATAGACATGCTGGAACTTTACTGGTAGGCCATGACCTCATGGTGATACACAGATTAATAGAAATGGGTTAAATTAAGATGTAAGAGTTAGCCAATAAGAAGTTAGAGCTAATGGGCCAAACAGTGATTTAATTAATACAATTTCTGTGTGGTTATTTTGGTTCTGGGTGGCTGGGACAAACAAGTGGCCCCTCCTTCTACAAGACACCATCACCTTGAACTGATTTGAACCTCCAAACCCCATCCTCCACCTTCTGTGTGTTGGGATAACAGCCACCCACAACCACAGCAGGTTTATAAGGTGCTGGAAATCAACCCAAGACGTCTTGTATGCTAGGCAAGCTCTCACAATGGAGCTATAGTCCCATGTCCTGGATTTGTTCTGAATTTTACAGATATGGTCTGAGATCCACAGGAGACAGGGAGTTGGCACCCATACCCACACCCACCCTTCCACCCACACATTATCTGGCTAACTGTCCCCTCATTTGCCTGCTTAACGTCAACCTGAGGGTATTCCTTAACAGCCCTCTCCTTGAGGTTGGGGTCCCCCAAAACAATCTGCTGAATGCCAGGATGGACACCCCCTTCTTGGTGTGCTTTGCTCTGCTCTCTGTCCAGGATGTCTGTGATGGTTCCACCCACACTGCATCCTTATGTGTCCTCTCTGTTTTCATTGTGTGAGCTTGGAAGGGAACTAACCTGTATCTTTGTATAGGAGTTCCTTGATTACGATAGATCCTCCTCTGGGCAAAACTTCAAATGTCTGACCCTTCCTGTAGCCTCATCCATCACTGTCATCTTCAGCTGCCCAGGGGTGTTCCTGTTTAACCTGGTTTCTTAGCCACCATCCTGTGGGCTCCCATATCTGGGTAGGAAGCTGTCAGAAGAGAAAAGGGAAGCTAATGACTCAGATGCACCCAGGTATCAGCCATCTGAGAGCCATCTGAAACCACGCTAAGCAGAGAGAGTATGTTGGGCAGGCAGGCAGAACCTACAGAAGGGCAGTTTGAAGACACAACCTCCAAGAACCTTTTCTGAGCCTGGTCCAGTGAAGGGTAGAGGAGGAGGTTGGATAGGGGACAGAGGTTCTAAGCATCAGCAGAGGCAGCAGTAGAGGCAACTGTAGCTTTTCCCACTGAGGAGCACAGACATACTTAGTGATAAACCATCACAAAGACATTTGCATTCTTTTTCATGACAGAGCAACCTGGCTGGGAGACAGACATACATATCCAACATTAGTGCTCAGGACTCAAAGCCTGACATCTGCAGAGGCTTCTGGGAAGAGGCAGGCTGCAAAATAAATGAAATGTCTTGACAGGTCAAGAAGAAGGTGAACATAAACCCAGGCAAAAGAAAGAAGCTTGTTCATGTGTTCTTCCACTCAAGAAGTGTTTCTTGTGGCGCTAAGGATGCTTGCCTAGCATGCAGAAAGCCCTAGGTTCAATTCCCAGTATCGTATTGTTGTAGAATATTAGTTAGGGATATGCTACGTTTTTTATGCTGTGGAACATTTGTTTAATGATACAAAGATGTGTTACATTCTTTTATGTTGTATTTCTTTAACTCTGTGAAGCTGTGTTACTTTGCTTGTCTAAAAGACCTGATTGACCTAATAAAGAGCTAAATGGCCAATAGCAAGGCAAGAGAAAGGATAGGTGGGACTGGCAGACAGAAAGAGTAAATTGAAGAAGAAATCTAGGAAGAGACGATCAGGGAGTGAGAGAAGGAGAGGAGGACACCAGGGACTAGCTACACAGCAAGTAATGGAGTAAGAAGTGAAAAGAGGTATATAGAATAGAGGAAGATAAAATCCCAAAGGCAAAACATAGATGGGATAATTTAAGTTAAGAGAAACTGGCTAGAAACAAGCCAAACTAAGGCCAAGCATTCATAATAATAAGCCTCTGAGTGATTTATTTGGGAGCTGGGTGGTGGGCCCCCAAAGAGCTAGGAATAAAAGATTAAAAATCAACAACCAACTACACTGTGTGGACTGGATATGGTCGATGCACATCTGTAATCCCAGCACATAGGAGAAGGAGACAAGAGGACCAGAAGGTCAGGGCCATTCTCTTATAGATAGTGAGACTGTCTTACACACAAAAACAAGTGTTTCTTGATCTTGACCTGGCAGGTTTTCTAGGCACACAAAGATGAACAGAAAGAAGCCTCTCTCAGGAGCGAAGTGGGAAGGTGAGGCAAGCAGAGTGTCGAGGATTGATGGGGGAGAGTCTTCTGTTTTGTGTTAATTTCATTGGTTAATTAATAAACTGCTTGGCCCTCTGATAGGGTAGAATTTAGATAGGCGGAGTAAACAGAACAGAATGCTGGGAGAAAGAAGCCGAGTCAGGGGGTCGCCATGATTCTCCCACTCCAGACAGATGCAGGTTAAGATCTTTCCTGGTAAGCCAGCTCGTGGTGCTACACAGAATATTAGAAATGGGTTAGATCAATATGTAAGAGCTAGCCAATAAGAGGTTAAAACTAATGGGCCAAGCAGTGTTTGAAAAAATACAGTTTCCGTGTAATTATTTCGGGTAAAGTCATGCAGGCGGCCAGGTGCCAGGGACACAGCCCCGCCGCTCGTATTACAACAGAGGATGTAAAGCGAGGAGGCAGTCGCCATCAGATGATACCCCTGCCCTCTGGTATGACTGAGAGAGCAGGTATGTCTCTACAGTCTACGGTTTGTCCCTTCAGGACATCAGAGACTATGATGGGCAGACACCTAAGGGCGGGAAGCTGTGGCCTCCTTAGCATGGCATTCAAGGTCCAAGATTTAACTCCATCCACCACTGGAGAACACTGCTTTAAAAAAAAAGATTTACTGGGGGCTGGAGGGAGATCCACAGTTAAGAGCACTGGCCGCTCTTCTGGAAGACTTGGCTTCAATTCCCAGCATCCACGTGGTGGCTCACAACTGCCTGTAATCCAGCTCCAAGTGATCTGACACCCTCACATAGACATACATGCAGGCAAAACACTAATGCACATAAAATAAAAATAAATAAATCATTTTTTATAAAAAGGATTTACTTTAGCTAGGTGATGGTGGCACATGCTTATAATCCCAGCACCCAGAAAAGCAGACAGGCATCTCTGTGAATTAGAGGCCAGCCTGATTTACAGAGCTATTCCAGGACAGCCAAGGCTACACAGTTAAACCCTGTCTCAAAAACAAACAAACAAAAAACAGATTTACTTTATTTTTTATATGTATGTATGTGTGTCTGTGTATATGTGTGTACACGTGTGTGCAGGGGCCTGAAGATCCCCCAGAGCTGGAGTTACAGGCAGTTGTGAGCTGCCTGACACGGGAGCTGGAACAGAACTCTAGTCTTCTGCTGGAGCAGCAAGCACCCAGTCGCCTCTCCAGCCTCATTAAAGCTACCTCTTTCCTTTCCCCCTCCTGTTCCTGCCAGAACAAACCGCACGTACTCCGGATGAGCTAACATCTTCACACCTGCACCCCCACCTGCACTGTGCATTCCTGGAGTTCACCTGCTGGGCCGACTCCAACTCCACCCTGCTACTCAATGGAGTCCCTTCTGTCTCTATACCCTCAACTCCAGAAGCAGAGCTGATGAGTTCAGTGCCCAGGACAATGGCAATAAAGGTGTCCTCAGAACACCCTAGGGGTGCCTGATGTAGAGGAAGTATTACAAAGCGTGGCTCCTGGGAGCACTCTGTCTTACTATCGCTCTTCCTACCAGGCATCGGAGGGCATGTCTCCTCTCATCAACAGCCTTTGTCATTATACCATCAGAAATCATTTCACTCAAATGTCACACCCTCTATTGGCGGCTGGTCCAGGTCACAGTTGGATCTCCCTCTGTGAACTCTGGGAGCCATTGTGTGCCGCCATTAGCACAGCGCTTGGAGCTCTGGTCTGCATTTACCTCTCCAGGCAGCCAGCGTTCATGGAGCAGTCAGCCCTGCTCATTTCCAGGTATCCAGGGTCATGGCCCAGTCAGAGTGGTTGGCGAGTTGAGGAGGTGTGCTGGGGAACAGAGGTGCTGTACTACACAGAGGGGGTCAGGCAGACTGCCACAAGGGTGGCTGTTGCTAAAATGCCTTCCCAGGGAAGAGATAAGCAGTGTTTACTCCTTTTCCTGAGGTCCCAACAGCAAACCAAGGCACTATTCCACCGATGTTTAATCTTGGCAACCGTTAAGTTTATTGGACTTCCTTACAGAGCATAAGTGAGAGGTTATTTGCAGGAGCGTGGTATTCCTCCCCCAGTAGGCCACATCTGGAAAGGATGTAGGCTTTTCTATCACATAGAAGGATCCCCCATCTGGTCCTCCATGGTCTATATACTCTAGCCTAGTTCCAAGGTCACAGTTAAGGCAGAGTTGCATACAATGGACGGTAGGGAGCTGTTGGATCCTCGGGTATGGGTCTCATGACCCTCCTCTTCATCCAGGGCCCAACTGGAATGATCGTTTGCAAGATAGTATAGCCGAATGCCCCAAGATGGCAGTTGCTCAGCCCGGAGGATAGACACAACAAAGATAGACACCAGTTGCGGCAGAGAGGAGTGGGGAGAGGAGGATGGGAGGACACAGGTGAGTCAGTCAGAGAAGGGTGGAAGGAAGATGGGCTCTGGTTCAGAGCCAAGCCAAGCCAGCAGCTCTGGGAAGCGGACTGAGTGAGCAGGCATGTCACTATGAGGCCGGCTGCCTGTCTGCTCGGGAGAGGCCCTCCTTCCTCAGTGCATGGCACCAGATGCCTTGCCTGGGAGAAACCGCAGGGAAATTACAGCCCCTGCTGTCAGTTCCACAGAGCTAAAAACAGCCCGTTGATCCCGCACACTGCATCCAGAAGGCTCTGTGGCCTCTCCATCCCCAAGGAGGCTGAGGAAGAGTTGGGAGCACCCTAACTGGGAAGAGGACCCGTGGAGGAGGACAACCCACATTGATGGGAGGCTGGGTTTGCTGCCAAGGAGGAAGATCTCATGGTGGCCCTGTGTTCTCATGTTTCTAGCTGGACCAGGGTAGCCAAGGAAAGGCAGGATGGATTTTTATCTGCCCCTTTTATCTTGATAGGGTGCATGGAGCAGGCCTGGTCCAGTGAGGGTAGATAAACATCAGATGAACACTGACCCTTCTGCAAAAGTACCCCTTGGGAAAACTCCCTCTACCCTGAAAGAGGAAGCAGGGGTGAGGAGCATGGCCTGAGGATCCTGAGTGAGGTTAAGTCTCAGGAAGACCCCATGGCTATTAGGGTCTGGATGCTTAGCTGGTTTCATGTCTTGTGCCAGGATCCTTAAAGCAGTTAGGGGATAGGGACTAGGCTTCAAATTAATTGCACCCAGTCTCCGTCCAAGACCTCGGTCTGTCTCTCCTCCCCGCCCCTCTCCTTGGTCAAGGGTGAGTTACCTGGGACTGTCTGGGAGAAAGACTGCTGAGGAATGAAGGCCTTAGGTCCGCCTTTCTTGGTGGAAGGAAGGGGAAGAAGCTTTAGCGATAGGCCACTGCCACCAGCACAGTTGGAAGGGTATGCTGGTGACAGACATGGCCTGTCCACATCAGAGGGTCTCCAAAACATCCACACACTGCGGCTTGGCCAGCCTGCCTGCTTGGTTGCCCCCATTCCTTAGTCTTCCTGCTCCACTCTTCCCTATTCCCATGCATATTAAAGTTCCTCTCTTGGGAACAGGGATATTATTACTCAGTCAGTAACGTGTTTACTGCCCAAGCATGGCATGGGGACCTAAGTTCGGATCCCCTGCACTCACATAACAGCTGGGCAGTCAGTCCCATGTAAGCATCTGCAATCCCAGAGCTAGGGGTATGGTGCAGAGGCATATGGATGCCTGAAGCTCTCTGGCCAACCAGTCTAGCAGAATCAATGAGCTCCAGGTTCAGGGAGAGACCCTGTTTGAAATAATAAGGTACCGAGAGATCAAAGAAAACTCCCAGGGCCAGTCTCTGGTCTCCATGTGCTCAAGCATGTGTACCTGCACCCACACATATACATGTTATGAACATGTATAGACCACACACACTCATATGGGCACATGTGCCACCCCCTCTCTTTTCAGCTGGTCTGGCTGTCTATGAAGGACGAGGAGGACACACACTTTGGAGGCTACCAGCATAAAGGGCCTACCCTTCTGTGGAGGCTGTTTTCCCAAGCCCCTGGGATACCGAGCCCTCAGTGGGACTGAGGGAGGCCCACAGAGTTCCAGGGGCAGAGTCTGGGTGTGGACAGGGTTGGTGACATGCGTGTGGGTCTCATCACACTCAGCCCTTCGCACCTCATGCCTTTCCTCCACCATCCCCATGTGCCAGGCGTCTCTACCATCTTGCAGTTTGGTCCCCTGCCTCTTACTTAGCTGAACATATTGCACAGAAGGCTGTGGAAGGCACAGAAGTAGACCTGATACCAAAATGAAATAAAAATACTGGCTCATAATAGCTGCTGTTTATTAGACCTGGTTCTGTGCCAGGAGCAATGCCTCACCTCTCTCTCTCTCTCTCTCTCTCTCTCTCTCTCTCTCTCTCTCTCTCTCTCTCTTCTAATCCCTACGACACTCTCACAAGGCTGGCACTCTTGTTCCCCCCCTTCTACAATCGTGCGAAGCCTCAAGGGCTTGAGTAACTTTTCTCGAGTAGCACAGCTCTGACTGGAGTTCTGTCTTGTCTCTTCTCTCACGCCCACATCTGCGACTCTCCTTTTGCGCCCTCTCAGACTGGGCAGGACCCAGCTCAAAGCTCTGTTTTCTGTGCCCATGCTGTCATGCCTACCTTGCCTGTGGCTGCTTTCAGATCCCTGGAGGCTACGTGCGGACCCTGCACCCCTCTCTGTGGGAAGAAGCGCAAAGGACAACCAGACAGGCTGACTTTGTCATTGTGAATCACCAGCCTGAACTGATGAGGGGGAGGTGCATTCCTCAGGGACCTGCCTGAACCTTTCTTATAGCGAGGCATTTATTTTATCTATCTGTCTTTCTGTCTGTCTATCTGTCTAGTTGGTTGGTTTTTTGAGACAGGATTTTTCTGTGTTGTCCTGGCCTCAAACTCAGAGATCTTCCTGCCTCTGCCTCTGCCTCCTGAGTTAATATTAAAGGCATGTACCTGGGGCTGTTCAGAGGTCAAGAGCACTGGTTGCTCTTCCAGAGGTCCTGAGTTCAATTCCCAGTTCACAACTAACCATCTATAATGAGATCTGGCTCTCTTTAGGCCTGCGGGCAGAACACTAAATACATAATAAATAAACCTTTTTTTTTTTTTTTTTTGGATTTTTCGAGACAGGGTTTCTCCACAGCTTTTGGTTCCTCTCCTGGAACCAGCTCTTGTAGACCAGGCTGGCCTCGAACTCACAGAGATCCACCTGCTTCTGCCTCCCGAGTGCTGGGATTAAAGGCGTGCGCCACCACCGCCCGGCCATAAATAAACCATATATATATATATACACACACACATATAAGCATGCACCACCACTACCTAACTCTAGCTCATAGTGAGTTTTTTAATTATTTTTATTTTATCTATTGTGTATGTATGAGTGTGTATGAGCGGGAGGGGCGTTCAGAGGTTATAGGACAGCTTGTAGGAACTGGTCCTTTCTATCTTGTGGTTAAACTTAGATCATCAGATTTTGCAGTGAGCATCTTTACACACTAAGCCATGTTGCTGGCCCTCATGCTGAATTTTAAATTGATATATACACATATATGTAAACATAAAAAACATGCATGCAGTCACGCACAGATACCTACACTGATGCTACTGCTTGGTTGGGCTCTTGACATTGCTTCTATGGCCCCTATGCAGAGGGGGAGGGGCATCTGTCATGGAGCCTCTTCTGTTTTCCCTGTCAACCCTGAGGGATGGACCCATTGTTGCCACCCTCTAGTGAGTGCCAGGGCCAGGACTAGAAGCAGACATTGTCCTCATCTCCCGCCCTTGTGAGAGCGTGGAGATCACAAGGGAGCCTCGGCCTTTTGTCCACTGCCTGCTTCTCCTTGTCCTCAGCATGTAGAGAAGAGTGGCTGTTGTCCCTTCCTGGTGCTGATCATTGGTGATCTTAAAAAACAGGACAGGGGGCACGACTCCCTCTCCAAGCCCCATTCCACTCACTGAGCTGAAGCATCTGCTGTGTTGTGGGTCTCCTAAGGTTTCTAGGTTGACAAGGTACGCATGACTGGTCTGAGATTATCTGTCTGTCTGTCTGTCTGTCTGTCTGTCTGTCTATCCACCCACCCACCCGTGCATCTACCCACTCAATCCCCCATCTACACACCTACCCATCCCCCCATCTGTCTATTCTTCCACCCACCCAGCCATCTATCCACGCACCCACCTACCCATCTACCCACCCATCCTTCCTTCCTTACCTGACCTCCAAGCTGGACCCCTCCCTGGGCAACTGAACAGATGGGTGAGGAGGGACATAATGCTGACATAATGAGGAAGTACTGCCATCTTGCCTGGCCCCTGGACACGTGCCGTAACAAGAGGGTGTAGCTCCAGGGCTGTGTGGAGGGGCTGAGACTTTCAGACACCCTTGCTTTTACTTCCCTCTCTCTCCCAATCCTGTTTCACCTGCTTCCCTTTGCACCCCTCAACCCCAAACACACCGTCTCCACTCCTGCTTCCACGGACTAGCCCATGGTGCGCTCTGTGACTTTGAAGTGACGCTCCCAGGTGGAGACAGGATTTAACTGTATCTCTGCTGTGAAGCTCTTCCCGCTCTGTGACCAGGGGCTTGGCTGAGTTTACAAAGCCAAGCACCACAGCGGAAGGAGTTATAACTGGCATCTTCTAGAGGTACCCTTGTTTTCACCCAGGTCTCCTGGGCATTCCCTTCACACGGCCTGTGGCCTGGCTCCTCTGTTCCCTCTTCTCTTTGGATATTTGCAGCACCACAGGAACGGCCACAGCAACAATTTATGGTGCATGGGTGGAGATGTTCCCACTCCAGCATGTATTCTAGCCCCAGGGACCCCCACCAGGGCCGCAGAAGTGATTTACAGTCTGGCCTCATAAATCTAGAAGCCTGGGCATCACATTTCCCAGAGCAGGAAAGTTTGCACCCGAGCCTCATAAATGCAACCCCCACCATGCCCACCTCAAAGAAACGGCTCTCCCAAGCCTGCCTGCTTTCTTCTCTTCTACCCTCCTGGCTCACATTAGAGCATGCCAAGGGCCTCTCTTCTGACTGGATGATGTACACACTAGGTTTGTCCATCATGCTCCCTGGCTGACTTCAGGAAGTGGAAGGAAATTTGATAGACAGAATATATCCCTGTGTGTGGCTCAAACTCCACCGCCTTTCCCCACTCTCTATGGGCCTGGGCTGCACTAACCTTTCACATGGGACTGTCAAGAGGACATTGAAATAGATGCCTGTTCTTCTGTAGATTGCTTCTTCTAGCAGACATGAACACACACCACATACACACACATACATACCACACACATAAACACACACATATTACACACAACACACACAACACATACATACTACACACACCATGTATATACACACACCACACACATACTATACATACCACACACACATCATACACACCACATATATACATATCACACACACAACACATACACCACAACACACACACACACCACTCACACCACACATACACAGCTGGAGATATAGCTTGGTTCGTAGGATAATTGCCTCACATATGAGGTCCTGAGGTCCATCTTTAGCACAGGGAAGGAGGAGAAAGAGGGACAGAGGAAAGAAGTTGAGCCAAGCAAGAGCTGAGAGGCTCGGCCTTTGTCAGAACTATTAGAGGCCAAGATGGCAAGAATCCCCCCAAAATTTAGAGCTTGGGGGAAAGGAGAATAGCAGGGTTGCTTGGCTCCTAAGCTAAAACCAGTGTCTGGCACGTCTATGTCATGCAGAGCACAGCACGAGGCACTGGACCCTGAGAAAGGCCCTTCGCCCTCAGCCGAGCCAGGTTTAGTTTTCCTTCAAAGCGTTTCCTCACATCCTGCCTTGCAGAGGCATTTCCAAAGTAATCCCTCACCACACTCAGTTTCTGTCAGCCACTTAACACTCTGAATAAAATATCAAGCTCTTACCAAGAGCAACTCCAAGTTAAAAAAAAAATGGATGAAATTATTCCAAGGCTAAAGCAGGGCCTTAATTCCTGTGACACTTGCTGGCTCCAGCAAAGGCTGGCTCAGTAGGACACTCACATTCTGAACAGAGCAGTCCAGCTGACTGAGGACTAAGAACAGAGGGAGGGAGGAACCGCTGTCCTCGTGGTCCTCACCCCACCCAGCCTACCCTGGCCTGAGTTGCTGTGCCAATGCTGTCTTACTCAGATACAGAAAAGAAAGAACATACCACGTCCCTAGGGTAAGACAGAAAAAGAGCTGCCTGGCAGCTGTGGTTCAAATGGTCCCTTGGCCAGCAGCAGCAGAACCTGGGCAGCTGTTGGATGCAAATTCTAGGATCCACCCTAGAAGCCCAGGGGGACCCCAGTGGCCTGTACTTCCCCAGGAGACCCCATGCACACTCAGTTTGAGCGTAGCAGTCACAGTACCCTATTCTTGGGCTACTGCAGCGGTTCCAGGGCTGGGAGGCTAGGGAGATAAACACCATTGCGGATCAGGCCCAGGGAGCAGATCATGCTTCTTTCCTTACTGGGTGCTGGGGCAAGGATAGAGGCTCAAGATGGCAAACAACAATGTGGTTCCAGTGGGTGGAGCACAGGAGTCTCACCAGAAAAGATCAGGGAGCAGGTAAAGGGTTGGGTTGTGCAAGCCCACCCTAGGGCCTGGGCCATTGACCACCAGTCAAGGAGTGGGCCAGGGGAGACAGGCTCAAGCGGACCTGCATCTGGAGGGCTATAGGAATTGGGCAAGGGTTGCAACTATGCAGGTTTCAAAGCAAATGGCAGCTTCAGTGTCCCGAAGCTGGCCATGGTGTGTATTTCTTTACTCACACAGGGCTGGACAGAGGACAGCCCAGATTATTCTCACAGATCTCTTCACACGTGACTTCAAGAAGGCTTCACTCTGGGGAGGCTTACCCTGCCCATCTTAGCCTCTTGACACAAAGGGGCACCAGGCGACCTAGGTGAGGAAATATCAAAGGAGAGTTATATACTGCGGGTGTGCATACCCAGCTTATCTGTGGCCCTTCCCTAGAGGATTCTACAGTCAAGATTATATGGATAGCCAGTGCGGGATAACTCAGGCCTCCTGGTTGGAGTCACAGAGCAGTCATGGATGTACTCAGGGTGCTTTTCTATGACTTAGAAAAGCAACTCCCTTCCAATCTGGAGATAGAACTCAGTTAGTAGAGTGCTTGTCTAGCACACACACGGTCCTGGGTTCAATACCCAAAAAGGCATAAAACTAGGTGTGCAAGTGAATGCTTGTAATACCAATATTCAGGGGACCATAGCGAGGCAAGCCTGGGCTACATGAGACCATGTCTTTAAATTCTCTCCCATTTATGGGTTTTAGTTTTTATCTCCCATAGAGTGAGGAGCTGAACTAGAAATGGGGAGTCCTATCTGGCTCTTACCCTTCAGGACACTTCAAAGGGGTCAAGCCAGGTATTGTAACACATGCGTATAATCCCAATACTGGGAGACAGAGTTAAGAGGACCAGGAATTTAAGGCTAGCCTCATCCACATATGAGTTTAAGACCAGTCTGGGCTATATGAGATCCTGTTTCGAAAAAGAAAACAAGTCAACCAAGCAATGAACCAATGAGGTGGGTCATGTATTATGACAGGTAAGGGAAGATGCTTGAGTCAGAAATGTGGAGGGAAGGGATTAGCTGGAAATGAAGATAGTACCAGGCGGGCCCATGGAGTGTTGACCATCAGAACGCACCCCCATTTGCGAAATCCAAAGTCCATCTAGTAAGTTATCCTATAAACACCATGTGGGCCTCAATCCCCAATAAGCTCCCATTCATTTGTAGTAATGATTACTATCGTGATTGGCAGCTCTGATTTCTGTGCTCTCTACAGACCTCATTGTCAGTACCCACACACCTTCAAACTGCTGCATCATTGGGCCGAGGACTGCTGAGTCATGGGATCCTAATGCTGCTGGGGTAGCAAGAGTGAGTAACTCCTAGCTGAATCGCTGAGTCAGCCTCAAGTGCCAGTCCCAGGGGACACCTCTATCCGTGCTGTCCTCGGGGTTTTCAGCGCCCTCCTAGACCTTTGCAAAAGCCAGACCCCACTTTGAAGATCAATCTCTAGATCTTTAAAGATGTGACCTCATCTGGTTTGAGAGCTTGGTGAGGAATTGCTATGATATCATCCTGATAGGTACCAGAGGCTCTCAGACATGACAGCCTGCCTTGCATCCTGGTGCTTGACCCTAAGAAGCATGTCACCTGACTCACCTGTCCAGTGGCCGTTCAACTTCCCCAGGAGGAGCTCAGTTCATCCTTCTCTCCCCCAGCTGCCTAGACCTCCTTTTTCTTTGTTAGACAGTCTCGTACAGTCCGGGTTGGCCTTGAAGTTGGTATGTAGTCAAGAAGGCCTCTTAACCCCTGACCCTCTAGCCTTCACCCCCCAGGCTTGTTTTTCCCTTCTTCTTTTTAACGTGCTAATGTTGGACCCGGTACTTCATGCATGATAGGCAAATGCTCTATTATTCGAGCTACATTTCCAGCTCCTCTCACCTTTAAGTACAGTACATACCTAGTGTGTGATAAACTTTCTGGGCACCCCCAGTTCTCCCGTAAGCCACATGGGTAGACAAGATCCATGTCTGATCTTCCTTATGTCCTCCACACCCAGTCTAGAACCTGGTTCACTAAGAATGTCAACTATGCTGAGATCTGAGTAGGGCCATCTATAGAAGCCCCCGACAGCTTGCCAGAGAGAAGCACAGGGGAGAAAGTACAGCCATGTCCTGCCTTTCCTTGGGGTACCCAGCCTCACTCACTACAAAAGTGAGCACAACCTGCATCCCCCTTCCCAGAGGCCCTGCTGGGATTATGGGTAGCCTGGCCTTTTCTGGCCTTCAGCAAGGACTAGACTAAGGCTTTCTGATTTGGTTCCTGAGGCCTCAGGAGAATTAGGCAAGAAGTTGATTCCTCCTTCCAAAAAAATAAAGTCAAAACCCAGGTACACGAAAGCTTTGATATACTTGAAATTTGGTATATAATATCCATGGGCTTTGAAGTTCACTGATGAAACCCCTAAAGATATATGGCCCCAAATTAGAGGCAGATTTTGGAGGTTTAAGTTAAGTAACTAGTGTAAATGGGGAGAGATTCTCTGGGTATATAGATTCACTGGATCACCGTGAACCCAGGCATCCCATCCCAAAGCATCTTGGGCCATCCTGGCAGCTCCCAGCCCCCTTCGCTGGCTAGAACAGCCTCTGTTCTCCCCCACTCCTGCTCCACATAGAGGCTTGCAGAGCTCTGAGCTGTTTTGCCTTTGTTTCATTAGGCAGCCTTTTAAAATGCATTTGCAAGTCTGGGCTGAGTACAGTGTGTTTCTGAGCGAGAAGACCGAGCCAGGTCACCTCAGGGATGCTGGCTGTTTTTCTTCCCTCTGTAGTCATGTCAGGTCCTAACTCAGGGTAACCAAAGGAGTAGAGTATAAACCAAAATGCAGATCTGGGGCTCCCAAGGGCCCTGACCTGCCTAGTCTTCCCATCGCACTGAATTAGCTCCCCCACAACCACCAGGCAATCACCTGCTCAGCTTGACCAAAAATAAACTCGAGGTGTCTGTATTTATTGCCTTTCTTCTACTCCTCGGGCTCATGTTGGCCTTGACCTCAGAAACTAAAGTAGCTCTTCAGAGTTATTTTCTTAGGAAAAAGGCTCAGGGGAGTGAATACCTCTGCAAGGACATTCTAGGAGTCTGTGGCAGGGCCTGGGTGAGAGGGGCCCAGAAACCACAAAAAGTATGTAATTTTCTATTGGTTAAAAACTCCAAGATAAAAGAAAATCCTTTCAAGTCTGTCTGCAGACTGTAGCGATTAGAGTTTCCCAGACACCATGGTTCAGTCAGCTCAAAAAGTCCAGACAATGTCAGGGACAACTATGGCGATGGGGCTGTCAGCTGGGCTCCAGACCAAGTGTCCAGAGGAGCTGCCAACTACGCTGTGTGGCAGTGACATCTGACTCCGGTCCCACCAGAGGGTTCAGGGATGACAGGTGGATGCAGCAAACGACTGAGACTCTCCTTCCACGGTGGCTGAGCTCGCTGCACAAGCAGGGACGTTCCCTATCAGGGCAATGACCTCCCTGTACACAGGAGCTGCCTGGAGCCTGCAGAGAGCCACCCGTCTCTCAGCTCGGTCACCAGTGGTGCTGCTCCCTGGTCTGGCTCTGCTTGTCACCACCTGTGTGCTCAGACTCCAAGTCAGGGCCAGATGCTTAAGCAGGACCTGTTGACCAGGCCAGTGCTTGCCTTATCAACCCCAGAGGCAGGTAACAAAGACCCAGCCTAAGCCCTTGACTATATGTGAGCATTTAGCAAAGTCTGCAGGGCTAAAGATTTGGGGAAACATTCCATGAAGATGATCAAGGAGTTGGAAGCGCGAGGTTTTGAGGGAAGACCCTTACAAGTCTACGGGACTGGACTCAGTCCATAAAGCATTTGCCTGGCAAGCATGAGAACCCGTGTTCCATCCCAGCACCGACACAAAAACTTGGTATGGTGATATGAAATCCCAGTGCTGGGGAGGTGGAGACAGGAGGGTCACTGGGGTCCACTGGCCGACCACTATAGCTTAATTGATGATCTTTAGGCTAATGAGAGAATCTGTTTAAAGAAGGTGGACAGCATTCCTGAAGATAATGCCCAACGTTGTCCTCTGGCCTCTTCATGCTGTTGGGCATGCACATACATATGCACTCACACACATGTGGACATGCATGCACACACACACACACGTTAAAGTCTATTGACTCCTGGGAAGCCATGGCTTGTCTTATCTTCAGGCTCTCCACTTGCAAATGCCCCTTTCTTCATCCTGTATCTGTTTTGTGTACATGATTATATTATTCATCTTACAGAAGACACTCAAAACAGCACAAGCTCCAGCCTTCATGATGCCCAGATCGTGCCTGGTCCTGCCACTTTGGCTTTGCAAACTATGAGGCCTGACATGTGGAGGGCAGGGGGATATCCCAGAGTCAAGAGGGTGCTGCGGTTTGAATCTGAACGTCCTCCACAGGCTCCCGTGTTTGAACACTTGGTCCTCGGCTGGCAGTGCTGCTTTGGGAGGTGGCAGAGCCTTTAGGGAATGAAGGCTTGCTGGAGGAAGTGGGCTACTCAGGGTGGGCCTTGAAGTCTCATAGCCCAGCTCCACTTCCTATCTGCTGTTTCCTGACCGTTGGTGGTCCTGCCTCAACACCTCTGCTTCTGTGATGGCTGACACCCCCTTAAAAACTGTAAGCTAAAACCCCTTTCCTCCCTGAAGCTGTTTGTTAGGGGCTTGTCTGCGTTTTGGGTCTTGGGATAGTCTTGTTAATTAAGCCTAGGCTGGCATGGAACTAACTGCGTAACTAGCCCCCAAACTCACAGCAATCCTCCTGCGGCAGCCTCCCAGTGCTGAGGTTTAGGTATGGGCTACTGTGCCCAGCGAGTCGCTGAAATTTCCTTTTTCATTTGTGACTGTTTAACCCATCCTGACCACTCATCCCCAGCTACCCTCAAGTTTACCTTTCCATGGGTGCTTAGACATTGACGTGAGCACAAAATAAACCAGTGGCAAGGATGCCAGGGCGGATGTCACTTTAAGGAACCTGGATTCAAAAGAATCACTCAACCACCCCAGAGACCCCTAATCTCCCAGTTAAAGAGTACCGACACTTTCCAATTCTCTACAGGTCAAAAGTTTGTTCCTTCAAACACCTCCTGTCCTCCTTCTTGGGATTTCCTTCATTTTTTGACATTATTTTCATTTAAAAAAAGTTAATTTATGTGTATGGGTTTTTGCCTGCATGTTGATGTCTGTGCACCATGTGCCTGCCTGGTGCCTGTGGAGGCCAGAAGAGGGCATTGGATCCCCTGGAACTAGAGTTAGAGGTACATATCCACATGCAGACACATACACGTAATTAAGGAAAAAAATCTTTGCCAAGTGTGGTAGTGTATGCCTTCAATCCCAGCACCCAGGAAGCAGACTCATGTGGGTCTCTGTGAGTTCCAGGCCAGCCAAGGCTACAATGTGAAACCTTGTCTCAGAAAACAAAACAAACAAAAAACTTAGTCACTTAGATTCAAAAGGTCCTTTTGGCTTTGTCCAGTACAGAGTAAGTAAGCCTCTGCCTCCTGCTACTGTAGAGAGTAAGTAAGTTTCCTCGCTGTGTCTTTCGTATTGCAAAAACACAAGATAGATTTAAGTTTCTAAAGCAGCAGGGAGCTGGCACCCCAACTCTGGCAAAGAAGAGCTAGTACTTAAAAGACCAAAGATAACAGGGGCAGGGAGGATGTGGAGAAAAGAGAAGCCTGGGCGCTGTTGGTGGGAGTGTAAATTAGTACAGCCATATGGAAAAGAATATGGAGTTTCCTCAAAATAAATAAATATATAAATATATAAAAATAGGTGGTGGCTTATGGAGCTGTAGCCACGTAGCTATGCTAAGTCTGCCCACTCGAAAGAGTAACTTCTTTTTCCTCTGGTTATTGGTCATAGCCTGGGCATGCTTTCACAGACACACTGGGCTTTCTCTTTCCCTCTGAAGCCACCTTCATCTCCTGCCATGCGGCTGCCTATGAAACAGCATGTATTTCTCTCTTGTCACGTCTTCCTCCTCTGGGAAACTTTGGAGATTTACATATTTGCCTGCCTTGGGTTCTTCTTTTAAATTCTAATGAAATTTTGTCCTTGAGCTTTAAAAACAAATTAATTAGTTAAATTAAAAGTGAGCCAAATATGGTGCAGAGCCCTAGAACCCCAGTACTTTGAGAGTCCGAGGCAAAGAGGATCACATATTTCAGGTCAGTCTGGGGTACATAGCAAGGCCCTGTTTAAAAAACCTAAGGGCTTGGCGGGGGACGGGGGGGGGGGGGGAGCGGGAGGTGCAACCCAGAGGTACAGTAATCCCAGGACTTCAGGTGACAGAGAGTCTCAGAAGATAAAGTGGAAACAATCAAAGTCAACACCCAACATCAAGCGTTGGCTTACACACACATGCAACACGCACATACACAAAAAATGAGAAGTTGTCTCATTTACATGCAGAATCTAAAAAAAAAAAAAAAAACAAACCAGAAAAAAAGTTGCTCTCTTGGAAGTTGAGAATAAGAATACTGGTTTCCCGGAAGCAGGAAGAGAAGCAAGATGGGGGGAGGTTGACCCACAGGTGTTAAATTACAGTACACACAGTGAGTTCTGGGGTGCAGTTGCACAGTAGGGTGAATAAGATGAGGGAGAAAATGTAATATGGATTACAAAAAGCCAGAGAAGAAAGATCTGGAAAATCTTCAGCATTACTGATTTAAGCATGTGTGTATAGAAACATCCCAGGGAGGCCCACAAATGTGTCTAATTTTTATATTTGCACTCATAGCTCACAAAGTAAATTTAATTGAACTTTTAAAACTTTTAACGCTTTGACCAGTATTTCAAACGTAGCAGATGAAACACATGATGACGTCTTTCCTGCAGAAACCCGACTAAAACGTGACGTAAGCAAGGGATAAAAGGTGGGGGTTGGGGGATCTGTCCACAAGGGAAAAAAAAAAAGAATGAGGGAAAAGCTCCAGGAGGAGATCAAAGCTGTCCACAGATTTTTGAAGCTGGGAGGCAGGGGAGGAGGCATTATGGGCACCGAGGCATTAGAAGACCATGTGCCCACACAGGGGAGACTAGCAAGGATGGAGCCAAGATAAGCTGTGGAATCTTGGCAAGGCCTGAAATTTCAGGCACCGGGCACTGCGGAGACAGGAAGGAGGTGTACAAAGGAAGATTGGGCAACTGGCTGAAGTTGGTATAAGGAACATACAGGGCACAGTGGTGCACACCTGTAATCTTAGCACTCAGGGGAGGTGGAGGCAGGAGAGTCAGGAGTTCAAGGTCATTCTTAGCTATGTAAAGAGTTGAAGGTCATTTGAGATATGTGAGACAATTGTTCAAACAAAGGAAAGAAGTTGAATACCCCAAGCTCCCCTTTCCATTCAGTTCAGTCAAGTGACCCACGTTTCTCTAACCTAAGAAGTCTATTTGGTGGAAAAATTGAGGTACTAAAGCCACATGAACAGGAAGAGCAGAAAAGAACAGCACTATCACGGAAACCAGAAGACTAGATAAATCTTTCTGCTGCATGCTCATACCTCCCACCCCACCTCAGCCTCCAGGCCATGTACCTCCCTCCCCATCTTAACCCCCAGGTTACAACAAAGCCACGAGAAACCAGAACTGCACTCTGTGCTCACCCATACAGTCCCCTCCAGATAGAAGTTTATGGGCTTCTGGATTCTTAATTCTTTTTATTGGTAGGCTTTATCCTGGTGCTTAAAGTCTTATTTATTTATGCATTCATGCATGGATGTATGATCTGTGTATGCTCACATGTGTTGAGGGATGCCTGTGCACTCATGTGGAGGCCAGAGGAGGGTACCAGGGATCCTCTGTCACTCTCCATTGTTCCTTTAAGACTGAGTCTCTCCCTCAACCTGGGGCTTGCATTTTCATGGCTTGGCTAGCAGCCAGCAAGCCCCAGTGGTCCTCAGAGCTGGGTTTACAGGTATGTGTAGGATACCTGACTTATTCTGTGGCTGTGGGGATCTGAACTCTGATCTTCAGTAATCACTGAGCCATCTTTTTAGCCCCTTAAATTGGTACATGATTGCACCTACTTTTAGGGTACAATACAATATGTGTGCGTTCATATGTTCACAAGTGTGTTCACACCCGTGCATGTGTGTGTGTGTGTTCACGTATGTGTTCACACCCGTGCATGTACCAGAGGCCAATCTCAGGTGTCATTTCTCAGACACTGTCCCCTTGTTTTTGGAGATGGCTAGTCTCTCACCGGCCTGGGGCTTCTTGAGCAGGCTAGGCTCACTGGCTAGCAAGCACCAAGAACGTTCCTGCCTCAGCCTCCCCGGTGCTGGGATTACAACTGTACATATACCAAGTATCCTTGACTTCTTTTTCCGTGCGTTCTGGGGCTTGAATGCAGGCTCCTATGCTCTCACTGCAAGCACTTGACTAGCTGAGCTCTCTCCCTGGACCTTACTATGTGATTTTAAAAATATATTTCTTTGCAGTATTTTTAATTGTATGTATGTTTTGGGAGCAGTATGTGCATGTGAGTGAAGATGTCTGTAGAAGTAAATGTCATGGGACACCCCTGTAACTGGAGTTACAAGCAATTGTGAGCCACCAGATATAGATACTGGGAATCAAACTGGTCCTGCACAAGAGTAGAAAGTGTTTGTTTTTGATTTTTGGTTTTTTGAGACAGGGTTTCTCTGTATCTTTGGAGCCTGTCCTGGAACTAGCTCTGTAGACCAGGCTGGCCTCGAACTTGATAGAGGAAGGTCATTGGTTAAAAATAAAGAAACTGCTTGGCCCTCATAGGTTAGAACATAGGTGGGCGGAGTAAACAGAACAGAATGCTGGGAGGAAGAGGAAGTGAGCTCAGATGCAGGGCAGCTCCTCTGAGAGACAGACGCCATGCTCTCCTCTCCAGAGCAGATGCGATGAAGCTCTGACCCAGGATGGACGTAGGCTAGAATCTTCCCGGTAAGCGCACCTTGGGGTGCTACACACATGAACAGAAATGGGTCAAGCAGTGTTTAAATGAATAGAGTTTGTGTGTTGTTATTTTGGGGCATAAGCTAGCCAGGCTACCAGGAGCTGGGGCGGCAGGAACACAGCCCGCAGCTCCTACTACACGAACTCACAGAGATCCACCTGTCTCTTCTTCCCGAGTGCTGGGATTAAAGTTGTGCGCCAGGCTGTAGAAAGTGTTCTTAAGCACTGAGCCATCTCAAGAGTAATGTCTTGCTAGGTGTACACCATGCATAATCAGCAAATCCAGGCGATTCACATGTCCTCGCTGCTGTGTGTCACTTATTTGTGTTGTAGACAGCCAAAACCCTTTTTTTCAGTCATGTCGAAACACATAGTAAATTACTGCTAGCTCTAGTCACCCTATTGCACTGTAGAACATCAGAATCTTTTCTCCTCTCCTATTCCTACCCAGTAGTCCCCGGGACATAAAATTGCCTCCAGAAAAGATTCATTGCAGCTGACACTGGGGATCCCCCCAAAAAAGGCCAGGACCTCTGGCTCTGAGGATGAACTTCAGCAACGGCACCTGCGCCCCTGCAGAGACCGTTTGATTTTAGTGCGTCAGTCTGCGTTACTCTCAATGCTGCAGAAGATAGCCAAGAGCTGGGGGAACATCTCCAACATAAAAGACAGAAGCTAGAGCGGCACAGAGAGAAACCTGGACAGGCCAGGCCGGAGGATTGATCACAGAAGTACAAAAAGCCAAAAGGAGATGTGTCACCCAAGAATCTGAGCGAAAGACTGTAGAGGCTGGAGTCACTCAGATCAGGGTGTGGTGAAAGGCACTCGTCTCTCAAAATGCATTAAAAACAAAACGAAAACTACTGGTTTAGGGCTGAGAGAGGACTCAATAAAAGACTTGTTCTGCAAGCACAGGGACCTAAGTTCAATACCCAGAACATATATATATATGCTGGATGGTGGTGGCACACGCCTTTAATCCCAGCACTTGGGAGGCAGAGGCAGGCGGATCTCTGTGAGTTCGAGGCCAGCCTGGTCTACAAGAGTTAGTTCCAGGACAGCTAGGACTGCTAGGACTGTTACACAGAGAAGCCCTGTCTCAACACACACACACACACACACACACACAAAACAAACAAAACAAAAGGGCCGGGCCCAATGGTGTATGTTTAATAATCCTAGCGCCGGGGAGACAGAGACAGATGGGCGACTCCCTGGGGCTCACTGGGCAGCTAGCTTAGCCTATCTAGTCATGTTTCAAGCCAATGATAAACCTTGTCTCAAAAAAAACAAAAACAAAAACAAAAAGCAAAAAACAAAACCACAAAAAACAAAAACTGTGAATGCTGTCTAATATACATTGTATCGGCAAACTCAGAGTGCTGCTGTTTGAGCTCACTGAGAAGCTGCCTCTGGAAGCGCAGTCGCCCTGCCCCCATTTCAGACCGAAGCCGGTTTGTCTCTAGGTATCCTCCAAGGTCCCTAGCCTGAGCATGGATTGGCCCCTGACTCTGTGATGGGGATGTAAGCGGACAGAAAAACAGCCCAAGAAGGATGTCACTGTGCCCTGGAAATCTGCTAGAAGGGAAGCCATTCCCACAGAGGCTGCTACTGCTCACCCCAGGGCACAAAAGTTCAGTCAAGGCGAGAAACCTGTGCCAGGAACTCCGCTGGCTGCCTCAACTTCCCCAAGTGGTTTCTGCTGGATATCACGTGCTCCTGACTTGTTGTTATCATCTCTCCCTGCTGCTGTTTGTTCCTTTGCTTGGAAGCATGACCCAAGGGGACACTGATCTGCCCAGGACTCCCTCTTAGAAACTCCAGTTGGCTTAAAGAGACCCTAGTTGATTTCTACTGAATGCTTTGAGAACCCAGTTTAATGATGCTTTTCTGCCTATCTGCCTATCTATCCACCTATTCATCTGCTACTTGCTATTTGTTTCTTTATGCTGGCTTGCTGTGTATTTCATAAACTCACTTATTCAAAACCAAAAATAAGGTTATCATAGAATTTTCTCCAGGCTTTACACAACATGGCGTCTAAAGAATAACAGCCAGAGTTGTTCCTTGGTCCACACATACACATACACAGAGAGAGAGAGAGAGAGAGAGAGACAGAGACAGAGACAGAGACAGAGAGACAGAGAGAGAGACAGAGATTCTCTTACTGTAGACAAATAAAGTAAAATATTAATTTTATGGAGCAAATTTTCAATGATACAAAGTGTGTGCATACAAGTGTATATATGTGTGATACACATGCACAAACATATGAGCAAGTTTCCATCTTGGCCTCTTCCGGCCTTTTCAGCCATCTCTCACCACCATCTCCATCACCATCCCTGCACACTGCCCTCCTTCCTTGCCCTCATCCCTTCCATTGCCCCTGTCACCCCCATTGTCCCCTCCTAAACCGGCCCCCACACAAAGCAGGACTCTTCACCCCTTCGCTTGTTAAATCACTTTCTGTTCTCCGCTCTCCATTTTAAGAGCAAAACAAGTGGAACGCTTTGTTTCTGCATCCCCAAATCAAATGAAGATGCTTTTATGCTTCTCCCTCTGTGGCCTCTGTGCTGTCCCCCTGTATTTCTGTCTGGGAAGCCCTGTGTTCCTCCCCCTCCAGTGGGAAGAGTTTAAGATATGTAGGTTGCCTCAAATGGAAACAATAGGCTTAGCTAGTTGGAGCTCAGACTCGGCATTTAAAGACCAATCCAAACTGGTCTTTTCTAATTATTAGGAAAGAAAAAAAGATTTAGATTTCTGGAATCCAACAGAAGGCCTCATTGCTCTAGATCCTTCTATCCAGCTGGCTTTTTATAAAAACCCTAACCCTTACAAGCATGTCTGTGATTCTATGCCAAGCTTCTAACAGGATGAGATACTGTCAATACACGTGCAGAGGAAGGTGGTGGCCACCCCTGTCAAATCCACAGACAAACCTGTCCAGCTGTTCGTCTCAAGAACGCATTATCTACAGGACAGGAGACACTAGATAAGTGATAATCTCTCTCACTTTCTCCATCCCTCTATTTTCTTGAGGCCTTCAAGCTCTGACTAATCTAGAAATTACTATGTAGACCAGGTCTGCCTTTGAGTTCTGAACTCCACACAGGACAATGGCCCTTTTTGCCTTAAAAAGGAAACATGAATCTATCCATCTATTTCTGTCTATCTATCTATCTATCTATCTATCTATCTATCTATCGTCTATCTATCATATCATCTATCCATCTATTTCTATCTATCATCTATCTCTATATCCATCTATCTACCTATCTGTCATCTATCATCTATCTCTCTATATCTATCTATTTATCATCTATCTATCTATCATAACATCTATCTATCTATCTATTTATCTATCTATCCATCCATCTATCCATCCATCTACCTAGCATGTGTGTGCACTCACCTACTACACTGTGCACATGGAGGTCAAAGGACAATTTGAAGGAGTCAGTTCTTTCCTTCTACCATGTTGGTTCCCAGGATTGAACTCGCATCCTCAGTGCTTTGAACAGAGCCCTTACCTCCACGATCCGGCTCATCAGCCTAGGCCTTCCTGGACTGCCTAGTTTAAAGCATGGTTGGGAAAGGAAGTCAAAATAAGAGGGTTTCCCAGTATAGACTCCCACGTAGCTAAGAGGCTCCCCAGGGATTGAGGGGAGCGCAAACACACTGCCTGCTCCAGTTCCCACCAGCAAAATGTGGGTTAAGTGGCTCAGTTTTGGAGGTGGGCAACCTGTCAACAAAGACTCCAGCAAGTGGAGCCTGGGCAGGAGGAGAGTCAGGCAGGACCTTCAGCCCCATCCACTGGGTAGGACAGAAAAAGGAGATATTATTAAAAAGGGGGGGGTGGCTGGAGAGATGGCTCACTGGTTAAGAGCATTGCCTGCTCTTCCAAAGGTCCTGAGTTCAATTCCCAGCAACCACATGGTGGCTCACAACCATCTGTAATGAGGTCTAGTGCCCTCTTCTGGCCTGCAGGTATATACGCAAACAGAATATTGTATACAAAATAAATAAATATTAAAAAAAAAAAAAGAAAAAGAAAAAGAAAAAGGAGATATAAGAGAATCTTGGTTCCAGGTAACTGGCCCTGGGAGAAACCAATTGTGACTGCTGGGGATCTTGAAGGAGGGACACATACCCAGGACATACAGTGCTTAAAATCCAGGCTGGTGTGATCTACACAGCCTCTAAAACCTCTTGAATGTCATCATCAGAGCAGCCCCGGGTTTACTTCTTCCAGCATTCACCAGGCCACAGCACCACCTACAGGGAAAGCCCTGAATCAACTCCAGGACTTATTAGGACCAGTCCCAAGGGTCTGTGAAAGGCAGCTTTATGTGATGATTGTGGACAGCATACATAGAGGGAAAAAAAGTCCATCATCCGGGCCTTGCCCTTTCTAGCAATCCTGTCTGTGATTTGGGCAGGTATTACTCTATCTGTTTGACAGGTAGAGAAACTGGACTCCTGACAGCTAGAACCAGCTAGCTGACTGATGGCAGAACCAAGCAGGATTGCAGCTGGGGCCTTTGCTAGACATTTCTGTGCTCTACCGTCTCTCCCCACACAGAAAACAAGAGAAGAGAGACATGTGGTAGGTGGGAAATGGAACAGAAATCTGAGGGTTGGAGGGTCTCAAGAGCCAGAATTTTAGTCGTATGACAAGCCCCACCCACTCCAGCCAGGGAGTAGAGCAGTCTCCAGACAGAACAGCCAATTATAACACATAGAAAATCGAGCTGCTTAGGATTGTCGAGGTGGGGCGCATAGATTTTTTTCTAAACATCTAAAAATCTGGCAAGATAATTGAGGACATTATATTTTTTCCCTTCCAGAGCTTGTCTCACTAACAAGCCCTTGTCAGCCAGAACTTGGAGGCCAAGGTTGTCTTCCCTAATGGGAAGGAGATACATAAGCTGTCTAAATTTGCCAGTTTTCCTGAAATATAAAACCTATAATTTCCCGAGCTATGTTGTTACTCGGCCACCCAGATTCCCGAGTTCATATTTAAGGACTGTCAGGAAGAAAGCTAGCTTCCCAGTCTGGTCAACACTGCTAGTTTGTGTTCAATTAGTCACCGGTGAAGTGTCCACCCAGAGAGGTTCACTGTGAGTGCACGCTCTGGAACACCTCCCGCCACTGTTCTAGTCTGTTTTTCTGTTGCTATGACAAGCACCATGACCAAAAGCAACTTCAGGGAAGAAAGGTTAGCTTGTTCTTCCAGGCCCCAGTTCATGGTTGAGGGAGGCTACCAGACACTTAAGCAGGAACCAGAAGCAGAATTTGGGGAGGAATGCTGTTTGCTGACTTGCTTGCTGGCTCATGCTTTCTTCTTGTTTAAATTTTTAAAGATTTGCTCTTACTTTATTAGGTAGATGTGTTTGTGTGAGGGTATGCCGTGTGCATGCTGATAGCTGAAGAGACCAGAAGGGGGCATCAGATCCTCTGTAGGTGGGGGTCACAGGCAGTTGTAAAAGGCACGATTTGGATGCTGGGAACCAAACTTGGGTCTTCTGGAAAAGTCCTTTCTCCAGCCCTCAGCTACCTTTCTCACACAGCCTAGGGATGGTGCTGCCCACAGTGGGCTAAGCTCTCCCACGTCAATCATCAATGAAGACAATCTCTCACAGACATGGCCACAGGCCAATCTTATCAAGACAATTCTTCAGCTGAGGGTCCCTCTTTCCAGGTGACTCTTGGCTGTGACAAGTTGAGAATAAAAATTAACCAGGACAACCACCCAGTTTATACATCCCAGCAGTTTATTCTGGGGACAGAATCCTGTTGCTATAGTCCCCAAGCAGATAGCAATGCTATCCTGATGACAGACTAACTGGAAGGCAGACCTGCCTGCCAGCTGGCACTTCCTCTCCTATCTATACATGGAGCCTTCAGAAGTCTTTGGACTAGCCCCAGCAACTTTGCTTTTTGACCATCTATCCTGCAGCTATGTTTCACTAGCTCACAGCCTTCCATAATTATGCTCCCTAATTAGCCAACAGCATCTAGTAATTGCCTACTGCATATACAGCCCTAGGAGGTTTGCTTCGTGGTGCGAAGAAAATGTATGCTTCTTTGGGATGCTGGTCTCCTTGGGGTCTTCAGTCAGATGACTAGATAATACACACTGAACAGTCACTGTGTACAAAACACATGTCTGGAAACACACAGATCTGAGAATGGATGCCCACTGGAGAATTCCTACAGTTGGTTAAAAATAAGAAAGAAAACAAGTTCTATTGTTCTGGGGTCTTCTCTATTTCACTCAGCCAGGGGGACACAGACTACTTTGATTTTGAAGCCTAGGGGGTTTCAGCACAAAAGATGACAGACAGTCTGCTATACTGATGATTTTTTTCTTTCTTTCTTCTTTTTTTTTTTTTTAGTTAATTTTTATTGAGCTCTACATTTTTCTCTGCTCTCCTCCCTGCCTCTCTCCTCCCCACTTTAACCCTCTCCCAAGGTCCCCATGCTCCCAATTTATCAGGAGATCTTGTCTTTTCCTACTTCCCATGTAGATTAGATCCATGTATGTCTCTCTTAGAGTCCTCATTGTTGTCTAGGTTCTCTGGGATTGTGATTTGTCGTGGGCTAGTTTTCTTTGTTTTATGTTTAAAAATCACCTACGAGTGAGTACATGTGATAATTGTCTTTCTATGTCTGGGTTACCTCACTCAATATGATGTTTTCTAGCTCCATCCATTTGCTTGCAAAATTCAGGATGTCATTATTTTTTCTGCTGTGTAGTACTCCATTGTGTAAATGTACCACATTTTCCTTATCCATTTTTCGGTCGAGGAGCATTTAGGTTGTTTCCAGGTTCTGGCTATGACAAACAAAGCTGCTATGAACATAGTTGAGCACATGTCCTTGTGGCACGATTGAACATCCTTTGGATATATACCCGAAAGTGGTATTGCTGGGTCTTGAGGAAGATTGTTTCCTAATTTTCTGAGAAATCTATGCTGACGATTTTAAGGGAAGGCTTGCGGAGACCAGGGAGAGCATCTACTGCGATGACCCTTCTACCGAAAGACCCACCAAAGGGGAAAACAATGGCCTTCACTCTCTTCTCCGAGGGTTCTTCAGACTCATACCCCAGGAAGAGAAACTAAGGGATACCACCATGTCCATGGCTGGGCGGACCATCTCAGGCTATTATTCATATCCCAGATCCATTCCCACCTCCAAAGAAAAATATCCAGGGAGCAGTGGAGATGGTTTAGTGGTAAAGTGCTTGCTGGCAAGCTTGAGGAATGAGTTCAGATCCCTAGCAACCATGTAAGAGCGGGGCACAATGGTGAGAGACAGGAGGCTCCCTGGTCTTGCTCATCAGTCAATCTTGTCAAATCCAATACTGGCCTATGTATGCACATGTGTGCACACACAAACACACACAATTGCACACACACAGCCAGATATAAACACACACACACATGCAAGTATCCATCCTTAGGCCCTTTTGTTCCCCCTAAAATTTATCATCCAAATGATCTACATCCTCCACCTGCCTCTGCCCTTTGAAGTAGACAGATGTGAAGCCCTGTTCCCACTTGCCTGTTCATGTTAGATCCACGTACACCTGATAAAGCTGTCTATCAGCTGTATTTATTTATTTGTAAGCCCGTTCCAGCAAGCCTTCTAAGGCTCAGGTTCCTCTCATCCACACATCTTCACTAATTAACTGTATTTGTTGAACACCCATCTCTCCCAGCGTGGCCCCGGGAGAGGGTTTTGCAAAAGCATGGGCTCTTACCTCAGATTTGACAGCACAGTGGGGAGGCTAGATCCAATTTTTTAAACATGCAAATTGCAGAAAGGAACAGAGGCACCATCGGGAGTGATGAGGAAATTTGGCTCCTGGGAGATTGTCAGAGAGACTCTCCCTGCTGGAAGGGAAGCATTGTGTGCAGGCTCACCTGCCTGTTGCCAGTCTCTGTGGGCAGCTGCTCAGGAAAGGGAAGGGAGCCTCTCTGGACCTAATGCTGTGCCCCTCATAGGTAACAAAGGAAACTCCATCTGGAATGACTTCCTCCTCTGTACTTCCAGATCTTTCCCAGACATCCCGGATGTTAGCTTTCTGGCTTCCCCTGCTCCAGTGCTCAGCCACTGTTCTGCCCCTGCACATCCATGGACACATTTTGGCGTCTGCCTTCCAGTATGAAGTCATTGGTTATTCCAAATCAACGCTTTGCTTACCCAGCTGGTCCTAGGAACCTCCACTCCTGCAGTTCTTGGGAGGCTGAACTCTTGTCTGACCTTAGAGGTAGGACCCACCAGGCAGGAGAGCGTGAAGACGTGCAGCCGTCTTAATTCAGAGCTGTGGCAGTGTAGATTTTAAGAGGACATGAGTAGGAAACTAAAGAGCAAATGACAAGAATAGGTGGCTTCGGAAGTGTTTATAAAATATAAGTATGTGTAAGAAATAAAGCGCGGAGTTTCAAACTTAGTAAGTGTCCAGTGAAAGTTGTGTGGGTTTGTTTTAAATTTTATTTTTATTTTTTCTGAAATAGGGTTTCTCTGTGTAGCTCTGGCTGTCTTAGAACTCACTCTGGAAACCAGGCTGGCCTCAAACTCACTGAGATCCACCTGCCTCGCCTCTGCCGGGATTAAAGGCGTGCATCATTACTGCCTCGGGAAAACTGGGTGTTGTTAATACTGTTGTTACTGAATCTCAGAAAGCGGCCCCCAGTGAGATGCAAGTGTAAAAAAGATGAAAAATTTCATAACAAGAATAACAGAGATACGGGCTGGGGAGATGGCTCAGGTTAAGAGCACTGTGTGCTCTTCCAGAGGTCCTGAGTTCAATTCCCAGCAACCACATGGTGGCTCACAACCATCTACAGTGGGGTCTGATGCCTCTTCTGGCACAAAGGTGCAAATGGATAGGTGCAGATATCAAGCACTCGTATACTCAAGTATTTTTTTTTTAAAAAAATCACAGAGGTAGACTCAAGATGGATGGTAGGACAGACAGAGGACACAATATTAGTAAGAGTTTGAAATAATTTAACATCCCTTTTCTCCTAATATGACTTCCTTTTATTTTTTCTTTGGGGCGGGTCTGAAACAGGGTTTCCCTACACAGCACAGGCAGGCCCTGGAGTCATAGCAACCCTTCTACCTCAGACTCCTGAGTGCTTGGGTGGCAGATGTATTCTGCTACGCTTATTTTCTTTATTAAAGAGAATGTGGCCAGGCATGGTGACAAATGCCTGTGATCCCAGTACTTGGGAAGCTAAGGCAGGATGGCTGGGAATTTAAGGCCACCACAGGATAAATGGGAAGTCCTTGTCTCAAAAAGAAGGAAGGAAGGAAGGAAGGAAGGAAGGAAGGAAGGAAGGAAGGAAGGAAGGAAGGAAAGAAAGAAGGAAAGAAAGAAGGAAGGAGAGAAGAGAAGGAGGGAGAGAAGAGAAAGGGAGGAAATCAAAGAGGGACTTGCAACAGAAAGGGTAGCAAAGATACTGCATCCATGACTATAGGGAGGCTGTGAACCAGGACAGCTCACACACTGTCCTGCCTGAACTCGGTTCCCTTAATATCGTCAAGAACTTGACAGTGTGACTGTAGAGCCCCTGCTGCTAAGTCCTGGGAAGCCGAGAAAGCTAAGGTAAATGGGAATGAGCGAATGTTGCCCAGCTTGAGGAAAATGGAGAGAAAATTACAGGGCAGATGTCTTCTCTGGGTGCTGGAGGTGGAACCCAGGTCCTCACACGTGTAAAAGGGGACAGCCCCAGTCCCTTGTTACACCCGCCATTGCTCTGTAATCAGATGATCTGAGCCTTTATAAAACAGCAGGAACAACTAATGAGCAGTGGAACTCACCGATTAGTTAAATTAACTTCATCTCCACTGTTGATAGCTTGGTATTGGAGGCAACACTCACCATATTGCATGCTCACTTGTAGCAATGCATCTTACAGAAACTTTTAAACAAAGGCTTACTCATTCCTTTTGTGTATGTATAAATGCTTGTCCGTCTGTATGCATGCGTGTGTGTGTGTGTGTGTGTGTGTGTGTGTGTGCCTGGTGTCCTTGGAGGTCAGAAAGCATCGGGTCCCTTGAAACTGGAGGTACAGATGGATGAGAATTGCCTTGTGGGAACTGTTAACTGAGCCCTCCTCTGCAAGACCACAAGAGGTTCTCCACTTCTGGGCCATCCTCCAATCCTACTAAAAGCACTTAAATTCTTTTTTTATATTTTATGTGCTTTGGTGTTTTGCATGCATGCATGTCCGTGTGAGATTTCCCTGGAATTGGACCTACAGACAGCTGTGAGCTGCCATGTGGGTGCTGGAAACTGAACCACAGCCCTCTGGTAGAGCAACCAGTGAGCCATCTCTCCAGCCCTCAAAAGTACTTTAATTTAAAAAAAAAAAAGGAAGAAGAAGAAGAAAACTAATTTCTTTGTGTATGGGAGCGTGCCTGTGCCGTGGTGGACTCATGGAGACTGACTAGAGAACAACTTGGTAGAGACATGTGGATCCCAGGAATCGAACTCGGGTCCTAAGCCTTGGTAGAAACACCTTCACCCTCTGAGCCGTCTCGCTGACTTCTTACAGACCTTTCAAGACTCCTGGGGGACAAGATGAAGACATAAGGACTGAGACTTAAACTCTGTTTAGCCAACTTGAACAGGGCTGAACAACCACGTGTGCCCCGCCATAAAGCAACTCCAGATGTTTGAGATGTATCTGCTCCACGAATGAACTCAGCTGGGAGAGGTGTCTATGGCAATGCCCCAGTCTCATTTAATATGAAAAGATGACTTGTGTGTCACGGTCTCAATTTGCAGAAGGCAAAACTTGGAGGGAGAACTGATCCGTTCTACAGAGAGACACAAAGCTGCCAAAGGCTTAGGATGGGGGTGGAAGCTCAAATGAAATGAAGCAAATGCAAGTCATTCATTCGCTTCCTAAGACGGCTACACGCGCAGGGAAGCGGGCACGAGGCCGGGCCTCACTCCCGAGCATGGGCAAGTTCAGTGTGTCTTGTTAGTAGGAAGAGGTTGCTGAAACACAGCTGCAATCTCCGGCTAGAGGAGGAGGGAGAAGGGAGCACAAGCTCGCCCGTGCTGAGTGCTCCCTGTGTGCCTGTGTGTTCACAAGCATGAGGACGTGACTTGGTTGGCAGGGTACCTTGTGTAATATTTTGTTTGTGCTCCGACAAAGCTTGCCTGGAGTCAGAGGGTGGAGCCAGCCACTAGTTAACCATCAAGGTCTGGAGGTCTGTACAGACAGGAGACAGGAAGTGATGAGGCTGGGTAGAGGGAGGAAGTCATAAAGAGGGGCCTAGACAGGATCTCGGCCCTTTCGGTCTGAGAATTGGGAGAGGTAAGAAGTGACTGTGGCTGCTCCTTCATTTCTCTGATCTTTCAGCTTTTACCCTGCTATCTGATTCCAGGTGTTTATTGTTAAGACTAACTAGATTCACACTTCAGTACCTGCTTAGCATTTCTGAGTCCTGGGTTCAAGACCCAGCACCACATAAAACTGGAGCACAATGGCCTATGCCTGTAATCTCAGCGCTCAGAAGATATAGGGAGAAAGATCAGAAGTTAAACATCAAGCCAGAGTGATGGCTCAGAGGTTAAGAGCACTGGCTGCTCTTCCAGAGAGTTCAATTCCCAGCAGCCACATGGTGGCTCACACCATCTGTAATGAGATCTGCTGCCCTCTCCTGTCATGCAGGTGTACATGCAGGCAGAATACTGCACATAACAGATACATTTTTTTTTTTTAAAAAAAGTTAAAGTCATCCTCAACCATATATCAATTAGAGTCTAGCCTGGGCTATATAAAATTCTATCTCCCCCCATCCCTGAAAAAAAAAAGATTCCGAGGCCAGCATGGTGGTACATACATGTAATCCCAACCCTTGGGCAACCAAGACAGATGGGGAGTTGGAGGACAGCCTGGGCTATGTAGTAATAGATTGTCTAAAGTCAGCAAAACAAACCATGTCTACTGCATTGGAAAGGGGAAGGTCTGTTTTACATAGATTCAGTCAGTGGAAATACAGTGTACAGAGTCAGAAGACTGGAGGCAATATTAGAAGGGACAGTAGAAGAGACTGTCAGTAGAAGAGGCTGCTGGGTTTTTAGTATTGTTTGTTTGTTTTGTGGGGGCAGAGTCTCACTGTATATTCCTGGCTGGAGCTTGCTTTGTAGACCAGGTTGGTCTCAAACTAAAGTCACAGGCCACCACACCATTGGGTGTTTACATTTGTGAAACCCCCGTCGCAGAGGAAGGGAAATCAAGTTAGGTTCCATTGGAATGGAGCCCTAGTCCTGGCCACCGTGGACCTGAGCACCCCCTCAGAAGCCCTCTCCTCAGATGAATGATATCATCCATGTCTGGAACACAGGAACCAAGGATCGGGGGTTTGTGGCCTGGCCAGCTCTGTTCTAGTTTGGAGTGAAGGGAAGGTGAGATCAAAAGACTGAGAAAAAACGGTCATCAAGATTAAAGAAAACATAATTACATGTAATGGATGAAAGTTGATTGGATCCTTGTTCGAGGGGAGAAATTCCATTACAGAAAACAGCAGGAGACAACTGGAAAGCAGATGACAGCAGAAAATGACTGAGGATTTCCCCAAGTATGACAGTGAACTTGTGATCTTCTATTCTCTCTCCCTCCCTGATGTGGGAGTGATCTCTTTCTAATCTGTTGCTTTCATTGGTTAATTAATAAAGAAACTGCTTTGGCCCATTTGATAGGCCAACCCTTAGGTAGGTGGAGTAAACAGAACAGAATGCTGGGAGAAAGAAGCCGAGTCAGGGAGTCGCCATGATTCTCCCACTCCAGACAGACACAGGTTAAGATCTTTCCTGATAAGCCAGCTCGTGGTACTACACAGAATATTAGAAATGGGTTAGATTAATATGTAAGAGCTAGTCAATAAGAGGCTGGAACTAATGGGCCAGGCAGTGATTAAAAGAATACAGTTTCCGTGTAATTATTTTGGGTAAAGCCATGCGGGCAGCCAGGTGCCGGGGACGCAGCCCCGCTGCTCCATATTACAACACCTCCCTTCCTCCACACCGCACCCCTGCACAACCTAGGCTTGCCTTAAACTCGTGACCCTCCTGCTTCAGGATCCTGACACTGGTCTTGTGTGCCCTTTTTACTTTTATTTAGGTGTATGGGGTGGTGAGTGCAGTGTCTGTAAAGTCCAGAAGAGGGCGCCAGACCCCCAGAGCTGGAATTATTGGCAGTTGTGAGCCACTTGGTGTGGGTGTGGGGGAGCAGTGTGTGCTCTGCACTGCGGAGCCATCTCTCTCTCCAGCCCCCTGAGCTGCTTCTGCTGAAGAAGGCTTGAATCCCTGCTGATGTTCTCAGGGACAAAGGCTCACAACATCTGTGTAATTTTTTTAAAAGGTCAGCAAAAGAAAAACAGAAGTGGAGGTTATAGAAGAAATGTGGCCAAAGTGAGCAGCAGTATTTACACAAAGATTTTCTAGATACTTTTAACTTCCATGTTTGAAATTTTTCTAATAAAAAATGTTGGGAGAGCCAGGCACTTGCTTGTAATCCCAGCACTGAGGAAGTGGAATAAGGAGAAAAAGGAGTTAAGAGGCAAATCGGGGCTGGATGGCAGTGGTGCACGCCTTTAATCTCGGCACTCAGGAGGCAGAGGCAGGCAGATCTCTGAGTACGAGGCCAGCCTGGTCAACAGAGCGAGTTCTAGGAAAACAGTCTCCAAAGCTACACAGAGAAACCTTGTCTCAAATAAATAAATAAATAAATAACAAAACAAACAAAAGAGGCCAGTTGGGGCTGCAGAGCCAGACCTTGTCTCAAAGGAAAAATGTGGGGGGAAAGAGGTGCCAGGAGGTACTGGCAAACATGTACCACCTGGGCATCGAAGGTGTCACATCAACACTGTGGACGCAGGCTTTGTGGCCTCACCTCTGCCTGCAGGGGTCAGCAGAGGCCCCCAGCTGCTGTTTTCCATTCTGTTTCTTATCATTAGATGTGGCTGCTTAAGGCCTTATCTGCTCTGCTGTTTAGCCACCACCCAAATCAAGCTGAGCCCCACAAAAAATTACACCGGTAGACAGTGCACATTAGCACAACCCCCACAGCAACTCAGATGAAGTTCCAGGTTCCCAGAGGCAGATTTTTTTATTTATTTATGTTTTGGTTTTTCAAGAAAGGGTTTCTCTGTGTAGCGCTGGCTGTCCTGGAACTTGTTCTGTAGACCAGGCTGGCCTCGAACTCATAGAGAACTCTGCCTCCTGAGTGCTGGGATTAAAGCCTGGCTTTAGAGATAGGTATTTTTAACCACGGTCACACAGCTGGCCTGTGATGGAGCAAGAACTTAAACCCTGTGTCTTGACTCCAGTATCCAAGTCCCTGCATCTTAATAGCGTTGAGAAGCCCCAGCAAGTAGAAATTCAGCACCAAGACCTCTCCCACTGTGAGAACACGGGCAGTTCTTCTCTAGGGTAAAAAGACTAGAGAGAACGCAATGACTCAAGCTCTCAGAGGTGCTGCAGGACACCGGAAGGGCTCACTTTACCCACAGCATCACGAGCACGAGTGAAGGAATTCCTGATTTGAGCATGCCATCCCGGCTGCAGTGGCGGCTCTAGAAGCCCTGCGTTCCCCAGAATGAAGATTAGAGCAGGGGTCAGGCTCCACTCTGAAATGTTCGCCTCATACTGTGGCCAATACAGAAGAAATTTTTGTTCCACCCCAGGTTTTCCCATTCCTGTTGGGTCCATGACTGTACATTTCATACTTAATGAGGTATAACTTCTACACCATAAAACTCAGCCATCGTTAGTTAAGTGGACAGCTGGATGCACCTTACCAAACTTCTGTGTAACCATTAACACAGCCCTGGCTCCGAAAATTTTCCGTCTGCTTCCTTCCCGCGCTCCTGCCAGCCTCCAGGGCCAGCTGCGTGGTCTTGTGTGGATTCTAGGGCAGCAGTGAACACTCAGAAGTATGTGGGTGGGTCCCAGTGTCACGGAGCTGCATTTGAACAGTTCCAGGCGGCTCCAGCAAACCCCACTAACTTCTTCCTCCCTTCATTTCTTTACATCAGTGGATATGTAAGTGGGCATGCCATGGCACACACGTGAAAATCAGAAGATAACTTGCAGGTGATGTTGTTTTCTTTCTACCACATAAGGGTTCTAGGGGCAGAACTAGGGTTCAGTCTTCCCTGAAGTGCACCCCTCCTCCATTGATGAGATCACTTTATCTTTTTATACTTGAGTTCCTCCCTTTGTAATGCAGATGCCGCTCATGTGCCTGCTAAAGAGAGGAGGCACACAGTGCTTAGCAGGAGAGCCACTGCACTGGGGCTGCCCTTGAGGCTTCTGACATCTTATTACTGCCCTCAAGGTTTTCTGTTCTGATATTTACTTCACCTTTCTCTTCCAGGCGTTTACAGAGTCACCCCTAGTGGTGTCCCACACTTACTACCTGTAAGGGGAGATGGATTCCCTATTACTTGGGAGCCCCATTGCTCATTCGGGCAGGGCTGTTAGAGGAACTGGGGTAGAGCGGCAGCACCACCTAGTGGCAATGAATAAAAGCAAGCTATACACAAGGGGTTGTGTGGATGATACTGTTCTAAGTCCCCAGACATGCCACACATTAAAGACAAGGGTGTAAAGGATGGCCCACCAAATCTCCAGAGACTTGAACAGTGAGCTAGAGGTATGGAGAAGGGGGGGCGGGGGGGGCTGCTGGTCAGTGGCCGCTAAAAGCTCCACATTGTCTTCTGTTTGCAGGTGTATCTGTGAACCACGTGTGCGCCTAGTCCACTCAGAGACCAAAGGTGCCGGATCCTCTGGGACTGGGGTTACAGACAGTTGTTAGTTGCCATGTGGATACTGAAAATCAAACCCGAGTCCTCTGGAAAAGAAACCAGTGCTCGAAACCACGGAGCCATCTCTCCAGTCCTGACACTGTCTTTCCTATAGAAAAGACTCTCAGGCTGGGGAGATGGTTCACTGGTTCAGAACTCTTCCGGGTTCAATTCTCAGCACCCACATGGTGGCTCACAACCATCTGTAACTCTAATTACAGATCAGACACCGTTTCTGGTCTCTGAAGGCACCAGACACACATGTAGTACACAGACATAACACCCAAACTCATAAAATAAAATTTAAAAAAGAAAAAGCTCTTCAAATCGCAGTATGGGTGCCACATCCATGCGTATACGGATCACCACTGAACTGGACACTTCAAAGCCTCTCCAGAGCCTGTCACCTGGGCTTCCATGCACTGCAGGACGGTGTCTACCTGATGCCCGCCAAGGATGGTACGTCACTTTGGTCACACGAGAAACCTACCTTGAAACAAACCACACACTCTTCCTGTCCTAACACTGGAAATATCCTCAAACACTGAGACATGATGTTTAACAATTAAAATTGCATGCTCTGCAATATACTGGTGCCTCAGGCCCAACCACCCATAAGGTCCCATATTCTGACACTCACAAAGACCTGTGCCCCCAGAAGCTCTAGGGCTGTTTCTAGGACAGGACCATCCTTCCTAGGGTGGTCAAGTCCATGGTCACTTGCAGCCTCAGTGCTTCTAAAACACCAGCAGCTTCCCAGACAACGTGGGAAAGAAGAGGGGACACGTGCCAAGGGACTTCTTTTGGTGCTGATGAAAATCATCTAAAATTGGCAGTGGCCTACTCTGTGAACATACTGACTCCCTGCATTGCACAATAAAAATGAAAAACTAAAGGGAGCAGATTGGGCCCCCACGGTCTGCGTTCTCTCAGCATTTGGACTGGTCTTGCCGCACTGACCATGCTTAAAAAAGACAGGGCTCTCAGTGGCGTGGAGAAAGGCACCTAAAGCAGCTCTCCCATGCTGTTAGTAATGCTGGCCAGTTGGGGGTAGTGCTGCTGTCCTTAGTTGGACACCAAGCTACCTGGGGAAGGAGCAGAGCAAGGCATTCAGAAGCATTGTATCCTTTAGTCCTCGCCCCTCTGAGCCAGAACTGGTATCCGAGTTCACAGATGGGCACCAAGGCTAACAGCGAGTGGCTGGAGAGTGAGGCAAGATGGACGCTAAAGTGGCTTTCAAAGCCCAGGCCTCTATCCAGAGCCACCAGAGTGAAGCACCCCTACTCGTGATGCCTCAGTTCCAAAGCCATGTGAGACATGATATGGCGGTACCAGAGAAGGGGTAGCCAGGGGTCAGAGAGTGGGGCCGCACCTCCTGGTGTGTCCCGTGTGTAGGAGAAAGTCAGAAATAAGAGGAGAGAGACAGGACTCAGTTCACACATCAGGAGTACATCGCCGTGTCTCCTCCTTCCCAAGTAAGTTCTTTATTGTCTAACCAATCACCACGGTTACTGTGGCCTAGCACCAGGCCAGGCACACTAAGCATAATTACAAAGGGCAAGAGACTCCCTGCCAACGGGAGACGTACAATTTCAACATTTTGCAGGAATTCCTCTGTGTCAAAAATCACATCTGGACTCAGTCGCCAGTATTGCAATGAACATTCTTTAAGAGGATTGTTAAAGAATCATCACAGCCCACATTCACAATGGCATGGAATTAATTTTTCCTAGTATAACTTTGTTACCAATGAACAGGTTTATCATGTTCCTTGAAATTAAACTTGTGTTCCCCTTCCTAAAATAGGAATCAAGATTTTTTTGAAAGGGGTTTTAAAAGGTTAAGCAGAAGGGCTTAGGTAAAATGTGGCCAAGAGTTGTATGGTCAGAGGGCTTGGAGCTGAACCCAGCCCCTCTCCGGACCTTCCTATCTATCACTATCTGCAGGACAACACAGCACGCATTCCCAAACAGCTCTTGGACCACTACTGCCATGGAGGAGGGAGTCTGTTCCACCAGAGCAATCCAGGTAAAAGATGCTTCTCAGAGCAAAGTTTAGCACCAACCCAGGGAGTACGAGGGGTCACTGGGAGCGTTATCCCCTACATTAACCTCATGACTGTCTCACAAACTCAGAACTCATAGGTGTGAGTTCACCAAACAGATACTAACCAAAAGTCTACAGCAGACAACTGGACACAGGGACGACTCCACCCAGGAGTAACTGCTTCTTGCGAAAAACATTCAGCACAGAGCAGGAAGTGGGAGCAGCAGCCTCGAGGGCCGAGTCAGTGATGCCAGAACACAAGAGCCACCTCCCTTCACTTCCTCCAGCCAACCTGTGCTCCACTGTGGACCATGTGGCTTGGGGGAAGAGTCCTGGCCTCCTGTTGGGCCACCAGCCCACAGGGTCTCCATTTGGCAAGCAAGGGACAGGCTGGAAACTTCTCTAGTGTTACAGTCTTGATACTCTAATGAAAAAGGTCACCAATTCCTTGAACTAAAACAAGCTAACCAAGTCAGGCTGAACTAACAGAACTCGGGAAGCGGTCCCCCCTGGAGCCTCTTCACACCTGTGGTAATCACAGATTTCCTCTTGTGATCGCTTTAAAGCATATAAGTGAGCTGCTAGCTTTGGCACGATGGGGAAAAATGACAGTTCCTTCCTTTCTTTTCATAAAAGGACACTGAAATCCAACAGGATTCCGGGTGTATGGAGCCAGGATTGCAACAATGGGACCTGTCTGGCTCCAGCTCTCTTCTTTTCCAGCCTGGAGATGTTCCAGCTATCACACCCAGGGGAGGCCTCAGCAAAAATGACCATCAAAGCTAGTGAAATGGAAGGTAGCATTCAAAATGTAACACTGGTTTTCTTGAAATGGAATACTGGTTTTCCTATAGCGTGTATAAGGCACGGTGTGAGAAAGCCGCCCCCACTCCCAGCTGCACAGCCCCATGGGCTCCTCACACGCTCACATGCACACAGGAAAGGCCAGCTGGCTTTGCCACAATGCATGGGAAATGGGCTGCTTCTCATCACTTCTGGTTTTTGAGCTGGTTGGAGAGCCAGTCCAGGCCTTCGTAGAGCCCATCTCCACTGGTGGCACACGTAGCCTGAATGTACCAGTTTCTCTGGCGAAGGGAATGTAAGCCGAGCTTGTCTGTGATCTCCGCTGCATTCATGGCATTAGGAAGATCCTTAAAGAAAACAAGCAGGCAGTTTACCAACTGTTATACGACACAATAGGACTTTACTCTAAAACGTACCCCGACCCTCCATCCCTATTTCAGGCCCCAAACCTTCACTTTTTCTTTCTCAATCCACATAACAGGAAATCCAAACAATCCTACCATCAGAACTGGTTCAGAATCCGACCACCTCTCCCGGCCTTTCTGCCACCACCTTGATCTGATGCCACCATAGTTCCTCACCCAGATAATAGAAACAAGCTCTTCATGGCTCATCCTGCTTCCGTGCTTGCCCCTAATGCCTAGCCAGATCACACCCTCCTATCAAAGCCACACCAGAGTGTCCCCTCTCCCAGAGAAGAGCCAAAGCTGCCACCATGGCCTGCCAGGCTCTGGGGCCTCTAACTGGCTTACTTCATCTTTTTATCATAGCATCCCTATGCGTGACCATTTGATAAAAGTTATTTACTCAATGTATTAATTATACACCATGCTTCTTTTAACTAGAAAGTAAGGCAGAAAGCTTTCTCTTTTCTCTGACCCATAACCTGGGTTACCCACACAGTAAGCTAAAACTAGCTGGACTAGATTAGCATCAAAGGAAGATCTAGATGTGCTGATATGAAAGAATGTCAAATGTATGCTAAGCGAAAATACAGATTACAAAACAGTGATACCATAACCTCTGGTTATGGAATTTAAATAGAAATATAATCACATAATTGCTTATATAGACATAGAAAGTTTTATCTCCAGAAAGACATAAAAAAAATTGACTGTTTTATCCGACAATCAAAGTGAGAGGAATGGAAGGTAGCATCCAGAAGGTAATGCTGGCTTTCTTTTAATGGAATACTGCTTTTTTTAGGAGCTAAGTCTCAGTGTGAGAGCACTGCCCCCACTCCCAGCTATACAGTACCAGGGACTCTTCACACGTCCACATGCACACAGGGAAGGTGTTCTACTTGACATTCTAAACTGCTTTTCAAAGTTCTACCTTGGACGGGTTCAGTTTTTAATCATTAAAAACAAAGCCACTATTTTCTTGCTTAAAGCCTGCTATGTCCAGAGTGAAGCTGCCTGGCACCCTATGAGCATGACAGGGTACAGGCGAGTGAACCATGAGGCGTCCCCCGCAGGAGGTCATGTCTAGAGTGGGGTTGACAAGAGAAACTGCAGCTGGCCAGTCTCAAGTGACAGCACTGTCCTTCCAGCACGACCTCAGATGCATAGGGGAAAGCAGAGGGGATGCACACCTGGCATTGGGTTCTGCTCAAACCCAGAGGTGGAGCAGCTCTGCACCTGCCTTCTTCCCCCATTTCATGGCCTTCCCTTTCTAGATGAGCCTCTTCCTCCCCAAGCTGCCCTCGTCCCCCCCACCCCCACATTTTGCTTCTAGAACCTGTGGCTCCCTTCCGTCCTGGCTCAGATCTAAGAGTCACTCCCAGCACTTCCCACAGCCCTTCTGCACCCCCTCACAACGCTGACTTCCAGACATATTGAGTCTTTATTCACTGCCTCTCCTCCCACTACAGCGCAAACACAAATGCAGGGCCTTGTGTCGTGTTCATTACTAAGTACCTACGGCAAAGCTGGGAACTTAGCGGGTGCCCCATTAGTATTTTCAGAGTGACTATGAGACATTATAAAAAGGAGCTGGAGGAGAGGCGGTGGTTGGGACTGGTGAGGAGGAGGGAGACATCTAATTTAGATATCTATAGATTTAAACGAGCCATCTGGCAGTAAATTTCAGTCTCAGTGTTCGGAAAGCTAACAACTACATACCTGTTTGTTTACAAACACCAATAAAACTGCATCTCGGAGCTCATCTTCTGCTAACATTCTGGTTAGTTCTTCCCGGGCCTCGTTGACCCGCTCTCTGTCATTACTGTCAACCACAAAAATCAGACCTGAAAAGAAATCCCAAGCATGTTAGTAACATGAACCCGGAGAGAGCCGCTGTTCCTCTATCCACACAGCTGCTCCCTGCTCCCGGCAAGGCTCTGCTGGAGGCAGCAGCAGCAGGAGCACAGAGCAGGCCTAGGATCCCAGCACTGGGGGAGGTGCTGAGGCAGAAATATCGCACACAAGGTCAAGGTCAGGCTGAGCTGACCCTGTCTCCCCCCATTACTCCTTTTGGAAAGTCTATATAATCTCCACAGTTGGGAAGCTTCCACATTCGTCTCTCCTGTCTCGTTCAGAAGGATCCTTACCAGACTAACCAGAGGGAACAAAGAAAAGTTAGGCTTAGTTACTAGTCACCTGCTTTCCACCTCAGAGTGGAAAGGGTTTTGGAAGAGCACGGTTTATATACGAACAGCCCTAAAACAGAGCCTGAACCGAAGGCCTGGGAGCAGGTGTGCTGTCTTGGACTGGGTTCTTCAGGAAGCAGGTGTGAGGCCTTGGGGGCGCAAAGGACTAAAGGAAGGGACAGTTAGCATAAAAACAAGCAGTCAGGCTGGCAACTCCCAGGTGAACAGTGTGGATGCTGTTGGACACTCCAAGCCGTTTGAAACCTTTTGTTCCCCCATGGAAAAAGGGGGCAATTGTTTGTCCTTCTATACATACCCAAGAAGAACCTAAAAGCTGTGAAACCCTCAACATTTGTAGGTCACCTTTCTGAGAATGTCGAGATTCTTATGGACACCTACGGTAAAGCACTGGTTGCTCTTTCGTGGCCAGCACTTCCAGTGGGAGCAGAGTCCGCCTCTGCTAGTTTATGCTACTGAAACTGCCCCTGGGGAAGGGAGGGCAGCTGGGGTTTGACTCACACGGCCAAGTGATTCGCTCCATGTGCCTATAACAAAGTCCAATAAAAACAATGTGCACAAGAGCTCAGGGAACCTTCCCTGGTGGCACTGCTGCTCACCGTCTCTAGCAGAATCAGGTGCCGCTCCTGGAACTTGGGGGCAGCGGTCAACAGGAGCTGCGGCTGGCAGGCACCCTCCGGGTCTTCCCGCTGACTGTGCACTAATGTTCTTTTGCTGCACTCACACTGATTGCAAGGACACCTCTGTGCCGAGTTCTGGGATTCATCCTCACAAGCTCTCAGACCTGCCTGTGGGGTGAAAACTGCCAGACTGTAACCATCCAGCAGGAAGTCAGGGAGGCTGGGGGACCCCAATCCTACCACAGCTGATGACAGAAGTGAGGGAATCTTATACTGTGAAGTGCAGCCCAGCTCTGGGTAATGGTTGTCAGAGCCTTGACACGCCCTAGATCAGTAGAGAAGTCCCAGGAGGTGAGAAACCCAGGCAGGCTGAAGGAGGCACCAGGAGCTACCACACCTAGAGAATGGCTGACCCCTGTACAGATTTGCCACATTGCTGGAGGAAGCAGTAAGGCAGGAAGAATGTGCAGGGGTGAGCACAGACTGGGGAAGAGTCCCTGTCAGTATTCCACGGGACAACAACAGTAGCAAGTTGGCAGTTGGCTGAAAGCAAGGCCTTTGAGACAGAAATGAGAAGCAGCTGCCAAAAGAACTTGCGTGATCCTCGGTTGAACTACCAGTAGTGACAGCTACTCCATCTCTGGGGTGTGGGTGCTGACAAGCTGATTTTCTGGGCATCAATCAGATCGTCCCTGGAATATTACTCTTAAGAGTCGGATCCAAACACTCTTAAGTCACAGGCACACTGGAGGTCTCAAAGAGCTAGTGGAACAAGGTTATCAGACACTGGTCTAGTGATATAAGCAGGGAAACTCCTGGAAGAAAACACTTGGCGAGAGACTGACAGCTATCTTTGACATCAGAAGGGCCATGACATTGAGTCAGGGTGCTCTGGAGGCCTCAACGAGGAGACAGAAGACAAGCAGGAAGAAATCATGGGAAGTCCCCAGGACAGAGGCAGAGGACTGCAGAAAAAGGGAGTCTCTGAGAGAACTCTGCTAGAGGTGCCCAGCTTAAGGCCCAGCTGGTGGGGGCTCTGCAGGAGGAGACTCTGGTAGGGAAACAGAAGTAGGGTCAGATGACACTGAGGTTTCACAACAGTTCAAGGGAGAGAACCAGGCCTGGCCCTCCGCCCAGGCCTCCATGTGTCCCAGCCCTCCAGGCAGCCTACCCAGAAGACAAGCGCTCTCAGGATTTCTGACATACTTAAGAGTCTTCATGTGAGTCAAAGCTGTATCTGCTATATCACCAGATTAGAAAGGAAAACACTCAGGCCCCCACCCACATAGGTCTGGGATGCTACTCGCAGTTCTGAACTCCAATTCTAAGTACTCTAGCCGATGTAGAAATTCAAGCAGATCCTTAGCTGCCAATGCAAAACCCACAAAGCAGAAACGACTGCTAGCACTCTGCTAGTCCTAACTCAAGGATAACTTTATGTCCTTGTTGGGGAATGTTATTTTCAGGTGTGGGACTTTTGTTTTGCTGCATTTGTTTAACTCTGTGTTACTGTGCTGTCTAAAACACCCGATGGTCCTAATTAAAAGATGAACGGCCAATAGCGAGGCAGAAGCAAGGATAGGCGGGGCTGGCAGGCAGAGGATAAATAGAAGGAGAACCAAGAACAAGGAGAATACCAGGGGCCAGCCACTCAGCAAGTCAAGGAAAAAGAAGTAAAGAAAGCTATAAAGAAATAGAAAAAGAGGCAAAGGCAGTCAGGATAATTTAGGCTAGGAAAAGCTGGCTACAAAAAGCCAAGCTAAGGCCAAGCATTTATAAGTAAGAACAAACCTCCGTGTGTGTGATTTATTTGGCAGGTGGGTGGTGGGCCCCTCAAAGAGCCAAACGTCATAAAACATGTCCTTTACTAAATACTCCCAACAACATGATGTTGCCCGTGTGCATGAGACCCAAGCAGCCACAGATGGAGTCCTCTAAAATCAAGAGCCAAAATACATACTTCTTCCCTTAAAAATAAAGTAGAATTACATCAGACTGTATAGTATGTCCTACTCTGTCCTGTTTTGATCTAGGTCCTGATCTAAGACGCTACCATCAGTGTGACTACACTTACAAAGAGAAAAGGTAAGCCGATACAAGAGCTTGTTAAGGAGCCCTATGTAGCACTTGCCTGGCATATGCAAGGGTCTAGGTTTGATCTCAGCCTTGCCCCTCACCCCACTAGGAAAGGAGGAAGGTAGGGGGAATATATGTATTACATTTATTATATTATCTACACCTGTAGAAAAGGTAGGTGTAGACACAAAGAAATAAAGGTGGTTGTGTGTAGGAGGTAAACTGAGAAATGAAACTTTTTTCTTTGTATCCTTTCCTCTTTCCTCTTATTTATTTATTTATTTATTTTTGATACAGATATACTACCATTCAATAACTGATGAACCAATCTGAGTGTAGTGGCTCACAATCTTAGGCCCAGCACTTGGGAGGCAGAGGCAGAGGCAGAGGCAGGTGTATCTCTGAGCTCAAGGCCAGCCTGGTCTACAGAGTAGGCTCCAGGACAGCCAGGGCTACACAGAGAAACCTGTCTCAACTTGCCCACCTCCAGCAAAAAAAAAAAAAACAAACAAAAAAAACCCCACAAAACAAGAAGAACAATCCACATTAGAAGTAATGATCTATTTTATACACACTACAGTTATCAGGAAATCAGACAGTTTAAATTCTAGTCTATATAGGTAAACCCTCATGGGGCTGAGAAAGCGTTCTAGCCCTGAGCTTTATCCTCAGGGTTTTTATTTTGAAACATCTCACAAAACTGACAAGGCTAGTCTTGAATTTATTCTGCAGCCCAGGCAGACCCTGAATTTGTGATCCTCCCTTGACATTCTGAGTAGCTGAGATTTCAGGCTCAGTTTTTGATGTACCTCCAGGCTCAGTTTTTGATGTCTTAATAGAGAATTATAAGCATTCATTAAGGTCTGTTATGACCTTAACAGACTGATGAAGAAAAATTTTTTTTAAGATTTATTTATTATGTATACAGTCATCTGCCTGCATGTATGCCTACAGGCCTACCTTATTATAGGTGTTTGTGAGTTACCATGTGGTTGCTAGGATTGAACTCAGGACCTCTGGAAGAGCAACCAGTGCTCTTAACCTCTGAGCCATCTCTCCAGCCCTGATGAAGAAAATTTAAATTAAAAGGCAGCCTGACCTTTGGGAAGTTGGCAGACAAAATAGGGGCAGCATTCAAGACTGCTCACAGATGAGACATGGCCCAGCCAGAGACGGCAAGTCCATTCTTCACAAAGCTCCTTCTTGCTATTTCAGAAGCCCAAACTACCACCCTTCACTCCAGAACACAGCTACTTCCTCCACCAAAGCAACAGTTACTGAAATTCTATAAAATTAGGCTTGTTACAAACAGAAAACTGAAGACAAAATACACCTCAGCTTGACACTTAAATGTGAAAACTAAATAGGGAGGGAAGAAGTGTGGCCAGGGAACACTGTCATCTGCCTTCTGAGGGCTGCGGCCTCTCAGCCAGAGAACACTGTCGTCTGCCTTCTGAGGGCTGTGGACTCTCAGCCACACAACTGAGCACTTTACAAAATTATTCTCATTTTAGCCCCAGGATTTAGGCAAAAGGCATTATCCTCTTTTTAACACGAGGGAATGGAGATTGAAGAACTTACCCGACTTTCCTAAGATTTCTTAGCAGCTGTGGTTCAAATCCAGCTGGACTAGTTTATTACAGAAGAGAAGGTGCAAAGTGGTCAAGCTGCCAAGCGCCAGTCCAAGATAAATACCCACTTTAGTGAGCATCAAAACTGCATCCTATTTGCAAGGCCTAAATCATAATGTGAAAGTCTAGACTTCGCCATGGGAATGATGTGGTTTCTCTGGAAATAAAGACTCAAGCATTTTTCCTGACTTCCTTATATAGAATGTACTTCAGAAAATTCCTTATTTAAAAGGATTTCAGCAGACAAATAGAGAAGGAGTAACAAGGGGTCTGGGGGAGTGGCTTGATGTCCTTGCAAAAGGCCCTGGTCAACCCCCAACAACACAAAGACAACAATAAAGAGTTCAAGGCCAATCTGCAGTAGGCAGTAGGCAGGCCCTCTCAGAAGGAATAACACAATTTAAAGAACCCACCATTTTGCAACTCCTAACAAAACAGGGTATTCAACATCATTCAACGTACACTAGGATTATGTGGTAAAGGTTGATAGGCGTTTCATTTGGGGAAGTTAGGCTGACCTCATGTGAGCACACTTGGCATCAAAGTATGAAGCTGCAGGGGGCTCAAGGTGGGAGAGGCCAGTGTTTCATGGGTGCTGGATTTCAGTTGTACAAGATGTTTTGAAGACAGGCAACGATTATGATGGTGCAACATTATGAATTTATTTAATACCAACGACCTATAAGCTTAAAAGTAGTTTATATCCCCAAAAGAGTGTGTATGTGTGTGTGTGTGTATATAAACTTTGTATATATGTATATATACATACACACAAACAATATGACAACAATAACAATACAAGTACAAAACAAGAACAGAGAAACCTTTCACCCAATCATTCTGCTCATAGGTGAATCAAGATAATTAAAATAAGGACTCTTCTGGACCCAGTGGCGCACACCATAATTCCAACACTCAGGAGGCAGAGGCTGGAGGAACTCCAATACCGGCAGAAGAATGTTCACAGCAGCACTGTTCACGAGAGTAAAAAAGTGAAAGCAACCTAAATGTTCATTAATTAATGAACAAGCCAGGGTCGGGCAGTGGTGGCCATGCCTTTAGTCTCAACACTCAGGAAGCAGAGGCAGGTGAATCTATGAGTTCAAGGCCAGCCTGGTCTACAAAGCGAGTTTCTAGACAGCCAGGGCCACACAGAGCCTGTCTCAAAAAACCAAAACAAGGAAAAAAAAGTATATTTTGTTGTTGTTGTTGTCTGTGTGTATGTATACATGCATGCATATATATGTATGTATATATAAAGTTTATACACACACGTACTCGTGGGAGGGAGGATAAAGACACACACTTGTTGTATGTGTCCAGGCTCATTTAAAACTTGGGATCTTCCCACTGCAGCCTCCCAGCTGAATCAGCCAATTTTGTCCTATAGTGAAGGCTAATTACATTTTAACTTCAAAGCCATCCTGGGTTACATAATCTTGTCTCAAAAGAAGAACAACTTTTTTAAAACCCACCCTATTTTGAGGAAACATATTCTAAAATGGACAAGCTGGGAAAATGACTGTGAGTATGGTTAGGTGCCGAGTATGACAGCAAAAGAAGAGGCTAAGCTATAAGGACAACTAACCGGGGTGTGGCCCTAAAGGCTGCAAATGTTAAGGTCTTTACTATTAAACACATGCAACAAACTCCATCAGCTTCAGAATCTTCAAAAGCACATACATCCTAAGTAGACTCCAAAGTGATTAATGTGGAGATGGCATACGGTGACGAGCCGACATGGGAACCAGGGTGTGAAAACCATGCGAACAGTCTATTTCAACTGACAAGACCCAGGAAGGCACCATTTACTGAAAACACAGTCCTGGGGACACAACTGAATTAGAACTACTTCCCAGAGATCACCGGTAAGGGAGCAGGGTGCAGATCTGAGACAGGTGTCCATGCCTGCTCATAAACACCTGGAGCAAGGGGGCCATCAGGGAAGGACTGTGGCCACACAGATGACAGGATCCATCATGGGGCTCCAGCCATCCCTATTCATCCCTTTCCCTATGGACGTGATTTCCAGATATTCTCAGGAGATTTAAAGGAGTTGACTGAATTCAACTTCTTCAAAAACTGGCACTTGATCTAAGGACATATCCCTCAGTTAACTGAAAGATGAGACCCATTAGGCTAACCATTTTCCAACCTTTCTGCACTAAGAAGAGTTAAAACCCAGGTCCTTTTCTGGGCGATGTCTAGGAACAATGTCACAAGTCACTTCCCCAGTCAGAATGCTGGCTACCCATATAAGGCAGCGCCAGCAGGCACCAAGGGCCCCATCTTCAGCACATTCAGCAGGCATCAAGGGCTCCCATCTTCGGCACATTCAGCAGGCATCAAGGCCCATCTCCAGCACATTCAGCAGGCATCAAGGCCCCCATCTCCAGCACATTCAGTAGGCATCAAGGCCCATTTCCAGCACATTCAGCAGGCATCAAGGCCCATCTCCAGCACATTCAGTAGGCACCAAGGCCCCCATCTCCAGCACATTCAGTAGGCATCAAGGCCCATTTCCAGCACATTCAGCAGGCATCAAGGCCCATCTCCAGCACATTCAGTAGGCACCAAGGCCCCCATCTCCAGCACATTCAGCAGGCATCAAGGCTCCCATCTCCAGCACATTCAGTAGGCACCAAGGCCCCCATCTCCAGCACATTCAGTAGGCACCAAGGCCCCATCTCCAGCACATTCAGCAGGCATCAAGGCCCCCATCTCCAGCACATTCAGCAGGCACCAAGGGCCCCATCTCCAGCACATTCAGCAGGCACCAAGGTCCCGATCTTCGGCACATTCAGCAGGCACCAAGGGCCCCATCTTCAGCACATTCAGCAGGCACCAAGGCCCATCTCCAGCACATTCAGCCTCCAGCACATTCAGCCTCCAGCACATTCAGTAGGCACACTTCGAGCTTTACCTTGAGTGTTCTGGAAGTAGTGTCGCCACAAAGGTCTGATTTTGTCTTGGCCACCAACATCCCAGACTGTGAAGCTGATGTTTTTATATTCTACAGTTTCCACATTGAAACCTAAGTAGGAAAGTTAGAAAAACTTTTCATTATGATTTTCACTGGTTCAACAATTCAAGATAACTCCAATTAACACTTGGATAGCACTGCTAATTTATAAAGTAGCTTGTAAACCAAAGAGTTACAGGTCACAAGGAGAAAGTTCGCACTCTGTCGTTCATTGTGCCTGGTGTCTCAAAACCTCTCTACTCTGACCACCCACTGCCCACCACCCAGCTAATCAAAAGAAAAAGCAGAGCAAAGGAAGACATTTCGATTGATTCGCCTACAATCAAACAATCCTAGTAGCAGTCAGTGTCTTCTTCCTATCAGAGGGCAGGTTTCCACTGTCACTGCTGGGGCACAGCCTTTGGAGACGAGCCTGGGAGCCGGGGTGTGCACATTAAATATTCACCCCTCATGTGAAGCTGTCTTCCAGAGCTTACCGCAAGGAAATGAAGTACATGTTTGCAAATATGTAAGGCAGGGTCTGGAGAGATGGTTCAGTGGTTAGAGCACTGGCTGCTCTTCCAGAGGGCCTGGGTTTAATTCCCAGCACCCACATGGTGGCTCACAACTGTCTGTAACTCCAGTTCCAAGGGATTGGATGCCCTCTTCTGGCCTCTAAAAGCACCAGGTCCACAAGTAGTGTACAGATATAAACGCAGGCAAAATACCCACATATATAAAATAGAAAATAAAAATAAATATTTTTTAAAAGTGAAAGATACTCACAAAAAAACAAACAAGTGAGCCTGCCATGGCAGTACAGGCCTGAAATTTTAGCACTTGAGAGGATGAAGCAAGAAAATGGCTGCCAGTTTAAGGTCACCTACATAGCAAGACTGTGTCTTAAAAAGATTAAACAACAACAAACAAGTCCAGCACACTAAGGGCTGGGAAAATAGCTCAGGAAATAAAGTGTGAGGACCTAGATTCAATCCCCAGAAGGAGGGCGGGGATGGGGTGAGGTGGGAAGGGGGTGAGGGTAGGAGTGGGATGAGGTGAGGTGGGGGTGGGGTAAAATGGGGTAGGGATTGGATGGGGTGGGCTAGAGGATTTGTAATCCCAGAACTAGAGAGACAGAGACAGGAGGGTCCCTGGGGCTTGCTGACGAACCAGCATGGAACTCACCTGCCAGTGAGAGATTCTGTCTCAAAATTAGGAGTGAGGAGTGGAGAGGTAGGGGTAGATAAGACTGAAGAATGATACCCAAGGCTAAACCCTGGCGCGCGTGCGTGCGTGTGTGTGTGTGTGTGTGTGTGTGTGTGCGCGCGCGCGTGCAGTGTTCTCTAGGTAAAAGGGAAGGGGCAAAGAAAGAAGGAGGAGAGCATTCCAGAGGGAAATCTCAACGCTGCTGAGTGCAAACTGAGAAAGCAGCACTCATTTTACAAACATACCCATCAAAATCCTTCAACAGAATATTAAAAGACTATTCAAAACTTATATATATTTTTGCATGTAAAAATTTACAGAAGCATGTATTTTTATCTTATTTGTGTGTGTGTGTGTGTGTGTGTGTGTACGGCCATGTGGAGGTCAGAGGGCAACTTTGTGGAGTTCCAGGAATTGAACTCAGGTGCAGGAACCAAATCAGGTGGTCAGGCAGGCAGTAAGAGCCTTTGCCTGCTGAGCTACATGCCAGGCTATTTATTGTTTTTTTAACTGGGGAGAGCTGTTTTCATCTTGAACTAAAACATTTTCAAACTGCATGTGTGAACATTTCTATCAGTTTATAACATTCTTCAAATGCTTCAACCTCTGAAGCAAGCGCCTCAGGTCAAAGTTGAGCCATCTCAGCCACAGCAGAAAGACAGTGCGCAAAGGCACATGACAGCCTGGGGACCTGGTTTTGTAGGCAAGTCACAAGACGAAGATTAAGTTGTCACAACTGTTTCTGCAAATCTCCCAAAGAGTTCACAAAACACAGCACTGGTTCACAGTGAAGGCAGGCTGCTGAATCCCTTCAGCTGGATACCACCTCACGTATCTGTCTTGAGGAAGGGCAAGAGGAACACAAAGTCTACCTTTAAACACTACGAGCACACCTGGTTCAAAGAGACGCTCCCAAGGGAAGTCAGGTAGAGCAGAGGCTGAGAAAGGCAGGGCTAGTTCCCACCTGAGGCTTGACCTAGGTCCCACTCCATAGCAAGAGTAGAGAGCAGTGCTTCCTTCCTTTACCATCTCAGTGGTTACTCTCCTTTCCTCATTGCCAAGCAAACAGGGTTAAATCTGCTTAGCCTAAACTTGTTCACAACTCTCCTGTAAGCCAAGGAAGGTGCCAGGGATGCTAAGAAGCACTTAGAAATACCTATGGTGGGACACAGTGGTACAATGAGGAGGATGAATCAGAAGAAGTGTCACAAGTTCAAAGTCAGCCTGTACAGTGTAAGACCTTGTCTCAAAATACAAAATAACACAACATCATCTGGGACTTCAAATGTACATTCTTAAAGTAGTCAAAGATTTTTTAAAAAAAAATATTCAATATAAAAAGCACATCAGGGGCTGGAGTAAAATGCTTGTTGATCAAGAATAAGGACCTGAGGTTAGATCCCCAGCTCACAAGTAAAAGTTTGGTGGACAGTGGTGGGACATGTCTTTAATCCCAGCATTTGGGAGGCAGAGATAGGAAGATCTGCCTGGTCCACATAGTAAGCTCAAGGACAGTCAGAGCTACACAGAGAAACCCTGTCTCAAAAAACAACAACAAAAAAGAGATAGGCCTGATGGCATGTCTATAACCATGTTGTTGGAGGGTGGGGGAGGTGTAGGTCATACAGGAAGATCCTCAAGCTTAATAGCCAGTCAGCCTTGTCAAAATGGCAAGCTCTGGCTTCAGTGAAGAGGCTCTGTCTCAAAAAAATAAGGTGGAAAGTGATAGAGAAGACACCTGATGTGAACATGCATACACACACATGACACATACATATGCAAATGAAACTTTTGAAAAAACAACACATCAAAGTACAACATGCTAAACTATGAACTGGAAAGGCCACAGGCATGGACGTACCTATGGTAGGGATGGTTGTCACAATCTCTCCCAGCTTCAACTTGTACAAAATGGTGGTTTTGCCAGCTGCATCCAAGCCCACCATAAGAATCCGCATTTCCTTCTTTCCAAATAGGCTTTTAAACAGTTTTTCAAAAACATTCCCCATTGTAGATGAATTCTGTAACCTGAATGAAAAGCAAGTTGAACAATTATTTTCTGAGATATATATATCTCATATATATATACACATATTCATTGATAAGTGTATAAAAGCAGCATACATAAAATACACGGCACAATTAGTAGTGGTTCTTAGTAAAAGTTAAGTACAGCTTGGCCAATAAGGAAAAGTGTGTCTTGTTTTCAAAAGGAGACAACACTAAGCCCTCCTCTGATGCTTTGCCAGAAAACTGTATTTTCCACTGCAGCATCCAAGTGGGAAGTGAGATGCACAGTCAATGTCATGCTATGTGCAGCTTTCAGTCATCTTAAGCATGGAAGAAATGTTACAACATATAACTATACTTTCTTCTAAGCCCACCTGAAATGAAAATTTAGGGAGCAGACACCCCGTTCTCCACAATATAAAGCAAAGCTCTTAAGGCGGGTAAAACAGCGATATCTCTAGAAAACTATAACTGCCCTTGGCTGGCAGACCAGACCAATACTGAGAGAAGAATTAGGAAGTTTCAGAGTTGAAGATACCAATATTGGGGACACACATCAAGTAGATAGATAGGTTGAGGGCATACTTTAGCATCCAGCATTCAATAGTGCTGACCATCTGGTTTTGTTTTTTGTTTGGTTTGGTTTTTTGAGACAGGGTCTCTCTGTAGCTTTGGAGTCTGTCCTGGAACTTGCTATGTAGACTAGGCTGACCTCAAACTCACAGAGATCCTCCTGCCTCTGCCTCCCGAACGCTGGGATTAAAGTCACGGGCCATCACCACCTGGCAGAGTTGACCATCTTAGAATTTATGAACAGATACAAATATGAATGACCGACTCTAAAGGTCCATGAATGTTCATGAACCAAAGACAGCTACTGTAACCATGTCAAGGAAAAGGCAATTAATTAGCAGACCATCTCCTCCCTGTGCCCCCTCCAATCATTCCTCCCTAGAAGGTAATTATTCTATTGACTGGAACAGCTTAAACATCAGCAGTTAGTAGACTACCCGGCAGGTCATCTGACAAAGCAATGCCGTCAGATGTGTTTTTGCAGAATGTTCGTCTTCCTCTTAACGGATCTGCCTATTTGAACGGTGTGATATTTCAGACTGAAAAGCAGAACTACTTGTACACCCAGTATACTCTATTCAACAATGACTGTTCAAAAACACGTTCTTGAGTCCCAAAGCCCAAACAAAACAAATCCCCATAATCTCCTTTGTTCCACAAACCATGGTTTGCCTTTACAAATTGTTCACCAAGGAAAGCTTTACTGGGGTCTCTCTCTCTCTCTCTCTCTCTCTCTCTCTGTGTGTGTGTGTGTGTGTGTGTGTGTTCATCCAGATTCTAGTGACTCAGAGGGGAGAATGACCAATTCCAGAAGTCCCGCTTTTGAAAGTCAACAGTTCCGACAACAGCTTAATGCTGTGGACTATGGCCAAGTACACATCACTCCATTCTACCACGAGAGAGGGTGAGCACTCTTCTGTACACATATGAGAGCCAAATGATCAAAGAAAGAATGACTACTTTCCTCATTCACGGGTCTGTCATGCTCTAAAAACCGTCCAGTACCTTGACGCATTCAAAATTCCTAGATTCCTTTCATGTTTCCGGGGGGTGTGGGGGGTGAGAAGTGTCATAGACCAGGAAACTCAAAGGATCATTCATTCGGAGGAAAGGGAGGAACCTCCTGTTTCCAGGCCCCTGGAGGCCCAGTGCCAGATTCTCCTTGCCACCACACAGCGTATTCATGGTTGTCCCGCTCGTTTCCCTTGGTTCATCACCCCGCTCCGGTGCCCGAGGTCCTAGGACGCACGGTGGGCGGGGGGGGGGGGGGTGGAATAAGATCCATCAACTCTAGAGCCCTTTTCCAAACGTCCGCAGAGAAAGATCACAAGTGACAATGATAGTGAGACCTCAAGGGCACGAGCTACAGCAGTAGCCAAGGTGAGCGTGCGCACGGACGGGCACGCGCACCGTGAATCTGGGGCCGGTGAGGGTTCTGTCTGCCCGGGCAACCAGGCTGGCTCCCTCGGGAGAGCGAACCGCTACGCCGCAGAGCCCGCCTGGCGTCAATCCGCTCCGCGCCGTCCGGCCCGACGGAGGCGGGGAACCCAGTGGACCCAGCCCCTTTCCGAAGGCCGCCGCTGCCGCTCTCCGGTGTCCTGCCCGCTGACACTCAGGACACCAGCCGGGCCTCGAGCCCCGCCGTACCTCCCCTGCAGCCCGCCACTCACCTATCTCTGCTGTGAGCACCTCCACAAAGCCAGTTCCGAAGCCGCTACTCCGCCGCGGTCGCCGGGAAGAAGTCGGCGCTCAATAAAATGGCGACTGGCTGGGGGCGGGAACAGCAACCAACCAATCATCCGTCGCCTTCTGGAAACCCTTGAACCAATGACCTCGAAGTTACTTGAGTGACAAGAAATATAACCAATGGAAAGGATAATAAAGGGTGGGCGCGAGGAGGCCCGACCCCCGCGACCTAGGCGACGGCACCAAGCTCTAGAAATGCCGGCTTCATCTTCCAATGGGAGCTCACTGCCACCCGGGCGAGCCGCGCCCACGTGCCCCACCCCAAAGCTACAGGCAACCAATCAGAAAAGCAGAGAGAGTACCGATTTGCCCCGCCAATCAACTCCGGGAATTCTCAGGGCTCGAACTAAACCCCCGGGAGCATTCTGACCAACCCAGTACCGCCTATGTAGGCGGGGCAAGGTTGACAGATATTTAAGGAAATTTGCTGCTGTTGAGCTAAAAGTAGAAACTAGTTTGGAGCCCAGTTCCTGGTCGGAAATACCCAGATATCAACATCGAAAGTAGGCATAATGAAGATTTCGTATTTAGTATGAAGTTTGAGTGCCGCCGTTCTTGTATACAGACTTTCAACAGTAGGGAGGAAAAGAGTCACCGGTACCTTTTCGGTGTCCCAGAGTTGCTGCGTGCATTCCTTGAGAAATGCTTTAAATTACTCACTCCTCCAAATAATACCAACCTATTTAGTAAAGATGCTTACGAAGGCCTGTTGATGCTGCGTAACTGACGTAATCAAGGATTAAAGGTGTATAGCTCAGTGGTTGAGCACAACTGAACAATCACATGTGATGACGGGTTCAGTCCCCTAGCGCAGCATATAGAACCTAGTACATCAGTTACCAGCTTTATTCAATGCTAAAACAAACAAACTATCGAAAGCTTGAAGAGACCTGAATTGTACATTACTAAGTGAAAGAAGCCAGTCAGAAAAGACTTGATATACGGTCGGCAGTAAAATCATTAAGGATCTCAAGAATTTAGTAGGGAAGGAAAGATGGATAGGTGGAGTACAGGGCACTTTAGAAAAGCAAATGTGTTCTGTAAGGTAATCATGATAGGCGGTGCCAGTATACAAGCGTCCGAGCCCAGGAGTGCGCTTCCCATCGTTTGGTTACGCTGTACCTCTAATGGGGAATATCGGTCTCTGGAGAGGATGTCAGAAGGGGAGCAGAACATGGGAGGTCATTACACCTCCCTCTCAGTTTTACAGTGAATCTATAACACTCTAAAAATGACCCTTAAAAATGGGGGGGGGGGGAGCTGGAGAGATAGCTCTAAAGTTTAGAGCACTTCCTACTCTCGCAGAGGACTCGGGTTTGTTCCTAGAACCTATGTCAGGTGGCTCACAACCTCCTGTAACTCCAGCTCCAGGTGAGCTGATGCCTTTCTCTCGATTCCTCAGGCACCCACACATATGTGGCGCACACACACACACAAATAAAAATAAGTATTTTTTTAAACTGTCCCTGTTCACTTGAAAGTTCACTTGAAAGCTAAACCACTGGAATCGTGAAAGCATGTCCCAGTAAGCATGGACTTGTTCCCACATTGGGTACCAGATGAAGGGGAGCACATCAGATGGGGGGGAGGCAAATAAAGAAATCCCACACTGGCTCCAAATAGGGTATAATAAGGGGTCATTTATTAAAGGAACTCACAGATCACACGGGAAACAGAAACAAAATCCAACATCTAGGTGTGGCAAGTGGAGATGGGCCTGCACCTTTTTGGTACCCAAGGCCACGCCCAACCTGGTCCAGCCCCTCAAAGGCCATTAGCTGGAGGAGGTTCCCATCAGTTTTGTATATATTATATATGCTTTCTCTCTTGCTTGCCTTTTTATGACGGTGGAGATCAAGCCCAGAGCCTTGCTCAGGCCGGGCAAGTGCTCTACCACCAGCTATGTCTCTACACATATATGCAATATATATATATATATATATTAGTCTGCTTTCCATTGCTGTAACAGAGTATCTGAGATAACTGACTTAAAAAGAGAGAAGGCTTATTTTGGCCCACAGTTTTGGTTCTGTCCATGGTTGACTAACCGCATTGTTTTGGACTGTGATGGCATCATGGAGGGATGACATGGTGGAAAAAGCCTGTTTATCATGAGTGGAAGACCTTTCTCTCTCTCTCTCTCTCTCTCTCTCTCTCTCTCTCTCTCTCTCTCTCTCTCACACACACACACACACACACCACACACAAACACACATACACACACACACACACACACACACGGTTAATTTGACACAGCCTAAATTCACCTGTGATAGGGTCTCAATGGCAGGATTCTCCCAGATCAGATTACCATGTGGGTGTGTCTGTGTCTGTGGGATTTTGTTTTGATTGTTAATTGATGTGGGAGGATCCAAGACACTGTGCTTGAGCTTGCAAGCAAGGCACAGTGCTCCTCCATCATCTCTGCTCTGCTTCCACAGCTGTGAGCAAGTTCCCTGGTTAGAGAGGATGCTGTGTGGCATAGCACACAGGCCCGTTTGAGGTTCTAGCCTTGACATTGCTCCATGATAACTGTGACCTGGAGGTGTAAACTAGATAAATCTTTTCCTTCCCTAAGTTGCTTTGGTCAGAGTGTTTCAATCACAGTTAGAGAGAGGAAACTAGAACACCGAGTTCTCATAATCTCCACCTAGAGCACCCCTTAAGACTTCCCCTTTGGTCCCAAAGCTCAAAGGTTCTGCCCAACAGCACCACAGGTCAGGGATAAAGTCTTTAACATCTGGGCCTTGGGGGGAACATTCTAGATCTGAATTGAAGCAACACTATAGTTATTTAATGATAGTCTTGGCAGATGTGGAGTGGGGAAGTCTAGAAGAAAATAGTCCTAGGGGCTGGAGAGATGACTCAGTGGTTAAGAGCACTGGTTGTTCTTCCACAGGTCCTGAGTTCAATTCCCAGCACCCACAAGGCAGCTCACAACTGCCTATAACTCCAGTTCCAGGGGACCTAACTCCCTCATACAAACACATATGCAAGCAAAACACTAATGCACATAAAATAAAAATAAATAAATTTAAAAAAGAATAAAATAGGCCTAATTTAGCAGTGATGGGATTGAAGAGGCAGGGTTATGATTTTTTAAAAGTAGTTGAGAGAAAATTGTTTATTGGTTTTATAATAGGAAACTCAGCTTTTTTTTCTTTAAGTGAAGAGAAGTAAGCATATAGCTCAGGGGTAGAGTGTTTTTCTGTTATGCGCAAAGTCTGGATTCCATACGTAGTACAGAAAGAAAAGGAAGAAAGGTAGAAAAAAGGTAGGTCACAATAAGCATGGATTGTTTGTGGTGACATTGATGTGGTGGCAGTAGCATTTCTCCTAATAAAATATTTCCTGTCAATCAGCTGCTTACAAAGCAAGGAAAACACAATGTGCTCTTGGGAAAAGAGGAAGAAGGTTTCACACTTAGTCTCATTGGGGGAGGCCCTCCATTCCGGATCAGACTTTAAACTCTGTAATTGGGCTGAGGGTGCATACAGCTCAGAGGTGGAGCCCCTGCCAAGTAAGTGTAAGGCTCTGGGTTTCATCTTCAATACCAAAAAAGAAAAAGAAAAAAAAAAAAAAAAAAAAAAAGAAAAAAAAAAAAAAAAAAAAAAAAAACTTCATTGTCAATGTGACTTTGTCTGGCATCACCTAGGAAACACATCTCTGGGCTTTATCTATGAGGATGTTCCCACCGAGGACTGACTGAGAAGGGAAGGCACACCCTGAATGTGAGTGGCACCATCCTCTGAGCTGGGATCCTGGAATGGTACACATGCTGGCTAGTTTTATGTCAACTTGACACGGCTAGAGTCATCACAGAGGAGGGAGCCATGACTGAGAAAATGTCTCCTGAAGACTGGGCTCTAAGCAAGCCTGTAGGGCATGTTCTTAATTAGTAATTGATGGGGGAAGGGCTCAGCCCATTGTGGGTGGGGTTACCCCTGGGCCTGTGGTCCTGGGGTCTCTAAGGAAGCAGGTTGTGAAGCTGTGGGGAACAAACTAAGCAGCACCCTTCCATGGCCTCTGCAGCAGCTCCTACCTCCAGGTTCCTGCCCCACTTGAGTTCCTGCCCTCACTGCTTTTGATGAACTGTTAGATGAACTGTGAGTGAAATAAACCCTTTTCTCCCCAAGTTGCTTCTGGTCACAGTGTCTCATCACAGCAATCGTAACCCTAGCTAAGACAGAGACTGGAAAGGAAGGAAGGAGGCAAGCATCTAAACACCAGCATTTATCTCTCTGCTTCCTGACTGCAACTCCCAAGTGGGCAGTAAGCAGCCTGACACTCCGGCTGCCTTGCTGTCCCCACCATGGCGGACTGTCTCCCTCAAACTGTGAGCCAGGCCCTTTCTTTTCACACTTCCTTTCTTAGCTTGCTTTCATCCGGGGGTTTGTCACTGCAATGAGAAGAAAGAATGAATACAGTGTATTAGTTGAGGTAACTCAGGAAGGGTATAGACGCTAGCTCAACTGTGTGTCTGCTGTATCAGCTACTGAGTGAAAGGCTCTCTGGGTAATTCTCTACTACTTTTTTAAAGGCTTCTTCCTTCCTTTCTTTCTTCCTTTCTTTCTTTCTTCCTTCCTTCCTTCCTTCCTTCCTTCCTTCCTTCCTTCCTTCCTTTCTTTCTTTCTTTCTTTCTTTCTTTCTTTCTTTCTTTCTTTCTTTCTTTCTTTTGTATAGTGTTCTTTCTGCATATATGCCAGCACACCAGAAGAGGGCACCAGATCTCATTTCATTATAGATGGTTGTGAGCCACCATGTGGTTGCTGGGAATTGAACTCAGGATCTCTGGAGGAGCAGCCTTTAGTTTGAAGTTTTATTCTTTTGGCTTTGGGGGGACCCACCACCCTGTTCCCAAGTAAATCACACACAGAGGTTATTCTTTTTTTTTTTAAATATTTATTTATTTATTATGTATACAATATTCTGTCTGTGTGTATGTATGCAGGCCAGAAGAGGGCACCAGACCTCATTATAGATGGTTGTGAGCCACCATGTGGTTGCTGGGAATTGAACTCAGGACCTTTGGAAGAGCGGGCAATGCTCTTAACCACTGAGCCATCTCTCCAGCCCCCACAGAGATTATTCTTAGTTATAAATGCCAGCCTTAGCTTGGCTTGTTTTCTGCCAGCTTTTCTAAACTTAAATTATCCTGACTACCTTTTACCTCTGGACTTTTATCTTTCTCTAATTTTGTATAGCTTTCTTTACTTCTTTCTCCATGGTTTGCTGTGTAGCTGGGTAGTTGAGCCCTGATGTCTTTCTCTCCTTGTTCTCTTGCTCCTTCTTCCTCCTCTTTCTCACTCTATTTACATACACTTTCTGTCTGCCAGCCCTGCCTATCCTTGCTCCTGCCTCACTATTGGCCGCTTAGCTCTTTATTAGACCATCAGGTGTTTTAGACAGGCAAAGAGTCACAACTTCACAGGATTAAACAAATGCAGCATAAACAAAAGCAACACACCTTAAAATACTATTTCCTAACAGCAGCCAGTGCTCTTAACCTCTGAGCTATCTCTCCAGCCCCAATTCTCAACTTCTTACATACAGCATTAGAGCTTAGAGGGTTTGATATCCAAGTAGATGTAAGTCAGAGTGCTTACCTAGCATGTTTGAAGTCCTGGGTTTACTCTTCCACACCAAAAATAAAACCATAGCCAAGCAGGTAGTATACCCAAACTACCTTCCCTAAGCACTATTCTCCCTTCTGCCTCTGGAGAAGCTCCCTCTGTACACTGTACACTGTACACTGCCTTTGTTCTAGAAACAGCTTTCCAGGACATGCATCCTTTAGGTACAACCTTAAGACACACATCCACTTGCCCCTCGGAGGCTTACTGAGAACCATTACAGTCAGTGATGCTACCCAAGTTCACTGCAGGAGGTGAGCTCCTAGGGTTCTAAGTGACTCAGCCCCTCCCCAGAGACTCTGACCCAAAGCCCAGGGGACCAATATCTGAACACTCCCTTGAAAGAAATGCAGGCAGTTTTCCGGCCCCACAGTGTGGATGTCCAGAGTAGGCAGGCTGACAAGTGTACCGGGGCTCGGATCACAGAAAAGGATCATCTGGTTTCCATAGCAACAGTCCTTCCCTTCTGCAGGGAATCCTATCATGCACCCTGCCTACTCAGACTTTCCAGAATGAATTGATTTTTGTTGATTCCAGGTGTTTGCATCTGTCAAAGAGCAAATGGCCATTCCTTTGAAAGCTGCTCTCCCTGTCCCCAGCCCACCCCTGCACAGCTGGAATGTTGCCTCGCATCAACCGTTCTTCTTTTTCTTTACAAAGTCGACAGCCTTTCTCCATTTCGTTCCCTTTGCTAGCCCTGTGCCTCGCTTCAGGAAGTAGGTTTCACTGACAGAAAACAGACGGATGGCAACTGCATCATCCCAAGACTGGCTGTGTTGGAGCTGTGAAGCTGTTCCCGGGGTGGGCTGACCCGCGGGTTAGGATTAGAATGGCAAGCATAAGGCTGTCTGCCTACGCGGTGTCAGTCTCTGCCATTTTGCTATTACAGCTTTGTTTCTTCCACAAAGCCACTGCTTTCTTGGCAGCATTCTCTTACATGGCACCTACGAGTACATTAGGTTACCAGTGTGGAATAATCTGGGGAAAGATGGGAGGCACAGAGGCAAGCGTGTAAAAGGAACGCTGCAGATTGCCTTCGTTGCACAATGACAGCGCCAAGACATTTTCTGATCCTGGGCTCTCACATTCCCTGCAGATGCCTCTGAAAATTAAAACACAGTGGAGAACTTGCCAAACAGAATGGTTCCTGAACCATCTGCATCCAAGCCAACTGGAAGACCTTTGAAACTCACATCCTCCTAGGACCTTAAATTCTGTCCCCAAAACCATTTCTCTAACCCTACAGTTTCCACAAAGCAAAGGTACCTCCCCCTCCGTTAGGGTAGAAAGTATCAAACTGTAGCATAGCAAAACAAAATCAAAAACAAACAAACAAAACCCAAAATGAACCATGATAAGTCAAGTGTATCACAATGAATCAGTTCAGGCCCTGTTGCTGCTATTACCCCACCTCAGGACACAGGACAAAGTTCTTTCCCCACTGTGAAATGAAGCCACCACTATGACCATCAAAACGTCTATGTCACCAAAACCTTACTCAACCTTAACTGAACTGCTTACTAGGCAATATGTGGAGTCGTAATAAGTGTTTATCCATGAGCTGTGGTTGGCATTAGATTGGTGACCTCTCAAGAAGCAAGAGGAAATACGCAGTGTCCTGGGTAATTGCTGGTATTACTTCCATCCATCATTCACTGACAAGAGACTGGCTGTCCTCTGGAGAGTTCTTCAGAGAACCGGGCCTGAAAGGATGTATGTACAGCTAGGAAGGGGCTATGGTTGACTTGTGTAGTTATGGAGGCTTGGCAAGTCCAAAGTCAAGTTTGACAGGACAGGCTGGAGTTGTCTTGGGGTATCTAGTCAAGCAGCATCTGAATTATCTCTTGGTCTAAAGAGATGGGATTGTTTGTTTTGTTGTTTGTTTATTTTTATTTTTGAGATGGTGTCTCACTGCAGAGCCCTGCTTTGCTTAGAACTCTGTTATGTAGACCAGGCTGACCTCAAACTCAGAGATCTGGCTGCCTCTGCTTGCTTACTAGGTGCTAGATTAAAGGTGTCGACTGCCACACCTAACAAACCTAACAATTAAGGTCTTCCCCCCACCCCCACCCCGAGACAGGATTTCTCTGTGTAACAGCCCTGGCTGTCCTGGAACTTGCTTTGTAGACCAGGTTGACCTTGAACTCACAAGGATCTGCCTGCCTCTGTCTCCCAAATGCTGGAATTAAAAGCATGTGCCACCATGCCCAGCTGAACAAAGTAGTAAATAAAGTCATGGCATCGTTAAATTAAGGTAGGCACTCAGGTAGACACTTTAGGGTTGACCTTTTATTCTGTCCAGACCCATCCACTGATTGGACGAGGCTCACCAACACTGTGGAGGGCAATCTTTTTATTCAAACTCCACAGATGTAACTCTCATCCCAAAAGTACTCTTCATAGAAAGCCTAGAGTAGTGTTTGAGCAAGTATTTGGGTACCATGGCCTAAACATATAAAACAAACCCTCACACTGGTCACAAATAGTTAAGATCGCAAGAGCTGACTCTGGTCAAACCCTGTCCCTACATCGTGTGCCTCACTCTCCTTTAGCCTGGATTTGTCTACTTGTCTTTTCTTTCCTTTCTTTCTTCCCTTCCTTCCTTCCTTTCTTTTTTTTTGGGGGGGGGTTGTTGTTGTTGCTGTTTTGAGACGAGGTCTCACTATGTACTCTGGCTGTCCTGGAACTCTCTCTGTAGACCAGTATGGCTTTGAGCTCACAGAGATCCACCTGCCTCTGCCTCCTGAGTGCTGGGATTAAAGGCATGCATCACTATGCCCAACTGTTTTTATATCTTTTGTTAACATTTTCTTTACTGTGCCCACTAGTTTTTATGAACTTGACATAAACTAGAGTCACTTGGGAAGAGAGAACTCAACTGAGAGGCTGACTATGAGATTAGCCTTGTAAGCATGTCTGTGGGGGATTTTCTTGATCACTGATTGATGAGAGAAGGTCCAGCCCACTCTGGGCAAAGGTGGCCATGGAGAACAAGCCTGTAATCAGCCCTCCATCGAGATTTCTGTTTCAGCGCCTGCCTTGAGTTCCTACCTTGACATCCTGGGATGACAGGAATAAACCCTTTCCTTCCCAAATTGCTTCTGGGTAAGTGTTTTATCACAGTGATAGAAAAGCAAACTAGGACATTCCCCACTTTTCAGGTAACTTTTGTCTCTGATCCTATCCTTAACCCTCTCTCCTGGCTCCCTAGAAAGACCTCCAGCCTTGTAGAAAGTGAGGTTAGTCATTTCCATTGTAGTGTACATTTAAAGCAGTTGGATACTTTTCTTACCTGTCTTTACACTGCAAAAGGAAAACATATTGGGCTGAAGAGATGGCTCAGAGGTTAAAGCACTGGCTGCTCTTCCAGAGGTTCTGAGTTCAATTCCCAGCAACCACATGGTGGCTCACAGCCATCTATAATGAGATCTGGTGGTGTGCAGGCATACATGGAGGCAGAATGTTGTATACGTAATAAATAAATCATTAAAAAATAATTGACAAAACACATATAAAAAGGAAAACATATTAAGAGAATTTCAGAGGTCAATGGAGAGCTGAGGGAAGTAGGGTTTTAATTTTGTGAGTGAATGAGTGAGTTTGTGTGTGTGTGTGTGTGTGTGTGTGTGAGAGACTTATATAAATTAAGGCAAAGGGGACAATCACATTTCAGAAGACAGAACAGAAGCAACCTCCAGGGAGCAGGAGAACTAGAAGATGGCCTTGCCAGAGTGTCATCCCAATAGTAAGAAGCCCTGACTCTTTTCTCCTAAGGACAGTCACTACAGTTGTTTTGGAGAGCATCTAATTGAAAGTAGGTTCTTTGCTCACACCAGGGACAACTTGGATCTGATCATCCTTCCAAGGCCACATGAAGTGAGCAAGCTGCTACAAGACAGAGTGAACCAGAGGTGGCAAAGGTATTTGTTACCACCATAAGGTGATGCAACATTAGCTCTTCTCTCTTTCTAGAATGACCTTGAGCACAAGCCAGAACAAGGCACAGATGGGCTACAGAGACGTGGGGACAAACTGGAGCAAGGTCTCTGAGTCCTTCCCTCCTGGTTTAAAGAACAAGCTGTGTCTGCCTGGCGGATCCTGCAGGGCTCGGTACAGGATCTGTTTTTAGTTTTTAACCACTTGCAGGCAGGCTGGGCCTTCCAAGATGATAAGCATTTGTCCTTGTTGGAGACCTGGAAGAAATTTCTTCTTGCAATTCTTTTACTGAGCAAAGCAAGACAAACAGGCCATATTAGAGATAGGAACACCAGCCTGGAAAGTGATGCTAGATCTTTGGGCTGAGAACCAGTGTCATCTGGATCTGGTAATTGGGCAGAATCGTTGTGATTTATAGGTTTAAGTTCGAAGTAACAGCAATAAAAAGAAAAGGAAGGACACAGCAAATGAGTGACAGAGAAGGGCAAGAAAACCTTCTGGTTCTTCGTTTCTTCTTGGATAGTGTTCTTTTCTCTTTTGTTTCTAAACAGTCTTTTGCCAAGGTAACATCAGAGTTCAACTGTTTTTCTCCCCTTCCTCCTAATCCCTGAGGTCACTAGTGACTTAGCTATCACATCTGAGTGGTCCAGCACAGCGCCAGGGGGTCAGATTCAGTGAGGATTCATGAAATCCACATAAATTCTTTCTTTTTTTATATATGTTATTTATTTATTTATTTATTTATTTATTTATTTATTATGTCTATAATATTCTGTCTGTGTTTATGTCTGCAGGCCAGAAGAGGGCACCAGACCTCATTACAGATGGTTGTGAGCCACCATGTGGTTGCTGGGAATTGAACTCAGGACCTTTGGAAAAGCAGGCAATGCTCTTAACCACTGAGCCATCTCTTCAGCCCCCCACATAAATTCTTTCTTCTGTTCTTGGTCAGTTTTTTTTTTTTTTTTTCCTTTCTGAGACAGGGTCTCGCTAAGTAGCTCTGGCTGTCCTGGAACTCACTATTCTGTAGATCAGATTGGCCTCAAACTCACAGAGATCCACCTGCCTCTGCCTCCCAGGGCTGGGATTAAAGGTGGTCACCACTACAACTGGCTTGATTTTATCAGTTCTTAATTTTATATTGCTAAACATGCTTCATCAGTTGGAACCTCCAGCTCATTCCTACACAGTCTGGGAAACCCTATTCCTGTCTCTCTAAGCCCTGTTTACTCAGAGAATCTCCAAATAAAGGGAAGGCATCAAAAAGCCCAGTTCTGAATTTTTGTCTGCTACAGCAGCTTCCTCCCCAAAGTTGCCAGCCACCCAAGTCCCTACCTGAAGTGCTCAGCTTTTGACCATACTTGGGCACAAATCCAGCTTGGGGTGAACAGGTCATCATGCCTTGCCTACATCCTATAACGTCTCCCTGCTTTTGTTTGTGGGCGAGGCTGCTCCAACCTCCATCTCTGGGACTGGAGAATCTGTCCAAGAGTTGCTCTGTGCCAATAAACCTGTTCTTGTATTTTTCAGTTCAACTTGACCTGACTTACTGTGTCAGTGGAGAAACCTGTTTTGGGTCGGGGAGGGCAGAAAACCTATTAATGCTGAGCTTTAATTCCTTTTTGTTTTCTTTCATATTGGTTAAAAATCCCCCCCCCAATTAATTACATGTCAGGTCACAAAGAAACCCTCACTACCTGGGTGTTTCATGGAGGGTTGCTTGTTCTTCCGGACTGCCCAGCCACAAAATAACCACTCAGAAAACCATATTATTTGCAATACTATTTGGCCAATAGCTTAAGCGTATTTCTGGCTAAACTCATATCTTAAACTAACCCATCTCTATTAATCAGTGTATCGCCACGTGGCAGTGGCTTACCAGCAAAGTTTCGGCATATCTGACTCTGGCGGCTCCATGAGTCTCCCTGACTCTGCTTTCTTCCTCCCAGAATTCCATTTAGTTCCCCCCCACACCCGCCTAGCTCTGTTCCCCTATATCTCTATAGGCAGTCCCTTTATTCATTAACCAATAAAAGCAGCATATAGACAGAAGGACCTCCCACACCACCTGGGCCTCCTCCCTGCATATCTAACTCCACTCCCTGCCTTAACCCTCTCCAGCCAAGGGGCTGAGGTTTGCTTCCCTTCCCCAGCTTCATATTCAAATTCCCATATAACTCAGCCATTTTGGTTACACTCTCTCTGTTGGTTCTCTCTTCTGGTCTGCTCTCCTCTTTCTTCCCTTCCTTTTTTGCTCTCCTCTCATAACCCACCCTATTTTGTTGGCCTGTTCACTCTGGACTCTTCCAGATGCCTTTGGCTGTGTTCTCCCTCATATCTACAATAAAACCCTCCTCAAAGATACATACATTGAAGCAGTCATATCTTCATACATTGAAGCAGTCATTTTCTCCTTCTCTTCAATGAAGAATTAAAGCCAAGCCCTAATATTCCTTATCATCTCAGGCAAATGTGAAAGGAAACATTAACAGGGGGACTTACTGTAGAACTTTAAGACAATTCTGAAGCCACTTCTGACAACTCTCAGTCTCAGCAGTAATGTTTCCCACTTCCTCCCTGGGAACCAAGGACCTAACAATTGCCCACACACGTACAGAAATGTTGGGAACTTTCCATCATCTCCCTGAGTCCTTGTGAATGTTCTCCAAATAGAACTCAGTTATTGAATAGGGGCAAGATAACCCTTAGGTATTGACTCAGTGACTGATGTTTTAACTTAGGCCCTGGGAAAGGGGCAAAGTGACCCTCAGATGTTTTCCCTTACCTCATCTGATCTGGCAACCACTCTCCAGCCAATTATTGGTAATAGCCCTTTTGAATAAGCCAATCATAATAGTTAAAGAAAACCCCCCAGACACCCTTTCCTTCTGTGGTTTTTCCCTTTAAAAATAGCCTGTACCAGACATTCAAGGTCTTCTAGCCTCCCGACTGCTGGAAGACCCTGTCATGACAGAATTAATAAAATCCTCATGCTTTTACATCAGCTGTGATGTAAGAGATGGTGTCTTGGGGCAACTCCTCCTCCTCGGTCATTGGACACTAGGGTCCAACATTACAAGCATCTGCTGTAGAATTTTTCTTCCTGCAGCCTGAAGTTAGAGCTTCAAAGATTCCAGTGAAGAAATGGCGTGAATGAAGGCAACATGGAGGTTAAAGACTGAACTCGGGTTTGGGGAGAAGGTGGAGTGCTAAGATCTCTCTTAGCAGGTGAGGAGCTCAGTTAGGACGCCTGACATCCACCAGCCTGGCAGTGCAGACAAGGTGAAGGCAGGAGGATTCACTGGGTCACCCAAGCCTACCCAAGCCTACGTGCTGGGAGAGGGGTCTTTTCTTGAGAAATAAGGTGAACAAGTGATTGAAGAAGACATCTTGGAATCTTCTGGCCTAAACATATACATACATGCATACACAAACCTCCTCATACACAGATGGGACCTATGGCGTTTATTTGCAGAGTACTCTAAAATGAAACAGTCCTGGGAAAAAGATCACTAAGGGTATAAATTGTGCTTATAATTGAAATTACCGAACCATAAAGCAACAAATATATATGATTCACTTTCAAAACAAGTGCTCCTGCAAAAGAAAAGCCTGGGTTCGAACAGAATCCGAATTCAGAACCAGCTTCTGGCTGTTGCCCTTCCTTGGGGGGAGGGCAGTAACCACGCGGGGTTTTCTCAGCGCAGAAAGCTAAAAGGCCATTAAAGGCCACGTGGCCAACTGTCATGGCTTCTGTGGAATCAGGGAACAGTGAGGACGGAAGCCAGTTTGTCTTCAGCCAAAATGGCGCTGCTCGACCTGCGCGCGCGCGCACGGACTGGGGAAGGGCTCTGGGGACGCGGCCGGGCGCGGGCACGGTTTCCCCCGGCGCCTGCGCGCCTGCGCGAGGGCGGGCTGCAGGCGGGCACGCGCGGCGGGGGCGGGCTCAGCCGAGTGCGGAGCTGCAGCCTCGGAACCGGACGTGTCCGCGAAGATGGCGGGCCGGGTGAGTGGCGGCCGGGCAACCCCAGCTCGCAGTGGGATCGCGGGGTTCGCGACGGCTGCGAGGTCCACGCGGGCGCCGGGGAGGGGACGCGAGGCTGAGCACCGGGGAGCACTAAAAGAAGGGAGGTCAGAGCAGGGCTGGAGGCGAGATAGGGCAGCTGCGGCAGGGGATTAGCTCTGCTCGGAAACTCGGTCCTCCCCGAGGGTTGTCTCCTCGTCCCCCTCGGGTCTCCCGCGCCTCCCTTGCTATCTCCTGGGACTCGTTTCCCTCATCCTCCGGACACCCTGAGGGTGGTGGCCACTCGAGCCCCCTCTGACGAGCGCTGAGTGTCCTCCGCGTTCCTCCGAGGTTTCTGAGGTGGCACTGCCGGGTAACCGTGGGGGTGTAGTCTGCTGCAGTCGGGGCAAGGGTGTAGGGACCCATTTCTCGTTCTTCCTAAATGAATGAGGGCCCAAATGAATGATGCTATGAGAAGAGGAGGGGGGCTGCAAATGACTTTTAGGGCTAACCTGAGACCATCCCCTGGGGAGAAACCTGTCAACTGTCGAGTGAAGCTGCAATGTCTTCAGCCCGGAGTGCAGATGGATTTGGGGTGTCACGTTCTGTTTTGCTAAATGACAGTCGCTTCGAATGCGGCAGGCAGTGCTGTAGTTTCAGGGATTTACATTTTACTTCTTCCTTAAGCTGGTAGGATGGCGGGGTAGGATGGGGTTGGCGAGGAGAAATGGGGCCAGGTCACTGCTGTTATTGCAGTATGCATCAGAGCTAAAAGCTCTGATGGATGGAGCCGGCCCAGAGATTACACTGGTGGAAAACCTGGGGATATTAACTGCGTCATTACAGACTAATGATGTGCTTGGCCCATTCACTTACACCTGAATATTTGAATGAGTTTGCATACATGCATGCACGTATGCAAATGTCCTGTCTATAGGGAGTTGTAGGTCATGAGATTCTAGAGTCCCAAAGAGACCTTAGAGGTCATCAGACTAGTTCCATCTCTTTCTATTCCTTTTCTCATAACCCCCCTTTTATCTTGGGCTGGCCCTTCTGGGTCTGTTTCTGCCTCCCTCAGGAGCCCCTCTCCTGAATCAGAACATACCGGAGCTTCTCTTATCTTAAACCCTCCCTCTGCCCCCCCCCCATGTCACCTTTACTCTTCTTATTTTACAGCAGTAAACTCTGATTATTTTCTGTGTTTATTGAAACATTTACCACCTGCACCCACAGTCTGACTGAAACCTGTCCCTATAATACACATTTTTCAATCCTTGTCATACTTGATGCCTCAGCAGCATCTGACATTGTTGATCATAGCCTTTTTTTTTTTTTTTTGTCCTAAGACAGGGTTTCTCTGTGTAACAGCCCTGGCTGTCCTGGAATTTGCTTTGTAGACCAGGCTGGCCTTGAACTCACAGAGATCCACCTGCCTCTGCTTCCCTAGTGCTGGGAATAAAGGCAAGTGCTACCACCGCCTGGCCTGACCTTTGTCTCCTTAATGGGAGATACTCTTCCGTGGTTTCTGTGATGTCTTGCTACTCTCCTGACTCATCTCACTGCAGACTTGCCTTTCTCCACCCTGTCATTCAATTCCCATACTCTTCTATCTCCTCCAGTAATCCCTTCTGAGCCAAAGCTACAACTACTGTGTATATGCCTGAGGTTCTCAGGATTTCACCCATCCCCCACAGAACTGCCCTCTAAATTCTAAATTGATCGTGAAACTGCCTACTTAAATTCAAGAGCAAGGCTGGGCGCCTACCTTTGATCCCCACAGAGACAGAGACAGGTGGATCTCTGACAGTTTGAGGTCAGCCTGGTCCACATAGTGAGTTCCAGGACAGTCAGGGCTACACAGACACCGTCTCAAAATACCAAGATAGATAGATAGATGGATGGATGGATAGATAGATAGATAGATAGATAGATAGATAGATAGATAGATAGATAGATAAAATCGAGACCACTTTAATTCTTCTTCAAATCTAAAGCTAGGATCCACCTACCTGGTACTTTTCTGTTTTTCTTTCATTGAATGACACCATCACACATCCAGTGGAAACCTGGTGGGTATGGTGCCTGTGTGTGTGTGTGTGAGAGAGAGAGAGAGACAGAGAGAGACAGAGACAGAGAAAGAGAGACAGAGAGGGCACAGGCATGGTCATATGTGGCCATCAAAGGACAACATCATCCCTCCACCCTGTTTGAGACAGGGTTTCTTTAGTTCACCTCTGCTTATGCCCGGCTAGCTGGCTTTCCAGCTCCTGGAGGAACTTTTTATTCAAGATTGTAGACTTGAGCCATCTTATCTGGCTTTACAGTGGTTCAGGGGATTTGAACTCAGGTCTTCACACTTGCAGGGCAAGTGCCTTATCCAGCCAACTGTCTCCCTGTCCCTGCTCTCTATATTTCTTGGCACATCCCCTGCTCTACCCTGTGTACAATTTTTCACTGCCTTCCTACCCACACACTAAGGATAATAATAATTTTTAAGGGTCTTTAATTAGGGCCCCAAAAAGGTAGATTTGGGAGTATTGTTGCTTTAAGCTATCCTCAATACTAAAATCATCACTGCTGTCGTTGCTCTAAGCCATCCTCTATACTAAAATCATCACTGCTGTAGTGGCATCTTTTTCCCTGATCAGTTCACCATTCTGCACCTTCATTTCCACCCTCTTTTCTCTCTCTGGTCTGGATAACTGCAGGAAGTTTCTAAGTAGTCTCCTTTTGGCATTCTACCCCACTTCCATTCCCCACAGTGGTTGTTCTTCCAGTGCCCCTCGCTGTTTAAACCGCTCCTCAGCAACTTCCCATTAGTTTTGGGGAGAAGATCAAATGCTTAACCTTGAGGCTCTTTGCAGTTTTGCTCCTGTTTCCCTCCCCTCCCTTTTACTGTCTGTGCTCAGGTTATATAAGCCTTTCAATTCCTTGATCTGCCCCCAACCATTTACCTCCTACTCAGAGTACACTTAGGAAGCCTGTTCTGATCTCTCCCTTTAAATCAGGATACTTTGTTACACACTCTTGAAAACCTGTGTTCCTATTTTAGAGATTTATCTGTTCTCATTGTAACTGTGCTAGAGTGCTGTACCCGGTGTGTTGGCGCAAGTATGTAATCCCAGGATTTAGGAGACAGAGGCAGGAGGATAATTGTATGTATGAGGCCTGGTGTACGTACAGAGTTCTAGGCCAGCCTGAGCTACAGAATGTTGTGGAATATTACTTTTAACTATGTAAAGATGTGTTATATCTATTTATGTTGCATTTGTTTGATGATGTAAGGATGTGTTGCTCTGCCAGCGTAAGGCACCTGATTGGGCTAATAAAAAGCTCAGTGACCAATAACTTGGCAGTAGAGGGATAGGCAGGGCTGGAGGACAGAGAGACTAAGTAGGAGGAGGAATCTAGGCTTGAGAAGTGGAGAGAACTGGGAGAAAGAAAGGGAGATGTCCTGGGCTAGGCAGCTGCCAGCCAGTCAGACTCTGAGTAGGACACACAAAATGAAAGAAAGGTAAAAAGCCCTGAGGCAAAATGTAGATGAAGAGAAACAGGTTAGATTAAATTATAAGAGCTAGCAAGAAACAAGCCTAAATTAAGGCCAAGCATTGATGATAATAAGTTTCCATGTCATGATTTTAGGGCTGGTAGTCCAAGAAAGTCCGCTACACTGGAATAAGACCCTGACCCAAAAATGAAGTATTCGTATTATTATTATTTGCCTCCACTTCAAGAGAGCAGAGGCCATATTAGAATTTTACCCATCATTATCTCTGGTTATATCCTTGCTTTTATGCATCAGTTTAGTAGAGATTTAAAAAGAATCATCAAGTGCAATAAATTTTAGAAAATAAAGTTTAATTCCTTAAAGCACTATTTGATATATGGATTCATTCTTTTTTCAAATATCTAAGGTGTAAAGTATATTATTGTTTTTACATCTGTCTGTGTATGAGTGTGCGCATTTGTGCTATGGCCCATGCTTAGAGCTCAGAGGACAACTTGTGGGAGTCAGTTCTCCTTCTACCATGTGGTCCCAGACTTGAATTCAGGTAGCAAATGCTGGACCATCTCACCTCTCTAAAGGTGTGTTATTTTACTATGCAAAAATCTTCGACAGAGGAGTAACCCCTTGGAAATGCCTGCATTTGGAGTACACCAAACTCTTGCTGTAATGCTGGCTGTTTTTTTTTTTTTTCTTTCTTTCTTTCTCTCTCTCTCTCTCTCTCTCTCTCTCTCTCTCTCTCTCTCTCTCTCTCTCTCTTTCTTTCTTTCTTATTTATTTATTATGTATACAACATTCCTTCCATGTATGCTTGCATGCCAGAAGAGGGCACCAGATCTCATTATAGATGGCTCTGAGCCACCATGTGGTTGCTGGGAATTGAACTCAGGACCTCTGGAAGAGTAGTCAGTGCTCTTAACCTCTGAGCCATCTCTCCAGCTCCCTTTTTTTTTTTTTTTTTTTTTTTGAGATAGGGTCTCCCTGTATAGCCCAGGCTGGCCTGGAATTCGCTTTGTAGAATGGTCTAAGCTACTCACAGAGATTTGCCTGCCTCTGCCTCTGAATGTTAGGACTAAAAGTTTGTACCACAACGCCCAGCCCTATAATTCAGTCTTTAAACACCCACACTCTAGGTTGCTGACATTAAACTCAATCTAAGAAATACAACACGATCTCATCATTGTAGTTTCCGTTTTATGCTAACCACCAGTGAGGTTAAGCAGTTTTCCTTTTGGTCTCTGAAGAGTTCCTCCATGCATTATCATTGTACAGCTTTTGTCCAGTTTTTAGTTGGGATATACGTATTGTCTTATTTATATAGATTTCCCTTTAGAGGAGGGCAAGATTTGCTTTATATTTGAGTTGTTAGTTGCAGATAGCTTTTAGATGCAAACAGCTTCTAGATGATCATTTTTTCGTGTTTACAAAGTCTTAGATTTAAGTATTATTGTCATATTTGCCATTTTTTGGCCTATATGGTTTGTACTTTTGTGTGATCTTCAAGAAAGCTTAACCTACTTTGAAGTCATAAAGATCTTATTTTAAAGCTTTATTTGCCTTGCCTATTTTGGTGATTGATTCATCTGGAACTTATTTTTGTGTTTGGTGTGAATTAGGAAGTTAATTTTAGCCTTCCATAGGCGGGAGCAGTTGTCCCGATGTTTATTGAGTCCATCCTTTATCCCCACTGATTTGTGATACTCTCTCTGTGTCACAAACCCATCATCTTTGTGGGGGGAGGTCAGAGTCGGCCCTCCTCCTTGCTGTCTCATGGAGTGCACCTCTTCCTCATTCTAAAAAATTTAAAACCCCAATGATTTACTTTTTATTTTTGTGTATATGAGTCACATGTATTGGATATGTTGTTTTCTTTCACAGTGTGGATCTTGGGGATCGAGCTCTGCCTTTTCCCCATGGAGCTATCTTTCCTGGCCAGCCCACCCTTGTTTTTCTATGTAGCACGAATAATAAAAACCCAGAGACAGATATTGGGGTTCAACCTGAAGGTCAGAAAAGTAAAGCAGCTAAGCCACTAAAGAGCTCTTATCTCAGTGAAATCTTCAGACTGAAAGACAGAGATCCTGTCTCCACAAATCCTCCACACCACACTCCTGTGTTCCCATCTCTTCCCCGTTATATTCCTCTCTCCACCCAGCCACATCGCTCCTGTCTCCACTTCCCTGGTGCTGGGATTAAAAGCACTTGGAATCACCTTTGTGTGAGCTCCATTTATTTTTTTAGACAGATTCAATCGTGTTTCACAGGGTGGCCTTGAACTCACAGAGATCCATCTGCCTCTGTCTTCTCTGTCTCCCAAATCCCAGGATTAAAGGTGTATGCCACCGCTCGCTGGCCTACATGGCTGACTGGCATGGCTACTTTGCCCTCTGATCTTCATTTATTTATTAAAGCACAAATAATATACCACTATATTTGCACATTTTAGATTTCAGCCCTTTCCGTGTGAATTTTAGGAGTAATTCATCCCCCTGCTTCTTCAGAAGAAAGTGTACACTCTGTATTGGTTTAGACCTGTATTTTTCTCCTGTGTTTTACAAAGATAGATACAAAGACTTTAATAAAATTCAGCTAAATAACTTTTTTTTTTTTTTTTTTTTTTGGATTTTTGAGACAGGGTTTCTCCGTAGCTTTTTGGTTCCTGTCCTGGAACTAGCTCTCCTAGACCAGGCTGGCCTCGAACTCTCACAGAGATCCACCTGCCTCTGCCTCCCGAGTGCTGGGATTAAAGGCGTGCGCCACCACCACCCGGCAATAACTTTTAATACTGATTTTCCCTTCCTCTTTTTGCTTGTTTGGTTTTTGGTTTTAAGGCAAAAGGTGTAATAGTTTATCACAGCTTGAAGCTGTCCATTTGAACCACATGAATCATGCAAGGTATTTCGGTCTTCTTCTGTGTTCAGAATGAGGTGCTAAGGGTCAGTGGATTGCACTAGTGAAGTAGAGGAGGAAGTAGGGAAATCATTCAGGTGAGAAGTAATAATGAGTTTCGAAATCACTAGAGCAATAGGATGTTTTACAGATTCAGTGGTGGGATTAGTATTAGGAGCTCATGACCACATAAGTTCTTATGTGACTGACAAGCTAGGACAATATTAGCAGCAAGTTTTGGGTCTTCTAAAGAACCCTTTCTTGGGGATTTCTTTTTCTTTTCTTTTTTTTTAATTAGTCTCAGTTACTAGGACATATTCTCCTAAGGAATGATACTGATAACATTTGTGAGATAGGACAGATTTAATTACCCTTGTTGAGAATGAGCCTGGAATGGATGTATAACACTCAGTCACAGTGACTGCTGAGCAAAGCAGCACCGTTAAAGTATAGTTCAGTCTTGCCGGGCGGTGGTGGCGCACGCCTTTAATCCCAGCACTCGGGAGGCAGAGGCAGGCGGATCTCTGTGAATTCGAGAGCAGCCTGGTCTACAAGAGCTAGTTCCAGGAAGGACAGACTCTAAAACCACAGAGAAACGCTGTCTCGAAAAAAAAAAAAAAAAAAAAAAAGAAGAAGTATAGTTCAGTCTTGATGCTATCTTCTCTCCTGAGCTGTTGGAGAATCCTAGGTAATGCTGTTGTTTCTTGAGTTATCCAAACCATTAATAACACAGAACTAAATGTAAACAATTGCTCGACTCTAATATAGTTCTTTTTTTCTCTACCTGTAGATAAATCGAGTCGCTTTTATATTTAGCCTTTTAATCAATTTACAGTGTATCAATGACAGTATAAGCTTAATTTGTATTTGCTAAATTAAATGATGTATACTGAGTATTAATGAGGTCTCTGTTATACACACTGAAGCCTCTGTATTGCTTGTGTTCTTCTGTAGAAAGAATAAAAGGAACTGGTCTATGTTACAGATATATACACATATATTTGAGTACATATTCAGATGTATATTTGATTAAAATATATATTTGAATATGTATTTGATAATGTTTTTCCATTCAATATATTCCAATCATGGTTTCCTCTCCTTCAACTCCTCTCAGATCCTCCCCACCTACCCAACTCCATACCCTTTTTTTCTCTTTCTTTAGAAAACAAACAGGCAAACACAAGATATAATCCAGAACTTTTTTAAGGAAGAAAAAGAACAGTAAAGTAAACATGTACACGCACACACAGAACCACTCAAAACTCATAAAAACACAAAATCAGAAACCATAATATAGAAGCTTTTAGGCCAATAAGACAAAGGATGCCCAAAGTCATTTGAGTCAAAAAGTCTACAAAAATATCATTGAGTTCATTTTGTGTTGGCTATCTACTGTGGCGTAGGTCTAGCCATAAGTATGGTTAATATACCCCTTGAGGTGCCATTGAAAAAACTAATTTTTCCTTTGCACGTGGATGTCAATTGGAGATAGTGTTTTGGTTTGGGATGGGAGCCCTCTCTCAGTGCTGGGGACCCTGTCTGGCTTGAACCTGTGCAGGCCCTTTGCAGGCTGCCATAGTCCCGTTAGTTTGTATGTGTGTCAGTCTTTTTTAAAATTCATACATTATTTTATGGTATATATGTTTTGTCTGCATGTTTTTCTGCACTATATGTTGGCTTGAGGCCAGAAGAGGGGATCAGATCCCCTGGAGCTGGAGTTATAGACAGTTGTTTACTGCCAGATTTACTAGGAGTTGAGCTCAGGTCCTCTGGAAGAGAGGTCAGTGCTCTTAACCACTGAGCCATCTCTCTAGCCCCTTAGCATTGCTTTTATAACATTTACATATCCCTGGTACAAGGATTGTCACAGTGTTTCTGCAAACCAGCTTCACCTGACAACTTGTCATGAAAGAACTTCTGAGGCTTGCCCCAGGCTGATAATTAAAGTGCTGAGTCTGGAACTCTGCAGCCTCCTTCAGCAGACCTTCCAGTTGGTTGTGCTGCATGGTGGGCTTGGGAACTGGTGACTTTGTATCCTGCTTCTCCAGTGTGGCTTGTTGAAGGGTTTTTTTTTCTTTTCTTTTTTTCTTTTTTGGTTTTTTTGAGACAGGGTTTCTCTGTAGCTTTGGAGCCTTCCTGGAACTTGCTCTATAGACCAGACTAGCCTCGAACTCATGGAGATTCGCCTGTCTCTGCCGCTCAAGTGCTGGAATTAAAGGCATGTGCCAGACATATTTTTTTTTGATGTATATGTAACTTTGATGTTTATATTGGGAGGCCCGCTTGTTTGTTTCCTGGATGCTCAGTCTCCCGAAATAATCACACAGAAACTATTTTTTTTCTCTTTTTTTTTTATTGAAAGAAACTATTTTTTTAAATCACTATATATATATATATATATATTTAAATCACTACTTGCCCATTAGCTCTAGCTTTTTTTTTTGTTGTTGTTTGTTTTGTTTTGTTTTTCGAGACAGGGTTTCTCTGTGGTTTTGGAGCCTGTCCTGGAACTAGCTCTTGTAGACCAGGCTGGTCTCGAACTCACAGAGATCCGCCTGCCTCTGCCTCCCGAGCGCTGGGATTAAAGGCGTGCGCCACCACCGCCCGGCTAGCTCTAGCTTCTTATTGGCTAACTTTTACATCTTAATTTAACCCATTTCTATTAATCTGTATATTGCCATGTGGCTGTGGCTTACCTGCAGGGTTCTGTCCGGTGTGTGTCTCTGGTGGGGCTACATGGCTTCTCCTCTCTCCATCTTCTTTCTCCCAGCATTCAGTTTAGTTTTCTCTGCCTACTCTATTCTGCCCTGCACAGGCCTAAGACAATTTCTTTATTAACCAATGGTATTCACAACATATAGAGGGGAATCCCACATCACCTCCCCTTTTCTGTTTAAATAAAAAAGAAGGTTTTAACATTAACACAGTAAAATTACATATAGCAAAACAGCTATCAGGTAAGAATTTAGTTACAATATTTATATCTACTTTATCTTTTATCATAGCTAAGGATAACTATAACTACATATTCCTCAACTCCATCAAAGACTCCAGAAGGATATAATATTACCTAAATAAACAGGAAGTGCATTATAAGCAACTTCCAAAACTCTAGAATTGACAGAGACATCTCACTGCCTGGACAGTCACCCAAAGTTCTTCTGTACCATTGGGGCATCCATATCCAGCCTACAGGCCCATAGTATCCAGCAGACTTTTCCATGAAGCAGGAAATTTCAAAGACAGTTCCGCCTATATGACAGTTTGTCAGTCACATTTTTCTGTGTCCTGCAGAATGTCTGGCAGTCTCTTTGATGAAGCAGGAACCCTGAAAGATCATCTCACCTTTAGGCAAGTTCAGCAGTCATTTCTCTGTGGGTCCTGTATGTCCAGTTCACATAGCATACCATCAAGCAGTCCAGGCAAGAGCAGTTTCTTGCCCAAATGGTTAGCAAACTCCATAAGGAGCCTCTTCAATGCCCATCTTCCTCTTGAATTAATTGGTGCTGCCAGGAGCAGATGTGTCTGTCATGAAAAGTCCTTTTTTGAAACTGTGGGGTTTTTTTTTTCTGCTACCACTGAGTCAGGAAAACCTCTCTTAAAGAAGCTGTGGTATGCCACCAACAAATAGCAAGAAGCTGTGTTAAGCTCTTTTTTTTTTTTTTTTTTTTTGTGGGTGTGTGTGTCTAGAATTCCTTTTCAAGCTCTCTCAGGTTTTATGTGGGTTTAGCGAGCACAAGTTAGAGTGCCAGTTTGTAGTAGGAGGCCCACTTGTTTGTTTCCTGGCCGTCCAGACTCCCAAAATAATCACACAGAAACTATATTATTTAAATCACTACTTGGCCCATTAGCTCTAGCTTCTTATTGGCTAATTTTTATATTTTAATTTAACCCATTTCTCTCAGTCTATATATCGCCACATGGCTGTGGCTTACCAGCAAGGTTCTGTCCAGTGTCTGTCTCTGGTGGGGCTATATGGCTTCTCTTCTCTCTGCCTTCTTTATTCCAGCAGTTAGTTTAGTTTTCTCTGCCTACCCTATTCTGCCCTGTGCGGGCCTAAGACAGTTTGTTTATTAACCAATGGTATTCATAGCATACAGAGGGGACTTCCACATCAGATGTTCATAAGCTTCAGGTTGTCTTTTCTCCTTTTTAAGACCCTGCCTGCACCCAATTTTTCAAATATCTGAGAAGTTGTAGTTATTTCTTACAGTTGATGAATTAGATCCTCTCATCAATCTTCCCACATAAAAATTTTAAAATGCTAGATAAAATATGTTTAAAAAACTAACAAAATTGAGTTCAAACCAGGTAGTGGTGGCACACACCTTTAATCCCAGCATTCAGGAGGCAGAGGCAGCCGAATCTCTGTGAGTTCGAGGCCAGCCTGGTCTACAGTGCTAGCTCCAGGACAGCTAGGGCTGCTACACAGAGAAGCCCTGTCTTGAAAAACCTAAACAAACAAACAAACAACAACAACCTGAGTTCAGAGCTGAAGAAATGTCTTAGAGGTTAAGAGCACTTTTGCTGCTCTTTCTGAGGGCCCGAGTTCGGCTGCCAAACAGCCATATTGGGTGTCTCACAAGCACCCGTTTCTCATTTTCAGGGACTCTGGTGTCCTCTTCTGGCCTCTGCAGGCTCCTGTACATATATGACGCACACATATACATAAATAACAATAAAAATAGAAATAAATCTTAAAAATAATTGAATTTAGGGTGGTAACCAGCCAGAGTTTAAAGAATAATCAGGCCAAAACCTGTGTGCAAGTGGGAAATATCAGCCAATGCTTTTGCCTTGAGGGGATCATTCTCACCTTTGCCTCAGAGAACAGGCCATAAGCACTGGCAGTTTTGTCTCTCCAGGGGATACACCTCATAATAAATGTCAGCTAATAGTAAACTTCTTTCACCCAGAGATCTGAAAGGAAAATTTTCTGTTTCACTTTGCTGGGTAGGGTCACAAAAACAGCAAAAATAAAAACCAAACTCCTCTTTAATATGTTTATCCACTGAGTCACCTTGAAGTCTGGAATTCTAATTTCACACTCCCTGGTTGGTATGAAACTTTAAGCCAATAATTAGGTGTAAAGTAGTACAATAGTGGCAGTGCCCCCCACATACCTGCACACACTCCCACATGCCTCCACATGTCCCCACATGCCTTGGATTCCCCAGTAGCATCGAGCATAAAGCTTCTTGGAAGAAGTCATCTTCTGAGAACCCCAGGAGTCAGAAAAGTCCTAAAAATGAAAAAATATTTTTTGAAAAATCTATTTTGTAAGCATAATAAGCACAGAGTCACAAATGGCACAAACAAGCGTCAGCAAATGCAAGTCAGGTCAGCAGAAACAGAAAGAATAGGCTAGAGAGCTGGTTAGATGGCTCGGTAGGTTAAGGTGATGGCCGCCAAGTCCGATGACCTGAGTTCAGTCGCTGGGACCCACATGGTGCAAGAAGAGAACCGAACCAAGTAAGTTCCAAACCAGCCATGGTTCCACAGTGAGAGCCTGTTTCAAAATAACAAAAACAAAACCCAAAACAAACCAAAAAGGAGCTGGACTTTCCAAAGGCTTCAGGTACCGAAATTAGCAGACACAGTAAGTATATGTATTTAAAATGCTTCTAGAAACAGGAGTTTAAGAGCGAAGAGCGAGAGTGTGAAATGATAGCTTTGAAGAGATTTAGGAAAATAAATTTGGTTTTTGGTTTTTAGAGACAGGGTTTCTCTGTGTAGCCCTGGCTGCCCTGGAACTCCCTCTGTAGACCAGGCTGGCCCTGAACACAGAGATTCACCTGCCTCTGCCTCCCAAGAGCTGGGACTAAAGGTCCCCCAGCTTGAAAAAAAAATTCTTTATATAATATATTTTGATTATATTTTCTCCCTCAAATTCCTCCCAGATCCTCTCCACCTCCCTGCCCACCCAACTCCACACTCTCTAAAACACACAAGTCCAAGAAACATACCAAACCAAACCAAACCAAACCCAACAGAAACCAAGATATACAAGCAAAAGACCAATAGGAAAAAAAAAAAGCCCAAACAAAGCAAAATTAGACAAAAAGTCTTTGAGTTTATTTTGTATTAGCTAACTACTTCTGGTCAGAAAATAAAAATTTGAAAAAAAATTATTTGGAATTCAAAGAAAGTAGAAAGCAACGAAAAGGGTTTAGGAGAACACAAAAGGCAGGAAAGGAGGTCTCATGTAGTCAGACTGCCGCTGGAGGAGTGAAGCCAAGGCTGTATCTGGAGAGAGAATGCAGGAGATGAAGTAGCCAGGCATGGGGGCTCTTTCCCTCCATGCAGGGCAGAAGGGCTCCCGGGAGGTGAGGCCAGGCTGGGCTACATAGCAAGACCCGGTTTCAAAACAAGAACAAGGGCAATGACAGGAGTCAAAATAAATCAGTGATGTCTTGCGGGAATTTTAACCACTAGAACTAAAGAGATAATGGCAGTTGTACCTAAATGGGGTAGGTTTATGATTTTTGCTCTATTCAGTACGGAGTTAGAGCTACTTGGATGGCTTTAGGCTTGATATGTATATTTCCAAGGTAACTACTGAAATAATAAAAATATGAATAACAATGGGAAAATGAATTATAAAAATTTAAGAAAGTAAAAAAATAAAAAAGAAAATTGCAGTTAAGAGGAATCAAAATGATAGAAATAAAATAAACAAGCAGTGACAGGTGTGGTGGTTCAGTCCTGTAATCCCAGCTGTTGGTGGCTAAGGCAGGAGGATTGAGAGTTTGAGATGAGAAGGCTCCTTTCATGTCCGGTTCCTAAGTGCCTCTACCACTCTCACCCATGCTGAAGTGAGTGCTAATACCTTTTCTGTAAACTCCTGCCCCGCTCCATACTGTCTTCTCTTGAAGTGGTTTTCTACTGCAAAGGAAGATTCCCACCTTCATCTGAATAGCAGTCTGTCAGGAACTCCAGCCTAGCTGCTCTGGGTGGCAGGGTGAGCTGCTAACTACAGAAATGGTGACAGTGGGGGGGTTTTAGGCCACCCTTAGAAAGTGATGAAGAGGGGCTGAAGAGATGGCTCAGTGGTTAAGAGCATTGCCTGCTCTTCCAAAGGTCCTGAGTTCAATTCCCAGCAACCATATGGTGGCTCACAACCATCTGTAATGATGTCTGGCGCCCTCTTCTGGCCTGCAGACATACACACAGACAGAATAATGTATACATAATAAATAAATAAATAAATTAAAAAAAAGTGATGAAGAAACAAAACAGTCATAGATGTAAACTGATAAAAGCAAATTAAAAATCCAGTGTCTCTCCAGGCCCGATGGTGTAGGCCTATAATCCTAGCTACGGTGTCTCTCCAGGCCTGATGGTGTAGGCCTGTAATCCTAGCTACCTGGAAGACTGAGGCAGGGAGGTTGCAATTGTACCTCTAGCCCACCTAGACTACAGAGTGAGTTAAGACTATCTGAACATTTAAAACAAGACCAGGTACTGTTGCTCAGTGGTGGAGTGTTTGCCTTCCATGAATTAGGTCATGGGTTTTCAGCCCCATTATGGGGGAGAGAGGAGATTTATTAAAAATATCCAGATTCTCAGTTGAATTGGCCACATTTCAAGCTCTGTGCATGACTAATGGCTGCTAGATGTGACAGCACAGGAAGTCCTTGTGCGTGGCTGTTTGGAAGCTCAAATCAACAGTCTTCTGAGGGGGAGGTACTGTACACTCAAGGTACAGAGCTCTGTATTGAACTAGAAGTGAGACCCAAAAATGACTGAAAAGCTAGGGACCAGCAGATCCTTTTTCTTCTTCTTCTCTCTCTCTCTTTCTGTATAGTCCTGACTGTCCTGGAACCCACTCTGTAGACCAGGCTGGCCTCGAACTCACAGAGATCCGCCTGTCTCTCTCTGCCTCCTGAGTGCTAGGATTAAAGGTGTGCACCATCACTGCCTGGGATTGGTTCCACTTTTCGAAAATGAACACACCCAAGGTAATCAATGCCCAGCTTAAGAATACCAGCATTCCACAGGGCCCCTGTCTTCCAACCCTATCCTCCCGGCAAAACAGCTGCCCGTTCATCACATCTGCCAGGCTGCCTGCTCCTCACTGTGTGCCAGCCCCTCTTCCTGGCATTTTGAATGCAGTTCTGCCCTAAGTGAATATGGCCTAAGAATCCAGAGAAGGTGCTAGAGTGGAGAGACAGAAGACTAGAGAAAAGGGGGCTTTTCTATGTGGATGCTGGGTGCAGAACTCTTCCCCTTGCCTTCTTTTTTGGTATGCTAGGTAAGCACTCTAGCACTGAACTGTGTTTCCAGCTTGCCTAAAAGATCCTTTCTAAGGATGAGAAGGAGGTGCATAACCCCTGTTTACAGACCAAAATCAGAAAACCTGATGAAAATCAGCCATTGGACATAAGTATTTTAAAGTAATTTCTAAATTATAGAATATGTAAACAGTACCATTGTGTTATGCTTATGAAGCTGTGTTAAGTGAGAAACCTCTCAGTCTTACAAACATATTGTGAGTGTGTGTGTGTGTGTGTGTAATTACAGGGCTTCAGATTAACACAGCAATTAAGGTAACTGTCATGAGACCTGTCAGTATATTTTGCTGCTTTGAAGACATGGTATTCATTAGACCTCAGATTTTGTGATGTCTTTAGATGCATTGCTGTATTTTCATTTATTTTTGAAGAATTGGGGTCAATTTGTTTTGATTTCTTTAGCAACTTTGGGAGTAAACTCTTTACAGAATAAGAACGCTGTGTTGTGGACTACAATCTGAAAGTAAACCAGCATTTTGCAGTTTTGAAAACACCTTCACAGATCTTTTTTTGTTAGATTCTCAGAGCAACCTTATGGGTTGACACTGTCAAAATTTGGTTCACAAAACAAAACTGAACCAACTGGAAACCCCACAGCCATCATGGCGTTTCATGGCGAAGGTTAAAAGCCCTAGAGATCAGGACTGAGAGTAGGATGTCCCCTTTGGCCGCTTCTGATCAACGACGTCGCGAGTTTTAGGTAGGGCCAGTCAATGTGCAAGGAAACGAAGGAAAGGAAAGGAATGAATGGCACTTGCAACCACCACAATGCCGATGGTGCGGTGTTGTGGTTTTCCTTTGTTGGTGTTTTGGGTTGTGCTGGGGATTGAACCTAGAGACTCAGTGCATGCTGGGTAAGTGCTCTACCATTGGGCTCCATCTCCAGCCCCAGATGGCACTCCTAAAGAATCTATCTATCTGAAAAAAAAAAAAAAATGACTTAGAGCTAGTAACTAGGTTCAGCAAAGCTGTACCATAGATGAGCAATATCCAGAAAGCAGCCACGTTTCTATACGATGGCAATGGATAATCTAACAATGGAAATAAGGAAATGGTTCCTGAACTAGCATCAGAAAGAGCAATTCTTCCAAGGAAGGGTAGATTTTTTAAAATGCATGCTTTTGGATTAAGCAATGGATTTTTTAAAAGATGTAATACAAAAGCATAAGCAATCAGGAAAAATAGAATTTTATCAAAATTTTCATGTGTCTAAGGAGATGACTAAGAAAGTGAAGACAACCTCCAGAATCGGAGAAGGCATTTTTAAATGAGATATCAGATGAGGATGTATCAGAGCATTGAAGACATATGTTCATATGTATACTTGGATGTAGAGCAAGGCATGGAGGTACACACTGTAATCTTGCCACTCTGAAATCGAAGCAGGAGAATCACAAGTTAGAGACCACAGTTGGCTGTGTAGCGAGGCCCCATCTCAACAAACAAACAAACAAAACCCCCAAATTCCACATAACTCCTCTGCCTGAATGGTCATAGCAGTTTTATTCTTAAAGCCCCTAGATGGAAGCAATCTGAATGCTCATGGAAGATGCAACAATGAACAAAATGAGGTCTGTCCATGCAAGGGGATATAGCCTGTGGCAGAATAATGAAGTATAGGTGATACGTGCTACCTGGCTGGACCTTGGAAACATACACTAAAGTTTCCTGTGGTGTTTCTCTGAGATAGTTAGTCTCGCCTTAAAATGATCTGGTCAGAAACTTGTGGTCATCTTCTTCCTGCCTCAGCTTCCCCAGTGCTTGGATTACAGATATGAGCACCACCCCCACCACCCCAGCAAACACGCATACACATAGTGAAAGTGCAATTTCAGACTGTTAGTTTTCAGAGATGATCCTCTAGGAGTGGGGCTTGTCATGTAGCCCGGCCCTGGGACAAATGCGCCTCTTTCCTGTGGAATATGCTCATCTCTGGAGAAATGTAACCAAGGCCTGAGGTGCCAGAAGAAGAGATGATGTATTTTTAAGGGTTATAATCAGGGTGGGGGACTGTTTGGTGATGAGCCCTTTCTAGTCAGCTAGTCTGCTAGCACACTCCGTTTTTCCTTTCCTTTCCTTCTTTCAGGATAGGGTCTCATTGAGCCCAGGCTGGACTCTAAGTCCCTGTGTGGCTGAGGATTATCTTAACTCCTGATCTTCCTGCCTCCACCTCTCCAGTGCTAGGATTACAGCAGTGTTACCACTCCTGCCTCACAATGAATTTTTTTTTTTGCACTGTTATTTGATTTAAAAGTTTACTTAAGTAATCCATTTTCTTCAGGAAACCTTGACACAGGAGTGTGTTATTTAGAAATCTTACTTAAGTCCTCCCCCCATACTTTTTTTTTTAAGAGAAGCAAATTGTAGTTTAAGGCTTTTGGCGTAATTACTTCCACCACAGTTCCCTTTGATTTGTTGACATTGCCACATTGGCATTCTTTCAAATAGCCAGCGGGTAACAACAGTCTGTAATGTGTAGACATTTTTATATTCTTAAACAGTCAGGGGTTCCAGTAGCCCAAACAACTCGACTTAATAAAACTGCCCACCACTGACTGTGATTTCATGTTTAAAAGGCTGTAGTGGTTGGCTTTTATTACTGTCCCTAGAGGTAAAGCCAGCGTTAGAAAAATTGTGGAATCTTCCTTTGGCATTTCTGTGATAAGTAGATAACTCCACTATTTATAGAGATTTACACTCTGTTAAAAATGAGATCCCCTGCTTGGCTTTCCATAAACACAGATGCTTCTGGGTTCTAATGGGGAGGCCTTCAGTCATAGCATCTGTTTCAGTTGGCCAGCCAGATGATCTCCACAGAAACCCACCCCCTTCTCATTAGAGGACACTGACAGTTAAACATGCTTACAAATGAAAAGGTTAGCTTAACGTTTGTAAAGTTTTTATTGTGTTGGCTTATCAGTTGTGTAATTTTTGCTGTATTTACTGTTTTCTGATTTTCCCTGTGTGTGGTATGCATTCGTGTGTGCATGCTTTTGCTCTATTTACTGTTTTCTGATTTTCCCTGTGTGTGGTGTGCATTCGTGTGTGCATGCTTTTGCATATGTGTAGGTGAACATGTGTGTGCGCGTGCACATGTTCTGTGTGTACATGGAAAGCAGACGGATTATGTCAAGAATCACCCTCAATTGCTCTTTATCCATTGAGGTAGCAGCTCTCAGCCAAACTCAGAGCGCCCAGATATGGCTAGACCCCTTAACCAGTTTTCTCCATGGAGCTCCTGTGCCCACCTTCAGAGCTGTCTTCCTAGCCCCAAGTTGTATAACTTTGAACTGTTATTTGAGTCCCATGTCATGTCCTAATGACCTTGTAGTGCTGCGCACACTTGTCCTTTGGGTGGTTTCTAATGCAGTTGAAACAGGTTTGTATTAATCTATAGTGTTTAAAAAAAGCACTCACTCTGTGCCAGGCCCAGGAAGAACAGACATAAGCAAAATTAAGTCTCTGCTCTTAAGATTTGTTCTATGTATGATTCAGGTGTGCAGGAAGACAATAAGGGTATATCCAGGACTTCCGTTTACCTTCTGTCAGTCTAGCTGGGAGGGGCAGCTGTCCAGGCTGCCTGCTAGAATAAGTGTTATCTACACTGGGAACTGTAGAGTGTGGAGGAACTGGCCACGTAAGGGATGCAAGTTTAGGGGAATGGTCATAAAAGGAAGAAATCTAAAGGGGAAGAGACTCTTGGAAGATAGAAACTTTAAGTTGCTTGATGTGTTTCTGACTGATGGCTGGTCAAGATGTAACCTTAAGCAAAGGGCTGTTTCGTTTGGAAGGTGAACTTGTGACCCTGACTCTGTTCATGTCATGGGAAATCAGTGATTTCCAAACATATGATCATGAACCCCACATGCAAAAAGTGTTTCTATAACCCCAGTATGTCCGTTTATATAATCACTGATGATGTACTAAGATTTTATACACATAGTGAAGCATACAGAAAAGAATAAGCAAGCTAATGATTAAAGGTATAATCTTATATTTTTACTTTACTAGTAATCCATAAAATAAAGTGATGAGTCATTGTTTTTTGATATCTTTGTTTGTTTGTTTGTTTTGAGGCAGAGTTTCTCAGTGTAAAAGCACTGGCTGTCCTGGAACTAGATTTGTTTTTTTTTTTTCTTTTTCGAGACAGGGTTTCTCTGTGGTTTTGGAGCCTGTCCTGGACCTAGCACTTGTAGACCAGGCTGGTCTCGAACTCACAGAGATCCGCCTGCCTCTGCCTCCCGAGTGCTGGGATTAAAGGCGTGCGCCACCACTGCCCGGCTCTGGAACTCGATTTGTAGACCAGGCTAGACTTGAACTCGGAGAGATCTGCCTGCCTCTGCCTCCCGAGTGCTGGGATTGAAGAGGTGCACCACTGTCATCTGGCTGTTCTTCAATATCTTACTTAAATGTTTTTTAAATGCATCTTTTTAGAGGCCTGTTCCTAAATTTAGCTTATTTTGACACTCCATTTTAGTGGCAATCAAAGCCTAGTTCACAGTAAGGGAATTTGGCTGCACTTTTGAAATTATGATATTTTGTTTCTTTTTTTAAAAATCGAACTAATCACCATTTATGGAAATGTTTTACTGAAATGTGGCTAGTGCATTTCCATCTGTCTACTTGTTTTTCTGCAAATTAATCAAAATGCATTACACTTTTCATAGTGCTAATAAATGTGTTCAGAAAAACTCTTGGAAGCCCTTATGTGGATGAACTGTTCTATTCTGTTCCTGGCTTTAAAACACACACACGTTTGGGGTTTGTTTTTAGGTTGAGTGTGTTCACAGGTGTGGAGGTTGGGGAATATTTCAGGAGTCAGTTCTTCATTCCCGTGTGGGTCCCAGGGATCAAACTCAGGGTGCCAGGCTTTGGCCGCCAGTGCCTTTATCTGTTGAGCTACCGGCTTCTTCAGCAGTACAGTCACTTGGCAATGGCACTGTTTGCAGATATCCATTTTTGAAATGTATTATTCATTAGAGCAATGGTTTTTTTTTTCCATTTTGAAAAGCATCTTTCTTTTATGGGGTGGTACAGGACAAGTTTTTGTTTATTTAGTATCTTTTTGGTAATATGTTACTATGCTCTCTTTAGAAACAATTAATCGGGCTGGAGAGATGGCTCAGTGGTTAAGAGCACTGACTGCTCTTCCAGAGGTCCTGAGTTCAATTCCCAGCAACCACATGGTGGCTCACAGCCATCTATAATGAGACCTGACGCCCCCTTCTGGCTTGCGGGCACACATGGAAGGAATGCTGTACACATAACAAATAAATAAATAAATAAATAAAAAAAAAAAAAAAAAAAGAAACAATTAATCATGTTTGAAACAGTCACTTTTTATAAAAGAATTTATAACTCATTCCTGTTTTCAAATCCTTTTCATTTTGTTTTGTTTTAGTGACAGGTTTCGCTGTGCTTTAGACTGCCTGGGACTCACTGTGATGTCCAGACTGCCCTGGAAGCTGTAGTCTTCCTCAGCCTTAAGCTACAGTTATAGATGTGCGCTAATGCCTCAAACTCTTTTAAGTCTCTTGTAATTCCCAGTAATCCTCTATGATCTTTAAAAAAGAAAGAAATGAGAGGCTGCAGCAATAGCCCAGTGCTTGTGAGCCCTTGCCAAACATGAGAGGGTCAGTCTGGTTCCCAGCGCCACACACAGTAGTCTGTGACTCCAGCTACAGGGCATCCAACACCCTGTTCTGGTCTCTTAGGTACCCATGACACATGGCATCAATCCCACAAACTCATACATGTACCTAAAAATAAAATATTTTTTTAAAAGAAAATATTTTGATAGCTATTTCCTATTTCTATGTGGAGTATAGGAAAGATTCAATATTGTAAAGACCTTGTTTAGATAAAATTGACCTCATTGACATCTGCACACCTCTTTGGTTCTGACCGACCCGTAGCAGTGATTTACCTGTGAATAAGGCAGTAGCTGCTGGTTTGTTTGTTCGTTTGTTTGTTCTTTGTTTTTTCCCCTTGCACTTGTACTTCAGGACCCTGTGTCTCTTCTCCTAGGAAAAGAGCTGTTTGGGCCCCTAACTGGCCTGTGTATTTCGACAGATAGAGAAGTTCATCTTGTGTTGTGAAAACTTCACAGTCCTGACACAGTTTGAGGGCTTTCTTGGTGTCGTTAGGCCTGGAAAGCTTATCTTCAATAAAAACTGTAAAATAAACACGGACGAAAGTACTGAAGTCATCTTGTGTCCCTCAGGATTGTCTTACAAACTCTGAGAACACATACCCCGCTTTAGAGACTAGCAACTGAGATAATGATACTGAAAGTGGCCCTTTAAGACTCAAGTTTGGATCCGGGTAGTGCTGGTGCACGCCTTTAATCCCAGCAGAGGCAGGCAGATCTCCAAATCTGAGGCCAGGTTGGTCTACAGAGCAAGTTCTAGGACAGCCAATGCTACACTGAGAAACCCTGTCTCTAAAAACAAACAAACAACACAACACAAAACACACACACACACACAATCCCTAAAAACCTGCTGTGGGCATTCACACTTACAATCCCAACACTCCAAGGCCAAGGGAAGGATCCATCAGTTCAAGGCCAGCTTGAGCAGCACAGTAAGACTATGTCTCAATCAAAACATGAAAATAAAATAAACGCCAAAAATTAGGTCAAAGTGTATTATATAAATTTAAGGGTTTGGCTTGAAGTTTGAAGAGTAAACAGCAGTGGCTATGGATGTTCACTAGAACATCCTAGGCAGGTCTGACAAAAGGGTTGCTAGATACAACACTCATGAGCCCAGGGATGTGGTTCAGCTGGTGGAGTGCTCTCCTAGCATACATGGAGCCCCGGGTTCAACCCCCAGCACCATATAAACCAGGTACTGGGCCACTCGCATATTGCCAGCACTTGGGAAGGGGAAGCAAGAGGATTAGAAGTTCAAGGGTCAGCCTAAGGTAGCCATTGTGTTCCAGGCTAGCCTCATCTACATAAGGCTGTGCTTCAGAAACAAACAAACAAAAATCATTATTTAGAAGAATGTTTGGCTAGTAGGTATTGCCCCAAAAGGCCGTTGGTTGCTGTTTTTCTTTTTGGATACACCTTATAATTATTTTTGTTGAGAAATGTTTGGAAGTTTTTTTTGTGTGTGGTTTTGGTTTTGTTTTGATTTCCCTTTCAAGACAGAGTCTTGCTGTGTAGTCCAGGCTAGCCTCTAACTTACAGTAATCTTCCTGCTTCAGGATGGAAGATGATTTTCTTTCATCTATAGGAAAAACAACTCATAGCCTCTTGGGATCTCTTATAAAAAGATGCTCTTTGTAACACCTTTTATCAAGTTTATTACTTGACTTTATTTCATTTTATCAGTCATGATTCTTTTCTGTGAAAGAGATAGAAAATCAATTCAAATAAACCTGAGCAAAATAAATTTATTGGCTTTAAGCAATAGTCCCGACTGGCCTCAAGGACTTACTTGGTTGTCAGGTCTGTTTCCAAGTGTGTATTTGTTGTCTGTGGGCTGTGCTTTCTCCGGGACACTGTTGTTCTCATTTAAAGTGCAAAGTCCTCATGTAGTAGTGTGCCAGGTGAGTGCTTTCTTCCAGTGCCGTGAGGAGGGTAGGAGTGTGTGGCTGCACAGGTCCTGTTTCCTGCAGTCACACAAGCCACAGGAAAGAGAGGTGGGCAGCTTCCCAAAGGAAGGGCTTGCTGCGCCCCAGGAGGAAGAAAGGCCGGAGTTAAAATGGAGGAATGCTTGCTACAGCATCTGTGGTGATTGGCAGTAAAGAGCAGGAGGCACGCCATGTTCTTTCAGGTTAGAAAGCATGGTTTAATCTTGTGTTTCCAACCATTATTCTTACAGAGTATGCAAGCTGCGAGATGCCCTACTGATGAACTGTCTTTAAGCAACTGTGCAGTTGTGAACGAGAAGGATTACCAGTCTGGCCAGTGAGTAGCTCTCTGACTTGGTGCTTTGAACTTGCTAAGATTTATTTTAGAGACTTCCAAAGAATCACTGTAGGGAAAACGCCTTTCGTATTACCCTTGCCGAGTTAGAAAATGGAGATGAGAGTTATATATTGTAGTCATGACTACGTCAAACCTTGCTACAGTACACGTACTACATGGAGCCCTTTCAGAAGCTGATTTTCCTAGCGTAGGCATGGTTGGTAGTCATCTTGTTCTGGAGTCACCTTGGCCAAGTTTGGATTCCAGCTCTGACAGTCACAAACTGATGACCACGGATAAGGCCTTGGCCATCTTTGTGTTCCTGCGTCCTGGTCTGTAAAATGGGGTGTGGTGAGGAATAGCTCACTCCACTGAAACATATTTTCATCAGTGCCCAGCATGTTAGCAAGCCCGCCATAATTTTCACTGGTGTGAACTTTGTTACTATGATAATGTAAGAGGTGCCGAAAGTTGAAGATTTACAAAACCCCCAAATTGTTAAAGCAGTTTTCATTATAATTTATCCTAACTGATTCACATCCCCTCCTGACCTTCTGAAGACTGTTGGCAAGCTCAGTGCCATCTACATCAAAAGGCTGCCTGGGCTCTTAAGGAATTAACCTCAGCATGAGCTGGAGACAGTATCGAGTATTCTCTGATGCTAAATTGAAGATAAGATTTTCTTTCTTTCTTCCTTTTTTTTTTTTTTTTTTTTGATTTTCGAGACAGGGTTTCTCTGTAGCTTTTTGGTTCCTGGTTCCTGTCCTGGAACTAGCTCTTCTAGACCAGGCTGACCTCGAACTCACAGAAATCCGCCTGCCTCTGCCTCCCCCGAGTGTGAAGATAAGATTTTCAACAAATAGACCGAGTGTCAGTGATCAATGGAAGAGTTTTATGGAATTCTTTCACATGATGTAGAAGATATAAGGGGCTTGTGTCTTAGCAGCAAAGTAGTATACACACACACACATACACACACATATAAATTAACTATAGCATTAAAAAAATACAGCATTGTAAAAACGCCATTTGTTGAAAGATAAGGTGGGTCAGGAGGTGACACAATGACAGAGTGTGTGCCTGGTGTGTGTAGGCTCGACAGGTTTGTTCTGCAGCTATCCCCCATCCCCACTGTCATTTATATACAAAAGGTAGTGCTGGCCCATATCAAGATCTGAAGAGTCTATCTCAAAGGACTCATTAATTTCCTGGGGTAGAAGATTATCATGAGATGCTTTATATAATATATATGTCATTGATAAATTATGAATTGTCCAGAGGTAGAAGATTATCATGAGATGGCTTTATATAAAATATATGTTGTGGATAGCATCTGATAATTTATGAGTTGTCCAGAGGTAGAAGATTATCATGAAAAAAAATTATCATGAGATAGATGGCTTTGTATAATATTTATGTTGTGGATAATGTCTGATAACTTATGAATTGGTTCAGAGTTCTTTGAAATTTGACATCTGTATGAAAGTTGATGTATTTGGGGAACGTTTTCATTTTAATAGCTATTTTATACATTGCTATCATAAATGTTCAAGCTTTGAGAGAGTCTGATGAAAGACTTAATAGATCTTAGAAACTAACCACTGTCTCATGGCCTAGCTCTTCTGCCTTTGGTTCCCTTCTGTTTGTTTTATTGGGATGTGGGAAATCACCCTCAGAAACAGAATTCATCTTTCTTTTACTTAATAGCAGGGACTCTGAATCGCTAATTCAGTCCCTGTAACCTGGAAACGTCACCAAGTCAGCATTTGAAATGGATGTGCTTGGCTGGATTTTGTCCGGGCCAAGGAGTCTTTATGTCGAGAAGATATGTTGAGTTACAGTTCTTGGGAACTAAGTTGTGGTTTCCCGTCAGGATTCTCATGTGATACCATGTTTCTGTCTGTGTGTGGGAAGAACACATGAGAAGACATGTTCTTGTGGAGTTGGAGTCCTGACTGTGCTCTGTGTTCCAGGCATGTGATCGTGAGGACGTCCCCCAATCACAAATACATATTTACGCTGCGGACCCACCCATCCGTGGTTCCAGGGAGCATTGCATTCAGCTTACCCCAGGTAACAATCGACAGCGTGTTTCCTTGCAGCCTAGATGATTCAGCAGAGTCGATTCTTGTCGAGCAAGCATTGACCTAGAACTGCGCTGACTCATTGGAGACAAGTTATGTAAAGAAATTAAAGATACATTCTCTTTTGAAAAAATGTTTAATTTTATTTATTTTGTTTTGGGGGAGGCACACAAGCCTTAGTGGACATCAGAGAGCAACTGGCAGGAGCCACTCTCTCATGTGGGTCTTGGGTCTCAAGTTCGTGCCATTAGGTTGACGGCAGACACTAGACCCTTCTGAATCATCCCACTGGCCTTGAAGATACAGTCTTAATTGTCAATTATTTTCAACAGTACCTTTGTATTGTATTAATTTTTTTCTAATTAAAAAATGTCTGAGCTAATCAGTTAGCTCTTGGAAAAGAGCTAAATCCCAGGGTAACAGTAAATTTATGAAACAACACCTCGTTTATCTTATTTATAAATTGACATCTAATAATAGAGGTTTTTTTTAATAACTTGCTTAACTTTATTTTATATGCATTGGTATGAAGGTGTCAGATCCCCTGGAACTGGGGTTACAGACAGTTGTGAGCTGCCATAGGGATGCTGGGATTTGAATCTGGGTCCTTTGGAAGAGCAGTCAGTGCTCTTAACTGCTGAGCTGTCTCTCCAGACCCCAACAGAGGTTTTATAATGCTGTAGTGTCAGACCTAACCTGCAAAGAGTAGTTGCTTAGATTACTGTCTGGCTTCCTGGGCTTCTCTAGGGCTAGGAAGGTGGGGCATGTAGTAGGTGGCTTGTGCAGAATCCCCAGTGGCATTGCCCACTGCTCACTCAGTACCACAAGTGCCGCCTGACACTGGTGAGCCCATCGCCTAGCAATGTCGGTCTACATTTGTCTCTACAGATTGAAAGTTTGAACTATATGAGACTCTAGCTAGCTCTGTCTGAAAAAATAAATGAACTGATAAATTAATTTAGTTTAATAAAAGTTTGGACTGTCACTGGACTTGCCAGCTTTGAACAGAGTTCCAGGCTAGCCAGGGCTACATATTGAGATCCTGTCTCAAAAAACAAAACAAATTCCTCCCAAGATACACTCCAAAGTCAGGCATTGTTTTAATACGCTCAAATGTGGTAAGTGATTCAGTTCTCAGGACAAACGCTGGATACTGTCACTGTCGTCCAAAGACAGTCTTTGCAGGAGAATCTCAGAACCTCAGTGTAGCCACACTGTATCCCAAAGTCGAGGTTTAATTAGCATCATGAAATGTCATGTTGGCCAGATAGAAGATGGGATTTTATGGAGGATCTTTTGGGAGATGTGGGGCGGAGGAAGGAGTGTGACCCAGGGACGGAAGTTGAAAGGGAAACACTCATGGTGCATGTTCGTGGTGTAGCAACCCCCCCCCCCCCGAACCCCAGAAGCCACTCTGGTCACACAAGTAGGCAAACCATGGGTTTTCAGCCAGAAGTTGTTTTTCTCAGCATTCTCTGGGGCGTTATCAGTATTAACTGACTTTCAATCTGTGTCATGGTGGCCCTTGAATTCTTTCCTAGATGCAGTGTGTCCCGCCTCCTGCCAGTGTGCTCAGGACTAGGGACTGGCTTTACGTGCTACAGAGGGTAGTCCTGACCAGTTTCTGTTTTGGGTCCCAGCTTAAGTTTCAGTGTGGACAATCTGACTAGTTTTAGTTTAATTTCATGAATTGAATTTGTATTTGATGTATTCTAACAAGTCATACAAAACTAACAGCAGCCATACACTTGAAACAGAAGCAGCTGCTGGCGTGAGGACGGTGAGGTGTCTTACCTTGTCCAGAGCTTTTCATGCCGTGGCCAGCTTTGTTCCAGAGGGACACTCCAGGCACAGTGGTGCACGGTGGTGCACAGTGGCACGCGGTGGCATGCACTAAGAAAGATCTCAAGTTCCAGGTCAGCCTGGACTATGTAATGGAATCCTGTCTCAAACAACAGCAACAACAATAAAAATCAAATCCCCAAAATTAAAAAAAAAAGCTTTGTACATTTTCTGTAAGGTCTAATATACATTCATTTCTGGATTATCTATAAAAAAGGGAACCACGATTTGGTTAGCTTAAAATAATAGAAAATTTAAATGATATAAAAAATAATAAAAAGAAAACAAAAATGGATAGAAATGAAAAACTATTATTCTCTAACAGTCCTAGAAGGTAGGAGCTTGAAAAGGTACCCTGGAAGCAAGCTGCCTCTGTGGGCTCTAGGAAGGCTGGCTGTGCCCAGCTGGTGGTAGTGTTGGCAGTCCTTGGCTGGCATCTCTTCAGTTTCCACCTCTGGTATTACATGGCATGCTCCGTGCCTAGGGTTTATCCCAATGCAGTCTGCAAAGGCCCTAATTCTAAATACAGTTAGATCCACAGGTCCTGGGGGCTAAAGACTGGCATCTGGGGTGTGGGGTCACAGTTCAGCATATAACAGCACTCTGACTCTGGGCTTTATAGTGTCTGTCTGAAATTCACAAATCTTCATCTTTTTTTTAATGTCTCTAATTTTGATTGTCTTGATTTTAACCATTTTTTTCTCTCACTTATTTTTTAGCGAAAATGGGCTGGACTTTCTATTGGGCAGGAAATAGACGGTAGGTATTTTTTTTTTTTTTTTTAGCTACCTAAAGCTGATTGTGTTTTTTCATTCATTAATCTTTATATAATTACTGATTATTAGGCTTTAACCCTTCATTCCCTCAGAGTACCAGTGACAGCTATGTAAATAGCAAAGGTGTGCTGCCCGTAGCCCTTCCTCCTCTCTCAGTAAAGTGTGTCCTAGAGTGTTACAGTTCATCAGCTTTCTACCTGGTGGCTGGAACTGGTCCTCACGCTTAAGGGGCAAGCCTTTCGCTAGCTGAGCGAAATTTTTGTCTTTTAAAAAATCTTTTCCTTTCTTCATTCACAGAATCTTAATAAATTCATTTTAACATATTTTCTCTTCAGTAGTTTGCTAAGTTCATTGCCTTTTTCATATTTATTTCTGTCCTCAGGGTTAGTCCTCTGACTTAGTTTTGAGGAGGCTGGAGTGGCTCAGAGAGTGCTTGCCTCCTGTGTTGATCTGACCTCTGTTGCTGTGATAAAGATCATGACCGAAAGCAACTTGGTGAGGAAAGGATTTATTTGGCTCACAATGTTGCTATCACAGCCCAGCGCTGATGGGAGCCAAGGCAGAAAGTCAAGCAGGGCAGGACCCTGGAGGCAGGAACCAGAGCAGAGGTCTGAGGAATACTGCTTATGGGCTTGTTCTCCTTGGCTCTCTAAGCTTGGTTTCTTATCCGATCACCTGCCTGGGGGTGACACTGTCCAGAGTGGGCTGGGCCCTCCAACATCAATCATTAGTCAAGAAAATGCCCTACAGATTTGCCTACAGGCCAGTCTAATGGAGGCACTTCCTCATTGAGGTTCCCTCCTCCCAGATCACTGTAGCTTATGGTGACAAACGAACCGGCACACCTAGCATATATGTGCAGATGACTCCCATATTGGATCCCCAGATCATAAAAAACAAATAAGAAAAAACAAAATCACAGGTTGGAAAGATGGGTTCGTGCTCATGAACACAGGAGGACCAGTTCAGATCCCCAGCACCCACACCAATGCTGGGTGGGTGTGATAGCCTCCTTATGATACTAGCATTTGGGAGGGAGAGACAGTAGAGCAAACAGATAGACCAGCAGAATCAGTAAGCTCCAGGTATTACAAGACTGCCTCAATTATATAAGGTGGAAATCAGTGAAGGAAGATCTTCACATGTATGTGCATGTACATGTCCCCCCCCACACACACGGTGCCCTGACATGTATATACACACCACACATAATACACATGCAAAAACAAATAACAATGAAAAGCCCAAGATTTGTCTAAGCATAGGTAGTTTAAATTGTGATGTGTTTTTGTGTGTATGTGTATGGTGTTTTTGTTTCATTTTGTTTTCTATTTCATGGATGTTTGGGGGAAGACATCACAATTGAAATGGTGTGATATTTTGTTATATGTTGCTTTCTTTTTATAGTGACCTTGCAAGCAAGTATCATTCCCATGGTCTCTGAGTAATATTATTGGCCTAGGAACATTCCTTTCTGTTATTATAGAGAAGTACAATCCCTTTGTGGAACATTTTTGAGGTGGAAGGGAAAGGTTGGTTGACATGGCCTGCTTCTCTTCCAAGGACCCAGGCTTAATTCATAGTACGTAAATAGAGGCTTACAGCCCTTTGTCATCACAGTCCCAGGGTATCTGATGCCCTCTTCTGGCCCCCAAGGGCTCTGTATACATTGATGCATGGGCATACATAAAGCCCAAATACCTATGTGCACATTAAAATAAAAAGGAAACAATTGGACTGGAATAACGGTTCAGCTGGGCTCACAACCAGTGTTTTTTAAAAGAGGAAAATGATTGATGTGGCTATCTCAAGTCTTATTTATTTTCAGATAGTATCTCTGTATCTGGATCTGTAGACTGCCACTTTGTCTGTCTGTCTGTCTGTCTTGAGACAGTCTCTCTTTGCAGCCCTAGCTGGCTGGAATTCACTATGTAGACCAAGCTGGCCTCAAACGAAGAGATGCTCCTGTTTTTGCCTTCTGAATGCTGTGATTAAAGTCATGTACCACCATACCTGGCTGAATTCTAGATCTTCGCTTTCCTGTCACTTGATGCTGTATTTATCTTGTGGGGGGATGATTTTGCCTGGGCTTTGTCTGCGGTCATCCCTCCCACCCTCCTTTTCTGCTCCCCACTTCCCACAGTGGGAGCACGATGTGTTCATATCTCTTTTCAAATAATTCAGTTTTCCTGGTGCCCTATGACTGTGGACTGTGTGTGCTATTATTGTCCTCCTTGTTGCCATGATAGGACCACTGTTATCTCTCAGCCCAGAGCTTCTGAAGATATTCTCAGATATAGTAGCTTTAACCTGGATCAAAGGAGATAGTATCTGGGCCAGGTGGTGGTGGTGCACACCTTTAATCCCAGCACTTGGGAGGCAGAGGTAGGCAGATCTGTGAGTTCAAGGCCAGCCTGGCTTACAAGAGCTAGTTCCAGGACAGGTTCCAAAGCTACAGAGAAATGTTGAAGATAATATCTGAGAGAAGCTGGTAAAGTGGTAGCCCATTGCTCATCTCTCTCAGAAAAGTGACGGGAGAATACCAATGGGAGCATTTGCCTAGAACATGAAAGCTGACTTTTTTTTTTTTCTGAGTTGGAGGAAAGGGAAGCCTTGAGGTTACCTTTGGTTGGCTCTTCATTTATTGTGGAATCAATAAGAGGGATGAAAAAAATTGGATAAAAATGAAGGGCTTCAGTCTAGGTAGGGGCATTGGATGGCAGGGAGTGCATAGTCAGTGCTTCCCAGACTAGCCTGACAGGATTGCATGGAAGGTTGATTTTTAAAAACAGTTTCACAGGCTCTTGGGGGAATCTGATTCATGTGTCCGTGTTTTTAACAGTCACCTCTAAGTGGTTCTTCTCAGCCACATTTTGGGAAACACTGACATAAGTGATTCCCTTAGCTATCACCTCTTCACCTGAGACATTGTGCGAAGCTGGGACAGCAGAGGAGTTGGCACCCGAGCAAAGTAGGCCAGTGCGTGAAGCCAGGGTTCCCTGTTCATCGGAGATGAAACCAAAGCTTGGTGAAATACTTAATGAGGTCTGAATGTGGGAATGGTTTCTAGTTTCCTTAAATTTATTTGTTTAAATGGAAGGGCAAGAATGTTATAAACTTAACTTCAAAAAGGTTTATTTTTTGTGTATGTTTGTGTGCCTACATGACTTTATGAATGTATGTTCACCTACATGCACACTGGGACCTTCAGAGACCAAGGGCATTGATGCCCCTGGGACTGGAGTTCTGAGCAATTGTGAGCTGCCCAGTGTGGATACTAGGAACTAAACCCAGGTATTTGTCTTAACCTCTGAGGTATCTCTCCAGCCCTTAAAGTTAACTTTCAGTACAATTGTTTTCTATTTGAAAAAGTATATGTAGTGATTTGGATGTCAGTGACCCCCACAGGCTCAAATATTTTAATGCTTGGTCCTCGGTTGGTGGAACTGTTTGGGAAGGATTAAGAGGTGTGGCCTTGTTGGGGAAGATGTGTCACAGGGGGCTAGCTTTGAGGTTTGAAAAGCCCATGCCCTTCCCAGTTACTTTCTCCCTAGCTTATGTTTGTGGAATAGAATGTAAGTACTGTTACTTACTGCCATGCTCCCTGCCATGATGGCCATGGACTCCAACCCTTTGGAATGGCGAACCCCCAAATAAAATGCTTTCTTACATAAGTTGTCTTGGCCATGGTGCCTTATCAAGCAATAAGACAGTAACTAAAGACATTATGTTGTAAAGTTTGTTGGGTTAAAATACAGATTTTATGGCTGACAGTATGTTACAAAAACAGTTTTCTTCTACCAGAAATGGATTATTGTCTAGAATCAGATTTTTTTTTTCTTTTCTGAGAAAGGGTTTCTCTGTGTAGCATTTGCTATCTGGAACTCACTGTGTAGACCAGGCTGGTCTTGAACTCACAGAGATCTGCCTGCCTCTGCCTCAAGTGCTGCCATTAAAGGCATGCACTACCACCACCCACCTGAGTGTCAGATCTTTAGAGAGGTGAATCAAGGAGACTTCATGGGTCAAACTATAGTCAAGTGATTGATCCACACTGAAGCAGGTGGGGAAGATGCATGAAGCGCGAATTGGGGCCTGGCTGATGTGGATGGTGTGGTCTTAAGGGAGGAACTGCCCATCAGTGCCAGTGGTGATGTACATGTGCTTTGGAGAAAGGCGATTCAGGGATGCTGGCATGGGAGCCCTTACCGTGAGGCTCTGGAGATACATCAGTTGTTTTAGTGTAAGAGTGTTTTCTGGAAGGGTCACCTCATGTGCCATCTTTCTGTCTGACAGTGTCATATTGTATCAGACTTAATTCAACTTCCCTGAACCAGGGTTAAGAACAGCTTTTAGATGACTATGCAGGTCCTCCGTAAGATCAGCCAGTGCCCTTCACTGCCGAATCGTCTCTCAAGCAGTTGGAAGAATTACTTTAATTAGTACTATATTTTTAAAATGTTCATGCTTTGTTCCTGTGTGGAACTTTCAGACTGCTAACTCTTTGGGACTGGCCATGGTGCTGACCTCCTGGGCACTGTCCATGGTGCTGACCAAGCCTTGGATCATGCAGCAGCTTGGTCTTCGCTATTTAGGAACATGACTTTAAATTAAAATGAGCTTAATATATACAGTTTATTGATGATATTTTAATATACACATTAATATTTCTCAAGTTGAAGATACTACACATGCATGTGAATTATATTATACTGCTTTGGAGTCTTTAATGCCCAGCATGGTATCACAGTATACAAATCCTTATGCAATATATTTTTCATTCAGTATTTTAGAGGCTATATATCTTTATTAAAATATATCAAGTTTTTATTCTAATAAGATTGCTATATAGTGTTCCACTTAGGAGTTTACTGCATTTTGTTCCTTGTTCTCTTACTGATCAGTGTTTCTCAGTGTTTGGCCATTTGCAGATGATCTGTAGTGAGTCTCCCTGTAGATCTCACTTTAGACAGACGTTCAAGGTGTCTGGATAGAAACCTGTGATGGAATTACTGACTCCTTTGTTTTCATAATCTTTCTAATTATAAGTATTTTACTACATGGAAAGAAACGAATCTCTCTTTCTTATAAAAGTTTTTCAACATATAACTATAACCTATAATTGCTACAAAACTTGACAAGGGACCAAAAAATCAGAATTGGAAGCAGGAGAGTATTCTAAAACTTTTGGCCAAAACTTGAATTTATTCTTAATCTTTAAGTTCATTTTCCAGCCCTTACTTGGGCTCTGTTAGTTTGTTTATGAAACATTTAAAACATATCTTTCCTCATTTAAAATGCCAAGTCAAAGAATAAAAAACGTGATTACACAAGAGATTTCATTAAAAGAATTACAGGAAATCTTTGTGCATAACTTGAGTGGCTGTTAATACGTAAAGTAAGTTTAGAATAGAATTTGAAGGACTTACCTAATCCAATCTTTTTGGTGACACTTGTGGCAGTTGAAGGCTCAGAGAGATTAAATGATTTATTTAGATTCCAGCAGGATCTGTTGATATGCAGACTCAAAATTTCTTTGGAGAGAACATCTTCGTGAACCACTGAAATCTTGTGTCAGATATTTTATTTGAAAACCATCCAGTGGCTCTTTCATTTCACGTCTTACTGTTTGACCAGTGTAACTCATAAATAAACCATACTCCGTCTAAAATGAATGTTAAAAATCTATTTTTATATGTTTTAAAGACTTATTTTTTGAGGCAGGAGAGATGGCTCAGCAGTTAAGAGAATTTGTTGCTCTTGCAGAGGACCTGAGTTTGGTTTTCAGGACCCACTTTAGCCTGTAACTCCAGCTCCAGGACCTGACACCTCTGGCCTCTGAGGGCACTGGCATGCACATGCACGTACACATGCACAGACACACTATACATGCCCAGACACACATGCCCAGACACACTATACATGCCCAGACACACATGCCCAGACACACTATACATGCCCAAACACACATGCCCAGACACACTATACATGCACAGACACATTGTACATGTACAGACACATTATACATGCACAGACACAATATACACATAATACAATAAATCTTAGAGTTAATTTTTCTTTTTTGACAGTTTCATAGATACATAATAAATTTTAGTCATTCTTGCCCTCTTATCTCCCTTCCCTTTCTTCTCTGAAATAGTTCTCCCCAGCAGCTCTTAAGATACACATAATAGAATTTTTTTTTTTTCGAGACAGGGTTTCTCCGTAGCTTTTTTGATTCCTGTCCTGGAACTAGCTCTTGTAGACCAGGCTGGCCTCGAACTCACAGAGATCCGCCTGCCTCTGCCTCCCCCGAGTGCTGGGATTAAAGGTGTGTGCCACCACCACCTGGCAATAGAATATTTTTTAAAGATATATTTATTTATTTTGAATAGTGTTCTGTGTGAATGCCAGAAGAGGACACCTGATATCATTATAAATGATTGTGAGCCACCACATGGCTCCTGGGAATTGAACTCAGGACCTTTCGAAGAGCAGCCGGTGCTCTTAACCTCTGAGCCACGTCTTCAGCTCCATAATAAAATCTTAAAGAGTTTATTTTTCTTCTTTGGCTATTTTCGAAGGTATATGATGAAGTTTAGCCATTCTTGCCCCCCTGTTATTCTCTCATTTCTTCTTCCCTCTCTTCACAGAAGCCATTCTCCCCAGCAGCTGTTTTACTTTCGTTCTGGTGTGTGTGTGTGTGTGTGTGTGAGAGAGAGAGAGAGAGAGAGAGAGAGAGAGAGAGAGAGAGAGAGAGAGAGAGAGACCACCTAAGTTTGTTTAGGGGTGTTTGCATTAGCATGGGTGGGGGTTAGTTACTGGAGCAGGGACAACTTATCCATGACATCAGCTGATGAAAATGACACCCTTCCCCCAGCTCTCATCAGCTGTCTGCAGTCCCTCCAGGACTACAGGTTGGGACCCTGTGAACCCTTCCCTCTTCCATGATGAAAGGTTCAAGGGCCTTTAATAAACAAACATTTATTTATTTAATATTTGTGTAGGTGTGTGTCATGGTGTGCATCTGGAAATCAGAGGAGAACCAGTGAGATTCAGTTTTTTTCTCCCACCATGTGGGTTTGAGGGATTGAACTCAAGTTGCCAGGCCTATAAGTGGGTACTTTTGCCCCTGGACGAGGGCCCAGATGTTCCTTTGCAGTGTACCTCCATATCCTCTGGCCCTTTCATTCTTTCTACCCTGTATTCTTGGAAAAAGATCCAAAAAAATTACTTAAAGATTTTTTTTTATGTTTAATTATCTGTATGTGTGTCTGTCAGTGTGTGGTATGTACATGTATGAGAAGGTGCCAGTGGCCAGATCATTGGATCCGCTAGAGCTAGAGTTAAGAGTATGGGTCACCTGATATGGCTGTTGGGAATTGAATTCAAAGCTGATTGCTTAGCCACCTAGCCCCCACTGCAGCCCCTTCATCACCTATCTTATGAGTACTGTAGAGACAAGTATTTGGTGTGATTGGGACTGGAAGCTAGTCAATTGGAAGGCTGGTTAAAGGCCTTTTCTTGAAGCTTTGGTCTGTGGACTAGAGTACTGTATGTCTTTTGTGTGTAAATGTCAGTCATTATTTCTATATGGGTTTCTTTGAAATGGAAAGAGAACTTGGAACTTTTGAAACATGTGGGAGAACACATTTAAATACTTTTAGATTTTAAAATGTTATTATTATTATTTGTTTATTTTATGTATATGGATGTTTTATTTGCATGCATGTTTGTATGCCATGTGTGGGACTGGTACTTGTAAAGGCCAGAAGAGGGCACAGACCCCTGGAAATTGGAGTTACAGATGGTTGTGAGCCGCCGCATGGATGCTAGGAACTGAACCTGGGTCCTCTGGAAGATCAATAAGTGCTCTTAGCTTCTGAGCTATTACTCCAGTTCCTCTGTTGGATTTTGTATGGATTTCATCCATAATCTTTTCTAATTTTCTTGTTCTTGCCTAGGTGATATTTTTCTTTGTAAAGAGCAAACTAAAAGTGTTTCCCACTATTTTATAACTTCAATTATAGTGTTAATTCCATCAATCAAGAATAAGACCACTACCACAGTTTAAAGCTAAATTTCAAGCAAACTTAATTGAATACTGGCCAGGTAGATGAATTCTGGCCATGTTTATACCCAGGTTTCTAGGAAATGGCCCAGAATCAAGTATGGCAGGGGCTTCAGAAGGAAAACCCATAATTTATTGCATTTTCCATCAGGCCCAATCATGGACAAACATATATCCTGACATTATATCCTGCCTATGTACCTCCCGCAAACATGGGCTCAAGCATATCCTGTGTAGATGGACTAAGCAAACTTGTTTGGGGGTGTATGTGAAAACATGGCTTGTTATCGCCCATAAACAATAACCTCTAGCATTTCAGGAACTATCTGTCCTTGGGCAAAGGACTTTCAGATCAGAGGCATTTTTGTCTCATAGATCTCTATGGCATAGTAATTAAAACTTAAACTCTAACTTTGGCTCCAACATTCTTCCCTTGAGTTGTATCCTGAGACAAGTCCTTGACTCTGTGATGAGTACCTGTTTACATTGGGATCTAATAAACATCATCTTAATGGTACCCAGACAGGAATTATCATTTAGTTAAGGCATCAGTGATGCAAGAGCCAATGCAATTGGCAGAAGGAAAAGAGCCAAGGGTTCTGTGATGGCTGTCATCAGAGTTACTTCTATCTAGAAGGAACCTGAATTGAGAATGGGGCGTTATTTACTTCATCTCAGGTCCCCCCCCCCTTTTTTTTTTTGGTTTTGGTTTTTTGAGACAGGGTTTCTCTGTGGCTTTGGAGCCGTCCTGGAACTACTCTGTAGACCAGGCTGGTCTCGAACTCACAGAGATCTTCCTACCTCTGCCTCCCCAGTGCTGGGATTAAAGGCATGCACCACCACCGCCCTGCCCGGCCAACAATTTTATCTTATAGCTATATAATAACCTCTCTGTTTTACATAGATCAGGTTGAGTGCCCTATCGTACTGTGGGACTATTTCAGCTAATGAATCTACCTGTTGATAGATCTGGATCTATTTGGTTTTAACAGGTACCTTTCTTGGTATGCCAGTAGCACTATATGTAGCTATTTTGTCCCGTATGCCAGGGAGTTTCCTTTTGATCTAACATTCCAGCCTGCTGGGGATAAGGGTGATGTTCTCTCTGCTGGAGCTAGGATGTTGTTGTCAGGGTCCAGGAAGGCTAGAATGCCAGTCAAAAGCAAAGAGGGAGTTCAGGCATAAGCATCTGACTCGCTGGCCCAGCTGAAAAGACAGGGAGCATTCACATTGGCTGAATTGGTCCACATCAGCTTTCAGCAAGTCCAGGGCTTGCAGTCGTTTGGGGCATGTTGTAGTCAGAAGCTGATGCTTGGATATGTCTGTCAGTCAAGTGTAAATCTGCTGAAACAGATATAGACTAGGGACAAAAGTTAAAATTTAGGAACTTAAAGGAAAATCTTACATTTGGAACTTTCAGGCCCATGGTCCTAGTAATTGGGGAATAGGAGAAGTTCTAGGATCAGGAGAGAAAATAGACAGGTGGGAAAAATTAGGCTATACTAATCTGGAGTCCTATTTATTATTTGACCTGGGAGAAGTAGATCCAAGTCTTATGACTCCCTCGATTCTCTGGAGCTTACATGAATACTTTTAGTTTACAAAAAGACACGAAAGTTTTAGATATATTAGCATTACAATCTGTACTGACATGCATATTGTAGGAAAAGCAGGTAATAGGTATCTGTAAAACAGCTGGAGTAAACTCATAACTTTGAGTCCTAGTTATAATAGCTGTAGATTTAGGCTAAAAAGCATGAACATTTTCCCCTTTGTCCAGAGAGCTGTATATAGATTAGACAGAGATATCTTTGGTTGGATGAGAAGCACCTCTAAGTCTATACTTAGAAGACAACCAAAGGAAATTTTAAATCTTGAGCTTGTGACCGAACAGTGCTCTACCAGCTTATCAGAACTCCATTGATCAATGGTAAAACTCTGGACTTTTGAAATCTTAGTGTAAACACAGCATAGAAGTGGAAAGAAATATGAAATATTTCCCATTTTCACATACCTTAAATCATTTACTTTTACCTGTACAACTTGCCCTTCTACACTTTAAATCACTTTCTGAGACCCTCAAAACTTATTTAAGCTTATACATTCTCAGACCTTCGTATACCTTGGACCTCAATACTTTCATGGGCTTTAGCATTTTCTCTTTCCATTAATCATCTACCAGAGACATAAGCAGTTATTACTGAGAACAGTCATTGTAAATCATGTTCCTTTGGTGGAAAGTTACATCAGAAACTTGTATATCTTTTAATATGAAGTCTGTTGGCAAGGCAAACCTGTCTACCTTTTCTCTACAAGACTTTTTAGATTTTCTAGTATTTCTAGAAAAAGCAAGGCTTTATTTTTATATATGATATAAGCTAACAAGGTGGCTGTAGCCTTGGGGAAGAACCTGGTTGCCTGCTGCTGCTGAGCTGACAAAGCTATAGTTAGCCTTGCCATCAATGCAATCAGAGACATGAGAAGGATAAATTATAGCATTAAGTATAATCCAAATGTTCTATGTATCATTAAAATGAGAGAGACTAGTTCTTTACAGAGACAGCCATCCCAGGCTCCTGTGGTCTCCATGGCACTGGGAGCAGAGGCACCAAGACAGCATCAGTCTTGAGTTGCCAGGCCCAGAAAGTGAGAGACTTTCCTGGGGAACTGACCTTACTTTGTGTAGGCAAAGTGGGGCAGTCGGCTCTTCAGTGTTCTGCTTGTCCACAGTTTGGGCCAGGTCCTGGTGGCAGGGACTGCACTGGGGAAGTCTTTCCCATGTTTAGTGTTACCACAATCCCGGTGGAGACATCGTGACAGCCCTACCCCTTCATCTTCTCTGGAGACTTCAAGGTCACTCCTAGGATCTGGGAGTCTCTGTCATAGTAACCTTTTTCTATTTTAAATGCATGTTCATCAGATCTCGGACAAGTTTGAGTACCATTGTCTATTAAGTATATCTGAGCTAAACAAACCTAGGTGTGAAAACATATCTAACATGGCTACAAGTTCTGTTATTATAGATGACTAACTTCTCACCTGTATTTCTTAATTATACCTTACATTTCTAAATGAGCTGCATAGATACAATATCTTAAACAAGAGTAGAAACATATGCAGCATAAGAAAAATAATTATAAATTTGTATCAGTTTACAAAAGTCTATACCAATGTGAAATATTTGAGACTAGTAGTGTTTTTTTAGTTTAAAAGTAAATTCAGTAAGCCGGGCAGTGGTGGCGCACGCCTTTAATCCCAGCACTCGGGAGGCAGAGGCAGGCGGATCTCTGGGAGTTCGAGGCCAGCCTGGTCTACAAGAGCTAGTTCCGGGACGGGCACCAAAGCTACAGAGAAACCCTGTCTTGAAAAACCAAAAAAAAAAAAAAAAAAAAAGTAAATTCAGTAATCTACCCTTTTATTCCATCATTTTTATTTTTAAAGTAGATTCAATAATTTACCCCTTCCTAATATCTTCCCCCTTTTGGAAAAAGATCCCTGAATCTAACCTCCTTTGCTTAGTTACTCCCTGACCATGACCAATAATAACTTGCAACCAGTCTCCCTAAACAATGTCAAACATCCACCGAATGACCAGAAACCATCTATTCCACCTCTTGGGAGTGTGGGCATTCTGTTCTCTAGACTGCTTCCTATTGTCTGAGGGTCATGACATCCCTAGGGTGCCCTTAGAAAATTGGGGTAATGGTCAAGTCCTAGGAGAGCTAGCTATATTTTTTTCTTGTTGTTTTGTCTCTGTGTGGTGGGAAAGTAGTGCCTATCTGAAGTGCTGGCTAGAATAGTCTGTGAGGCTGGACCATCTCAGCTAGCAGCTTTGAAGTTGTTCTGGATATAGGTTTTTAAGGAAACTGTAACTGAGGCATTCTGAGGCTGAATTACCTGGGCTACTTTCCTTATCTTTATTCCTGTCCAGTCCTTTTGTTCTGAAAACACACAAACTTTTAAAGGTAACATACATATTTGTATTAACAGAAGTATGGAGTGTATGGTGTGCACAAGTCAACTAAAGATGATTTGTTTTATGTTTGAGCAAGTAAAATACATTTGTCAACTTTGTAAGTCTGTTTGGACTGCATAACCAAACTGTTAGGAGGACTCTTGAGACCATGAAAATTTATCATGTCTCATCTAGTCTCAGAGCTGTTACCATGCAGATCAGCATACATGTCACCTGTCTTGTAGTCTGCTTGCAACAGAAAACCTACGGACACACCAGAAAACACAGACAAAACTTTTTAACAAAACAGGGAGACAGCTCTCATGAAAAACAGACAGAACTTTCCAACAGGACAACCAATGCAATGAAACTTACGGATACATCAGAAAACGCAGAGACAAAACTTTACAACTGCCGGGCGGTGGTGGCACACGCCTTTAATCCCAGCACTCGGGAGGCAGAGACAGGTGGATCTCTGTGAGTTCGAGGCCAGCCTGGTCTACAAGAGCTAGTTTCAGGGCTGGAGAGATGGCTCAGAGGCTAAGAGCACTGACTGTTCTTCCAGAGGTCCTGAGTTCAATTCCCAGCAACCACATGGTGGCTCACAACCATCTGTAATGAGATCTGGTGCCCTCTTCTGGCCTACAGGCGTACATGCAGACAGAACACTGTATACATAATAAATAAATCTTAAAAAAAAAAACAAAAAAGCTTTCCAACCAAACAAGCATATACAACTTTCTTGAGAAATAGACAGACAATGCTTTTCAACAAGACAAACGAAACTTTCGTTGGGAAACAAAACTTTCCAGCCGTAACTCATCATATGACTCACCAGGAGGCTTCTATCGATGCTTGCTTTGCTTCTCAGCATGGAAGTGGACTCCAATAGTCCACTAATTGAAGGCAACCTTGGAGCATTGGACTTTCCCTCCTGAAGCAGCCTCTCAACCCTGGAGTATAGAGTGAAGATCCAGCTTTAGAATTTGAGTGGATGATCAGAATCTCACTGGGGCCTCCAGAAAATGTTAATCCCACCAGTCAAGAATAAGACACAGTTTATAGCCTAATTTGAAGCAATCTTTAACTAAATATTGTCCAGGTAGATGGGCTTTGACTAGGTCCATACCGAAGTTCCTGGGAAATGGCCCAGAACCAAGTATGGCAGGGACTTTGGAAGGAAAACATACAATTCATTGCACTTCCCATCAGGTCTAATCATGGACAAGCAAATACCCTGACATTATACCTGCTTACGTAACTCCTGTCCACATGTGACCAAGCACATCCTGTGCAGATGGGTCAAACAAACTTGTTTAGGGGAGTGAAAACATGTGGCTTGTTGTTTCCCATAAAAAATAGCCTATAGCATTTCAGGAACTCTCTCTTCTTGAGCAAGGGGCTTGCAGAGCAGAGGCATTTTTGTTTCAGGGATCTCTATGACATGGTCATTAAAACTTAAAATGTAACTTTGGCTCTCACAGTAGAATGTCAAAATTTTATATTCTGTTTAATTATATTGTGTAGTTATTCTATCAAGCATAACTCCCACAAACAGATTAAAGAGTGAGCATGGCTAACCCATGCTACACATGTACACAGCTCCAGGGCCTAGAGACCTGCAGACTCAGGGCATTAGGCAAGGCATGGGCAGGTATATTGTAGAGGGGTGGAGCCAAGTCAACTCAGAGGCAACTGATTGAATGCAATTCCTATGTGTTCTTGGGGACTTTCAGGGAACACGAGAAAGAAGTACACATGCCTTAGCCTCACTGAAGAGCAGGGCTGGGCTCTTACTGGGCATGAACAAGTTGACCTGTTGGGGAAAGTTAAATGCAAAAGTTTCTCTGGTCTTTCCTGGGTAGCAACCAATATCAGATGCTATAGTGTAAGAACTTTTGCTTTAAAAGTTTGCTTAGAAACTGGCACATATAGATATGCACAAGCTGATTTAAAAATCAGCCTTTTTTTTTTTCTCTGAAAATGCTTCTTTACAATTATGTATCATTGAGATACATAATTTTAAGTCCCGGTTCTACTTACATGTACAATATGATATATAAATTTTGTGTTCTACAGCTAAGCATTTGGGGCTGAATAGTTACTATATAATATAAAATTATATGTAGTGCTTTAATATTTAAGTTCATGACATTATAGCCTAAAAGCCATCTTAAAACTCCCGAGGCATAAGCAGGACTTTTCTTACTCAGAGTTTTCTGTGTGCTTGTCTTGTGGATTGTAGGCATATGGCTACAGCTCCTGGAGCTTTCTCTGTGCTTGTCTTGTGGATTGTAGGCGTATGGCTACAGCTCCTGGATCCGGTGGGTGTTCCGTAAACACACTTGCAGTGTTACAAAGGAGTGTAACTTACCCCTTACCTCACAGGAAATAACCCCTGGGAAGCATCGTTTCTTAACTCCCACCCCCATTTTTTTCTCCTGCTGCCTCTTACTTTCTTAGGGCAAGGAATCTTCCCACCTCTCTCATGGTAGCATGTTCTTAGATCAAACAAAAATCATCTTTGGTAACCACATGCTGCGCCAACTCCACGGGGGCCACCCATCTTGTCTCTTTGTCCTCTGTTAAATGAGGAGGAGGGGGGTGCAGGAACTGTGAAGAGAGATGTGATTTTTTTTTCTTTGTCATGGAGGGATGAGGGGTCAAAGGTGAGGGAGAGTATCGTTTAATATTTTCTTCTTAGCTCAGGTGAGTAAGGCAATCTCTGACTATTGATTTTTAGGTCTGTGCAAGCGTGTTCCTCCAGTGAAGCCGACGTAAAGCTCCCTTTTGGTCAAGTACCTCTCTATTCCCTCATGCTGAACTCTTTGTAACTAGAAACCCAAGTTTCTGGTGTTCCCGTGGTTCTTAAAGAATGCTCCTTTTTCCCCTAGTCGCCTTGTACTCATTTGACAAAGCCAAGCAGTGCATTGGCACGATGACCATCGAGATTGACTTTCTGCAGAAGAAGAACATCGACTCCAACCCCTATGACACTGACAAGATGGCCGCAGAATTCATCCAGCAGTTCAACAACCAGGCTTTCTCAGTGGGACAGCAGGTAGACACTTTACAGGCATCTGAACGCTCGCCGATGGCCAGAATTGTGCTTTGGAAGAACTAAGAGGAGCTTAGTTTTCATAGGAAAAGTCCCATGCAAATTGAGGAGTGAGTTTACTGAACCAATAGGAGTCTGTTTATAGGAAAGACTTCATGCCAGGTGGTGGTGGCACACGCTTTCAACCCCAGCACTTGGGAGGCAGAAGCAGGTGGATCTCAGTAGGTTCTAGGCCAGCCTGGTCTACAGAGTGAGTTCTAGGACAGCTAGGACTGTTACATAAGAAACCCTGTCTTGAAAAACCAAAACAAAAACAGAAAGAGAGAGAAACCTTCACTCAGCTTTAGGGAGCCAGAGAAATGGCCCAGCAGTTCAGAGCACTGGCTGCTCTTCTACAGGAATCCAAGTTTAGTTCCCAGCACCCATTTCAGACAATCCAGATCCCCTGCTGTCTTCTGGTGTCCAAGGGTACCTGTGTATGGCACACATGCATATACACGTAAATTGAAAAAACTTCAAGATTTTAGATTGTGTTAAGATGTCATATATAGGCACAATAGTTTTTCTTCCTGAAAATTTGGGAACACAGTAGAGACATTTTTCTCTTCTTGCTGTGGAACCTGAGATTTGTTTCTGGGTATCTTCCTGTGTCACCAGCATGTTTCTGTAGAAGAGCAGGGGCTGGGGAGATCGCTCAGTCAGTACAGGGCCTGCTAAGCAAGGCTGAAGGCCTGAGTTTGACCCTTAGCATCCAGGCAAGAAGTTGGGAGTGGTGGGATGACCATACTTGTTCCTAACCCCACCCCCAGAGAGGCAGAGACAGAGCATCCCTGGAGGCCCCCGCCAGCTGCCTAGTCAGATCAGTGAGCTCCAGGTTCAGTGAGAGACCCCAGCTCGAAAATAAGGTGGAAAAAGCAAGATGGAGAGCCATGCTTGGAGTTGATCTCTGGCCTCCACACATACGTGCATGCACGCCTGCACACACATGGACCTGCACACACATAGTAGATCAGAACTTCTGGTGGAGGCTGGACTCCCCAAGATTTTTAAGAAAGCTTTGTACGTATATTAACAAATTCATCATAGAGACCGCGCAGCTTAGTCCCTCATTGAGAACACCAGTGTTGCTTTTTTATGCTTCAGTTAACAGCAGATGATTAATCTAGAAAAATATTCCATTAAGCATAAGTGTGCTCGGTTGGAGAATGCTTCCCGTGCATGAAGCCCTGGGTTCTATCACTAGCCCTAGCACTACCGAAAGCCAGGCATGATGGGTTAGGTCTGTAATCCCAGCACTTGGACAGTAGAGGCAGGAGGATCAGGAGATCAAGGTCATTGTCAGTTACGTAGCAAATTTGAGACCAGCCAGGGTTCCACAAGACCCTGTCTCAAAAAAATAAAAAGAACATGAATTCATACATTGTTTATGCAGGTAAATAATTGTAGCCCTTTTGCCCTTACTCTTAGTCTTATTTGTGATTTTGTGTTTTGAAAACAGGTTTCTTCCTATGTAGCCCAAGCTGACCCTAAACCCAACCCAACAGCTTCACCCACACAGATGCTGAGCTAACAGGCATGAAGCACCACTCCTGCCTTCGTGTTTGTCTCAGTTATTCTGCAGCTCTTTCTCACACCGCAGCTTCGCAGCAACGGTCCTCACATGTTGCTGGGAGACCCGTGCAGATGAGTCCTTTTCAGAGGACCTACAAAGTCGAAATGACTTCTGTAACACACTGTGGTTGTTTGCCATCTTTCTGTTCCTCTGCTGCATGGGTTTGGTGCAGTTCTGCAGCCATCAGTGTGTGTTAGGACAGTGTCCTGACTGCCGGAGCAGACGGAAGCATCCGGCTGTCTCCAGTAAGCCAGACAGGAAAGGGATTTGCAAAAGTGGGACAGCACCACTTTTTGCCCTTGCAGTTTTTTGTTTTAGAAAGTGATTTTATTTTAAATGGATACATTAGTTTTTTTCTTCTAATCTCTAGTATGGTAAATCTTGGCAGACACATTCCATATAAACATAAGTCCTCAAAAGTAAATAGCGGGATCCTGGGAGCAAAACGCCTGGGATTGCTGCTTGTCAGTACCGCCATGGCTACTGATGTACCTAGACTGCCTTGAGGTCTCTGTCTCAGGAGACAGCTGGGGGGGTGGGGGGGCAAAAGGCAAGAGCTAGTGGGGTGAATGCAGTGTTACTTTTATTTCATTTTTTTCCCTGATAAATATGGCTAGATAACAGTTTAAAATATTCATATATTATGGTATCAAACTGATGTACAGGAATAATACAATGTATTTTTAATGAAAACATTATAATTAACTGGGCATAGTGTTACACACAGGAACAAAATACAATGTATTTTTAATGAAAACATTATAATTACTGGGCATAGTGTCACACACCTTTAATTCCAGCACTCAGGAGACAGAAGCAAGAGGAGCTCTGAGTTCGAAACCAGCCTGGTCTACAGAGAGTTACAAAACAGCCAGAGCTACATAGTGAGACCCTGTCTCAAAAAAGAAAAAAGGGAAGAAAAGAAAAGAAAAGGAAAGAAAGAAAGAAAGAAAGAAAGAAAGAAAATGCAAATAAACAAACCAAAAACCCCCAAAGAAGAAAACATTAGAATTAGAATGAACCGTAGATTTTCTTGTCTGACTTCCTCCCAAAGGAGAAATTTTAGGTTCAGAGAAGATGAATTCTGTGCCCATAGATACACAGCCAGGGACATAGGAAAGGTGAAATAAATAATTAATAGCACACAGTATGTCCCAGTCACTATTTTTGGCATGGCAGATCAGCAGGGAATGGAGTAGACATAGCTCCTGCTGCTGTAGAACTTTCTAGTTGAAACAGGCGAAAACAATGCCCACAAACGGAAGAAACCCGCTGCCGCGCTCAAGCTGCTGCAGTTGTAGGTAGTCTAGAAGGCCCCTGGATGCTACCTAGCTGTCTGGTTGTTGACTACTGCCCATTGCTGTGGGCTTTTTGTTTGTTTTGTTTTGTTTTTGGATGTGCTGTGTTTCTTCTGGATTCCTAGATATTTTGGGTATAATTGTATTCTGATTGTGAGTTTTAGTCTTTGATTTTAGCTTTCTTATCTTAAGATACCATCCTAAGAAATTATATGATGTTTATAATAATTTAAAACCCAAACACATGTAGACGTCAATACACCATGAAAGAAAATACTTGGGAAAGCAGAGAAAAAAACCTGATCTGATCCCCCCCTCAAGTCACTGTTCTTGCAGTAGTTGTGATGGCAGAGTCACCTCAGCATGCAGGAGAGGCCTGTCCTCTAGCAGGTACCTACAGGTACTTGGTAAATGAGTGAGTGAGCTTTCAAAGCTGTCCACACTTGTGTGGCAAGCGTTTTGTATTAGTTATAGGAAAGGCTAATTTTAGAATTATAGATCCACACTTGATTTGGCACAATCATTTCCTGGGCCTCAGCCCTGGTGCTTAACCTGTTTCTAGATCGATGCTGGCTTGGTCGTTGTTGTTATTGTTGTGTTGTTTTGAGAAAGTGTTTCTCTGTGTAGCCCTGGCTGTCCTGGACCTCATCTGCAGACCAGGCTGACCTCGAACTCACAGAGATCCACCTGCCTCTCCCTTCCACGTGCTGGGATTTGAGGTGTGTGCCTCCGTTGCCTGGCTGGATCTCAGCTTTCTTACTGGTAGTTTCTCGAGTGTTTGAGTGCTGACTGTGTCACCTCCTATCAAACTAACGCATGTGAGTTTTCTTTTCCTGTCACTTGGGTCGTGAGTGCTGTGACTGAGCAGCAGAAACTGAGGGGGATTCAAAAGAAAACTGTTTTTTTGTCCTTGGAAAACCTTGGTGTTGTGGCAAGAAGCCCATCTTGGCATGAGATAATTTTCCTCCCATTACTTTTTCTCTTCACAGCTTGTCTTTAGCTTCAATGATAAGCTTTTTGGGTTACTAGTGAAGGACATTGAAGCCATGGACCCTAGCATCCTGAAGGGAGAGCCTGCGTCAGGCAAAAGGCAGAAGGTAAGCTTTATTCCTAGTCTTTTCTAGGCACTCTTTCTGATGGGACTTGAGCAGCCTGGTGGGATCCGGGCATTCTCCTGTGCACAAGCTTGTCATAGTGTGCGTTCTTCCCTCCAAGCTACTGGCCCAGTGGCTCTCAACCTTCCTAGTGCTGCCCCTTGAATACAGTTCCTTATGTTGCGGTAACCCCAACTATAGCATTATTTTGTTACTACTTCATAACTGTCATTTTGCTGCTGTTATGAATCATAATATAAATATCTGGTGTGCGACCCCCAGATTGAGAACCACTGTGCTAAGGCCTCACTGTTGAGTATAGCTATCATTGCTACTGAAATAGAAAGTAAAGCATACGTAACTGCAGATCCACTTGTAATTTGCACTTTTTAAAAAATATTTATTTATTTATATGAATGCTCTGTCTGTATGTACACCTGAATGCCTGTAGAGGCATCAGATCCCATTATAGATGGTTGTGAACCATCGTGTGGGTGCTGGGAACTGGACTTGGACCTCTGGAAGATCAGCCAGTGTTCTTAACCACTGAGCCATCTCTCTAGCTCCCATCATTTGTACTTCTAATCTTAGTTGAATGCAGATATTTATTATAATCAAGGAGAACATAACTGTAAGGGTGCAGACATTGCCATGTAGGAGTTGTGGAAAGTAGCCTTGAGAAAGCAAATGTAACTCAGATGACTGGCTGAACGATTTGCTTTGCACGGAAAGACGTCCTTTCCCCCGTGTGTCTAACTTTGCTTTGAGATGTCTATAGCCCACTAATTATCATCTTTCTGTGCAGATTGAAGTAGGGCTGGTTGTTGGAAACAGTCAAGTTGCATTTGAAAAAGCAGAAAATTCATCGCTCAATCTTATTGGTAAGTCACAGTTTTAGGGAACTGCAAATGAAACCGAGATGTCTCTGCTATTGCATGTGACTCATGGGAAAGAGGAGGGACTCCTCCCTGAAGGCTTATCCCAGAGTCGGGGCATCTGCTGTTAGATATGCTGATGCAAGGTCCAAAGCCTTCGCCTGGAGCGCTCGGGCCACCAAATAGAATGTGAAACACACAGGCATATTTAATTTCCTTTTCTCATAGCCATATCAAAAGTGATTTTAAAAAATGAAACCTTTTAGTTTTGAAATTCTGAGATAATTTTAGGCTCACAAAGATTTGTAAAAGTAGCTCAGAGAATCTCTGTAGTCTTTCCCCGGTTTCTCCTGGTATCAGCATCTTAGAATACAGTTACCAAAGCTGACAAGTTCACATGGATTCGTTGCTGACCCCCCAGCCCCCCCCACCCCCCCCCAGCGCTGTCTTTCTGGGATTTCACCAGGTTTTCCCTTTTGGGGCCTCTCTCTGTTACAGGGTCTCATTTGGGGTCTTCCCGCACTCCATAGAGTTGTTCTGTGAGAGTCTTCCCACTGCTGACACCTTCTCAGAGTTAGCTTTTGTGACCTTCAGCACTGCCAGCCCCTCGGCTAATTGCTGTGTTCCATGAAAGACCATCCCTGTTCTGAGTGACTGAGATGAGTGTGTGCTTAAACTCCTCCCAGTGGATTCGGCTCTTGTTTACTGGCCTTACTTTGATATGCTAAAATGATGCAGTTTAATCTCCGAGAATAGCAACTCATTTAAATAATGATGTGCTAACTCGAATTTATGGTTGACATAATTATGTTTGTGTCTGTCCCAGGAGAACAGTGAAGTTTCTCATTGGCTGCACAGTTGTGTCCAAAGTTACTTCGTTTAAATGTGGGTTGTTGTTGCTGGTTTTTTTTCAATCAGTAATTTACAGTCTCTATTGCTGTGTGTGTGTGTGTGTGTGTGTGTGTGTGTGTGATCTATAGGGGCCAGAGGATGGCATCAGATTCCCTGGAACTGGAGTCGCAGGTGGTTATGAGCTGTTCAGCATGAGTGCTGGGAACCGAGCTCAGGTCCCTGCTAGAGCAGTGTATGATCTTAACTGCTGAGCCATCACGCCGGCCGAGACATGCACTGGACTTGTAAACCTCCTGTTCTGAGTGCTCGGCATGCCAGGACTGAAGGCATATGCCACCATGCCTCTATGGGTAAACACTCACTGAAATGCAACTCGCATTCTAAATTTGACTTTATTCTTATATTATTTTATAATTTACCTTATGTGGTTATGTGTGGGTATATGTGTTTGAGCACATGTGTTATGGTACATGTATTTAGGCCAGAGGATGCTTTCAAGAACTAGTTCTTTCCTTCCACCGTGTGAGTCGTGGGGCTCAAGCACAGGTTGTCCGGCCACAAGATCCTTAATTCCCCAAGCCGCATCAGTAACCCTTAATTTGATTTTTTCACTTACCGTGTTTCAAGGCTCTCAAATATAAATGATCTTAATACCCACATATATACCATTTTTATGAAGGCGTTACTGTAATTTCCGATTACTGGATATTTATGATGTGATTTACTTGTATTTTCTGTTTGTATGATTTTTGTTAAAATGTCTTATCTCAAGGCAATTCTGTAACTTTTGGACTGTGTAGGTGTTTTCAAGTAACTTATGAAATGTGATTTTTGTTGGAAAATGAAATTGCAGTAATTTGGCATGCAGTAGGTTTGACCACAAGAGGGCAGTAGAGTATAAGTAAAATATCTTTGATCCCCTTCTAAAGGCTAAAGGAAATCTTAAATCTGCAAAACTCAAACCAGAAAATCATTATCTACAGATTTTTTTAGTGTGATATTTTCTCCCTCAACTTTATAAAATCTACACTACCCCCTTTGTTTGCAGTGTGCTAGGGTACCTTGTTCTTTATGTCTGGAATAGGTGTGGTTCTCTTGAGCTACTTTAGGTGGCGCTCTCACATTTAAATGAAACAATTTTTATCTTTATGAGAGAATTTGTAAGTGTAGCTTTCGCAGTCATTAAAGCCTTCAAAATGTTTTTAGATTTTTGTGTTACATGTGACAAGACGTCAAGCTCGTTCCACACTTGTTAGGCTGTTTGACTGTTCTAGGTAAATACATTCGTCTTCTGTACACTTAGCAGCAACTGTGAGGAGCGCTCGCCCTCAGCGGCTTTCCTGGAGCTAGTGGAATTTACATCAGATGTGTGTGCCGTTCCCTTTCATCAGCTAAATTCATTTGGTTGGATTAAAGGTTACTGAGATGGAATTCCGTGACTGGTTCACAGACAGACCAGACTAGCGTGAGTTTAGTTGGTTTTGCAGGTTTGTTACTGACCGTGACTGGAGGGCAGACAAAATAGGTAAGTCAGCCTTACCCTTCTCTCTAGAGAGATCGCCATGCGTGGGCCGTCCACTTTATGTAAGAGCCGTGTGTCAGTTCACTGAGGAGGTCCGGGGGGGCATCTACCCTTTTTATACTGAACCCTGTGTGTTTCACAAATCTGTGTTTGTTTGACACAGGCAAAGCTAAAACCAAGGAAAATCGCCAGTCGATCATCAATCCTGACTGGAACTTTGAGAAAATGGGGATCGGCGGTCTGGATAAGGAGTTTTCTGATATTTTCCGGCGAGCATTTGCTTCTCGGGTATTCCCTCCAGAGATCGTGGAGCAAATGGGTGAGTTTCTGACCCAAGGCTGGTGTTACTCAGGAAGCACACAGGTAACAAGGCGTGCTTCTCAGTAGTTCTGAGCTGAGTTCTCAAACCCACACAAGTGTTTCTAATTTTAACTTCTTAAAAAAAAAACCAAAAAAAACCTTAAGTTTCATGAAAAACTCTCAAAAATATTTACTCTCCTGGGGGAAATAATAGAAATAATGCTTACAGTTTCTCCATTTTACTTGGTTAGCTTACAATGTTTTATGTGGGTAGTTTTAGAAATGGTGCCTCATTCTGAAGCCTCACTGTGGGTCAAGCTTACCCGTCAAACTGTCACTATCCATCCTTGTGGACCTGGGTGGATGCTGGCTGCTACTTCGTGCTGCAGTGCCTTACGGGCCCCATCAGCACTTCCTCGCGTCTAGTAAATGGATACTTGGCAAGGTTTTTAATTAGATAAGTCTGCTCCCCAGAGACAAATGCAGGAGACACATGGGAGTTTCTGTGCCGCATGTGAAGAAATCCGCACTGTCCTCATTTGTCACTTTTCTCCTGAAGGTTTATTTAATTTATCTGTGTGAAGTGATTCGCATTGCCTAGTGGAAATACTGTCAGGACTGTTTTCATATCTGTATCATTGGCTGGATTGGAATGCGAGCAGCAGAGTATCTGAGAAAGGAATTCATAATAGCTTCTTGCAGAGCGAGTGTGAAAACAGAATCCAAAGAGCTGGAGGAATCCAAGCGCCCTGCCCCTCTCCCCCACTCTTTCTCTGTAAATTGCTACCGGGAGATAATAGTATATTCATCACGGTGGACGAGAGCTGCTCCCAGGCCCTGAGCTCTGGGCTGTGCTAGCTGGCCCAGCCGGCCGGCCGGCCGCGTTTCTGCCTGGTTGCTTACTCTGGTAAATTACAGGCATAGCACACACCTGTTCGCCGGGTAAAGGTCGAGTTTAAAGTTGGATTAAGTCAAAATGACAGAGACCCTCATCACCTGAGTTTTATACATCTTGAAACGACTGTGACATACTTCTTATCTGGAAAATACAAAGGCCAAACCCATTTAAAAAAAAAAAGAAACGCAATAATTCGGAAAGTTAGAAGAAATGTGGCCATTCACTGTCCCTTAAAGTATATTTTGAGGACTAATAAATCCTTAAAGTGTTTTGATCAAGACATAGAAATTTATTTAAATATATTTTAGGTAAAAACGGAGTTCATGGGATGGCTCTAAATGATGCATGTTGTTCTTGTGGACTATTTTTACTGGTTTTGTGTCTGAGGGCTGGGAGAGGGTAAGGATTCCCTGTCTTTGCTGTTTGTGAGGTCCAGCCAACAAGTCGGGAAACAGCTCCTCATGGAGGGAGCTGTACCCTGCGTGTGTTAGTGTAAATGGCTCCCCAGTACTGAGGAGCCAGTTCAGGCGCTGGCGTCCTGTGTGTACCCTGCTCACAGGTGGGCGCTGCAGCTGAGCTGCAGTTAGTGCATCGAGGAACAAACCTGGCAGCTGGTTTGTGATTCTGCCACCTCTCAGTTGAAGTTCAATCGAGCAGGTTGTTACCCTTGAATCAGATCTGTGTCTGATGTGTTTCAGATGATGTTTGTGAGCACTTGTGCTTACTGACCGAGGACCGCTGATTTGAATCTTAGTGCTACTCTCCAGAGCCTTGTTTATGGCTTTGTTTTTCCACTAAAACCATTTTAAGACATAACAATAATAATAAGTTTTATCATTTTGAAAGCACCCCACCATGACTTTCTTTTATCAAGAAGCACATATTACCAGTTTAGTTTAAATAGCAGCCTACTGTAAAGCAGCCTTGGCTTTGAACTGATTTAAAAACAAAACAACAAACAAATGAAAAAAAAGCAAAAAAAATTTCTGTTTTCTTTATTTTAAAGGAAAAGCCTGTGCATCTGTTTTAAGAAGGAAGTTCTACTGTTCAGGGTTGATGTCAGAGAAACAGTTATCTTCTAGGCAGACACGGTTCATTGAGGGTTTCTTTTCCTTTAAATGTTAGGGGAATTTAATAAAGAATTTCATTGCCCTCCAAGAAGAATTTGGTGACACAGCTACCACTTGGCTTGGTAAAAAGTGAAAATTGCTACATAGGAATCATATATGCCCTTGATCTTTCACAAAAGGCTGAAACAATCAAACCAAATATAAATAAAATTGCACGTGTTCCTTATGGATATTCTGTTTCCCTCACTCTCCTAGGTAGAAATAAAATGGGTTGATTTTTTTTCACACTCTAGTTCACTAAATGGATTCAATATTTCATGGTTTTAATAGGCAGTATATGATCAGTTAAATAATTAAAATGAGAAAAATATTTAGGAAATAATAATTTATGTAGATTATTAGGTGTTTGTAAGCAGAAAACTTTATTTTGGACTTAGCAAATTGTCTTTTCCTGTAAAGTCTGGAGTTACACTTACTTTGAAATATGAATGTCAATTGAATTTTTTGCATATGTGCATATATATGTATTAAGATTTCTAATTTAAAAATTGAGATGTCAGTAGTTTTCTTTTCTTTGGCCATTGTGTTTATGAGACTGATGGTCATGTCTTTAGGTTGTTTATGTCTTTCATGTGGTTGTAAAATCTCATGTTTCCTTTTAAAAACTGAAAATGGGAATTAGAAATATACAGAAAATTGTGAAGGGATCTGAGATGATGAAGGCTTTCACCAGAGACACAGGTGAGGTAAAGCCAGAGAGCGAGTGAGCAGCGCACATGAGAACAGCCCAGCGTCCTTGACTCCAGCCTAATGTCTCTGTCTTCAGGGACCTCCAAATACTGGGCATCTGCCTTCCTGCTTTTTAAAATGTTTGTTATAGAATTAAAACTAAGGAAATCCTTAAAGAGAAAACAAGCCACATAAAGCTCTAGAGACTGAGGGATGGGGGTTGTGTGGGAATAGAAAGGAACTCTCTTATGGCCAGCGTCAGCTGAGACTCTGTTATTGTGTCTAATCAGTCTACTTATTCCTTTTCCTTTTTTTGTTCCTTTTTTGTCTTGTCTGTGACAATTAGGCTAACTCAAACCCAAGCGGCGTAAGTCATTCTTAGAAATGATGAAAACTAGCCTGTATTTGACACCCTTTGAACATCAGAAAGTTAGCTTGTCTCCCAGCCCCATGATGACAGATGCTTAGTCAGCAGCTCCCTTCAGTCCAGGCTCCACAGGGCAGCAGGGCCACCATCAGTGTGCACTGCAGTGCGAGCAGCAGAAGCTAGCCTTGGAAGGTAAGGTGCGTGAGCTCAGTGGTTAATGGCTGCCCTTGAGCGTTCGCGGGTGTCCTGTTCAGACACTTACCGCACTTGCTCCTTGCGTGCAGTTTTGTGGAGAACACTCAGGATAACAGGGTGACAAGTCACCTCACTTCTTCTTGTTGCACAGGGAGTTTCTACAAAGAAACTTCATTTTTCAGCGTCCCTGGCAATAGCCTCGAAGCTGTAAATGTTAGTGCCAAAGAACAAATCCTTTTTAAGAGCACGGGAATGACAGCTGCCAGGCGGCTCAGTGGCTCACAGCATCTTGGGAGAAGGTTCTCATCTTCCGTGGGCAGGTGCTGTGTCTGGAGAGCTGGGGGAGGCTGTAGCGACCCAGAGTCGCAGATTGACTGCCTTTCAGGTACAGGTAGCGCTGGGCGTCCAGGCCACCACGCCGGGGTGAAAACCCCTTCCTAAGGACTTCTCACCCACTCTTTGAAACTGACAAGGGGGTTCTTTCTGTCTCCCTTTCCCTGACCCTTCCTGGCTAAGCCTGTTTCCAACCTCCATGTTTAAGATTTCTTTTAAAATTAAAGAGGAAAGCAACTCTTCCCTGGTCTAAGCGAGCAGTTCCTCCCAATGAGAGAGAGAAGATAAGAGCCTTTCGATCACACCCGGACATCGTGCACATGCTAAGAACAGCGCAAATGTAACGGGAGAGAGGGCAAGGGGCTCTGTGCATGCCGTATTTGGGAGAAAGGGAGTTCTTGCTAAGATTAACATAAACACTGACACTCTGAAAATGCATTTTCACACCCTACTCATGAGGAGAGATCGCAATTTAAATGGGGGTTAAGACATCTCTGCGAACTCAGGGCTCTGTAAAGAGAGTCCTGAGGCTAAAGAGCTTATCTGAAATCTGAAGGGGGGGGGGGGAGAAGGTTTCTGACATTCGTCTTTTTTCCTTGTATTAGTCATAACTTGCTTTTCAGCTATATTTTAGGTTTCGAATGCCAGCCTGACATCTGTTCAAGTCTGCCTGTAATTTATTAGCAGAATGAAAGCAAGCAGTTGCTCGCCATTGGGAGATGCAAGCTTCTCTTCCTGCCTTCGCGCCTGGTCTGAGGAATGCCATGATTTACTAATTCTCACTTCAGCTCAGAGGCCTTAGAAAAGTTTATTTTGTTTTGCTTTTTTCTTTCTAATGAAAAAAATAGTTATGGTCATGTAACTCTCAGAGTCTCTAAAGGGGATTTAAGAGGCAGAGGGTATGCGCTTGAAAAAAACAAAATAAAACCCCTAGGGTAAGGTAGCCTTTTGCACATAGAAATCCTTTCTACTTTGGGTTGATTTTCCCATGCTTGCTTCCTCTACCCCCTCCTTCCCACTTTTCCTTCTTCCTTCCCTTTCTTTTACAGCCCAGGCTTTCCTGGAAATTACTATGTAGCCCTGGCTGGCCTCACACTTTTGACCCGCCTGCCTCAGCCCCTGAGTGCTGGAATGAGAGACCACAACACCTAAGGCCCCCCAATTTTTGACTTTTAAGTTACATTTATATTTGAATAGGAATAATGTAGTTGCATCTGTATCTCAAAGTCAGACTATACTTAGATTCACCTGGCATTTTAAAGTCTATAAACAGGCTTTTGAAAATGAAGCTTTCACAAAGCAGTGCAGTTGACGGAGTACACAGTAGGTCAGAATTCCTGTTACGGCCGGGTGATGTAGAGGCCGATAACTGGATTATTACAGAGTTGGACTCTGATCTCTGGGGATGTAGCTCAGTGGTAGGAGGCCGGCATGTATCAGGTCCTACGTTCAATCCCCAATAGCAGCAAACAGCCAAACAAATCAGCAACCAAACAACAACAACAAAACCCAAAAAACAAAAAACGGAAGTTAAAGTCTAAAATGTTAACGTGAGTGTTCACCAGTAAGGAAAATACCACATGAGCTGTGGTGCACAGCACTGTAAACTGCAAGTGAACCCACGTGAACCAGTTTGCTCCAGATGACAGACATGCTTGTGTTAATAAAAATATGTAAACCAAACAAATGTAGTACGAAGATCTCAAAGGACACACTGAATAGAAAGAAAATGTTCACCTCTAAGAGAAGAGGGAGAGGACCAAACGGAGACCATGTTTTTTTCCCCTATTTCCCTTGTGTATTTTATTGGGAGTTTGTATATCTAATGTACAGTTTGAAAAATAAGCAAACAGCCGGGCGATGGTGGCGCACACCTTTAATCCCAGCACTCGGGAGGCAGAGGCAGGCGGATCTCTGGGAGTTCGAGGCCAGCCTGGTCTACAGAGCTAGTTCCAGGACAGGCTCCAAAGCCACAGAGAAACCCTGTCTCGAAAAACCAAAAAAAAAAAAAGAAAAAAAAAGAAAAAAAAAGAAAAATAAGCAAACAAATACAGCTAGCACAGGCTATCTCGGCATAGCCCTCAATGCAGAGCTTTGGTCAGTCCTCACCTTTCACAAAGCACCATAGGGTTCCGGTCTGGATTCCCAGTTCCTGGTGGCAGCATGACAGAGGGCAGACAGAAGCACCTGTCCTGCTCTACTGAAGGAGACAGGGTTTCTTGCTGGGTATTAACTTCCTGCCAACTTCTCCTCCCAGTAATTCCCTCCTAATGATGAATGTGAAGTCCTTTGTCCTCCCTCTAAACGGGTGAGCATTCGTGTCAAGGCCTTTCGGTGGGCAGCTGAAGGAGCGTGAGGAAAGAGTGGGAGAAGGGCGGCCTGGGAGAACAGAATTTCTCAAGAGCTGTGCCCCAATTTTCCTCAGTGTTCAAAGTCTCTGAATATTGAAGCGACTCCCAGTTCAACGCCTCTTCTGTCTTATGCACGTCTGGATTGTTGATGACAGCTAGTGCTTGTGACGTGGGACACACCGTTCTAAATACTTTGCTTGTATTTTTTATATTAACTTATTTAATTCTCACAACAACCTTACGGGGCATGTACTGCATTGTTCCCATTTTATGGAGAGAGAAATTGAGGCTCAGAGAAGTAAAGTTGTTCATCCAAGACCCACAGTAAACGGTAAGGGCAGATTTGAACCCAGCATGGCCTCAGCGTTCATGCCGTTGACCCCATGTTCCTCTTCTTTCATGAAAACCCTCCACGTGAGATCATATTGTGGGCTTCTTGAGCCCAGTTTGGAGGAACCTTGGCCCCATCTATTTCGGCAGTGGCATCATTAATCTGTTGGCCCAGACAGTCATGTAGTACAGAAGCTAGCTGCCCTGTGCACTGTACGCTGCTCTTTCTAGTAATCTGATATGTTCAGATTGTCATGAACTGGACATACAAAGAGCCAGCAGGAGCACTGCAATGCTTAATTTAAAATGTGTGTTTAGCACTAGGTGTAGCATAATGCAGGGAGTGATTACTATGCTGTGAGGAGACATCTTAAGTAAGCTGTCAACCTAGACACAAAACATAATCAATGTCAAATGACCACTTAAAGTTAAGCAGCAGAACCTAATAGATGGTGTCAAAGCCACCATGTGATACCAACTAAATAGTGGAGACAGTGGGTTGTCCAGGAACTAAGGAAATTCACTAAAGGCTTCACAGAGGAGCAAGAAGTCGAGTGAGGAGCCAGGTGGTGGTGGCACATGCCTTTAATCCCAGCACTCGGGAGGCAGATCTCTGTGAGTTCGAGGCTATCCTGGTCACGTCATTCTTACTGTCCTGTAATTGTTTGCATTATATTCCTAAGACAAGGTTTCCTGACCTTTGCCCTGTGTGTACTTCTTGCTGGGTAACTCTCTGCTGTGAGGAGCCTGCCCTGTATATCACACATCATAGGATGTTTAGCAGCTTCTGTCCTCGCTGGGAGTCTTTCCTGCTGTCCACCTGCGTCAGTTAAATGATGCCTCACCCGGCTCGCAAAATCCTGTACATGCCGAAAGGCTTAGAAGGAAATAGCCACCCTGTCATCTGCCCTTGCACTGGTGGTGCAGCCCAGCAGCCATTGTTTGACCAGGAACCACTGTTGCCAGTCTGCGATAAGATGATATTGAGAGGCTGCGAGTAAGCAGTTAGAAATGCTTATGGCGATTTGGCATTACCTGGGTGTCTTAAATTGTATTTCATAAAAATACTATAATAGATTGAAAGTTTAAAGAGAAACAAACAAGTAGACCAAAGGTGTTTAGATAGTTTGAAAAACATGGACATAGATACGTAAGCAGCTATTAGATAGCTGAGATAATTGACAAATGATTGTAATGAGGATCATCAGAGACTTCAGCAGTGGAGCAGTGCTAGGAAAGTTAGAACCCTAGGGCGACCGTTGTGGTTGTCTGTGTGAGGGACTGCTGGGAGGAGGCGGAGGACGGGAGGGCCCGGAGACAGCGGGTGCTGGTTGTCTAGTTGTGCTAACCAAACCTTGGCTAGCACGGCACTAAGGGATGAGAACGATGGTGAAAGTCAGGCTGACAGAACTTGGTGATTAGGCATTACGGACGACAGGCTTGGAAATGACAGTTGGGCCGGGTGAGAAGATATGGGAAATAAGGAAATCCCAAAGTTTTGCTTGTCAGGCAGTGGGAAGATGCTACGGCACATCTTCTCAACACTGAAAGGAGCAGGAAGCAGAACTGGAGAAAGGCAGAATTCTGACAGTTAAATCTGGCGAGCATCTGCCAGTCAGTCTGCATGTACTTAGGAAACACCCACTGGCACTGTGTGTTTACTTGGCCTTTACTTGGCTTCCTTCCAAGGTTTTCTTATCTTTCTGCCTTCCCTTTCCCATCCCTTTTGTGTCCCTTAAGATGTGTATGTATTGGGGTGTCCTCAGGAGTCTGCCTTAGATCTCTTTGCTTTATTTGTATTTTTCCTCAGATGGCTCGTGTCCACTTCCATAGTGTTAACCAATACCTTCGTGCTATAACTCCTAAGCATGTGGTTTTTCTCTGTCTCAGTCTAGAGCTCAGGGTTTTCACAGACATAACCCACTGCTTGTTTCCCCATCGTGCAGTCAGTTCTAAATTAAACCCATCCGCCTGCAGCCTTCCTCCCCAGGCGTACCTCCACTTTTCAGTTGTCTGTTCCCAGAGGTGTGATAGCCCAAAGCTGGGACCTACTCTTTACCCTGCTTCTCTGCCCGGAAATGGGGTGCCACTTCCTGCCAGTCACAGACAGACCATCAGTGCTGCAGTCTCCCGCTGTCGCAGGTCGCCCACTTCTCTCCGTCCTCAGGACACCATTATCCCCTGCCTGAACTGCTCCTTGAGCACCAGCCTTGCCCTTCTCTACTTCTGTAATCCATTCTCCACACGTAACTGGAGCGATTTTTTTTTTTTTTTTTTTATAAAAAGGCAAGTCTGATCCTGTCATCCCACTGCTTCAAACTCCTTAGCAGCTCCCGTAACTCCTCTCACAGTTTACAAGCCCTGAGTGTTCTGGCAGCTGCCAAACTTTCCTGCCTCATCTGGGCCTGCGCCCTCCCCCCATGCACTGGGCTCCAGCCAGTGTGCTATTTTCAGTGCCTCTAATTTGCTGTGCCTACTGTCTCTTCCCTTTGTATCTTGGGGCATGTTTTGACCATCATTTTGCTCAGTTCTGTTCATCCTTCAGACCTCAGCTTTGATCTGACTTTTTCCAGAATGCTCTGGCTTTAGTGTGCTTCCTGTGTATCCCATATGCTCCTTTATGTATTGCTGCATTGTGGTATGGTTGCTTATTACGTAGCCATGCATTTTCCAGAAGTGAATAAATGCCAGTAGCTTGATTAATCGGGTCTAAGTGGAACGCTTACACTCCTGCTCTGCCCTCAAGATGCTTACAGTCTCTCAGGGAACAACACTGCAGTTGTGTATCCCAGAGCAGTACATAATACACAGGGCACCCGTGAGCCAGGATGATGAAGGGGTAAAGCACACATCCATAGGAAGAGCTAAACCCCGTCTTTCACAAGTCAGAGCAGGGAGAGCAGTTCTGGGTCTTTACTAAGTCTGAGTAGATACTCTTCAATTCGTTTGTGCTCTAGGAAAGACTTCTTGGAATGGTTCCAGATGAATCTAAATTCCAGAAATAGGAAGGGGGCAAGTCTTCTTAGGCATTGCCCAGCTGCTATTGGTTTCTTTGACAATAGCTGTTTGTATCTTTGGGTGTTAGAACAACAGAGTTCAAGGGTCAAAGCATCAGCTCAGGGGTGGGGAAGGGCACAGCACTCGTTGCTGTATGTTGTACACATTTGCATTTTCTGCTTTACAGGTTATAAAAGTAACATATCCTCATAAAGCCATGCTGATATGCAGAGTAAAATATAAAGTCTCCAGTGTCCTCGCCCCAGTTTCTGTCGGAAGTAGTCACTGTACTATCAGCGCATGTTTTTAGACCCTTGCATGAATGTTTACACACATGCGCATTTGGTTCTAGCTACTCATGTATAGGGTTTCCTTTCCCCTAAAATAAGATCACAGCAGATACTATTCTGTGACTTCTACTAGTGTGTCTTGGTCTTTCTTCCCATGATAAAACATGGATAGCATTTTATTTTCTTAGATAAGCAGCGCTAAAAAGATTATCTGTCTGCATGCCCTTTAGCGATAAGTTGGCCCATGATTCTCCACAGTCAGAGGGTCCTTGTACAGCAGAAGGTTGGCTAGAGTCTTTCTTTACTGCTTATCACTGTGGGACCCTGGACCTGGCAGTGCTTCAGGACTCCAGCCCCTAGATGCTCTGCGCCTTGCATCCTAACCCACAGGAGCGTTTCTTGGCAGACTCATTGTCAGGGTAGCATTAGCGTGAGCATTTTCTGGTGCCTTACTTATACTCCATAGGCAGCACTTGGTATAGCAACGTTGCCAAACGTAGCTCTACAGAGGGCAAAAATGTATAGCCCAATCCCTTTAATCAGGTGTTGAGATGTTTCCTTTTCATCTTAACCTTTCCTTGCTGTTGAGAAAAGCTAACACCTGGGATTATCTTCTTAGGCTGTTTTGTAATTACCCATTCTGAATAGTGTTTGTTGATAGGTAGTCAAGGGGACACTTGGCGATCCTCTTCTGTTTGTGAACTCAAACCTGAGCTGATGTGCATTCTCTGTCACACGCCATCAGAGAGGACTGATAAGTGCTCCGCCATAAATCTTGTGAATTCCTTATATGTGAAATACTGACTCGGTAGACACAGAAGAGAGTACGGTGCTAGAGAGAGAAGTAGAAGAAAGAGTTAGCCGTGTTAGCAGTGTTGCCTGGGAGTTAGCTGCTCATTCGAAGAGTACTGCCTCGATTCGATAAGACTCTCCCAGAGTTGCAAACAGTTTATTATTAGAGCAGTCTACCTTTGATATGCTTAGTGTGCTCATACTTTAAAAATGCCTACAGGGAACTTGGTTTCCTTTGTTTTCTAAAGAACTAACATGGCCCTGTGAGATGCATAAAGGGCTTGTCACCAGCCCGGTAACCTGAGTTGGATCCATGCAACCCAGCTAGTGGAAGGAGAGAACCAACTCCTGCAAGTTTTTTTCTGACCACCACGTGTGCACAGACACACAGACACACACACACTAAATAAGTGTTAAGAACCAGCATGGGCTGAATGTGATGCTAAGGGGTGTGGGGAAGAGGATTTAGAGACATCAGACAGGGGTAAATCCCTTCTACTTATCATTTTACAAATATTGTGTAATTTTACTTTGAAAGAAATGATTAAGTAATGTATCAAACACTCAGATTTACTTGTGACCTTGAGTGCTGCACCAGCATCTTTGCTTTATAAGAAAGTCAGTTTGAGTTCTGCTTCTACTTCAATGGCTAAATAGAGGCCTGTGCATCTATGCCTTAAACTTCTGTGCTGTTTACATGTCTGTCTATTCTAATTTCCCATAATTTGTTTGACTTTTTTAAAGTGCTTTGTTTTAAAAACCTGTCTAGAACTCTGCCATGAGAGAAATCTTAGACGTAAGAGCTATTGCCTGTCTGTGCGTGGCCGTGGCAGGACAGGCCCGCCATTGGTATGTTGCCGCCCCACATGATGTGTGACTTCTTCTCTTTCTGCTACCACATTTCATCACTTCCTGTGTGGTTCTTACTTAGGGACCAGTTTTGACTGTGACGAGCTCAGAGAAAGAAATAGTCAGGACTGCCTGCGTTCATCGCATGTTCTCTGTAGCTACTCATCTTTGTCTGGCTGTAGCAGGCTGACCATGCGTGATAGAAGGTGGCTGTGGACCTCAGTTGTTGAAGATTTGTGTGCGTCATAATTGGGAAAAGCTTTAGAGGGATACTGTCCATCTTTGGGGGAAAGACTGTAGTTTATAGTTGCAGTTCAAAGACTAGCCTCTTCTCTATATTTTCTAAAAGGAAAATCATTGTTTAAAAAATGTTTTTAACAGAGAAAAAAAATGTTTTTAAAAATTGAAATGGTTTGAATTGGTATTGGAATAATTCTGTTTCTAGAAAAGTTATGAAAGAATTTGAAGAAAAGTCTGATTTGGAAGAACAGATAGAAATTTAGTGAAAGACGCCGTTTAGATTCAGTGTTTCTATTGTCTTGACTAATGGTTTTAGCCTCTTGCTGGTAAACCCCTGCTTTCTGTTTTCCATTGCTGCTGGCACACTGTGGGTGTTTTCCCCCCTCAGGTAGGTTGTCACCCCTCCTGCATTATTTAATACTCCTCTCCCTTTCCATGAAGAAACCAAAAGTGGATGTGTATCTGTACATACAGGTTTCAGTGCATCGGGGAGCTGTATCGTTGACTCAGATCTAGACTGTGTTGGAATGGGGACCTCAGAGATCTCTAGTCTGGCATTTCCTTAATTGGCAAATGTATTGGCATAGAGATGATACCCCTTTGTGTTCCACGGAAGTCCAGGCTGAGAAGTGCTTCTTTTCACTTTAATTTCACACCGGAGAGCACCAGGCTCCCAGGAGACCCAATACCTTATTTAGGCTAAAGTCACAGATAGAGCCTAGGCTACCTGGCCCCCAGTCTGCTGCCCTGTGGGCTTCGTGACTCAGGCACATAAATGATGTAAATGATCTGATTTATTGTTGGCTCTTCTTTAAATTTCAGATTTCACAACTTGATTGAGAAATTCTTGAGAGCGAGCTTCAGTCTCCCGGAGTCTAGGCTGATTCATAGAACCCATTCTTGCCTCTGTCAGTCACTGCAGGTTCCCTGTTGGGCACAGAAGGTTTGGGGGAGAAATTTTTTTAACCTAGTCATTTTTAACCTAGTCATAAAAAGTCCCTTGATTTTGCATAGATCACTTAGATCTCTGTTTCTGAAAACATTTGTAGTGTGTTCGTTATAGGTTTCAAAAGCACAGGTGACCAGAAAGAAAGAGACTATTTTTAAAAAGTGAAAACAGTTAGTATTCTTCAATGTGTCATTCGTTAGTTTTGTTACACTTCTACATATGTTTATATGCACACGGTATTTTTCATTTTGTAACTGATTTTTCTCCTTGTATACCAAGCTAACTGTTTTTTTTAAATAGGTAACATCCTTTATTATAAAATCTAATGCCATCATTTATTTAACCATTCCCCTCTAATTTTTTGAGTTTTTCACTATTATATACCATTTATAACAAGAATCATCATGTGGGTGTGCTCTCAAGTAGAGAGAGTCTTTGGCTTTGGCTTTTCGCAGCATTTTAAAAGCTTGTTTCCTATCATTGTAGCTTTGGTTTTTACTACAGAGCAGCTTCTAACAAAGGCCATCTTGTGTTCTGAAGGAACTAGGCTTAGCACAGTTCTTGATTATGTGCTAGAGCAGTGGTTCCCAACTTCCTAATGCTGCAGCCTTTAATACCGTTCCTCAGTTGTGCTGACCTCCAGCCAGAAAATGATTTCATTGCTACTTCACAGCTGTAATTTCATTGCTGCTGTGAATCCGAATGTCTCTGACATGCAGGATTTCAGATATGTGACCCGCAAAGGGATCATGACCCACAAGTTGAAAACCACTGTACTAGAGACAGCAAATATCTGTGCAAGTTGAATGTGACCCCACTTCTCGGCATGTGAAAGCAGATGCCCTACCTATTTTTCTCTTCTGAAGACCCCACTTTTTACTCCATTTCCTTTTGTTATAATGGGATACCTGAGACTGGTCCACCTACAAAGGAAAAGGTATAAGAACTGAAAGTCCAAGATCAGACAGTTGCAACTGGCCAGGGCTTCGTGCTGTGTCCTAACACAGGGAAAAGCAGAGGGACTAGCAGACACATGCAGGAGGGGGCACATACAATGCCGGCTCCTGAAGCAGCTCTTAGAGTAACAAATCAGTCCTACAAAAGCGACCTCGCTCACTGCGGCTAGTTATTAGCCTACTTCCTTGAGGGAGGCATAGCGTCTTCTTAACTATTTAGTGGCTTCTTTAAATAATTTTTAAAAAATTAGTTTTATTTTACATGTTTGGGTGTTCTGCCTACATGTATGTTTGTATACCACACGCATGCCTGGTGTCTACATTGGATTCCTTAGAACTGAAGTCACAGATGGTTGTGACCCACCATGTGGGTGCTAGGATTCAAACTGGAATCTTCTAGAAGAGCCATATCTCCATCCCCAGAATGTGTATTTGGTAACACTAGTTTATTTTTTTATTGTTTGTTTTTTGAGACAGGGTCTCTCTACATAGCCCTAGCTGTCCTGGAACTCCCTATGTAGACCGGCTATTCTTGAACTCACAGAGATCAGCCTGTCTACCCAGTGCTGGGATTGATATGTGTGCCACCATACCTGGCAGCTCAGTGACCTTAAACATCCCTTCACCTCTCAACATTTTTATTTGGGGAGCTACACTTCAACATGATTTTAGAGGGCACATGCCATCTTCAAAGCTCGGCACCCACCATATTTCCTCATTTTGAGAAGTTAGCCAAGTGTCTCCCTTCTCTTCTGGTGCTTCGCCTATTCAGTAACACGGTATCCCTTTCTCTGGTGCACATAAGAATTTCTGAGGCTTTAAAAGGATACATGTTGTAGAAGGAGTGGTGGGCTATGTCCCACTGCCCCGCTAGCTTAACCCCTGAAATAACCACACAGAAAATATATTAAATTACTGCCTGGCCCATTAGCTCTAGCCTCTTATTGGCTAACTCTCACATCTTGATTAACCCATTTCTTTTAAATCTGTGTATTACCACGTGACTGACTTACCAGCAAGATTCTAACCTACGTCCGTCTCAGGCTGGAGATTCATGGCGTCTGCCTGACTCTGCTCTTCTTCCCAGCATTCTGTAATGAAAGCAACACACAAACAGAAGAACCTCCTACACCAGGTACAGATCTTCAGGCTGTGCCTCAAGCACACTGAGTCTGAGGCCCAGCTCCAGTAGTAGCAGAGCCTCCCTGGGGGTTCAGCTCCGACAGACAGGTAGATTGGTGTCCAAGCTCCAAATCTGCCTCTTTCTAGATGTCTCCATGAGGAAATCATTTAGGCTCCATGCGTTTTCCTACAGAGAGGAGGAGCAGGGCTCTGTCCTGGAACTCTGTGACTGCATGAGAACATACACTGGTAGTTCAGCCTGATTCAAACACTACACAACTGATACACACTCCAAACACTGCACAGAATCCCTTAATAGGTACAACTTTGATGTGTCTGCATATCACTTATCTTTTTAAGTAAAATAAAGTAAAGGAAGACTATATTAAAACATTTCACATAGTCCTTCCTGTTTTGTAGTAACTTTAATCTCTAGCTTCTTGGATCCTATATGCATTTACTATTTATTTACTTATTTAAAAATAATGTTTGTATTTTTCAACTTTGAGGGTCAGTATGTTCATAGAATACTGAAAAATCATAAGAAGCAAAGCACTAGAAAACTGCATAACTACTAGCAACTTTGATATTCCTTTTATTTATATATATGTATATATATATATATCACAATATACTACATTTTTACATGACTGAGCTCATGTAATATGTATCTCATTTTCCATTTATCATGAATATTTACCAATATACAAGTCCTAAAGCCTTGAGCATTTTATAACCAAGCATATAATACCAATGAAATTGAAGGTATATTTTATTACCTTTCATGAAAACAAAACAAAACAAAATCTTAAAATCAAAATACCATTAGGCCTCTGGAGATACACACTGGCAGATCAAGAGCTACATACCCTGTTTATGTAATGCCTAACTTAAAACAAGGAGCAGGGCATTGGAGTGGAAATTTTTTAGACGCTTAGGTATCAGATTTGCATAATATTTTATGTCATAATATTTTCATAAGCAGTGTTTTCATTTAGTTGTTTAATATTGTATTCTTATTCTAAGCCAACAGAAGGGCACCATGTGTCAGTGGTTCTAATCACAGTGTAGCTATGAACGCATCTCTACTTTCTAACGTCCTAGTGGGCATTGATAACACTGCTCAGAGGTGGTTTTGCAGGTGCCACATCCCGGATGTTTCTTTTCTCTTAATTTTCACAAAAAGATTTGCTAATTGTTTAATTCACTAGTTCCACTTTTATCACACATTGTTATCTGTAAACACCTTAAAGCTTGGGGTTGTGAAATAAAGACTGATAAACACAGGCACGTTACCAAAACAAATTATGTCTATAGAAGTAGGTTATTACTTGAAAGTGTCCGTAGGTGTGAAGACACTAGCAAAGAGTTTCCCTGCCTTCCCTCTCCCTTCTCCCTCTACTCAGGGAGAACTGGGATAGCTTAGTAATGGTCACTATCAGAAGATAAGCCTTCTTGACTTAACAAAAGGACAGCCGTGAGCCAATCATGCAACTACCATGTCTCAGCGTTGAGGACCTGTTTGTGCTTTACCAAGACACCACCACTTAGTGCCCTCACTGATGGTCTGAATTTATCTAATGAAAAACACATGGAACCTTTCCTTTTCCATTCTCTCCACCTCCTGTACCACCCAGTGACCAAACAGTATGCAAAGAGGTAAAACCCAACAGTTCTATTTGAACTGACTTAGAAAATGCTTAAAGTGGGGGCCAGGGAGATGGTTTAGTTGGGCAAGTGTCGGCCATACAAGCATGAGAACTTCTGTTCAGATCCCCAGCACTTGTGCAAAAGCTAGTTTGGCCTCTGTAACTCCATGCTGGGTTAGGGGGCAGAGGCAAGCAGATCCCTAGGGCATACCATCCAGTCAGTATAACCATGGAATCAGTGAGTTCCAGGTTCATCAAGAGACCGTGTCTCAAAAATAAGGTAGTGAGCTAGAGGGGTGATGGCCCAGCTTACTGGTCTTGCAGAATACCTAGCTTCAGTTCCTAGCACCAATATGGTAGTTTATAGCCATCTGTAGCTCCAGCTCCAGGGGAGTCTGACACCCTCTTCTGGCCTCTTCAGGCACCAGGCACACAAGTGGTGCACATACACACATGTAGACAACACTCATAAAATAAATAAATCTTAAAAAAAAAAAAGTTAAATGGTCAGGCAGTGGTGGTACACGCCTTTAATCCCATCACTCAGGAGGCAGAAGCATGTGGGTCTCTGTGAGTTCGAGGCCAGCCTGGTCTACAGAGCTAGTTCTAGGACAGCTAGGGCTGTTACACAGATAAATCTTGTCTTCAAAAACCAAAAAGCAAAGCAAAACAAACAAACAAAAAACAAGGCAGAGAGTAGCTGATCCAGATACCCACTGTGAGCCCAGAAAGCTCTTCCTCCATTGGTTGCTTGTGTCAGGTGTTTGGTCCTAAGGAACTGAGACACTGTCCTGGAGTACTTTCTTCAGATCCCTGCGGGACCAGCCGGCCCCACTAGAAATCATGGGCTCTGTGTGCTCGCCACATTGTACCAGTTAAGTAAGGTGTCTCTGTGACCAGCACACAGAAGGAGAACAAGCCTACTTCTTCCTCATGAAAGTTCTTCAAGTCAGTAAAGAAAGCAATTGTGCCAACCTCAGCTCTCCTCAGACCCGTAGCTTCTCCAAGGCGCCTTTTCCAGTCAGGTTGGTTCCTACAATCTTCTGTTGGAGGCCCTCTACCATCCTATCCCCTCCTCTGAACTTCAATGTCTGTTTATAGTTACAGTGAAGTACTGTGAGTGTGGATCTCTTAGACCAGACCCTGCCCTCTGGTAGAGACATCAGTCCTTCAGTGCAGACTGTGAGTGTGGATCTCTTAGACCAGACCCTGCCCTCTGGTAGAGACATCAGTCCTTCAGTGCAGACTGTGAGTGTGGATCCCTTAGACCAGACCCTGCCCTCTGGTAGAGGCATCAGTCCTTCAGTGCAGGCTGGAACTGCATTCGCATTTCAGACATCCTCATCTTGTCTTCGCTCCCATTGAATTTACCAGTGAGTTAAACCACGAGTCATCTCTCACAAATCCTTATCGCTCCCGCAGCAGCACAGTGCAGAGGAGACTTCTGTCTGCTCCTGACGATTTCACCTCTCTCGACTTGCTGTCTTCTGCAGCTGCAGTTGTCAAAGGATAAGAAATGTATTCTTATCAGATTGTGATTCAATGGAGCCAAGAACATACACACAGAATGAAGTAAAAGCTCCAGGATGCTCAGGTAGCTGAGTACATTATCAGTTGTAATGACATTTGGCATGTCCTTGGCTTGCTTTTAGAGACGTGTAGGGGCACATGTTGCATGTTCACCTACCTCAGGTTCCCTTCAGACTTCATGAATTTCCATTTCTTAGAGCGATGCCTAGAAATATGCATTTAAATAAACACTGCAGGACCGTGGTACACATTAAGTTTTGACAATTGCTATAGTAAGTATTGAAGAACGGAGTCCAAAGATGTGACCAAAGTCACATAGTGTGAATTAAGAAGTGATTTCTTTGGTAGCCCAGGCTGGCCTTAAACTTACTTGTTTAGCCCAGGTTAGCCTTAAAAATCACAACAATCTTTAGTCTCCCGAGTGCTGGGGTTACAGACATGTAACACATGTCTGGCTTAAGGCTGTGATTTCTGATTTCTGAGAGTGAGTTAGAGGTTCCAGGGGAAGGAAAAGAAGCCGTGAGTTGTCTGCTCGAGCAGACGGTGTGTTTTGGCTGGAGCGGATGTCCTGCAGAGCAGCAAGAATGCGAAGGCCGAGGAACAGAGGAAAGAGAAGGGCCAACTACAGACTGCTGAAACCCGAAAGCATACAGTGCCAGATGGCAGCAAGGCAGGACCTGCTGCAAAAGAGCATGATCTTTGTCATCAAGAATTCGTGAAATACCAGGCAACACCCTAGGAGGGAGTGTAGAGGGTGGGGGTGTCAGCAAAGATTAGTTGGGAAGGGTTGCTCCACACATCCCATCTCTCATTCTAGGCTATCTGATGAGAAGATCTATACTGAATTTCAGTTGACTAATTTGGATATAGACCAGTCAGATGGTAGACAGCTAGCACAGCTGCTTGGTGCCCAGGGCATGCATGGGTCTTTCTCATCTGCTCATAGGAGCTCAGTGCACGCTTGCAGCAGCACACCCTCCTAGACAACTGCTGTGGAGAGAACGGGGTCGGTGCTTGAGTGGTCTTTGTCTTAAATGTCTCCTGAAGGATTTGGAGAGTCCACAGATGAAGGGGTGCAGAGGGTGGCCTACTTTCTGTGCTGATCAGCACTCTTAGAAACAGAAGTTGACGAAAGTCGTGCTCCAAGTCCTTCCTGCGCGGCTAGAAAAACAAAAGCTGGCACCGGAGAGATGGTCAGTGCTTACAGCATGTACCCAAGTGTGGTTTCTAGCACTTGTTCTGTAGCGCACAGTGGCCTGTAACTCCAGCTTCCAGGAGCTAATGCCCCCTTCTCGCTCCCCAGTCCTGCACTCATGTGTGCATAACAACACACACAAAAGTCAGTCTTGCTGGGCAGTGGTGACACATGCCTTTACTCCCAGCACTTGGGACACAGAGACAGGTGGATCTCTGAGTTCCAGGCCAGCATAGTCTACATAATGATTTCCAGGTCTACATAGATAGATCCTGTATCAAAATAAATAAATAATATAAATAATAAACCTTCTATTAACATAATCACCCTGTACTCTGGAAAGAGGAAGTCAAACAGAACTATATTTGTTAGTTCCAATTCATACTTTTTAAAGACACAGAAGCTGAAATTATAAAAACATAGATCAAATATTAATAATAGCTGGCACTGTACTTTGTACAAGTCCATGCACTTTTTAGTGTTAAACATTCAGACCTGGTTTGCACACCTGCTTAGAGAAGCTTGCAAGACTTGTGACGATGCCCTGACTTGCACCAGTCTCGACAGACTCCTTGGCAAGCACCGTTGTCTGTGTTTGAGCTGGAAGCCACTTGGGATTCCCCTTTAAATATCACTAATCATTCATATCCTGCCCCCACCCCTGAAATGAATTAGACACTCCTATCCCAATGCTAATTTGATAGAGATCATTTCTAATTTATTGACATCCTGACAGTGAGTTTCCCCCTTTAAATACCTGTGATTTTTCTGACAGTTTTTCCTTGATGCAGTTGGCCTCTGGTGACATCTAGGAAAAAAAATGGTTATTTAACTCACATTGACAGGTCTCATTTTGGACGTATTTTTGAAGATTATAAACAGCAAACCCTACTGGTTTTTCCTTGAGTTACAGAACTAAGGCTATGTCATTTTTATTACGCTATTTTAGGAAATGATAATGAACTTATTAGGTGTCCTATATATTTTGGGGCATTATCTTCATCAGTGGGACTAGAAATGCCTGTCATTGTGGTGAAGCCCTGTTCTGTGTAGACTTTTGGGCCAGAAATCCTTTCATGCTGTCTGTAATGTACACCTTAGCATCTCTTGAAGTTTGCTCCATCAGAATTTTTACAGGCATGCTAACATCTGGGTCTAAGTGTGCACCCTGATTTTGTCTGTTGTTGAAGGATTGTTGACTTAGCTAAGAGACTAGTATTTAGAAGGGGAAAACAATGTGTTACTGGTTTCCCTCACACTAATGGGAAAGATGCACTGTGCTAGTCTAGACTGCAGTGATACACTTTTGGGCAAACACTGAGAAATGGTTCACGTCGTTCCCGGTAGAATCAGGTCCTGTCAGGTGAGCTCAGGCAGAGCAAAGAATATGTCCCTTAATGAGGAGCAGAAGGAGGGAGAACATGAGCAAGGAAATCAGGACCACGAGGGATGCACCCGCCCACTGTGACAGTGGAACTGATTTATTGTGAGCCCACCAAGGCCAGCTGGTCTGGGACTGAATAAGCATGGGTTGAAACTGGACTCTCTGAGCATGGCGGACAATGAAGGCTGATGAGAAGCCAAGGACAATGGCATTAGGTTTCGATCCTAATACATGAACTGGCTTTGTGGGTGCTTAGCCTGTTTAGACGCTCACCTTTCTGGACATAGATAGAAGACCTTCGTCTTCCCGCAGGGCAGAGAATTTGGACTGCTCTCCAGTATCGAGAGGGAGGGGGAATGGTGTGGGGGAAGGAGAAGAGGAGTGGGGATAGGGGGAGGGGACTGGGGGGAGGGGGCAATATTTGGGAGGAGGGGAGGGAAATGGGAAACGGGGAACAGGTGGAAATTTTAATTAAAAAAGAATAAAAAAAATGGAAAAAAAAAAAAAAAGAATATGTCCCTTAAAAGCCAACATTACCTTTCTAATACTGGTAAAGACTTTAAGAGGGGTTGCAGTTGGGGAGATGAAGAGAACTTTGGGAAAAAAGCCTATCGAAGATACTGGGAGAAAAGACAGAGGGATATACACCAGTGGAACTGATCATCGCAGTGGTGTGGCCTTTATGGAGGGGCTATATGCTGATGCTATGTGAGCTTAGGAATTTGAGAAATTGGTGGGCTGGGCCTGCTTGAGGTCTAGAGAAGCAGGGGAATTGATTCCGATAGTCCAGCTAGAAGAACAACTAACACTGTGGGAAATCCTGATTCACTGAACTGCTAGGACCATCTTTGTAGAAATGTTACGGTGTAGTGTATGTCTGCTGTGTTCATTTGGAGCTTGAGTTTCATCAATGCAACAAACACTATAACTCTCAGCACTCCATGACAGTAGTTGTGCTAGGGAAAGTTTTTTTTTTTTTTTAATTTTGGTTTTTCGAGACAGGGTTTCACTGTGTAACAGCCCTAACTATCCTGGCACTAGCTCTTGTAGATCAGGCTGGCTTCGAACTCACAGAGATCCGCCTGCCTCTGCTTCCCGAGTGCTGGGATTAAAGGTACGTGCCACCACCGCCCGGCTGAAAGTTTTAAGGTGCAAGATGGCCACCTTGTCATGCTCAGAAGTCATGAGCCGTAAGCAAAACAGTCAATTATTTTAAGCTTTATGGTTGCATCTAATGTGATCTGATTCTTTTTTAATTTATTTGTTATGGATTCAGTGTTCTGTCTGCATGTTTTTTTAAAAAAAAATTGTTGATTTTATTGAGCTATGCATTTTTCTCTGCTCCTGTCAGCACACTAGAGGAGGCCACCAGATCTCATTACAGATGGTTGTGAGTCACCATGTGGTTGCTGGGAATTGAACTCAGGACCTCTGGAAGAACAGCTGATACTCATAACCTCTGAGCCATCTTTCCAGCCTGTGATCTAATTCTGAAGTAGCAGTTGAAGGTCTGGTTCTATTTCATTTTTCATCCATAGCCAGATGATTAAAAATGAGCTAATATTATTTAGCAGCAAATATCTAGACATGTCACTATGTATCAGCAGTTGCTTTCCATGTGGTAGGCTTGATTATCACAGTGACTTTCAGGTACTTATTTAATCTAGACAGCAGATTCCAGCGTATTTTCTGTATGTGTGTGCATTTGTGTGTGTGTCTGTTTACGTGGTGCACATGTCCAAGTGTGTGTGGAGGCCAGAGGTTAGCATTAGGTGTCTTTCTCGGCTACAGAACCTCTTTTTTCCACCTAGTTTTTCTTTTACTTTTGAAATTATAATTACATAATTTCTCCCTTTTCTAGAACTGAGTCTAACACAGAAGACTGCCTTTGTTCTGAGATTACATCTGTCATTCCTTTTGATACTAAATATGTTTTCTTATATGAAACAATGGTCATATCTCTTATTTGTTTGTTTGCTTGTTTTTAAGGCCGTGTCCCACTGTGTCATCTCAGCTGTCCTGGAACTCATGTTATAGATCAAGCTAGTCTTGAAACCGTAAAGATCCACCTCCTCTGCTTCCTGAGTCCTGGGATTAAAGGCGTACATTTTTTTTTTAAGAAAAAAAAGATCTTCACCTAACAAAATGAAAAACAAACAAACAAAAAACCCTAACTAACACAATTACAACATTTCTCCCCAGTTTGGAAGGGGTTGCTTTTCTTGTTTATGGGAAGTCGTTTTGTGGGTATGTTTTTAAAATTGTTTTTACATTTATTTATTGTGTGTGTTTATGTGTGCACACATGTGCACATACCATAGTTCATATATGTAGGTCAGAGAACAACTTTCAAAGGAGTTGGTTCTCTCCCTCTACCATTTGGGCTCCAGGGGTCTAACCCAAGTCGTCAGCTTGCTGACGAGCATCTTCACTCCCTGAGCCATCTCAGCAACCTGTTCCGGAACTCTCCATCCTTCTGCCTCCACCTTCTGAGCACTGAGATGACAAGTATGCACCACCACAACTGGTCCTTACCTGTTTTAAAGCATATTTGGCTTCGTTTTCTAGTCTGGGAAGTTCAAACTAGAACTGGTTAGAAAACTCAGTGCATAGTAATTTTTAATGTTCATCTCCACTTGATATGGTTCTTATTTAGTCCAGACAACCTTCAACCTTTCTTGCACCTTAACACAATTCATACCCTCAGTCTTCTTGACAGATATCTACTGAGACGCATACTTAAGATGTAGCTTTGTGCTTCAGATTGTAGGAAATGTCTGGAAATGCTTTATTTTAAAGGATCTCCACTGAGATGCCAGTCAGTTTCCAACCATCTTCCTCCTAGACAATCTCCCAGTGTCTCATCACCTAAACCATTATTAATGCAACCTATGATCATTTGCTGTGTGGTGTTTGAATGAAAATGGCCCCAAAGACTCACAAGGAGTAGCGTATTGGGAGGTGTGGCCTTGTTGAAGGAAGTATGTCACTGGGTGTGGGCTTTGAAGTTTCAAATGCTCAAGGTAGGCCTGGTATCTCTTCCTGCTGCCTATGGATCCAGATGTAGAACTCTAGGCTCCTCCAGCACCATGTCTGTCTGCATGCTTCCCACCATGATGATAATGTACTAAACCTCTGAACTGTAAGCCAGTTCCAATGAAACATTTTCCTTTGTAAGAGTTACCATGAAAAAACAAAAAAGGGAAACAGCCAGGCAGTGGTGGCACATGCCTTTAATCCTAGCACTAGGGAGGCAGAGGCAGGCGGATCTCTGTGAGTTTGAGGCCAGCCTGGTCTACAGAGCGAGTTCCAGGACAGCTAGTGCTACACAAGAGAAACCCTGTCTTGACAAAACAAGTAAACAAAACAACAACAAAAATGAGTTGCTATGGTCACGGTGTCTTTTCAGCAATAGAAACCTAAGACACTCCGTTTGCTTGGTATCTTGTGTTATTTGTATCTTTGTAATTGCTAGCGCATGTTGAATCAGTTAGAGTCAGGACGGTTGTCACTAGTGTTCAAATAACAAAGTGAGCATGAAGGTAGCCACCCTAGAGCTGAGCAAGCAGGGGAGCCCGGCAAAGCTGTCTGTATCACTCGTTCCTAAGTGTAGTCTCACTGTGTGTTTGAGTTATCTGTATTGTTGACAACTTTACCATCCTTGTTATTGTTTTGTCCATTAACCTTTGCTCTTGCTCCGTCTCACTCACTTTGATTATACCAAAGACTGCATCACCAGTAACGACTTCAGATTTGAACCTCCTGCCATCTTCCTTTTTAATTTTGTTTTCTCCCCCTTACTTCTAGTATACACTCATGCATGCACACACGCATGCATGCATGCACACACCAGCCCAACACCGGTAAATTAGATTCCACTGGAGCCTCAGTTATTGTCCAGTCTTAAAGATCCACATCTCAAGTGGTCCCTGAGTGTTTCTTTCCTGTGTCTCACCCAGACAACTTACTGTCCTGTTCGCTGAGATGACTGGGTCTTTTCTACCTTCCTCCCACCTTCTATCTTCATGGGTAACCTAGAATCTTTAGAATTTTTATTTCGTGGAAAACACAGAAGCTCCCAGGAGAGAATTTCCTCGTCTGCTGTGGTATGTGTCATCTGCTAAGTGACAGAACTGACATCCATGCTTTATTTACTCCTGTAGTCAGCTAGAATCTGAGCCTAGAGTGGTAGCTGAGCGGTAGAGTGCAGGCCCTGGATTGCTCTTCACCACGGAAATTAGACACATGTAAGATAAATGTAAATAATGTTATAAACATAAGCTCTTCTATCAGAGAATAAGAGAAACGATGGAAATGACTTGGAGACAAAGGCTAAAACCTCAAACTTGATGGAGATTAAAAAAAATGTTGAAACTAAGCACAAGAGTTTTATCTTAAAATTTTTTTTCCTGTTCTTTTGAGACAGGGCCTCTCCATATAGCCCTAGCTGTCCTGGAACACACTATGTAGACCAGAATGGCCTCGAACTCATAGAGATCCTCCATTTGCCCCTGCTTCTAGAAAAGATAGCCCCATGTTGCCAATCTGTGAGACTTGGATCGTGTCAGGAAGGAAAGGAGGGGTGGCTAGAACAAGAAGCCTGAGATTCTTATGTCAGCTTAGGTGAAGTTCGTAGTATGGAACCAAGAATCGACAGCTTGTCTGACACTCTTTTTAAGTTGCCTGTGCAGTTATGTACGGCATAGAGGCTAGTCCTCCGTGACCCGGATCTCATGCTGGGCCCGCCTCTGTAAGGCTACCCATCTGCTTGGGCTCCTTTCATCCCCACTTCTTCCAGTTTCCTTTGTTTTGCTTTTCACCAAAACCTTTCTATGTTGCCCAGAACCCTTAGCTCTGATGACTTGGCACACTCCGGATTCCTGCAGTTAGCAGACTCCATGAGGCATGGCCTCGGCTTCCTTCCTCTTTCCAATTCCTTGTTGTCTCCCTCAATCCTATCTCTGTGTTGACAGAGTTCTTGAAAGTGAACTTGGTGCCTGCCTAAACTGCTTAGAAAAGGAAGGTGCTTTGACCCCAAGTGTTCTGACCCTGATAGAGGACTGTGGCCCAGGTCAGCATGAGCTTCCTGAGTGTGTGTGTGTGTGTGTTGTGTGTACTTGTGTCACAGCTCTCAAGTCAGAGGACAACTTGTGGAATATAGTTCTTTTCTTCCACCATGTGGGTCCTAGAAATTGAACTCAGAAATCATGCCTCGAGGCTTGGTTGCAGGTGCCTTTACCCATGGAACCATCTCACCAGCCCCTATCATTCCTTTCCACTCCTTATCCAGATTGTTCAGTGGCATGTTCAGAGGGTTTTCTTTACTTTACTTTCCCCTCCCTCCCTCCCTCCCTCCCTCCCTCCCTCCTTCCCACCCTCCCTTCTTCCTTCCTCATCTGTTATGTGGCATGGATGTGGGGTATGCATGTGTCATGGCAAAGCACACATGTTGGAAATCTGAGGACAACTTTCTGGAGTTGGTTCTCTCCTTCCATTGTGTGGATTCTGGGGCTTGAATTTATGTCATCAGGCTTGGCAGCAAGTGCTTTTACCCTCTGAGCCACCTTGTTGACTCCTCTATATTATTTGTCCTTCCTTCCTTCCTTCCTTCCTTCCTTCCTTCCTTCCTTCCTTCCTTCCTTCCTTCCTTCCTTCCTGTCTTTTTTTACTTTTTCTTTTTTGTTTTTGTTTGTTTTTCAAGACAGACCTCTGTATTGACCAGGCTGGCCTGGAACTCACAGAGCTCCATCTGCCTCTGCCTCTCAAGTGCTGAGATGAAAGGCGTGCACCACTGCCACCTTGCTTTTGTTTGTGTTTCTAATGCCACGGGTCAAATTCAGATTCTGGCACATGCTAGGCAAATGCTCTGCGTTCCTCAGAGCCTTTCGTTTAGTCTCCATGGCTGACATTGGAGAGTTCAGGAATCGCCTCAGTTGTGTGGAGATGCATGCAAGCATTTTCCTAGGGGGTCCATTAGACTGTTCATGGGAAAGAAAAGAGGAATAGGCTGACATGAAGTTGTATGCCTATAATTCTCCAACATGGGAGATCTGGGCAAGAGGATTGGGAGTTCAAGCCCCCCTTTGAGCTGTATGAGAACCTGTCCCAAAGAAAGAAACAAGAGCAACACACACACACACACACACACACACACACACACACACAGTGGATGGGAGAGGAATGGAATGAGAACGAATGAGAGAATATTTCATTTCCACCATTTTTTTTCCTTTCTTTCTTACCTTTTATATTTAATTTACTGGTCCAGGGTACTGTTCATGAGGGACCTATACAACACAGATGGTTCTACAGCCTGGGATCCGAGGGCCTCCAAAATTAGAACCAGAAAAAGCTCAGGAGAAAGCTGGGCATCAGCAGTGGAGTGGGCTTCCTCCTGAGGCCTTTGGGTCCCCAGTCCCAGAGACCTTGGAGTGATATGACAGTTCAGCTAGCAAAAATCCAGCCAATTAGTGACTCGGTCTCTGCAGAGAAAGGCTGGGTTAGCCTTCAGCAACCTTTCCATCCTCTGCGAGTTCAAAACTCGACTCAGTCTCTGCAGAAAAAGGCTGAGTTACCCTTCAGCAACCCTTCCATTCTCTGCAAATTCAAAACTCATGCATTGAGTTGGCGAGAAGGCTCAGTGGCTAAGGGTGATTGCTGTCAAGCACAGTAACTTGAGTTCAATCTCCAGATCCACACGATAAGAGGAAAGAATCAACTCCCTCTAGTTGTCCTCTGGTCTCCATATTCCAACCATGGCATGCTTGTACCCTTCCCAAACAAATAAATACATAAAATTTAACTCTTTGGCATGGTGTGGAGGTCGGCCTCAGAGCCTGCCAGTCTCCAGGCACTTCCAAGGCTCTGACCATAGCAGATCACTGCTGGCATCTGTATCCACACCTCTGTGCCTGTGGCTCCCTTTAGTTTCTATCATTTCCACACCCAAACATGACCCCTGCTCATCCTTCCAGGCCAGGTTCAGTATTCCTTTGTCCCTGTGTCCAGTCCTAATTTTCTCCTATCACCTGGGTGGAATCAGTCTTTCTTGGGTAGATGCCAAACATATTTAGTTCATACATTTCACTGATACATTATGGTTTATTGGCTGTGGGCTTTCCTATTAAGCCAGGAATTCCATGCAGGTAGGGACTGCTTTTTGCATGTCTCTATCCCTCACACTTCCCTCCGTGCCTCTCACCAGGAGCTTAATAGACTTTTGTTGTATGGAATCAGTTTGTATGACTCACTGGGAATTAGAGACCAGTGCTTGTTTAATAAGTCAGGACAGACTTTAATAATAGTAATAACAAGGCCTCATTTCCACTGCTTATTCAAATAACCGATTCCTTTGTGGAGCTGGATTTTGAAAATCTTCTTGTCAGTGTGTATTTCTTTGATATGCTAGAAAGGGTCCCAGGACCGGCACTGCCTGAAGCCGCTAAGATGTACTGTTGACGTCGCGCTGACTGTGTTGTCAAAGATAGCATAGAATGCGCCTCATAGGCATGCATTTCAGCCTCTCCTCTTGGCTTTCATGGCAGTATTTTGTGAACTATTTATAAGATCCAACTTAGTTTAGTTCAAACCACACTAAACTAAGCATTTTCCAAATACAAAACGGAATTGCAAAGTTTCAATTCTAGTATTTATGTACAGGATGTTTTGCCAATCTGCAAAGGCTTGGTCACCTCAAATGGTTTCATTTATTTATTTGTTTATTCATTCATTCATTCATTTTACTTTTACAGATTTAAATTAGTTCAATAGTGAGATCCATAAGTTAAGGGCTTCAAATAATTTTGAAAAATGGTACTTTTCTCCCTCAGACTCTAAAAAAAGGAATCAAGAATTTACTCTTTTGGCCCTTTTTTGAGTGTGTGCTACAGGCGATGCATTTTGCTGGGTCAGTTGTGATTCAAGATCAATATAACAGTGTTTTCCCTTAGACAGCGCACCATCCCAGAGAGAAGGTATGTAAATAAATGACTATAATTTGACCTCAGAGAAGAGAAAGGAAGACTCCTTTGAGAGCCACAGTTGAGGTTAAGAATGGCCGTGTCTGCTGGCCCGGGTCTGCAGGCGAAGCAGAGAGCTGAAGGGGGGTCGCGATTGATAATCTCTTTTTTTAAATAAGCAAAGTGGGAATCTAGGTCATCTCTGAGAATTAGTGGCGTGGGGTAGCTCTCGAGAAGAACTGAATATTTCAATAATTCATAAGGAGAATTAGGAGAGAGATAAGAGACAAGTAAAGGATGGTGAGTGGTGCGCGGAAGCCGCGCTGAAATCCGATAGTGTGGGGGAGGGGCTGCATCAGTCAGCATGGTGCTCTAATTTGCTCTCGCTGTGCTCTGTGGCCATATTGTACTCAGGGCTCACAGGTTGGGGACAGCATAAGAAGCCACGGAGAGCATTTCCCAGGAAGCGTGGCCTGTTCTAGAAGGGGTCTCCTCAAGAGGAGGTTGACCAACTTGGAGGAAGTCAAGACGAGATGAGAATAGGCCTGCACTCTGCAGGTCTCTGTAGGCCCTCAGCAAACTTTGGTCTTCCTCCTCTTCATGTTTGTCTATTTTTATGTGTATGTGTGTGAGGGTTTTGCCTGCATGTATATAGGAGCACCATGTGCATGCCTGAAGATGGCATACTCCCCTGGAACTGGAGTTACAGACGGTTGTGAGCTACTCTGAGGGCACAGGGAACTGAACCCAGATCCTCTGGAGGAGCAGCCAGTGCTCTTAACCACTGAGCCCTCGCTGGGCTTCTTTCACTTCTGCCACCTGCCTATGGCCTGTGCACATGACAGTCAGATGTTCAGTTGGCTTAACAGGACGATCAGGAGTCACTTTCCAAAGCCTAGTTGTCCTTGAGGCTTGAATGTGGGCTGTAATTGGTGGCGCCAGCTTCTAGGAGAAGAGCCAGGTTTACCCCGTAATGCAGTATGAACCTCTTGCTTGAGGGCTGGGCCAGAGGACAAAGACATTTTGCTTGCCGTGGTTCTTGGGGTGGAGCTTTACTCTGATGAGAAAGGTTGTGGCACTAAGCCTTCATGAATCTCTGGTAAGTTCCCTTGCTGCCTGCGAGCTTAACCATGAGTAACAATTTCATGGTTTTCAAGAATCTTTAATGGTGTCTTTTCTTGACATGAAGATGTTACATATGGATGTCACTGTCAACCCCAAGGCTCTCCCTCCTCAGAGCCTAAAACTTCTAGTGGTTAGTTGTATCATGCGATTTATTTTACTTCCTGTCAATGGTAGGTACCATTGTACGTTTCCCCTGAAGGATAGAATTTTTAAGGCTCTCGTTTCAGAAAAGGATAAGCCATTTTCACAGGAACACACCTGTGTTTTCACCTGTAGTTATGAGAACAGCACTGAAGTCCAATCATGAATTACCTCCCTGAGTGTATTTCAGTGTAGCAGAAAGAAAAACTGTTCATCAGAAACCATGGACCAGAACAGTGAAACGGTGAAGGTTAGTGTTCCCAGGAGAGTAAAGAGAATCGCAGGTCATCTTCACCTTAACAAACTGAGCAGACAGCCCTGAGAGTCGGCCGGAGAGACTTAGGAGTCTAGATCATCAGTCTTGTGAGTTTGGCTTATTAGTGACAAGTACTTGAATACTGTTTGTGAAGCTTCATTTTTATCTGGGTGTCCCTAAAAAGTCATCTACGTTTGTTCAATGAAGCCGTCTAGCCTTAGTCACAAATGGTGCCATCCATCTAGACCTCAGGACTCTGCCCATCCGACCCACCCAACACTCTTGCTTCTCCAAGTTTGTTCTGGCTGGTTGACCCATTATCTTGTGATGAGGACGTAGTTCCCATAGCCCACTGTTTTGTGATAGATAAATTTTCCATTAGAATTTCTGCAAGGCAGACTTGCCTCCGGCTCACAAAGGATAATGGAAAAGCAATAATTCCTAGTTAGATAGTAAGTCAAAGAGACAGTTCCAGAGTAAAAGTGTTCATTCTAAGTGAAGTTAAAGAGTTTTCCAAAAATCAGTAACTGGCAGCTTCACTTCATCCTTCAAATCTTGCAGTGGTTAGGGCTGCTTTTTGGATTTTCTGTTCAAAGAAAATATAAGAGGCTTGACCAATTACTCATGTCTGTCCTCAGCATGCGGCTATTAATGTATGGAAGTGACATGGGCGTCTCATCCTGAGGTGCAGGTGCCTGTGCGTGAAGAAGGCAGACCCTCCGTTAGACATCCTTGATTTCAACGACATGGCTAAGTCTGTCTCTTTTTCCTGTCTAGGTTGTAAACACGTTAAAGGCATCCTGTTGTACGGACCCCCTGGTTGCGGTAAGACTCTCTTGGCTCGACAGATTGGCAAGATGCTGAATGCAAGAGAACCCAAGGTGGTCAATGGGCCAGAAATCCTTAACAAATATGTGGGAGAATCGGAGGCCAATATTCGTAAACTTTTTGCTGACGCTGAAGAGGAGCAAAGGAGGGTATGTGAGCATAAGACTAACATACTAGACACTTAGTATGGCTTACGTGATGAGTGACACCCAGAGACACGGAGATGGCCTGCCATCTGTATTTTGAAACAACTTGCAGGAAAATTTTAGTTGGTACCAATAGTTCCATACAGCATTGCCCTAGAGCAGTGGTTCTCAACTTGTGGGTTGCGACCCCTTTGGGGGCCAAATGACCTTTTCACAGGGGTCACATATCAGATATCCTGCATATCAGATATTTATATTACAGTTCACAGCTGTAACAAAATTACAGTTATGATGAAGCAATGAAAGTAATTTTGTGGTTGAGCACCACTAGCCTCGAGGTTATGTGGGGCTGACATGACGAGAAATGCCGTTACTCCCGTGTTCAGAAACAGATATGTTTTTAAGTGATGCTTTTGGACCACACCACTTCCAGACACTTGAGCTCCTTTGTCTTTTGGGAAAGGAGGGAAGTTAAGTCCATGAATAGACTTTAGGGTTTCTCCGTGTGTAAAGTCCCACACGAAGTAAATCCCTCCGTCACACTGGGTCAGCTCAGCTGTGGAGTAGCATCTGTCAGATTGTGGCATCACCAGCTCTTCCCACCTGTAATGAGATGGAAGCATGCGGAGGCATTCGGAGCCAAAGGGCTGCATTGAAATTGACTCAAGTTTAAAACCTCAAAAGCTGCATTTGGGCCTTAGGAAAAAAGTTATTTAAAAACCAGACCTGAGTTTCGTAACTGTGACGGTTGTTTGATATGTTGCTTTGACTGCATCACAAGTTGCCCAGAGGTTTGGTTGTACATTCTGGGTGTGTTTCTGGGTAAAAGTAACTTTGAATTGGTAGGCCAAGTAAAGCAGATTGTCCTCTCAATCTAAATAGAAACAACGGACCTAGAAGCCACTGAATGACATTTTAAGAGCCTGAGAGAAAAAATATTTTATTTTAATAGGAGTTACTGAGCTGGGGATATATTCAGTGGCAGAGCACTTGTGTAAGGCCTAGCTTCAGTTATACTGCAAAAATAAATGAACGAGTCTCTTGTTCACTTTAGCACGTGGATGATGTTGTGCTTCCTGTTTTGAGGAGGCCAGGATGTTCACTCTCTGTTGAGTTTTCTTTGCTGTGTGTGGCCAACCACGGGGTTACAATGTCAGTGGATCTCTTGCCTCGTTCGTCCACTTTAGTACCGTTAGAACCTTCGTGAACTAAGGGGGAATGATTGCTAATGCTATCTCAGCTGGTGAAGTCGACAGTGTATCTTAGAGTTAAGAAAAGGTCCAGTGGACTTTGTGGTTACTGAAAGATAAAGTGAAGTTTAATGTATTTTTAAGAATACATGTTTGTTGTTTGTTTGTTTGTTCTTTGGAAATTTAGAAAAAAGAAAAAGCCTGAGGCAGCCATCCCTATAAACAGTGTCGACTGCTAAAAAAATACCTAAAAAGGTAAAACTGAGCCAAATGGGCCCTGATAGTTATACACTAAACAGAGACGAGTTGAAATGAAGTCTAGAGGAGCAGCTCATAAAATCTCACTGGGAGTTTCCATGTAGCGACATAGATGATTTGGATACTGTTTTTAAATGCACAGCTTAAATATGGCACTGCTAACGATAAAACTGTGCTGGCCAAGAATTTCTAGGTACATACTGATCACACCCAGCCTCTTCTGGTATTCCCAGCTAATGACCCCATGGAAGGGAAATGTCTGCTGCAAACGCCTCCCTCTGTGACTCTGGACAGTCCAGGCTGACAGAGATGAGTCTCTGTCAACTCGATATAGGTCAACTCGATAAATTTAGAACAGCCACTTTAGAAGTCTGTTGCCACAGGCTCAATAGGCCCTGTTTCTATGGGAAAGACTGCAACTGGTAAAAGTAGAGTCAGAAGCCGGTAAGTTGAAGAGGGCTGCATTATGGAAAGTTCAGTCCCTTGTACACTGTTAATTGATGATTCAGCTATGTGGATCTGTGAACCTGAGTTCAACTTACTATAATAAGAGCTTGCCTTAAACTAATACTCTGTAAAACTTGATGCTATTGAACTGACTAGGTGGGGGAGGGGAACGGGTGGTAGGTCACAGGGTTAGTAAGGCACTGGAAAGGTCAGGATTGTACTGACTTATGTTTAGGACAGATCGCCCCTGTGATCGGTTTGTCAGACAGCATCTTGTAGTCTTCAGCATCCTTCTTGACTAGGCGACATCAGGGTTAGATGGTGACAGAAGTTGTGATGCCACACAGCTCAGGGCATGTAGACCGGGACCTGCAGACAGTGTAACTCCTTTCTGTTCCTTGACATTAGGCAGACAACCCTGGACATAAATATCCTTTTATATTTCAGACAGGGTCTCACTGTATAACCCTGGCTGGCCTGGAACTCACCATGTAGACCAGGCTGGCCTCAAACTTAGAGATTCACCAGCCTCTGTCTCCCATGACCATCCAGGCTATGAAGGTCTTTTAAAAATGTAAAGTCCTACAGTTTTCAGTCACAAACAACCGTGTCCTGGTTTTACACTGAGTTAATTATACTTCTGTGAAGAAGTGTGCTCTGGCAAAGCCAAGCTTGAAGATCCAGTTTTTCTGTGGGTGGAACAATGTCAAGTTTTTGGCATGTTTTTTTTTTTTTTTTAAAGAAGCAAAGTATCATTTGTCTAGACATCTATTCAATATATATCCAACTGAGAAATGAAATGTTTTAAGCTTAATTTAGTTTTAAAAATGTTTGTGGAAGGAGAATAATTTTGGTTTTAGTTTTGGCTTCTGAGACAGGGTTTCTCTGTTTAATAGCCCTAGCTGTCCTGGAACTCACTCTGTAGACCACGCTGACCTCAAACTCACAGAGATCCACCTGCCTCTGTCTCCCGAGTGCAGGGATTAAAGGCGTGCGCTACCGCTACCATACCTGGTTAATTTCTAGAACAGTTTCTTCACTGAGCCTACAGCTGCCTTTGGCTAGGCTTGCTGGCTGACAGGCCCCTAGGGTCTTCCTGTCTGCCCATCTTGTCTGGGGTTTCAGATGCACACCACTGGCCAACTTCTACACAGGGGCTGGAGTCTGAACTGAGGTCCTCGTTCTCGTGCAGTGAGCACTCTGCCCACCAAGTCATCTTCCCAGCCCCGCTCTTCATTTCAGTTCGCCTTTTGCTTTTTTGTTATAATTGCTGGAGGTTTTTCCTTCCATTGGGATGATTCTAATGTTTGTTTAGAAGTAAGCATAGTTCAAAATAGTTTTTAAAAAGATTTATTTATTTTATTTGATGTATATTTGTAAGTCTGTGCCTGTATGCGTGTGTACCATATATATGTCTGGTGCTCTCAGAACCAGAACAAGGCACTGGATCCCATAGAACTGGAGTTAACAGTTGTTTGTGAGATGCCACGTGTGTACTAAGAATCAAACCTAAGTCCTCTGCAAGAGCATACACATACGTATACACACACACGCGCACACATACACACATACCACACAGAAACCCCATTAGACAAAAATTACTATGTATTGTAAAAATTTAAAGAGAAGAAAATGTAGGTTACCATCAGTTTATGTAATGGGATGAATTTTTAAAAAGTAACAGAAAACAATAAAAATAAAAACTAATATTGACTGTTTGTGGTAGTTTGAATGTATTTGGCTCCCATAATCTCATAGTGAGTGACACTATTAGGAGGTGTGGCTTTGTTGTAGTAAGTATGGTCTTGTTGGAGGTGTGTCACTGTGGAGGTGGGCTTTGAGGTTTCCTATGCTCAGGATACTGCCCAGTGTGTCAGTCGACTTCCTGTTGCCTGCAAGATGTAGGACTCTCAGCTATTCATCTCCAGCACCACCTCTGCCTGCATGCCACCATGCTCCCTGCTATCTGATAATGGACTGAAACTCTGAAACTGTAAGCAAACCACCCAATTAAATGTTGTTGTTGTTGTTGTTTTAATAAGAATTTGCCTGTGGTCATGGTGTCTCCTTACAGCAACAAGAACCTAACTAAGACACTGTTTAGATATTAAAAATAACAAGAACATTCACCTTCTACTTAGCAAAAAGTATGCTATGAATAGCATTATGACAACAAAGGGCAAAGTGAAATAAAATATTTACAAAATATGTTAATAGACTTAATTATTTTTATAAATTAGGAATAAAAGACAAACCAAATAATAGAAAATTAGCAGTGGTAAAAATATATATAATTTTTATTTTTGGTTATGAGCCTAGCCTTTAACTGCTGAGCTATCTTTCTAGCTCAAAAATATTTTTTAAATGTGCCAGCACCTTCAGTAATTAGAAATATGTGACTTAGAAACAGAAAAGTCAGTTCCTAGTCCCATTGAAACCAATCAAACACACAGAAAAAGATGCTACTACTGATTGGTCATGTTGGTAATTAGTTTTTAATGTTTTTGGTATTTCTTACCTGTGAGAACATATCGAAATAGGCAGTCTTGCCTTGTGAAATGCTAAACTGATTTAAGGAGAAGGGGAGGAGCCTGAGGATGTAACCCTAAATTTATCCTCAGAACCACAAAACAGCAACACAAATTATTTTAGAAAAGAATTTGACACTCTATTTTAAGGTCTTTAAAAAAGTCAGTATACCTTTTAACCTAACAGTTGAATATAGGAAGTAATTATGTATTTTGTCAAGAATTTATGTATGAAAATGTTAATTGCAGCAACATATATAATTAGAAATAATTAAATATCTAACAGAAAGGAATTAATGTAGAGTGTGGAGTTGAACTACGAAAGCAGTCATGATGAAATTTTAGAGAGCTACTACTAATCACAATGTAGTTCTGGAAAAGCAAGCCAACTGAGAGGATTGCATGGTATTACATTTTGGCTAGTTGACTGTGGTGCTTATGAGCTCTTCATGTTTTCCTATCTTTTCCCCAGATTTTCTCTTATTGTGTAGTTTGCAATTAGAGAGAGTGAGAGATTTTGGCGTACTCGGCCCTAAATGGAATGTCTATCAAACCCCTCTCCTCCAGGGTCAAGGGTCTACAGGGAAGAACAGCAGAAAGATTGTAGGAGCCAGGGGTGGTGGGTGACTCCACGGGAGCCATCTTCCAGGCATACTAGGGTTGATGCACACATGACAAAGAGACCATGACCGCATGCACGGACCTGCTCAAGTTCACCGAGCTAAAAAGGTCTTCGCAGTTGGTGCCTGCTGGGAAAGAGCAAATCAGTTCTCCAACAGAACGCCACTGGGTGCATCAACACTCCAGGGCAGGCCTGCACAGGAGAATTATCAATACAAAATGGACCCCATGCTGTGTGTGTGTGTTTGTGTACTATAAACTCTATAAAAGCATTTTCTCCAGTTTCTTCCTTACGATAAAATAATATAAGAGATATGGCTGGCATTCATAAAACTGAAACCAACGTATGAAATTTCATTTTCAATTTAAAATGAGTAATTATCACAATAAATCTATGTCTGACCAGTAACAATTATGTTAATAGGTTTTTAGGCACAGGCAAGTGAATGCATACATGTTCCTATGTCTGGATGTTATTTATTTATCATGCCCTCATCGTACTCTAAGAATAAAACACTGAAACTAGGGGAGAAAAATATTTTGATCACGTTCTTTGCCCTCCCCCAACTCCACCCGGATCCTACCCACCCAACTTCAAGTTCTTTCTCTTTCTCAAAACAAAAACAATACAAAAACAAGTCAAAATAAACCAACAACAACAAAAACTAAGGCAAAAAATGTCAAGAGAAAAAGCATACACACACACACACACACACACACCCCAACCCATAAATAACTGTAAGTCTAAAAAAAAATTAGAAATCTGTTACAACATTAATAGTATTTATCTTTAGGTGATAAGAGTAGTTTTTAACTTTATTTTTAATTGTCTTACAACTTTTGCTAAGTTAACACATTTTCTAAGGTAAACATGAATCTCTTAATTTATCATGATTATTTTGTGTGTGTTTGTGTACATGTACATGAGAGGAAGGTTCTTCCATTTGGGAGCCAGCATTCCGTCATAGAGGTTTCAGGCTGTAATTGGGCCCTTGGGCTTGCGCCATCATTCACCCCTAAGCCTCTCTTTTAAAATTGTGTGTGTAGGGGTATGGGTGTGTACATGTGTGTATGTATATATGTATGTATGTTTGTGTGTATAAGTATGTATATAAATATGGATATGTATGTACCATGGCATGTGTGTGAAAATGAAAGGAAAACTCGTGGGAATCAGTTCTTAGACTGTGAGGGTCCCAGGAATTGAATTTGGGTCAGCCTTTACCTGCTGAGCCATTTCAGTGGCCCCTTAAGCCTCTTGAAAGACTGCATTTTTACAGGCTGGGTGTACAGAGGCAAAGGCAGGTGAATCAATGCTCCAGGCTAGCCAGCGTTTCATAGACCTGTCTCAAACAAAACACACATCTCATGCCCCAAAACAGGGGCTGTATTTTTTTAAATCAGAAATTAATTAATTCTAACCATATCTAATCCTTTGGTTCACCATCATGCTTATCACTTAATTTATATTATTTATATATATTTTCACATTTAGATTATGTCCATTCTCTTCTGTTTTGTTATTCTTGGTTGTTCTTTTTAGTGTTAAACATAGAAAGTAAAAGAATCATGATTGATGTCAATTAATTCTATCTTTCAAAATAGTAGAGAGGATTTTGATTGCCTCTCAAATGAAGAAGCGTTGCGTGTTTGAACTGGTGGCTATGTCAGTTATCTTGACCCAATCGTTACACATTGTATGCTACATTGAAATGTCATCACACCCCATAATAACCATGCAGTTACAATATGTCAGTTAAAGTAGCAAGATGTTTTCTAGCATGTTTTCTCTGGTCCCTCACAGGAGGCTTAATTACTAAGTATAAATTCTAGAAAGCCCATGTTAATTTAAGCTAATGAATTATTAGCTGTTTTGCAATTCCAACACCTTTGAGGGGGCAACAACCATGATTTAATTTATACTCATCTATATTTATTAGCCAAAATGCAGAAAAATCAACCTGTAGAGTGCTTTGGTTTGTGTTTCTTGATTAGTTTGTTTAATAATACATTAGATTGTGACCTTTAATATAATATCCTTCCTTCGTAGCTTGGTGCTAACAGTGGCTTGCATATCATCATCTTTGATGAAATCGATGCCATCTGCAAGCAAAGAGGGAGCATGGCTGGTAGCACAGGCGTTCATGACACTGTGGTCAACCAGCTACTGTCCAAGATTGATGGCGTTGAGCAGCTGAACAACATCCTCGTCATTGGTATGTCTGGAGTAAAGGATGATGCCTGCCCATTACCTTCTGGCTCGCCCAGCTGGACTTTGGGCCTGCACTGCTCTCCTAGAGAGCTTGAACTGTTGTTCGTTCAGAACTGCTGCTTAAGATGCTTTTTAGGAGGGAAAAACATTACTGCTTTACGGACATTGAAACCACCGCTTATTGGAGGGGAGACCTGCGAGCTGGAGAGGCCGTAACCCTCTCTCCTTTTAGCCACTTAACTTGCTCTCGCTGAATCTTATAAAAGACTTCTCTTTTTAAATGCACATTTCATTACAAAGTCTTGCAGTGTTTCCTACTAGATAAAAAAATAAATGTTTTTAGTTTAGTGTTATTTGGTTTGTGTTTGACTTTTAGAAAATGTTCTTAGGGTAGTTACTTTTCGGGGGGTGTTCGAGTTTCTCTGTGTAGCCCTGGCTTGTCCCAGAACTCACTGTAGACCAGGCTGGCCTCAAACTCATAGATCCACCTGTCTCCACCTCCTGAGTGCTGGGATTAAAGGTGTGCGCCACCACTGTCCAGCTGGGAAGTGACTATTTTTACCTATACTGAAGTACATTTTATTTTACTTTAATTATGATTAATTGCTCACTGTTCTTAATATCTGCATTCAGGAATGACCAATAGACCAGATTTGATAGATGAGGCTCTCCTTCGACCTGGAAGACTGGAAGTTAAAATGGAGATAGGTAAGTAATGTAGATCACTGGTGTGGATGCATGTGTGTGTGTGTGTGCGTGTGTGTGTGTGTACATGTATGTGTGTGTGCTTGCATGTGGTGTGTGTGCATGTGTTTTTGTGCAGTGTGTGTACATGCGTGTCTGTGTGTGTATGGTATGTGTATGGTGTGGTGTGTGAGCATGTATACATGTGTGTATGTGAGTGCATGTGTGTGTGGTGTGTGTGAGGGGGCATGTAGCATGCACCTGTGGTTTCAGAGTTCATTAATGAGAGCAACAGCATATTAAATAATGCTCACTGTAAGATTACCCGGGAGCAAAGCATTAGAATTGCAACCGTATCTTCTGATGAACCTGAAGACCAGGAAAGTGTCTGCTTTTGTTTCCTCAGGCTTGCCAGATGAGAAGGGCCGACTGCAGATCCTTCACATCCACACAGCCAGGATGAGAGGGCACCAGCTGCTGTCTGCGGACGTGGACATCAAGGAACTGGCCGTGGAGACGAAGAATTTCAGTGGTGCCGAGCTGGAAGGCCTAGTGCGAGCAGCGCAGTCCACGGCCATGAACAGACACATAAAGGTCAGGAAACTGAGTGAGCGGTGGAGCCTATGGTTTCTCTCTCTACCATACAGGCCAAGGTCAGGAAACTCAGTGAGCCGGTGGGGCCTATGGTCTGCAAGTGCCCGCCATTCTTCCTCTCTTTACCACACAGGCCAAGGAGAGTAATGCCCACTTTTGGGGTCAAGAAAGGTGGAACAAGGGTTAGTTGTCCACTGGAGGACAAATGGCAGTGCCTGCCCAGTGGTGACCACCAGTTTATTTGGTTGCTACCGAATGACAGATGGAAGATCCCGAAGGTTGTTGTTTTGAACCTTTGTCCACTCTTAAGTTATAATATGTTAAAGAATCTGAGTCTTCCGCATCCAGGAGCTGTCTCATGCAGTGAACACTGAATAATTGCTATTTTTCAAGTTTTGAGCTGGATACCCAAGATGTGAATCTTGAACTTTTCCCCCGAGGGGTTCAGAGTCAGAAAAACGGACTAGTAGAGTGTGTGAGTTCCTGATGTGTGTGTGTGTGCTGCTAAGGGTTGAACTCGGGGCCTTAATGCATGTTTTGCAAGCGCTCTACCGCTGAGCTGCAGCCCTTTTTATTATGATCTTGTTAATTTGCCCAGGCAGGCCTTGAGTTTGCTACATACCAGAGGCAAGCTTTGAGCTTGTGATGCCCCCGCTTCAGATTCCTGTGTAGCTGGGATTACAGGCAACTTCCACTATGCTTGGCGTAGTACAGGCACATCGTAGATACTGTGCTAAAAATACGTATCAGGGTTCTGTTATTTTGCTAGGTAAGTTTTGATAAGTGTGCTTGGGTCTTCCTCATGCTGCAGTTACTCCGTAGCCCCAGTCTTCTGTCTTGTCTCCCTACGGTGCCTTTCTCCTAACCTAATTCGTCTGTAGGAATACCACCTGGGTGTTTTCTCTGATCTCAGATAGAAGATTCTCGAACCACTTTCCCTTCTGCTCCTGTTTCTTTTTATCCAGCTCCCCAGGTTAAGATTGCAGAGTCACCTCTGCTGCACACCTGTGTCCTATGTCAGGTCACCTGCTCATCAAGGGGTCTGTCCAGAGCCATGTTTTTCCACTGCTGTTGCCACCACCCACTTCCTCTTCACTAACTGTACTGGTTCAGATCCTTTTACCTTCATGGCAGCCATGTCTGCAAAGCAAGGGCATAGTCCCTCACCTAGGACTAACTGGCCCCTCCAGATGTTCCCCCAGTTTATTTCTACGTATTTCAGCCGAACTGAAATACTTACTGGCTACCAAACTTTATTTTGTTTTTAGCCTTTCCGTTCTTGCTGTTTTGTTTTTGTTTAGTTATTCTTCTGTGAACCTCTACACTCTTTGTTTACCTGGTATGTGCGGTCTTTTATGTTTGTTTTTGTTTTTTTTTGAGACAGGGTTTCTCTGTGTAACATCCCTAGCTGTTCTGGAACTAGTTCTATAGACTAGGCTGGCCTTGAACTCACAGTGATCCACCTGCCTCTGCCTCCTGAGTGCTGGGATTAAAGGCATGCACTGCCACTGCCCAGCACTTAAACCTTTTCTGATTTTCCCTTTCAAGAGTGCCGTACTGTCTTCCTTCCTGAAGTAGTCACATATCATGTGTGATTCCTCCAGCTGACTTTGACTCCAGATAGTTTATCAGGCAGATGTGGGTCTCAGAGAGAAAGGCATGAAGTATGCAAGCCTTATGACCTGTATTGATCACCAGACCCATGTAAAGGCAGAGGAGAACCAAGTCTACAAAGTTCACATGGATTGTCACCCTCCACACACATACACGCTAATATTTTAAAAATGTAAATAAAACTAGGTTTATTACTTACTGTACTTGGTGGCTATGAGCTTATAGCCTAGTAGTTGGAAGCTAAAGCAAAAGATTTGCCAAGTTTAAGGCCTGCTTGAAGTACAAACCAAGTACCAAGCCAGCCAGGATTACATAGCAAGATTCTGTTTAAACCCCCCCCAAAAGAAAAAGTTTATTTAGTACCAGCTATATGCCATATGCTGTACAAGGAGTTAAAGCTATAACTGCAAAGAATTTAATTGCCTACTGTTGATCAACATACATCCATATAAAAGAATAGAAAATATGCCAGGCAATAGTGGCACACACCTTTAATCTCAGCATTTGGGAAGCAAAGGCAGGTGGATCTCCGTGAGTTCAAGGCCAGCCTGATCAACAGAGCAAGTTCCAGGACTGTAGGCAGAGATTGCTCTTTTGTTTCCCCGCCTCCCAGACCCAATATAGTCACACAGAAACTGTATTAATTAAAACACTGCTTGGTCAGTTAGCTCATGCATATTTCTAGCTAACTCTTACATCTTGAATTAACCCATTTCTATTAATCTATGTATCACCACAGGGCTTACAGTAAGGTGCATCTGTCTCCTTCGTCAGTTACATGGCGTCTTTGTGACTCTACTTTCTTTCCTCCTCTCTCTGCTTGGAATTCCCACTTTTCTCTATTCTGCCCTGCTGTAAGCCAAAGCAGCTTTATTCATTAACCAATGGTAACAGAACACATTCACAGCATATAAAGGGGAATCCCACATCACCTCTCCTTTTCTGTCTAATTAAAAAGAAAGGTTTTAACGTTAAATTAGCAAGATTACATACAACAAAACAGTTATCAAACAAGAATTATAGTTACAATATTTGGTCCATTCACATTTGGCAAATTAAGGAAAATACTCTATCATCTATTCTATCTTTGTGAGCCTAAAGTTTTATGATTATAGCTATCTTTCTTTAACTCCATTAAAGACTTCAGACAGATAAAATATTACCTAAGGAAGCAGGAAGTGCATTGTAAGTAACTTCCAAAACTCTGGAATTGATAAAGACATCTTGCTGAGTGGACAGTCACCCAAAGTTCTTCTGTAACATTGGGGCATCCATCTTTAGCCTTCAGGCCCATAGTATTCAGCAGACTTTTCCATGAAGCAGGAAATTTCAAAGACATTTTCACCTATATTGGCAGTTTGTCAGTTACTTTCTTCTGTGTCCTGCAGAATGTCTGGCAAACTCTTATGAAGCAGGAACCTTGAAGAACGGTCTCACCTTTAGGCAAGTTCAGCAGTCATTTCTCTGTGGGTCCTGCATGTCTAGTTCATACAGCGTAACTTCGAGCAGTCCAGGCAAGAGCAGTTTCTTGCCCAAATGGTTAGCAGACTCCATAAGGAATTTCCGCCTTTCTCTGTTCTACCTTGCTGTTGGCCAAAGCAGCTTTATTTATATTTTTTTGGGTTTTTTTTTTTTTTTTTTTTGGTTTTTTCAAGACAGGGTTTCTCTGTGGTTTTGGAGCCTGTCCTGGAACTAGCTCTTGTAGACCAGGCTGGTCTCGAACTCACAGAGATTCGCCTGCCTCTGCCTCCCAAGTGCTGGGATTAAAGGCATGCGCCACCACCGCCCGGCTAAAGCAACTTTATTTATTAACCAATGGTAAAAAAACAAATTCATAGCATACAGAGGGAAATTCTACATCACAGGACAGCCAGGGCTATACAGAGAAAGCCTGTCTCAAAAACAAACAAACAAACAAAAGAAAATGCAAGAATAATGCATGGTAAAGGAAATGATGAGGCTTCTGATGTGATCAACTCACGGGATGAGAGAAGCCTTCCCGGAGGAATTTTCCAGAAGGATGTGTGTAAAGGGGACGTTTCCTGAGGCACAGGGACACAAATAGCAGAATAGGTTAGAGTGACTTCATATCACTTGGCCATGGAAGTTAGTGGAGAGGAGCTAGAAGGCAGCACTGGGAAAGTCAGGAGACGAGAAAGGAGGATGCGCACAGAGAGCCTTCCATTCTCTCAGAGAAGTGCAGACTCTGCTGTGAGCAGTGTGAGTTCTAAGAATAGTAGTGACATAGTATTAAAACACAAGATATCTCTGGCAGCCTTGTCAAGGGGAAGTGAAGTTGGTGACATAGGACGAGACGTGGGGACTTTGATCAGGCAGGAAGTAACAGACCGAAGAGTGAGGTTGAGGATGCTGTCACTATTTAGGGGCATCCTGTCATTGGTGCTAGACCACACTTGACCAGGCCCAGCCAACCACTAGTTCTTCTGAATAAAACTTCAAAAATACAGTTATGTCCATTAACTGTGTTTATTTGTGGCTGTATCTATGCTATCATGGCAGAACTTATTTTGTAGTCAAATTCTATGTGAACTGGGATTTTACAGAAAAAGGCTCCTCGTCAGTATTCTAACCTTTAGGTCTACATCTTGTTCATCTTGGAAATCCCACAGTTCCTTTAAACACTGAACACATAGTACATGTAGTTTTTAAATTTTATCAAATGTATCTGTTTATTTGTGTGTGTGGTAGGAGGTTGGACAGGAAATACCTTTTACTTGCTGAGTCTTCTCACCACCCATGTATGTTTTGTAAGGAAGTAAACCTACGTATATATCCTTTTTAAAAGTGTCATTTATTATTTGTGTTTATGAGAAAGAAAAAAAAAGAGGAGGAGAGGTGTGGGATACCCACATGCCGGGGCACTTGTGTGGAGGTCATGGACAGCCTTGCAGAAATTGTTTCTCTCTTGCAGCTTTGTGTGTGGTGTGGGTCCAGAAAGTGTTAAGGTCCTCAGGCCTGCACATCAGGCACCTTCACTGGCTGGGTTGTCATGCCAGCCCAATATATGTATTCTTAACCAAACTCTGTCCATATTCATAATTTCCCTACCAGCAGCAGGAACTCTTTAGCCCGTTTTCCCAACGGTTTAGACAGTATGAGGATATAGTATTGGGCCTGGATAATATAGATCCATCCAGCTATGGCGATCCTGTTTTGTTTTCATTCTTCCTCCTTGATATAAACAGTGTAAATTAAGGGGCCAGTGAGGTGACTGAGTTGGTGAAGGTGCTTGCTGCCAAGCCTGACAGTGTGAGTTCTAGCCCCAGAATCTACCTGGTAGAAGGAGAGAAGTAATTCCTGTAAGTTGTCCTCTGACCTCCACAAGCACATAGTGTCATGCGCGCCCCACCCACACATACACACCATACACACACACACACACACTAATTGTGTGTGTGTGTGTGTGTACACTTTTTTCTCATTAAAGACAGGGCTTCTCTGTATAGCCCTGGATGTTCTAGAACTCACTCTGTAGACCATGCTGGCTTCAAACCCAGAGATCCACCAGCTTCTGCCTTTGAAGTGCTGGGATTAAAAGTGCAAGCCACCACACCACTGGCTCACTAATAATAAATTTAAGAAATGAAATTTAAAAGTTGGTTAGAATTTTAAAACACCTATAGCATTCAGTAGTTTATTATGATATTCAAGTCTTCAGGGCACAAAAATCAAATTTTATTTCTACGTCGTTTTCAAAACATTTGGGCCAAAGCAAAGATTGAGCGTGGCCGACAAGACAAACCTTCCAGGTGGGCAGTAGTTTTAGGTTCCCTGAAACAAGCAGGACGTCCATGAACTGCCTGTGTTTGTGTCATTGTACTTGAACGCATGTTCTTGCTCAACTCACCCTCACAAGAGTCTGGCTGTTGAGAGGGATTTCTGCTTCAGCTGGAGAAGACCCTAACCCGGATTTCTTGTCTGATCTGCTGAAAGGACTGACAGGCGAGGTCCAGCTGGAGCAACTCCCCGGGCTGCGCTTGTGCGCTTTGGTGTTCTCCTTTCCATAGACCTTTTGGCTGACTAAAGCCATTCTTCCCTTAATTTCGGAGGAACGATAAGAGCCTGGAAAGGTCAGGTTTAGAAGGTTACGAAGCGTAAGGGTGACCACTTGATATTTGCTGGTGTTGAAATACGAGCTTATGAGTTTGTGTCTAAGCTGGAAGGTGTTGCTACTTCTGTATTGATTAGCCGACATGAATAAAATGCAGAAAATAGCTTATTATTGCAACCAAAAGGGGAAAAAAGGTTTTTTGAATGAATTAGAAGTTCAGAATTGTAGAGTTTTAAGAATAAAATTGTGTTGATATTGATAAAATAGTAGGCATTAGCTAGGAAACACTGCATTTATTTTAATGAACAAGCAGAAATAATTTGGCACTAGAATATTATTTACAGTTAAATAACTTTAAAAATTCCTGCAGTGCCTAAAGACAATTTTATTTCCTCCCCTTACTCCTTGCCATTTTAATTCTATTTTATCTTCTGTTGTCATTGACAGTGTCCCATCCTGTCTGTCTTCACTGTGTAGTCCAGGCCGACCCAACCTAGAGCTCTCTCCTCCTGCCTCAGCCTCCCAAGTGCTGGCACTGCACATATAAGCTACAATGTCTGACTTAAATTATATATGTGACATATGACAAAATCATGTTTATAGGCTGATTTTGGTACATGTATGCAGTGTACAATGAGAGGATTGGGGTCGCTGGCGTTCTCATGCACTTCTTGGTTTGGGGAACATTCAGAATCTCTGTACCAGCAGTTTTGAAGTAAGCACTAGTATGCCATCTCTGAGAACCACCCTCTCCAGCCCCTCACACCCAAGCCCTCTGGGAACCATTTGTGTTTGTATTTTTAGGCAATGTCTCAGTAGATCAGGCTGGCCTCAAACTCTAGTAGAGCCTCCTGCCTCGGTCTCTTTAGTTGCTAGGTCCCTGTGGGTACTGCCTTTAGGGAAAGTTGAGCTATCACCCCAGGGGCCTGTTAGAAAAGCAAGCCCTCCAGCTTCTTGCTTGGAGATGGGAATTCTTTCTCCTACACATGCCCTTCCTCCAGGGCCCTTGTCATGTTGCTTAGGATTTCAGCATCCCAAACTGAAAGCTCCAACCCCCGCCCCCCCGCCGTTCTCTTCTGCTGTCTGGAGTTAGCCAGCATTCGGAATCCACCTTTGCTGCACACTGTCTCCACATTCGCATTCATAGACACACTTACTATATAGAAGGGCATATGTATAATTGTACTGAGAGTGTTATTTTTCATTTTCCAGTGTTTGGAAAACAGTGCATGTCAGTACTTCTGATGTCCCTACATTATTTTGGACTGATGGATAGTAGTCTAGAACACTACCACATAAAAGATGGCTAGACTGGGCATGGTAGTGAACTCCTGTGAAAAATGGTAATAGGAAGTCCATTCAGGTCCAGGAGTTTGAGGCTAGCCTGCACAAACCGCAGGGCCAGAGCACGTGCACATTTGATTTCATGCTTTAGTTTTAGTTTATTGGACACTTGATAAATATAATGAGTGAATGAGCTCATTATATTTAACATTAAATTCTTTCTGGCTGTGACTGTTTCAGAATGCTGTCAGAACAGTGCCGGTCTGTCTCCTTATCCAGTAAGAGATCCGTTTTCTAGAAGGTCCATCTGGTTGTGTTTGTGGATACTGGTTTTATTGTCTCCTGCTATTGCCGGCTTGTTTTTGTTTCTCAGAAAGGCTCTGGAACTTGGTCTTCTTTGATGTTCAGTGGGTTTGCCCAGTGTGTCTAGACAGGCTGCATCTCTTTCTATTGATCCCGATCAGCACTCATTGAACTGCAAAGACACACCTTTCTCCAGCTGTGGGAAATTTCCCCTCCCCTTCTAGTCTGTTCGTCCTCTGCTTCTGAGACTGTTTAGGGGGTGGCAGATTTTCCTTGCGTTTTCATCTTTCTTGCGACTGTCACTTGTTGGGATTTGGAGCAGAAAAGGAAATAAATACATGTGTTCCGTTTGCCTTCTTGATCCAGTTTCCTAACATAATTCTTTTTATCCCTCAAGGCTGAGTTTTTCTTTTTAAATGTCTATTTTGTGTGTGTGTGAGAGAGAGAGAGAGAGAGAGCGAGAGAGCGAGAGAGAGCAGTCTGTTCCTAAAGGAACATGACTCATATTTTATAATATCGATGGGAGGCTGATATGTGCCTAACATAGTTTTCTTTTATAGTCACTGTTTTATTAAGATGCCATTTAAAAAAAGCCATGATATTGATTTAAAAATGAAATTCTCTTGCTTTGTGCTATTGGGAGTGCGCCCAGTCACAGTAGAAAAATGTGCTGCTGTCTTAATCACTCATCAGGTCCAGGCAGCTCCAAGTGCTGAGAGAGGCCTTGATGCATCTCCAGATGTGCAAGTGTCAGCTCCAGGTGCAGGGAACAGAGTACTTGGGGTTGGCACGTAGGTTCTTCAGTACAAATCAGTCTCCTGGTAACTCATGGTTCTTAAAGTCAGCTCAGACCAGAGTTATCTGTGGCACCTTCTGAAGCACGATTAATAAAAATTAAGAGATAGAAGTTGGGGTTCAATCTGAAGATCTGAAAAGCAAAACAGCCAGCCACTGGCTCTTACTTTGACCTCAGTCTGAAATGGTGATCCTGCCTCCTAGAATCGCAGAATGAGACTGTGTCTGAGAGCTGTCTCCCCTGTCTTATATTTCTCTCTAGGACTGGGATTAAAGACATGCACCACCTGATTTCTATGGCAACTAGTGTGGCTACCGGGATTAAAAGTGTGTGTCATTGTGGTTACTGGGATTAAAGGTGTGTGTCATTGTGGCTACTGGGATTAAAGGTGTGTGTCACCATAACCTGGTCTGTAAGACTGACCACTGGGACTGTTTTACTCTCAGATCTTCAGGCAGGCTTTATTAAAATACAATTGAAATGCCACTAAAACCTTCTAAAACTAGAGACGCCTGGGCCCTCCACTGACCTGTTCAGTGTCCTGCAGGGTGGGGCTGCTGGTATCTGCATGTCTGCAAAGACTCTCAGGAGCATCCTGATGTGCAGCCAAGGCTGGGCATCATTGTCCCTCAGTATTTCCTTGTTGTGTTAAAATAGATGTGACCTTAGCTGTTTAATCGCACATTTTAGTGATATTAAATACATTCTTAATGTACAGCCATCACTATCACCTATATTCACAACTCTTTTCATCTTGTAAGTCTGAAGCTTTGTATCTATTTTTTTTTTTTAAAGTAACTCTCTATTCTCATCTCCCAGCACAGGGTAACCACGGTTCCACTTTCAGTAGGACCTTGGGTACTCTAACTATGTAATTCAAGTGGAATGACACAGTGTTTGTCTGTTTGTGACTGGGTTGTCTCCATCAACACAGTGTCTTCAAGGTCATTTGAGTTGTATGGTGCTCATTTCCTTCTTTCTAAGGCTGAATCGTACTCCACTGGGTGTCCTTACCATGTCTGCTTATCTGTACATGTTTTGGTGAACATCTGGGCTGTTTCCTCATCTCCACTGCCCTGCTCCATACTCTTGTGAACATGGCTGTAAAATGCCAAATACTCAGTTTCTGCTCTCCGGGTATACATCAAAGGAGACATGTTTGGATCATGAGGCAGTCTCAGTTTTCTTTCTTTTTTTCACCTGAGACAGTGTTTCTCTGTGTAGCCCTGGCTGTGCTGGAACTGGCTCTGTAGAACAGACTGGCCTTGAACTCACAGAGATCCACCTGCCTCTGCCTCAGTCCTGGTTTTATTTGTGTGAGGAGCTTTTGTGTTTTACATTCCTATCAACAGCCCAAGGGCTCTAGTTTCTCCAAACCTTTGCCATCACTTATTTTCTGACTTGTTTTGTTTGGTTGGGGCTTTTGTAGTCATAGCTGCCCTATGCCATAAGGTGAAATTTAATTGTGTTTTTGTTATGTGGGGGTTTGAAAACAGGGTATTAGTATATATCCCATACCAGCTTTGAACTTGCCACTGTCTTGCCTTAGCCTCCTGACTGCTGGCATGCACCACACTTCACCTTGTGTAGTTCTCTAAGAATGAGCGGTGCCAACCATCTTTTTGTGTGCTCCTCCTGGGCATTCACAACATCTAGGAAGGCTCTAGAGGACAGGCCGATGTTTGTCCATGCTCAGATGCCTTGTCGCCTTCCTTAGAGGAAATGTCTGTTCAGGTACCTAGTTTTTGTTACCGGGTTTTAGGAGCTGTATTTATTCTAGCTCTCCACCCCTTTAACATACATGATTTGCAGATATTTGAGAATTTAATATTTGACATATTCTTTAACTCTTCTGTTCTTAGGCTGGGGATACTGCTAAGTTTTCTAAATTCTTTTGTTTTATTTCTTCTCAGGCCAGTACGAAAGTGGAAGTAGACATGGAGAAAGCAGAGAGTCTGCAGGTGACAAGAGGAGACTTCCTGGCTTCTTTGGAGAATGACATCAAACCGGTGAGTGTGCATGAGTGTGCATGTAAAGTGAAGACTGCTACTATGGAAGAGGGAACGTGCCCTTCTGCCTTGTGCTTCAGGACCCCTTGGTCCCCATGGCTTTCTTTACCCTGAGAGATCTTACCGTAGTCCCCAGTGGAACACTGATGGCTTGGCCTTCGACCAGTCCTTCCTGTAAGAGATCCTACTGTCTTACAAGGCCGCCCATTCAGCTTTGAGATTTTCTATTTCTTGATTCTTCATAGAACTTAGTAGTCTTTCAGGTTTTTACATAACCTCAGCTACAGCAACTTAATTTCAGTCCTTCCTTTCCATGTCAGCTACCATGACATTGAGAACAAACCCTCGGGAATCGAGACTATGGCTTGACAGTGAAGTGTGCGCTGCTCTTACAGAGAACCCAAGTCAGTTCCCAGCGCCTGTCAGGCAGCTCACAACTGTAATCCAGGGCCAGGGGATCCGATGCCCTCTCTGGCTCCAGGGGCACTGCATACACATGGCATTCGCACACACTCTCACACATGTGTACACACAGACACATGCACACTTACACATGAGTAAATAATAAAATGAAATTTGACAAAGAAAAGAAGAGAAAATACACACTCATATCTTGCCCTTTCTCACTCCCTGCCTCCCCACGTCTCCAGAAAATCCCAATTTGTGCTCAACACCCCCTCTGATTGCTGTAGTTTCTAAGATTTTTAACCATCTTAAATACCTTTGGGAACAAATGCTAGATTGTTTTAAAATGCACTAAAATCAGTCATGATTAGAACTGGAAAATGTATTGTTACATTTAACTCATTATTCTAGAAAATAATCAGCCACTAACATTTGAGTCACCATTATTTGGAACCCAATAAAAACTGCTGAAAAGCCTAGAGCATTTTGTGTGTGTGTGTGTGTATACACAAGTATTGTGTAGCTAGATTTTTTGCCCCATTGAAATTTTTGTTTTTTCAAAATAGAGTTTTACTGTATAGCCTTGGCTGTCCTGGAACTCACTCTGTAGACTAGACTGGCCTCGAACTCAGAGATCCGCCTGCCTCTGCCTCCTGGGTGCTGGGATTAAAAGTGTGCCCCACCACAACCTGGCAAGTTTTTTTTTTCTTTATCATAGAAAATAATGGGTTGGGCTGGAGAGATGGCTCAGGGGAGATCTCTGCCTGCTTTCCCAGAGATCCTAAGTTTGATTCCCAGCAACTACATGGTGGCTCACAACCATCTATAATGAGATCTGATGCCCTCTTCTGACCTGCAGGCATACACCCAGGCAGAACACTGTATACATAATAAATAAATGAATAAATAAATAAATAAATAAATTGTTTAAAAAAAAGAAAAGAACATGATGGGTTACATTGTGATCTCTTCATACATGTATATTATTTGGAGCTTTTTATCGTCATTCTTAAATGAATCTCAGGTACACAGAACTGTACTAATCTTTCTGATTTTTTATTTTATTTTATTCTTGGCCTTTCAAGACAGAGTTTCTCTTTGTAGTCCTGGCTTTCTTGGAACTCACTCTTGTAGACCAGACTGGCCTCGAACTCAGAGATCCTCCTGCCTCTGCCTCCACAGTGCAGAGGGATTTTCATGGGCTACCTGAACTCCTGCCATTGTGCTCAATCTCAGCCCTCAGCTTGGTTCTTCTCCAAAGTCTCCGTGGGGTTAGACCTGATTTTATTACCAGTTTTTATCCAGTGCCTTGGGGGATGAGATAGCTTTTTGTTTCTTCGTCAGAAATCATTTAATCACCAAAATGTCTTTCAAGAGGATATGGCAAGGAATGGGTTGTGTGACCCAAACAACACAGTGACAGAGACAAAAAGATCAGATAGTTTGGTTTCAATACCAGTGACTAAAATGCTTTAAACTGTCCTTTATCTCAATAGGCATTTGGCACAAACCAAGAGGATTATGCAAGTTACATTATGAATGGAATCATCAAGTGGGGTGACCCCGTGACCCGTGTCCTGGATGATGGAGAGCTGCTGGTCCAGCAAACTAAAAACAGTGACCGTACACCACTGGTCAGCGTCCTTCTGGAAGGTAAGAGGAATGACTTGACAGTCTTAAAGTTTAAAAAATACAAAAAAGGCAGCATTTATTTTCAAAAGCTATTTGGTACTTTTCGGAAAGGTAAGTAGATTTTAGTTCTAAACTTTGTTCATGATCAGCAAATTCTATCCCAGCCTGTGTGCCAATATTGGGACAGGTTGAAATAGGAGAGAATAATTTCACTGACAAATGACAGCAACTAGTTTTCTTACAGGGATGTATTTCTGTAGTACTTAATAGATTGATACTGTGTAGCTCAGTGGAGGAACTTGTGATGTGGATACAAATACATTCAAGCACCAGTCTTGTCATAGGAAAGACTTATAAAGGAATCCTGCAGGGCAGTGGTGGCTCACACCTTTAATCCCAACACTCGTGAGGCAGAGGCAGGCGGATCTCTGTGAGTTTGAGGCCAGACTAGTTACAGAGTGAGTTTCAAGACAGCCAGGGCTTCATAGGTCTTGAACCATCCCCCAAAAGAAAGAGAGATAGAAAGAGAAAGAGAGGGAAGAGGGAGGGAGGGAGGGAGGGAGGGAGGGAGGGAGGGAGGGAGGGAGGGAGGGAGGGAGGGAAGGAGGGAGAAAAATCCCTAGTTTTGGCACACACATGTAAAGGTGTGTGTGGTGCAAGCTGCTTTGCCCAGGAGTGGTCAGAGAACTAGAGGTGATGCTTAATTTAGGCCTTGAGAGGTCAGTTCGTATTTTATCAAGTAGACAAAGGGAAGGACATTCCACTCACAACCACTTAGCTTAGTATTAGTATGACAGCAGAAAATTCTAGGGAGACCAGATGACAGGGGAACCTAGCTCCCTCTGAGGCCTAGAGGTGAAGGCTCCTGAGAGAAGCATGTTAAGCCAGGAGCTGTGTGTAGAAGCTGGTCAGGCAAAAGAATTGAAAAGATAGTCTACAAAAAGAGACTTGCATGTGGACAGTCCCTTGGCAGGAAAGGTTGAGGAGGAGAAAGATTAACTAAACTAGAGTTGAAGATATGGATGGGAGAGGCCGGTGAGATGGCTTGGAGGGTAAAGGTATTGCTGTCATCAGAACCCACAATAAGAAGATAACTGCTCACAGTTGTCCTCTGGCCTCCACAGGCTTGCCATGGCATGACAATACACACGTTCTGATAATGATGATGATAATAATAATGATAACAACAACAACAAAATTGAACTGGATAGCTTACCAGGGCTAGGTTGTAGCTCAGTGAGTGTGTGCTTGCTTGGCAAGTGTGAAACCTTGAGTCTGATCTCCATCAGCACGGGCGGGGGGGGGGTGGGGGGAGAAGAGATTAGATTATGCTTTAGGGGCATTGAGCAGCCACTTGGAAACTTTTTAGCAGTGAAGTCACATAAGCAGGTTTGTATTTTGAAAATGTAACTATGACTGCTTAAGATGGAAAATGGAGAAAAAGGTGCAGAAAGCTACTGACTGGGTAGAAGCAGGTAAATTGGCCTAACACTGGTGGCACAGGGAACTGTGTTTATTGAGAAATATGAAGGAGGTAGGATAAGAGCTTGATGAAAATTATTATTGCTATTACATTTTTTTTTTTAGTCCTTTGTAATCGCCAGTTGCTCTGTTAGCACCTCTCCTGCACTGTCTCCCTAGCCCTCACCTCAGGCTGAGAGTGCAGGTGCTGTTTATTTTGTTACTATTATTATTAGTTTTCCAAGACAGGGTTTCTCTGTGTAGCCCTGGCTCTCCAGAACTCTATCTGTAGACTAGGCTGGCCTCAATCTGCCTGCCTCTGCCTCTTGAGTGCTGGATTAAAGTTGTGCTCCACCCACCCAGCTATAGATACTGGATTTTTTCCCTGTATCATCCACAGGCAAACAGAAGCTTAGAAATCCTCCTTAGATTAAGTATCAGCAGGGTGCTGGAGAGGTGACTTGGTAGTTACGGATACTTTCTCGTTTTGCACACAAGCTGAGTTCAGTACCCGACACAGGCAGCTCATAACAGTCTGTAACTCTAGCTCCAGGGGATCTGACACCCTCTTCTGGCCTCTTCAGACACACTGCACATGTATACACACACACACACACACATACACACACAAAGATACGTGTAACACACACATAACTTTCTAAAAGAAAGTAAGTCTTTTAAAAATAAAAAGGTTGCCGGGCTGTAGTGGTGCACTCCTTTAATCCCAGCAATCAGGAGGCAGAGGCAAGTGGATCTCTGTGAGTTCAAGACCAGTCTGGTCTACAGAGTGAGTTCCAGGACAGCCAGCACTACACAGAGAAACCCTGTCTTGAAAAAACAAAAAATAAAATAACATAAAAATAAAAAGATAAATAAGTATGGGCAAAGTGTCAAACATACCCCCCCAGCCTGCCGAGCAGGGCTGTTCATCGGAGACACTGGCAGAGAGACAGGTTTTAGGAAGAAAGATTGCTAACTCACTTTTGAGCCGCTAGAGTGCATGTTCCTGTAGGGTGATGTGATTGGCAATGTTGACTAGCTCATTTGACATGCAGGTCTGAGCTCACGGGTTCAGTGTAGCCGTCCTAGCTCGGGATCTGCTCCTGTAGTCACAGGAGTGGAGACAGTCCTTTAAAGAAAGGGTGTGGATGAGATGCAGACAGGGCCGGGAACTTTTATCTGAGACTTGTTAACTGTTCAGGACTAAATAGAGCAGAAAAAAATGACAAGGGAGGCTAGGCAAGAATAATGGAGAGGAGGGGGAAGGGAGAGGGCGTGCTGTCAGGAAGCCAAAAAAGACATTTCAGGACAGATGCTCCTAACAGGCCAGAAACATACCTGCGTGGAGTTCAGCGACTCTGAGCAGTGTGGGTGGAGGCCTTACAGCTGGGGGAGGGTGGGAGCGAGACAAAAGGTCAAGCAGGTGGGGAGATTGTAGGGAAGTTCCCCTTTAAAGATGAATGAAGGGGTAATGTTGAGTATGAAGTCCGGAAAGAGGGTTTGGGTTTATTTATTGCGCTTTCAGATCTGCAAAAACATATTTAAATGCCATTGGAAATGTGGCAGGGGAAAGAGGGGCTGTCACTAATGTCCCATTCCAGAGAGGATGGCAAGGAAGGATTGATTGACTATGACAGGAAAGAGGGACATGTCTTCCGGTGCCTGGGCAGGCGGTCTAAGTGCAGGTGATGTTGTGGATTTGGTTGCCTCTGTGAGCACGAATGAGTTCAGCCTTCTAGCCATCTAATAAAACAGCGTTCCCCTGCTCCCATGTCACCTCCCAAGAAAACTGCATTTTTGTTTCCAAGAGAAAAAAAGATTTGATACAACTAATAAGTCACGTCCTGATATGCATCTGGATACATTTTCTTCTTTTCAGAAGCAAAATCCTTGTGTTCTTGCTTAGTCAGAAGGTTGGAAGATTAAGGGACTGTGAGGAAGCAGGAAGGCATGCATTTCACCATACTTTGGAGAAATGCTAATCAGTTCATTAAGTGTAGTTGCTAATAAATAAAAGGAAACATGTCTGCTGTGAAACTGTCAGGAAATGTTAATGAGCAACTAGTTGAGACCTCAGAGCCTTGTGGATAAAAGTTTCAACTTGTTTGATGCCCTGTGCTTAGGTTGGCTTTTTTCCCCCACCTGTCTCTTTATGCAGGCCCTCCTCACAGCGGGAAGACTGCCCTCGCTGCAAAGATCGCAGAGGAATCCAACTTCCCCTTCATCAAGATCTGCTCCCCGGATAAGATGATCGGCTTCTCTGAGACTGCCAAGTGTCAGGCCATGAAGAAGGTATCAAGATTTCGATTTTCATTTTAATTTCTAGTCTCAGGTGAGTGTGTGCGTATGTGCACACACACATACATGTACTTATACACACATGGGTACAAAGCTGGAGCAGCTCTGATCTCAAACAGGCCTGTCAGCAGAATTTGAGAATGGACGGTGACCGCTTCAGATCCTAAAACTTTATTGTGCCTTTTAGCCTTCCAGATTTTACTGTCTTAGTACATATCAACATTAATTTTCACCCCTTGTCTATCTAAATTCGATAAAGAAAAATCACTTCAGATGGTCGGGCAGAGAGGAACAAATTCTTTTATGTTTTGTTGTTTTAGTTCTTTATCAGCATACAAAGCCAAACTGTTGATAGCTGACTGTAGTTTTGAAAAGAACAGAGATTAAAATGTCTGTCGAAGTTTTTCCCAAGAAGCCCTGCATAGGACAGTTGTGTATGACATGGGAAAGAAGACCACGCTTCTCAGCAGAATCCCCTCCTCACCCTCCTCACCCTCCTCACCCTCCTCACCCTTCTCACCCTTCTCACCCTTCTCCAAGCCACTTTCTGAATCTGCACTCTGAGCCGTTAGTGGACTTAGAGAGACACGGTAGAATTAGGATCATCTGGTCTAGCTCACCTGCATCCAGGCAAGAACCGTGTAGACCTCTGGAATGGCAGCTGCGGTGGTGGTACACACCTTTAATCCCAGCACTTGGAGGCAGAGGCAGGTGGATCACTGTGAGTTCGAGGCCAGCATAGTCTGCAGAGTGAGTTCCAGGACAGCCAGGGCTATACAGAAAAATCTTGTCTCTTTTCACTTGGTAGCCTGTGTTGATGCTGGTACTCTAAAAATTTTGCATACTTTTGGTTGTTGTTCTGTTTTGTTTGGATGAGCACATGACGGCCAAGTGCTTACACTTGAACTCTTTCTCCAGACTGCCCCCCAAGCTAGTGTTTTCCCTCTAAAGGTGACCCTTAAGCTACTTGTGTTGAGACTTGAAGTGACCCTTGGAATGTGTAGTCATTGAACTTGGCGCCCAGGGTAAAACTGGTTGTATCTGCATTGCCTTAAACCACTTCTGTGCTTGTTCAAAGTCAGTAGCCTGTGCAGATGGCAGCTGACTCCATTGCTTTCCAGATGCTGCCCAAGATGTGGGTGGATGGCCCTTGTTGTTCTATAAAGTTTAAAAGTACTTCAGGCTTCTGCAGATCAAAGCTGCCTTGTGAGTGTGAGATAGTATCATTTTTATTATTTTAATCTCTTGCAAATTGACTTGAGGGGGGAAGGTACTATGTGCTGATTTTAGAGGCTTAAATGGTTAAATTAATGACTTAATAACTTATGATTTAATCTTTAAATTGCTGAAGCCTTTCAAGGTAGAGTTTTAGATGAGCAGAAAGCTAAGGAATATAAAGCTAAGAGCCTGTATGAGCTTCTTCAAGATTGTTCTGATTCATGATTCCGTGTCTGGATCATCTGCGTGCTCTTCAAATTACAAAAAAGCAAAACAAAACAAAACCCAAAAAACTGCATCTACAGAATAATAAATAAATCTACATTAGACTTTTTGTTTTCCTTGGAGGAGGGAAATATTATTTCCTGTAACAAAACTTCAGAACAGGGAAAACAAAGGAGCATAGGTGTCCTAGAAACATGTCAGGAATATTGTGAGACTTTGCCAGCACTTTCCTTCTTGTTACCTAATGGCTGCCTGACTAATGCCTAAGGCCTCAAACCGGTTTTAGTACTCCAGGTCTCCCAGGTTGATTCTGAAGATGACGTGTAAACACGCCATTCTTCAGTCCTTCTAGCTGCCCCCCCATTCCTGTCCCCACAATTTCAGTGTGAGGATAGGAAAGGGATCTTTTAGCATTCTTTTCAGACCACAGATAATTTGTATTGTTTTATTCTGAAAAAAAGTATTTATTTCCTTTTAAGTATCCTCTCTCCATATAGCTTTTCTTAGTAACAAAAATAATGGGGAAGGAGTGGGAGGAGGGAAGGGAATGGGAACTGGGATTGATGTGTAAAATGAGAAAAAATAGTTTCTTAAAAATAAGTAAATAGAAAATACAAAAATAACAGATTAAAAAAGTAAAATATACCTTTAATCCCAATACTTGGGAGGCAAAAGCAGGCAAATCTCTGTGAGTTTGAGGCCAGCCTGGTCTACAAAGCAAGTTCCGGGACAGCCAGATCTGTTACACAGAGAAATCCTGTCTCGAAAAACCATTAAAAAAAAAAAAAGTAAAATAATCTGTATTTGAACTTATCCTTTAGTTTTCTGTTAAGAATGCAGTGCACATACATACACATGTTTGTGTGTGTGCACCTGTGTGTACGGTTAAAATGTACTGAAGAGCACATTGGGCATACCACTTCAAACTCAAGATATTGTTGTGGCGCACACCTTTAATCCCAACACTTAGGAGGCAGAGGCAAGTGAATCTCTGAAATGGGGGCCAGCCTGGTCTACATGGTGAGACCTTGTCTCAAAAAAAAAAGGAAACCATAAATAAATGAAGCATAACTGCAGCTAATCTGAGTGTTATTAACTAATTAATACCCATTTACACAGTTCCCTCTGGGAGGTGAAGACAGCATACTGCACAGGACCTGAGTTCAGTTCCCAGCACCCACATCAGGCAGCTCACAACCACTGTAACCCTGGCCTTAGTTTTAAGGGGACTGGATACTTCTGGACACTACAAGCACCTGCACTCACGTACCCAGGCACATACACAGAATTTAAAAGGAATGAAAATATTTTTTAAAATAATTTTTGTTTAGGTTGTTTCCAAGTTTTTTTTTCACGGTAAGAAATAATATTCTAGCTGGGTGGTGGTAGCCCATGCCTTTAATCTCAGCACTCTGGAGGCAGAGGTTGATGGATCTCTGTGACTTCTAGGCCAGTCTTGTCTATAGAGCAAGTTCCAGGACTGCTAGGACATAGAGAAACCTTGTCTTGAAAAACAAAACAAAACTCTGTGTGTGTGTGTGTGTGTGTGTGTGTGTGTACATACATACATACATATATACGTATATATATTATTCTATAGAATTATCAAACTTGGGTTTTGATTCAAATAGACCCGAATTTGAATCCTATCTCTGCCACACTTACTAAGGTCTTTGTCACCTTTAGTGTATTATTTTCTCTAAAAGCCTTTCAGCCTTTGTCTTTTCATGTATGAAGGTGATGATTTTTTTTTTTTTTTTTTTTGGTTTTTCGAGACAGGGTTTCTCTGTGGTTTTGGAGCCTGTCCTGGAACTCGTTCTGTAGACCAGGCTGGCCTCGAACTCACAGAGATCCGCCTGCCTCTGCCTCCCGAGTGCTGGGATTAAAGGCGTGTGCCAAGGTGATGATTCTTTAGAGCATGCTAGTACATACCTCAGTCCCAGCACTCAGTAGGCTGAGGCAGTAGGATTGCCACCTACAGGCAGCGTGAGAATTAAATGAGATAGTAAATCACGTAAAGTAACATGGTATTCTTCGCACAGAATATGTACCTAGTAAGTATGGTGGTAAATTTTACTTGTTATTGTACAGGTTTCTGCTTATTACTTTAGGATGAATCTTCAGGATTTGGATTGCTAATATTCATTGATATTTTTAATATAAACTTTTAGTTTTTCAGATTATAATAAAATCACACAATTTCCTCCTTCTCTTTCTTCCCTCCAACTTCTCCCAGGCACCCTTTGCTCATTCTCAAATTCATGGCTTCTTTTTATGTAATTGTTATTACACATGTGTGTATACATACATGTCCCTAAATATATAAGTACAACTTGCTCGTTCATATAATATCACTTGTCTGTATGTGTTCAGGGCTGACCATTTGTTATCGGGTAACCAGTTGGTGTGCTTTCCAGGGAAGACTATTAATAATCTCAGCACACCTTAGTGCCTGGAGTCCCTGTGAGCTTTTCTCCTTCCATGTTGTTAGCTATATATCTGTTAGTGTCCCCCTTGGTCAGGTCATGTTTAGGCAGCCATGTTGGTGAGACTTGATGGGTTTGGTTTCTTGCATTTCTAGGAGACATATTGTCATAGCAAAAGAAAAAAAATCTTATTATTTGTGAAGATTTTTACATGTATTGCTATCAAACCTTTTATATAAAGATAATACTGATTTTATGTGGCCCATTCCTCCAGAAAGTTGTGCTAATTTATACATGAATAAAATATGAAAAGAATAAGGTTTTTTGGATTTTTGCCCTAATTTAATGTTATTAAATTTTTCTTTTCCAGTTAGTTAGGTTTTTAATTTAAGTGAAATGATAGGTGTCTAGTTCTTTCTTTAGCTACATTTGGATGGTTCTGGTAGAGTACCTGTTTAGCATATATGCAAGGCCTGGCGCTCCCTCTCTGTGTGCATGTGCGTGTGTGTGCATGTGCGTGTGTGTGTTTTCAAATGTTCTGTAATTATAATAGTGTATAAGGGCAGAGATAACACAGTGTGTTAATTTTGTTAAGCAGGAATGATCTAAATTAGTTCTTTCAACATTTTTGTTATCATTTTATTTCTTAGACCAGTGGCAGGTAGTTTATATAAAGACGGCCATAATTAATTATTGTTTTTCCCCAAAAATAATGGTGCAAGAATACATGAACATAGTTTATTCTCAATTCATTTAAATTTTATCTTTTACTTCTGTTTCTTTCTTCACTAAATCCTTTCTGCGTGGTTAAACCCAACACTGTCAAGGTCTTTCTGAAGCATTGTCCTCTCCTTCTGGGTAGGGAGGGGGTGCAGTATGCTCATTCAGATATTTGAAATATTTGCAGATATTTCTCCTTTCCCCTATTTTATGTTTGCTTCCAAAACTTTATTTTGTTCTAAAATTTTAATTCTTTTACCCATTTTTGTATCTATACTGTAAAAATTTATTTTGCTGGCTGTTAATGGCATTAAATGACGGGGACAGAGCAATAGAATTTGATTTCAATTAATTACCTAATCATGGTGCTTCTGAGTACAAAATAGACAAAATAGACAAGCCGGATATTACTAAAATTGTTAAACAAAATTCAATAAAAAACATTGGCAATTTATAGAACTTCTATTAATAGCATGATTATTCTTATTTTCAAAGGTTTGGAAATTAGTGGAAGAAATCTTCCTTCCCACTAGCTTTTCGAAATAATCTTCTGTGAATATCCTACTGTGAGCCCTCTGCAAACTGCAGTCTGCATAGACAGTCATGGTGCCTAATCCTCCTCTTTTCAGGCTTTAGTCCGTACAAAGCAAAGCTGGAAACTGGATCTTCTGACAGCAGTTACTAAGCAACAGAATTTGGATGTTTTGGGTTGACATCCTAATATATCATGGAGCCGATTCAGTGAAGTTTGAGCGTGCAGGAGTTGAGTGGTGTGGGTGCTCCAGCCCTGGTGGACATCCCTTGGCTTTTGGGTGAACACACCGTCTTTTGCCGCGCCTGTAAAGGAGGAGCAGAGCTCTGAGACCACGTGGCTTTTAGACGGTGAAGCACACCCTCTCTGTGGATCATGATAGTAAAAATGTAAGACTTTTTCTTGAAAAGCAGGGAAAACAAATAAGGGATTTTAAGGTCAATCCAAGAAGCTTTAGTGCTTTGCCAGAACTTGAGGTCCACTTCCTGCACAGCCTATTTGTTTGCTTGGTCTGCTCCCAAATTATTTTTAGAGACCAGAGATTATTACTGATAGTGGCAGTTTAAATTTGCTCATTTACGTTTTTATATGCTACCAACTATGATTAGCATATGTTTTCCACTAATTGCTGACAGATTTACTGCATTAGGGATTTTCAAGCCACGGGATTCCTCCTGTCACTGGATTTGTGCTAACTAGGCTCAGCTACTTCACGCCAGCTTCTCCAGAATTGGAGTGAACCCTCCCAGGCTCCAAAAGAGAGAGCTTAGCCTCACTTCCTTAAGAGCACTAAAGAGGTTAGAGAAAGTGAAGGCTAGAGCTCCTTAGAGCACTCTTTGCTGTGGCTTGTGACTCTGAAAGGCCGGGATTAACATGGAGCTAATAATGCTGGCATCCTCCCTGGAGCGTTCATGTCAGACCAGAGAAGCAGCTGCTGCCCCGCCCCTCCTCACAGGTGGCTCTAGCTGGTCTTCAAGACTTGCCGTGCCCTGCCCCCTCCCCAGCCTGCCCCGGTCCCTGCTCCTCAGTGCTTACACAGTGTGCTGAGAGGAGCCCCGGTTGTCTCTTCTGACCCTTAGGTCTGTGGACTCTCCGCCTTTACAAGGAAGGGAGGTGGTTCAGCGTGTTTAACAGTGCCGGGCTCCTTGGTGTCCACAGCTGGGAGCAGATTCTGGGAATCTGTTTCCTAGAGATTATCTTCATCCTTCAGGGCAGATCTCACCATTTCCACACAAACCCAGAGTGTTCTTCCTTCCACTCCTTCTTCAGTCCTTCCTTTTCCCTCCCTCCAGGCCTTCTTCAGGCTTCCTGCCTGATTCACTTGGACCCCATCTGTCTGCCTGCCTGCCTGCCTGTCTGTCTGTCTGTCTATCTAATTATCTTTCTACATAGTTGCTGACAGTTCTCCTGCGCTACGGGACACTCCTCGATGACTCGAGAATGATCGCACATCCCTTAGATTAATCTTTTTGGAGTCTGTGAGGTGCGACTCCCCACTGTAGCTTCAGCCCACCTGGCTGCTGCAGGGTTGTGACATATTTGATCTAGAGCAGGCACCATGCACCTGCTGTGTGCTGCTACTGATGGCATGCTGTGACGGCATTCTAACTGGGGCAGTTTGCATGATCTTGTTGTTTTTTTTTTTTCCTGTATCTTTTCTTCCAATATCTCACCTCCTTATGAATTGATTTACATAAAATTATGGTAGAACTTTCCAGCTCAGTATGTAAATATCTCATTAGATTTAGGCTGGCAGCTAATCTCCTGTGTTTGCCCGTCAAGGTTGAGTCTTGTCTTAGTGAGCACTGTGCTGGGGCCCAGGCCAGGAAGCAGTTTCTGAGAAGACTACACATAAGTCAGGGATTCAGGGGAAGAGGGAAGACCTCATGTTAGACAGGTGACCAGATAAAGAGAGGCCTGTGTGTGTAGGGAGTGAAAGGGGTGTGTGTGCACATTGAAATCAGAGCAGAGGAGTCTGGGTTGGCTAGTCAAGTCAACCGGTCTTGGCGTGGCCTTGTCATGGTGAGAACATTGTGTGCAGGGCTGACTGTGAGCACTCCTCTCTCTGTAGCATTGACCACACTGAGAGCTGTTTGTCTTTTAAAATAAAAGTACAAAACACTTTATATTCAATGAATACCATTGGTCTTTTTCTTCTAAAATTCCAGGTAGCCTGTGTAATGAACTATGAAGTTCCTTAGTTGTTTCCACTACATGACACAAAACAATCTGTTTACATACATACATGCATGCACGCATACATACATACATACATACATACATACATACATACATACATACATTTCTTTCTCTTCTTTTAGAGGGCCCCGTGTAACCACAGCTAGCCTCAGACTTTCTTCTGCAGCTGAGACTGGCCCAGATCTGAGCTTGCTGCCTCCACCTCCCAGGTGCTAGAATTGCAAGCGGGCACCATCACACATCCAAATATGTCCCACGTTTGCGATTAAAAGTTTGAGATGTAAATTACACATTGCACTGAAAAAGGAGAAAACCCGATTCAGGGGGCGTGTAGTCTTAAAACAGCCGGCCAGGCCCGGATGTCCCAGGCTTCCATCACTCTAACCTATGACTTCCTAGCTTGAGAGCCAGATGATATGCCTGCCCCGAAACCTTTAGTGGAGCTCTGAAAAGCATTTCACAAAGCATTATTTTTACTGATTCCCTGCTTTTACACAGTATGACAGTGGTTTTAATGCCAGTTTAATGCAAACTTCAGAAATAGGAAAGAACCACTGCTCTAGGCTTTCCCATGGTCTTGAACTCTCTAACTAAAAGCAGAAAGTAGCCAGCAGGAAACTGAACAGCTCTTTGTCCCATCTCCTGTCCCTCTTTTTGAGCTAGGGTGGGGCGGACCTGCTGAGTAGTCCTCTCCTTCCTGTTCAGATGTATTCAACATCCATTCCCAAACTGATGCTTTGCCTCCTGCTCCTCCTTCATCGCCACCCTCACTCTTCCCTAGGTTGTCCTCTCCGCCCCCGACAGCTGCAGAATCTACTCACTTCATGCATCGACTTCCAGCCATCACTTCTCTCGTGACACTCCACCGTCTCAGACTCTAACTCTCTTCTTGCTTTTCTGTACAGCAGCCTGGAAAACGGTTCTAAAATGTAGAACGGACATCTCAGTTTATCGTTTAAGTCTAGAGTGGCTTTTTAAAGACATGCCTTTGCAATAAATTTTTAGTTTACTGAATATTTTGGGATCTTCTCGGTCAGGCTGGGTGATGGCAGCACATGTCTATAATCCCAGCACTTGGGAGGCAGATGCAGGTGGATCTCCTGAGTTCAAATCCAGCCTGGTCTACAGAGTGAGTTCCAGGACAGCCAGGCTACATAGTGAGACCCTGGATTTTTTATTTTGTTTGGTTTTGTTATGGGTGCTGTGTGTCCAGTTTTCTTGTCAGCTCCTCTTCTGCTTTCCCCCTCCCCCACCTCTCTGACCACATTGATGTCCTCACATCTTCCTCTTATTAGCTAGACTCCAGTTGATTGCACAGCCTTCCCGAATGTCTTCTCTCTGGACCCTGACATGCAGTGTACTCATGTGCGCTCCTCGTTATTTAGATTTTGGCTTCAATGTCTTTTTTTTTTTTTATTTGGGAAAACACCCTTGATCCTTGTCCCCTACATTCCTATGTGGCTTGGGATACCTTCAGTTCTGCAACAGCCAGGAGCACCCCCAACTCTACAGGTTGGAGAGTACCCCTTCCAGGCAGTCCAGTTAGACTGGACCTCTTCCGGGCGGATGGGCTGGTCTTTGTTTCCTGGAGGCTCAGCTTTTCTGAGAGCCCTCATTGCAGCTTGGCTTGCCTGAGAGCGACCCACAGCCCACTTTCTGTTTGTACAGTTTTGGGGAAGGAGGGTCCTAGCAAATCTGGCCAGCTTCAGGGACTTTCTGAGGCGGATTGAGTTGTCACTTCCTTTCTTAAGAGCCTTCCCTACAGAATTGTTTCCTTCTGGAAGAAAACTGCGACACAAGAGTTACAGAGGGTAAAGGGCGTGGACCAAAAGAACGAATCTCTACTAGAGGGGCTGATCTGACTGAATATATGGAGATGGAAACTGTGTTTGTGTTTATACCACAGAAGAGGTCACAAGGAACTGAGTTAAGATGGTAACTGTGGAAAACTCCATTGTAGCCTTTCTTAACTATTAAGGACCATCTATGTGTAGGTTATTTTAGTATGAAAACATATTAGTATTATTAGTTTGATTACTTTATTTCTATACTTAATTCCAAAACTTTTATGGCTTAAGGACACCAACCAGGTAATATTGTTCCAGTTAAAGCTTTATGTGATGGGGCTGAGCAGTTTTTGCCACTGTGGTTCACCAAGGTTGTGCATCAACCAGAGAGATTAGGCTGGACGCAGAGATTACTTTTGTATTTGTGACACTGCTGGGTGGCACTGAGCACCATTTACAGTGTCTAGAAGAGACCTGTCATCATTCACAAGAGGCCATGGGCACTGACCTTCAGCTTATACATCAACAGATTCTTCTGTCTGCTTAGAAACTGCTACTCCATGTTTGCCAGGACATGCCGGCTCACTTTAATTTACTGACTGTGTTTGACCGCCATCTGACTGTGTTGTCCTGATCCAGTTGTTTAACTGCTTTCCGTTTCCCCACAAGTACTCTTTACGTTCTGAGGTCATGTACTCTATCAGTGCATTGTAGTATGGGCAATTAGTGTTACACTGCTTTGTTGAGGTGTTGTTCAAGAATCAATCAAGTTTACCTGGGCATCGTCATTGTGCACATTTTTAATCCCAGCATTCAAGAGGCAGAGGCAGGTGAATCTCTGAGTTCAAGGTCAGCCTCATGCAGATAGTAAGACCCTGTGTCAAAAAAATGAAAAAAAAAATGAATCAAGTCTAATCTCCTTATTGTGGAGGACAATGATGTCATAGATGGTTTTCTTTCTTCCAGATCTTTGATGACGCATACAAATCTCAGCTCAGTTGTGTGGTCGTGGATGACATTGAAAGACTGCTTGGTGAGTTGTAACTTTGGCTGAATGCTCTGACACATGACAACTGAAATCTTGAAATTACAGGAGAAAAGTATTTGCGTGGGAACTTGTATACGATGAGACAATAGAAATACCTTGTTCTCCAGGGGCTATCGTAGCATCTCTTATGATGAGAGACCTCATTTTCTACAGTAAATGAGCAATGTAGGGCAGTAAATGTGGGGATTCTGGGGGGCTGGAGAGATGGCTCAGTGGTTAAGAGCACTGACTGCTCTTCCAGAGGACCCGGGTTCCACTCCTAGCACCCAGGTGGCAGCTCACAACTGTCTCTAACTCCAGTTCAAGGGGTTCCCTCACACAGACATGCAGGCAAAACACCAGTGCACATAAAATAATAAAAATAAAGTTTAAAATGTTGCAATTCTGAAAATTAAAGGTGCTCTACAGTAATTTTTCAAAGGACTAAGCACCTCTTAGGTTGAAGTGCGATGGATACAATGATCCTTGCATTCAACTCAGAAGTCACCTGGTATATGTCAGCCAAGTTTTGTCAGTTTTACATTTCGTTCATTGGAAATTAAGTCAGTCTGGTGTGTGTCATTACAACAGTAGATCAGAACAGGACAAACATCTGGTGACCTAATGAACCCTGGGGAGAGCCCCCAGCCCTGACTGCTAGTAATGATGTCAAGTTAACTGCTCTTCCCGTCCCTGTGGTGTTCAGCCTTATGCCGTGTCCTCTGCTGTTTGTCTTTTACGTTTTGGTAGTATTTATTGTAAAAACAAAGCAGGTATATCTGAGACCCCCTTAAGTATTTACCTAGTGGCCAGGATTTGGGGTGTGCCATGTTTGGGACATCTTAGTTAAGGACTTTCAGCCATGTTCACAGCTCTGTGCAAACCCCTTTATCTGAACACACTTAAGGCGTGTGGTATAAATAGTTACTTTTGTTCAAGTACTACTGCTGTACTAGAATTGCCACTGCTCTAGAGGGATCTCAGAGGAAAACAATACTACCTAACCTGTATGATAAAAAGTATTGTAAACTAGGGGATGCCTATATCCTGGGTGTTCAGAGAACACTGGGTTGCACAGGACGAAGCCTCCAGGGCTTCAAGCACAGGACTAGAGTCGCATGCAGAGGAAGCTGGGGACGTGACATTGGTGCTGAAGTTCCCCAGATAGAAAGTTCCCTAATCACCTGCTCTGCGTTTTCTGAAGGCCAGTCTGGATGTCTCTGCATGCCTGCAGTCATGCTGCCATTTCTTTCTGTGTTGTTTTCAGTTTCACCCTTTTCTGCTCCTGGGCTCTGTACCGCTGAGCTGCGTCCCAGCCTGTTTATGCCTATTGTTTCTGTCAGACTTTGTCGTCAGTGTGATACGTGTAAGCTACTGTGATGGTTTCCAGTCGTTTCTTAGAAGTGTTGGTAAATACACCTGGATACTCTCTCCTTTGGGAAAAAAATAGTCCCTGAAGACCAGGAAATATGTTTATGTGAATCAAAGGATATTTAGAAGCTTTTTTAAAATGTGCAGATAAGTTCTTATGTGCTGTTTGAAGAATGTTGATTATTAAGGGTGTCTTTTTCACGGCATAGCTGCCTGCCTCTTACCACAGCTGATGTTTGGTCTTGATGCAGACAGATCTGCGTGTTTGGACATGTGCCCCAAGATCTCAATCCTGAGCCACAGCCGTGTTTCTCTTTCAGATTACGTCCCCATTGGCCCCCGGTTCTCCAACCTGGTGCTGCAGGCTCTTCTTGTGTTACTGAAGAAAGCGCCTCCTCAGGTAAATCAGTAATAATAAGGAACATTCTTACAGACTCTCCCGTGAAGTTTATACAGTGGTCCACTCGAATATGTAGGTTATCACATACATAAAATTCTGTTGTTGAAGGGTTCCAGAAGGGTCATCTGATCTAGCCTTCTGTCTAAAGGTAAATTGTTTTCCTAACAGATTTTTTTCCTTTTCTGCAAACACCAAGATCTGCAGTTACAGTTAGTATTAGATCTTGTTTTTTGAATTCCCCAGCATATTCCACATCCTTAACCCCGTCACCATCAGAGGGAGATTATGATACAAATATAGAAGGAATTAAATATGTGTTCCCATCTGTTTCATTTAGCATTTCACGGTTTTCCTGAGGATTTGTATTTGAGAGTTACACACGAGTTCACTAAGCCGGCAGGTTTGCTATTGAGGTTTCTGCTGGTGAGATGACGTGAAGAGGTTTCTCATGTACCCCTCGCTGCTCTTAAGGAGCAGAGCTGGGATCACCATTTGTTTGGTCACATCTTCACGGATATTGCTGCTGGAGTCATTGACTTTGAACCCTTGTTAAGGCAGAAGCATCCTGTGAGCATTGGTTAAATGTGTTCCTTATGTCAAGGGTCCCAGGGTAAGCTTGCCTGTGTCACAAGACATTCTTAGGTTGAGTCTTTGTGGTAGATCATTGAAGAAATCCCAATCAAAGGGAGACACAAGAGGGTCAGCAACTATTTGAAAACAACTTAATGTTTTCATGTATGAGAGTCTCATGAGCTATGAGGAGAAAGAGACGATAAGCTCAGTTTGCCACTCTAATATGTAACCTAAGAGTGAAACTGTACCTACATATTTCACACGCACAGGCTGATCTTGATTTTCTCGGTTTTTAGTGTTTCCTAAACATTTTATGAAATCATGAACGATGCATAACGTCCTTGAAATTTTGCAATAGATGCAACATGCAAGGATTTTCTTTTTCCTGTGCTAGGTCAAACCCAGGGCTTCATGTATGTTAGGCAGGTTCCCTACCACTATCAATAGTTTTTGCTTTGATTTTGAAATGGGGTTCTCACTGTGCTGCCTAGACTCCTCAAATTCCTGGATTTGAGTCAGTCTCCTGCCACATCCTATGAAGTCTTTCCTATGTTAAGGCTGATATTAAGAGAAGTGAGTATATTTTTGGCTTCTCATGATCCCTTCTGTTTTTAAATTAAGTAAATAAATGTGTCTAAAACAAAATAAACAATTTCTACATACTCATACACAATTTATTTTTATGAAGCTAGCATATTTAAAATTTTTAGAATGGGAGATATTTTTCAGGCATTTAAATATATTATAATATTCAGCTTTTTGTTTGAAAAGAATTTATGCAAAAGTTCACTTAGGAGAAGAATGAATAGCTTTCCAATGTTATTTTCAAATTTCCCCTTTACCTGGTCATGTGCTCTTCACATGAGTCTAAATAAAGGTGCATTTCCCCCCTGAAAGCTCTTTATATCCAAAATAGATATACATAGAAAATACTAACAAATGACATGTTTTAAAGTGTCTTTTCATTGTATTTATAATTGGGGTTCCATGCCATAGGCCCTGTGCAGGTCAAAGGACAGCCTTGAGGGGCCGGGTCTCTCCATTCACCTTTATGTGGGTTCCAAGGATTGAACCTGGGTTTTTAGGTTTCCTCGAAAGCACCCCCAAGACATTGTGCTGCATTTTGATTAGAGACTAAATAATAACTGGTTCTATTTCTTAAAATATTTTTTTTTAAAAAAAGATTTATTATGTTTACAGTGTTCTGTCTGCAGGCCAGAAGAGGGCACCAGATCTCGTTACAGATGGTTGTGAGCCACCATGTGGCTGCTGGGAATTGAACTCAGGACCTCTGGAAGAGCAGCTAGTGCTCTTAACCTCTGAGCCATCTCTCCAGCTCCTCTTAAAATAATTTTAAGAGCCGGGCGGTGGTGGCGCACGCCTTTAATCCCAGCACTCGGGAGGCAGAGGCAGGTGGATCTCTGTGAGTTCGAGACCAGCCTGGTCTACAGAGCTAGTTCCAGGACAGGCTCCAAAGCCACAGAGAAACCCTGTCTCGAAAAACCAAAAAAAAAAAATAATAATAATTTTAAGACTCTTAAGGGAAGGAAAAGTTTCTTATGCTTCTAAGCCCACACACATCCCTCATAGTTTATCCTGCAAACACATTGAATACATATTTATCACTCTGTGTGCATCGTCTCATGCTGATGGTCTTAGGTAAAAACAAGATATGTGTAGTGTAAAAACATTTTAAAGGTTCAGGGGCCAGCAAAAGGGCTCAGCAGATAGAGGCGCTTGCCATGCAAGCCTGAAGAACCTGAGTTCAATTCCCCAAACCCACGAAAAAGTAAAAGGAGAAAACTGACTCAACAGAGGTGTCCTCTGACCTCCCATCTGTACCATGGCACATGCTCTCCCCATCATTCACACACACTAATTGTTTTTAAGTTTTTTATATGAAGTTCAAATGACCAGTTAATACTGAGTAGAGTGTTCATTTTCTTGTTCATCAGGGACTGTAAATCAAGACCAACATAGTGAAGTACTTTATATTTTGAATTATAGGTGTCTATGATCCAAAAGTTGGATAGAAATAAGTGTTGGTGAAGAGTTAGAAAAATTAGAAGCCATATAAACTGTTAATAAAAATGTTAAAATCGTGTTGCCTTTGGGAAAGTTTAGCAGTGCCTCTAAAAGCTCAGCTGAGGGCAGGAGGTGCCTGGCCTTCTAGACTCCACCCACAGCAAGGGAAACGCATGCTTGCGCCAAAGCTTGTTCACCAACGTTCATAACAGGGTTATTTATAGAAACCAAAGGGAAAACAATGTGAATCTATGTGGAATAAAATATAGTATAGCCATGAAGTGGAATCTTATTCAGCAATGAAAATGCACTCAGAACATGCTTCGACATAAACGGACCTTGAAAATGTGCCAAGTGGGAAAAGACAATCACAAAAGACCACATACTATGATTCCATCTGTTTTTAATCTTTAGATCTATCCATTTTATTTTATATGGTATGAGTGTTTTGGCTACATGTATATCTGTGCACTCTATATGTGACTAGTGCCCTCAGAGAACAGAAGAGGGCATCAGATATCCTGGAACTGGAGTTACAGATGGTTGTGAGCCATCATGTGGGTGCTGAGACTCAAACCCAGGTCCTCAGCAAGGATAGCAGTGCTCTAAACTGAGCCACCTCTCCAGCCCCACTAGGATTCCATTTCTCTGAAGTGTCTACAATTGGCAGTTCTGTAGAGACAGAGGTCCATTTTCAGCGGTTGCCAGGTCAGGGAGGGCTGGCTTGTGAGAATAAGAGGCAGACAGCTGCTAATGAGTATGGGATTTCTTTTTGGAAAGATGAAAATATTCTGAGATGAAGCGTGGTGAGAGCTGCCCGTATCTGTGAACACACTGAAAACTGTTGAGCTACACACTTTAAGCTAATGGACTGTGTGCTTTGCAAATTATATCTCAATAAAAGTGTCACATTTTTTAAAATGCAGTTTCTCAAGCCATGTAAATGATGAAAGAAGAATTATATAGAAGGTTAAAAGTAAAGGGTGAGTCACCAGGGTACGTGGAGAAATCCCAGCTTGGGAGCAGTCTTATACCCAGCAATTGGATCATTAAAAAGGGCTCTGGAATGAATTTCTCTAAGAAGTGAAGATGTATGTAAGAAGTAAGAAACCTGGTTACCTTAGTTACAGGGAATGGCAGGGATTCTCTTTTAAGGGAACACTGGCCTGTCATTAGTCAGAACTTGGTGACTCTGACCCTGCCTGCCAGGTGACCTACTGTGTAAGTGAATTTGTGGCAGAAGAAATTAGTATTGGAAATATTTCTAGTTGGCAGAAGTTAAACAGAATAAAAAATATGCCCTGGCTACACCACTTCACTTTTTAATTGTATTGTACATTGTGTCAAGAAAATGAAAATGATTAAGCTGGTCCAGCGTGGAGAATGTTGGTGACTCTATAGTGAGAACATTTGCTTGAGCAAACCATTGCTGCATGGATTTTTCTATTTAATATTAAAGCCAGAGGCACCGAGTCAGGTAGAGAGTGTGGGTCACAGAAAACTGTTCTTTCTGGCGAGAAAACAAAAGCTGTGGGCGTCTTTCTTTAGAAAGCCCTGCGCGTCCTGCAGGACAGCAGTCTCCCCAGCACAGGAGCCTTCAGTTGGCATGTGTTGTAAGGCCAGCTTTCTCTCAGAAATATTGTGTGTGCGTGTGTGCACATGCTCCAATGACAGAATCCCTCCGGGCCGGTGTTGTTGTATTTCCAGAGACTCCCTTTCCACTTCCCTTCCCCCACCCTCCCCTCTTGTAAATTGGCTTATTAAAACTGGGTCTCAAGCCCTCCTTTTTTCCTTTGTGATAGCCTTGTTCTTGGGTTTTCGGTGTAGAGCTAAAAATTCAAGGCAGATTTCAGTTACTAGGATAATTTTCTTTGAATTTTAAATTTTTCTAAGCAAATGCATAGATTTTTAATGAACCTGGTATTCAGTGGATTTGCTTTAAATTTATCTGGAGAGTTACTTTCATGATTGATTTATTAGCCCTTTGAAAGTATAAAAAGTGGTATCGGTAGCTCATGAAGACTGAGAAACATCATCACATTTTGTTTAGCATCTTTTTAAAACCAATTAAAAGCTTTTCTAAAATGGATTGAACAGGAGAAAATAAAACATGTTCCCTAGGTCTTTATTTCAATCAAGTTTCCCTGTGTTCTGCGGGAGAAGAGATCGAGGGGGGTTAGAAAGACTGAAAAGGGCTGTCCCAGCAGGGAGCCGAGCCGGAGAAAAGGCCTCTCTGAGAACTCCGCAGCCACAGCTCAGAAAGCTCCCAGCCTGCTTCATCTACATGCAGAGTCACACAAGGCATGGGGGCGCTCACCGGCACACAGGGGCTTCACATGTGCTTCCCCGCTGATTCCTGTGAAAAGCTAACAATTGGCTCGGAGGGTGAAAGACCACTGCAGTCACCCTCCCTGAGCTGGACGTACAATTTGTCCAGTGTTAGGAAATGTCCGGCTTAGCAGTGAGAGGCTTGAAGACACCCCTCCTTGCAATGAGATCCTAATGCCGGCGCTTTTACTCCATAACACTGGGACTCTTTTCAAGGCTTGCAGATTTATGGAAGTTGTGGCAGGGGGCAGGGGTGCTTTTCCAAATCTGGAGGATGAAAGCCGAGGTCTCCATGTCATGGAAGAGCCCCAATAAGGCGGGAAGGACAGGTGAACCGCTTGTACCAGCGACACCAGTGGCTTTAATGTTTCCTCTGGGGTCTCTAATGTCATGCTTAAAACAATGGCTTTATCATTTGGAAGACAAGTGCCTAAAAAGAGGCTCTTCAGGCCGTAAAACAGCACAATTTCCCCGTTTCCTCAACAAGTCTAGGGGTGTTCAAGCCATTAACTGGCTTCTTAATTCTGGGTGTTCCTAACATTGTTTGGGATCACACTGGAAGCCCCACTAGAATGGAATAGAATGGAATGGGATGGGATGGGATGGGATGGGATGGGATGGGATGGGATGGGATGGGATGGGATGGGATGGGATGGGATGGGATGGGATGGGATGGGATAGGATAGGATAGGATAGGATAGGATAGGATAGGATAGGATAGGATCGCATAGAATAGAATAGCCTTGCAGTCAGTGAAAAACCAATCCCCCTTCTCAGTGCCTCCCAACCTTTTATCATGGCATATAGAAATGGCACCTGGTCACATATGTGAGTAAGGTCAGGGACCCATGGCACAGGTACCCTTGGCCTTCTCCTCAGCTATGGGAATCAACATGTTTCTTCACGTGTAACTTGTTTGTGCCATAGCAATAGTTTGCTCTTTGGAACTATAAACTTTGAAAAGACTATCTCCAAATATTCCTAGTGATATTACTGCAGGAAAGCTCAGACCTGCTAGTTAAGAGCTTAAACTGGAGTTGACTGCAAGACTCGACTGCTCTAGTGCCTAGGAATAGGTTTTGTTCTTTAGAGGAAAGGAAACGGGATGTGCTGGGCATGCTTGTAATCCTGACTCTCTAGGGAGCAGGAGCAAGTGGACTGAGTTCAAGGCCAGCCTGGGCTACATTGTGATACCCTGTCCCAGAGAGAAAGAAAGAGAGACAGAGAGAGAGGGAGAGGGAGACAGGTGTGGTGGGGCTCACACATATAATCCTAGCCTTTAGGAGGTCGAAGCAAGAGGATCAGAAGTTCAAGGTCATCCTTAGCTAGACTGGTAAGGCCAACCTGGGCTATATGAGTTTCTGTCTCAAAAAAGATTTGTGAGGGAAGGTATTTGGGGAAAAACTATAGCTAGGCAGGCAGTAATCTAGTTACTATTCTTTGGGAGAGTATCCAATGAAATATTCTTTAAAAAAGAAAAAGAGAAACTACAGATCTCTGGACAGGTCTGTGTTTTCCATGGGTTTTGTTTTAATGGCACGTGTCTATAAACAGCACTGTTTTTATGTAATTCTTATCGGACATTTCAGCACAGTCTCAGAGTAGCTGCGTTGTTAGGAAGGTCTTGGTAATATTGGGCACCTCCTCAGGCATTGGGTGGCTTTAGTGAATAAACAGATAATGGAAGACTGCAAGCCCCACAGGCCTAAGCATGAGAATCTCTCCATCTATCTGTTTAGAATTAACTCTGGCTAATGACGGCAGCGTGACTCAGTGAGACGTGGAACCGCTTCTGCAGGGGTGCCATCATCTTGACTGCAGCGTGACTCAGTGAGACGTGGAACCGCTTCAGCAGGGCTACAGTCATTTTGCCAGATGCATTGTAACCACTTGACAGGGTGACTTCTGCAGTGGGCTTCTTTTTCTTTACCATTACTAATTTAAAAAATAATGATTGGCCTAATTTTTCCATTTAGTAAGTCAAGGATATTATATAGCTACTATGCTTCATAAGACTATTTTATATGCACTTTTCTTAGAATAGGCTTTCTTGGAAAGTTACATGTAAATTGAATAAAATATGTAAGTATAGAATAGTTTCAGATGAATCAAAAAATAGTAAAAGACATTTGATGAACCTTTTTATAAAACATTGTTACAAATATCTGAGTAAAATCAGCAGATATCTCAAAGGGTTTGAATATTTTAAACTGGTTTTGGAAGAACACATCTACAGTAGGCATTATTACCAAAATGAGTTCTGGGGTATGTGCGTGCACATGTGAGTGCGTGTTCACTTGCACATGTGTGTGGTGTATATACCATTTTCCAGTAGCACAGAATATCTAAATTTTAATCAGCAGAGACATGTTAATGAGAATTTTACCTCACAGCTAGAACTTGGCCTTGATCTCTTTCATCCTCAGTCAGTTACCCCACTATGACACCAGCTCTGGAGGTGATGGGCCATTCACCTCCTAGGGGTCCCGTCTCTGCAGAATGCACTCTTTGCTTTGGACTTAGGTCATAAATCCTAAGTTCAAGTCTTGGTTCAGATACCTTCTGGCATTATTGCCTTAGACTGGGATCTTAGTTTCTATGTGTATTTCTTTATCTATAAAAGTGAAAAAACTTCTTCTTTTCCTATCCAGTTGAAGGTCAACTAAGATATCATATAGTGAAGGTCTTTATAGATGTGTCGCACACCTTTAATCCCAGCACTCAGGAGGCAGAGGCAGGTGACTGTCCGAGTTCGAGGCCAGCCTGGTCTACAGAGCAAGTTCCAGGACATCCAGGGCTACACAGAGAAACCCTGGGCGGGGCTGTAGTATGAACTGTAACCACATAAGGTGTTAAAGCAAAGACATGCCATGAGGCATCCCTGAGACCTTTTCAGCAGTGAGATAGACAGCTGAGGAACGGACCTGCTGTGCAGAGGGATGCCCAGAGTTCCGCCCCTGACCCCTCCCGTGCAATACTTGGAAGGGAGATGGGTGTCTCACCTCTGTCCACGTTCAGTGAGATTTGCAGGTTAAGTCCTAAGACAAATGCATTTATGAGGGTATTAGAGATTATTATTCTAAAAGAATGAAATAAAGGCAAGAATTTCAGAGCTCAATAAGGCAGGGTATAGAAGTGGGAGAGGGGCTTCCAGCCACCGAGGTCCCTGAAGACCTAATGCTGGGTGCACTTGTGCCCAACCCACCCGTTGCCTTTCCCTGAAGCCCCTGGAGACTGTGGCCCGTGTTCTTCCCAGCTCCTGGTACAACTGAATGGCAGCTCATCTTCCTTCATATGCTCCTGTGCCTAAATTCAGGACACCAATCTCTGAGCATCCCTGGGACTTTATGCCATGCAGTCTGTGCTTAACAGCCTTTGGGTAAAAGCCAATCTTATGAAAGGGCTCTGACAATCAGGAGTCCTGGTGTTTACTGGAAAATAAGTAGCACTGGAACTTGATGACTTTAAGTCAGTTTGTCTGTAACCCCCACACTGTGACAGCCCTCCTGTCATGCAGAGTCCTTTGCACTGGGTGCCAAATACCTGGTGTGTACACACGCATGTACGCACGCGCGCGCACACACACACACACACTTGTGTTTGTTTTGTTCTAGATAGGAGCTCTACATAGCTTAGGCTGGCCAGGAATCTGCAGTCCTCTTGTCTCAGCCTCCCAGATGCTTGGGGCCTGTAGGTGTGTACAGCTCTCTCAGTTGTGTAGATACCGTTTTAGTGGTGGTTATTTTGCAAATCATGGTCTTAACTACACATAGAACTGTTATTAGCAATATAAATAAGAGAACGGGAAAATTCCAAAGACAAATCTGAATCCAGCCATTTAGCTTCTGAGTCTCAGTTTTTTTCATTTGTAAAATGAGAATGACCTTCAAAGGTGTCTGAGTTGTGGGAAATAAGAACCATACTTATGGTCTCTCTGTGTGCATTGTACAGATACACATGCACATATATGTGTGCACACATGTCTAAGCACACATGGAAGCCAGAAGACAACTCCAGGTTGTTTTCTCAGTTGCTGAAACAGGTTCTCTCTCTAGCCTGGAGCTGGCCAAGTAGGCCAGGCTGGCCAGCCAGTGAACTCCAAGAACCAGCCTGCGCCCTCCTTCTCAGTGTTGCAGTGGGAAAGTGGGCTGCACACACAGCTCCCCATGGCCTCTAGGGGTCAAACGCAAAACCTTGTGCTTGCATAGAAAGCACTTTTACCAACTGAGCTATTGTCGGGGTCAAGAACCAGTTCTTCATGAACTGCAAAGCACAGCTCAAGTATTGCCTTATTGTTCATTTCCAAAGAAAACAGACTCCCCAAACAAACAAATAAAGGCAACAGAGAAATTCACCCTGTCAAATCAGCGAGGCTTCAGGGTCTTTGCGTAGGAACCAACCCAGAAAGGTCACAGGAAAGAGCACAGCCATGTGCTGTAGCCCTAGTTGCCAAGTGTCCTGCCTTAGGCAGCTCAGAGCAAGGTGCAGAGGAGCCAACTCAAGAAAAAACAGTGGTATGGGAAGAGACAAGAGAGAGCCACTCATAATGACAGCAGCGAAGCAGATGACCCTCTGTACAGGGGCCCCCAAATGTGGGGACAGAGGTAGGGGTATTGACATACGTTTGAGGCTAGCCTGGGCTATATAGTGAGTTCTAATCAAGCCTGGGTTACAATGTGAGGCCCTATCTCAAAATCAACATACATACACATGCAGGAAAATGGGAGGTGAGAAAGGGGTCTTGTATGCATGTAGTACACTCTTGGGAGGTGGGAGCCGGAGTCTGCAAGTTTAAGAACAGCCTGGCCTACGAACATAGCATGACCTGTCTCAGAAAAACCGCAAGGGGTGGAGTAGATAATTCCCAAACTGTTGTAATTGCCTTTCCGTCAACAGGCCTCCAAACTTGCTATATACAGTCCAGTGCTCTTACAAACAACTAAAATTGGGCTCAGCATCCCCTAAATTCTCATACAAACATTATTCTGAAAGATGGTGTTCTCTGTAAAACACAAAAAAGCAGTGTCTCGGGGCTGGAGAGATGGCTCAGCGGTTAAGAGCATTGCCTGCTCTTCCAAAGGTCCTGAGTTCAATTCCCGGCAACCACATGGTGGCTCACAACCATCTGTAATGAGGTCTGGCCTGCAGATATACACACAGACAGAATATTGTATGCATAATAAATAAATAAAATATTTTTTTTAAAAAAAGCAGTGTTTTATGGTAACAGAAGTTCTACTGTTTCCCTCTCAAGTATGGCTGCTCTATCTAGATGGAAACATTGTAGCTGATTTTTTTTCTGCTTTGCTGTTTCTTATATTTTATAAAATGTCTGCCATAAACCTATATTACTTCAATAATAAGAAAAGAATTTTAATGTTTATATAGTTATTTTCATTTTTAGCCTAGCAACAAAATATTGTTTTATTTTGTTTGCTTTGTTGAGATAGGGTCTCATGTAGCCCACCATGGCCTCAAACAGCATCCTCATCCTCAGAGAAGGAGGCCGCTTTGTTGGAGTTTGTGCAGTGTGTGTTTCTAACCTTGCTTTTTCTTGTAAGATGAATGCTGTACTGTCTGTAAAGTACTCTATGGTAGTGAGAGGGCCCTTTGGCCCTCACAATTGTCCCTGGCTCTGCTCAGTGCTGTGCTTCCCGTCTGAATGGATAATGGTTGAAAACCCATGTAGCTAAAGGTGACCAAGATAAATGGCAGTTGTTATGGTTCAGCTGATGGAAGGGTTGTTTTTCTGATCTATAACATGGCTTTAGACATCTGAGGTTGAAAATGCTTACTGCCAGCTGGGCGGTGGTGGCACACCTTTAATATCAGCACTCAGGAGGCAGAGGCAGGCAGATAGATCTCTTTGAGGCCAACTTGGTCTACAGAGCAAGTTCCAGGACAATCAGAGCTACACAGAGAAACCCTGTCTTGAAAAAACAAAACGACAACAACAAAAAGACATCAAATGAGTTTTCAGTGTCCTTGTATCCCATGCATGGGACATGTGTTCTTATTCTAGGGTCTCTATGGCAACCCCAAGTATGAGGAAGAAGTAAAGAGGGGCTCTCTTCTTCACACAGGGTGCTAGTATGGACAGCAGTGGCAAGTGTGGCCAGGTTTGCACAGACCCCCTGGCTATTTCCAGTCCTCACTCTCAGGAGTTTGTTGCTGTTGTCCCTGTTGCCGTTTTTTTCTGGTTCATGCATAAGCTGGTGTCCCTATGATACCCACCAGTGACAAGGATATGCCTGTACCCAAATAAGCAGGGTGTAGTAGAATTTCATACAAAGGTTCTTGGAAATTTGAAGATATGTTTGGGGTAAGTAAACCATCTTAGGTTTCACTTGGGGCAAGAACAGGAATTCATAAGAAAGCAGGGGCTTCATTTTTTATTGAATCATTGAGTTTTTTGTCTTCATGTGTTTCTACATCGCATGTATGACTGGTGTCCTCAGAGTCTAGAAGAGGGCATGGGATCCCCTGGAACTGGAGTTACAGATAGCTGTGAGTGCTGATAATTGAACCTGATCGTCTATAAGACCAGCCAGTGCTTCTAACCAGTGAGCCATCATCTCTCCAGCCCCCAAAGTGTATTTTTATTTATGAAATGGTATATGTTCAGGCTTGGAAAATTTTGCCATAGATAGATAGATAGATAGATAGATAGATAGATAGATAGATAGATAGATAGATAGAGGTGGGGGGAGAGAGAATCGCAAAATATGCTAAATACTGTGCTAATGAATAAGAATGGTCACCATCCATGTGTCGGTGTGCTCAGCAAAGCATGTTGGCATATGCAGACTGTGTAGAGAAACCCACGTGCCCTTGTGTTAAAGGTTTTGTGCCCCCTAGTTCCTTGGTGACGTTGCTGACAGCTGTTACTTGCAGGACTCCAGGGAGTGAGGTCATCTGCTCCTCTCTGAAGGGCCCTCGCTAGTTTGGTGCTTCTGTCTGGAAGAATTAAGCAGAGCAGGCACCAGGGCCCAGGAGTGTCTTACAGTTAGAGTCACAGGCTGTGGTGTTAGCAGAGCAGGCACCAGGGCTCAGGAGTGGGTTACAGTTAGAATCACAGGCTGTGATGTTAGCAGAACAAGAACACAGTGACTGGGGATGGGGAAGCTTTGTCCATGGACAAATATTTAGAGTTTATTTTTTTATTATTGCTGTGTGTTACCATAATGTTAAAAAACCTCTTCAACCTGAGAGTCCCCCACTTGCTTGTAAAAGAAACTAAATTTTTCATGGGCCACTCAAAGTCTTAGGGGCTTGGGACACTGTCTTAGTGGACAGGTTGTAAGGTTGTGTTCAGTCCTAGACATTAGAGAATTTTGCTTCTTTCTTAGTTCTTATCTGTGTTCTGGGTAATTGAAATTGTTTAGCAAATTGCCTCTTCACAGGTGAGACGCTACTGGACACACTGGATCATGGTCTATGGTAAATGAGGACAGGGTGTGGGGGAAGGGAGGTTCTGAAATACAAACATGATACAGACACACATTGGTACAAAACTTCTAACAGATTGTGCAAAAAGAGAGGTTCCCTGGGGTGAAACCACAGAGGTGGAAATAAAGTTAGAACAGTGATGCCTTCAGAACAGGGGTTAATTTACAAATATCAAGCTGAAAACTGAGCTAGGTGCATCAGGGGCTGGACCAGCTAAGCAGCCTGGGGAAGAAGTCTACACAAGCCATTCCTTTGGCATTAAGAATGGTGTGGCATGGTCAGTACAACTTTATTTTCTTAAGTTATTTAACCTTTTTTTCTAAGAGTTCAGAGGTCATTTTTAGCAGATGTCTATCCCAAACTTGTAATTAGTAGGACAGCTATTGTAGACAGGGGTTTAAAATTGCACAGGGAGCCAAGTGTGGTGGTGCTCACGCTGTTAATCCCAAAGCTGGGGAGGCAGAGGCTGGAGGAGCTTGAGTTTAAGGCCAGCCTGGTCTACAAAATAAGTTCCGGAACTACACAGAGAAACCCTATCTCAAAAAACAAAACAAGACAACAGAAAACAATGAATAAATAAATAAGTAAATAAATAAATAAATAAATAGGATTTCACACTCCTGGCTGCTGTGTCTGAGGCCCCGCGTTCAATTCCCAATGTCTGAAACAAATAAGCAGCCAACGATGAGCCCCGGAAGGTTAATGGAGCCAGTGGGCACGAACTCCAGATTCAGCCCCTTTGTGGAGCTGAGTCCAGGTGTGTCACCTCCCCCCAGGTTCCTCAGCTACCCAATGAGGAAGAGAATAAGAGGACAGGGAGAAGGGAGCCTCCTTAGATGCTGCTCCAAGTGACCCTGGGTCTTTCTCATGAATTGGTTGAGATTCTTTAATATCACAAAGTTGTCTGCTTTTGCCCATTTCAAATCATCTGGAATCCAGGCTCCGGTTTCTACCCCATCAGCCGTGAGTGCCTTCCCTTGTCCTCTGCTCTGCTTACAGCACCAGGTTGGCTACAAAGGGCTAAGCAAAGAATTCGCTCCAGGGTAAAGTCTAATGGAGAATTTAAGTGTAGTTGTCTGCCTAGTTACAGCATGATTTATTTGGAACATCCTTCCTTTGGTATTCAACTTCAGCATTTAACTGAAGGAGGAAAAGTGTAAAAAGAAGGAGAGGAAGCCATTGTAGCGCCAGACATCTGAGCCATGATCCAAAATGCAGGCTAGACGTGCAAAGGCTCAAGAGGCCATCACTGCGGCTGCCCAACTCTTGTTGTATTTGTTTGTTTGTTTGTTTACAGTGCTGGGCCTTAAAGCCAGGTTTTCCACTCGTGAGCAAGCTGTGTGTCACTGTTGCTGGCTGGTTTTCACTGGGTTATGGCAAACCAAGAGTTGAAGGAGACAATAATACTCCTTATCTCACTAACTTGGATTCCTAGCCTCCCATAAATCTCATTTCCTTTGCTAGAGAAGTCGATAGTAGGCAGTCAGTAGCTAAGGGATTGGTCAGCTAAATAGAAAGTTGTGACAGCCTTGGGCAATGACTTAAATTGTAAACAAAGTCCATGCACCACCTAGGCTAGAGTATTTTCACTAAATGTGGTAGTCATAGCATTCAACACTCAGTGCTCAGGGCCGCTGACACTCTGAAATGAAGGCTTCCTGATAAACATTGGTGTAACGTACATTTTTCTAGGGGAGAAGAGAGATCTACTACCCTTGAAAGCCGAACTGGATCGTCATCCTTTCCTTCAACACGTGTTTATTAGCTGTCTGCTGCACAAGGCCCTGTGCTGTCCCTTGGTAGCCTTTCCTACAAAAGACTCTGAGATATACAAGAATAAGCAAATACAGGGCATGAGGTCAAGTGGATAGTGTATAAAAGGTGATTTGATCGTGCACCAACAGAGCAGAGCAAAGGAGAGGACGCAGGGTGGGTGGGGCTTGAGAAAGCTGTGGAAAAGCTGGCATTCGAGCGAACCCTTGGCAGAGGGAAAGCCATGCTGATGGGGAAAGGAAGTGTCTTGGGAAAGAGACTGTGGGTGCCCGTGCATATGCCAGGCAGCTGGGCCCAGTGCTTCAGAGACTGGGCAGGAGAGATGAAGTGGTCAGATGTCTAATCACTGCAATGAGGGAGCAATGAATGGGGTCAGGCACAACTGTTCTTAAGGCCTCGGTAGCAGATGACACAAGCTGTATATACCCTTCCCAGGATATGCCATCTTTGTGTGGAGGAGTCTGGTGCTGAGATAATCTACCCCACATCTGTCGCCCAACTGCAAATGATGGTGCTTGTCCCCTTTTTACTGTACAAACTGCCCAGCCTTCAGAAGAACTCCATTGCTTTCCTCCTTACCCCCAGGCTGGCATCAAAAGCACCCCAATATGTGTAGGCTATGGACTAAAGGGTGCAGTACCCTTTGGGGGAGATTTACTCAGAACTGACATGGTACCCATGTGGCTGCTTTGTCCCATGCTACGAGAGGAGAGCATCCTGCAGGCATGTGCCAGGATCCTTTCTCTCCATCGGTGCTTTCTCCTTAGGACCCTTCTTTGGTTTCTCCTGATGCTTTTTATGTTAACTCTATCTCCTTCCTTTCTTTAGCATTCCAAGTCTTCCTTTCATTGGCTGCCCACATCTCTCCAGAGAGACTTGGTGCTGTGGCTCAGGGCCTCCCAGTACCCACAGAGGGTTTAGTAGCATTTGAGATCTATCCTGCTCTCTCGGGGGCCTTGTTCGTGCCCACTCTATGCTGCCACTCCAGGTTGCCCCACTCTGAGACACTCCACGCTTCTCCAAGTCTCCACAGCCATTGCCATGTAATGTTTTCTGGTACGTGACTTGGTAGTGGCCCCTGTGTGCTGGCCACCTAAATTGCAATCGCTTTGAAGATGCAAACTAAATTTCATCATTCGCCTACCTAAAATGACGAAGTTCTTGCTAATGTTCCAATTAGTGAATGTTAATTTCATCTTTTTCTTACTGGGTTTACAAATTCCTAATGTTCTGACATTTTTTTTTCACTCTTTTCACAAAAACATCAGATTGTAATCATTAGAAAATAGAGGTTAAGGCCCATCCCACATGGCAGATCTGAACCTCGCTTTTAAAAATTCACTTCTTAATCCATCCCAGGGTTTCCGATTGTTCCGGGTTAATTCTTCTTACCGAGGGTGTTACATTTGCCGCGGTGAATGGCAAGAGCAGCCTTTCGTTCCCGCATAACTGACTTCACTTTTGTTGCTGGGTTGGAGCCAGCCCTTCCATTTCACTGCAGTTATTATATTGGTGGCATTTTTTTATTTAGGAAAAGAAAAAAAAAGCTTTATTCCACATGAACTTTTGTTACAAATCAGTTGATTGGGGCCAATCAATGGCAGACCTCTGAAAGGCTGTGGATTATCTGGTTAGCCCTTTGTGTGGCAAAAGGCTTAGATGCTGCTTGGCTCTTGGCTCATTCTTCATCCTGTAAAGAAGTGGATTTTTGAAGGATCAACACCTGACTGAGCCCTGCCTTTTTCATGGTAATGTTTTCACCTGAGTTGCTTCTTATAGTGCTAAGACTTGGTTAACTAATACTTATTTAACCTTGGAACAATGTCCATCCTAATCCGATTGGCAGATCGTCATTTTATTTGGGCCTTTTCTGTGTCGCCTCGGGGACCAGCAAATCTCAGGAGAGGATGCTGGGAGCGACTCCCTGCCCCCCAAATAGGTTACTACTGCTTTGTTTCCTCCTTCCATGGGACGTGTTTGGGCACTGTGGTCTTTCAACCCGTAACCACACATTAGCAAGATAGATTTCCTCTTTGGATCGATTCCGCCTCTTCTAAAGCCACACTCCCATGGCATGCTGCTGGCAGCTCCTGTCCTTCAAAGGAGACCCGGTGTGGTTCCTTGCATTAGTCCATCTGCAGCTGTTTCTCCATGAGAACACTTCCAGATGAACATTACCACTAATTAATACACAAAACGATCCAGCACAATTTAATTATTTGGTAATGTTTTTCAGTGTTTTCTTAAAGATGATGCTTTACATGTCAAGGCCTGAGCTTGCCTGGGTCATGACCTCTCCACGGTGTTTGCAGTCTTGTTAAACAAGAAGACAGGCAAAACATAAATTAGCGTCTCCATTATAAGTTACCCCACACTTCCCAATCTTTCAACACCGTGAAGACATCTAAGTGGCTGTAGGAAAAGTTGCTCGAGGAAGATAGTGGTGGTTGGGAAGTCCACCTTTCCATAGTGAGCCAGAAGCATCTACAGAGCCGCTCTTGAAAGAGCCCAGTGTTTCTGTCCATGAGAGGAGAGCGATGAGGGAGCCGAGCAGAGGGTGTTAGGCACCTAAGGGGCAGAAGACAGCTGACATTCCTTAGTTATGGCCAAGACAGGAGCATCACCAAGCTCAGGAGTAGAGGGCCAGCTTGGGCACATAACCAAACCCTAAAAACAGTATCCATTCTAATGAGACTGAATGAGATTGTTCCAGCTTTTGTATCTGTTAGCTTTGGGGAATGTGTTCCAAAGTTAGCATTAGAATTTATTGCTAAAAGTATTTCTTTTTTAGTATAGAAGCCTTTTTTGTTATAGTAGAAACATATAACTGTGTTCATGAGTGTGATTTACCTCAGGACCCAGCTTTTGATATGTTTTTGCTGTTGGACCTCTGCTCCCTCTGACTTCATGTCTTTCCTGCTCATCCTCTGAATCAGCTCACCCATTGCTTAAGACTTGGCCTGCAGACTCCTCCCCACAGAGAGCCCAGCCTCTTCTGCCAGGTTCCCTCTGGGTGTAGAATATGCCTCTTTTCCATTTGGCATAGTCTGTGGGCTTTCCTGTTGTTTTTATCTTTCTACCTCTCTATGCAAGGTCATTCCACAGTCATTCAGGAACTTGGCAAATGTCTGTTGATAAGCATTTGATTTTTTTTTGGTTGATATGTTTTTTTTTTCTAGTTAATTTATTGACCAGTAATAATGATTAGCCTTTAATCTGTATATATCACAAATAAATTTCTACCATGGAATCTTTGCACAGTCATATATTAAACCAAGGAACTAATTATGTCATGAGGGTTTCTTTTTTTTTTTTTTTTTTTAAATTTATTTATTTATTATGTATACAACATTCTGTCTCCACATACGCCCACAAGCCAGAGGAGGGCGCCAGATCTCATTACAGATGGTTGTGAGCCACCGTGTGGTTGCTGGGAATTGAACTCAGGACCTTTGGAAGAGCAGCCAGTGCTCTTAACCACTGAGCCATCTCTCCAGCCCTGTCATGAGGGTTTCTGAGTGCATGCATGCGTGTATGTGTGTGTGTGGTGTATTTCTGTGTGCACACATACATATTCTAGAACTTGAACATAGTCTCTGTGCATGTAGGCAAGTACTCTACCAGTGAGCCACAGCCTGCCTTCCACTTTATTTCTTATGGGACTTCGTGGTGGGGCATTGTTATTCTTGGCACAGAGTGGACAAAAGCTGTCGACAATTAGTGATATAATGTGTGCAAAGCCCACGTTGAAGGTTTTAGAGGTTTGGGGGTGCAGAGGGGATTGTTTACTTTGGAGACAAGATCTCACTATGCAGCCCTGGCTAGCCTGGGACTTACCATGTAGACCAAGCTGGCAGAGACCGGCAGATCTCTGAGTTAGGGGCCAGCTAGTCCACATATTGGGTTCCAGGCCAGCCACAGCTACATAGTGAGACCCTATATAACGCTACTTCCCATCACGCCCACACCATGCTACCTTGAGAATGAGACTGTAGCATACACTCAGTGTCTCTGGCCTTGGTTTGGTGTTCCCCGGTTTACTGGTCCCCTCTGCTGGCATCAGTGGGAAGGGCCCACTTCATTGTTGCTGCTTCTGAGTTGTGGCATCTATGCCTTGTTTCGTTTTATTCGGAAAATTCTGGGGGTTTGTGGGTTTTGCCTACTCGTTTATATGCACAAATAAGTGGATTCTGCTCATTTCATTCAAGCTTCCTCCAGTCTTCTCATTGGTCTTTTTATCTGCATAGTAACACATCTTTCTCTCGGTAACCAGGGCCGCAAACTTCTCATCATCGGGACCACCAGCCGCAAAGATGTCCTTCAGGAAATGGAGATGCTTCATGCCTTCAGCACCACCATCCACGTGCCCAACATCGCCACGGGAGAGCAGCTGCTGGAAGCTTTGGAGGTAAAGATGAGTCACTGTTAGAAACTGTCTATCAGAAAGGAGTTGAGGCCTGAGATAATGCAGAAGGGTCCTCAGTCACAGCAACCAGCATTTAGTGGAACATCAAGCTAGAGTGTGGGACTCTTCACTGCTTTTCAGAAGCTAGAAGAGGACACAAAGGAGAGTGGATAAACTTCTCATTCCTGAGTGTGGGCAGCACACAGACTGCAGGGGTCAGTCACTCTCTTCCCAGCATCGGATCCTTCTGGATCACACAACAGGGGCATGAATGGGTGTGATGTGGGGGTCATCACTGTTTCTTCACAGTGGCTGGTAGCACATTTTGTTGCATTTAATAAATCAGAACAATGATTAAAGCCTTTGAAACTACAAAAAAAAAAAAAAAAAAAAGCTACCCAAACTCCACAACTTTATAATGTGAAAATGTTTCCCTAATTGTTGAAGCGTTTAATTTAAAAACTGAATATTAGTGTACACATGACTAGATGAAATCTGTTGGAAAATATGATGTAAGTTGTTTGGTGTGGGAGAGTCAAGGAGACTTCTTAAAGGTCCCACCACTTAAGAGTGGCCGTGTGCCCCCACAGACTATTGAGAGTGGCCGTGTGCTCCCCACGGACTATTGAGAGTGGCCATGTGCTCCCACAGACCACCTAAGAGAGACCGTGTGCTCCCCACAGGCTATTGAGAGTGGCTGTGTGCTCCCACAGAGCAGAAGTCAGCAAAAGTATTTCTTGGTCACCTGTTTGAGCAGCCTTTTGTAGCTGGGATGAGTAATCATAGATTAGAGCTGTTTTCCCCCAGAAAATATGTCTCTAAGTTTACTAAAGGTCTCTAGAAAAATAGGATAAGATATGTCTCTTTCAGACAAGGTAATCTTAGCATCAGGGAGGCTAAGGCAGGAGAATTAACTGTGAGTTTGAGGAGAGTCTGGGCTACCGAATAAGACCTTGCCCTTGTGTGATCACATGTGGCTAGGAGGGTCAGTTCATCCTGGTCAGCTAGCTCCTCCCACTGTTCATGTAAGGGCGAATGTTGGGGTGTGTGCTGTAGACAGGACTTCATTATTGTTTATTGCTTTTGTAGCTTTTGGGCAACTTCAAAGATAAGGAACGCACCACGATTGCTCAGCAAGTCAAAGGGAAAAAGGTCTGGATAGGAATCAAGAAGTTACTAATGTTGATTGAGATGTCCCTGCAGGTAAGCTGATTTCTTCTCTGTGGAATCGCAGGAGTGGAGGTGGCACACCAGGAGGGGGGCCTGCGTTCCTCTCCCAAGGCTCAGGGACACTTGTGCCATCCTTAATCTTCAGAAACAGATGAGAAGAGCGTAGTGTACGCTCTTTTAATTTTAATTTTAATGTAGAGTTATTAGGCCTGACAGTCAGAAAGGACTTCAAAGAGCCATGTGCACAGGTTGTTAGCGAGTTAGTCCCGGTCACACACTCTCTACTATAGTACTCTACGCAGGGTCAGTAGTGACTGCACAGACCTAAGAGATGTGTAAGGACGACACAGGGACTTGTGCAGATTAGACATGGCCTCTGTGCATGTCCCCTGCCCTCTCCTAGAAATTTTTTTCTTTTCTTTTTGTTGGTTTTTTTGAGGCAGCCTTTCTCTGTGTAGCCCTGGGTGTCCTGGAGCTCTCTATGTAGATGTGGCTGGCCTCAAATTCAGAGATCCGCCTGCCTCTGCCTCCCTAGCGCTGGGATTAAAGGTATGCACCACCACCGCCCAGCTTCCTAGCAGTTCTGTGTAGACTGCTGGAGGTTTAAAGCATCCCGACTCCTATAGACCACACATCCTCATAGGCAGAGGAGACCACGTGGGTACTTCCTTGTATCTACTGCAGCTCCCTCCTTCTTCTGGAACTCCTTGCTTCCATGTGCTTCTACACATGCACACACATGTGCACCATACATGTGTGCAGATTAAGAAGGTCTGTGTGTTCACACACCTGGGCTGCCACCCACTGTGCACGGCCCCAAGGCCAGCTCAGGACATATCAGAGTACTCAGGAAATCTCCCTTGAACAAATGAGTGGATGAATGAATGAGTTTGGAGACTGGAGTTATTCTAAGCACGTGCGTTGCTGGGCAGCCCTGCCCTTGCCAGCGTGAGCAGTGGGATTTCTCGCTTCACGTTTATAGCTGAAGGAAGCTCTTGGACCAATAAATGTAAACTACGGAGAGAATCGTTTTCATTCTCTCTGATAAACTTAACAAAATTAAATTTTTGTGGTTTTCAGAAACCAAAAGTTTCCCCAGCTTCCAGCAACTGTTTTTAAGTCGATTTATATATTTTCCATTATGAGCAGTAGATTAGAGCTGTAGACTGAGCGCTGTGCTCAGGCTTATTCCTGGTAAAGGCATACATACAGGTGTACTGGCTCTGTCCCTGAGAAGATAAATCTGTCAGAAAGTCAGCTCTACCCTTTTTTTCTCCGTTTCAGTACAATCTTTTAAAATAATTGCATAGAAGAAACTATGTGAGTTTTTCTCCCCACCCCGCCTTCCTCCTCTTCCTTTGATGCCCGCAGCTCAGTGATCATCCTAATACCTGTTGTGTGGGGAGGGTGAAAGTGGGAGTGGGGTGTTCGGCCTAATCGCCAGCGACTGACACTTCATAGGCCTGGAGTTTGAACCCCTTCACGTCAAGTGGATTCCGTGCAGCTGAGTGACTTCTCTTTAGATCTGCCCCAGGAGCCGACCGGGGTGGAGAGACATGTAGTCGAGCAGAGCGGAAGTCGTGCTCACGCTGCTCGCCGTACCGATTTTGTTAAAACTTGCTCGGTGTTGAGGATCTGCTCTGACTGGATGTCACCTGAGGGAATAAAGTCATTTATCTAGATTACTTTTTCCTCCCTTTCTCTTGACTTTTAATTCCATAGCTACAGGCAAGTCAGTAAGTCGTTCCTCACACATATTAAATATAGTTAATGGGCGAAGACCTGCATGTACTGACTGCAGCGAGCTCCAGCCGGTTCCATTTTTTAGAAAGAACTTTGACAATTGATTCATGTGTAATTCTAGTCTCCAAGAGGAAAAATGGTTCTTTTGTTAGCTGGTCGCACTTTTTCCTAGTTCTTTGTAGCCTGACCCCTTAACTTTGATACATTTGAAACTTGTGTTCACTATTTTGCTGGAGACAGAGGAGAACCTTTTTTACAAAGTGATTGGAGGGGAATTTGATTACACAGCTGCCCGCAGCTGTGCACAGGGGAGCAGAGCGTTTGCAAGCTGCTCTCAGAGGGCGGGGAGTTTCTCTTGGGAACGGACTTCTGCGTACATGCTTTAAAGGTGAGGTGTTTCTCACACGAAAAGTTCATTCTAGGGAATTAGAGATGTTTATAATGATAGTCTTCCAGATCACCTCCGGTCTAGTCTCTGTCAGGCCAGTAAGAATACCACACACTTTGCCACAGTGGAGAAAACTGGAGACAAAATGACAGCTACGAGAGCTCCTGTCTCAGAGCCCACCATCTTGGCTTGGGTTTGTGACTCACTGGCAGCCAGAGACCAGGGGTCCCAAGAGCCCAACAGCACTTTCCGCTCCCTTAGGTGTGGCAGCATCTCCACCAATCCCAAAGGAGCATTGCTGCTGGAAAAGCCAGGTCACCAAGTATGTGGAAGTCAGAACTGTATTTTGGTCCCTCAATCAACCTCAATTAGGTTTCTTCAAGTTCTGCCTTCCTCCTTCAGTCAGATGTATGAAGTAGATGTCATTTGAACTCCTGGGAGTCAGAGCACCGGAACCCCCGAGAGCACATCGGCTGGTCTGTGGTGATGCCTTCCTGGTGTGTTTCTCCTCCTCATGCCAATATAGCCGAGGGAGCACTTGGCTGAGGTGCCCTTGAAGGACCAGTGGCTTCTCCATATTGGGAAGTCCCACTGGCTTCTAAATGACATGATTTGCTCTATTATGCTTCAGTACATTCGCCAGGAGTGCCCCTGGAAGCGTGCGGTCAAACCTGGCCCTGGTGTGAAAGAAGCGCTCTTTTTTTTTAATTTTTTTTTTTTTTATTTTGGTGAAAAGCGCCACCGACATGTCCTCTCTATTTCTTCTGATGATTTAGATGGATCCTGAGTACCGCGTGAGGAAATTCTTGGCCCTCTTGAGAGAAGAAGGCGCGTAAGTATATGCCATCCTTGGGAGCACCCACTGCAGGTCCCCAGTCTGCAAGGTCCCAGGGCTTCCCCTGAGCACCAGTGCAGCGCCATGCACAAGTCTGATGGTTTCTTTCCTACATAACCTTCTTTCCGTGTATCAGCGTCTCCCTGTATTGTAGGTCTGAAGGACCAAGCAAGGAAGTGGGCTGTTCTGTCGGTCTGCTCTCCTTGTCCTGCTTCTCAAAGCGCAGGGGAAACTTGATGGGACATATTTATTGGAACCGCATCTAAAATGCATGGAGCTGTGGCCATTGTCTTTCAGAAGTGCCCATCAAGTAGCAAATGCATGGGAAATGGAGAGAAGGCCCAGAGCTCTTAGTGATTTCTTGGTGAATGTGTTTTTGCGGAGCTCATGGTTTCGTGTCTGCTTTGGGATTTCTTTTGCAGTAGCCCCCTGGACTTTGATTGAAAACGGACTGTTTACAGCAGTGACCAAGGGAAGTGACCAAGGTGAAGATGGCCTGGGTTCGTCACTCAGCGTACTCACGACAGCGAATGGAGTGAACCGCTCGTCACCCTCAGCGCTCTTGTTCTGCATGATTAGTGCGGCCACCTCCCTCGTGCTCCTGACATCCTCGTGTTTCCTGGAAGGTGTGAACTTCTTTAGGCTACTCCGCTTGCCCTCCCATGCTAGCTAAGATGATCCCTGCCTATGTGGGAGGCATGTTGCACCTGTGCACACTGCTCCCGCCACGCCCACCCCCAGAAAATGCTCGGCCTACCAGCAGGTAGGCTTCTCCACATGACCAAGCGCAAAGGTAGACGTCCCGAGGGGCTCACTTGGTGTTCCTCCTTGCTAATGGCTGTGTGTCTGGTTAAAAGGTTCTTCCACAGAATGGTGTTATCTGTGCCTAAAGAAGCAGGCTTTGAATACCTAAGATGTTGTTCTCAATAATTTTCAGATATATTTCCAAGTCGCAATCAGGAGAGCTTCCCTAATCGGAAGTCTGATCATTCCTGCCATGGCTGTGATATGCCCTGAGTGTAATTAATTTGTTCTGTGGTAAGAGATATGCTAATCATTACCACTTGGTAGATGCTGTTAAAACCTTATGAAAGATACATATGGAAAGCTGTACATCCCTAAACAGAAAAAAATATTAAAATAATCTACAAGCCTCTCAGCTCCAATTAGTGTCCAACTCTAAGTGGGTCAGCTCCTTGGGATGATGTCAGAGGCTTATTAGGGCCATATTCTTCCTTTTCCTCAGCCGAATGGCTTACAATTTCCTCTCCCTGTATCTCAAGCGATCTGTAATGTCTAAAGCACATAACTAAGACACTATTATCCAGTGAAGCCAGCCACCTCCTCGTCCTCTCCCTCAGTCCTTGAATATCCATTCCAGTGCATTCCGTTCTTCCGAAACAGGAGGAACTCACCCAGCCCTTTGGAGGGAGATTTGTCTAATCAGTGGGTTAGAAGAAATTTAATTAGGTCGCCATTCATGGTGATGAGTCTTAGGGAGCATGCCCCTCTCCCCACTACTGCTGCTGCTTAAAACACAAAGACAGTGATCAGAAGCCAGTCAGGGGGCTTGATGCCACAGGGGCACCTGGGTGTATGTCTCTGACACTGTCTCCACGGTAGAAGGCAAATCATCTCCTAATCTTGCTATCTGTGTACTTCATTTTGGGTTTTCATCCCTGGCTTATTTTGTGGCTTTAGAAGAGTGAATTGTGAAACTGTGATGCCCGTGGCCAGTACTGTGGTCCCTGTCCATCACCATGGTCCCTGTTGTCTGTGGTCCTGACTCTCCTATCAACAAAGCCGTGTATGGATTAACTTATGTTTCTTGTTCAATGAAGTTAATGTCTTGTGTTTTTGTCCAAAATTATATTGAAAAAAGATAAATATTATATTGTGTAATGCAAATTGAAGGAATGCAATAAAGAGTAAATATACTTGAAATGTTGTGTAGACTAGTATTTTCTGCCAAGCAGCAGCAGTCACTGGCAGGACTGTGTGATGAGAAGCCCCTCCTTGTTTTGGCACAACTAGCGCAGGAGATGGATAAGTATTACAGGGGCTAGAGAGATGGCTCAGCAGTTAAGAGCACCTGGTTTGATCCCCAGAATCTACATGGCAGCTCACAACTGTCTATAACTCACATATTTGGTACACATATATATGCAAGCAAATCACATAAAATAAGTTTTAGGCCAGGCTGATGGCGCACGCCCTTAATCCCAGCAACTGGGAGGCAGAGGCAGGCGGATCTCTGTGAGTTCGAGGACAGCCTGGGATCTGTAAAGCAGTGGTTCTCAACTTGTGGGTTTTGACCTCTTTGGGGTCACACAACCTTTTCACAGGGGTCACCTAGACTTTCGGAAAACACAGAAACTTGTCATTCACAACAGTAGCAAAATTACAGTGATGGAGTAGCAACAAAAGTAATTTTACAGTTGGGGTCACCACGACATGAACTAAATTAAAGGGTCACAGCTTTAGGTAGGTTGAAAACCACTGCTATAAAGAGACTCTGTCTCAAAAAAATAGGTAAAAATAAAAAAAATTAAAAATAGAAAGAAAATATTAAAAAGAAAAAGCTCCTTAGTATATGCTAATATGCAAGAATCTTCATACTTGTGTTTGATAGTTATTTTTACCTTAAAAATCTGAGCTTCTGGGCCGGGCGGTGGTGGCTCACGCCTTTAATCCCAGCACTCGGGAGGCAGAGGCAGGCGGATCTCTGTGAGTTCGAGACCAGCCTGCTCTAAGAGCTAGATCCAGGACAGGCTCCAAAGCCACAGAGAAACCCTGTCTCGAAAAACCAAAAAAAAAAAAAAAAAAAAAAAAAAAAAATCTGAGCTAGGAACTCAGTCAGAAACTGAAGGGAAGCTGCTTCTTAGTAAAATGGCTCCTCCTCTGAAACGTGTGAACTGGAGGCTCCTGCACTCCAATGTGTGCAGTGTGAACCGGAGGCGTGTGCAGTGTGAACCAGAGGCTCCTGCACTCCAATGTGCACAGTGTGAACCGGAAACTCCTGCACTCCAATGCATGCAGTATGAACCAGAGGCTCCTGCACTCCAGTGCGCACAGTGTGAACCAGGGGCTCCTACCCTCCAATGCACACAGTGTGAACTGGGGGTCCTGCACTCCAATGTGCACAGTGTGAACCAGAGGCTCCTGCACTCCAACATGCACAGTGTGAACTGGAGGCTTCTGCACTCCAACACACAGCGCGAACTGGAGGTTTCTGCACTCCAATGTGCACAGTGTGAACTGGAGGCTTCTGCACTCCAACGCGCACAGTGCGAACTGGGGGTGCCTGCACTTCATGGCTCACTTTGGTATCCGTCATACTGTCTGCATTTCTCAGACATCAGATGCCGCAGCCCCGGACCTTTGCACAAGCAAGCCCCCAAAAGTGAAGGCTGTGCAGAGAAGAGGCTAGCTCCTCCTTACCTCCAGAGCATGGCCACTCCGATGAACCTCTCCTACGCAGTCTTTCTCTAAGTCATTCAAAGAGATTACTTACTAAATGTTTATGTCTTCGTTTAGGGTGGTAGCTTAAAGGTTACAGTGAGCAGCCTCTCAGTTTGAACAATATGTCACGGGATTATGAGAAGACTCAGGTCTGCTAATCAAACCCTCGTCAACAGACCTACAGAAGCAGAGTCAGTCATAAATGGCCACCTGACCAAACACAGGAGGCAAGGGCAGGATTTCGGTTTGCTCGTCTGGCAGCTGGGCCACCCTCTTCAAACAAGAGACTGGGCAAGGTTTGTTAAGGGTTCAAAACTGCGTGTAAATCTTTATAAGTTGTTGTAAAATGAAAGCCGCTGGCACCCGCTGAGGCTGAGTCCCGGTGACAGCCCAGGAGGGTGAGGATGGGGTTCACAAGGAGGATGAGGTGTGGTAGTGCACACCTATAATCCCAGCACTCCAGACGCAGAGGCTGGAGGATCAGCACAACTCGGAGGCCAGCCTGGTCTACCTCGTGCCAGGAGAGCTAGCACTGCAGAGTGAGACTGTCCACTCTGGGATTGCAATGGCATGTATTTGTGAGTCTCTGGCCCAGTCCCCATAATGGACAGCCACTGTTCCGGGATTAATCAGTGGTGAGGTAGCTGTTTGCCTCCCAGATTCTGTTAAGCCAGGCATAGAGGTGGAACACAGTACTTAGGCTGAGCTCACTTCCTGAGTGTAGACCATTCCTGCTCCATGCCAACATGCCCAGGAACACACGAGACAGCCAGCGGGTCCACCCAGAACAATCTCACCCCACTTGCCTTGCTTTTCCTTGCTTTTGCCTCAGCTCCTCTCCCTGTATTTCTGCCTCATTCTTGAACTCAACAGCCTGTCTTCAGAATAATGTTGCTTTGAATAAAACCTTCCCCTTCTCTCAATTTTTTCCAAAACATTGTTTAAATTTTATATCTCTATTTTTTTTAATACATGGTCTCACTGCATAGTGCTAGCTGGCCTGGAATAGAGGTCCACTCATCTCCGCCTGCCTTATACACCACCATGTGCAACATAAAGCTTCCTCTTCCCGTTGTTTCTAACTACTTTTCAAGCATAGCTTGAACACTGGGTTCTCCTTAATAGAATCCAGTGGCCATAGGATACAGATAGCCTTAGTAAGTATGAATAGAGACCATTTAAACATTTGGCAATCTTGTAAGTTTAAAAAAATTAAAAAAAAAAAACCCAGAATGCTAGGAGAGAAGACTGTTTACCTCATGGAAAAGTAAAATGAAATAAAAGAGGCCAGCCACTAAAGCCTGGAGCTCCACCTCTACTCTTGAGGGCTTTGCACAAGTGGTACAGGGGCAAAGGATGCATAACAAGGAGGAGGCTCTTGTGGTCATTTCCAGCAGAGGGGTATCAGGCAAAGGACTTTATATTGGCAACCCATCTCCACCATCAGAAGAAGATGGCGTCACTTTCTGACGATGTAACAGTTATTTCTATGAGTGGTAGAGCCGGAGAAAGAAAGAGAAAACTCTAGCCATCCTCTGAAGCATTGTGTCAGAAACACTGAAGAGGGTATTCTGTAGGTAGGTCTGAGAACTAAAGGACCATGTATCATCATTAAACCGCACGCCTTTAATCCCAGCACTCAGAAGACAGAGGCAGGCGGATCTCTGTGAGTTTGAGGCCAGCCTGGTCTACAGAGTGAGTTCTACAGCTAAGGCTACACAAAGAAACCCTGTCTTGAAAAACAAAAACAGAAGCAACAAAAAAGATAGCAGGATGAGGGCCTCAGGTGAGTCTTACTGAAACTCCAGACCAAGGAGAGAGTGCCCTTCCCAGAGTTCCCAGCAAGTCCTGTCCAAACCAACCTCCAGCTCCAATGTCAACTGGCCCAGCGCCCAGGCAGGACACACCATCTTGCAACCTACTTACCTCTTCTTCCACAGTTCAGCTGTTGTATAGAGCTGGCAGGAGAGCAGCCATTTCTGGTGCAGCTTCATTTTCAGTAGACCAACTCCTTGTCCCCAACCAACAGTGTGAGTGTGGTAAGAAAGGAGGAGGAGGAAGACAATGGCTGGCCCTATGATCCACTGACCTGGGCCAGATCGTTTAGAAATACCTAAGACATCAACATATATGTTGAAAATGTTCAAGGCTGTGAATGAATTACTGACCAGATTTGTGCTTCCCCAAACTGGAAATCCTTTGTGTTTTTGTATTATTGCTACTTAGTATCAAGTAATCTTTTAAGTCTCATGTGATGCCTGCTGTCCGTGACATCTCATCTTGTTTACAGAGGAGGAAATGACCATAATCTGGCCATTTAATTAGTAGAGGCCACCACCTTCAGATACCCTTGACCTAAGGATGAATCTGGAGACTCCACACAGCATACAATGTATCTGTTTGAAGTTTACCTTTTCTTTAATGACTTAATGGAAAAAAACTGCATGATGAAATAGATTTTCTCCAAATATATATATATTTATATAATATATAATCTTAGTTAACTCAAGGTATATACATTGTATAATAAATAATATTTATAAAAAGAGACTTTTTGAATATAAAATCAAAAAGATCAACAACTTCTACAACTTTTTTACAAAACTTTGGATACAGCAGGTTGGTAGGAAATTCCCAGTGGATGCTATTACCTGACTATGCGAGGATAATTACAATGCACTCATGTACTACTATTAATTAAATAATTACTTGTCCGCTACTTGAATACGCCCCAGAAACATGACTTTATCACTTTTAATATAGAATACATAGATATGAAAAGACTTGTAAATTTTGTATCCGGTCTGCTTTAGTGTCCTCGTATAAGCGAGCATTATCCGATTGACTTGATTTCAGACTTCTGGAAGGAGAGATGGGAGGGGCATTTGGGATGCTGGGAAGGGGTGGGAGGTGTACCTCGAGCAGTGCTCCTGGTCACAGGGCGGAGAGTATGGGCCTGCTTGGCAAGTCAACTACACAACAGGAAAGTGAGTGGCTGACCTGATGTCAGAGTTAGCAGACCCCAGGCAGAAGGGGGAAAGGACAAATCTTTGTTCCGCTGTCGCATCTCCTCTTTCTGATTCTCCTTAAGACAGAGTCGATGGAATGATCCATGCTGCCGCACCCATCTTATTAACCCCAGGCAGGACCACCAAGCATCAGAACTGAGCTGGGAGCTGCTTCATTCGCCCTGCTCACCTCTTTCGAACACCTAATCCAGATCCTTAGGAAATGAGATAGGCTATCTTACTCACAGACCGGGGAGGGCTGTGTTAAGGATCTCTAGTCTTTTGGGTTACTCAATCCAAAGGGAGGCGAGGCCTCGGGGAGACCTGCCCTCCTAACACAAGGGAAATGGGAATCTCCACCCGGCCCACCTGCCAGCTGCCAATTTCCAATTGCAAGATTGTTGCTCTCTCACTGGTGCCATTAGCCAGCTAAGGTGCCCAGCTGAGCTCTCTAGGGTCTGCCAGTGGGCATGGCTGCCAAGGGCAGAACGGCCCCCTCTTTCTGCAGGTAGTGCATGGAGCTAGCAGGAACTTGCCTCTGCGCCCAGCCTATTTACAAGATCCACCATGAAAAGCGTCTGCAGAAACGGTGGAGGCTGCAGAATGGCAGAAAAAGATGACCTGACTGTTTCTAATGCAGAGCAGGGCTAGAGACAAAAATGACCTAAGAGGAGCTCGACCATTCTTCAGATGGTTTCTCAGACCGCCCAAAATTCTGAGATCTTCAAAACTCAAGATCCTGCTCCAACAATGGCCCAGGGCCTCCCCGCCACTACACCCTGGCTATACTTATGGCTTTTCTCAGAACGGGAAAGTGTGTCCAGCTTGCATGGGAGTAGAGGGACAAAAGGGACTGCAGGGCTCTGTCCTGTTTCATCCTGGAATGTCATGAGTAGAGGCAGCTTGGAGGGCAGAACCTTGCCATGCTCTCGTCTTCCCCACCAGGCCAAGAGCTCGCATTAGCCCAGCCTGTTCTGTTGCAGTAGAATAATTTTTTTTTCATTTTTATTTTCTTTAACATGTGCAAAGGTAAGCCTCGGGTCTGTTCCCAGCAGACCCTGGAAAACCAAAAAAAAAAAAAAAAAAAAAAAAAAAGCCCCTCTGTAAAGCCACACACCATCCAGAGCAGGGTGAGAAACGTTAGATGAGAAAGGAGGGGCCTCCCGTCCGAGGCCGGCTGGGTCCAGGTCATTTATCACTGCAGCTTCTTGCCGGCCAGTGCCGAAGGCTGGCCCAGGTCTACATCCTGCTTCCCATGGGACTTCGATGAATGGATCCAGCCGCGCAATCTACCCCTTCCCAGTGCCCTTTGGGAAATAAACAGGAAGAATCAGAAACCTAATAACCGCTGTTGACATCACCCCCTGGGATGCAAAGATCACAAGCTCCTAACACTGCTCCCTCTTAACCTCCGAACCTGCTGTGGAGAGAGGACATGCCATCTAACCTTATAGCCGAGGAAGCCTGCTGTAAGTAGCTATGGCAGCACCATCCTATGTTGAGCTGGAGAAACCTGGTCGTCTACGGGACCAGTCAGTTCCCAGCAGGGCTAGCGCCACCAGACACACTCTGTGTCCCTGATCAGGCACCAGCAGCTTGCTGTGAATTGTCCAAAACAAAAAGCATCTACTTAACTAATTATGATGAATCCCTTCCCAGAATGCTCTACTGAGAATGTTTAATCCTTCACCCTGTCCCATGGGATTTGAGGTACCAAGGCATCTCCCAGGCACCCACCAGCCAACCCTCAGCTGTGGGTCTGGCAGAGATGAACCAGGCAGAGCAAGATGACCTGAATATGCCCAGGGCTCCACAAAAGACTAGTGGCAGACCCAGGACGCGGGGCCAGTTAGATGAGACTGGGCCCACAGCTCTTCCAACATCGGGATAAAAACCATAACCCCGATGTTTGCAAACCACCAGTGTTGAGTACCAGCCAGTGGCTAAGTGGAGACAGTGGACAAAGCTCAAGCAATGGAGAAAGCATCTTCCCCACTTAGGAAAGGCGGGGCTGCTGCCACTGTGCTGAGTTCTTCTCAGAGGGTATGGAGGGCATGTGACCTGCCCTGCTCTGCTCTGCGGCTTCTTCTCTGCCTGTTCTGCCAAGGAAAATGCCAGACACTCTCTCTGCCTGCTGTCTCCCTGCCCACTGGTCTCTTGGGTTCCATGAGTAGTAGCACCCACAGGGATGAGAGAGTGGGAAGGAAGATCTCAACCAGCTTTGGCAAACCAGGCTGCAAGAGCCTAGAGAAAGTTAACTCTTGATCAGCCCTGCTGGGACCTCAGGCCAGGCCCTTTAGGACTCTGTCGAGCTCCCAGCAGCCCTGTAGGACACAGATCTTATCAAGAGGAAACCAGGGCTAAGAAAGGCAAAGGATGTCACAGTGGGAGAGAGCTTGCAGCTTATCAGAAAGTGTGGGTTTGAGAGCCCCATCCTGCGACCGGCTTGAGGCTATGACCTACATGGTTATGTCCACACGATACTGGAAAAACACCAAGTGTCTGTTGTAGAAATGTGAATCAAAGGGGCTGCTGGCAAGGGCTCTGCTACCCAGCAACACCTGATTCTTCTTAGGGGGTCAATTTTTAGTACAAGGGTTGATGTGGAGTGATTTTCTGGACATCGAAGGCCAACCCACCACTTCCTTCTCTGCCTGGAGGATCTGGGCTGCCCACACAGGCAAGGACTGAGTGACAGGATCTGTATCTGGGTCCCACACTGCCCCCATGGATCCAATATGAGGCTTGGGACACCGATAATGTGGCCTTAGCAAGCTGACGTGGGGAAGGGTTTCTGGGGGACAAACACGAGGGTCTGTCTAGGCCACTGATTCAGTCTGTCCTTCAGTGAAATCGGCGGCTAGACAAATGGCCCTCCCACCTGGCCAGTAGCTGACTACACTCACAGCTCCTCAAAATGGCCAGAGCCAGTGTCATCTGATGGGGTGGCAGGGCCACTACCCGTGGTTTTCTGACATTCTTTCCACTTCCGCACACCAGAACTACCATTAGCCTGTGAGTCTCTGTACTCGCTGACTTTTCTCCCAGCCTTTCAAAACACAGAAGGAATACCAAGGTGCCACTGTTCCTTTGCAGCAACCCCGTGCCAGCGCTCTGGTGGCTTCTTTGACACTTCTGACAGAGCAGCAGAGGCGCATTCGTGCCCGCTAACTTGAGCCTCATAAAAATTCAGCAAGGTCCCCATTCTGCCATCAGGGTAGATGTGAGGAAGTCAGTAAGGAGTGCAATGTTCAGCAGCAGGCTAGTGAAGTGCTGAGACTCAGCGGTGGTCCTCCCGACCCTTGCCCTCGAGACAGAAAACTCACCCCTCTTGTAGGGTTCTAGACCCTGCCAGGATGGAAAGTAAACCCCACAGGAACTTTTCAGATGGGCTGAGAAGGGTGTCACCCTTCAATCAGAGGTAGTTCTTGTGATGTTGGGTACCTCCTAGCCCTACACAGTGCAGACATGAGCCACCAGCTCCTGTGTGTCGGCGGTTCCGAGGTGCTTAGGTAGAACACACTGCCTTGGCCAGCCCTGACAGAAAGCTGTTTTGCCATCAGTCAAGCACTGGCTTCGGGTGTTCTTCCCCTCACTCCTCACAGCAGCTCAGGAACGCTAAGATGCTGAAGCCAGAGTTGTTGGTTGACAAATGGGATAAGCTCACTGACAGTCGGATCTAACTGCAAGCCTGCACCGCACAGCAGAGCCTTCTCAGGGGAGGAGAGGACCGAGGGAGGGCCGCGCTGGCCTTAGAAACCTCCCATGCTAGAGACTCTAGGATCACTCTGCTTCTAGGCTGGCCTTCCCGGGGTCCTCCCACACTGGCCAGCTCTGGGAAGCTTGGGAGCTCTGGGAAGCTTGGGAGCATAATCCACCAGCCTTTTATCCTGCGATTACTCACTATAGTCACTCTGAACTGGGATCCTTCCTCCTTCCCATCTCCCTCCATAAACTTGGTGAGAGTGCTCCCTGCCCCACCCAAGCTTCAGATCTTGCTCCCACCCTCACCCACCCCACCCCCTAGGCTCTGGAGGATTTGCCTAGGTCAAAACTTGCCCTTTTAGTCCGTGGATGATGGTGGGAAATGACTCTGCCCCGGGGTATGAGAGACTTTTCAGCCCACGGTTTCAGGCTCTCTCTCTCTCTCTCTCTCTCTCTCTCTCTCTCTCTCTCTCTCTCTCTCTCAGGACAGGGTCTCACTATGTATTCCTGGCTGTCCTGGAACTTTCTATGTATACCATATGGCTTCAAAGTCGCAGAGACCCATTTCCCTCTGCCTCCTGAGTGCTGGTATTAAAGGCCAGTACCACCATACCCAGATCCTGTTTCTGGCATTTGAACTTCTCCTCATTGGACAGTAAGGACACTGAGGCCCTAAGAAATAAAAATTAGGGGCACAGCTAGGACCAGACCTCAGCATCTCTCTTCTGACTGCACAGACACTCAATAATGACAGCCAGCGGCTACGAACAAACCCGGTCTAGCTCATCATTGCTAATTTGTGTAAGATTTTTAATCAATTGCTTGTGGCTTATGTGCACACCATCGGTTATTATCTGAGCCTGGTGTAAATCTGTTAAGTCGCTGCCTAAGACCATTCCCATGTAAGCGTGGGAAGCCCTGGATTTCTTCTTCTGCCCCGGAGCCTTGTTTGTCTTGGGAGCTTAGGAACAGAAAGGCAGTCCTGGCAGAGGAGAGGGGAGAGCAGCCCTGCGCCCTACTCGGCGGCACCCCTTCCTAGGCATAGCCCTGCGCCCAGCCCTGCACCCTACCTGGCTCCCTACTTGCAGGTGTGTACATCGTAGATGCGAACGCACTCTTGGCAGCTGACGTAGCAGCACCAGTGGAAGACGCAATGGCATTTCTCTTTCCGCTTCTCGGTCCTCGTGTTGTGGCCGCGGCCACAGCACAGCAGATCGCAGCCGTCAATGCCATGAGAGGTGACATTGCAAGTCCTGTCCCTGGTGCCGAAGGAGCCCGTCTCTGGGTTGGGTTCACAAAAGTTGGGGGAGTTCTCATAATAGACGAGGTCCCTCTCGGTGGGGGGCTTGAAGAGCGCATACTTGGCCCGCAGAGTCTCCACCCAGCCTCGGGACTCCCGGTGCTTCTCCACCACCATCTCGGAGGCGCTGTCGTACTTGTCCTTGAGGAAATCGCCAATGGCACGGAAGTCGGGCTGGGCCCACCAGCAGGTCTTTACCTCACAGCTGCCGGACAACCCATGGCATTTGCACTTCAGGTGCATGTGGTCCAGGATGGTCTGGGGAGGAGAAGAGCAGCAGCTAGCCCAGAGTGACCCACCTGGGGTACCACATCCTCATTGGAAACCAGGGTCTCTAGTCCCACCCCAAGCCCTGGCCGGCTTTCCATTCGCATGGCATCCACACTAGTGGTGCAAACTAGCGACTGTCATGCCCCTTCAGTGCCGAGGCTGGGAGCCAAGTGATTGGCTTAAGGTTCCACAAACACAGGAAGGGGTAAGACTGGACTCAAAGTCAGTTCCCACAGACAACCACATCACAGATGTTCGCAGACTAAGCCTGTCAAACATCATAGCATAGTCTTCAGGTGCGTGCTCTTATAGGGCAGCTACACTCTCTGGCAGAGTAATTTTCTCCCTGAAGAACCAGGAGCAGGGACAAGCATGATGATTTGAGTTTGATACCAGAACCTACAAGGTGGGGAGAGCTGGCTACAAGTTGCCCTCAGACTTGTATACACACAGCATGGCACGGATACACAGAGACAATGAATTAGTAAATGTACTTAAACGAAAATTAATAACCCACTCGGGAGCAGCTAGGGAGAGGAAGGAGGGAGGTCAAGAGCGTCCTATGGGGTGTGGATCGGATCCTAGAGGGTCAGGATCCCTGGTGGGGACCCCAGAGCTATGGGCAGCTGACTCACCGTGCGGCCTGCCTCGTTGTTGTGCTTGTTCATTGCCGAGCGGGCATCGGGTCTGTTTTCCCGTGCATCCGCAAACTCCCGCGACACCAGCACCCCGAAGTCGGCGTCCTCACTGCAGCCGCCCCACTTCCAGCCTTCTCCAGGTGGCCCTTTATGATGCGAGTCGCAGCCGCAGATGGTGGAGGTACCCTCGGCGCAGGAGCGCGTGACCGCGAAGGCGACACCAGCCGAGGCAATGGCATGCACAAAGGCTGATTCGCGGGTGGCTGCAGGAGAATGTCGGGAGAAGACAGTCAGGCTGGAGCCTAGGTTACAAAGTCTTGCCTCTGAGGACTGGACAACCATCGAGGGAAGAGCCAGGTGTCCTCCTGCTCCTCGTTAGCGAGTTCAGACCCTAGCTAGTCTTCTAGCTTTACGGATGGGTAAACTGAGGCCAGGACAGCAATGCTACATGAAAGGAGCGTCTGTGGTGGGACGGGAATGATCACTGAGGAGCTAAGGTGGCCCTGCCCTGCTCTCAGTCCAACCTTGACCTTAAAAAGCACTCCTTTACAAAACAGTTCTGAGCGCTGTCACCGGAGGCTGGAATCTGCAACCTAAACCTGCTAATCTACGCTCAGTCCGAATCTCCGTTCCCCGAAGGCAGATTCCTCATCTGAGCTTTACATTACATTCTGTAAAATGGGTGCAGCTTCTCCTGCCATAAAGCTGTTTATTCCCTGTTCACATCCTTCTAAGCCACAAGGGTCGAGACACAGGGCAGTTTTTCTGCCTCTGGCGCCAGAGACACGGGAAGAGGAGAATCTCATGGGGTGTCCCTAGCCTTGTTAGAGTAAGAGCCGCCCCATGAATGCTGCGTATATACAGTTCTGTCTTTCGGGGGCTTTATTCCCTAAAATGTTCTAAACTCTTATTTATAGACAGAGCACTGGGAGGCCAGAGGTTCAGCAATCTCTTCTTATAGAACCCCAAAGCAGGTCGCGCCATATTACACAGGTGGTCGGACCCAAGTCTCCTTTCCTAGGTCGTGGCCCATCCTTAATACAAAGTTCTCAAAGCCACGGCAGCCTCTGCTGGCATGACGCCCTCACATGCCACCTGCACAGCAGGGGCGCGTCCCACTTTCCCCGTAGCCTGGCGGGGATCGCCAAGCGGGAGCTGGCGCAGCCCGGGGGCTGCGCGCAGTGGTGATCCGGGCCTCCGGGCCCGCGCGCCCCAGGGGAGGGTGCCCCTGGCTTCCGGCGACCCGGCCCCGCCACGCTCGGTTCCCAGCGCCGGGGCCGCGGGGGTGGCGGGGGCGGGGCGGGGATTAGCCTGGGAGCGGCGCTGCCAGCCCCGCTGTGCCGGTCCCCGTCCGGCGGGGCCCGCTGCGCCGCTCAATCCGCCTTTGTTCGCGCGGTGTCACACCGCATTACCCGCATAATACGGCCGCCGGGCCTCGGCCGCCGGGCCGGCCGCCACCGCGTAGCAACGGGCGGCTCCCGCGGCCGGGCCGCGCCCCCAGCCCCGGCGCCGGGCAGTGCGATCCCCGGGAGGCGGCGGCCAGAGGGCGTGTGAATGGCGCAGCGACCGCAGCGGGCGCGCTGCGGGGGGCGGCGCTCGCGCCCTCGGGGAGCCGCTGGGGACCGCGGCCTCGCGCCTTCCGGGAGTTCACCCCACACCTGCTGGGACGTGAGCAAAAGTGGACAGGACCCACGGGACCCCGGGGGCGCGGGTACACTTTCCTGAAACCTCACCCCACTGCCTTCATCAAATCCCAGTGTCTCAGTCCCATATTCCGTGCACACCGGGACACAAACTGCCCTCTTGCAGTGGGACCGAGGTTTGTAGCACAACCCCTTGAGGCGAATCTAAACAACCAACAGACCTATAGCGAGCCGGTATAAAAGCTGAAAGGTCTAGGTGGCCGATGTCCTGGGCGGGACGCGTGATCAGAAGGCCAGTGTTGCTTTTGGGGTGGCGTCGGGACGCCGGGCTGTTTGATTAAGCGCTACCTGGACTGAGGTGGGGCGCCGGAAGGCGGTGAGACCAACAGGCGGGCGAGACGAGGTTTGAAAAGCCTTTCGCCGCCGCCACTTGGCCCCAATTAGAGGCCAAACCTTTTATGTAAACAAGGAATAATTAGCTTTGATAATAGAAGCGTAAACAGAATCATCATCCATTGATTTGCTAATTGCCCTCCTGTCCCATGACAATAGCCAGCTATTTTTTTTTTTTTTGACTGTAGGTTGTACTAGAAACCCAGGTGGGGGCGGGGGGGGGGGGCGGGTAGGGAACTAAATTCACTCCAGTCGGTAGGGTAGTCAGTTCCTCTGTCCTAAACTCAGCTGATCACCCCTCCTCTTCCTGGCTGTGAAGGCAGCTTTTACTAATTCCTTCGAGGAGGAGGAGTACCCACCCCCCACGGGCTGGAAAACTCCGAGGACAGCCCAGCTAGGGTCCTTAAATTGCCGGACACAAGAGTTTCTGGAGCAAAATCCCCTTCTTAGGAGTTTCCCCACTCATCCTCCCTCTCTTACACCCCATGCTCAAAGTGAAATGCAGCTACTTTCATCCACTAGGGTCACAGTTGGTAACACTGCCAGGTCTCAAGATAGCTGAGGCCACCAGTTTATGGGCATGTCTTGCTTTCAGGACATGGGAACCAACGAGAACTCTCAGTGGAGTCTTGGAGGCCACCCAGTGCTACCAACATCAGGCAGCTTCAACAGACTCTGGGGACTTTTCCATGGCAGAACACCTAGGCCTGGCACCATCCCGCTCCCACCCCAAAGCTGTATTTGCATAGCACTTAACACAGCATAAGGGAAATATCACTCATGTCCACATCAAAGCCTTGGGGCCCCTGCTGTGTCAGCCAGGAAGGAAGGCTCTGGACTCCTTGGTGCCTGTCCTCCGATCTCCAACCCTGAGGCATCTCAGGGCTGCCCAGCCCCCTGCAGCACCAGAAAAGATGTGCTGATGAGGAGACAGCCGGCTCTGTCCAGAGATGGACCCCACCCACTTTCCACCAGCTTTATGACCCCCCTAGGGAGATCTTGGTTTCAGAGTTTCCCACGGTGGGAGGAAGGGGGCAGAGTCCTGGGACCCTTCCCAACAACCCCACTCTCCCAGCCACGTACCTTTGTCCAGGACAGGCCCAAAGATGGCCAAGCTGTCATCGATGGTGGTACAGTTCCATCGGCGGCCCCGGAACTGATGCTGGCACTCCTGGATACCCAGCTTTACACCTTCTGCTACACTGGGCATGATTTCGATGTAATTGCGGCAGAAGCGCAATTGCTTGGGGACCAGGCCTGGGATGGAGCCGCAGAGCAGAGGCTGGGAGCCCAGAGATGTGTACTGCTGGCCCAGGGCCAGGGACCTGCAGACAGACAACGGGTATGGCACTGTAGACATAAAACACGTGGCCTAGTATGGATGTCATGTCTTCACAGGGGAGGGAGTGGAGTGGGGGAGGGTGGGATGATCCATGGCTCTGAGAAGCCTATATAACCTCATGTGCTGCTTTTGACTTCCTTGGGGACGTGGTGTCTGCAAAGGGCACAGCCCTGGCTTAGGCAGTGTCCCTCTGACTTGCAGGATATGTGGAACAGCGGAGCCTCTGGGGGAGGAGGGACTTTGTGGGTCTGTACTATGTCATGAAAATAACCCTGGGCTGGAAATACAGAATTGGGGCCGAGATCAAGTTCTGCCCAGTGCCCGGGGCCCAGTTGCCCTGGTGGGAATTGCAAGAGTCCCGCTGAGGAATCTCCCAGGGACTCTAAGATTCACAGGCCATGTGGAGACTAACAGCCATTCATGGGAAGGAATCCAAACATAAAGGACAAAGGAAGCAGAGGCCATTGTGACTCCAGCTTCATCTTAGAAAAAAGAACAAAAAACGGAAGCATAAGTCTCAGCAGACACGCACACATACCCCAAAGCCCCCCAGCTCTTCCCCGGGATTAGACATACTTGACCAAGTGCTCTGTCTGCAAGCGCCTCCGCCACCATCTTTATAGTTCCCTAGAAGTTTCTAGAGTGCCACCTCCCCTCTCACCAGAGACAGAGGCTCCGTTTCATGATTACTTTTAACTCAAGAGCAAAAGGAAAAATCTCAGCAGGCATTTCCCCAAACCCTGTTTCTTCAGTCCAGCCACCCTGTTCTACCCTCGGATTTTATATGTTGGGAAGTCCAACTCTAGAAAAATCAAAGTACTGCCGGTGTCTCTGCATTTTCCTCCCCGCTTCCCAAGAAAGGGGCAGCAGAAATGATGTCATGGGTCTCGGGACTTCACGGTAAATTGTGGCCAGCGCCATATAAGGACCAGTGTCCTAGAAGAAGGTAACCTAGGCACTGGCCAAGGTCAAGTCCTGGGTGCAGGAGCCTTGGGAAGAGGGCCTGGGGTAGGCCTCTGGGATGGGCTAGAAGAAAGCACACAAAAGCTACCTTGGCTAGGCACGGGTGAACCAAACACTGGCCATTTATGGATTCTGGTTGTTCAGCACCTTGCACGAAATGGGCCTGATCAGTTTTTGATCATTTCTGTCCCCTGATGAAGAATCAGGGTTTCCAGACGGCTTGCCCAGGCCGATCAGCATATGCTACTAGCTGCCTCCCCAGCACCCGTTCCCCACGTTAGATGCTCAGAGTCTTGCTCAATCCAGAGACTCCAGGGCAACGTGGCACACAGCACCGCTGCTTCAGGCCCCTCTGGCCTCAGCTACCAGGGGAGGAGGTCCAGGTTTTCCCATTTGTTCACTGGGAAGAAAGAGTGGGGAGGCAGAACTCAGGGGTTTGAATTAGTGACCTTCAGGAGCCATGTCCAGCCATGCATTTCTAGCAAGTGATCCCCCACTGAGCTCTCCCCAACCCAAGTTCTGAATCCTTTTGAAAAGGAAAATTCGGGGACATGGTGGTGCATTCCTGCAATCCTAGCACTTAGAGAAGCAAGAGGATCAGGAATTGCAAACTAACCTGGGCCACAGGACACTGTCACATTGAGACAGAACAAGAGTGAGAAAGAGTGGGGTAGCCACTGAAGCATTAATGGCACCCCATCATGGCTAACTACCAGCTCCCTTCACTCAGTGCCCTTTCCTCGAGTTGCCTGATAGCAACCCAGCACACAGTAGGGACTTTACTAGCTACACAGATCACAGCCCACACGTGGAACCACTGTTAGAAACTACACCGCCTGGCTCCAGAGCTCTGGGGCAAGTCACTTACCTCTGCCTTATAGACAATGTCTGCTTGGGTCCTTCAGGAGCCGGGGTGACTTCAGGCCTGGCCTGTCTACAGCTTAGTGGGCTCATGTCTAAGTGGGAGACAATAGTGAGCCCAGACTGATGGCACATAGCACACGAAGCCCTGGAGGGCGCTCAGCAAACCACCATCTGCTCCACCCGGTGTAAAGAAGAAAACTCTAATATGTATTATAGGTCTGACCCAGGCTGGGCACAGTTCTAAATGTTTATATCTTTATACTATTTAATCCTCATAGGTCTGTGACATAGAAACTCATCATCACTAACATCGCATATCACAGACAAGGAAACCAAGGCAAAGAAAGTAAGTAACCTGCCTGAATCTGCAGGGCTTAAAGTGCTGGAGTTGACCCTTCCTCCTGACATATGTTCTCTCTCCTCCCTCCCTCCCTCCCTCCCTCCCTCCCTCCCTCCCTCCCTCCCTCCCTCCTGCCCTTACCATACCCTTTTCTAGCACACAGCCCTAGTCTCACCTCTCAAGCACTACAGTTACTAGAAAAGAAAATCTTCCAGGGTTCAATACAGACAGCTTGTCACCCTGAGTTATGCTCCCTCCTCCTTACCCTGGACCCTTACCCTGGCTCATACCCAGCTCTGTCTTCCTCAAGCTGCCAATCCAAGCAATTTCCTTAACTTCACATCCCAGTTTCGTCGCCTGTGAGACAGACCTCACAGGAGAAAGGTGCACAGTTAAGTGCCAGGCATATCGGAATCCCCCAAGGAATGGTGGCCACCTCAGGTTCCCCGCCATCAGTCCTGTGTCCCTGCCATGTCACCAGCCTCATTTCTCTCATCCTTGTTTCCCTGACTTGGTACAATGCTCCAGAATTTCCATCATACATGAGAAGAGACGAGGCCTCAGGACAGAGCTGAGACCCTTCACCAACAGCCCTGTCAGAACCGGCAGAGCAAATCCCTCTGACTGACAGGCCAAGTTGAGCAAAGCTGTGTGTGACTTGGATGGATGTTCAAGCTAACCAGAGAGTATTTCCAGGGTGCTCTGGTCAAAGGTCTCAGTGGATCTGGACATCCTGTGATAATTAGCCAGGGCCTCTAGGGACGCGGCTCAGATCTATGGATGGCTTTGGGCTCTTCTTGAGGCTGTGGCCTTGGCATTGAATTCTGTAGGACAGCTGCCCTCCCAGACATGCCCTGCCGGTCCTGAGCTGTGCCCACGCAGCACGGCTGACATTCCATCGTGGCAGACGTATCAGCGTAACCCACTTCTTGTCCCCATTACAGAAGAGCTTTGTCCCCCTGGGAGAGTCGACAGGAGAGCCTCCTCTTCTCGCTCTCTCCCCAGTGTGAGAGGCTTTGATTAGATTTGCCTTAGGGGCAGCTGAAACGGCTTCACACCCTTCTCGCAGGCAGAGCCCTCCACCCGAGTGTCTCTCTGCAGCCCGTACCCAAGGCAAACCCATCCTGGATCACTTGTAAAGACTTTCATGAGTTCCCAAGCAGAAATAACCTCTCCCAGCCTGAGTTTTGCCTGCACCCCATTCTCCCCTCCTCACCACAGAAGGCTGGCGAATTTATTTGTAGCATGTCACAAAAGGGGTGTGTCTTCTATTGGTCCCCCCCCCCCCACATACATACACCAGCACACTTGGGATTCCAGGCAAGAAGTAGAGGATGCCCCAAAGAGCCTGCCTGCTGCCCCCACTCGGCAGGCTCCAGGCAGCCGGAGGTTGCACCCACACACAGGACAAGACTCCTCAGTTCCGCTGAGGGACTTCCTACTGTGAGGATCTGAGACGATGGCCAGGCTCCCAAAAGAGGTTGGGGCATGGCTGGTACCAGCAGCTGATGAGGGGGAGGACAGAGGGCTTGCCAGGCCTGCCCTGCTGGGTAGGGGCTATTTATACCAGCTCCTGTCCCTTTCTTGCCCTGCTCTGCCCAAGGCCCTATTGCCTTCAGCCCCAGGGACAGCTCATCCTTCATCCCAACCACCCACCATCCAGCTGGGCCCAGGCAGATCCAAGTAGCCAGGTGAATGGGCCCTAGGTGGCATCAAGCCACAGGCTAATCACAGGGACCTGGGTGCTGACCCCAAAGGGAGAAAGACCACTCTCCAATTAGGCCAGACTGAGAACATCCCTATAGCCTTGTCCGTTCTTGCCCCTGGGTTCTTTATCACCTATTGGGACACCCATGAATAGAGGCTGTGGGTGGGTGTGCATGGTGACAAGATGGGACACAAGGATTTCCTTGCTGGAGAGGGAGACGGGACCTTGCCCATGGTAGGCAAGGGCTCTACTGCTGAGTCACAGACCTAGATATTAGTGTTCTGAGACAAGACCATAGCCTGTAGCCCATTCGGGTCTTGACCTTGCAATCCTCCTGTCTCCGACACCTGAGTACTAGCATTGTAGGTTGCACCCCACATCCAGCTCAGAGCAACAATTTTAATGGGTTAATTTATATTCTTTATTTACATACATAATTAATTTGAAGGCAAATGGGGTAAAGATCAGGAGCGGTTCCCAAAGAAAGTACAAGTGGCCTGGTAATACTTTTCATAGTGAGATACAGAATTCTTTGTTTTGTTTTTGTTTTAGAGACAGGATCCCATGTATCCCAGGCTGGCCTTCAACTCCCTAGGTAGCCAAGGATGGTTTTCAATTTCTGAACCTCCTGCCTCTACCTGAGTGCAAGGATTGTGGACATGAGCCACCACACCCAGTAATACAGTGCTGGGGACCAGACTTAGGCCTTCCTGCCTGCTCTGAAGGCCAACTGAGCTACATGCCTAGCCCTAGTCAGAGAATTCAGGGCAGCCTAGCTGCTGCATTGACTTACAAAGAGAAGTGTCCCTGTGGCCTGAAATACCTGCAAACTCTGCATCTCCAGCATGACTGAGCCCCCTACTGGGGCCAGGCTGCCTCTGGTCAACACCAGGCTCATCCTACCAGGTAGCCTCCCCTGTACCTAAGCCGGCTTGTTTTGTTTGCTTTTAAGTTTAGAGCCTCCCAATACAGGATCTAAGAGCTTAGGGAGGTGTTGGGGGTCACCGGGGTTCAGGCTGTCTTAACTGCTAACTATTTTTGTTTGAAAATGGTCACAAGCACAACCTCCCTTCTCTCCCTATATTTAAAACATATTTAAAAAGAGGGATTTGTTCGTGTGTGTGTGTGTGTGTGTGTGTGTGTGTGTGTGCAGAATTTCCATAGGATCCAGCAGTCCCAGCCTAGGTTCATATTCCACAGTAATGATTGTTAAGGATGATGAGAATGTTCTAGAAATAATGGCGATAGTCACATGACTTTGGAAATGTACTTAACGTATTGATTTATACAATTAATAATCCCTAAAATGACCAGGACTGTGTCTACCTGGATTCCTCAACTTTTTAAGAAACCTTTGGAGAGCCACTGGTCTGCTCCAGTTTTATGGGGATACCAAAGCTCAGATAGGTTTTGTTGTTTATCTGGGTCACTCAGTTGACTGGAAAGATCAGGAGCTGTGGCCACAGCTCTCTATCGCCAACAGGCTCTTCTCCCTGCACCCCTGGCTCTTCCTGTGAGCCCCAGGATATGATAAAGCACATTATCAGAAGCTTCTCTAGAACTCAGAGGAGTGGACAGAATATATTTGGGCCCACAGCATAAGGACAAGGCTCTCTGGTTCCTCCATTGGTCTCGGGATGAGTTCTGAGGTCAAGCCACCCCCATCTCGCTCTTCTTGGGATCATGGGAGTCCTTGCCCTTCCCTTCTCATGGAGATCAGTATCCATCCTTCCAGCCTCGAAGAGGGGTCACCATGAGATTCTGATTCACAAGCCTAGGACCTCATGAAATAAACATCCAGGGATTGGGAGGGAGAGGAGGGCCCCTCTCCCCCAAGGTCTTTCTCCTGCACAGACCGTGGGGTTTCCAAAAGTCCCATAAAGGCGCAGAGCCAGGTGCACCATCTGCTGGCTTCTAGACAATACTCAACAGGGACCCAACCTGCTTCTGGTCCAGCAGAACTCTACCTTGTCTGGGTAATATGGAAACTTTCAGAAACCCAAAGAAAATTTTGAGAAATGAGCAGAAAGAGCCAAGGTATGGCCTTTCCACTTAGACAAAGTAGAGCTGGTGGGAATTACAAAGGAGGGGACAAAGTTCCCTCTTGTGCCTGAGGGCTGGGAAGGAGCTGAGCCCAGTGGGCCAGGGTTCTCTCAGCTCTTAGATCCCCTGACGGCTCTGGAAGGGCACATTTGTCCTGGCGCCTCGGCAAGAAAGGTTGACAAAATGAGAGAAAGGACAAAATTCAAGATGGATCTGCTCCCGTAGAATCCTTCCTAGAATCCGTGCTGATCTCAGACACACACGGGCCCTGTGCAAGCTGAGCATGCAACTCCACCCTTCCCGGCAGCACAGTGCATGGCCAAGGAGGGACTGTCTGAGTGATGCCATGCCTGGAGCTCACCCAGGAAACCTAGATGCTGCCCTTCACAGAAGTGAGGGGCCCCTGGACCTCTCTCCATCCCTTGCTGCTTGGTTCACCTCACAGATCCAGAAGAGCATCTGCCTTTCCGGATCCAGCAGGAACAGAGACAACTCAGTTCACACAGGGGGGCTGAGAGGAAAAGGGAGGAGCCCAGCCTATGGCTGGGTTTCCAGTTTGCCTGAGTCTGGGTCGTCAGACTGGGCCCAGGGAGGAGAAGCAAATGGAGGGCCTGCTTCCAGCAGCTGGGCTCAAGTCCTTCCCCGGTAAACACATTCACTCAGCACCTCTTACTGAATGATGACTGTGAACCTGGCGGAGCTCCAGGTGCGAGGAACACAGATGAATGAAGCCCCGCGGAGGAGCACCCAGGCCAGGAGGCATCTATCAACAGACCAACAAGCCCTCTTCAAGCTCCTACCAGCTCAGGGCACTATGAATGCCACACATGGGCAGGAGGTGGTCTTTGGACCCTTGTCATTTACAAACCCCCGTCATCTTTGCCCTAGAACAGGGTGAGATGGCTGAGTCTTCCAGAGTGGGACCAGGAGGCCCCCGTGCTGTGATCAGGAACAGCTATGCACCTGGTAACTAGATCCGGGTTCTCTTAAGCACCTGGAGCAGAGAGTGGCCTCCGAACAGCTGGCATACCCGAGTGACCATTTTATCTTTCACTTGAAGTCTTGGGCTTTTTCAGAGGAACAGATGAGGGGAGAGAGGCTGGCAAGGGGCCCCACCTGCCAAGTTTTATGCCACCCTAGGTAGGCTGGCAGAGCTTGAAGCATCATAAGCTGGACTTTGGTCTGTTGACCTATCTGTCACATGTGCAGTGGGACAAGGGCAGCACTCGAGATCAAAAGCTGGCGGAGCAGCTGGGAGGCTGGTGTGACAGTTGGCACACATTGCCATCACCAGAGGCCTCAATGCCACTGGGCTCAGGTGCGCCCGAGAGGTTAGCCGGGGCTGTGGCAGTGGATGGACTTGCTGGCTGTCTCAAGACAAGGGCTTCAGGGACAGGGAGAAGGTTATGAATGAGGACAAAAAAAAGTACCTGGGGGAGTTGGGCCAGCTGGAAGCCTCATGTTGGAGCTGCTGATACCATATGGTAACCCAGGCAAGGAGGTGCAACACTGGCCAGGCCAAATCTCACACGGATAGGCCCAAAACCTGTGGGACCATCGGTTATGTCCTTGGCTTCCGGCTCATGGTCCTTAGAGAGGCACATAGCCTGCATGCGTGGGCAGCCATCACATGGCTCTTTCCTCTACTGTCCCTTTTCTAGATGACAGCTCTGCTTTCTCTAAGCCTTTACCTCAGCCAGGTGGAGCCATCACCCAACCTCCTCCTGTGGAGACTCCCTTCTGGATTTACACTCAGCCTGATCTTCTCCACCCAGTGAGAGCTGCCTGGGGACCAGCATCTCTGTCTGTTTCTCAGGCTGGCTCAGCCGAACTCTGGGTCTTTGGGCTTTGCTAGTCTTTCCCATGTCACCAAGACCACCATGAGCATGGCAGGAGACAAAAGGCAGAGAGAGCCTCTTGGAGAATGTGAAGGAAGGGGGATTCCAGGCTGGCAGCCCACATCAGGAGGTGAAACCCACAGGCATGAAGAAAGAAAACTAACGTCAAAGTCATTCCTTTTGGAAGGAAGTAGCTGAGAAGAGTGGGGTGGCCTTCATCGTCTTCCCCTCTCCTTGAGGTTCCCATGGAGCTCAGCAACAAAACTTACTGGCTCTGCTGGCGAAGCAACTGCCTACATTCTGGGACTAACTCCAACTCATCTTCTCTCCCTACTTCTAGAAGCTCCTTTTGGGGCCAAGCGGAGCCCTTCAAGGAAGCAGTGCACTTGCCGGGGACCCCAAAGAATCTTGATGCTGGGCAGCCATGGAAGGAAGAAAACAATGTGGGAAGAAGCATGCAGCCAAGGGCTCACTCTTGAACCCCTATCGGAGGGAAGGGGTAGCAATTCTTCCTCCATCCAAGGACCCTTTCGCCCAAGACAGCCCAGCCTGAATGGAATGTAGCAAAGTCTCCTCTGCCACAGCGGGCCTGGCCTGCAGGCCCTGATCTGATAAGGTGTGACAAGGCCGCCTGAAAAATGTTGAAACCTGTGAAATGTTGAAACCTGTTTTTTGAGGTGTTGTGAGCCAGCCCCCCTTCCCCCATTTCATAGGTAGGTGGAGTAGATCACAGCGGAGAAGGGGGAGGGCACAGAAGGACTGTCCCTCCTGGCTAAATTGGGGGGTTGGAGGAGTACAGAGCAGGCTGGTGGGCCCTGAAGAGGAGGGAAGAGGGTTGGTAGGTGAGTGAAGAGAAGGAGGGATCTAGAGAACTGGAGCGGAAAAGGTGGAAGACGAGAAAGAAAGGGAGTCAAGGGTTCTGGCAGCCAGCGCTTGCTCTGCAGCCTGGCCTGGCTCACCTTCTCTAGACTTACCAGGGGAAAGACTCAACCCAGCACATCCAAGGATGGAAGGGCCAGGCCCCCAAGAAGGTCTCTCTGAGAAGTGCCAGCTGTCTCAGGGACATGACTTCCAGAAGCTTAGGTCAAGAACGAGTCATTTCCTACCAGGCAGTTCCCAAGTGAATCCTACAAGCTTCCTTTTCCCACCCGCACTGAGCAGGTCAAGTCCTTGCCTTTGGAAACCATGGTCTGGCCTCTAGCCTCAGACACCACAGTTAGGCCCTGTTTCACAGACAAGACAACCATGGATCAAAGGCTTGCTTGGGTCACATCATCCCTGCCTGGCAGTTGTAACGACTCTCCGAGTTCCCTCCAGATGCATTTAGTCTTTCTAGGGGGGAGATGTTGAGCATCCTTGAAACCCTGGCAAGAGCAGAGGTCTCTGGGTACAAGGCTGATAGACAATAAAGGCTTTGTAGGGTAAAAGTTTCTGCCTGCAAAGTGTCCCTTGATGGCCTCTGGCTGGTTGGAGGAGAGTATATGGACATAAGAGACTCTAGACGTCTATTGGAAGCCTTCTGTAAATGGTCAATCACATAGCCAGCTAGTACATTAAAGTATCAAGTCATGAAATGTCAAAGCTCGGTGGGACTGTTAACTTCGTTTTCCTGGGGGAAACTGAGGTCCCCCCAAAGTGATGTGACTCATCCAATGTTCTTCGCTGGTTCAAAGTGGTGAGAGGGGACGGTCTAGGCCTTCCGACCTCCAGTCTGATAGAGCTCCATTGCCCTGATACCACACAGAACCTCTCACAAGCCTCACGGAGCAGCAGTGGGGACTCTGTGTGTCACTAGCTTATTTCCTGCCTTGTCTGTATAAAATGGGGTCTCTACTCTATGCAGAAGAGGTATCCTGGTATCCTGCAGCTGACCAAGTGTGAAGAGTTCCTGGGTAGAAATTCTAAAAAAAAAACCAGGAGTATCTCGTGGAGAGAGGCTGGGAGCAGTGCCAAAGAGACAGCCTGTATGCTAAGCCTGAGAGCCCAGCTTGATTGCTGCCCCTTTCCCTCTGGGCTCTGCTGTTTCTCTACCCATCGACCTGCCAACCAGAACTATGAACATTCTCTAAGCCCGGTTTGCTTCATTGGCATCTTGGGCCCTTTTACCACTTCCTCCTTGCTGACCCTCCAAGTGAGAGTTACAGATGGCAGGGACAGTCTCCCACTAGCAGATGGGTGCCTGACAGGGTCTGGTTAATTGTTCTAAGAAACGAAGATGGCCAGTTGGGTCTAAACTGTTCTGGGTTCTCATGTAGCTTTCCCTTCAAGTCAAGTTTTGGTAAAAGAGAAAACGGCCTGCCTAGTCATTCATTTCCCTTTGAGCTCCTATTCACTTCTCAAGATCTGAGATTAAAATCCCTCTTGCTGTCTCCAGTTTAGATCGTTCCTTCTGGTCATCTCGTCAGCTCCTCAGGAAAGACATGGCCTTGAACAACCTCCACTGAGCTGTCTACCGAGTCTGTTTTCCACTAAACAGTGGCACTCTTCAGAGGACAAATTGTCTCAGTCTCTGGAAACTACAGAGTGGAGAGTTTGACTTTGCAGCGGGCACAGGAGCCCTGGAAGGGCCTCCTTGGACTAGACCCAGTGGCTCCCACTGACTTCCCCAGTCACCCCACCCCCCCACCCCGAGATCACTCAGGTTACCACCATGGTAAGCTGAGGGCAGAAGCCGTCCTGCTGGTTCTCTGGCCTCTTTCCATAGCTGCTGCACAGCCTGGGAAATCCTTATCTGAGTCTTCGAACACAGAAAGCTGAGCCCACTCAAGATCATCTCTCTGGGGGCTCCACAAGGGCCACAAGCCTACTGTATATCTCTATTTCAGAGGCAGTTACCCTGGGTCAGACCTGTGCTAGACACTGAGAGCATATGGATGTCCGTGAGCATAGTGGAGCATAGTGACAATCTTAGAGGAACTAGTCACTCCCAGAGCAACCTAGAGCTGCTGACTGGGACCTAGGTTCCTCCCTGCCCATTTCAAATGCAGACACCAGCTACTGCTGGAACCGAGCCTTAAGAGCTCACCTTTCTCCACACCTCCATACCATGCCCTTTGGAGGATCAAGGATGATCACTGCCCAGGGTCAGGAAGGCAAGTGAGATACTGAAGTAGCCGGCTTACCAGGGGCAGATCTGCAAACCCCAGACACATGGACTCCAGCACTAACCCGCTGGACCAGCCCATTTAGGAAGGAGACTAGGAAAGCCCATTAAACACCTCCAGAGAAGCCGGACAGCAGGATGGCCAGAGATGGTGCAATGCCGGGTACACACCGCCTCTATAAAATTCACTAGAAAAGGCATTTGACCTAAGAGGTAACCTTCAGTTGTCAGGGAAATGAGAGCCAGGAACAAGCTATATATGGCGCTGCAGAGGCAAGCAGACTGAGAATAGGTCACGTGATGAGGGACTACAGGCCACGCCTCTCTGAAGAGCCAGTGCCATTTTGAAAAGTGTGTTGGGCACAAGAAGAAATACTTTTAGGTTGAAACGAAGGCAAGAGACAACAAATGACTTGAGTCTGGGTTGAAAACCCTCAGGGTAAAGGCAGCAGGGGACACATCACCGGGAATCCTTAGCTTTGTTAAGCAGCGTGAAATCTTGAGGTCGGGGGCCAACCTCACATATCCGAATGTCAGAGTTGGTGAGAGATTGTTTTTTGCAATTGTTCAGCAAAAACAATCATGCATGTGTGAAACATTAAAAATGGCTGCTCCAGGAAGCATGTAGATGCTTGCTCCTTGTATTACTTTTCATTATGTAGCCCTGGCTGGCCTGGGGACTCGCTATGACCCTCCTGGCTCGCAAACCCGAATTGAGCTCCATCATCTGCCCCCTTCCAACTTTTCTGGTTCGCTTTCCCCCATGCACTGTGGTGTTGAGCGCCAGGCCCTTGTAGCATGCTCTGCCAGCCCTAAACCTCTAAGCAAGCTCCACAGGCCTCACTAACAATCTCCATAATAAAACTTTGAAGAACAATAGAAACTCCCAACTCTTTTGTGGGGACTTCTAGATGGAATCTGCGCAGGGCTGGAACCACGATGGCCCAGTTGTTGGGGGCACCACCAAGTCGGGGTCCTGAAATCGACACTGACACTGGCACTGGCGGCACCGGCACCGGCGCGGGCAGCAGCGGGCAGCGGCAGCAGGTGCGCAGGCTGCAGCCAGGGGCGGGTGGGGATGGGGGCGGGAGCCTCGCCACACCCGGCGCTCAGGGCTACGTTCCCGCTCCGTGCCTTTCAAGGTGGGTATTTCCACCGCATTCCCAGGAGGTCTTCCTTGCGCCTCGTCCCCCACAGCGCCAAGGATCCGCAGGTGAAGGCAGCCTGGTCGGCACCTGGACTTTCCCCGCCCTGCTTCTGGAGGCTGCGCGCAAGTTCAAAGCGTTGCCTGCTCCTCCCTCCCGGACCCATTCCCGGGAGCGAGCCTCAACACCTTCCTTTGCACCCCCTGTCCCACACCCACACCATCACATTTACCAATCTGGGCTCCTGCCTCCAATTGCTCCACGGAACCAGGCCTTTCCTCTCTGGGTTTGCGAGTCCCCTCTCACGCTCCAAACTGCTGGCCGACCCAAGCAGGATCCCATTAGGTATTCCAGCACTCAGAGGAGGACCACTGGGTCTCAATGATGGCTACACGCGAAATTCACAGTAATGATGTCTGCTAAACCTCATATCCATAGTATGCGAGGGGTCTGGGTGCCCAGGGGGTCCTCCCTGCATTTCAAGGAGACTGGGGTTTCTCACGAGGCTCCACTGCTGGGCCCTATTTGCCCTGCCCCGCCCCATGCCACACATCCTTTCCTGGTACCCAGAGTGGGCCTGCCTTTCTTTGCCAAGCCCTGGTGTTGTCCTCATCCTAGCGCTCCAGGTTTCTTAAGCCTCCATCTTGACAGCCGCAGCAGCCAAACTGTTTTTTTGATCAGCAGCGCCGAGTGAAAAGTGTTTGGACATGTCCCTCATCTACATAGACCAGGTATAAATCACAGACGCCTCTGAGCTTGAAGTTTAAGAGCCTTGTTCCTAACCCCGTGCTAGTTAACATCTATTGGAAAGGGAAGGTCCCAATGAAAAATACTTTGAAAAGGAACCTTGTCTCGGGCACTGTTAGGGACCCAACCCCTGCCCATACCACATTCCTCCTTGTATCTGTCTGTCTTCCTGCTATTTTCCCTGATTTCTCCACCCAGATTTCTGAGCCTTGCACTGGGGGTTTACATGCCAATGAATGCAGAAACTCAGACGTGCTGGGGTCCACAGTCTTGGGGATTAGGTCTCAAGACTTGCCTCCTCCAGGGATCCGCATGTCTGAATTCTTTCACACAGCCCAGGAGGGAAAGGATACCTCTGCAGCCTGAGTCCACCCGGGTCACCCATTTCCTCTCAGTGTGGCCAGCCTTGTCATTCCAAAAGGCCGCAGCCATTTCTGCCTCCACAGTCTCGTGTTTTATTGTATTTCTTCTGGAGGAGAACAGGCTTTGTGCACAAAAGACTCTGTTCTCTCTCTCTCTCTCTCTCTCTCTCTCTCTCTCTCTCTCTCTCTCTCTTCTCTCTCTCTCTCTCTCTCTCTCTCTCTCTCATACACACATACATATTTAAATCAAGAAACTCTAATTACACATTTCTTTTTAGTACTAGGGATTAAACCCAAGGCTTCACACTGCTAGGCAAGTCCTCAAATGCTGAGCTATGCATATTATATTATAATATATAACATATATGCATAAAATATATTATAACCTTTTATAATATAGATACAAACATATAGATAGAGATAGTCTTGCTAAGTTCTAGAGGCTGCCTTGAGCCCCCTTTTTTTAACCACCTTTGGTGAGACAGGGTGTCACTATACAGTCTTAACTGATCTAAAACTCACAATGTAGACCAGGCTGGCCTGGAACTCACAGAGAATCACCTGCCTCTGCCTCTTCAGTGATGGTATTAAAGGCATATGTTCACCTTGAACTTCATCCTCCTGCCTCAGCCTCTTGAACAGGTGGGTTTATAGGCCTACACCATTAAACTTGGACAAATTATAGATTTTTCTACAAAGGAGTTGTTTGTTCAGCTTGAGGGCAGACAGATAGCAACAAAGACCAATGGCTAAAGATCCCTTAGGAGTCACTCTGGCCCTGAGTGGCCACAGACAGGAGGAGCCCACAAACCAGGGGGAGATGAGGTAATGAGGGCCTCTTTGTGGAAACAACTATAAATGAAATCAAGGGGAGTGCTTTTACAGGAACATACTCAGTGGTGAATAAGATAATACGGGGTGCACTTATCTGGGGAGACAGTAGTTAATAAGACCATGAAGAAATCATTTCCTGAGCTCTGGTGGAAGGGAGTGAGGGAACCTACTTCCAGGACACTCAAAATGGTTATTATTATTCGTAAAGGACAGCATTTATTGAGCCCTGACTCTGTGCCAGGTACCACGTAAGGCACTTGACATGAAATACATCCTTTAATTTGCCAAAGAACCCAATGACGTTATTATCTCCATTTGACAGGTGATGACACGGGTACAGAGGCGAGGAGACATGTCTGGGGCCATGCAGCTGGTGATAGTGGTACTGGGGTTGCTAAGAAAGCAAGAAGAGACATTTATTGGGACAAGGTCTCTACAGTGTGTCAAAGGAGAACTGAGGCACGCAAGGCCTCAGGGTGAGCACTGGACCCACTCCAGGGCCTCTGCCTACTGATATTTCTTCTCTTGACTTATACCTTTAACATTTATGTTATTTGTATCAAAGTAGGGCCATGTCCCAGGCATCCTCAGGAGACAAGAGACTCCCCCTACCCCATCCCAGAATCAGAGGGGTAAAACACATGGGTTCAAGTAACCACAGAAAATTCCAGGTTAGCAGGCCTCTTCCAAGATACCAAACCTAGAAGACACGGGTTCTCAGATGCGCTGGGCACCTTTGAGACTGCAAAGCTCTTTCCCAGAACCCCCTAATTCGGATGTGTTCTTTCCAAAGCCCCAAGGGGTTCAGGCTGCTGTCACTGCTCCAGTGAGAAAGCAGAGGCTCAGAAGGAAGCACAGGGCCTGAAATGGTTGGATCTCTCCTCCCAGACTGATGCCAGTCTAGGTCCATCCTCTGGTAATAATTCATTCTGCACCTGGTGTGGCCCACAGTAACCCAATGCTGTCATGACCCCTCACCTGGAAGACTGTGTTCACACAGGGGCTAGAGGACAGTAGCAAGGACACAGCCAGCTTCCAGGCAGAACTGAGGAGACCCAGAGAAGGGAGTCACAGAGCAGGATGGGACAGATAACCCAAAGGGGGTTGGCATATTGTATTATACTACCTTGAGATAGGGTCTCACTGGGCAGACCCGGAACTCACTACGCCGACCATGCTGCCCTCTGATATATGGAAATGACTCTGCACTAGTCCCGCGGAGCTGGGATTATAGGTATGTGCCCCCACACCTGGCGCTGTTGTTGCTTTAAAAAAAATTTTTATTCTTTCCAACCACGTGCATCCCTTGATGTGCAGTACATACAGTGGGTGCAGAATAAATGCGTATAGTCAGAATGTGGTATCACCAGCGAGTGGGACCCGGACCAGGAGGTAAGAGGGAGAACGGGGTGCACTATGCAGATTTTTCTGCTCTCAGAAGAAAGGAACCTCAGACACAGATGCAAGCAGGACACCAACTCACAGGGTCAAGGGCAAACGGAGGTAGGGGCTGATGGCCAGCTGCTGAGTTCACATCCCCACAGGCATTCGTGGCCACCTGTGAGTCTGAAAGGAGGAGACTGACAGGAACCTGGACACTCTTGGGTCTAGCCTGATAAAGTATCTCTTGAGGCTGAGGAGTCAGTACTGAGCAGGGCCCTTCCGTATCTCTGGGAAATTCAGACTGCCCTTTGTTACCACAGTTACCACATACCACTGAAGAGAGGATGAAAACCCACAACTTTCACCCACTCCCCACTCCTCACGCCAGTCAAGCTGTCAGCAGACCAGAAAGAGGTCTAGGAATTGTTTTGAATGCCTTCCTTAGCAGGCCACAAAGATCTCAGTTTCTCTGCCAGATACTCTGGCTCTGTCAGCTCAAGGGCATCTTTGGACCACCTGCTAGGCACTCTCATCTTCCTGCCCCCACCCTCCAGACCACTTTGTGTTCTGCCCTGCCTTGCTGAGGGGACTATCGCTTGTCACTGAAGCCCCTGGCCTTCACTGCTCCTCAGTGAGCAGCCCTGGAGTCCACATGTCACCTCAGTCTGCCTGCAAGGCCCCCATGCCACTCTGTTGGGTGGCCAGGACATGTGGGATCCCCATTCTAAGTGGGGAATGATGAAGTCTGACAAATTTCCCTGAGCTCGAGCCCAAGTCAGGGATCCTGTGGTGTGTCCCTCAGAGGTGAGAAGTAGGCCCCTAACATCCTCAGGCAGGCCTTGCTGCCTGAATCTTCTAACCCTGGTGGAAAGTGGTCCTGGCGTTCTGTGTGCAAACATCTCCCAGCACACATAGCCGGAGGTTGAGGATGATGGCAGTAAGCCATGCTCTAGAGCCCTCTATTCTAGGACACAGCTACAGCACAGGGCGCTCCATTCACACCATTTCAAAGAGATCTCTGTCTCAATGTACTTAGCTTCCCCAGTCTGCTGTGAAGGCACTAGCCAGCCTCTGGCCTCCCAACTTCCTGCTTGCTTGCCTATGTGTTCTCTCCTTCCAACATCCCCCCCCCCACACACACACACACTTCACCATGAAAACCCAACCAGGTGCTGTTATGGGATCCAGTTTGTTGGAATGAATAAAGGATCAAAGCAACAAAAACCCCAGCAGTGTCATGCATGGTGGCCCACAGTTTATAATCCCCGCATCTGGGAGGCTGGAGCAGGAGAGTCATTATAAATGCAAGGACAGTCTCACCTCCATAGTGAGTTCCAGGCCAGCCAGAGATACATAATGATACCCTGTCTCAAAGCAAACAGACAGATGGTCTGGGATTGTAGCTCGTTTGGCAGAACTCTTGTCTCATACACACAAAGCCCGAGTTCCATCTCTGTCATCACATACACTGAGTGTGGTCCTGTAATCTCAGAACCTGGAGATAGAGGCAGGAAGGTTAGAAGTTTATCCTCCACCCAACAGTGAGTCCCAGGCCATGTGAGAGCCTGTCTCAATGTAAACAAACCAACAACTAGAACTCCCAAGCAAACAAAAAAGTCAGGGTGGTAACGCATGACTGTAATTCCAGTACTTGGGAGGCAGAGTCAGAGAGTTGTCCTAGTTTTGAAGCTAGCCTGGTCTACCTATTGAGTTTCAGGCCAGTCAGAGCTACAAAGTAAGACTCATCTCACTGATATAAAACAAAACCCTGTTCGCTTGTGTAGTCAGTGGAGTAATTGTCGGTGGGAGGAAGAGGAGGAGCTGTCCAGTCTCCAAGCTGAGGCAGAGACTGGCAGCTAAAAGACACCTCTGGTCTGGCTCCAGAGCCTGCAGACTTCATCACAGTGCCCTCCAGTCCCTGGGAAGGATAAACAGGAGCCCTCCCCTGCCCGCATTTACCCAGCAGCCAGGGAGTAAGCAGCCGCTCTTGAGAAGCAGAGGGGCATATGGAATGAAGCCTCTGCCCTGCAAGGGCTCCAGGCCTCCCTGTGAAACAGATGCCTCAGAACCAGTGACAGGAGGCCTAATTTGAGTGATTCATTCCACGTGGGTGTTGGAGGAAGGCTTTGCAGAACTACTGTAGGCAGGGTTGGGCCCTGGCCAAACAGCCTCAAGTGTCCCTAGCTTCTGACTCCTCCCAGGACTAGAGACGCAGCTGGACCACAGAGCAGTGAGCCGATTGATTGCTGCTGCTTCATTCACTGCTCACGCTCGTGGCCATTCAGTCATTCAGTCATCTCAAGCCCCTCTGGGATAGAGACACTGAACCAAATTCACTCACTTCATGCAGGATGGTCAAAAAAAAGCTGAAAATGAATTCACAGCCTCCCGGTTGGGAGAATAAGAACACGAAAACAAGCCGACCGTTGAAAGGGGCAGGAGGATTTTTCTAGGATTGAAATTTCCAAAACAAGTAACACTTGATACCTAAGGGAGAAAAGACTCTGGGGCTAACCACTCTGGGGAAAGGACCAGACAAATGAGAACAAGGGTCACCTCTGCAGGTTGCCTGGTGCCACTGGGCTTCCAACAGACAAGGGTAACGTCTAAATTTATTTGACCCGAGAAGCCTTTCCCAGCAGGACCGTGTAGGACTGGTGTGACGAGACGCACTTTGAGACATAGTGCTGCGACCCAAATATTGCTCAGAAGACTTGAGGGTGCGGGGGTGGGGCAAAGAAGCCAAGCTGGGAAGAGACCTGGGATAAGGGAGACTCTGAGGCTGGAACTTGAAAAAGTGTTGGAAGGTCCCAGGCAAAAAGAGGAAGGATGAGAAAAAGATGGAATCGTTGTTTAGGAAACAGCTGAACGGCAGGAAGATTTGCTAGCCACACCTCCCACAGCCTACAGCGCTGCTTCTAGGGTCTTCAGAGAGCTCTCCTCCGAGCACACAGAAAGATATGTGTCCGTGGGAGAAAGTGAGCAGACATAGTGTCTCTTCTACAGCTGTGAACATGAAGGAAATACAGAAAGACTCAGCAGCAGTGCGGAACTTAGAAACAAATTGCAGAAAGAACAAAGAGAGAAGGCTGGTTCACACCTTTAATCTTAGCTCCTGGGAGGTAGAGCCAGGTAGAGCTCTGTGAGTTCAGGGCTAGCCTGGCCTACTTAGTAAATTCCAGGCCAGCCAAGGCTATACCATAAGACTCTGTCTCAAAAAAGAAGATAAAATCACAGAAGATCACACCCGAACTCCATTCTTGCCTGGAGACACCTTTAAGCTGCTGCTACTGCTGTCTGAGACAGGGTTTCTCTGTGTAGCCCTGGCTGTCCTGGAACTTGAACTCAGAGATCCACCTTCCTCTGCCTCCCCAGTGCTGGGATTAAAGGTGTGCACCACTGCACTCAGCTGGCTTTTTAACCTTAGTCATGGAATCAATGTATAGGGGCTGGGACGACAGTTCCCTCAGGAAGTTTTGCAAGCTTGAAGATCTGAGTTCAGTCCCCAGCAGCCATATCGGCAGCCAAGTGTGGCGGTAACCCCAGCAAGGGGATGAATCGACAGGACTTCTTGGACTGTTCAGCCGAATTAGTAACAGACACCCACCCTCCCCTCTCTCAAGAAGGGCAAAATTCAGGATGTGGTCACATCTGGAGGGAGAGGGTGATGGGGTGGGGAGGGAGAAGTCTGTGGGACAGATGAAGAAGTTCTGGTTCTTCAGGGTGTGGGGAAGTTCAGGTTTTCGTCTTGTTATGACATCCCATATATGATGTGTTTGCTGTGTGTGTGTGTGTGTGTGAGAGAGAGAGAGAGAGAGAGAGAGAGAGAGAGAGAGAGAGGTGCTATATAATAAAAAGAATATTGGTTCACCAGTTCTCAGCAGAGCAGCTGGTGTCTGAGTAGGACACATATCAGGTAGTCGGCCACACTAGCAGCACATCACCTCTTCTTGCCCGTGGGCCTCCAAGCAGCTCAGCAAGGCCCTCATCCCTAAAGGACGGATGTGCACAGCCACCCAGACTCCCAGGAGTCGCAGCCAGGCTTATTCAGCACACTTAGCAGGACTGAAATGACCGGTGCCTCAGCCGTATTAAACCTGCACAGACCAGCCCAGCAGCCCCTGTAAAACTCCCCGAAGCCACATCTGACTTGCCCACCCCTTCCCAGGAGCCAGGGGCTGAGCAGGCCACCAGGACACAGGGTCAGGCCAGTGTCCTCACTGAATCACTAGCATCCTGCTCTGAACCACTCCCACTCTGGCTTTCAAATAAGGTGATAATTGGGACACACCATCACAGGGCATGGCTTTCCCCAGCGTGGCCCTTTCTCCAGAGCAGGATGACCCGCATTCTTTCCTGGCTCTGAGCACTTGGACAGCCCTTGCTGTACTGGAATGACCTGCACACCAGCCATGATCAGTCACTGTCAGCTCAGCCCCTGTATAGCGGGGAATTCACAACTTCCCTGACATCACACTGCCCCCACCCCGTTTTACATAGAAGAAATGGAGACTCGGACATTTTCAAGTAACTCTTCCCCCCTCCACACACACAGAAGCCTGGGAGCCGCCAAGTGACAGGTCTGAGACATGCCATTTTCCCTGACAGCTCTTCTTCATAGGCAGCAAGGGGTGTGTGTCTATGGAAGGCGCAGGCTGGAAGCTCAAAACTGGGCCCTGCTGAGATCATGGGGGACAGAGATGCTGCCCAGTGTGTGGGAAGCAGCTAAGCCCCACCAGAGCTTCTGTGGAGAATGACTGTGCTCCCCAGCTGTGCTCCACACGCCTCAGGTTGTGATATGAGGCTCACTTGCGTGACAAAGACACAGAGCAGAACCTATGTCCTCAAGAGGTGAGCCCTTCTTTGAGAGAATATGGATGCCCACAAGACATGACTTAGAAGCCAAGAAACAGACGACAAGCGTCAGTGGATCTTCCTGAGGACGAGGACATCCCGGGGAGGAGGAAACACACCTAGAGGAGAAAGGCTGAGCCTCTGTCCAGCAGGGCACCCTCAGCACACTGTCCCTTCAACCTAGGACCTGTCCTCAAGATGCCTCGTGTTCTCTGCTGTCTGGCGGGGGTGGGGAGGGATGATGAAGACCCGGTCCTACTGAGACTGCAGGAGGGAGGGGCAGGTGCTGGTGGAGAGCTTCGGTGAGGACTGGTACCAGCCTCACTTTGCAGGGTGGACAGGAGTCCTCCCAGCCTCCCCAGGAGAAGGTAGGGGATGCACAGAGGCACAGCAAGGTGACGCATCGCAAGAACAACAAAACGTATGGCGAGATTAATGATGGCAAATGGGAGGATTACTCATTGTGTAGACGCCAGACCCTGTCTGTCTCATATGTTACAGCCCTTTAATCCTCACGATCCCCTTTCACAGAGGGAAAAGTTGAGGCTCAGAGAAAATAAGGTCAATGAGCTACCTAGACAGAAGCCCAGGACTGTCCCCAGGAGCCTACTCTAATCGTCACAAGTGAAAGGAGGCTGGAAGGGAAGCAGGCGGTCAGGAGAGCCAGGCAGGGTTTGGAGAGCCAGCCAGGGTCAGTGTCAGCAGTCAGCTGTGTTACCTGGTGATGTCACCGTCCTTCTGATCACACCATCGGAAACCACAAAGCTGGCTAAGCACCAGGGAAGGTCATTTGAGACTGAGAGAGCAAGATTAGCAAAGAGGGGCCTGAAGGGGAGAGGGAACACAGCTGGGACAGTCCCCAGGACTGCTACTGAACAAGAGACTCACATGCTAAGGTGAGCCCCTGCTGTAGCGCCGGAGAGAGGGCCAAGCCCTCTCCCAGCTCCTGTGCTGGCAGAACCTAGATAGACCGACTTTCCCATCCAGCTTCCTCAGCCTCGCCACAGTGTGTGGGGTGGGACTAATGAATGGAGGCTCATTCATTAAGTACCACAGACTGAAAACCTTCACCTCGGGTTAACAAATGTTCGCACTTTACTGAGCCCACTGACCTGAACTCACAGGAGCCGTGTGTGTGTGTGTGTGTGTGTGTGTGTGTGATATACCAATGCAAAATTTTTTTTAAACGATACTAGCCTGCTACTTGGGAAAATACCAGAAAGGTTTATTTCTCCAAGGAGTTCATTCTAGAAAATGGTGGCATGGACAGAAAGAGGCCCTGACCTCTGCTGGGCTCATCCTTCTATCATCCCATGCTGGACACCTGGCCAAACCTCCAGGTAGCCGCAGTCCCTGCAGAGCCTGTCTGACCTCTTTTTGGGCCATCAGCAGTGTGGCTCACCCCTGCAGGAAAAACTTCCAGAGCTCAGAAGGAGGATCAGGGTCATCTAGGAAAGGGTCCCCAGACTCTGGGGTACCTGGAGTGTGACTAGGGTGGATGTGGACCCTGGGCTGGGAGCACTGGGACTCCAGTCTCCTGGCCCAATAGAGAGGAGCATAATTGTCAGACGTTAGAGCAGACCCCTCTGCCTCAAGGACCAGGGCAGCACCGCTCCTCACTTGGGCTGAAGGTGGTTCTATGAATCACAGGACTAGTGAGGAATCTGGGAAAGTCCCGAAGGACAAGTGGTTCAAGGCAGGCAACCTAAGGGACTGTTCTGGAGAAAGGAGACTCCGGGGACCAGTACATCCAGGCCTCAAATGCAAACTGAGGACTTTCAGTGATGCTCATGCGTCTGGGCTTAGATTAAGCCTGCAGATAGACCTCTAGGGGAGCTTCTTGGCCATTTGGGTGTAGGGTCAGTATCACTGAGGGGCTAGGAACCCTGGAGGGCCTGACTTCCAGCAGTCAGCACCGTAAAGAGAGCTGGGGTCTACTGGCTGAGCAGCCTTGGGCGCTGAAGTATGGTTCTCTCGGGGCCTCAGTTTGTCACCTGTAGAATGGGACACAGAGAGAGTACATGCATCTAAGACTGACCTGCGCATGGGGCTGAGGGTGGGACACCCAGAAGGATGGGTTGACTACTTGCTGGTTCTTAAATCCTGTTCCCCAGCTGCTCACTTTCTGGAGACAAGGGCACTATTTTAGCTTCAAGGGCATGCCAGAGTCATGGCTATCCTTGGAAGGACCCAGAATCTCTCACTGAGGTGGAGGGCCATCCAGGGTGGATTTGGACGTTCTCTTTGCCGAAGACAAGGGGCTGAGTGGGGTGGTCTCTAAGGCGCCAACCAAGGGTAGGAGCTGAGAGGTAAGCTGAAGCCTTGTCGGGTGGCGGGCAGGTCACCCTCCCCTCCTCCACCCCAACATTCTCTTCCACTTCTGTTTTCAATTGTTAGGTTTTTATTTTTGTTTATTTGGTTTTTTGAGAGATGGCCTCTCTTGTCCCTGCACATCCTGAAACTTGCCATGTAGACCAAGCTGGTCTTGAATTTATAGAAATCTGCCTCTTTTGGCCTCCTGAGTGTCGGGGTCAGAGGTATCACAGTGCCCGGCTCTCCTCTCCTTCTGGATGAGGTTCCCATCACAGAACAGCAATGATGTGGGCCAGCCAAGGCCTAGCCAGGCTGTCCACCCAGGGCTTGGCTAACAGGGAAGCCTGGGCTGAGGGGAGGCCACCCTGTGCGATCCTAAGACCATCTCTGCTAGCTCCCATTCTCCTGCCGGCCTAAACCTCTTACAGTGACTTCTGGAATAACAGCAACTGGTCTGGGGCAAGGGGAAGGGCTACTTGGTACTTGTGTGTACCACCTGGTATCAAGAGCACCAGTTAGCTTCCAAGGTGAGGGAGGTGGGACAAAACAGCTGTGTTGGGGACCAAGCAAAGGGAAGGCACAGCCACTGAAGAGTTCCCAACTCGGGTCATAGTTAAATTGGTAGAGCGCTTGCCTAGCACACATGATCAACACCAAATAAAACCAGGCATGTTTTATTTGAAGAAAAAGAAACAGAATCCCAGGTAGTAGGGTGTGACATTCAAGTTTAGACTAAAGCGTATCATGATGGCATCCCTGCAAGCAGCATCCCTGAAGACATGGTCTCTGCAGACTGGGAGAAGCAGACTATAGACACCGAGTACGCTCTCTCCAACCCCAAAGTGTTTGCTCAGAGCTGTTTCTCTGACACAGCGACTTTTCTTCCCACCCACCATTTCCTCCGTTCTTTCTTTTATAGAGACAGGATCTCACTGTATAGCCCAAGCTGGTCTCAAATTTGTAATCCTCCTGTCTCAGCCTCTGGAGTGCAAAAAGTGTATTTTGCTGCCTGGCCGTAGTGTGTGCCTTTCATCCCAGCATTTGGGAGACAGAAGCAGGTGGATCTCTTAAGTTCAAGGCCAGCCTGGTTGACAGAGCGAGTTTTAGAACAGACAGGGCCAACACACAGAGAAACCCTGTCTCAAAAAACCAAAAAATATATATATATATATATATATATTGCTTTTTCATTTTTGTGTGCCTTGTCTCTTTTCAGAAAGAATTCAGCACAGCTGGCAGCCAGCATCCCATCTGAAGAAAAAAATATGTATGGAGCATCAGTAACCACTACACAGAGAGCAACCATGGAGAATTCTAGATGCACTAGGCATGGGGTCTGCCTGCGAGGTGTCTAGAATACAAAATGTTTCTGTATAAATAACAAAATGCAGCCTGAAGAGCTGGACCTGGCAAAGAAGGGGGCAAACATGCCCCTCAAGGTCAGCACAGGTGTGAGCATCCGACATCAAGTGTGACTCTGGCTTCCTAATGGCCGGGACATAAAGGAAACATGCTTTGGAAGAAAGGGGAAAGCATTCTAGTTTCTCAGCAGCAAAGAATGTCGGAGGTTTAGCTGCGAAAGTCAAGTGAAAAACCCACAGTTCTGAGGCACCCACTCAGGGCGAGGACGTGGGCTTAGATTCTGAGGCTGGGAAGGTAAGATGGCTTATTCAAGACCCGAGTTCAGTCTTCAAAACCCATGAAAACAAGTTGGGTGTGGTGGTGTGCCTGTAATCCCACTGGGGAGGCAGAAGGAGAAAGATCCCTGGGCTCACTAGTCAGCCCACCTAGCCTAATGTCCCAGTGAAAGACTGTTTCAAACCCCAGAGTGCCTGAGGAGCCACACAAGGTTGTACCCTGGCCTCACACTCCAATGCACACGTGAACATACCCCCCCATCTTCATACATAGCTTCTCCCCGCCCACCCATAAAGACACAATTCCTTCTGGCCCCTGCAGGGTGAAAATTAGATGCCAAGGAAGGGGAGCCAGGAGGGTGGTCGCACAGGCAGTATGCAGGAACTGTGGTGGTCATTGCCTATCTTGCAGTTAAAAAAACAGATGACCAATGATTGACCAAGATTAGCCCTTCTGGGTCCAAGGGCAACAAAACGCTCACATGCTACACTGTATGGTGCCAGCTTGGGTACAGTCTGACCACCTCCAGGGGCAGGCGCCTGTTCCCAGTAAGAGTTCCTTGGGTTCTCAGAGTGGGATGCACACGCACTAAGTCACGGCTCGCAAGTTGAAAGTCGAGGGAGATCTGGCCTCAGAATGGTCTTTTGGAGAGCAAAGCATTACGTGAATAAACAGTTTCTCATCCGAACTAGGGAGTCCTCTTGCAAACCTAAGTGAGGCAGGAGAAAGGGCATGTGCTCCAACCCTCCTCCTGCCATGCGTGGCCTATGGGACGCTCCTGCCCATCTTTAAGCTCAGGAGAATATCTTTTAGATCCCGTAGGTCTGTGTAGACCACCACACAGCATGCAGTACCCAAGGACACCTGCCCCCTAGGCCCTACCAAGTTCAGATGCCCAGCAAGAGCTGGGTGAACCTGGAGGAAGAACACATAAATAGAAAAACTCTGCAATCCGGGCTGAGAAAGAACAACACAGCCCAAGAGTATGGACATGGTGGAGACACCCCAACATCTAGAATAGTGGCAACAGCTCAGGAAAAGGTCCCGTTGCTTTAGGAGACACTGACAGCCCTCAGGCCCTCTACAGTTCAGGGCTGCCAGCTGTGTGACCTGAGCCAGGTAGGACCTGTGATGAGCAGAGCAGAAATAAGCCCTGGCCAACCTGGAGACAAAGTCGTCCTGCCTTCCCCAGCTCAGAGGAAGAGGAAGAAGCCAGTGAATAAGCAAAGGGGCTCGTGTTTTTACTTGATGTTGGGTTTGAGGAGGGAGTTTGAGAAGGGTTCCGAAAGGCTTGTCGTATAGGTATAGGCCAAAACAAACAAAGTGGCCCTAGACCAGAAGTGGGGCGCCATGGGAGGCTTTAGAGGAGCAGAGTGACACCCTCAGAAAGCCACATTATAAAGTGTGGAGAGGCTGGAGGGAGGCGGCATGCTGGTTCACATGGTCACAAGAAGCTGGAGGGAGGCAGCATGCTGGTTCACATGGTCACAAGCCCCCATTTGCATTCATAGCAGGCACTGGAAGATTGGTTTTCTTTGCCGATCCAGCTGGCTCCGACAGATAAGTGGGACTCTGCGCCCAGGGGCAGGTTTGGCAGAAAGGCCCTCCCAGCAGACCTGGGCATGGGGTCCTGTTGCTCCCATCCCCCTTGCCAGCTCAGGGACACGCATTCTCCTCCAGCCTCTCTAGCAGCTTGTGGAACGAAGACGGGCTACTGTGGGTTTTCTTGGCATTCCTTGGGGGTGTTTGGATTTCCTGATGCCCTCAGGCTTCAGAAGAGCCCTTCTAGGTGCCCACCTTACCCTCATATCCCTCTCCTCCACCTAGGCCTTCTACCCCAGTTCTCAGTGGGGATTAGGTCTGTGGGCTCTGAGTGAGCCTCCAGAGGTGAAACTGGGGCGTGTCTGCTGTCACTCAGTCTTAAACCCAAGCAAGGGTTCTGCTCCCACAGATTCTACTCAGAGATTGGGGGTCCACTGTAGCTACTCTTGCATCTCCCCTGGGTAGGGGGTGGAGCCCCTGGTCATCTTTCTAGCAATGGTAGCTGCTGACTCTGGCAAGACTGGTAATTCTGAGCTCTTAGCAGCTCCACAGGCCGGGAAGTTGTGTTAATGCCCATTTGGCAGATGAGAAAACTGAGGTCTGGGAAGGTTGGCAACTCAGCCAGCACCTCGTGGCTGCTCGAGTGTAAAGTTTATAGTCTGTACCTTGCCCTGGAATCTGTTCCCAGTCTCCCACCAGACACAGAGGATTCAAATATCCACTGACCCCGTGCACAGCGCATCACTCTGGAAGAGTCCCCGACCCCCTACCTGGACACCGTCTCAGTCTGACTCCTCTTGTCCCCAAGCACAGCACACTTCTGGGACCCCATCATTCCTTTAGAGGTGTGAGTGTGCCTGACATTGCTGGAATTCACTCCACATACATTAATGAGGCCATTTTGAGAAGGCTTGCCTCAGGGGAAAGCAGAGAGCTGTCTGCTGTCCCCATCCTGACCCCTGCCAACTCTTGCCAGCTGTACTAACCAAGCTCAAATAGGCAGACCGGTGCTGCAGGCCTTAGCACCCCTACCCCTGCCTACCCCACACCTTCCTTGGCCCCTGGACCAGAAACAAAGTACCTGGGACTGAAGTAGAGACTGTTAGAGTCACCACACTGGTCAACACGGGCAGACAGACGCTTGTCGCCAGGAAGCCAGGTGAGCTCCGGAGTTCCCAGAAAAGTTAGTTTAAGGGAGGGCTAGTGGGGTTCCTCTCTTCTAGTACAAGGCTGATGCTACCAGGAAAACCTCTGGGCTCCTAAGGCAGTAATCACACTTCCAAGCAACACATTGTCTACCACAAAGACTTAGGCGTCAGCCTCTGAACACCAGGCCTGGCCCCAGGACAACTTGAAGGTCTTCACAGGCAACCATAGGACTGGACACTAAGGGGAAGTGGAGAGCTGCTACATGGAGAAGATTCTAGAAGTCTTCAGCCCAGGTGGCTTAGCTATTCTCCCACAGAAGCAGGGTGGGGACCCAGGGATCCTTCCCAGCATCCCACTCTTCTAATCAGTCTGTCCTGGGGAGTCTCCATGGGGCTCTGTCCTTCTTTCCCACATTCCCCTCCTCTTAGTGGCCTAGCATTCAGGACAGTGGAGTCACTCTAAGGAGAACCCTGTTTGGAGCTAGGACATCACGGGTACCAGGCCCGGAGGGGATGAGGTGGAAGTCTCTGCCCTACTGTCCCCCACATACCTCCAATGTAATTAGGTAGCAAGCTTCTGCCAGGAGCCAAGCTTTCTGCCTTCTGTCTATAAACCACCCTCTGAGTCATCCCCCAACTCCAGAAGCAACTTCATCTTGTGGGGTGCTCCAACAGCCAGTGCCCCGAGCCTACCCCTCCCTACCAGGCCATGTGCTCTATATCTTAGCTGGAAATGACAGTGGCTTCAAAGCTTGGGAGACTGTGGGGTGTCAGGAAGATTAGAGGAGACCCCAGCACCTCTGTCTACCTTATTCTTCCTTTCCTGGGAGCAAAAGGCTAAACTTCCTCTACTTTTGATGAAAGTTACAAGTCTGTGAGCTCTAATGCCAAGCATTATAGGACAAGGAGAAATAAGGGCCATAAGGACCAACCTGGGAAGGTTTCTTGGAAGAGTCAAGTCTGGACTCAGGACCAGAGAGAGGATCAAACATCCAACTGTACTTCCTGTCTATGGGCAGCATTCTAGGAGCTTGCATTCGCTCCCCAATGTGCACAAGGTAGAGGCTATAACTCTGTTTTTCATATGGGGAAACCGAGTCTGGGAGAGGTCGTTGTGCCTTGGCTACTCAGATAACATGAAAAAATACAGGTATGTGAGCCAGCAGCCTGCAGATGGGAAGGAAGTGCTGAGGGGAGGTTTGGAAGGGCATCAAGAAGGCTTGGCAGTAGTGGGGCAGGGGCTTGGGGCTTAGGGCAGGTATACCAAGCTAAGGCGATAAAGGGGTGCACTAGGTCCCAAGTGTCTGCTGTGGGGTCCCCATTATATGCCTGGGACACTGAGAAGTTGAATGAACAGCTCTCAGCATAGTCAAGGGCATGAAGCCCAGAAGAGGCAGGGACAGAAGGAACCGAGAAGGACAGAGCTTCATTCCAGGTCACACAGCCTTGTGGTAAACTTAGAACTTGGACATGAGTCTCTCTACTCCCAGCCTGAACAATTTCCTACACCCAGTGTGAATATATGTAAACAGAATAGATAGCCAGACAGTGGCAGTGGTGGCACAGGTCTTTAATCCCAGCACTCAGGAGGCAAGCAGATCTCTGAGTTCAAGGCCAGCCTGGTCTACAGATCGAGTTCCAGGACAGCCAGGGCTACACAGAGAAACTCTGTTTTGATCTCATTCTCCACAAAAGGAAAAAAAAAATATGTAGGGGCCTAGCCTTCTAGGTAGGTAGAGGTAGGGAAGGCCCTTCTCTTCGGCAGCTTTGGTCGGAGGCTGCTGGATTTAGCTCTGATTCCCCAGTTGGCGGCATCCTCCAGCAGACTGAGTTCTGTAGTGACAGAATAGGAGAAGTTGGCTTGGACCAGTCTGTTCCTTGGGGATTGTTACCTGGGACACCATCTGCCCTGCTGTCTGCCTCATGCCTCTTTAATCAGATGGAGCAGGAGCCCAGATGTGAGAGAATGCGGGCCCTGGAGAGCTCTAGTTGAGTTCAGAACCTGGCAACCGCTCAACAGGTACCAGCTTTATGATGGTCTAGACTCCCTGTCACCTCTTCTGCCTTCAGGATTCATTACAGGACAGACAGACAGACAGGATCCCCAGACCTCAGAATCTCCTGGATGGAGAAGCAGGTCACACCAAAAGCTGTCCATTAGACACTTGGAAATTTGGGGGGACTTTCCCCTGACAGCTGCGTCTCCCCCCCCACACACACACAACTTGCCTTCATTCCTATATATTCCAGTAGGTTATTCCCAAGGACACAGCTCCTGGTAATAGAACATCTTTGGACCTATTTTCTTTTTTGTTTGTTTACTTAACAAACAATATCTGATGCTGTCAGAAGGACACAAACGGATCTACCACCAACTGAGCTCCCTTTGGAGCTGGAGGTCCCAGCCACAATAGGGGTGGGCTGGGCAGGAGGATAGTGAACTCATTTCCAGGGGGCCCTGCATTCATTTTCCCCAGACGAATCCCCCAAGGCAAGATCTTTGGAAGGGCGACCACCCTGCTGAAGCTTGGCCATCTGAGCTGGTATCTCCCATCTGTCTGTCTGTCTGTCTGTCTGTCTGTGGGATCAACAGCCTCCAGCCAGCTCAGCTCCTCACCAGCCCTAGCCCCAGCCAGCTGTAATACCTGCCTGTTACAAGTGTTAACACCTGGCCTGGGGCCTTCCTCCCCCGCAGTCTCCAGGTGCCTCCCTGGGCCCAGCCTACTGACCCCCACCGGGGTTTGACTGAACACGTTCCCAAGCCTCTGAACGCCCGGCTGTTGGGTGGGTGTTGAGCAGGGGAGAGGCAGCAGGATGTGACACATGGAGAAACTGAGGCAGGTCTTACAATAGGTGCTTGGGCGGGGGATGGGCCCCGGAGTGGTAGAATAAGAGCCCAGATAGCCTGACAGGCTTGGAGGCCTCAGCAAAACATCTTCCCTTAAACTGCAAGTTTGGGTGGGCAGGTGACCCTGGGTAAAATGTGAGAAAAGTGGCCTAGAATTGGGGAGGGGGGTCAATGGTCCTTAGTCACACAGTGAGATGAGCCACCCAGCCAACCAAGCCCCTTTTATCAGGCATTTCCTGTGGAGCACACATGACACAGGCAAGGCCCTCGGAAGATCGGTTTTTCCCGAGAAAGAGGATAGATTTCTCTACCAGCAGCTAACTAGTACTGACAGGGAGAGTTCAAATCAGGCTTGCTGCCACTTCTCCTGGCCCAGGGCAGCCACTGCCTAGCTCAGAGAGTCTGGAGCACAGGGCTTCCTTCTAGAGTGAGAGGCCTCTCAGGGCCCCTTCCTCATCTGCATTTTGTCGGTCTTAGGGCATAAGCAAGGAAGAACAGAGATAGGTTACTGGGGATTTGGGAGGGGGGGTCTTCCTTGAGGTGATGTGGACCGAAATCCCAGCTAAGCAATTTCTCCTGTAAACCCCTCCTGGGGAACGTGTGCGCTGGGTGGGCTAAGGAGGGCAGACAGTGATGGACTCACACGCTAAAAGGACTGGAATCTGCCTGCCTGGGGGCAGAGGGGGAATCAAGAATTCAAGGCCTACCATTCTCCAATTCCAGCCCTAAGAAGGTGATTCATGCCCCACCCCAGCTCTAAGACCAAAAGGAAACTGCAAAAGAAGGAGGGTCAGTGTCCGTAGTCTTCAAGGGGACGGGGCATGCTAGTGCCAAGGAAGGCCCTGCCCCCACTCCAGCTGGGAGCCCAGGTCAATTGTGTCTGTAACTACCTTCTAAGACATCCACTTCCTGCCAGTCCTTCCCCTCAGGGCCATGGATGTCCAAGCACCCTATCTCAGGTGTCCCTCACGCCCACAAGTCAGGTGTCAGCAAACACGACCACAGACACATAGCCACTGGCACAAAACTATGCTACTGGCAGTAGGGGACGAGATCAGAAGCAGGCCTAGACACAGCCCTCCTCCAGGTATTGGTACAAGGCTCGCTCTCATACTTCCAACCACAAGCAGATCATGCCCCAAACACCGATAGCATGCACAAAGACATTTGTGGAACCTCCCCCCTTAGACCATCAAGAAGGCATGCTCAAGTGTGCAGGGTCTTACACAGATACATGCACAAACAACTCACAGATTCAAACACACATATTGTCACGTCCAGTATCACAAGCAGAAGCCAGGCAGTCCCCTTTACACAAGCAAAGATACTTGCAGACTCCTGTCTCACATCACAGAACCAACCACTTGCTGATACCTGTATGCAGTGGGCCACGGATCTCCTAGACACAGGCCACAAGATTTCACATGCACAGTTGCCTGGGTCTCAGGCATTACCAGCTCTCACCCAGAGAGACACACTGGTGCACAGACATACTTCTCAGGGTCATAGACCCAGAACACCACACCATATACACAGAACCAACCACAGGCACCGACAAACCACCGGTCTCTAAAATCTCCTCTCTCTCTCTTCTCTCTCTCTCTCTGGCTCAGACAAAGCAGCCACCTGATCCCCCCTCGACCCCCAAACAGGCCATTTGTGTAGCATTATGTTAGGGCCTGTCTCAGCCTTCTAGGTTTTCCTGGTATCGCTTCTTGTTGGTTGGGAACCTTATCTAGACATTTCTGGACACCATCACACACAAACCCTACTGCTACCACCATCTACCCCCTGGTACTGCCCCAGGAAGTGCTCTCTTCCAGTTCACAGGACTAGGAAGCCCACTCTCCTCATCCACGTCATGTCGAGTGCTCCAAGCATCTCTTCCTCTGCTCCCAGAGAAGGTAGAGCATTGCCTCAGCTGAGGGATAGGAAAAGAGTCAGGAGGCACCTGGCAGAACCCCACCCTGGAATCCCTGGCTGCCCTCAACTTGCACAGGCTCTGTATACACCACACGGAAGGCCTCAGACCAGCCCAAGTCCACTGGGAGAAAAGCCTGTCTATCCTTGGGGTATCTGCCTCAGGGGCAACTCTTGGTCCCTCTAAATAGACCCTTGGCCAGGCCACGGCTTAGCCCCCAGATATCCCTAAAGCAGCTGGAAGATTTGGGGTGTGGCCCAGCATCTGGTAGACTCTGAGCCTAATGTTGTAGGCTTGTAGGTAGCAGGAAGGAGGGGGCATTCAGGTAGCACTTCACCTCCTCTCTAACTTGCACCCCAGGGGCCAGTCTCCATCTTACTCACAGGTCCCAAATTCCTCCTCCTCACCTCCCACCCCCAGGCCGCCTGCCGCTGTCCAGGAGGGGAGGTTTCTTTTATTAAAGTTTTCCGGAATGCAGGGGGCTGGAGACTGGGAGACCTGGGGTATAATTTAGAAAACTGGTTTTAGAGCCCTCCCCTATAGGACCTGCAGAGGGGGGAGCAGCACTGGAGCGTCCTGGGAGCCGGGGGCTCCCAAAAGGCTGTTTATCTTCCAGTCAGTCCCCTCACACACCCGGTGAGCCCCGAAGTATGCCGCCTGCTTTCCCAGCCTTATTTACTATAAAATGCCTTTTGTATCCGTATTTCTCAGGGACAGAATTCCCCTTTCCCTCTTCCTTTCTCCTCCCTTCTCCGTCTCCCAAATACAACGAATTTGACATGGAGAACAGGGTTTTCGCTCAAAGAACAACACAAACCTCTCCCTCCAAAACAAGTACATTTTCAGAGAGCCCCCAACCCTCTTTTCTCCGGGCTGGACAAGCAAAGAACGAATCCACCGGATCAGCAATGGCATCTAGGACCAGCAAATTTTACATTCACTTCGGAGGCTCAAAATTAATCTAGAGCACAGTGGGGAAAATCCTGTGAAATGCCCCCCAAGTCCCCTTTTAGGATCCCCAAAGCCCTTAGGGTCTGAAATATGAAGGCAAACGCGAGTATTGTGGAAGCAATCTTTTGACCGAGACACGGAAGAGGTAGGGTGGCGAAGAAGGACAGGATAATTTTGCCCATGTATAGACCCTAAAATGGAGAAGAGGAGTGGCCGGGCCCCAGGGACAGCACAGAAATCCAAATGTAAGCGAACGAAGGGTCTCCGTGCCCCCCCTCCCCAAATTAGAGTAGGAGAGGGTGAAGACTGAGAATGAGAGACCTTCAGGGGTAGGGAGAGCCCTCCCGCCTCTGCGGCGGGTAGCAGGGAAAATGGTGATTATCGGAGAAGCCAGGAGTTGGCTTCGGTAGGCAACACCAGCAGAAAATCCAGGAGGGGTGGACGGCTGGGGGGCTGGAGGGAAGCAAGGAGAAAGGAGCCCTAGGCCTGCCGCTGCCCAGACCCGGCCAGCGCCCCCCACCGTTCCCGGGCGCGGCCGAGAGATCGGGGCCGCAAGCAGACAGGAGGCAAGTCTTACCACCAAATTGGGTAGCCGGCGAGGACCCTGGTGCCACTGAGCAGGAGGCCGAGTAGCAGTCCGAGCAGGTGGGGCTCCATTAGAAGCAGCGCCGAGGAGGAAGTTTGCCGGCGATCATGAAGAGGGGGAGCGACGCCCCCAATAGTTGGAACAAAGTCCACTTGAGGTTGGAAATGACTTTCGGGCTTGTCAGAAGCGCACCTCCACCCGCAGCCGCCCCCCTCCGGAGCCCAGCGCGGAGCAGCCGGGTTTGAGGATGTCAGCGAGCAGCCAATCAGCGCCCGCGGCCTAAGGTAAGAGATGAGTCTGTAGTTCAGCCTGTCAATCACGCGCCCCTCCCTCCCGGCCCACAACTCCGGCTCTGGGAAGGGCATCTCCCTGCAAACTTGGGCAAAGCCTGCGCCCCGGGCGCACGGAGGCCTCGGGAGGACCCGGCACGATGGATTCTCTGCCGGCCCGAGACGCTCCCTCCCCAGACCACGCGAGTCAGGTTTAGGGAGCTGGGGCTTTGACCCGGCGTTCACGTGGTGAAGGGGTCGGTTTGGGCATTGATGGGTGGCTCGCTTTTCTGTCGGTGGAACTGTGATCCCTTGGGACTGGGCCCGTAAGGAATCAAGAATAGAAAGCAAGGGGTTGTTTGCAGATCGCGCGACTGGGATCAGGGGCTCGGGAAATACAACCCCTCCCAGCCTCCCGCCTTCCCGAGCCGGCGAGCTGGCGACCCCGCCAGCCGGTCGCAGGTCTCTTCCAGGGTGTCCAAGGGGCGCACAGGAGAGTCCGCGGAGGCTCGAAGGTCTGCCAGCCGGCGGCGCCGGGGGACAGAGCTAGTGTCATTTGAGTCTTTTGTCAAGAGTCAGATTGGTATCGCGACCTCCTGCAGCCTTTGCATTTCCTGCAGCTGACACCAGCCGCCGTTAGCATTTCCTGCGGGAGGACTCGGTCACTTTCTCCTGCGGGCTTGCAGGCTGGACCTCAGCAGCACCTGCAGTTTCCTTTGGATCTTGGGGTGGAACCATTTGGGACCAATGAAAGATGGCAGCCCTGGCCGGTAGTGGCTGGGGGCCTCCAGCAGCACCCTCCCTCTCCTATGCCCAAGGCTTTTGACCTGCATTTCTGGCCCTTCTGCGGATGAGAAACTAGAACCTGGTGTTCGGTGTTCAAGCGTTGTCCCGTGCAGACACCAGATTCATCCCATGACCTACTGTAGTTCATACGCAGGGGGAAGCGACCAGGCCTCGAAGGGGCCTTCTTTCCTATTTTCCAGAGTCTGGGAGCTAGGTTTAAGTCACTAGTGATGCCGAGACTATGCCTAGGTTATTAGGACTCCCCTAGATAGTATCTGCCCTCAGCCTCTCTCCCGGGGTACAGGAGACACTTGGCCCTTGAAATGCTCCTGACTCGAGGTCAAGAAAGCAAGCCCTAGGAGCCTTAGTGGGACCGACTCTCCGAACTCTGTAGAGGGCGAGAAAAGAAGCCCACCCAAACGTGCCTGGCCAGGAACGGCGGGCTTTCCGCTGATAGGGGTGGACAGGGTTGGGGGAAGTCCCACAGGGAAGCAGACATTCCTAGCCTTTGATCCGGGCGGCTGGTGCCCACAGCTCGGATCCACTGCCCCTGCTGGTCGGCTCTCGGCACACTGCTGCTTCTGGTGTTGGGAGAGTGAAGAACTGGCCCCTGGGGGCACCAAGGGTCGGGAGAGCCGCCTGGGCTTGTCACTGCTTCTGCGCGTTCCTAGCCCGAACCACGGCTGGAGGGGGTAGAGGGAGAGATGAAAGAGGGGAGGAAGGGGAGATAGAGAGAGAGAAAAGTGGATAGAGACACTGAGACAGAAAACAGGGGCGGGGATGGGGTGGGACAAGCTTGAGCTCCCAGAGGAAGAAGGGGGAGAAAGGGGAAGACAAGAAATGAAGAGGGTTAAGGAGCCTCATGGTAACCCCCCCCACACACACACACACCTGCTGAACACTCATGGGGCTGGAAGATGGTACTGTGATAAGCACCCCCAGAAATGCCCCCAGGGGCTGGGCATTCCCAAAAGATGCCCCCTAGGTTCTGAAGTCCCGTTTCTGGTTCACCTGGGAGGGCAGTAGGAGGGGGGTGGCCACTACCCGGGAATGTAGAGCCCCAGGGCTGAAGTTTTAGTCAAGAGAGAGCTTCCACGGGCACTTGGCTGTTAGGTACTGGCTGCTGGTGCAGTACTTTAGCTGAGTACTGGATTGCAGCTCTTCTCATGGGAGGAGATTCCCAGAGTTTGCTGAACATCGATGCAGGTTAGATCTCAAATTCTGCACCACAGCTTGGGGTTCGGCAGCCCAACACTAGTGTTTCTGAGGGCTGGGATGTTGCCTTCCCTTGCCTCCAACAGGCCACTGTGGTGTGGAGGCAGGAGCTAATCTAAACGACTTCTTTGGGTCATTTAGAACCTGAAGATTCCACAGGTGCCAGCCCTAGACGGTGGTGGCAAAGATCCTTGAAAGTTTTTGGTGAGATGCTGATTGTCTGAGAGAAGCGTGGGAAGCTGTCCTGGTGTGGCTAAAACTGGTCGTTCGGGCTGTGTGTATGCAGGTGCCTCTTACGTGCATCCTAGAGCCCGAGGCAGCCCCAGGTGCTGTTCAGCGGGTAGGAAACAAACACAGGGAAAAGTGCAAGTAAAGGAGGAGGGGACCAGCAGCGGGGAGTGGCCGCGCGCTTGTTGCCGCGGCAGAGAGCAGAGGCCTGCGTGGGGATTTCCCCCCACTTGAAAGTTTCCCAGAGGAGGGGATTCCGGAGTCCTTTCGTCTCTCTTGCCAGGTGTCCTTCCTTCAACACAAGCTTAATTTTCTTCCTCCTGCCTGCGGGTGGCAACGCAGGAATGGACCCTGCCCAGGCAGTGAGGGAGCCCCCTTGCCACGAGTATCTCACAAGAGCCTCTTCTCTCTGAAAGGCACCACAACCTCAGCGTCGGTTGCCCATGGCGGTAAAAGGTTACTCTTACTCCAAAACCAGCTAGTGAGAATGGATACGAGGCTCGGTCCTGGATAGGAAGGGTGGTCTCCTGGCTGAGGGGTGGGCGGGGAAGGGAACCAACCTGCACGTGGGAAGCCTGCGTGCTGTGTGTGACTGACAGGGACTTCAGACCTGCGATGGGGACCCCCACCCCCACCTCTGTAGCTGCCCGGAGGTTCCTTTTGAAGTGCTCTCCCTCCAGGAGCCCTCGGTCAGCCGCTGTGTATTCTGCGCGGCTCCACCGGACCCCTGCCGAGGCACCTCGAAGACAAAGAATTCGGCAGCCAGGCAGGCCCCCGCCCGCCCTCACGAGGCTGCCAGTCTGTCGCGAGGAGGGAGGAGGAAATCTCCTACCCAGGCACTGACTACCATTCGTTTTTTGCTGAAACTGTTTTCCGGGGCTCTGCGGGGATGGGGGTGGGTCCTCAAAACCAGCCCAGCCCAATGTGGGGGATGGAGGAGAGGGAAAACCACGGCGGGCAAGCGGGGAGGCATCAAGTGCGAAGGTCAGTGGACCTGAAGTAGAGAGTCAATACCAAAGGGAACAGGAGACTCCAAGACCTGGAGAAAGGGGTCTCCTAATAGCACTAGGAGCCTCCCGCACGATTTCAGGCGAGTTTCCCGGAGGCCGCTGGGATATTGGACAGCAGAGAGTGGCCTAGGAAGTAGGAGGTCCATGGCGTGGTTGGTAGATGCGGAAATTAATTGGGCACGATTCCATTCCTGCAGGTCCCGTTGAGACAAAAGTCTTCGTGTGCAGGAAGCCTGTGACCTGCAGAGTAGCAGAGTAGGGTACCTGAACACCCCACCCCCCACCCGGGTCTCTGTCCCAGAGCTCAGAGCCTCCTCTGTGTTGCCTCGCGTCCCCCCCACCCCCCACCCGGAGTGGGTGCTGATAGGAAGGCGAAAAATCAGGCCGCCTTCCGTCCTAAGCAGCCTGGATATTTGGGAAGCCTGGCTAATGAGGCATCCTCGTGAGAGAATTCCCTTAATCTACTATATGCAATCCTCGTTCTTACCTGGGGATCAAGTGCGCCTGGTTCCCGTCTCCTTCTCACTGTGAGTCACCTGGGAGGACTTGCGGGTCCTAGAGACAGTTGGCAGACTGGCTATTGTGGCGCAGGATGGCATCTCTGGGAATGGACCCCATGATGCCTCCGTGCCTTCCACCCAGACCTCAAGATGCCAGGGGTCCCCTTATCCCAGGGACCATCCAACAGCAGCCCCAGGGCCCTGGGGCAATTTGGAAGGCGATGCTGAGCCTGAGTCTTTCGCAGGCACTGTGAAATGAAGGGCGGCCTCACTAGTGGAAGCAGCTGCTCCAGGAAGCTTCCCTCAGTCAGGATGTGGGGATGGAACTTTAATGTCTCCCAGGGGGCTGATAAGATTAAATGTTAATGCAACAGGCCACCTGACCTAGATGGTAAAGAAACCTTGGCTTTCTTTATCTCTGTGACAAGGAAAGTTCCTCTCCCTCTATCCTGACCTAGTATCTGTGAGGAGCCCAGAGTCCTCTCTTGTAGGACTTATTCAACACCCCCCCACACACACACACCTCAGCATCTCTTTGGAGTCTCCTCACCCCTGTTAGTGGCCAACCCCTACCCAATGGCTCTGATCCTCTGAGCCAGTATTGTGGTTTGAAAGAAAATGGCCCTCAAAAGGAATACCAAAATTAGGAGGTGTGGCCTTGTTGGAGTGGGTGTGGTCTTATTGGAGAAAGTCAGTCACTGTGGAGGTGGGTTTGAGGTCTCATATATGCTCAAGATACCACCCAGTGTCTCAGTTCACTTCCGGTCACCTGAAAGATGTAGGATACTCAGCTTCTTTTCCAGCACCACATCTGCCTGCACGCCACCATGTCGCACCATGATAGCGGAATAAACCTCTGAAAATGTAAGCCACCCTAATTAAATTTTTTTCTTTCCTAAGAGTTGTAATGGTCGTGGTGTCTCTTCACAGCAATAGAAACCTCAGATAAGACAGCTAGCAACTTTCTTTTTCCATGAAGCGCCTGACACCGACGTGAAGTTAAATATGGCACATACCAAGCCTGTCTGCTCTGTGTTGACCTTTACTGCTCTGAGAGCAGGGAACCTCAGACACCAAGAAGAGGATGGGCTCGGGGTGGCCCTGTAAAAACATTGGTGACAGGCCTAGAGAGGGCACTGAGGTCGTAGATGGGAGAGCTGGGTTCCTTGTGGTCTTTTTAGGCACTTAATGCTCCCCAGAGATCTGTCCACGCCAGCTACTATGCTGGGCTTGTGGCCCTGTTTTTCTCAAAGGAAACACCCGCCTTGCCTGATGGTTTGAGACGAGGGCTTGTCAACCTGGCTGGAAATCACTGCCACCTGGAGGCCTCTGAGGCTTGGAGGACCGTGCAGACACATTGTAGCATCTCTCTCCCCTCTCTTTCCTTCTCTTTCCTTCCTTCTATGTTTCCTGTCTTTCACCCAGAACCCTGAACCTCAGGTCTGCAGGCCTCTGTGGGCCAAGGCTCCAGGCACGAGCCAAGGTCCATTCCTGGCTTCATCGTGAACTTGTCGTGTGTGTGTGTGTGTGTGTGTGTGTGTGTGTGCATGTGCACAGTCACAGTCGCTCCTCTGTGACTGACAGTGTAAGTCTGCTGTCTGGGACATAATAGCCCTTTTCTCCTGGCTCACTTGTTTTGCAGGCAATTGCAGTCCAAGGTGTCTGGGAGCCGTCTTTGGTATCTGCAGTCTCAAGCCTCCCTAAGCATTGCTTCTCTACCTGGGCTCTGGGCAGAGGAATGCAATCAGCAAACTGCTGTGTGCTGCTACAGAGTTCCCTGTTGTGCTGTGTACAGGTGTTTTGGGTAGGGTTTTTTTGTGTGGCTCATTCATGACGTCACTGTATGTGACCAGCCCCCAGGAGCGGTCTTGAGTCCCAACAAGGTTTTGAGTATATGCTGGTGGGAGTCATGCCCCAGAGGATCAATTAAGTGTTTCTAAACAGCAAAATTAAGAGCTGTAAAGATTCTTGAAAGATTTTGGTCGGGGCACTATAGGAAAACGGGATAGAATAAACCTGCTATTTATTATTCCAGGAGACAGCACAGACCATTTCCCAGCATGCCCTGGTTTGCACCCTCCAGAGCTCTGTCCACCAATTCTCCCTCCATAGATCAGTATGCCCAGCAGCCAGTGCTGGAACCTGAGTCTGGCCCAGAATTGAGCTCTGGTTCAGTGGGCCCTGGTGGCCTCACCAGCAGCGACCGGGGAGCAGATGTTTGTGTGGGTCCTTGGTTTGCCACTGCTCACATCCCAGCAGACTCTGCCCAGGTGGGATTTCTCTTGTCTGCCGAGGATGACCCTACCTGAGTGGTTGCCTTAGGGGCCAACGGTGCCTCCTTGCTGCGTCACCCTGGGCTGTCTCCTGTGTTCTCTAAACCCAGTTCCTCACTTGCAATGGTGACGCCCGCTGTGTATGAAATGGTACCTGGCTGGAGCTGAGTGATGAAGACGCATCCTTTGCCCTCTTTTTTTTTAATTACAATTTTTAAATTTTATTTTTATGTGTGTGAGTGCTTATGCCTGCTACATACAAGCAGGATGCCTCTAGAGGTCAGGATCCCTGGAACTGGAATTCCTGATGGCTATAGGCCATCGGTAGGTAATACGTAAATCAGTATATACAAACACAAATGCACATATTTAAAGGATTTATTTAGGCTGCCTAACTCAGAGATAAACCTTGACTAGTCAGAGCCAATTTGCAAGGGTTTGGGTTACATTGACTCAAAGAAAACACGATGGGAAGCCAGCTGGAGGATTCAAGGTTTCTAGAAAGCATTTTGGGGGGCTTTTAAAAAGAGACAGAGTGGGAGGTTCCCGGCTTTGGGGCACTGTTATCCAGTTCTCTTGCTTTGGGACATTGTTGTATCTTGGCGGAATGCTATCAGAACAACCAACCGGCTGAGAGTGAAGTAGAGAGACTATAGAACAAGGAGGAAGGAAAAGAATGAGCCTCTCAAGCCATTGCTGAGAAAATAACTACGTGCAGAATCCTGCCTTGAATTTTTGTGATACAGAATGATGGATTTTCCTAGTCCCGTCTGAGGCTGTCCTTTGCAGCTAAGGGTAGCGCTGAGTCCCTCTATAGTGGTATCTAGAATAACCACGGTCATGAGCATCATCCCTTCCTCAAAGTATCAGATATATTTGGGGGCAACAATCCAGCCTTACGAGTGAGTTGGGTGACAGCATGGGTCAGTACCGAGGCCTCTGTGACCCAAATATTTCTAGTTGGGCAAGAAGCTTGACTGCCTCTCACCTGCCCAGAAAGCCAGCCAAGGTTCTGGATCGCCCCTTTGGTCTATGAGAGGCTTTCTTCAGGAGAGGGATGAGGAAGGAGAAGAGGAGGATGGGTCAGGTTCAGATACCTACCTCAGACACCGTTCTAGAAGTAGACAAGAGCTGGGAGGATAGGGTGGGAAGTCAAGGGATCTAACCCAGTTTTCTGCTGATGGGCTGTGTGATCTCAGGCTCTAGATTGAAATGGCCCAATGAAGTCATGATACCAGGTGACTGGATGTTTTACTTCTCTATTGTTACTAATGGCCACCATCCTTGATGCCCTAGCCTCTCAGGGCAGACCCGGACACAAGATAGAAGCTAGTTGTGGGTCCCTGGTAGTGGCTGCCTCAGCCTTTCATGGACACTTGTCCGGGGCAAGGGTTGTACTCACAGGGCAGTGCCCATTGGCCCTCTTGGCAGACTCCAAGCACTCACGGGAGACACTGGAGTCCTGGAAGAGAGGGGAGGAGAGAAAGCCGAGGTGCAGTGCACACGCGTGCTTGCGTGCACACAGTAGTGGCTTCCCCCTCTGAGTGTGCTGAAGGTTGCCAACTGGAGTTTAAACCTCATTCCATCACACAAAGCCGCCACTCTGGGGGCTTGACCCTTAGGATCCTCCCCTGGGGCTAGCTGATCTACCCTGAGGGAACTGGCCCCAGAAGGGCCTGGTTACTGGCTGCCAAGTGGCTGGTAGGGAAGTTTTAATGATAAACAACACAAGACACAGGGGGGGAAAGGAAAAGGGAGGGTGGTGGAGAAGGGAGGTGGGGGGGGGGGAGAAAGAAAGACCTCCTGCCAGGCCTGTTGCCAGGAGACGGCCAGGCAGCCAGAATCAGCGCTGCTCTTTTCACTGTGGCCTTTAAGCACCGAGAGAAAGCCCGGGCCATAAAGGAGGACATGTGTTGCTGGGTGTGTAAAGCTAGCCTCTGCAGTTAGGGGAACCCCGGCCCCCCCACCTGCTGCCCCAAGAGTCTCTTGTGCCCCCAGCCCTCCCCCCTCCTGGAGGTTACAGATGAACGGGACTGGCCTGCAGAGGAACTGAAAAAGGCTCAGAAAGCGGTGGTCCGGGCTACTTGCAAGGTCTCTGCCACTTCTGAGGTGACAGCACACTAGCCAGGGCCCAGGAAAGCCAGCAGTGTAGACGCACTGAGACCAGAAGCTCGTGATATGGTTTCTCCATGGACATGTATTTCTGTCGGTTCTGGCTGAAACACTGGGGTTTGGGAGTGTTTGAACTTCAGGAAGCCTTAACAGAGCACTCAGAAGGGGGTGACTCTTGAACTGACATGCTGAGCCCACGGAGAAAAGAAGTCAGTGGGACTGTGTCTTAGTACTTAAAGACTGTACCTGCAGCTACCAGTGGTCAGGTCTGTGGCCAGATGGGGTCCGCCCCACAGCCAGGAGGGTTGACAGTTGACAAAATTAGTTCTCAAGTACCCCAGACCCTTGTCTGTCCATGGGGAGACACACAAGCTGGGACAGATGCCATGGCTCAGAGGCCTCAGGGGGCCATCAGCAAGCCTGAAGCTGCACGTGGAAGTTGGGCTGAAGCCCTTCCAGGTTCCTTTGACGGGGAGTACAAGTCCCCAGGCCAAGGCCACTGAGCCCAGTTCTAGTTCTGGGCACAACATCAATGCCCTGAGATTCAGTGCTGGTGTTGGGAAGCAACGAACAACCTTCCATTCAGTTCCCCAGCTGCACCACTGGGGGCACTGCTGGAGGCTGCATGAGATGACACCCCTGCACACACCACCCGCCTCCCCGCAGCCCTGCTTCTCTAGTTGTTCATCGGCATTGCTCCACGGAGAAAGCAAGAGCCAGGAATAGTGCGTTTGGGTGAAGAGCTGAACAAAATCAGACATCGCGCTCTCAGGCAAAGGCTGTAGCAAAGAGCCACACACCTAGCCCCGCTTCTGGGTCTTAAGTGGGGCCAGGGCCAGGGCTTCATTTCTTGAGATATAAGTCTTTTCCTCTAGGGACCTCCCTGACTTCAGCAGCTTTCAAATCTTCAGCAATTCGGTGATTAACGAACACAGAGTGGCCCTGACCAGTCACCAAGGTTTGTGCTCCGAAGTTCAGGGCTGGGAATCAGGTGATGGGGCAGTGGTGACATCCTCGAGGGTCTCTCTTAATTCAGGGTGGAGAGATCCAGTTGGGCTGGCAGGAAGGGAGGATGGTCCAGGCTGCCAATTTCCTTCTCCACTCTGCCCAGCGCTGAAACTGGGACCTTGAACCATTTCTTCTGATCTATAGCCCTTCCCTGAAGTGATGCTGTAAGACGGTGAAGTGACAACATGGTCCCATCTCTAAGGCCACCATATCCCTGCTGAGAACAGAACAGACCAAGGACTGGGGTCTCGGTGGATGGTAAGGATGAGAGTGACACCTGGTGGAGATTCTAGGAATAGCATTAAGAGAGAAGTTTGGCAGCTGTTGGCAATTAATAATAGCACCTCCCTCGGGATCCTAAGACTAACCTAGATCTTGAGCCCCTCTTAAAGGCTCAGGTGGGTGCATAAAGGAAAACACTGGAGCTCCATCGTTCTATCTGGGAGTCCAGGAAAGGCAGTGGCTTTATTGTATCCTAGGCAATGGTACTAGGTTTTTTTTTTTTTAACATTTCATTCATGAACTAGGAGTTTCAGGACCCACTTTGCTTTTCATGTCTCCAGAAGCAGGACTATTTTGTGTGTGTGTGTGTGTGTGTGTGTGTGATAGGTTTTGGGGGCAAAGAACAAACACACATCTGGTACATACTTTATATACCTTGGTGTTTTATTGCCCTGATAAGAGGGGGCAAAGTTCAATACTGTCAACACCCAGACATCAATGGCTAAAAATGTCAGCTTCTAAGGAACCGGAAGGAATAAATAGGGTAATGAGATGAATAGCAGCGTGCTTGACACCTGACATGTTCAAAGAGCTGGTGCAATTCATACACAAGACTTTGAGGAGAGTGGCTGGCCTCCCTGGTGAGCCGGGTTGGGAGTAAGCTTGTCTAGACTACAGGGTGCTATCCTGATGACTTCTGCACCGACACCCAAGTGTGCTGCTCATTGTCTCCTGGAATGACTTAAAAGCGGGATGTGTGGATGGAGAAACCAACACACGAGGATTTGAGTTTGTGAAAGAGCGGTCTCCCCCGTCTACACACATGTTTCTGCCGAAGTAAATGAAAGAACCCGTCTGCTTTCAGAAGGTCTTCGCAGAAGGGTCTCTTGCCGGTGTGTGAGATCCCTTCTGCTTCCCACATTCTCCCTTCTGACATAGAATCAACCCTGCTATGATGCCTGAGTGCCAGACGCACGCTGTCCTGGAGCCCAAGTCTGACATCCCTCCCATGGGGCTTTGAGCTATCATGGGAGAAGCATCTTGGAGGGATGAGACCCATGCAAGGGGCTCCGTGGGTACCAGGCCTGATGTCACTGTACTCTTTTTGTTTTTGTTTCCTCACAGTCCACAACTGAGCCCCAAGTAAGAGCTGGTTGGTGCCATCCGTGTTTCACAAACAAGGGACATACGGCCCAGGAAGGCAGGAGGGCTGGTGGAAGTCATTGTCCTAGCAAGTTCAGGGACTGAGATGTGAATCCAGATCCCTTTTATGTCAAAGTTGGGCATCTGGGGTCCTTCCAAAGGGCCGAAGCTGGCTTCCCGGGAAGGTGTTGACATCCTCTTCAGGGCATGTGCATGGGGACAGGTAATGATCCCAAAGGCTTGCTTTTCTATCCCCTTTGCAGAGGACAAAGCTGGTGTGTGCCTTAGGGTGGACAAGCTCAGCTCTGCATGCCGAGCTCCACGGAAGGGTGCTCTACAGAAGAGAAGCCAAGGACACGATGGGCATTTTTGCAGTGACTGTCATCTGCCATGGAATTGGCATGCCTAGAGGGGAAACCCTCTGAGTCACTCTGACGGGCTCTATGAGGGCAGTATCCTGCCAGCCTTGTCCATGTGTATAGCAATTTACCTTCACCCAAGAGCATAGTTATGTATTCACAGCCCAAGCCACAGCTCTGACTCCCTGTACTGGGGTGAAGATAGAGGAAATGTTCTCGCCTTCTGAGCCCTCCCTACTGTTTCAGAAATGCTCAGAGGAGGCTGAGGGTGTAGCTCATTTGGTAGAGTTCTTGCTTAGCACACATGAAGCCTCGAGTTCGGGTCCCGGCCCTGCACAGCCCAGACGCAGGGCATATGACTGTAATGAAACCCTCTGGGTGTGGAGGCAGGAGGAGCAGAAGCTCTAGGCTGCCTTTGGTTGCACTATGGAGCCAGACTCTGTCTCAAGAAGAGAGACAGGGCTAGAGAGATGGCTCAGTGCTTAAGAGCACTTGTTGCTCTTGTAGAGGACCCAGGTTTAGTTCCCAGCACCCACAGGGTGATTCACAACCATCTGTAACTACAGTTCCAAAGGATTTGAACCTTCTGGCCTCCACACGCACCAGACACATAGGTGGTAAACCTACATAAATGCAGGCAAAATACTCATACACATAAGATAAAATTTAAAAACTCTAAAAAATAACTTAAAAATAAACAAACAAAACAACAAAAAAGGGAGTGGTCAGAGAGATAGCTCAGCAATGAAGAGCGCTTGCTGCTCTTGCAGAGAATCCAGCAGCCTCATGGCAGCTCACAACTCTTTGTAACTCCAGTTCAATTGATCTGATGGCCTCTTCTGGCTTCCATGGGCACCAGGCATGCACATGGCACACACACACGCTTGCAGGTAAGCACTCATATACACAAAATAAAAATAAATCTTTAAAGATGAAACACACCAACCAAACAAAAACCCACCAAACGCATTACAGAAACAATGGGGACACAGTTGCCACATTCCCTTCCCTTCCCTGTTCTCTCAGAGGTGACCTGGTAACGATTCAGGCTAGCCAGGGAGTGGAGAGACCACAAGGAACTATGTTAAAAACAAAACAAACAAACAAAAAACGGAAGTAGGGCTGGGCTAGAGAGATGTCTCAGTGATTAAGAGCATATACTATTCTAGAGAGTTCATTCAACTCCTAGTTCCTACAGCCAAGGGCACACAACTGCAGGTCCAGGAGATCTGACGCCCTCTACAGGCCTCCATGGGCACATGCACTCACATGCACACATCACATACACTTACACGCATAACTGAAAAGAAATCTTTCTAAAAACAAGGTAACAAAAACAAGAAGTGGTGCATAGGCATACACGTAATCCTACACCCAGGAGACTGAGGCAGGAGAATTGCTATAAGCTCAAGGTCACATTATGAGATACTATTTCAAACAAACAAACCCCAGAAAAGTCACCCTGTTTCAGAGATCATTGTGGGGAAGGAAACAACCCCTCTTCCAACCCATCAGTCATGTTTGTAGTGGGAGATTGTTCCCTGGGGCCATATTGGCTGCAGCTCTTAAGCAGAGTCCATACGTATTTGGATTTCTTTCTCTCTCTCTGTGGTGTGTGTGTGTGTGTGTGTGGATGTGCAAATGTGTGTAAAGGCTAGAGGCTAACATTGAGTTTCTTCCTTGACTGTTTCCCACCTTATTACTGAGACAACCTCTCTCAGAACTTGACACTCGGGCTGGAGAGGTGTCTCAGCGGTTAAGAGCATTGCCTGTTCTTCCAAAGGTCCTGAGTTCAATTCTCAGCAACCACATGGTAGCTCACAACCATCTGGAATGAGGTCTGGTGCCCTCTTCTGGCCTGCAGGCATACACGCAGAAAGAATATTGTATACATAACCAATCAATCAATCAATAAATAAATAAAAGAACTTGACACTCACCAATCCATAGCCAGAAAAACCCAGGGATCCTCTTGTCTGCACACTCCCAGCAGATCTGGGATTGTATGGGCTTGCTGCTACACCCGACTTTTCAGTGGGTGCTGGGATCCAGTGCAGATCTTCATGCTCATATAGCAAGTCCTTTACTGATTGAACTCTGTATCTATCTATCTATCTATCTATCTATCTATCTATCTATCTATCTATCTATCTATCTATCTATCCATCCACAGGTTCTCTGATCCAGGCCTTAGACTTACTGTATATCTTGAATTTAGGATCCTTCTGTTTGTAGCTCCACAATACTGGGATTACAGGCATTTGCCAACATACCTGGTTTATGAAGTGCAAGGGATTGAACTCACGGCTTTGTGTGTGCTAGGCAAGCCCTCTATCAACCCAGCTACATCCTCAGCCCCGAGTCTGGCACAGTTTTATGGGGTCAGAGCTGGGGAAGGGAATGATTCACCATACATAACAGCTTGCAAAAGGTGATTTCCTTCCCTAAAGAATTTCAAATAGATTTCCATGGATTCCAAATATTACTCATAACAATGTGTATCAGTTGCTTATTTTGTTGGATAAATCTGTTTGTGGCCATGCTTCATAGCACTGAATCTGTCCCCATGGCCACTGTCTCCGGGGAGCATGTGCGAACATAGGACCCTTACAAAGCCAGTTTTCAACTGCCCAAAGCATTTGACAGGCCCAGACAGCATGCACGTGAGATCCCCTCTTCATAGCCGTATGTGTTGGGATGCACTGAGCCCCAGCACTGAATGGCTGCAGCATAGAGAGGATTTTGTGGCTGCGACGAGCCGTGAACAGGCTGCAAGAGGCAGGGAGCAGACACAAATGACAACAGAGGCAGGGAAGTTGTTTAGAAAGACGACAGGGTGAGGAAGCCAGCTCATGTGGAGAGCCAGACTCTGAAACCCGGAAGTCATGTCACTCATAGGAACACCCCTGGTAGTACTTCCTGCTAAGGGCACCTCCTTTTCTTGCGGTCCTGCTGTGACACCAAGACCTGGGGGGGGGGGTGTTAGTAAGATCAGATCCTCTCTTGGCTGAGCACCTACTATGTGCCAGGCACACCGCCCTCCTGCACCCCTCACAGCCGGAACGAGCAGCAGTCATTTTAAAGTCGGGAAACCAGACACACTGAGAGATTTCAATTGCCCGAGGTCACCCGACCAGGAAGGAAGCTAAGCTAGTACTGACCAGTGCCAGAAAGGTCCTTGATCAATATTTATCTCCCCCCAAGTAAAGACACTTCTGAGTGGGGAAGAGTCTGAGTAGGTGGGAGGATAATTCACAATAAAGAGGCCCCTCCCTAGTTCCCCAGATCTCTGAGTTCGAGGCCAGCCAGGTCTATAGAATGAGTTCCAGGACAGACAAGACGGCACAGAGAAAGCCTGTCTGGAAAAACTAAGACAAAAGTATCAAAAACAAAAGCCTTGAGAGCCCGTTCAGCTGGGGAACTGAAGAGAGCAGAACTTCAGGAAGAAGAGTTCGGGAGCTGCAGGAGGAAGGCAGTGGGACTGGGGGGGTCCGACCCTGGGCCTGGCAGGGTTCTCCAGGGGCCTCGGTGACTCTGGCCTGGTCCCTTTCCTAAATGGCATCTTCTTCGTTAGGTCAGCCTCCCTGCCTTTCCCTTTCACCCCGTGGTGAAAGACAGCATTCCAATGGGGTTCTTCGTGAAGCTAAACGGACTACAGGAAAGGAGTGTTAGCAGAAAGGACTAAGGGGGCTCTGGGATGGGGGAGTGTGAGAAAGGAGGGCTTTAGAGTGTGAGGCAGGCATTCTTCAAAAATCCCAAATGTCCCGACTTTCCCTTAAATGGGTCACTTCCCCTAAAGCTTTGTGTTTGTCCTGTGCAAAATGAAGGCATTAAAGCCACACTCCTCCAGCGCCTGTGCTCCTTAAGGTGTTTCTTTAATCTCCAACCCATCGCCGCGGGCCCCGTTAACCAGCAGGGGGCGCTCCTGCAGAAGGCTGATCACCCTAGGCAGCTGTCGGTCTCGATATTCTTGCAGGATTGTTAGAACAGACAGGTATTTCCACCCACTCCGTCCCTCCCTGGCCACTCCACACACCTTTCTTCTCATGCTGTCCCTTTCTATTTCTTGTTCTGGAATTAGCTTGCTGGGAAATTACTGAATCTAGATCCTTGCTTCTCTGTGCCTCTGTTTCTCCACGTACCAATTAGGTATGAGTGACTTCCAGTCACAGAGGAGATAGCTGTGTTGCGGCTTCATAGTCATTTTCTTTGGCAGGACAAGAGTGGCTGCTTCTACCTCCCTCAAAGAGCCGGAACCTGCAGGCATGGTCAGAGTACTGTCTGGTTTATATGGTTATTCGAAGTCCTTTTATGCAAAGGTAGAAATGACTTCTGGGTCGTGCATGACATCCAGTACAGTGAGTGATATTCCAAACAATGTGAAGGGAATAGAGTTTTGAACACACGTGGGTAGGAGCTGGAAGAACGTTTTCAGTCACACTAGAAATTGGTGGCATTGGCCCTCACATTTTCCACCCCGGTTCTAAGAGAGCTGCAGACTGAGAATGTTAAGCTATTTAATGAGTGAGGAAACTGAGATCCCAGAATGACCCGTGGATGGAGTTGCTATGGTTCAGGTTTCTCTGGATGTAATGCCAGGCTCCGTCCTGTTGGAGTTAGAGACCCCTATTGGAAGCACGTGCAATTACAATTACATTAGAGTAGACGCAGGTAAGTCCACCTCCTAGAAGTTTCAAGACTTCTGTGGCAACGTAGGATGTGCTGTCCCAGTGGGTAAAGCCAGGAAAGAAGGACCATAAAAGTCACCCACAAGATCCAGGTCAAAACACAACAGCATCTCAGTGTTGCCTTGCATAGCCTTCCTAAGACAGTGAGTCAAGGGTCCTTGTACTTGGTTCCGCATCTTGTTTAGTACTTCCTTCTCTTTCCTGTGGTCTCTGACACCAGCTCCATGGCTTCTAGGCCAGCCCTGTGTCTCAGTTTCTTGTGTGTAAAGTATGAGGATTAACTGAGTTAATACTGGACAGGCGGTGACCCACACATCTTTACTCCCAGCACTCGGGAGGCATAAGCAGGTGCACGTGCAAGTTTGAGGCCAGCCTGGCCTACAGAGTGAGTTCCAGAACAGCTAGGGCCACATGGAGAAACCCTGCTCAAAAACTCAAATAGGAAAATAAATGAGTTAATACTATATCTAGCATATAGTAGGTGCTCAATAATTACCAGCTAGTTATAATAATTAATAACCCTATCTAGAAACGTCAGATGCTGTTAAGTGTTACACAGCTTCCCAATGGACTATATTCCTTCAAGGACAATCACGGCTTTAGCCGGTCTCAGTGGGAGTTGCTGACTAAGAAGATATTTTTAGAAGCTATCTAAGAAGATAAGGTCTGTGCGGAGTGTGTGAATTTAGCTTTTTTTCTTCCATTTTTTTTTTTTAAAAAGACAAAGTCTCACTATGTCACCCTGGCTGACCTGGAATTCACTACATAGATCAGGTTGTCCTTGAACTCAAAGAGATCCACCTGCCTCCATCTCCCTAGTGCTAGGATAAAAGACATGGGTCACCATACCCAGCTTGCCAATATTTCTTCTTCTTTTTTTTTTTTTTAAAGATTTGTTTATTTATTATGTATACAACATTCCTTCCATGGATGCTTGCACGCCAGAAGAGGGCACCACATCTCATTATAGATGGCTGTGAGCCACCATGTGGTTGCTGGGATATGAACTCAGGACCTCTGGAAGAGCAGCCAGTGCTCTTAACCTCTGAGCCATCTCTCCAGCCCTGTCATTATTTCTTAAACAATACAGTATAACAATACAGTGTGGCTATTTACTAGTGGTCTTACTATACTAAATGTTACAAATTATACACAATCACATAAAATTACAAATTATGGAATCACAAAAATATAATTTCTTCATACAGGTTCTCTCTATGTAGCCTTGGCTAGCCTGTAATTTACTATGTACCCAGGCTGGCCTCAAACTCACAGAGATCGCCTGTCTCTGCCTCCCAAGTGCTGGGATTGCAGGTGTGCATAGGCCCACCTGATCTGTGTGTGTATGTGAGTGCGTGTGTGCCAGGTTCAGTGTTTCCTAGTTTTAGTTTCCCCGCAGTAGAAAGAAGGAAGTCTAACTACACCCTGCACCCTTGATGCCATGACTCTGAGTGTAGGAATCTGTCCTGAACCACCTACCAAACAGAATTGTTTGACATGGCTTCTTGCAAATGTTCGTGTACATTTATAATGTATAAAGTTCCTGCAGTTATAATGATGCGACAGTATGACCTAGAGGAAATGGCCTTGGTGGCAAGTGGGAAGAACATGCATTGCTTCAGGGACTTTCTGACCATCCAGATGGGACCCCTTTCTTTCGCTGTCCTTTGCAGAGAGGATGATAGCCAAACAGTGCTGAGGACGCCTGTGTGCGAAGTTGCATATTTCGGGTGTCATTTACGGTCCATTCTGGTCTCATTCTTCACTTCTGTCTCCCGAGGTGGCTCGTGCCCTCGCCTCTCTCATCTTCTTTCCTTCTTGTGGGCAGAGCCAGCGATGGTACCCTGCAACTCTGCTGGAGTTCACGGTGGTGAAGCTCCATGCTGCCTACCCAGGCATTCTGACACTTCTGGAAGTGGCTGCCAGGGGTGGGGTGGGGCATTCACACGCCAGTGAGCCCAGTGGCCAGGCAGAGGGCAGACATATGTGTCACCTGCCATTCATGAGTTCCACTGGCAACCATGGAGCAAATTCTTTGACATTGAGATATTTCCCTCTGTGTCACTTCTTACCTTCATGTGTGTCTGTGATTACAGAACTGGCCTGCTGAGAACATTGTCTGCTCTCACCTATGTCAGAAGAGAGAACTCTCCCTCTGCCTCAGGTCATGAAGGTCATGGCAGGACTTCTGTCTCTCCCTCCCTCCTTCCTTCCTTCCCTCCCTCCCTCTTTTCTTCTCTCTCTCTCTCTCTCTCTCTCTCTCTCTCTCTCTCTCTCTCTCTTTCTTTCTTTTTTTTATTTTTTTTGAGACAGGGTCTCACTATATAGCCCTGGCTGGCCTGGAACTCCCTATGCAAGCCAGGCTGGCCTCAAACTCACCAAGATTTGCCTGCCTCTGCCTCCAGAGCTCGGGATTAAAGGTAAGCAACATTAGCCAGGGCAGGATTTCCAGTCATCATAAGTCAAGTAAGTGACTGCTCAGGGTCATTCATTCTTTAGTTCATTCTAATCCAGTGGTTCTCAACCTTTCTAACGCTGCGACCCTTTAATACAGCTCCTTATGTTGCGGTGACCTCCCAACCATAAAATTATTTCATTGCTACTTCATTACTAATTTTGCTACTGTTATGCATTGTAATGTAAATGTCTGATATGCAGGATATCTGATATGTGACCGCCAAAGGGGTCACCACCCACAGGGTGAGAGACGATGTTCTAATACTTAAGATCTTTTAATTTGGAGCCAAAGTTCAAGTCCTCCTCTATAGGAGCTGAGGGTATGAAAGAAATAGGAGGAGCCTGAGGGTGCAGGATGCTTGTCTAGTATGTGAGGCCCTGGGTTTGCTCCCTGTCATTACAAAAGGAAGCAGGAGGGGGATGGAGAGAAGGAAGGAGGAAGGAAAAAGCCTCAGGGCACAGGCTCTTAGTTCAGGAAGGATCCCAGACATCCCCTAAACTCAAGGGCACCATGGACGAGTGGTCACTGGTATAATGTGCCAGTAAGGTTTCTCAAGTCAGTGATGAATGAGCCAAGGCTAGAGTTGGTCAAGGCTTCCAGGAGGAAACCTGTTGCCTTGGTGAGGGAAGCAACCAGTGTCAGGGTTGTTAAAGGGCATCCCCCTCTGCATCCAGCCTTTCCTGGTGAGATACAGCCATGTTCAAGGGCTGGAGAAGGGCCCCAGGTAGGCAAGAGAGGGCGCGTCATGTCGCTCTCCTCACACACACCAGCATGACGAGGGAGAGGGAACAAGTCAGTAGAGGAGGAAGAAGGTAAGGCTAGGGGCAGGATTCTGGACTGGGCACCTCAGGGAAGGACCAGGCTCTCCGAAGTGCTGACTAATGGATCCCACAGCACAGCCCTGCCCCTTCCCAAACAGTTTCTCACCAGTGCTTAAAATTCTACTGTCAAGGGCTGGAGAGATGGCTCAGTGGTTAAGAGCATTGGCCGTTCTTCCAGAGGAACTGAGTTCAATTCCCAGCAACCACATGGTGGCTCACAACCATTTGTAATGAGCTCTGGTGCCCTTTTCTGGCCTGCAGGCATACATGGAGGCAGAATGTTGTGTACATAATAAATAAATTAAAAATCTTAAAAAATTCTACTATCAAGATTCATTTTGATCCTCTCCCCCCTCTCCTTCTTCCTCCCTCCTTCCTTCCATCTTGGTCTCATGTAGCCAGACTGGATTTGAACTTCTGTGTAACTGAAGATGACCTCGAACTTCTGATTCTCTTGCCTCCATCTCCTAAATGCTGGGATCCCAGGGGTGTGCCACCATCACGCCTGGTTTACACAGTACTGGGGATCAAACCCAGGGCTTCATGCGTGCTAGGCAAAGCCTCTACCATAGCCATAGCCCCAACCCACCTGCTTTTTAAATGACTTTGGTTTTAATGCAAATGCCAGTCATACTTGCGCTAAATACTTGCAGAACACAAAGAAAATCAAACTGTCTTACCTCCAACACACCCATTATTAACATTTTGGTCTCTTTCTTTTTCCTTTCTCTTTTGGGGGAGCATCATTTTTCAGGCTCAAGGGTAGGTGTCTTATGTGGGGATCCTGATACCTTTGTTCCCACTTAGCTTTAGTCCTATTTCAGGCAGATGTTCTGGAAACATCAGTGAGTTCTGTGACCTTCAGGAAGTTACCTCTCTGGACTTCAGTGTTTTCATCCATAGAATGGTGACAGTGAGGACAGGTGAGTCACCTCAGGGTGCTCCAGAGTCACACTCAAGCGAGGTGTCACAAGGATGTTGCCAATGAGGTTCAAATTCGTGGGGTCAGGACTGGTGTGAGAGGCTAGAACAAGCGGGTCACAGCGAGGCCTTAGCAGTGTAACCAGAGAGGGTAGGAGAGACAGAGAGAGACAGGTACACAGACTGCACTGGGCCTCTCTGGACTTCCAGTGACCAACCTCTTAGCAGCTGAGTGGGGCCCTGACACGTTCCCCTAGGCTTCTGGGCACGACTGCCCACTTCTTATTGGTCCAGAGTCCATCAACTGGGAGGGAAGCTGCAGGGAGCAGGCTGCCTGGGATGTCAAATCTCTGCTTGCTTAGGACCTAGTGGGGGCTCAGAGGGTCCCCTGGGCGAGCTCCTGCTTCGGAGTTGGAGGTGTGAAGAACTGGAGCCAGGCAAGGGTGCTTCCCAAAGCTTGATATCAGGCAGATGGTCTGCTTGGGAAGGGGTGGGACGAAGAGGAAGACAAACTAGAGAGCCCCTCCCCCTCTAGCAGAATTTGATGCAGAGCAGTAAAGCTTTTGCTGTCTGCTCATCACCTCCAGGGTGTGTGTGTGTGTGTGTGTTCAGTGGGAGGAGAATGCTCCATCCTTAAGCAGTGTCTGCCTTGGGCTGGTTCATGGAGACAGGTAGCTGCTTGTGGATGGCTAAGAATGCCTCTCTTGCATACCTGTGTGAACGTGTGGATCCCAGAGCAGCAGCTGTACGTCTGCTTAGGAATTTAGACATTCACTGGGGTGAACGTAAGAGAAGGGGGTCTGTATCACTGATTGCCTGGACTTGTGTGCTCTCTCTCTCTCTCTCTCTCTTTCTCTCTGTGTGTGTGTGTGTATGTACACGAGCCTATTGCATGCTCATTGGAACATGTGTCAGCATAGGAAAGAGTGCATCTGTGAGCATGTATCATGACAATACATGTCTGTAGCTTCCTAAAAAGGCAGCAGAGCAAGGGACCAAGGTTCTGAGCTGGCGACAACATCCTAAGCACCTACACTGTGCTAGATCCTGTGCCCAGTTCTTAAGACACCAGAGAGAGGAAGAAAAAAGCTCAGCCTTGCCCTTGAGCTTACAAGGCAGGGCAGCCCAGTGGGAGCAGAGCAATCAGCCACTCGCAGCACAATGCTGTGCTCTCCAATGCCACCCCTCAGATCCTTTCTCAATACTACACTTATAAGGCTATCGGCTTCATCACCCATCTCTGCCTCTAGACCATATGCGCTTCCCTTGAGGGTGAGCTCCTAGAAACTGCACCATACTCAGAAAGCGTGGATCATGTAAAGGCTGCCAAGCATCAGACCATATCTGTATCCTTAAGTCATCCACAGCCATCCTGACCCACAGCAAGTGTTCACACTAACCACACAGCTGGACTCCACTCCTGCCTCTGTTCCTGTAGCTGAGTCCCCTAGCTTTGCTGACTTGATCTGTAACATTGGGACAGTGACTGCCCCAGTTTACCAAGGGACTTGAGACTTCAGTGAGACCATGGGCAGGGACTGGGGGCCAAACACCCATGGAGTCCCAAGTACACACAGGGAGGGAAACTGCTGTGGGATTTCTACCGCCAGTGAGGAGAAGCTGTCCCTGGGTGCTGTGTAGAGCTATGCAGTCCCAAAGCAGAAGCAGCTCTGAAAGGCCTTTGAGCTGCTGGAAACACCCAGGAGGCAAAGCCCTGACATGATTCTAACTTCAGAAGAAGGGAACTTAGGGTGAGGACTACTGTCTTGGCTGTCAAGAGCTCAAGAGCATGGTATGAACACGTTCTGTGTCTTACTGTCTAACCGCCAAGGTCTGCACGGACTCCTTAGGCTTCCTCCAGCCTCCTCCTAGTGTAACACGGACTCCTTAGGCTTCCTCCAGCCTCCTCCTAGTGTAACCTCCCATGAGACAGCAACAGGTCCCCACATCAGTGGGGAGGAACTGTTCCCTCTCCCTCCCACCCTGCCTTTTCTGTGCATAAGCGTACTCGTGGGCAGGAGGGGCGGTCGGAGCAGCCCAAGCTGAACACTCTCCCTCATCCTCTACCCACACGAGGGTGTCGGTGGGTGTGGCCGAGACTCGCTGGTATCTTTCTGTTACTCCAGTCCACAGCACTCACACAGATTCTGCTGAGATCCTTTTTCCTCTGAGCCTCCTGTATGCGAGTTTACAGTTTGTTTGTTTTGTTGTTGCTCGGTTTTTGTTGTTTTTTGGGTTTGTTTTGCTTTGCTTTTCAAGACAACCTTTGGCAGTCCTGGAACTCGCTCTGTAGACCAGGCTTTCCTCAAATTCAGAGATCCGCCTGCCTTTGACTCCAGAGAGCTAGGACAGTTTTACAAGGGATGAACCGGAGCTAGGTCCAGCCAGCTTGCCCAGCTGGCCATGCACATGCCTCCACCATGCTGTCATGACTAGTGAGCATAGTAATGGTATACAATCAGCCTCGGAGGGGACATTTACATCTACAGCCCGGAAATCAACAAGTCACAGAAACCACACACCCATTCCTCATGCCCCGCCAGGGCTAACACCAACACCAGGCGGGCTCCTGCCTGCAGGTGCAGCAAGCCTAGCATCCTCTCTAGTTGACATCTCATGTGCACAGACATCTTGCCAGTTATTTATCATCCTTCCCATTTCACATCTGGAATTTGATGTTCACATGATTGAATTCCAGGTCTCGGAAGCCCACCCTGGGCCTTGCAGCCTCAACACATAGGACCACCAGGTGTGATAGGACCACGGAGCTGTTAGAGCAAAAGGTCATGTGACTGCTGGGCTGTCCACAGTGAACTGGCTCTGCACAGTGAAGCAGCCCCATAGGCTCACGGCAGCTGAGTTTCCTCTGTTGCCACTACTTGGTGTCAGAACTGACATAAATCTTCCTAATTCCAGCCCCCATCATGCTGATATCCACCCAAAAGCCAAGGTCACTGTCACCCAATGTTCTAACTTGATGTCTGATTTCTTTTCCTTCCTTCCTTTGAAAATTGACACGATTTTTTTTTTTTTTTTGCTTGATTGGGCCCGATGTTCAAGACTCCCAAAGACGTTTGAAAGCTCATTTGGTTATATGTCTCCTTCCAAGACTGATGTCACCCCCTGCTTCGTTACAAGAATTGCAGTCAAACTTTTAAAAAGCAGCAGGGAGCGTTGGGGAGACTCGCGTGTTATCTGATGAAAATCTGGCATCTACATGGCTAAGGAAGCCAGTCCCTCCTTCCTCTGTGACTCTACCTCGTTCTCCAGACAGTCTGAATTTCTGGCCAGCATTGTCAATACCGCTGTTGGCACCTCACTCATGACCACCAGCCTTGTGTTTAAGGTCAGGTGCCCTCTATGTTGCCTTCTGACAAGAGTTCTCCTAGCCATCGGATGTGAATTTCTCTTATTGTTAGAGAAGGACTCACAGCCTTCTAAATCCCTGTGCAGAGAAAGCTGAACCCGCCCAGCAGGGCAACCACGACCACGAGGTTTTGCGGTAGAGCCCAGGCGAGTCGCCCTTTTTTCACTATTCAGCTCCGAACAGAGCTCACGTGCCCCTGCATCCCCCTCAAGAGAGGCAACATCTCCTTGACCCCAAACCCTCTATTTCTGCTTTTCCGGGGCCCTGGGTCCTGCACCATCCTGCCCTCTGTCCTAGATTGGGCGCGACTCCAGGTGAGAGCTCACCTGGGGCGGGGCGGGGCCTGGCACTGGCCCCTCCCACAATGAGGCGGGCCGAGCGCGGCGGGGCCAATGGGGCAGGGAGGGGGCTCGCCGGCCACGCCGCTCACTCTCCGGGAGGCTTGCGCTCCGCCCCACCCGGGTTTAAAGCCCCACGGGCGGCTGGTGGCGGCGCCGCGAGCGCCCAGTGGCGCGAGGAGATGCAAGAGTGCGCCCGCAATCGGCAACATGCGCCCCGCGCCCGCGCTGGTCCTGGCCGCTCTCTGCCTGCTGGCGCTGCCCGCCGCCACCGCCGCCGCCTACTTCGGGTCAGTGCCCGTCGCATCCCCGCTCTCCGCGTGCCTGGTCCGGGCTCCAATCCCTGCGAGGCCCCAACTCAGCCCTTTGCCCAGACAGGACCCCGATCGTCTTGCGGGCGCACTTTGCGCCCCGATCTCTATCCCTGGCTCTCTGAGCTTAGACTTCACCTCCCTTTCCCGAATTCAAGTCTGGGTCCCCTGCCCCACCCGGTTTCTCAGCCTGGCGGTTGTCAGACTCCAGCCTAAGCCTGCTCGCGCCTGGAATCCTGGCCTGATACCCCCAGCACGCCCTGTCCCTGCCGGTCCAAGTGTGGGCTCGGGCTCCCGTGTCCTCTTCGGATACTTTCTCTGTGCCCCGTCTGTCCCCATCCTGGGCTCGGTCCAGCCACACTCCTAGCCTGAGATTTCTGTATCCTTCACTTTCTCCCCGCAGATCTGGGACCTGAACACCTGGCTGGGTGGAGGGATTGGTGGGTAGGGGCGGGGGGGGGAGGAGTGGGCGCTGAGAGTTTTGCTGATCCAAGGAAGTGGGAGATCCCGGGACTGCAGGACAGTTCTCTAAGAAAATGCGATCAAATTAAACCCCAAGCAGGAGTGGGGACGTGAATTCGAGGGTTCATTGCAAAGAGAGGGAAAGAGGCTCATTTAGGGGTGTACATGGCTAAGAAAATGATTACAGTTTGTGGTAACAACTGGGAAGTGGGGCGGGAACCTGAGGGAGATGGTCGGAAGGAAGAAGTAAAATGGCATTTGTCTGCAAATGTCTTCCCTGAAGCTGAATTGTAGATACTTGGTGAGGGCTGAGCTGGTGGTGATGGCAGGGATCATGGATTTTAAAATTACCTTCCTGACCTCCACCTAAAGCAGGTTCCAAATACTTAATTTTAAACTTGGCTTTTTTTTTTTTTTTTTCTGACTGCTTCACCCCTTGTCAGACAAGGCTCGTAGTCTGAGCACAGCAAGCAACAGGCCCGAGGCTGCTCTCAGGAAGCCACCACAGAGGGCATGTGAGGGTCTAGGGGCAACCTCACAGACTGGAATAGGGACCGCAGGTTAATTTCCAGGTCACGACCCTTGGCTAAAATGTGCCTGGGCTATAAGCGACAACCTCCCCTGAAATACATGGGGAGGGATTTTCCATCCCAACCCTAGTGCAGAACCTAGTTAATGATGACCAGAGAAGACTGCCCAGTTGCTGGGGACTCAGTATCTCCTTTTGACCCACCCCCAGAGCAGCAGGTGTCGGTTGAGCCGGAAAGAACATCCCTCAGTGGGCATGACGGAAGGGAGAGGACTCAAGCTCTGAGTTCGATCCTGCCACTTTCAGGGTTCTGTGCCACTGACTGCCTCGCTTAACGACTCTGCTCCTTAGTACCTGGTCTGTAGAATGTGGATAACAGTGCCTGGTTTAGCGCTTATGCAGTTCATAGGATAGTGGCTAGCATGCAATAAACATCCAACTAATGCTATTGAGGATGCTGGTATAGGAAACCAAGAGGGTTCCAGGTATCCGAGACCTGGCAGTCTCTGAGGGATAGAGGAGGAAGTGACAGCAACCATTTCCATGACCCTTTTGTTTCCTTGGGTTTTTGGTTGGAGGCAGGAGTGAAGGTCAGAGAAGGTAGGAGGAGAGGGGGTCCCAAGAGGCCTGGGCCACCGTAGCTGGTGTTTTGAAAGGGAACAAATTTGGGGGCAGCCTTGAAAATAAGAGGAGAGATGGTTAGTTATGTCTAGAGCCAGACTGAGGGGGTGAGTATTCGAACCCCTCCTTGGGAGAACTGAAAAGGCACACGCAAGCCTCATGCTGTCAAATGTTTGGGCCTGGGGAATGGGTAGGCCCCATTTGGTTGGGGGGGGGGGGGCAGACTCTCTTGTGACTTAGTCGGACCGGGTTTCCTAGCTTCCCGTCAGCGTTTGCTCCTTTGGTGTCTGTCATCCACACTCTAGGGAGACCGTGGAGCAATGAGCCTATCTGTCCTTAGGTCAGTCGTCTTTGAAGCCTCATTTCTAAGTATAACATGAAATACCGTCTTTTATTTCCCGATGAAAGGAGGCTCAGCGATGAGGAGAGCAGGTGACAGCAATTTTGGTCCCAGTCGTTTAGGGGTCTTCGCAGCCAAAGACTTCAGAGTGAGGAGTGACCAACCCCCTGCTTCAAAAATGTCACCTGTTATCCCCATTTTTCAGATCAGGTGTCCCCCTCCCAAGCCACAGGGAGCAAGCAGTGGCGTTTTTGCTGCCTGTAGCCCGCTTCAGTGGTGGCAATAGTGACGTAACAAAGCCAAGGAGAAGTCTATAAATTATTTTTGCACCAAGCCCCTACTCTCATAGGACCCTCAAAGCAATTTCTGGACAGGTAGAAAACGGAAAGTCCAGAGAAGTCGCCTGGTGTCACACAGCCAATTAGGGACAGGATAGAAACCAGGCCCTGCCTCACGTTGGTTCTTTGTCTTGTATAGGGAACAGTCTCATAAGCTGTCATCGTTGTGTGATGTTCCAAGTGCACAGCATCTGCAGAGGTTGGGCGTTGGAAAGTGGCCTCCCTCTCCTGCATGATGAATTTTCTCAGACCCTCTCGGCCATAGTGGGAGAGGCCACACATTCCTCAAAGTGGTACAAACAGGGTTCCATGGCCTTCTAACCCGTCAGGTGGACTCTCAAAACAGAGCAGTAGGACAGGAGGTGGCTGGAATGCCAAGGACAAGCCTGCACTGAGTACTCAGTGCCTAGAAGGGGCCCTGTTGGACCTTCATCGCCCAAGCTGGACACCTGCCTTGAAGATGGGCGTTAGTATCAGTGATAGCCCAGAAAGTTAAAACATTTGCCTAGAGTCACAGTCAGTAGCAGGCAAGGCTGGGATTCAGACTGGGACTCGAAGGCTTGTGCTTTCGCAGCCTCTTCTGTCTGTCCCTAGAGAAGAAAGGAACTCCACCAGTACAGAGGCCACACACTTGCAAAGGACTGCTGAAGTCAACTGTGTTTTAGAAAGCTGCATCTACAGGGCCGGGAGATGGCTCATCTGTAAAGCGCTTGCCTCACAAGCATGAAAGCCTGAGTTCAGATCCCCAGCATGCATGTAAAAAAGTTACATGTGGTGGCATGTCTCAGCGCTGGGGCGGCTGAGACAGGAGGATCCCTGGGACATACTGAGTAGTTAATCTAGCCAAATTGATGAGCTCCAGCCCAGTGGAAGATCTTATCTCAAAGAGAGACAGCATCATCAGGTTGATACCCATGGTGGTCCATCCCTCTGGCCCTCTGTAGATGTATACACACTGGAGCAATGTCTATGATAAAGCTCCTGGGGGGATTTCAGGACTGAATTGGGTGATAGGATGTAGCGTGTGCAGAGACCATCACATAAACTGTGCCTGTCTGTCCATCCAGGCTAAGTCACAACACCATTAGGAATCCCTGAACTTCCAGGGTGAGGAGACGTGGGAGCTCCAGGTGTTAAGGACTCTGTAGACAAGAGACTTGATCAAATGACACATCACAGATATCTCAGAGTCAGGACAGACTTGGCCTCTGAGCTCTGGCCTACTCTCTGTGGTCACAGCACCCTGGGAGAGCCCAGATGACTGGCCAGCAGTGGGCCAGCTCACCAGGCTTTTTCTCTGTATGACTGTTCAGGTGCTGTCCTTGTGAGTTCATGGAAGAAACAAAACATCACCTGTATTTTCCCCAAGTTCTTGTTACATGTAATATACCACATTCATTTTAAGAACACTATCTAGGTCTTTCAAACGGATACACCTTTATAATTTCTTTGAGTTGACCATGATTATTATACATTTGTAGATACTGTTTATTGAGATTTATCTTTGTTGCTACATATTTCAGTAGCTCTTTCCTCTTTATTCCCGAGTAGCATTCTTTTTGTTTTGTTTTCTTTTTCAAGACATGGTTTCTCTGTGTAGCCCTGGCTGTCCCAGAACTCACTTCTGTAAACCAGGCTGGCCTTGAACTCGCAAAGATCTGCCTGCCTCTGCCTCCTGAATGCTGGGATTAAAGGCGTGCGCCACCACCACCTGGCTCTTGAGTAGTATTCTATTATTTGGATATACCACAGTTTTTTGATTCCATAATTAATGAACATCTGAGTTAGTTCTAGTTTTCAACTGTTCCCAAAAAAGCTGGTGTGAGCACCCATGAACACCTCTTTTGTGGACATATATTTCCATGTCTCTTCGGTAACTGTCTGGGGGACTGAATTGTTGGGTCACCCTCTGGGTGTCGGTTTAATTTATAGGGAATGGCCAAACGGTTTCCAACGTGGCTATGCCATTTACACAGGAATGTCTGAGCATTCCAGTTGCTGCATGCGGCTAGCCTTCTTCTACCTTAATTGTTGCTGTTTTATTAGGTGTGTAGTGGTATCTCATTGTGGCTCTAATTTGTATTGTCCCATTGGTGAATGATGTGTTGCACATTTTTTTCATATGGTTATTAGAATATCTTCTCTGGGGGAGGTTGTCTTTCTATTAATCAACTCTAGGCTTTCTTTACTTATTTGGACACAAGTCCTTTGTCAAAAAGTATGGCAATATTTTACCTGATTTTGGTTCGATACTTCTAAAGAGCAGACGTTTGAGGTAGGGTTAGGGGGATAGGCTTGTGATTCCTGCTGCTCAGGCTAATGCAGCAGACACACAATTTCAAGGCCTGACGGAACAACTTAGTGAGACCCTGTCTCAAAAAGAGAACTGGGATCTAGCTTAGTGTTAGAGCACTTGCCTAGGATATGAGAATCCCTATGTTCGATCCCCAGAAAAAGAAAGGGGGGGGGGGGGTCAGGACATACATAGATTTTGAATTTTGATGACATTCCACGCACTATCCACTTTTTCTTGTATGTCTTTCCCCCCCATGTCTTCTTCTGGATGCTCAGCAGATTCCACATTCACACGTAAGTCTGTGAATTTGGATGCATGATGGGAAGTAGAGACCCAGGTACACTGCTTCCCGCACAGAGCCTTAGAGTAAGTCAGAGACAAAACACCACAAATGCCTTCGGTTGCTCTGGCTGCCCAGGACCTTTGTGTTTCCACGTAGACTTTAGCATCAGCTTGTCAGCTTCCGCACAAAAGCCTGCTGGGAGTCTGACTGTGACTGGACTGAATCTAGAAACCAAGTCACAGAAGATGGAGTAGGCTGCTTCCTCGACAACCCATGTCTGTCTACGTGGGGCTTTGTAAATTGCCCTCAGAGCTATTTTGTAGTTCCCACTGTATAGCTCTCTTGCAACATTCTTTGTGTGGGGTACAGGGACATGGAGTTAAGGTGGGGGGTGTCAGGAGCCTAGACTGGCTCCAAAATCATGATATTCCTAAACTTGGTGTTAAAATCCTGTTCCTTTACTCCTTATCCCCCTATTCCCGAATGCTGGCACTGTAGGCCTGCACCACCACACCTGGCTTAGGTCTCACAGATAATGTCAAAGTTTCTTCCATAATTAGATAGCATCAGTTTTCATTTGATTCCCCTCCCATACTTTTAGAAATGGGAACCGAGTCCTGAGTATGACAGGGCAAGAGGGGAAAAGTAAAGGAAACCCTGCAGCTGTGGAGTGATGGACTAGAGGCAGGCTCCCTGATAGCAATCATTGTGTGATCGCCGAAGGCAAGTGCTTTAGCCTCGAGCTCTGGGTCAAACCAGTCACCTCAGCGAATGGTGGTAGCTTTCCTGAGAGAAGTGGACTGGGGGAAGGGAGGCTGAGCATGCATCCTCTCCTGCTGGAATCATCTAAGCATGAGATATTAGTGCCTTTGGGAGTTGGCTGGTCTCAGGAAATGTGCCAAATCATCAACTAAGGGCTCCTCCTATGCTGGTAGCAACCGAGCAGGATGAGAATAACCAAAGCCAGGCTCCAGTACAGTGTCTCTCAGCCTGTGGAGCACAGCCCCTTTGTGGATGAACTCTTCAAAGGGTCACTAAGACCATCAGAAAAACAGACATTTACATTACAGTTCATAACAGTAACAAAATTAGAGTTATGAAGTAGCAATGAAGATAATTTTATGGTTGGGGGTCACCACAGTATGAGGAACAAGGGTCACAGCATGAGGAAGGCTGAGGACCGCCACTCTAATGTAAGAGGCACTGGGCTATCTGGATGTGGTGGTACACACCTTTGCTCTCAGTATTTGGGAGGCAGAAACAGACAGATCTCTGTGAGTTCAAGGCCAGTTTGGTATGCATAGTTAGTTCTAGGCCAGCCAGGGTGACTGGACTCTGAGCCACACAGATCAGAGTTCAAATCCTCCACTGAGACTTACTAAATGACACAGGACAAGTCAGCCATTTTGACATCAGGACAGAAAATAGGCTAATCTTTCTCTCTCAGGGTTGTTGTGAGGGATAATGGTGTGGCTCAGTGGTAGAGCATTTGTCAAGAGCATAGGCAAGACCCCGGGTTCCATTCCCCTGCGATGCCTACCTTCAGACATGCACATAAAGTATTGAAATGTCACCTCCACCCCATACCTTACAGAAAGCATACGACAAGGCTATGGACTGCCTCACATCCTGCTAAGGAATGTTTCTGGGCACATCTGTTCCTTCCTGTTTGCATCTTTCTCCCAACTGTCCTATAACTGGGAGCAAAGCGAATTTTCCCAAGCTCGCCACTTTCTGTGCAAGATGTCACTTAGTCATTGTGATACCCCAGGAGGCTGGTGCTGACACGTTGTTGTCTTATACCGCCAACTGGAGAAAGCGTACACAGACCAAGGACTCGCCCAGAGTCGCACAGCGAGTCGCTAGCTTGCCAAGATTGAACTCTACCTGGTTTGTGAGAATTCTGAGTGACCTCTTTGCTCCTGCCTTGTTCTACCCGCTCCACCGGGTCTGTCTGTACCCGGCAGCTGGGGCCCACTGCTGCTGAGTCTTTTATTTTCATATATGCAGTGTGTCCTGCATGGCGTGTCCTCAACTCTTATTATCCAAGTTTTCCTGTGCTCACTTCTCTAGTTTTCTCAAGCTCCCTGTGCCCAGAGCTGTCTTAGGGTCCTGTTGTTAGCTGGGTCCTGTCCTTATAGCCTTTGATGTCACCCCTGTCCTGTGGTGAATGTCTAGGTGGACAATATTCATTTTCTCTTGCTGGTCCTCCCCTTTCCTTGTGCCCCTTCTATGCCCACTGCAAGTTCTCTTTTGCAGATCCTTGGCTCCTTGCACTTCACACACGCCTGTGCCATTCCCTGACCTCCCTCTGTCAGCACGGGATGTGAATAAGGGGAGAGGGGATGCCACTCAAGCTCCTGGAGTCGGCCACTCTGGGCATTTCATGAGTAGCAGGGATGGACTGGAGAAGGGTGAGCTCTTAGGTCAGGTGATTGCCTCTCTCTGGGACCCTTCATTAGAGAGATGAAGACTGAAGGAGCCAGGATAGACTTAGTAGGGCAAGAAGAGAGGGTCTGTTTTGACATCACAATAGCTCCCAGGACAGGTATGGTTTGCAATCCAAACTGCCTCTGGGCTTAGAGAGGTCATATGGTGTATTTGCTGTCACAGAACACAGCACCTAGAGACAGACGCTTGGTTAATTTTCATGGAGAACATTAATAGGTTGGGATAAACAAAGACCATAACACTTTTTGGTTTGAACTCTGAGTGGGCAAGTTCGTCCCGATTGTGCCAAAGCCTGGGGTTCACTGAGCCTTCCGGAGTTTGGATTACTGATAAAGTCACCATAAGAGGTTGTGCAAGCTGCATTTAAAGAGACATGGGTCATTTTCACGGCTGGTCCTTGGCAGGTTTAGGAGGGAGCTCAAGCATATCCCAACCCCAGGATCTGAAGTTCAGAGGGACCTGGCCTAGCTCTCTGAGATGTTACAGGGTCTGAGTGGCTAGAACCAGATGATCCTGAAGTCTGATTGGGAAGAGGGTACAGAAATAATCATGGTGAGCATGGGGGAGGGTATGGCGACAGACAGGCTCTTGCAGAGCCCTGCCCCTTCCTAATATCTTCCCTAGAGATTTGCATTTGTTTGGAGAGGGTGGCCCTGCAGCCTGTGAGCAATACTATGGGGGAAGTCATCAGAGTGAGTCCTAGGGAAACTGAGGAGGAGAAGGAACTACACTGAACAGCAGGGGCTGATATAGCCAGCAGGCATCTGAGGAGCATCTCTCCGGGGGGGGGGTGAGCTAGGGGTACCCACTAAGGTTCCAAGAAATCATGCCAGCCTCCACCAAAGAGTTCACCTACGACTTGGAGAAATGACGCAGCCAACCATGTAGAACAGAAGGCATCAGATGTGTGAAGGTGGCAAAAGACAAAGATGGGGAGAAGGGACTGTCAGACAAGGACTTCCTGGAGAAGGCCTGGGTGCCACCCAGTGCCCCAGAGTCACCTCTCTCACTTCCTGCATTATTGACTTAAGTGTTTTCAAAAGCAGTGGCTAGAAATGTTTCTAGGGGACACGAAGGCTTTGAACCCAGGAAAAGACCTTGCTGGCAGGAGTGGCAGCATGGAAAGGGGTGTATGGGCTGGACCGAGATAGACTTGGTAGGAGGATGGCAAGAGGCTATCCCAGCCTGGCCTGAGGGGAGCAGCCCTCTGCTTCAGCCCTGCTGGGGTCAGCACGAGCCAAGGTGGGAAGCTCTTGGGGTCCTGCTCTACTCCCAAGAGAGCATCTTGAACTCCCCCAACTCTCCAGGCTGCCCTGGGCTACTCTTGCTCTGCTTGAGTATTTAGAGGTGGCTATCTGGCCAGGCGTGGGGTGCCCTCTCCTTGGAGAAGAGGGAAGAGGGTAGTATCTGTAGCCATCCCTGTACCCACAGGAGGAAAGTGACAGCTCTACCTGAGCCCTTGCCAACAGACCACGGACTATTGTTGACCCAGAGTGAGCATGCGCGGGCATGGATCTCTACCTGTGGGGAGAGGGTGCCTTTCAGAATCAGGGAACACTCTGGGACTTGCCAGGCTAGTGAGCTGGTCAACATCCCCTAGCTGAGTCCCTCAGCCTAGGAGACAGGATCCCACAGTTAGAGTGGAGCTGGGGGAAGAGGATGTACTCCTTGTCCCCACCCCTGCACAGCACCCACCCTTTGTATCGCTGATGCTGCTCTTCCCAGAGTTACTTGGGGCCTGTGTACCCAAGAAACTGGGGGGGGGGGGGCTTGTCTTCAGAGCTAAGCTAAAGACTGAATTTATTCTCTCTCTCTTTCTCTCTCCCTACAAAGCTTAGTCCTGAAGCTCTGGTGCTGTGCTCTCCTACTTTAATCTGAAGAGACAGGCCCCTTCTACTGAAGCCTTATTCTGACTTGCAGCTGAGGAGACTGAATTGAGACTGAATTTCAGACCAGGAAAATGCCTTTTAAAGGGACAGTCTTCCTCTCCCTAATCAAGGTCCCATTTCCCAGTCTTCCCAGCTATCCAGAAGGCTTGGGGAAAGTACTGAGAGGCCCCTTTCCAAACATCCAGCACCTCAGGAACTGGCCGGCTGGTTTTGCTTCCTAGAAACCTTCTTATGACTAGGCAAAAACTTCCAGGACATGTGGCCCACAGCCCACCCCTGCCATGGTTACCCTGGATGATAAATCTTATGTGAATTTCACGGGCATCAGACTTTCCTTTTCCATCAGCTTCTGTAAAATTCCCAGGAGTCACCTGGGCAAAACCTTTGGTCCAGATGTCGTTGTGTCCAGCCCCTGGTAGATTCTTGTAATTCCAGATGTTCAGAGGTCAAGACTCCCTCTGCACAGGACTGGCTTTGGGGACCCTCTATGGCCACTTTGCCACCTGAATGATGCCCACCAGGAACAAAGACGTCCCATCCCAGCTTCAGCCTGTGCAGAGGGAGGGACAGGGTGTGGGAGTGTTTCCTCTGCAGATGTTGAACCCGCGGCTCTAAATCAGGAGACTGTAGGGATGTAAAATGCTATCTGTATGGCTGGCTGCCACTGCCCACTCAGCTCCTCCAGCAGCTCCCTAATGCCGTACTCAGCTCACAGCCTGGGAGACAGGAAATGTGGAGACAAAGCCCACAGCTGGGCCAGGCTCCTTTCTCTCTGAGGAGGGACCAGGTAGGAGGCTGTGGCCTGCTCCATCCCCTAGGGCTATGCTTCTGATCTGTGAGGTTAAAGTTCTGGAGGGAGCAGGGCGTGGAGCCAGGGAGAGATGTAGCAAGTGGTCCTGTGCCTGTGGGTGGGCCCTCCACGAAGGATGCTTGGTGAGTGAAGGAATGAGATGTCACGGCAGGAAAGACCAGAAAGCTGTAGCCTAGGAAGAGTAGCCACCGATCAAATCAAGCTTTGAAGTACAGATGTCTTCATGAGGGTATTTGCAAGCTGCCCCAGGAGCCTCAGAGAAAAGGATCCAAAGATGAAGATGCCCAGGAGAGCGTGGCAAAGTTGGGGTGAGAAGCCCGAGGTGGCTGTTGAACACACTCTTTTAAGAAGGACTGGCCAGTGTCCAGGCAGGTACTTCCCCCATGGAGCTGCCCCCTGCTGGGGAGAGGAGAGAGAAGGAGGCATAGTGTGTGCACAGGTGTGGGACTGTACACATGGGTGTGGGAGTGTGCGGAGGCTCAGACAGAGCCAGGATGGGGCCCCAAGATGCTCAAGATGAAAGCACAAAGGGAGCACTGACCATGCAAACGGCCCTGCAGCGGAAGCCGTTATCAGGAGCATCTCACGGGGCTCTGCAGGGCTGTGGCCAAGGCCCCAGGCAGTTCAGGCTCTCCTGCTTCTTAGCAGCAGCCTGCACTTGGCACAGGCCCTGGTACCAGGTTCAGCCCCTTGTCCCTCCAGCCAGGAGTCCAGATACCCCAGCATTAATCTAATCCCATGGATATCACCTGCCTCTCCCCCTCCCACCTAGCCACCCACGTGCTGGGACAGCCTCTACTGGAACCTACAGATCATCTGGAGAAGAAACAGCTGGAAGAACAGCTGTCTTCCCTAGCCTGGAATGTTTCTGCCTCCCACTGCAGCTGGCAAGATGAACCGGAACAAGGTCGGGCTGTCACCTAGACAGAGTGCTGCTCGGCTACCTTTTCTTCCTCAGGCAGCCAGGCTGATTCAAAGCTTTCTTCTTTATCTGGGTCCTTGGACTGTTGGAAGTCTAGATGACTCTTTAGTCCAACCAAATTCCCTCTAGGTTGTGGGCCTCTGGAAGGCAGGACCGTGTCCTTATATTTAGCACCATGTACGCAGTTGGTGTTTAATAACGGAATACTTACCTGGAGCTGACTGTGTGCCGGGGACCGTTCTAGGAACTCCCCAGACACTAGCTAGCATGATCTCATCAGCAATCCTGAGAAGCAGAGACTGCAGTTGTCTTCATCTCATAGACCAGGTACCCAGAGGCACAGGGCCTTGCCAGTGTGTATACTTGCTTATGAAATGGAATAAGCCCAAGGATGACATCCCTGAGGTCACCTTCGAATGAGAGGAAAGTCTGGGACCAGACTACTCAGGGCAGAATGGTTTGGGGGACACGAGATCCTAGGGTTCTCCACATTGGAGTATTGGTTAGTATTCTGCTTCTTTTGGGTGGTGTTGAATGGCCCCTGGGGTTCATGAGTAGCTTTCCGTTGCTTCCTGAGGGGACATCATGACAAGGCAGCTTTAACCAGACCTGTGGTTGGGAAAGGAAAGGCCAGCAGTGGACAGAGATTTGGGGATAGAAACAGTTGGGTCTCACCTAAGAGTCAAAGCCAGAGGCTGTCTCATCCTCTAGGCTTCTTATCTATCGCCAGCATGAGTACTGGGGACCATGGACCCAGGCTGGGACCCAAGGGACATAGCACACTGGCAATGAAGAGAAGAAGGCTGATCACATAGGCTGTTGTTTTGTAAGGAAAAAGAGAGGTCAGGAGTCGAGGTGGCGTTAGGAGACAGGAGTGGGAGCCTCGTTGGGCCAGAGCACAGGCTGTGGTCCCAGAGGCCCAAGGACATGGAGTCAGGCAGAAGTCCTAAGGAACTGCTGTCCCCACTGTACTAAAGGCTACTTAGCAAGCCCATAAGCTCCGCCTCCTCTGTCATCTTGATCCTGGTCACAGGTGACATGGTGACCTGTGTGTGAGTTTCTGATTGGCACAGAGCAGACCCCTTTAGTCTTCCTTTCTTTGGTTGTCCGTTTCTCTCCCGAGTGTCTCAACTAACATGTGGCTGATTGGAAGGTGGGGTCCTTGAACTTGAGGTGCCAGATATCATACCAGCTGGCCCTAAAAAGGCTATCATCTGGAGTGTTCAGAATTCTTGTGGGTTGGATGAACCTTCCATGTCTGGTGTGTTTATCTAATTATTCTTTATCAATAAAAATCTGAAAGTCAGATATCAGGGTAAGAACCTGAATGATTAGAGAAGCAGCGAAGAAGATATCAGTGACCTCCTATCTCTTCCGTTCCTCCATCCAAAAGGCTGAGATTCTGTCTCCTATCTGTCCTCAGTCCTCCAAAACCTCTATGGTTAATTTTGGTCAGCTAGTTACTAGCTCTGCCCTCTGACTCAAAGCAAATTTTATTGTCATAATTCAATCAAAATATCACACAACACACATCAGGTGCCATGGGACAGTTGAGCAGAGGGGACCTTACTAGGCCTGGTAAGGAAATAGCCAAATTCTCCACTTGCTGTGGTAGTGCTGTTTCTTCAAAGGGACTGTTTTCCAAACTGTAACAAAGAAAGCATATAAAGATGACACCAAGTCCTAGGAACCCTCCTAGGCCCCATGGGAACCCCATGAAAATTCTGGGGAACCCTTTCTGAGAACAGCTCTGGTTAGACTGGGGCCCGAGGCCTCTGTGTGCTTGGCTGCCTTTCCTGACCATTAATCGCTACTAAGTGTCATTACTGCTAATAAAGTTAACGGACTTTATACTGGGCTTCTGGAGCCATCAATCTTGGGGCCTATTGCATGAAATTAAAAGAGCAGGAGCCTGTTGCTGAGTAGGAGAGTGTTTTCAGGGCCACAAACGCAGCTGGAGAATTCTGATTCTACAGCCAGGCACAATATGTGATAACAAAGGACAATGCCCTTAGGAGAACAAGCAACTCCCAGCCGTGACTCTCCAATGTAAGCGTGTCAGGCAAGAGCAGGCGATCCTCGGGAAGACTCTGGGGCCCAAGCCAGAGGTATTTCCTGCACCCTCCCTTGTACTCTCTCCTCTGCCACACTCAGAGCACTTGGTTTCTTCATTCTCCTCGGCTCAGCTTCCTCTGCTTCTTTTCTGGGTCTCAGGCCCAGCAATGCAAGGGGAAAGGAAGAGAAAGCAAGAGTGTGCTCTCATTATCCAAATTCTAAATGCCCAGGGAAAAGGCTGATTGGTTCATCCAGGGTCATCAGTTCATCACTGATCCAACCAGTAGACTAGAGCAACTGAGTTTAAGGCCAGCCTGGTCATGTGAAACACAGTTATGGACAGGGACCATATGGCAACCATGATAGACAGAAGGAATGAGTGGCAGAAAACCCAATCATGTGTCCATAATATTTTGAAGTCCTCAGTACTAGGTACTCAGAAAGTGGCATGTATATGTATAAATACCACAACAATATAATGAATGCAATATTTTAATGTATTATATACTATAGAATATAATAGTATCAAAATGGTAAAATAATATCTATTCTTTTAATTAATTTTTCAAATATTGATAATCAAACATAGCTCATGCTAGGTAAGCACTTTACCATAGAGCTGAGCTATATGCCGGTCTTACAACTTGTTCTGTGGTTTAGGATGACTATGGAACATGACCAGATTAAAAATGTTTTTGCTCAGGGCGGTGGTGGTGCACACCTTTGATCCCAGCAATCGGGAGGCAGAGGCAGGCGGATCTCTGAGTTCAAGGCCAGCCTGGTTTTCCGAGTGAGACTGAGTTCTAGGACAACCAGAACTAACTCTGTGGTGTGTGTAGGGGAGGGGAGCAAATGTGTACTGCATCATGGAGGTGGTTTGGGCCGTGGTTTGCCTTCCACCGTGTTTGAGACGGGGTCTCTTTGTTATTTGCTGCTGTGTGTGCCGTGCTAACTGGCTATACTATTCTGCCTTCACTTCCCATTTCACTGTAAGGAACACTGGGATTACAGATGCTTGCTACTGTGTCTGGCTTTACATGGGTTCCAGGAGATTTGAACTCAGGCCCTCATGCTTCCAAGGCAAACAGTGTTACTCACTAAGTCACTTCCCAGCCTCTATTATTATTATTTTGTTTAATGAATACGAAACAGGCTTTAAAGGATGTGTAGCCCCATTGGCCAAAATGCCCATCATTACCATTTTCTTCTTTGGTATGTCAATCTGCTTCTTCAAGTGAAGTCCCAATTTCTGAAACACAAATTGTGTGAGCCAGCTATCCCTCACCCAGCCCCTGGTGTGGAGAAGAGAAGCTTTTGAAGGCTACATGACCTGTGTTCCCTGTAGCCCTGGAGCTTCCCTCCACACTGGAAATCAATCTAGGTGGGGCCTCGCCAGCAGGACCTGACCTCAGGCTCTGCTTCTTGCCTGCCCAGGGTCAAGCTCCGAGGGTTTCCTGCCAGGCTGCAGGGAGGGGTCTGGGTATAGGCCTGGTGGACTGGAAACTTACCCATTTGCCCCCTGCCTGATTAATGTTTAACGGGCCCCTGCCCTCACCGCGTCTGGGAGGGGAGCCGGGTACAGGCTGGGCTTGGGGGAGCCGATAGCATCTGTCTGTGCTCAGTGTTTCGGAGATATGCTCCACACCGGGTTGGGCACACCTGATAGACTTGGAATCTACAGGGGCACCTGGGACCTCGCCAGGACCCCCACCTTCCAGCGAGGCTCCCTATTTCTCGAGCAGACAGAGAGGCTGTGGCATCTGGCCAAATGGCCTGGCTGAGGCAGGCGACTCCAGCAGTAGAGGCAATGCCCTGGACTCTGTGGGATAAGGGCCTCTCTGACTCCTCAGGGCTTGGCCACAGGACTTAACCTTGGTTAGTGGCACACGAACAAAGGTGACAAGTGCCACATCCAGTGGAAAAGTTGATAGCCCCCATCTGGTCCCACCTTTGCTCTCTTACCCTGGCTGAGAGGCTACCGTTTGAAGAAGGGAGCTGTTCTCTCTAGCTTAGGGCTGAAAATGATGTGTGTTCCACCCACATGGTATGCACCAGGGTGAGGACAATGAACATCTATCCTTGTCATAGGGAGAGAGGTTCAGGGGGATGGAAAGGTCCTAATTCTGGATCATGGCTTGCCACCAACTGGTCATGCCTACCATCTAAGCTATATGTCACCTTCACATCAGGGCAAAGGGAGACACCCTGTACTTAACCCTGGTAACAAGGTGGCATTCCCCTCCAGGAAGTGAGTAATGCCACACATCATATCTCCCATACTTGCCTGAGCACAGCAGCCACCCAGGGGATGTGGCAAAAGTACAGCTTTCCAGGCCCCGCTCCCAAGCTGTAGAAACAGAACACTCAAGTGCAGGACTTGGAAATCTGATCTTGCTGTGTAGTCCAGGCTGGCCCTGCACACATAGCATCCTCCTGTCTTAGATCCCCAAGTGCAGGGATTGCAGGCATGCAGCACCACACTCAGCCTGGCTCTGTGTGTCCAGGAACTCGGGGTACCTTTCCCAATCGGGCAAGTTGAACGAGGAGAGACAAGAACAGACTAGAATCCAGAGAACTTGGGTTTGTGGTTCTACACCAATCCTTGCTACCTTGGTCTTCTACTCTATAAGATGGGGGCATCACCCCTATGGGACCGGCATGCCATCCCAGGGGGTAACAAATGAAGACAGCCTCTTTCCATCCCTGTGGGGTGAACTTTTGCCCTCCACAGGCAGGAACCCCAAGCTTACCATCTCCCTTTTCACCCTCTCCAGTCTGACAGGACGTGATGTCCTGACACCCTTCCCAGGCCTGGGCACAGCAGCAGCCCCGGCACAGGCTGGTGCCCACCTGAAGCAGTGTGACCTGCTGAAGCTGTCCCGGCGGCAGAAGCAGCTCTGCAGGAGGGAGCCTGGCCTGGCTGAGACCCTGAGGGATGCGGCACATCTGGGGCTGCTGGAATGTCAGTTCCAGTTCAGGCAGGAGCGTTGGAACTGCAGCCTGGAGGGGAGGACTGGCCTGCTCCAGAGAGGTGGGGAGGACGGCAGGGAGAACTTGGAGGGAGGAGGAGGACAGGGAAAGCCAGCATGAATGGAGGGAGAAAGAGGTCTGGCAGGAGGTTATGGGCGGTGAGCCGGTTAGGCCCAGGCCTTATTGTGCTGACTACCTGGGCACAGTCCCAAGTGAGAAGAGACCTGAGGGAGTTAGTAAGGTCTGCTGAAGGTCAGTGGTTTGGGGGACAGAGGAACAAAGATAACACAAGAGAGGAAGGGACACAGCATTCCTGGAAGAGGCGACAGAGGAGGTGGGTGGTCCCAACCACCTACTAAGTGATCCAAATGTGCAAGTCGGGCGGATTCCTTTGTCCACACTCTCATCTGTCGCCCTTCATCACAGCTGTCGATGTGTCATTCCCCCCTCCCCTTCCCACCTGATTCCCCCTTCCTCCTCATCCTCCTCCCGCCCCATCATCCATCTGCTGAGCATCCGCAGAAGCGCGTAGTGAGCCAGGTACTATGCAAGGGGCCAGAGGCACAGGCTGAATGTGATCCAGTTAACCTTGGAAAATGCACCTTCTAGAAAGAGAAAATGGGTCACAGTATGACTCCATGGCCATGTGGAAGAAACACAGATGCTTTTTGTTGTTATTCATTTTGGGAGACTAGGGCTCTGTAGCCCAGGCTGGCCTGGAACTCACTATGTGACTTGTTCCAAACGCTCAGCAATCATCCTGTCTCAATCTCCCTAGTGCTGGACCTGTAGGTGTGAGCCACTCACCTCGCTTGGATCCACAGCGGGGGAGTTCTAGAAAAATGCAGTGATGTTCATGCATGAGGACAGCCCTGCCCCCTGCCCCAGGCCAGCGGCTCTCATGGCAGGGAGGTCTGGGATGCAGCTAGCAGCCTACTTCCCTTTCTTTTCAAGTCTTACCAGTGTCCCAGATACCCTGAGAGCAGAGGACTGGGGGAGGCATGTTTGGGGCCCCTCCAAATGTGTGAGCACAATTGTTCCAGTACTGGGTGGATGTCAGACAGGACCCCCATTCTGTCCTTGAGAGACATTAGACAGCTCAGAAACCCATTGAAACAGGCTGTCCAGCTTGCCACATAAGCACTTGACGTCAGGATGACTGTTTAGCTTTAGCTTGGTCCTGCCCAGGTGCCCACATCACTTTTTGCATAAGTTACTGAGATTAGCAGCCCGGCTCTGCTGCCCTCTGAGAGCCTGGCACACGCTCCAGAGTAAGTCTGGAGGCCGTTTAAGGGGCAGCTTTCGACCTGAGTCTAAAAGGCAGGTAACAGAAAGACCTCACACCGCTGTGTCCTTAGGTTCCCACTCCCTCACCCTACCCACCATCCACCCCACCCCACTCCTACCTTCAAAGAGCTGCAGACGGCTTCTGAGCTTCCTCTCCTCCTGCACAGGCTTCAAGGAAACAGCCTTCCTGTATGCAATGTCTGCAGCTGCCCTCACGCATGCGCTGGCCCGGGCCTGTAGTGCTGGGCGCATGGAGCGTTGCACCTGCGATGACTCCCCAGGCCTGGAAAGCAGGCAGGCCTGGCAGTGGGGCGTGTGTGGTGACAACCTGAAGTACAGCACCAAGTTCCTAAGCAACTTCCTGGGCCCTAAGAGAGGAAGCAAGGACCTCCGGGCCCGAGCCGATGCCCACAACACCCATGTGGGCATCAAGGTGAGTGCCATGCCAGGCAGGGTGCAGAGGCAGGTGCAAGATCCATGGGAGGCCAGCAGCCTACCCTCAGCATACATATGTCCCAGGATGAACTTCAGCCCCCTGTCAGTGAACCTCCTCTGAACATTGCTGGGCACCAAGGGCATAAACCCCTAGACAGCATCATAGTGGACCCAGGCTTCGTGGCATCACACCTCGATAAAACAGGAAAGGAATCCCCAGTGCAACAACAAACAACCACCAGGCCTCCTCCATTTTGTAAGTAGAGGAGAGAGGAGGCCCAGAGAGGGGAAGGACTTAACTGAGGTCACACAGGCACGAGAGAACTGAGAGCCAGGATTCTCTAGGTCTACGGGAGTGAGAAGGCAGGAAGGGACCAGAGTTTCAGTTCTATTAGAACACTGGCCTGGCGCTTTCAGTTGTGCTGGCTGTACACCGCACAAGAACTCTGGGCCAGTGGAGACGCTGTTGGCCGAGATCTGGCCTGTACTGCCTTTGCCCAGGAGTGCACTGCCTAGGGGAAGGGTCTCAGGTCGCCCCCGTGACTAGTCCCATTTGTGGCCTTCACGTGAACCTTCCTGCCTCTTTCATTCCGCCGTCACTCCTTGTCAGCACAGGCATGGCTGGACGGGCTGAGGGCACTGACAGGCCTCCATTCTGCCTTTCTCTGCAGGCTGTGAAGAGTGGCCTGAGAACAACCTGTAAGTGCCACGGCGTGTCGGGCTCCTGTGCCGTGCGCACCTGCTGGAAGCAGCTTTCCCCGTTTCGTGAGACTGGCGAGGTGCTGAAGCTACGCTATGACACGGCTGTCAAAGTATCCAGTGCCACCAACGAGGCTTTGGGCCGTCTGGAGCTATGGGCACCCGCTAAGCCAGGAGGGCCTGCCAAGGGCCTGGCGCCTCGCCCCGGGGACCTGGTCTACATGGAAGACTCTCCCAGTTTCTGCCGGCCTAGCAAGTACTCTCCGGGCACTGCAGGCAGGGTGTGTTCTCGGGACACGAGCTGCAGCAGCCTGTGCTGTGGGCGAGGCTACGACACCCAGAGCCGCATGGTGGCTTTCTCTTGCCACTGCCAGGTGCAGTGGTGCTGTCATGTGGAGTGCCAGCAGTGTGCACAGCAGGAGCTGGTGTATACCTGCAAGCGCTAGGCCTCCACCAGGTGAGACTGTGGTACTGCCAGGACTCCCGCCACACAGGACACCGGCAAGCACCTACCTGCCCACGCACAGGCTGTGTACAAGAGTGTGCCCCTCATCTCCCCCAACAGATCGTTGGCCTGCCTTCTGCCTTCCTCACTATTCAGAGAGAGAAACAAAGCCCTACCTCTGAGTCCCAGGATCGCCCACCTGGCTGAGGACTTGGGACAGAACAGACTGAGAAGAGAGGGGAATCTATGAGGACCAGGGTAAGGCATGAGCGATGCTATGCCGGAAGAGAAACAGCTTCCTGTCTCAAGGCCAATAAAAGCTGGGAGGATATGGGAGAGGAAGGCAGAGCCAGCTGGAGCGGGAAGCATTCAGCTGAGCGTGGTCAATCTGTTGTGACCCCACTCTGATGGCAGAGAGCTCTGGGTGTCACATGCCTGCTTTGGTGGGGAGGTGGGGGAACACTTTGCGCACTGAAGACTGTTCAGGATGTTTATTGGGAGCAAGGAAAGCTTTTTAGGCTTGGGTGGCTCAGGTCACAGAGCCCGTGTACCCTGAAGTCTTATGTCCTGGCCCTCAGGGCTGCCTCCTTGTGTTCTTATCTTGAAAGCCGAGTCCCCCACAGCCATTCAGCTCTGCTCAATGAGACCCCTAAAGATCATAAGAAGGGCATTGCCGGAGCCAGTCTCCACAGTGGGACTCAGATAATGCAACCAGGGTTGAGTTCAGGAGACAGTGACCCTTTCTCTTTTCCTTGGTGGCCAAAGGAACCTTTAATCACAGCCCAGAGGAGGAGAGCTGTGTCCTGATGCCTGGATGAGATATGGCAGGCTCTGTATTGAAACACCACCCTGGAGAGTGTTCTACCAATTCCCTGTGACCGGGGTCTCCCTGAGCTGTGAGGCCCCCATACTAGTAACAGAAGAATGATTGGCCCCTAAGCCACATGTCTGCTTACTTCCCTGCTCTCACGCTGCTTGTTCAGGCTTTAGCCCTGGCTAAGTCTTTGCTAAACCTCCTCTTCAGTGGTTCCATTCCTTTACTAATGGTTCCCTCACTTGGGCTCCTACCAGAGGAGTTAACGACTGCTGATGGATCAAGTAGGCATTTTTAATGTCCCCTACCAAAGCAGTGCCCAGGTACAGGCCCACACAGACACCCACATATAGCCTGGCCTGGGTAAGGTTTCTCATGGAGCATTGCGTATCTCTCCAGCCCAGGACAAGGGCCTCCCTGGGGTCACTGCTGGAGGCTGTATGCTTCCCCAGAGCGGGGCCCGAGGCCAACCAGGAGGAAGTGACCTCCTTTGGAAAGCCTTTGACCACTTGGCCTGCTGCGCTGCACCCTCCTGTGAGTTTCCTTCCGCCCTGAACCCTGTCGGGGTTACTACCCCTCTACAGGAACAGGAAGCTTCAGAATCAGTGGGTGCTCTGCGAACATCACCCACGCCAGCTCCAGGAAGGAGGCACTAGGGGGTCAGAAGGGGCCACCCTATCTTCAGTGGCCCAGGGCAGCACAAGAAGGCTGGAAAGATCTCTGATGGCAGAAGATCCAGAGATGAGCCACCATGACCTGAGACCCGTCCCTGGAACAACTTTGCTGACTGAAGAAGCCCATCGACAGCCTACAGGGGAAAAGGAGACTGAGGGCTGGTTTTCTATCTTTCTGCTGAAGATTGAATTGTTCCTTGGTAATCTGAGGCATCCTTCTCCTCTGTGACCCCAACTCCTGCTCTGCCTGGAGGCTACACAGGCAGGAAGGGAGCCTGAAACAACTTGGGGACCAGAGCACTCTGATCTACAACCATACCATGGTCAGGGGGTCTGGGGGTGCAGAAGCGTCAAAGTTGGACTTGAACTAGGCTGTGGTTGGTCATTAACACTGATGCCCTAGGGCACCCTCAATCTGGCCCTCTCCCCCATTTTCCTTTCTTTCTCCATGGCCCCTTTCTTCTTCTTCCCCCCTAAAATCCTACCATCGTCATGGTGGGGCCCCTCAGACTGGAACTTTAAGGGAGACATTCACAGGGTATTTCTGCCTACCTCATAATATAGTTTTTAGAAAATAATTTATATAGCTAAGATATATGGGAAAGTATTTATGTTATTTATATAGCTTCTCTATTTCTTGGTCACCATATGTGGGGTTCACGTGTTTACCCAGAGGCCTCTAGGGCGATACAACTGCATCTGCCAGGGGTGCTCATGGAACTAGATGCCAGGTAGCTGAGGGAGGTCACGTTGCTGTGTCACATGGAAGGAAGTCTGTCTTGGAGCCTGGGAGCACACGTCCCTCCTGAGACTGAGCAGAAGCTCTCTTGTAAAGTCTGCAGATTCTCCGCCTCTGGGCCGCAGGGGCCTTTCTGCTCTGTCCAAAGGGTGTTGCTCAGAAAGGACAAAAAGGATGGGCACTTTCCATTTTTAGAAACGCTTCTATCTTTACTCTCCCTTGATTTCCCTGTTTTCCCTATGAGGGGATGTGAGATGAGGCCAAACCACTGTACCCATTTTCCAGATTTGACCCAGAGGTGGAGGTCTGTGCTTAAAGTCACACGAAAGAGAACAGTGGGTAAATATTGACTTGAACACACCCCAGGAATGGGGGGAGTGGACCTACTCTGAGAGCCAAAGCCATCAGTCTCAATCTGAGCCTAGGAACTAAGAGAGGTCCTTGCTGCGTGTGACCCTGGCCTTTCCCCCTGGACGGCCAGCAAGCTGAATCTCATGTCTCAGGACTGGGACTTCCCGAGACGCCTGGAGAGACAAAGACCCCATGGAGGTCATTCTTGGGGGGTCCTGCAGCCCACATTACCCAAGATGACCAGGCTATAGCATCCAGCCCCTCCCAGCCCATGGATGAGTTTTGTTTTCTCTTTGAGGTTTTCCCATTACAAATGAGCTGTTTCCCGCTGGATTTCTGATTTTTTTTTTCTTTGAGAATCAGTGACATTGGCAAATGGGACTGGCATCCTGACTGGCTTCCAACAGAATGCATGGGGATCCCCAGCTGGCCCAGTGTCCCCAGCCCTTCCTCAAGCCATTAATGCTTTCATCTGGCTTTCATGGGCACACAGAACCTGTCCCCTGGTCTAGGTAAAGCCAGCTGTTCCAGTACCCTCTGCCGTCTGGCAGACGGAGGACGGCATAGATTGTGCCAGCCCTAAAGATCAGGTCTTCCTCCCCATTGTCTTCTCTCAACAGTCGTGAACTTCCGGGGCTTCCCATCTGAGCACACATGAGAACCACGGTGGAAGTCCTTGGTTAAGAGCTGTCAACATCCATCCCGCCTCCTGGTGATTATCTGGGGAGCTCCTAATGGATGCCAGGGAGACACTCCGGGTGGTAGGGTGCCACAGTGCCCAAGAGCCAGTCCCGGTCTCATGGGGCTGACATGCTGGAGAGAAGAAAGCTAACAAACCAATAAACTTTGCACTGGTTATTTGTGCTTCCTTTTTCATTGTTGTGTGTGTGTTCGTGAGTGTGCATGTGGGTGTGTGTGGGTGTGCATGTAGAAGATGTCTTCTTCTTTTTTTTTGAGATAGATTCTTTCACTGGCCTGAGGTTCGCCAAGTAGTCCAGGCTTGCTGGCTTCCCCAATGCTCAAATTACTAGTGTGCACCACCTACAAGCCCAACTTTTTTTATGTGGGTTCTGGGAATTGAACTCAGGTCCTGGATTTGCATGATAAACACTCTACTGACTGAGCCATCTCCCCAGTCCTATTGTACTTTTTTTTGGTCTTGGTTCGTTGCAATATCACAGTTTGTTGCAATTGCCCAGTAAACGCTGTCACCTGCCCTGGCTAAAGAGTAAAGATTGAGAGATAGGAACATTCCTTATGGCCACCAGCAGGCAGTAGTGCCAGGCTGAACGCAGATCTGTCGGCATCCAAAAGAGAGGTCCCTTCCTACAAATGTTCCCTTGTCTTCTCTTGGGCAGGTAGGGCAAGAACACACCCCTTGTTATAAGTTCTGGGTAAATGGAGGCCTCAAATAAGGTCATCATCCAACCCAGGTTGCCCATCAAATCAGAGCAGGCTGAACATATTTGCAGGGGCCCCACTGTGTGGCCTGCAACACGGGGAGGATGGGGATCACGTAGAGCAAAGAGGGAGCCTTCAGGAGCTTGTGGCCTGAGAGGACAAACAGGGAGCACAGCTGTACAATGGATTCTGCATGAACTCCAGACTCTCAGCTTTAGTGTTCTGCTTCCCCTGCACACGCTGGAAAGCCGTCCCTTCCTGGGGCTCCGGTGCAAGGGAGGTGGAAGCAGCGAGTCGGGGCACGGGGAGCAAACAGTCCTTTCCTCCTGGCTCAGACCTGCCCTGCCCCAGCTCTTCAGCCCTGCTGAAGGCTACATTGTCTCACCTGGGGTCCTCAGGGAGGGAGACAGCCCCAAGGGTACAGTGTTTCCCCTGTATCCCGTTCTAACATGTTTGAGGCCCTGTGCTCTTGGGCATGGATTCCAGCTGGTTCTGGACAAATGACAGAAGGTTCCGCACACAGCAGCAGGCTTCAGTTTGTGCAGGGCTTTATCGTCTTTCTCACTTGAGCCCCACCTGACACACGGCCTCTTCTCTGTCACAGCCAAGGGAAGTGAGGCTGGAATGGTTACCTGGTACACAGAGGTTTGTCCCTTCTGCCAACAGGCAGACTCAAGGTGTTCTTTCCACTGCATGTTGTGGAACTGGGGGTGCATGACATGAAATTCCTAAAGATTCAGTAAAGAAATTAAGTTAAATATACAACAAAACAAAACACTTAGTCTTGGCTGGGGAGATGGCTCAGTGAGTAAGAACATTTGCTGTGCAAGCATGAGGACCTGAGTTCTAATCCCCAGTACCCACTTAAAAGCTAGACATGGCGACATGTGCCTGAAATTCCAGTATTGGGGAATGGGGGTAGGAGATAGGCAGATCCTGGGGTTTGCAGCCCAACTAGCCTAGCTGAATGGTGATTCTGGTTCAGCGAGAGACCCTATCTCAAAACAAACAGAAGAGAGTGACAGAAGAAGCTAGCCAACATCCTCCTCTGGTCTCCACACTCACGTGTGCCCTACACCCCACACACAGATACACACCAAAATAAATAAATATACAGATGTACACACACACGTGTGTGTATACATGTATTTGCATATTCATTTTGTCAACTCATTTGTGAATTCACAGTTGTTAAGATACTCCAATACCTCCAATACTTCAGCTCCCCAAGCCATCATCACCTTTGAGAGCTGTGACACCATCTAGAATACCATCTACACTCACACTCCTTCCGCTGGGCCTCAAATGTCCTTCATAACACTGTTTTCCTGCTCCTGGTTGTATTCATGACTTAGGCATTGCACTCAGTGTGGTATTTCTGCAGCCCTGTACTCTAGAATGCTCTGCCCGCGTGCTTGTTCCAGGCGATGCTGATAATTCTTCTTCCATGTGTCAGCGTGTGTCTCTGTCTCGCAGCTGAGGTTAGCGATTGTCTCCTAAACCTGATTCAGGGTAACTTTTTCCACGAAGCTGTGGCGGTGTGGTGTGTGCACTTCCCTGTCCCATGCTGGCAGTGGCTACAAGCGGATGCGCCATTCCATGGCTGGCAATGCTCACTCTCATTGCTTGACCATGTGGCTTCTGCCAGAGCTCCCCAGGGAGAAACCACTATTTTCCCTTGGAAACTCACAACTCCTTTTTGGAGCGCCAGTTCAAGACTGTGGGACTCTTTGTCCGGTAACATTTTTTCAAAAATTAGCTTATTGTGGATGGAAAGATAGCTCAGTGGTTCAGGGCACTTGCTTTTACAGAAGACCTGGGTTTGGTTCCCAGCACCCACGTAGGGCAGCTCACAACAGCCTATGACTCCAACTCCAGGGGATTCAACACTTCTCTGGCCTCTGAGGGCACGTGCATTATAGAAACAAGCAAACACATATTCATACACATAAATAAAAATAAGTTATTAAGACTACACTTATTTGTGTGTAGCATGGTGGATATATGTATAGGCCAGAGGACCACTTGCAGGAGTTGGTCCTCTCCTTCCGCCATGTGGATCTCAGGAATCCCACTCCACTCATCAGGTTTGACAGCAAGCGCCTTTACCCGCTGAGCCATCTCACAGGCCCCCAATAACATTTTTTATACAATGTGCACAGGTGTGCACACGCATATGCATTTGGAGGCCAAAGGACAGTCTCAAATGTCATTCTTCAGGCATTGGTTTTTAAGACTGGGTCTCGCCAAGTAAGCCAGGCTGGCTAGTCACCAAGTCACCACAGATTGTCCAGTGCTGGGGTGGCAGCCACATACCACTGTCCCTGGCATTTTAAATGTGGGTTTTTGTGTATTGAACTCAGGCCTTCAGGCTTGCATGGCCGCCTCCCCAGCCCTTAGTTGACATTTTACATAGAAGAGCTTTTCATTCCCTCCTTCTCACGTGACAGTCTTCTTCATCTTTACAGTCACCCCCTGGGGTGACAACAATCACTCTTACTTTAAGGATTTAAAAAACTGAGATTCAGGGAGTATTTATTGACTGAGTTGTCGGGGCCAAGATTCACGACTTTCTCATGCCTGAAGTTGGGCCCTTTCCCTCTGGAATCTTCTCAGATTCTCAGATGACTGGACAGGACAAGGAGAATTCCCGGTGGGATTCCAATAGCAGGTGCAGAAAACGGGAAACAGCGGGGATGCTGTAGCAAGGACACAGTTCCTTGAAGCTATGAGCCAGGCTTGCTCTCGATCAGCCCATCCCCTATGTTGGTACCCATCCTCACTGTCCCCAGACACCCCGCCCTTATCAGCTCTTGCTATGGTTTATGATTTGTGGAGCATCACCATTAAATCCTAGAGCTGCTGAGATGTCCCAAGGTCAACTTTTCTACTTCCCAGAGTCCTGGAGGTACAGAGAACAATCTCCCCATATGTTCCAAATCTAGCCGGGGGAAAGACTGACAGTGATTCTGGGGTGTATGCAGGCAACAGACAGGAAGTGTTAGAGACTGAATTTAGAAAGGTTTCATGCCTTTGCAAGGTCCCACAGTAAAGAACAGAGACTTATCATCTCTGCCCTAGACAGGCAGAGACGGCTGAGCCAAGGCCTGGAACGCCAAAGAGGGCCCTGGGGAGCTGTAAGCACTCAGCATGGTTGATAGCCCCTTCCTCCACCCTTGCAGGGCACTCCTCTCTCCTCTGCATACCGGCAGAGCCCAGGCTGGCTGCCTTTCACGTGCCTTATTCCCCCCACCCCCATTCTTCCTAAGTGCCCAGGGGCTATGGGGCCCATGTTCCTCCCCGGCTTTCTCAGGCCCATTAGTGTGTTTATGCTAGAGTTGGCACAAGGGAGCCAAGCCAGACCCCCATACACACACTAGCCTTCACCCCCAAAGAGTGGCTAGTTGAGTGTGATAAGGGTTAGTCAGACGCGTGGCAGACCTGGCCCAGTGTCCGGATTCCTGCTACGCTGTCTGAACAAGTCCAGGACAGCCAAGGCCCTGGAGAATAGCGGTAGCCCCGGGTCTCACCACCCTTCTTCAGCAGCCCCTCCCATGCCTGACAGCCTCTAATCTCAGCTGTCTTCATGCAGCCATGCAGCCAGCCTGCTGAGCCTGAGGTCACCTGACGCCGACACATTTTAATTCACAAACTGATTTCTGCTTGTTGGCAACATGTCATTTCTGAAATTGCCTTCTCTGCCCAGAGGCGGGACGGTCAGAGTGGGGCAGGTGTGGCAGTGGTGCCGCCCCACCCCACCCCCACTCCAAGGATTAAGTGGGGGGCATACATAAGATCCTCAAGCCCAGCTTCTCATGTTTCTCCAAGGGCCAGGGGGGCCTGGGATGGGGGATGTTGGGGGACGGCCTTGGCTCTTCTCTCCAGCTGGAAGACAAGAGGCCTGTAGTTCTGCAGGTGAAGCTGTTGCTGTGGCTACTGCTGCTGATGGTAACAACGGGAAGTGAGTTTGCACATGCTCTGCACAGATACCACACATCTTGCAAGGTGTATGTATCGCTGGTGCACCATCGCGTTTGCATGGTGTAGTGACCTTCCCTGGTTGATTCCATTCCTCTCTGGAGGCTGGGAACTGGGCTCCCATCATTCACACAGCAAGAGTGACAAGGCAGCCAGCTGCACAGTGGTGTCACATGCCTTTAATACCAGCATTCAGGAGGGTGAAGCAGGTGGATCTCTGTGAGTTCGAGGCCAGCCTGGTCTACAGAGTGAGGACAGCTAGGTCTACACAGAGAAACCCTATCTCAAAAAATCAAAAGAGGGACTGAAGCGATGGCTTAGTGGCTGAGAGCACTGGCCGCCCTTCCAAAGGTCCTGAGTTCAATTCCCAGCAACTTCATGGTGGCTCACAACCATCTGTGGTGAGATCTGGAGCTCTCTTCTGGTCTGCAGGCAAACATGCAGGCAGAGCACTGTATACACAATAAATGAATAAATACATAATACATGAATAAAAAAGGAAACTAGAGGAACACTAGGCTACCTGCTTCTGTAATTGATTCATGCCTTGGCTTAGGCATCTTCAGTGAAATCTGCCAGCTTCCATGACAGTCTCCATCTCTGCAGCCTATCTTTTAAAACATTGTTATCATTTATTTATGTGTGTGTATGTTTTATATGTGTGCATGTGTGTGCCTATGCATGCAAAGGCCAGAGATCAACATTGTATGTCTTTCTCAGTTGTCTTTCATTTTATTTTCTCATTTTCACATGAGTATGAGGGGCTTGTGTGTGGATGAACATGCACACGTGTGTGGATGAGCATGCACATGTATGTGGATGAGTGCACACACATGTATGGATGAACACACACGTGTGTGGATGAGTATACACATGTGTATGGATGAGCATGTGCATGTGTGTGGATGAGCACGCACACATGTGTATGGATGAGCATACACATGTGTGGATGAGCGTGCACATGTGTGTGGATGAGTGCGCACATGTGTTTGGATGAGCACATGCGTGTGTGGATGAACACATGCGTGTGTGGATGAGCACATGTGTGTGGATGAGCATGCACATGTATCTCCCTGCATGTGGAGGCCTAAACCTCCTTTCTTGAGGCAGGGTCTTTTACCAGACCTGAGTCTTGCTGATTCTGCTGGACTGCCTGGCCAATGAGCTCCAGGAATTCTGTCTCTGTCTGCCCAGAGCTGAAGCCTATCTTTTATCTTATATTCTTAAAATTTGTCTATTTATTTATTTTTGGTTTTTGAGACAGGGTTTCTCTATGTAACAGCTCTGGCTGTCCTTGAACTCACTCTGTAGACCAGGCTGGCCTCGAACTCACAGAGATCCGCCTGCCTCTGCCTTCTGAGTGCTGGGATTAAAGGTGTGTGCCACCACCGCCCAGCTGCAGCTTACCTTTTATATCTGCTCTCTCTTTTTATATTCCTTAGCACTTTGCATGTGTCTCAATTAGCACATGTCTCTCGATATTGGCACTCTTCTGCTGTTGTGGATGAATGACCGGAAAGGCATACATACAGATGAATGTGTATGAATCTCCTCCATACTGCCCTCCCTCCCACCCGCATTTCTCCCTTAGCAGCATCCAGGCCAAGCTGATTTCCTGTTGTAGCTGACACCCTGTCCCGGCCTGACATGCTGGCTCCTCACTGCCCATGTTCCCTGCCCTTTTTTCTCCTCCCTTTCCTTCCCTTTTCTCCCTCTTGCCTCCCTTTTCAGCATCAGGAGCAAGGCCAGGCCAAAGCTTGAGCCTGGAGTTCCCACACTGGGGTGGGGGTGGCACTATGGAAAATAGCTGGGCCCCTGGCAGGGATGGCACGCAGGCCGAGGCGCTCTACCCAGGATGTCTCTGCTTCTCAGCATTTCTGGTCTCCCTAGGGCTATTGGCTCCTTGCTGACCTTCTTCTGGTCCTTCAGAGGACCCACAGAAAGGTATACTTAGTACCTGGCCAGGGACAGGGCTAATCTGGAGGCTGAACAAAGAGGTTGCCTTTGTTCCTGGGCTCACCCACTGTATCCAGCCTTAGTGTTAACCTGGAACCTTGGCGGTTGTGTCACCATGCACACAGACCTGGCCAGGAAGGGGTTAAGCTAGAGATGACATCACAGATCCGTAGATCACCAGATAACAGGAAAAGGAGGCCCTGAGGGTACTTGGCTACAGCAATGGCATCTTTAGTGCCACTGAGGTGCTGCTGGAATAGGATGTGGACTGGAGGCCCCAAGGCCTTTGGTGACATGATTTCCTATCCATTGACATGACCCTCAGCATTATAGTAACTAGTGAAGGGTTCTGTGGATGTTCCCAATTTAAAGGCCACACTTGATAAACGAAATCAGAGTCCAGTTCACAGAAGATGATCAAATGACCCCGAGGAAGGGACAGGGTTTTTTTTCTTTTTGGTTGTTGTTTGGTTTTTATGAGACATGGTTTTTCTGTGCTGTCCTAGCTGTCCTGGAACTCACTCTGTAGACCAGGCTGGCCTTGAACTCAGGGATCTGCCTGTCTCTGCCTCCTGCGTGCGGGGATTAAAGGTGTGAGCCACCACATCCAACTTGGATAGGTTTAATAGATAATCAGTCCTCAGTGAGCATAGTCTTGGAAGTTAGGCAGAGTGAAGCAGATAAGTTACTTTCTCAGAGTCTCATACATAAAAAAAAAAAAAAAAAAAAAAAAAAATCCCTCTCTACATCTCATGTAGCCCAGGTCCTTGAATCCACTTTATAGCTGAGGCTAGATGTACAGGGATGCCCTATAATCAATACCTCTCTATGTGGGTCTCTCAGATGGGTGGATAAATAAACGGGTGGACAATGGGCACACATGGTGTGTCTGTTATGTGCTGGGAATGAGGGATGAAGCAGTTAATGGGACAAGCACAGTTCCTTCTCTTGAAGGACAGAGGCAGATAAACAAGTCATGGCCATCCAGCGTAATCAACCTGGCAGCTGCCACCTGGGGCAACAGAACTCTGGCTGGGGAAGCGGCTGGCAGATCATCAGCTTTTACTGCGTTCCTTGTCACTGAGTTTGAAACACCAACTCTGTGATTATATTTCATTCCATAAAACAAATAAAAAGGACGTGTGATGAGTTGTTTTATTTCATTCTCTCCTTGAATTCATGATCTTTCTGCCTCAGCCTCCTGAGTTCTGGGCTTACCAACATATATGATGAATTATAACAAAGGGAGAAAAGAGGGGGCTACAGTAACACTGGTGGGGAATTGGGGTGCAGACTTGGCCTAGGGATGTCAGAATAGGTTCCCAGGGGTTCAAGGGTCCAGTCACTGCCGGAAGTTGTAGGAGCTACAGGCTTGGTAGGGAGCTGTGTAGAGGGAGGGAGAAGCAGGAGACTGTGGAAGATCACGGCATGAGGTGATAAAACCAACCTTGCAGGGCCACTAGGGAATTAGAGAGTTCCTAGAAAGTGTTGGGCACAGAGGATGTACCTCACATTTGGTGGCCAGGGCTGTCATTATTCCCCAGTTACAGCTTCTGTCATTGGCAGTGGCTTGGGGGGAGCTGAAGGGGGCCCAGATGCTTTGTGGTCAATTCTACGAAGACATTTCTGGTGCCAGGAATTCCCATCACAGTGTAGCACGGACAGTTTCCACCGATGTATTCCCTGGTGCATGGAGGCTGAGAGGAAGGCAGGGCGTCCTTGTCAGGGGAGTTCCTGGTCTACCTTAAAGCAGTGCTCCAGTAAACTCGGTACCAAAACCTCAGGCATTGATTGCTCATCTCGTGTCATGGACCAAGACGCTCCCCCCTCCTCATGCCAGGGCAGGGCAGAACCATACTGCTGCAGGCCTGACATGTGGCCACGAAAATCAGTTTCTAAATCCCAGAAAGGCCTCTGGTCCTGTGCAAAACTGCTTTCCATGAACTAGCTCTGCCAGCCTCCTACCAGGAGCACTACACTGCAATCGTTCCCTCCATTTTACAGATAAGGACACGGTGGCACTTAAAGTCAAGGGAGCATCACGGGGCCACACTCCCAAGCCTTGGTTTTCCCAGCTTCTAAACAGATTATTTGTGGCATGTTCCCCACAGCAGGAAGAGAAGCACTCCTTAGCCCGGCAGAGAGCTAAGCCCCACAAGAGCTAACAGGGTCCTGGGCTTGGGGCCCCTCAGCTTTGAGAGGTCACTTAGAAGCCAGCCCGATGGTCAGGAGGTGTTGGTGTTGACACCCAGTAGTGTGATGGGTGGGAGGATGCCACTCCTTACCGCGTAGGGTCTTTTTCCATCTTGGGTCACAACTTCTAGGCTGTGACCACCTTTGTGCAGTAGAAAGGGCTGATAAACATGCACACTCTCTCCTTGGAATCAAGTGAATGTTGCGTCTTAACCTACAATTTCATCCTAGCCTTTAGGGGCTAGCCAACTATCGGTGACCATGGCCTTTAGATCCTGGTGGTTAAATGGAATTCCGATCCTTAAAAGACTAAATGAGACCTCTGACCTCTGGCTTCCAAAAGGTTAATTGAGACCTCTGACCCCTATGTTCCTGACCCCAGGAGCCATACTTAGCTATGGCTAGGGCTAGGAAAGGCATCTTTTCTTTCCGTCTAGAACCTCAGGCAAGGGCTCCATCTAGCCCTTCCTTCAGCCCATCTTGGTTCTGAATGAGTGCATTGCTTAGGGCTGAGGAGATGGCTCAGCCGGCAAAATGCCTGCTGTGTAAGCAGGAAGATCGGAGTTCAGCTCTGTAGCACCCATATGAGCTCTGGGCAGAGTGCACATCTGTAACTCCAGTGCTAGGCACAGGAGAGAGGTGGACCCTGGAGGTGACCATCCAGCCACTGCCAGCTGAATGGATGAACTCCAACTTCGGTGAGAGACTCATAAGGTGGAGAGAGATTGAAGAGAAAGACATCGGCACTGACTTCTGGTCTCTATATGCATGCATATGTGTGTGTACCCACACAATGTGCATACACCTCATATGTGTGCGCATGCATGTGCGCGCGCGCACACACACACACACACACACACACACACACACACACTGTGCATTCCCTTGAGTCCTGAGAGGGACCTTTGTTTTTGACTGTGTGCGAGCAGCCAATCCACAGCCTTGACACCCGCGACATCATTCTTTATTGTTGGGTCCCTCTGTCTTGATTTCTCTGCCATTTATAAAACACGGAAGTGAATACTAACACCAAATCACACAAATTGCATCTGCTAGTGCAATGGCTTCAGAGCCAGGCATGTGTCCTCTCTAGCCAAGCATCTAAGCTGATATTCTCTGCACCATCGCTGCGATCGCCAAATGTAGTCGCCACAACCCTGCCTGCGTTTCCACGCCCCAAGCCCTTGCCTCATCCTCAGGTCTGTTGTGTGTCTTTGTCCCCTGTCCCTCCTCCATCTCTCTCCCCCTCCCTCCCTGCCTATCCCTGCTGCTCCTGCGGCCCTTTGCTAGGTAATAATGCCGCTGTCAGTTCAGATTAGAGCCCATTACGTTCCTTCATCTCAGCTTAACATTTTTGTGGTTTCCTACCTTTGCTAAAAGAGCTCTGTGAGGAGCAAGGCTGCCCAGCTGGAAGGCTGTCCGAGAGGAAGAATGCAGATCTGTGAGTTCTCCTCCTGCCGTGGCTCCCAGCCTTCCTAGAGCTGCGACCCTTTAACACAGTTCCTCATGTGGTGGTGACCCCAGCCATCAAATTATTTTTATTACCACTTCATCACTGTAGTTTTGCTACTGTTACGAATGGTAATGCAAATGCTTTTGGAGACAGAGGGTTGTAAAAGGGGTCGTGACCCACAGGTCGAGAACCCCTGCAATGGTGGGATTCCCAGTGAAAGCAGGGGCTGGCCTGGGGGTGAAGGGGAGCAGACTTTCCACAGAAGACCAACAACCGAGGCTGACAACAGGGAGGGGGAGCCCCTGGGACCACAGCAACATTGCCAAGATTAGCCCAGAGTTCCCAGACGGTACCCCACTGGGGACTATGTTTGGGACATTCATCTGAAAGGGGTCCCAGGTTGTGGAATTCTGCCTTAGAGACACTCTCGGCAAAACCAGTCCCTGAACTGAAGTTGTTTCTTGAAGACCCAGATGTGACATTTCTTTTACACAATGTTGCCCATAGTGAGTCCTTACAGACTGCCCCAAGCCTGCCATCCTCAGGACCAAGCTTCAAGAATCTTACCATGAGATCTGGGGAAGGTAGACCAGCTGGCAGAGTGCCTGTAGTGTGATTATCTAAGACTGATTCTTAGAAGCCCTACATGAGAAGCCGGGCACAAGCCTGGAATCCCAGTGTTGGGGAGGTAGACACAGGAGGGTCTCAGGACTCATTAGTTACCTGTCTAGATGAATTAGTAAGACTCTTTCTCAGAAACAGATAAAAAGAGACATGAAGGGCCAGGCGGTGGTGGCGCTCGCCTTTAATCCCAGCACTTGGGAGGCAGCAGCGGATCTCTGTGAGTTCGAGGCCAGCCTGGTCTACAAGAGCTAGTTCCAGGACAGGAACCAAAAACTATGGAGAAACCCTGTCTTGAAAAATCCAAAAAAAAAAAAAAAAAAAAAAAAAAAAAAAAGAGAGAGAGAGAGAGAGACATGGATTCTGAGGAATGGAAGAGATTGCACTCTGGCCTCCATGTGGATATACACATATGCACATATACACATTTACGTGAACATGGATAGAAACACAGTTGAAAGAAGAAGGAGGAGGAGGAGGAAGAGGAGGAGGAGGGTAGGCAAGCCATCAATGCAGCAAACATTCCAGCGGGCCACCATCCTGTGAGCCTACCACTGTGTTGAAGACTTCATGGGCCTCCTCTTCTTTTTGCTTTTATTTTGAGGTGAGTTTCTCTGTGTATAGTCCAGTCTGGCCTTGAACTCATAGACATTTCCTCCTGCCTCTGTCTCCTCAGTGCTGGGATTAAAGGTATAGGCCATCACTGCCTGGCTTAAAAAATATGTTTTTAAAATTTATGTATTTGAGTGCTTTCTCTATGTATGTCTACAAACCTCCTCTTGTTGAATTTCTGTAGCTCTCAGAGATGGATCTGCCTACCACCTTATAGGTGAGGAAATGTAACACAGAAAAATGCAACGCCCTGTTCAAAGTCACAAGCGAGAAAGTAGGAAGTGGGGACATCATCTCGGCTTCTCAAATCTCTCTCAACTCAAGTTGTCCATTCAGTTGAGGGACTGAGAGTTTCCATGTACAGAGACCCCAGAAAATGCCTGCCTTGAGATGTGTCCCCTGCCACCCACCCTGATGGCCAGGCATCCAGAAACGTCTTCCGCAAGTCAGAGTTTAACCTGACCACTGTGGTAGTCTTTCTCTGTGCCCTGGGCATGTCTGCTGGAGGCCTACTCTCTGCAAGGACTTTAGAGAACCCAGGGTTTGACTGCAAAGCAAATAACACCTGTTTCTACTGAAGTTCAGGCCTCAGAGTTTCAGTCTCCCTCTATTCTTGGTAGCTGGACATGTCACACTCGTGATTAAAATACAAAGCATGGGTAATCATTTGTCCCCTGTTCCTCAGCTCTTCCTGACCATCCCAACCAGTATCCCAAGCCTGCCTCTCCAACACTTCTCAAGACAGCTACACCCTAGCCACCTGATCCGCTTTATCTGCCCTGATGCTGGCTACACGTGTACCTCTGTGCCTTCAATGGGTCAGTCTGCTGGAAATGTATTTCCCCCTTTCCCATCTGATTCTTCTTGAGAAACCTTTTGGAATCAGCCATAGGAGATGTCCCAACTCTTCCACTTTTTCTACCATCAGATCCGTTTCCTTTTGTACCCATTTTCCAAGTAGGCGCCTGTTGATTGTCCAGTCCTCTCTCCCACCGGACAACCTCTCATCAACCTCAGTTCCTCAAAAGGTGCTTGTTCCTTTCCTCTCTCCTTTTCTTTCTTTCTTTCTTTCTTTCTTTCTTTCTTTCTTTCTTTCTTTCTTTCTTTCTTTCCTTCTTCCTTTCTTCCTTCCTTATTTTCTTCTCTCTTCTCTTCTTCCCCCCTCCATTTTTAACCTTCAATCAACATTTATTCTGTCCCTCAATATGGCAGGACAGATGCTGGGGGCTTGCAATATCATAGGGGAATGCATGTAATCAAGTCCTCCTATGAGCAATTATAAGGCTAATTACCTGTGTAGTGAGGGTTATGTGGGGACCACACGGGCTGTTTGCAGCCCAGGATGCTGGCAGTTGCTCATGAGAAAGCAAAGCTTTCCTAGACATCTGCATCAAGCTGGCTGACTTCCCTGACCATCTATGTGGCTAGTACCCCTGCTTCTTTTTTTTCTCTCTCTCTTTACTCAGACATTCAGTACGGTTTGGCAGGTATGTCTTGGGATAACTCAGATCAGATGGACTGTGGGTATTTGCCTATGGGACAGTATATGTGAGGAGTGGGGAAGGCCAGGATCCTCTTGTCCTTGGTAGGTATTTATCTACAAGTCAACCGTGAGATCTCACCATAGGGAGAGGTGACCATCCATCAAGTTCTGACTTGTGCACATTACCAAACTTCCTTCTAAATATTTATGTTTATGCCCATAGAGTTGGGTCAACTCAAACTGGGATGGAGAAGCTTTTTTTTGCAATGTGCAACAGTCAGCACAGAAACACATAACTGGTCAAAGAATAGTAAGTGACTGAGTGGCCTGGACTTCATTGTCATCCCACCCCCTCGGGGAACAGTGTGAGAGAGGAGGTGGGAAGAACAGAAGAGCCAGAAGACGGGAGAACTGCTGTGAAATGCTCTCTCAACTCTGCTTACACTCATGGGCTCGCAGTGGCCATGGCTACCTGCACAAGGTCTAGGGAGTCAAAATTCCAGCAGAGATGGGGGGAGGAGCTCTCAAAGCTCCACCCCTCTCCTCTCCGAGGAGCTCTTGGAAATCAATTGCTGGGGAAGGGAGAGTTCTTATTTGAGGGTGTGGCCACTCATGCTCCCGTGGATAGTTCTACACCCGTGCACATATGGGTAATACTAATTAGTAGTGGGGTTTTTGTTTTTTGTTTATTTGTTTTGTTTTGTAAAGAAGAGAGCATGAAGTTAGGAGAGAAATGGGTGGAGAAAAACTCCTAGCGCAGCTAGAGGAAGATGACAGGGGTGGGAGGTGGCAGGTAGATGTATGTATGAAATTCTCAAAGAATGAATTCATTTTTTTCTGTTTAAGTTCTGGTCTGTGGTTAGAATCCCCAAATAATCAACTGGTAAAAGACAGGGCTTCTACCAGAGCCTTCTAGAGAGTTTGACTTGATGGTCAGCAAGACAAGAAGAGGAGCCTGGTCCGTCCTCCTGGGCTACAGCAGATCCTTCAAAAGATCTGGGTTGGCCAGGCTGGCCTTGGGTTGATGGTGGGCCTGCGTTAAGTGCCTCGGTAGATGTAGAAATCTCTCCCTCTCTCCCTCTCTCCCTCACTCCCTCTCTCTCCCTCATATCTTAGATTGGCTTTGAACTCTCTACTTAGCACAGGTGACCTTGAATTTCTTAGTCTCTGGCTTCCACCTCCCAAATGCTGGGATTACAGGCAAACACCACTACTTCTGGTTTCTTTGTGAATCCGAGCAAACCCCAAGCTTTGTTATTCTAGGTGAGCCCTCTACCATCTGAACTACACCCCTAGTCCTTGGTTGACACCTTCACTGAGTACACAATGAAGACTAACTCAGCTGGATTACCACAGCCATCAGCCCAACGCCACCCTTCTGTGGTCAGCTCAGTGTCCACCTCCACACTGATGGTTTAAAATGATGATACCCAACTTCATCATTCTTTGTTGTTTTGGTTTGTTTTCATTTTTTAAAAATGAAGCAGGTTCTCACGGTGTAGCTTTGGCTAGCCTGGACCTCACTGTACAGACAAGGCTAGCCTCAAACTCACAGAGATTCTCCTGTCCCTGCCTCCTGGGTGCTGGGACTCAAGGAGAGCACCACATGCCTGACTATCATTCGTCTTGGCCAGTGACTAAGTTCTTATAGGTGGAGAATGCTCACCCTGCACTCTTAACTGTCAAGATCATCCACACAGCCAACACTCACTTCCTGAAAGCCCAGTGTCCTAAACAATGCTGGTGTAAAGACATCCCCTGGCCTTGACCACTCTATTTCCATCACTTAGGTCACTGAAGTGCTGGACGAAGATGCAGTCCCTTCCTGAAGTGACTCAGAGCCTCACAGGACTAAGTCCTTACGTTTGGTTGACCCAGGACCCTTCTTTCTCTGGACCACAGTCCTCCGTAATAACAAGGAAGGTCAGACCACCTGTTCTCGGGTCTTTTTCAGGCCCCATACAATTCTGATGTAGGTTTGACACACGAGGTCACTAGATGACGTGCAGGAGTCATTAAGTCCCCCAAGACAAGTGCCAGGAAACCTACCAATTGGGTAATTAGGCTTGCCCCGACCCTGCATCCCTTGAGGGAGCAGACATGGACTTCAGCTGCCCTTCTCACAGTGGCGGAAGCACTGAGCACCGTGGGGGTCCTCTGATGGAATGTGGAGGTGGTGGGCTCCGGGACAGAGGGCTCGGCTGACAGATCTAAGGCTGCCGAAAGCCACCACGAGGTCTCCGTGGGGCAGCCTGCTGGCCTCCCTCCTGTGGAATGACAGCCCTGCTTCCCCCCTCACCTGGCGTTTAATCTTTAATGCAGCTCCAGCTGCCCTCGGGCAGGACCCATCAACCCACCGCTCTGATAAAAGCGATAATTAGCTCTTTTTCAACTTTTCCCTTTCCCCCCTCCACTCAGATGTGTGAGCATTGGGAGGATTCCAGCTAATGGTTCTGCCCTCAGTCAATTCCCGGGCCATGCTGGCCGGAATGCACGGGGTCATTAGTGGGGCCTCCCGGGCAGGGGCCTGGGCTCAGGACGTGCTTGCCTGACTTCTCTGGGACGTCCCAGCTAGGAGCACAGGGCCTCAGCACAGTAGACCTGCCTGGACCTGCTGGATCCCACCTCCATTGTAGCAACCCCTGCTTGCACCATAGTCCTGTACCACTGAAAAGTGGCCTTAGGCTTCCGCAGGACCAGGCCGAGAGGACATGGGGCCATCCATCTCCAGGCACCGCCCTGCTCCCAGGGCAGGGCGCCCAGACTGGGTTCAGCCATCGGTCAATTCAGAGGCTGCTAACCGGGATACCCTGCTCCCCAGCCCATCAACGACTTATAATAACTAACTTCTACACACAGTCTATGCCTTCCAAAGTGTTTCCAAAGAATTCAGCCAGGCACTAGGCACACACTAGGGATCCGCCAGTGCAGGCTGGCAAGATGCACTGACTCCAAGCAAATAGGGTGTTACAAGAAGTGGAACCTCTCGTAGTATGGCTTCTTCAGCCATGAGGTGGGGATGGTCACGACTGTGCCCACCTTGCTGGTTGGAGCAAGCACCTGGCCTGGTTATACTCTTGGTTCCTGTCTTGGAGGGTGCGCTTGAGTCTCTTACTAGGCATCTTACTTGTTTTGCAGTAGTTCAGAAAGGGCTGTGACTTCCCTAAGTCACCATCTCCTTCTTCATCTTATTCTCCTTCTTCTCCTCCTCCTCCTCCTCCTTCTTTTTCTTCTGGACAGGGCCTCACTATGTAACCCTGGCTAGTTTAGAACTTGGTATGTAGACCAGACTGGCTTGAACCCAAAACTCTGCCTGGTTCTGCCTCCCAAGTGATGAGATTGAAGACGTGTGCTGTTATGCCTAATCCTTATTATCATTTAAATTTCTCTTCTATTTCTCCCTCCTCTCTCTTTTCCCCTCCCTCTGTCCCTCCCTCCCTCTCCCCACCTCTGTGTATGTAGTGTGTAAGTGTATGATGCATGCATGCCACCGCACATGTGTGGAGATCAGAGGGCAGCTTCATGGAATTGGTTCTCTCTACCTTTAAGTGAGTTCTGGGTATTGAATTCAGGTCAGGTCACCATGCTTACAAAGCAAGTGCCTTTACCCAATAAACTATCTCGCTGGCTGCAGACCTTATTTTCTTTATAGGAAATTGACATATGAAGCAGGTCTCATTGTTCCACTTTGGCACAGGACCCTCTAATACACGACACATGATATTTAGTGTTCCTCCCTGACACTTGCCTTTTTAGAAGCCACAGGTGCCTGAGGAGGAGAAAGAGGAAAGGGGCAGAGGTGCGGGCACCCAAAAATCTGGTCTCCACTATGCCTTAGTAATTGTGCAAATATAGGAAACCCAGATTGCTGTCAAAGTTCTAAGTTCCTGTTCTGTCTTGCTACTCCCCCCTCAGACCTGGTGATGCCTCCTGACATCCTCCCAGCTGAAAAGACAGCCCCAGCCACACGCTCTTCTTTTTCTATCTAGATTTCAGGGCCCATTTGGGAGTATGTGGAGAGAGACGCACAACATGGCCTGACCACCCCGGTCAGATCATACACGGTTCAGGGATTGGCTGAGGGCAGGGCCCTTGCCTAGGGATGCCCTGGACCCACACTCTTGGCCTCACTTGTCTTCGTAACTTCAAGCAAAATGCTCCAGGCTGATTCCCAAAGAAGTTCTTGAGGAGACTACAGAGTGCCCACAGCAGCTTGGTGCAGAAGGGAGGAGGACCACAAAGAACTTCAAAGAAGCATGAGTCGAGCTGAGCCGGCTGCAGGTCCAGGAAAATTCAGGTCAGCTGGGAGCCCAGAGACTACTCTGCCTTGTCCTTCCTCTCATGTTCAGCTCCAGTGTCTGCCTGTGTCGGGCAACTGACATCATAGAGCCAATCCTTAATGCTACCAACTCACCAGCATCCACATTGCCCATAGAGACAGAAACTAGAGATGTGGCTCCCCAGGACTTGCGGAGGAAGGAATGCAGGGTTTTGAAGAGGTGGTGTGGATAGTGGTGGTGGTTGTAGAGCTCTCTGAAGATAATGAAAATGACTGAATTGTGTACCTCAAGAGTGACCTTGTGTGTGTGTTTGTATGCGTGTGTGCGCGCATACACACACATGAGTGCATGCGTGTACCTGTGTTATCTCAATAGAGTGGTATTTAGTGAATTCTAGGAAATTGTTAAGTGGGTAGATTCTTAGTGGGTTTAATTCTTGTAGTCACCCTACCCTGGGGTAAGGAGTGGTCTAAAGAGACGGTAAAGACATTGGCTTTCCTGTGAGAGTATGAAAATACAGTCTTGGCTACATCCTGCTAAGTCATGGACTGTTCATAAGTTACTTGACCTCCAGGAGACTCCACATCCTCATCTGTGAAGTGGGCCCAGTGACCTGCGTGTCCCCCACAGGACAGTATTGGTCCACAACAGTGTTGAAGTAGTTGATCGTAGTCTGATAGGGCTATGATTTCACAGCCTCTTCCCATCCTCTTTGGCTTCCCAAGCGCCTGGAAGCACTGCCCCCTTAGAGAACAGGATGGAGAAGAGGAAGAGGTATTTACAAGATGATCAGCTTCTGCACCCCTCCCCCGCATCCCTCTGCTGTGTTTGGCTTCTCAGGGTGCGAAGATGACCTTGCAGTTAATCTCCAGTAGGTTTTCTACAACCCTCCTTCCCAATTCACCCTAGAAAAGTGGCCTGGACTAGAAATTCACTAACTTATGTATAACTGAACACCATCTGCAAGCTAAACTCTGTCCTCTTGGCCCCGAGACCCACGGTGGATGGTAACTGTCTAGAGTCTTAATGGGCTTGCATGCTTGGGGATGGAGCTTGTAACAATGTATTTTCTGATCAGGTTTGATACAGTGAAAAGACAACAAATCAAGAGCTAAGGATGTCTCCAGGCCTCAGAAGGGTTTACAAAACAAACTGACTTCGGAGATAAGACAAGAGGAAGGGGTGAAGTCGAAGGGTCTGGAGAAGGCCAGCCCACTTAAACCACAGCAGGCAGGCAGTGGGGCTGGGGCTGGGGCAGCCTGGGAAGTGAACAGGGTGCGATCAGGCCTGTTACACAGAGGCAGCAGCTCTGCACCAAGGACTTAATTCTGGCCCTGTGCAGCATGGGGCATTCCTAGATGTCTTGCAAGAGAGATGCTGCTCCCAAAATCTCAAGGGGTGTGACCAATAGCGGTGGTTCTGCATGCAGAAGCATTTGAGTGAGCCGAGTCATTTCCCACAGGTCCTTGTGTTCCATAGAAGGAACAACTGTAAATCTCTGGACTTGGAGAGGCAAGGACAGGAGGATGGGAGCTTGGGTGCTATTTGCCCATGCTGAGGTCTAACCTGATCTCTCTGTTGTAATGTAGAAAGATTCTTGGACTCCTGCTGTGGGGGGTGGACCTGGAGCTCTGTGGTGGGAGGGGCCAATGCAACAGAAATTATTTTCCCTAGAATACATAGAGTGCATAGTAATGCTATAGAAATCTAAGGGGAAAAAGTGTATGGTGTGTGTGTGTGTGTGTGTGTGTGTGTGTGTGTGTGTGTGAGCAAATGTCAAAATGTGATAGCAGGAAGTTTTCACTTGGCCAAGTTTTAACAACAAACACTTAGCAGTTTGTGGCCAAGCAGACCTTCCAGGACAAAAAAACAAACGGGAAGAGTAGGGGGCCCAGAAAGTGAGGGATATATTAGCCATGCTGCTTCTGGGGAAGGGAAGAAACACAAAACACATCAATCTTGTGTCTGGATGCCAATGGACACCGTGAGTCGCCAACCCAATAGTTAACCCCTGCTTTTGATGAAAAGAATCCTGGCTTTGACCTTATACCCACTACTCATTCAAGTCAGGTGTGGCCATCCCTCTTTCTTTCAAAGAAATGAATTTAAGCACGGGAAGATGAAATGGAGCATGCTAGCCCAAGGGAGATAGTGGAGGATCTGGAGGGGACTGTGAGAAAGCCTCTTCTCCCAAGGGGGTCACAAGAAGAAACTACTGGTGATTTTCAGCACTGGCATACAGTCTCCAAATGTGTGGCAACCGTCTCAGCACCATTACCTAACATTGTGAGTAGGAGGCAAGTAAGGCAAAAAGATAGAAAGATGTTTTTCTTATTTTTAAGCCATCTCAGGCATTGCATTCTAAGCAATACTGTCAATCTCTGGGAAACCATTGGATAGTAAGGACTATAGGGCTATTCTCTCTGGATCTCCAGCACTCAGCAACAAACCAGGTTGTTTGTGGCTACTTGATGGATTGAAGAATGGAGGATGGGTGGGGGGGATAGATGGATGGGGTGGGTGGATAGATAGATGGATGGATGGATGGGATGATTGGATGGATGGATGGATGGATGGATGGATGGATGGATGGATGGGTGGATGGGTGGGTGGATGGATGGGTGGATGGGGTGAGTGATGAATTGGATGGATGGAGGTGGGTGGACAGACAGACAGATGGATGGATGAATAAATGGATGAATGGGTGGGTGAATGGATGGACAGATGGGCAGATGGGGTGAGTGATGGATTGATGGATAAATGGGGTGGGTGGGTGGATGGTTGAGTGCATAGATGGATGGGTATGTGGGTGTATGTGTTGGTGGATGGATGTGTATATGTATGTATGGATGAACGGGGTGTGTGTGGATGGATAGATGGGTGTGTGTGTTGGTGTATGTGTATATATATAGATGGGTGAGTGGACAGAACTCACCAGCTCCCTCAGCAACTTAGTCCTATCATCTGCTCTTCAGGTTCTCACCATATCCCTGAACAGAGCCAGAGAGGACTGGAGGGTTTTAGTTCCAGACTCAATACCTGAAGCTTTCACGTGAACACAGGGCTGCTCCGCCTTGGATCTGAATCTCAGCAAAGAGCTCCTAGAGGATATCCTTGCCTGGGGTCTCCTGCAGAATTCTGCCCCTCCCTCGGTGATGAGATTGCCTGTCGCCTTGGAGACCCTCTCCATGAACCTCCCCTTCCTGACACAAGGCAGATATTGTCCAATACCACCACAAAAGATCCAGCTCTGGATTCCTGGAACAGTTCTACGCTGTGCCAAAGCCTGCTTCTATGTGGGGTAAAGAGGGATACTTCACTGGCCTTAGGGGAATGCTCTTGACTTGTTAGCCAGCCTGTCTTACAGAATCCAGAGGTCCCCTGTGAAGACAGAGCTTGGGAGAGCTGATTCCAGTAAGGGTGGACAGCACCTAGAAGCCACAGTGTTGTCCTGAAGGGTGATTTTATACACAGAGAGTGAGCCTGGACCTCAGTTCCCAGGCAGTGAAATCTGGCAGCTCAGCATCTTTCCAGCAGCCCCCTGTGCCTCCAGATGGTGAAGCCGTGCAGCCTAGATCAGCCAAGTCATTAATCAACTGCTTCATCCTGCAGCCCCTGGGCTGTGCTCATGTGCATATGTGTGCGTGCTAGCAAGAGGGAGGACAGGATCTGAGCCCGTGAGTGTACACCTCAGCCTGTCCACAAGGGTCTTCCAAGGGACCTGCCCCAGTGTGAAGGAAAGCCCTGCCCAGCAGTGACTGGAGCAACCAGGCCATCTTTCCACAGATTCAGGGAGGAACAGGCAGGGCCGGATGTGGGTCCCGACCTTCTCCCTTCCTCCTGCAGAGGAAGCTCCTCCTGCGCCACCTTTGTGCTGCCACTGGGCGTTAAAAATCCTTCCCAGCCTGTCGTCCCCTTCCTGAGCAGTGCCACTCACCCAGCCCAGCCCCCACTCCTGAGAGGGCCAGTCCAGGCCTGGCGTGGGACCAGGGCAAAATGGGTGGGGTAGGAGACCAGGCCCAGAGGCTGGGCAGGAGACCTTCTTCATGCTGGCCCCTTCTGGGGTGTAACTCCTTTGCCTCTCCCATAAGAACACAGGCACAGGCTCAGTAAGGACTTTGTTGCCCTAACAGGACAGGGTAGGCAAAAGGCCTCTGGTGTCCTTCATTATCATGTATAAATGACTATAAAGTTTCTGACAGCCCTGTCAGGAAGGTACAATCATTGAGTCCAGGGTACAGATGAGGAAGTTGAGGCACACACACAGAGGTCGAGCAGCTTGTCTGAGGCCATCTCTCCAGGAAGTGCAAAGGTCCAGGTTTGTGCATACAGAAGCCAACAAGCATGCTCTAGGTGACTATGCAGCCTCACTTCCAAAAGTATGCTTGGGTGTCGCGGGTGTGCCAAGCCATCACAGGGTCCTCTCCGGAGCCCATTTTTTGGGGGAGATCAGTCTGTAACTATGCCCAGCTGCACTGCACTGAGAACCATGGGGGCTCTTACTGTGAAACTTCCAAGAGAAATGAAAGGGATGGAGGAGGGGAGGAGGGAGTCAGGAGATAGAGTAAGGAGTTCCAGCTCACAGTCTAATCAACCTCGTATTAAGATGAGTACTGTCAAATACTTGTTTTCATTCAGTCACACACACACAAAGAAAGAAAGAGAAGGAAGGAAGGCAAAAGATAGAAATTCCTTGAGAGTAGTCATTCAGGGACTGAAGAAATGGCTTAGTGGTTAAGAACAATTGCTGCTCTTCCAGAGGACCCACCTCAGTTCTCAGCACCCACGTGGGATGGCTTATAAATCCCTATAACTCCAGCTCCAGGGAATCCCAATCCTCTTCTGCATGCACATACAGATACAAAATAACAACAAATGCCCTAACAACCACTGGTCTAAACCAGGTCTCTCTGGTGGCAAGGCAGGGTGATTTTCTTTTTCTTTTTTTTAAATATTTATTGATTTATTATGTATACAATATTCTGTGTGTATGCCTGCAGGCCAGAAGAGAGCACCAGACCCATTACAGATGGTTGTGAGCCACCATGTGGTTGCTGGGTATTGAACTCAGGACCTTTGGAAGAGCAGCAATGCTCCTAACCTCTGAGCCATCTCTCCAGCCCCAGGGTGACTTTCTTCTACACAGGAATGTACTAGAAACCCTTGCCGGCTGAGGGTGGTCCAGATAATCCAAGTAGCCTGTCAAGGTCAACAGGCAGCTGCAGGCTGAGCCAGAATTTGAGCCCAAGACCCTCCTGACGCCTCAGGGAGAAAGTGCCAGACTTGGGATCCCGCTGTTCTCAGGATGGCACATTCCCAATCAAGGCTCCTTTTGTCCCACCTAGCAAAGAGGACCCTCCGCGGAAGCCTGAGACAGAGTACTGAAACCTACATATGCCGTTTTTCCCGGTTCATAAAGTTCAATTTATAGCTGTCTTTTGGCTGAGAATGAATGGAGTTTAATTTATAAAATCAGCCTAGTAAGAGATGAACACCAGTAACCAGAAATAGAGTAGAGCAATTATAAGATAGACTATAACAAAGGCAAACTAAAGCATGAATTATCTTTATTGTCTCTGGAATCTTCCATTTAATATTTTGTGGCCATAGCTGTCCATGTGCAACTGAAGTCAGGGCAGGAGAAGCAGCATATGAAACAGAATTGTATTCATGCATCTGTGACTGGCTGCCCCCAAGCTTCAGGAGGACCAGTGGGTACAGATTCTGGACTGGGAGAGAAAGATGCCCCAACTGGTCCTCTGCCTTCTATTCCTCTGCAAGGGATTCTTCCTCTTCTCCAAGCCCAGGTCTTGGCATACACAAGGTTTTGGAGACCCACAGTACTCAGCTTTCCTGATTTCAACAACAACAACAACAACAAAAAAGGTAAAAAAAGATTACCTTTCAAAGTATGCTATTTGCTTTTAAACAGGGGCAGACAGAAAGGCCCCATCAATTTCTATTTTGCCGTGGGCTTCCTAACCAGAGTTCCATTTGAGGGTGGGGATATAGGGATGTTGGGTCCTAGCGCTGTGGGAGAGCAGACTGGGGGCCAGTCCGGGTTGCCAACCCTCTAATCCGCCCTTAGTGGAATGTGCTTGATTCCAGGAGGCTAAGGTGCCGGTGTGTGTGTGTGTGTGTGTGTGTGTGTGTGATGGGTGAGGGGGGTGGGGGGATGAGCCGCAGAAGGCTCCTTTAAGAAGGCAAGCTTTCGGGCAGGCTATGGCCCTGCTGCTTGACGGTTCTTGATGGATGAGTCCCGATCCTCCTGTCGAGCTTTGTGTCCCCCTCCTCATGTGTCCCCCTCACTCTGTGAGGTCTGGTTTGTGCAAGGAAGCCTGACGGTGTTGGGACATGTTGGCCCCATGGCCTGCAGCAAGAATGAGGCCTCTGAGGGATGGCTGTTGTCTGGCCCTCTCCTCAGAGGGTTTCTTTCTTGGGCCTCATGCCTCAGGGTCCAGGGTACTTCCTTCAAAGCTGCGAGATTATCACCATTAGTGCAGTTTGTCTCCTGGAGGAATGACTGGGCATGGAGCAAGGGAGGAAGAGGGCAGCCAGGGCTTGCAGCTACCTTATTTTGGGTTGTGTTTGGGGGCCACAGACTGTCTCCGTGAGTGTTGAAAAGGGGTTGCCCCAAAAGCAGGCGTGCTGGACCACCCTGGGACTGCTAGGATGTTAGCTCTGGACCTCTCTGCAGCCACGTGGCTGCCACTGAAAGCAGCTAAGCAGACTAGCATCAGGGAGAGGCAAGCGGGGTTCCTATGACCGTGCCGCCTGTGCCAGCCCCACTAAGACCATTCTTAACTTTTATGCACTTGTCCTCCTCTGGCTCTTACCCTGAAACCTTATTCATGTTCAGCAGGAAAGCTTTTCTGATTGTCCACACACCCCCACCCTGATCTCAGAGGAGCCTGCTGGAGAGATTGCCTGAGGAACTCAGGGCAAAGTCTGTGATTCAGCGAGGCTGGAAGGGAGGGAGCAGGAGAGGAGGAAGACAGATAGCATTATGCCTTCAAGGAGCCAAAGGTGGGGTTGGAGAGCTACCTCAGCCATTTTAAGAGAAACTACAGTTCTTGCAGGAGACCAGAGTTCAGTTCCTGGTGCTGGTGTGGTGGTTGACAACCAGTAACTTCAGGTCCAGGGGACCTGATGCCCTCTTCTGGCCTTTGTGGACACCAGGCATGCACATGGCATGCGACAAACATGCAAGCAAAACACCCATTTACATGAAATAAAAATAAGTGGATCTTAAGAAAGAAAGTGTGCTCCAAGTGAGGGGAGACTGACTGGCAGAAACAGCAGGAGCTGCAAATGTGGGCTGTATACTTACATTTCTGGGAGATACAAAAAAAGAAAGAAAAGAATCAGAAAAAGCAAGGGCTGTGGGGCTGGAGCTCAGTAATAGATAGATCCCGTGTTCTCATTGGTATGAACAAGGCTTTGGGTGAGCGTCGATTTCTGGGGGGGACGGAAAGAGAAGCACGGCACATCTCAGTTTGTGATTTGCGCCAGCCACAGGTTAGGTACTCAAGAGCCACCTGTGGTTATCGGCTAGCATGCTAGGCAGTGTGCTTTAGGCCAAGTGGTCAGCAATTTTGGATATCTTACTCAGTCCTTCTGAGTCTGTCTCCTTCTTAATTAAGATACAATCACCAATAGTAAGGATGTGTAATGAATGAATAGATAGTGCCCCCCCCCACCCCAATGCCAGGGATCAAACCCAGGGCCTTTCAGGGTCTTGTGCATGCTAGTACTCTACCTAAGCCCCACCCCCCCAGGACCAAGTCATTATCCTTAAGCATCCTGATTGACATTTCTTATTCAGTCCCCCAAGTCTAAATCAAGCCCTCTTCCCTCAGACTTGTACCCCTTCTAAGGGTCCATATAGACAGCTACCTGCTTCAGGAGACACCAAGGCCATTTCTGCAGTCAGGAGAGGGCTTTTCCTAGAAGTTGTGCTGTGGGCCCTCTGAATGCCGAAGGACCATGGGAATCATTTAGAAAAATAAAAAAGCAAGACCTTTGCCCTGGCCCTGTACACAGGTGAGGGGGTTAATCGGGAATTTTCTTTCCCTCACTCAGGGCTGCTGGTAGGGCATCCAGCTCTCTGATGACCTGGGGACACATTAGCCTGCGGTAAGTGGGGCTTCCCTATGCCTTTTATCCTGTTTACAATACACCGGCTTTCCTTAGCCGGGTCCCTTCTCTCTCTGCCTTGCTTCTGGCTGTTATGGCTACGTGAGACAATTTGGGGAAAGACTCCTCATAGAGGGCAGTTTCCTTGGAGACCGAGTTCCACCTCCACAGTACCTGGGGCAACATCTCCTCCACCTGGTGGGTCTAGGTTGGGGAGTGGACTCTTGTTTTTCTCAGCTCATTGCAGTCCCTGAATTCAGATCTGTCAACCCCGCTGTCTGCTCAGCTTCAACCCAAGGGGTCAGAGCAAACCCAGAGGTGGCCAGGCGACGTCTCTCAGGCTTAGGTGGGGAGTGATGAAAGCTATTGTCTAAAGCAGACCTGATCCAGAGGTGTCCTGTTTATCTGTGACAAGCACTTTGAGTCAATAAGGCAGGATGATGATGCAGCAGCTGCCTGGAGGGTGGCTTGTGACTCTAGTCTGGTCCTCTTCTATCTTTAGTCAGCTTGGGCCACCAGGTTAAGTTCTTCACAGCTCAGTGTCTCTGTAAGCAAGGTGGTGATGCTGGTCTTGCCTCCCAGCAGGGATGAGGGCACAGAATAGAAAGAGGCTGTTTAAAGACAAAGGAGGCATTTTACCCAGCACTGCACTCATTTTAAGTTTTGACTTTTCACAGAGGGTGGCTCTCCTGCTGTGGGTTGATTTTTGTTGCTGATTTTGTTTTATTCTTCTGCTTTGCCAGAGCCTTGTGATGTGGGCAGCTTTTAATCACCTAAAAGCCAATTTTCAAGTAATTCAGTTTCTGGAATACAGAGTCATGAAAAATACTTCGGAGAATGAGTTATTACATAAAATCCATTTAAGATGCCTGCTTTTGTGATACTGGGGATTGAATCAAGGACTTCCAAGGCAAATATTCTACCACTGTGCTACATCCCCTACCCTAGGAGGACCTATACTTAATAAGCACTTGCCTCTTATGAGGCTCTGAGTTATGCAGAGACAAAAGACGCCTCTCCTGCCCTGAGGATGATGGACAGAGAATTGAGACACCTTTTCTGAGAGTCAAGAGGGAGCACAAGGTACAAAGGGAAACAGTAAGGGTGAGGATCACAGCCTGAGCCTCCAAGATGCTCCCTAGGGGAGGTGACGTCACAGCTGGAGATTGCAGATGGGTCAGGGGTTGGTTCAGGCCTGAGGCAGAGAGAAAGGCGTCAGAGGCAGAGGGAGTAGTAGATGCAAAAGCTAGAAGCACAGGTCCTCGAGGAGAGAGCTGAGATTACCACAGCGGGGGATGGGAGCAGCCAGAGAGGAGACTGATGAGACAGGCTCTGTGGGACAAGAGGAGAATGCAGTCCTGCCATCTGGAGACTCACTATGTGACACTATCTATGGGTTTTAGAAAAGTTTTCTGAGAACACTGAGGAAGATGTGATAACAGAGAGGGGGAAGGCTGCTGGTGGGTTGAAGGGATAACAGAAAGAACCATTCCATGCGGTCCGATCAAGATAGCCAGACTCAAACTCGTGGTTTCAGAGGGAAAAATTAATCTTCATCATGATGGACAGGCAAACCAGATTTTTTTTCAATTTTTAAGACAGTATCCCATGATAAAGCCCGAGTTAATCTTGAACTCACAGAGATCCTCCTGCCTCTGCCTCCTGAATGCGTACTGAAGTTAAAGGTGTGTTCCACCATGCCTGGCCAGAACTCTTTCTTATTTTTTTTTTCAAGATAGGCTTCCCCTGTTCAGCTCAAACTGACACAAACTCATGCTCCTTCTGCTGCTGCCTCCTAAGTCATGGGGATTGCAGGCAGACACCACCACACCCAATCATTCTTAGTAGTTGTGTTCCGAGTTTGCCACCCCACAGATGAGAACAAAGACATGAAGTGTGAGGTGGTGTTCCAAATCCTGGAGCCCTAGAACTGTGAGCATCCAAACATTCAAACGGAGAGAGAAAGCATGAAGACCACGCCACACTGTCTGAGGACCAACACCCTCCAGAAGTCCCCAGATCACAAGGTGGAAGCAACCTTCTACTCTAGTCAAGGGGAACCACGCAGACTGCCACCTACAAAGGCCTGCCCTCCTTTACCTCTCCCCTTGCCTGATACCCTGGCCTGCCTCACCGTACCTCGTCCATCTGTGCACTTCAAGGTCCTGATGAAATCCTATCTCCCGGGAAAGCCTCCCCCATCATGGCTCAAAAACATTTCTTCCTTACCTGCATCCCTCACCATCTCTCCCTGTAGTACCGGATATTGAGTTCAGGGCCTTCGCCTGCTAGGCAGGTGCTCTACCACTGAGCTGCATCCTCAGCCCCTCCTTCAAGGCAGATTTATATGCAATCATGCATTGACTGGTTTTTCATATGCCCTGATGTTTATCACCCTGACTAGATAATGAACCCTAGTCAACTATCTGTTTTGCAACATAACAAACCACTTAAAAGCATAACATCTTAAGCCAGACATGGCGACTCACATTTAATCCCAGTATAGGAGACTGAGACAGGAAAACAGAGAGTTAGAGGCCGTCCTGAGTGCTGAGACACTGTCTCCATGTCCTCCTCCACCCAAGGAGTCAGTAGATTAAACGTCATCCATTCTCCGGCATCCCAAGGTGTCACAAGACAGGAACTTGGGCTCAGAAGGGCCTCTACAGCTTTACACCACATGCCGCAGTTCTCCAGCAGTGACGGTGTCTATTTTCACTGTCCAAGGCCAACTGGCCTTTGCAGCCAATCTCCTCTGTTCCTTATGATCAATGTGATGACTTCACGAGCTACTGGGTCAGTCTCAAGCTGTGTCAGATAAGAGTCAGATGTTCTTTACATAATAGGACTTCTCTTCCAGAGCCACCTTAACCAATCTTCCCCCTGCCTCTACCAATGGGCTTCAGTGTGTGGAAGCCAGGGTGCAGTAAACACAGGAAAAAAAAATCACATTCTAGGAATGCAGAAGCTATATTGTTATACACTAATCCTACAAAATTCCTAACTGAATTTGATGTTTCTGTCAATATTTGTCATGGCAAATTTTAGATTGTCAGCTTGATTGCATTAGGAAACACTCAGAGGATCTGGAGAGATGTCTCAGCACTTAATAGCACTTGTTGCTCTTCCAGAGGACTCGAGCTCAGTTCCCATCACCTGTATCAGACAGCTCACAGCCGCCAGTAACTCCAATTCCAGGGGATCCAATGCCCCCTTCTGGTTTCTTCAGGCATCTGCATGCAAACACACATAGCCAGGCACATACACACAAATAAGAAAAAAGAAGCCCTGGGGACACAAGAGCAGTACACTTTTGGGTGTGTCTGAGAGGGAATTTTCAGAAAGGACTAAGGGAAGAATGCTCCCCATGAATATGGGTGTCACTGTCCCATGTGTTGACATCCCAGACTAAATAAAAGAAAAAGGAGAACGCCAACAGAGTGCTAGCCTTCTGCTTTCTGTTTGCTGGTCTGCTGAGATGTAGCAAGAAGCTGCCTCCCCTTCCCAGCACTGTGAAGCTGCCTGCCACCACGACTTTCCTGCTGGGATGGATGGTTCCTTTTCACACTGTGAAGCAAAAATCAACCCTCCCTCTCCTGAGTAGCTTCTTGCCAGGCATGAGTCACAGCGATGAGAGAAGTAACCAGCAAACACAGGACTCTAGGCAATACCTACAACTCCTGCTGTCACTAGCATAGTTTAAACAAAAACTCAGGAAGCAACAGCAGAGGGAAGGGGACGCAGCATCATGAGTGACGTCATAGCAAATAGCACGAGGAACTGGAAAGACAAGAAGAGCTACCGGGACCAATGCAGACAGAAGAGCCACGGCATTATAACAGTGTTGCTCTCTCTCCTTTTCATAATGGTCAAAAACAGCACATTCAAAAGTAAAGGGTAAGAACAGATAAAGTTACTGCAAATGGGGACGTGTGATGTATGGATACTGTAGGAGTCTTTACTGTATTTATTACAGAAGAAATGAATATGAAAATCTCTCCTTTTCTGCTATTTATTCTTACTGTTCTTCATATGAGGCAATGGATTTTGTAATACACACACATATCACCAGTGAAGTACTAAAAATTTAATAAAGTAGCCCTTTATCTAGCCCTCCCCAACCATACTGTCCGTTCAGTCATGGTTGAAATGCAGCCTTCCCCCTCCTCAAACCTTCTATTATTCTTAAAGGCCCTATACCCATAATTCTTGATCCATGAACCCCTCTTGCTCCTCTCCAGAGAAACGGTCCTAACATCAGTGATGGCTGATGTTGATTGCTAATTTGGCTTCAAGGTATGAACCTTCTCAATAGACAGAAAGAGAAACTTCAGGAATGTGTTTTGTTCACGTTCCTCCCCCACGTGTCTGTGCATACATAGATGTTCTGTGAGTTTGAGAGGAAGTGGGAAACTTAATGTTAGGGAAAGAATGAATATGGGCAGGCGGTCTCTGGGAACACGAAACTGGGAGGGCTGCAGGATACAGGAAAATAGTCCAACTCACAAAGGAAGAGGAACAACTCCTCCCTTGGGAGGAACTGTAGATAAGAACCTAGATGGATGGAAATGAGATGGGCCTAGGTGAAGACAAGTGTTTGGGCTCTTCCAAATCCTAATCCAAAGGTCACCCGTCCTTCCACGTCTTTAAAAAATTTCCTATCGACGACAACCCCAGCTCAATTCATTATCTTTGGATTTATTGGGATTTTTCTACCTTTTGGAATGTTTATTTGTACACAGATCGTATTTCCTTCTCTAGTCCAAGCTCTGAAGAATAGGAGGAATTTGGTTGTTCCACGTCACACGACACATGCTAACCATTCATTGTGGGCTGAACAGAAATCAAGAAGGAGATGGGAAGATTAGTGGGCGGACGAGTTCGAGACAGGAAAAGCATTCGTGTTGAGGAGCGAAATCCCCAGAACCGTAATCACAGTTTAAGAAACCAAGCCGGAAATCGCTGTGAAGAGCGCAGTAGAGAAAGTCGCCGGCGACTTCTCGCTGAGGCTCTGACGTCAGTACCTCGCGACCGTCCTCTCCGATACCTGATTCAAACCTGAAGCTGGGCTTCAGCAAAACCCTCCCCAGTCGCTCCCCGCTGGGCCAAGCCTCGAGCCACACCCATCCTTTGTACACCGCTTTCCCTCTGCGCAACCCCTTCTCCGACCTCACAAGCCCCACGGGACAGGCACAGTCGCGGGCGCCCTACTCAAAAGGGCGGGTCCTGAGACCGGAAGCCGGAAATGGGGCTGTGAGGACGTGTTCCGAGGAAGCCGCAGGCCGGCTCGCCCGGCGTCATGGAGCCGCTGTACCAACAAACGCACAAGTGAGGGCTGCGTCGGGGAGCGGGCTGGGCTCGTCCCGGGAGGCGGCCCCTGGGGCTCGGGGCTTTGGCGACTGCCATTGTGGAGGTCGAGCGTTTCCGCCAGGGTCTGCTCCCCACCTCTCAGCCCCTAGCGGGATGTCCTCAGCTGGGAGAGGGGTGCCGGTCTGGGCGCGAAATCTCGGGCCGGGTAGCTCCTGCTGCAAGCCGTTGACTGCCTTTTGGGAAGGAAAACTAGCACCCCAACCCCCAGCTTTGTACAGCACCCGCCAGCTTAGTCCTCGGGCTTGGTAGAGCTTCAGGAACAGAGATGCAGTTGACGAAGCTTGTGACCATGGGTTCATTGCTCACCGGGAGTGTTAGGGGTTGTACGAAAAGTGTTTTGTGTTTTTGATTGGATATTAAAGAACGTATGTTTGTGACACAAAGAAATGCAAGTAACATAGACTATTATTGTCAGTCAAATTTGATTACAAGTTAGCTTTAAGGAAACTGAACATTGAGTTTTAGATTAGCGTCTCATAGCTAAATTAGTTTCCTTTATTTATAGTGTCCTGTGTTTTGGCACCTTGCCAAACATGTAGCTGGACATGGTAAGGGGCTATACCTATGCTATTTTAAGAATTTTCTGTAGCTATATTAGGATAACACCAAAGTATCATACTCCTTGGGTCTGAAAATGAAATAAACTAGTCATCCAGCCTCCCTAGTAAACTCATAGCAAAAGGAATGGAAATAAGACGGTGGCTGTTTTCTTTCTTTCTGATATTCTGAGTTTATGGTTTTCCTTTTCCTTCAGCAACAAAATGTTTGATTTGGGAGAGGGAAAAATAAGGAAATTGCATTATAATGACAGTTTGCATATTATATAAAAAGTGTAGGAAGAGATAAAAAGGCTAGCTTTTGAGCCACTTGGGAAGGAATGAAACAGAAAATTACACTCACGTTGCTAAGAACAGGTCCGATACCCAGCAAGGCACAGAGGCCTAGCACTACATTGAGGTTAATCTGCTAGTTGCTGAGTTGACAAAACATACATAGAACATACTCATCTCTCTAGAACTTTGAACTTACGCTGTGGCTATCTCTTACTGTGAAAGTACACTGACATTAAATCAATTATTTAAAGTCATTTAACTGGAAAAGTCCTGAGCATGAATGAATGAAAAGAAAAGATGAAAACAGGACATTTTATACTTCAGTAATAATAATAGTTCACTAAGGTGAGCTTCACGGAGAAGCAATAGCCAGACTTCCATTTTTGAGATACTTGTGTTTGTAAAGATGGTTACATTTGTTCCTTGTGTTGTCCAGTCTGCCATGCTTGGTCTCATTTCTGGACGGTGCAGGTGAAATACGTCTTGGATGCAAACAGCTCCATAGTGAACAGGCTTTCCAGGTGATTTTAGTGCGTAGGTAGTTTTAAGAACTGTTATCTCTAGATCAACTTGTCAGTTTGCCTTATGAGGTAAAGACTAGCTACAGAGGCAGAATGGAAGATGTGAAAATCACCAGGTGGTTTCCACTGTTCTGTGTGTGTGTGTGTGTTTGTGTGTATTCAAGACAGGAATTCCCTATATAGCTGAGATTAGCCTATATCTCGCTGTGTGGCTCAGGCTGGCCTTGAATTTAGAGTCCACCTGCTTCTTTGTCTCAGGTGCTAAGATGACAGGTGAGCACTGTCACACCCAGACTAACCCACTACTCTGTCTTGTCTGTCTGTCTGTCTGTCTGTCTGTCTGTCTATCTCTATCTATCTATCTATCTATCTATCTATCTATCTATCTATCTATCTATCTATCATCTATCTGAGATAGAGTTTCACTGTATAGCCCTAGCTGACCAGGAACTAGCTATGAAAATCAGGCTGGCCTAGAACTCACAAAGATCCACCTGCCTCTGTCTCTTGAGTGCTGGGATTAAAGATGTATACCACCACACTCATGACTTTAAAAGCAACAGCAGTTTAATTTGATGCTGTTTAGGTCACACAGCATTTTCATACTGCATTGGGTTCTGCAGTCTTCCAAATAATTGTTACCATTAGCAGCTCAGTTGTACATTTGAGACGGGGCACCAAGGGGTTAAATGACTTGCAAAGTGTCTGTCAGCTTGCATAGTGAACTCGATCAGTTCAACTTAAAAAACAAAACAAAACAACAGCAATGCCTCTTGCTTAATATGTACTCTCTCTGCTTGGCTATAATATCACCCATATCCATGGTGGACTCCATGGTGGACTTCATGCTTAGAAGAACCTGAGACTTCTTTTTCTGTCATGTCTACACCCCCAAGTCATATTTGGGTATCACCCGTCACTTGACTGTGTAGGTGTTGTCTGGTTCTCACTTGAGTGGAAGTGGATTCTCCAAGTGCTGTCTTAGCTTCCCCCATGCCAGTCACACATGCCATGCTGTTTGCATTTATTTCCTAGCATGGAATGTGGAGGCTGGACTTTACTGGTTATATCTTTTCTAATTCATTTAGAGCCAAACAGAACTTATAATTAGAAATTAAATGGGGAACATCAGTTATTTCTTAAAATTATCCTTTTTAGCTTAGTATAACAAAGCTGGCCAAAGAGTGTTTTTAGGGTGTTATTATTGTCTTGCTTGTCCTTGAGAATCTCAGACAAGAGCTTCCATTCCAATTCTGTCTTTGGTCATGAAGACCCTTTTAAGATCCCAGATAGTTCATGGGCCTGGTGTGGCACAGGTAGGGGCACTTTCCTTTTCTTGTTTTCAAGAAGACAGCATAATTGTGCAATTTGTAATTTGTTTCCTATGTAAAGCTGAAATACGGTGTCTTGGAACATGTACCTTTTGCTTCAGGGACTCCCTTCAGCAGAAGTAGGAGACAAACCCTTTTCTACTTCTTTCATCTATCCAATCATTTGTTTTATTTATTTATTTTGGTTTTTCGAGACAGAGTTTCTCTGTGTACTCCTGATTGCCCTGGAATTCTCTCTGTAGACCAGGCTGGCCTCAAACTCACAGAGATCCACCTGCCTTTGCCTCCCAAGTGCTGGGATTAAAGGTGTGTGCCACCACCGCCCAGCTCATTCCAGTTATTTGAAGAGCATCCTTTGGTATCCTTGTTTAACCACAAATCTCAATCTGTACTGTCTTCAGGCCTCATTTACCATAGATACCATGGAAGAAACCAACACATCTTTAAATCAGCCAAGATTAGAGTTATCCTCATTGTGTTCCTTCCCACCGCAGAAGACCTGTAGTTTCATATCCCGCTTTTCCATGGGTCATTATGGTTATATAGCCCGTTTGTTGTTGAATGTATGAGTATATGAATAAGTAAGTAATGAGTTTCATTAAATCATTAACATCTGGAAAAACCTATTTTTCTTAGTTATTTATGAAATATTGCAAACACATAAAAATAAAAGTAACATCACTCAATGTTAGGATTCATATTAATATAAGTGCTCCAGATAATTGATTTATAAACAAGCTGAATCAAAAGCATCTATATCTGTTCTCACCACCAGAGCTTGCCATCCTCACATCATTTTATTATTCTTCTTACACTTGTGTTCACAGGCAATATGTGCTACTTGTTTTCTATGGTCACATCTTCCTTCCTTCCTTCCTTCCTTCCTTCCTTCCTTCCTTCCTTCCTTCCTCCCTCCCTCCCTCCCTCCCTCCCTCCCTCCCTCCCTCCCTCCCTCCCTCCCTCCCTCTTTCTTTCTTTCTTTCTTTCTTTCTTTCTTTCTTTCTTTCTTTCTTTCTTTCTTTCTTTCTTTCTTTTTGAGATAGGTCACTTTATTATGTCCTAGAACTCACTATATAGACCAGGCCAGCCTCAAACTCAGAGGTCCATCTGCCTTTCTGTCTCTGTAGTGCTGGGACTAAAGTCGTGCACCACAGTGCCCAGCTCATGAAACATAATTCTTTCTGAAAATCAAAAAAAAAAAAAAAGTTCAAAGTTCCTTGTGTTTAAGGGTTTCAAATGACTGTGTGTGGATCTATTCAGTGAGAGACATATCAATACTGCTAATAATATAATAACTACCGAACTGCTCATCAAGAAAGAACTCAGATTAAGTTCAGCAGATTAAATAAAAGCTAGCAGGATTGGCAAATAGCTCAGTGGGTGAAAGGGCATGCTGCCAAGCCTGATAACCTGAGTTTGAGCCCCAGAACCCATGTGGTGGAAGAAAAAACTAACTCCTGCAAGCTGTCCCCCGGTCTCCATTCTTTGGCTTGATTGCACCTTCACACACACTAAGTAAATAAATACTTATAGATAAAAACTTGATCTAGTCATATTAGTGTGGGCATTAAGTCTTTAAGATAAGATATTGAGTGGAAAAAGGAAAACCTAGTACATTAAGTATCTGTTTATGTGCTACTGATGTATTTGTTTATTTCTTGATTTATTGAGTCAACTTCCATATACTTCTTCAGAATGGGGTTGGTTATGGGTTTTTTGTTTGTTTTGCTGCCTCTATTTTTCTTTTTTTGTTGTTGTTCCTGTGGATAGTGATACCAACTTTTTGTTTGCTTTAAGCCACCTTTACAAGTTTACTTCTCTGCCTATGTCCTTCTACTAATAGGAATCCTAATTTTCCTGCCCCTCAAACCACCAGTCCCTGCTGTTGTCCTCACCCAGGTGTTCCACATAGCAATTAGCTCCATCTGCATCCCTACATCAGCCTCTGTATCTCCACTGCCTCTGTGTTGAAGTGGGAGCGGCAGGGCTGCGTCCCCGGCACCCGGCCGCCCGCATGGCTTATGCCCCAAAATAATTACACAGAAACTGTATTCTTTTAATCACTGCCTGGCCCATTAGTTCCAGCCTCTTATTGGCTAGCTCTTACATATTGATCTAACCCATTTCTAATATTATGTGTAGTACCACGAGCTGGCTTACCAGGAAAGATCTTAACCTGCGTCTGTCTGGAGTGGGAGAATCATGGCGACTCACTGACTCGGCTTCTTTCTCCCAGCATTCTGTTCTGTTTACTCCACCCACCTAAGGGCTGGCCTATAAATGGGCCAAGGCAGTTTCTTTGTTAAATGAAAGTAACTCCTCCATCACCTCTACCCCACCCCACCCCCTCCAAAGCACCCCATATTCTCTTTCCTGAGGCAGCTGACAGGTTGCTTCTCGGGGTCACAAGGCTTGCCTTGGAGCATTCAGGAAGTCTTAGACAGCTGATTGGGTTCTGGTGCCATAGGTCACGCTTAGAAGTTACAAGAATGCCCTGAAAAAGGCTAGAGACACACTGAAGCAAGATCAGGGCTCCTGGCTGGTCCTGATAAAATTTTAGGTCACGGTATATAATGTTCACAGTGGAGAAAAGCTGTTGTACTTCCCCTTAAGGGCAGGGGATGAGACCTTCACACAGGCTCTGTGCAGAGAGCCTGTACAAGCTCAGGAGGCATTGGGGCTAACATAAGCTGCATTCCAAGAGCTGACAAGTGATGGGGAACCACTAAGAAAGATTGGAAGGTAACTTTGGCCTGGAAAGTCTCCAGAGAGTGCTCTGGGCCTAATGTCTGGAACCTGTTGCATTTCCAAATAAATGGCAGTTCCCCCCTGTTGTCAGGGAAAGATGTTTACCAAACTGGAGATACCTATCTTTCAGGGCCTACTCCCCTCTGCTCTTTCTCTGTGTGCCCTTCAAGCACTGCTGCTGCTTTTACACCACATGAAATGCCTTGCAAGCCTTCTGCATAGCTTATTCTATGGTGACATGCACAGCCAACACTGTGGAGGCTGAGGCAGAAGAATCACAAGTTCAAGGTGAGCCTCAGCTACATAAATGAGATCTTGTCTCAAAAACAAGCAAACACAACTCCTTCGTCCACAAAATGGCACAGTTTACACTTTCTCAGCCCCAGCCTTCCTATTTCCTTTGCCCCATTGTACACAGCTCCTCCCTCGACTTTGTTTGCTTCTGCTTCTGTGTGTTGGTTTTCTCGTAAATCTTCTCAGGGATTTTTCATGTCCATCTGGCCTGTCAGTTCCTAATTACATTGTTTCTCAGAGGCAAGGATTGTATCTCCCTTGACCTTTGACTCTTGGTAGGCAGACCAGTGCTCTGCACATTGGGTCACAGAACAGAGAGTGGGATTGGCTGGATCCTCGGTGAGGTTTATCGCCTGCTGTGTGGCCTTGAGCAACTTTCATGACCTTTCTGGGTTTCAGTTTTTATTTATAAAATGAGAATGGTGATAGTGCTTTTCCTTTCAGGGTTATTGACTTAGCTGTGTCTCAGATGCAGTAAGCACTCACTACATGCTAGCAGAATTATTATTAGCATTAGGATATTAGAAACGATGCCAAAATGGGTGGCCTAAAGTGCCACATCTAAATTTTACAGTTCAGCAGCACTGTCAGTTGAAATCAGTTGTAAGATGGCATTAGAACAAGTTGTCTTTCCTGACTGAAGTGCCAGCGATTATTCCTGTCTCACTCATTTCCTCCCTCTTCCTTTGATAGGCAGGTCCACGAGATCCAGTCTCACATGGGACGCCTGGAGACGGCAGACAGGCAGTCTGTGCACTGTGAGTAATTAACCAGGCAGAGCAGAGTCCTTTCTCTGATGACACGGGGCTAATGGGCTGGGTTTCCTGACCGCATTCTGCCTTGGGGGCTTAGTGACTCAGTATGGAATGAGTTGTTAGGATGAACAGAAAAACCTATGGCCAAGTCTCAGTTCCCTGATTGTGCCCACTGGAGTCCACCAGTTTTTATCCCCCATTACCCTTCCACTCAACCTGACATGGCCTTATGGGAATGGAAGCTCTCTCTCCATCTCTCTTAATCGTATTACCTAGTCTGAAAATTCAGACATGCTGACCTAGAAGTGGCCATCTCTCCTGAGCTGAGAATTCTGGCTTCTTAGTAGGATTATCCAAACAACTAGCAATATTAATTAGTTTAGTTCCCACACCACCGTTTCTTTTGAGAAGCATGTGGGGTTGTGGTTTGGAGTTTCATTCCTGTTCCAAGCAAAGGGCCTCTCTCCGAGCCAGCCTTTAGACCTCCCACAGAAGCTCTGTTTCTGTTTCCCCTTTTTCCATGACTCCTCAGCATGGCCCTTCCCTTAGCTCTAGTCTAAGCTGTGTTTGCTGCAGGTGCAGGGGCCTAGGAAGGGCTGGTGCCGGGGTTGTCATTTCTTGGTGGGGAAGGCAGCCGCCTGGATGCTTGCTTTGTGCAGTTTAGTTTCTGCCCACTGGCCTTTGTTTGCCTTCCCAACAATCTCACTGTTGCCTGATTAGAAATGGAAAGAGGTCATTTTGACAGCCTTATCAAAGGGCCTAAGGAGTGACTATCACACTCCCTACCTCTGTGGGCTCTTTCCTGGGTCTTTCCTATTGATATGTGGTCTATTCTGAGGGCTCCACATCTCGGCCTACACATGCTTTCAGAATGCCTCTGGGTGTTTCCATACTAATTTCCCCCTTTATGCTTTTTTTTTTTTTTTTTTAGCATCCCTCATCTATGAGTTCAGTTGTTCACCTTTTTACTAGAGGCTTATTATCCATTTCTGATACCCAACTCAAATAGAACTATATAAAAAGTTTAGCTTAACAGAGTTATTTGGACAATAAAAAATGTTTATTTTCTAAAGGTGGGGAGTTTATGTTTTCAGAAATGACTTCTACTTTAAAACCAGGGCAGCTAACAGATATGTGTAGCTATGTGTGTCTGAATGCATATAAGAACACACATGCTTTGAAACAATATACCTTGAATTGATTCATCTTTGTATTGTGCTCCTTTTGAAATATACGTTTTAGTTTGTGTTATGGAAAAATGTTTTATTTATTACTTTTTTGGGGGTGGGGTGAGACAGGGTTTCTCTGTGTAGCCCTGGCTGTCCTGGAACTTGCTCTGTAGATCAGGCTGACTTCTAACTCAGATCCACCTGCCTCTGCCTCCTGAGTGCTGGGGATAAAGGCGTGCATCACCACTGCCCAGCAAGATTTGTCACTCTTAATTTAAGTTCATTATCTTTTTTCCAGCAATTATTTTTTTCTCTCTTTTGTGCAGTAGTAGAAAATGAAATCCAAGCAAGCATAGACCAGATATTCAGCCATCTAGAGCGTCTGGAGATTTTGTCGAGCAAAGAGCCACCTAATAAAAGGCAGAATGCCAAACTGTAAGTGTTGATCCCTGACATGGCTTAGATACTGCAGGCCCACCTAGGCAGCCTCTTGTCGCACTAGAAACTATAGAATATTCTGAAAATCTGGGTACATACTACAGAAATGAAGCCTATGCAAAGATAGTCTCCCTAAAATACACAATTCTATCTAAGTTATACATCCTCTAAAATTAAGGGAGGAGGTTTGTGACTCAGAAGCCTGTGATCATCGTCCCATGCTTCTTTTGTGGGTGATTGTGATCTCTTGTTTCTTTGAGGTCATTCTGAAAATATGCATTTTCTGATGAGACCCTGAAAGTATAATGCAGCTGGGGAGTTCGGCTCTGCGATTTAGTTCCCACTGGCTTCTGTTGGGCTGAAATGCCTTGTCCTAATCGCCTCAATCAGTCTGTTTATAATGAAGTACTGATCAAATGTTTGATACCCCACCATGAAATCAAAGGAAAACTACCCTCACCACTACTCCAAACCCTGCTCCTCAAAGTTCCATGAAACTTCATTGCTGCTCTACCTCATAGCTGCCCTTGGGCTTCTTCCAGGAGTGTGGACTAACTCACGGAAGGTCAGGAAGGGGTCATCAAGCCTGCTTCCTGTCACCTGTTCCCTGAAGAGCTGGAGTCCAGCAGACTTTAAGTAAAGCTGCTGGAATCATATATGATTCCATCCACCTTAACCACAAGCTACTGCTCGACTCAGCATCTTTGCTTCTCACTGTAGGCGCTGGTGGGGAGCCGTGAAGCCAGGTCTTCCCTGAGTCCAAAGCCAGGCTGCCTCAGAGTGGGCCATCCTCAGTTCCTGGAACTAATCTCTGTCTCATAATTCCAGCCGTGTTGACCAACTGAAGTATGATGTCCAGCACCTGCAGACGGCCCTCAGGAACTTTCAGCACAGGCGCTATACCAGGGAGCAGCAGGAGAGACAACGAGAGGAGCTTCTGTCTCGCACTTTCACCACTAACGTAAGCAGACACTGGGGGGGTGGAGGCCTAAGTGCAGGTCACCAGGCATTACCCCTTAGTGGGGTGCTTGAAGCCAACTGAGGAGGAGACTAAATGGAACTGACAGGGGATTTTGTACATTGTCACTAAGACTATACCTAGATGGGAATTTCCAACACGAAAACCTGAAGAGGAGGCAGTTAAATTGAAGGAATGGGCAGAGGTGGAAGCTCACACAGTCCAGGTATTTTGTGATCTGATGGAGGCAGATGATTAGAACTTAGCCCATCTATAGAGACGCAGCTGCCTCTAGGCACTTCTTTGGTGCTGTGTGTGTGCTTGCATGCGTGTGCATATGTTTCAAGCACTGGTGCTCTCTGTGTGTGTTTCAAGCACTGCCATTTTGCCGTGTGTATGTTTAATTCAGGCATTGTCATGGTGTGTTCGTGTGTGTGTGTGGTTTCAGCCTCAGATACATTCAAATGTTTTTGCTCCTGGTCTGAATGTAATTTGGAGGGACGTGTTAACAGATATTTAGTGTTGGATGGATTGCGTTTGGAGTAGCATGTTGGTTTGTATGTTTGATTTCCTGGAAGCCCCACCCCTGCCCTCTAGCTTCAGTAGGATCATTCTCTGCATGTGCAATGTACTGGCCTTTCCCGGGGTTCTGTGTAGTGTGTTCTACCAAGTGAGGTGGGTTTGGGCTTTATATTTTGTTACTTTTTTAAACCTGCCACTAGAATTCATGGCACTTGGCACTTATGTAACCACACTGTAGACAGAAACAGAGCGATCCTGGTGGCTTTAATCTCGCACAGACTGGGCTGGGAGAGAAACAGGTGCTTTCCTTCCTGCTGTCTGACTGACACAGCCTCCTGCCAGGCAATGCCCCTTCTTCCTGATTCTCACTGGCTGAAGGATAGACTCATCACTCCATCCCCCTGCTGTAGTACATTTCTCCAAGTGCCTCAGGAATGGCTTCATAGTTTTGTTTTTCCAGAGCAGGTGGACAGGCAGGTTGTGGTGATTAGCAAGTCACAAATGCAGCATGCTTTAAGATACCGAATAAGATGGCATACTGAAAGATAGGTCACATCAGGCATTTTGGGGCCAGGGAGGACCTCTCAGTATTATTTTGTTGACTGCCATCCTGATGTGGCACCACATTCACTGGGCTACTCAGAAACATTGACTCACCAAATGAGGCTTCTCTTTAGTCATTTTACCTATTGTAAAAGAGGATGCCTACCACCCGTCCCTTTCCAGATGGGAATGAGTGTAAGGCAGGTTTGTGTGTAAAGTCACTAAATGCTTGCAGGATAAGGGGAACCATCGACTCTCTTAACATTAGAATCAACACCAAGGTACCAAGTAAGACATTTGACAAAATTACTAAACATGGCTTCACCCTTTGAGCAGTTCTCTTGTTAGAGGGAAATTCAGAATGTCCACCTGAAGGCTGGTTCTGAACTTGAGCAGCAGAACAAATGGTTTATCTTCCTGCCAGTGGGAATTGGGGCTTCAGTGGTGGAAGCGGTATTACCTGGCAGGAGGTTGTGTCGGTCAGACAGCAGAAAGGAGAGCACCCACAGCTGGTGATGAACTGGTCCTCTTCCGAGCCCAGACTGTGAGATTAGAGCGACTATTCTTAGTGTTTCTGTCTACAGTGTGGTTACAATTGAGAGTTGGCTATGCACTCTGCCCTGGGATCCTACCTATCTGGGTATGTTATTCCATCCCTTTGGGCTTCACTTTCTTCACCTGCAAAATGGGGAGAACAGGAATAACTCCCAGCATATTGAGTGAGTTTAGGGAAATGGATGTGTGAAGTAAAAGGACTTGGTCTGTACTGATGAGGCATCTTCAGTCTGAAGGTGCAGCATCCAAAGAAGCTCCTCAGTAGGTGGACTCCATTCCAAAGTCTGCAGAGTCCTGAAGTCTGAGACACTCAGGTCCCAAGCCTTTTAGATAGCCTGTTCTCAGCCTGTAGTCTTTGTTCTTCTTCCACGTACCTTTCTTTTCTTTAGTGGCTTTTTTCCTGCCTCCTCAGAAGTGAGTTCCCATCCTGAACACCCAGAAGCCTTCAGTAGAAAGCACCACCCCTTGGATTTGTAGTCTCAGTCTAATCAAAGCGACAAGCTATAGATAAAATAGCTAAAGAACAAAAGCAAACATGTAACAGCATATAAGCAAAAGCCTTGTAAAGGAACATTTGAACAGCTATCTTTGGGAGGAGCCAGAGGAAACCTTTAGGAGAAATGAATGAGGTCTTGAAGGAATAGCTGCTTTTCCTCAGTGGAGATCTGACAGATGCAGAAAACCAAACTGTAGCAACTCATTGGAGAGTGATGGACCTGACACCTCTGCTGTTGTGGTGCAGACCCCACGCCCATACACACACCTTTACTTTGCTTTTTCTTCCCTTTGACTCTCTGATTCCTGCATTGTTTCCTCTGGTTCTTCTGGCTTGACCTTGGCCAAAAGGCAGAGCAGACGCAGGAGCTGACTGGCAGGGGAAGTTAATCAAGTGCCTGCATTTCTTTCACAGGACTCTGACACCACCATACCCATGGATGAATCACTGCAGTTTAATTCCTCCCTCCAGAACATTCACCACGGCATGGATGACCTCATTGGAGGCGGGCACAGTATTCTGGAGGGACTGAGGGCCCAGAGACTGACCTTGAAGGTGGGGTCCCTGCTGGAGAATAGAGAGAAGGCCTCTTATTCTGGCCTTGTCACACAGTTTAGCATCTGTGTTTCTGTTTTGTTTCTGTGTCCCCAGCTCATGATGGTGTGACTGTAAGGCCAAGTCCTTGAGCTTGCAAGTTTGCCAGAGCTTGTCACGAAACCCAGTGGCATTTCTTCGTAACTAGGATTTTGTCCTTTTATGACCCTGTGTGAAATTGAGGTTGCTACAGAGGGACCAATGACAGACTGAGAAATGCTTCTTTAGATTTGCTCTCATAAGAAGGAAAGCATGGCAGTCTTCCTGTGGGATTCCAGTTGTGGAGTGTGCTGTGATGGAGGCTTTGTTTTGTACTTATCTCAGGATTGTGTCTTCAGGCTGCCTAAGCCTGCAGTAGGTGGGTCTTAGAGCTTGTGGTGGCCTGCATGCATCTCTTCCTCTTGTAGCCACAGATCAAGAAGCCTGCCCTGTTAGCACTGTTGAGCCCCTGACCCTGGATGATTTTCAGAAACATCACACAGACTGATGGCAGTCACAGTGTTTCAGCCTCAGCCTTTTCCGGTGGCAGCCCTGATGGTTTGGAGGTGTGATCCCCCCAGACTAAAGCATTGCCAGCCATTGGGCTGTGAGAAAGTCACTTGTAAGTGTGACCATTATCTTAGTTTTTATCGGAGCACATTGAGCCGTCTGCTCTGTAGGCATCCAGTATGCTTCTGAGCAGCTCTACCATCTTTACCAGGGAGAGAAATTGATAGGCTGTTGATGCTCACCTCCTGCTGACTGTTAGAGCATTTCCAATGGCCCAGGAGAGTGCTCCCCTTTCAGAACAGCCACTGAAGTAGTCTACAGATACGGTTGGCTACCCTGCCTTTTTTTTGTAGAGAACTGTCCTCTTTACCACAGCTCAGGGGAAGTCAAGACTTTTACAGAACACATCCATGTGGCACTAATGTAGAGTTAGTGGAGTTGAGGTTATGGATGGAGCGTTGGCTTCCTCCTGAAGTCTCACTGAGGAGTTCATGTGCACCGTTAGCAGAGGTGGCTTGCCAGGAAGCCTGTCCAGGTGGTGGGTCTTGAACCTTGTGATCTTGACTCCCTTTTCTCTCTGTCCCTCCTTTTGTCTTGCTCTTGATCTCCTACCTGGACCAGGAAGTTTCCTTCCTAAACCATTCAAGAGGAACAAGAGCATGAAAGAACTTGATAATCGCTTTGATGTTATAGTTGGAAATAGGGACTTTTTGAAATAAATGGTCACTTTCAGGTGGTTTTAGAAGGCATGGCCACAGAGTAGTCTGCACTCTCACCGTAAGGCAGGATCTTTAACACAGGTCCCATTTTCTCACTGTTGTGAAACATTTTCTAGTCTCCTCTGACAGCCGACTGGTTTGACTTGAGACCTCCGTTTTATTTTTATTTGCAATATAGAGAATCAAATGTAAGGCCTTACACATGCTAACGAGTCATTCTACCTACAGTGGGCCGCATCCCCAGCCCAAGATTCCTTTGTTTGGTTTTTTGAGATTGTCTCATTACGTAGAACTGGCTGGCTTGGAACTTGCTGTATAGACCAAACTGGCCTCAAACTCACAGAGTTCTGCTGCCTCTCTGCATCTTGGGTGCTGAGATTGAAGGTGTGTGCCACCGTGCCTGACTCCAGGTTCTTCTTGATCCTTGTCTAGGCAGACCATGGGTTCTGAATTCCTCTCCGTGTTACTTTGTGTCTCCTTCCCTTGACCTCTTCTTTCAGTTGCTTATTAATAGGTGTTCTTTTAGAAAAGGAATGTGGGACCAAAGGCTAGAGCATCCGTGTGAGCACACTGGGCGCCATGTATTGTTGTGACCTGTGCTTAGTTTTGTTATTTCATAAGAAACTGGATATACATTTAAACAGAACAGTGAGGAGGGCCGGGCCATGTGGTTTAGGCAGTTGATTGTGGTGGCAGCATTTATATTTATTTATAGAAGAGGCTTCATGTCTTTATGACATCTCTGCTTTTTTCTTTTTTCTCTTTCTTTTTCTTCCTTCTTTCTTTTTTTCCTTTCTCTCTCTCTCCCTCCCTGCCTCCCTCCCTTCCTTTTTTTTTTTTTTGTTTTGAAGCAAGGTTTCTCTATGTATCCCTGGCTAACTTTGGAACTTATAGATCTGCCTGCTTCTGCCTCCCAGCTGCTAGGAGTAAATGCTTGTACCACCATGCCCAACCTTTGCCATATTTCTTTGCTGCTTTTCCCACTTCAAACTCCTTTGTAAATACCAACTTACTTACTCAGTCGAAGCCCTAAAGATTTCTACTCTATAGAGTGAATGGGTCATTATCAAGGATTGCTGGAGCTAGGGAGCTGAGGAAGTTTTTCCACGTAGCTTTTAAGAATATAAGCTATTCTAGAAATGTCCACAGGGAGATGGCTGAGCATGAACCCAGTGATGATGGGTAATGCTTATGTGTCTGGGAAATGTTCGTCTGTCACCCATTGCAAAAGTTTTCACAAATGTGGCAGTGATGGAACATTTCAGGTAATTGAGCAATTGACAGCAGTGCTGCTTCCAATTGGATCATAGGCTGGGCCCTGGACCAGGGCTGTCGGCTGCCTAAGAAGTCATGGCACTAGCACAGCTGATAAGACAAGAGTGTTACCAAAGAAGACTTTGCCACATTTGATTATATACTACATGTAAATGAAGGCAACCTGAGAATTAAAAACTAAATTAAAATGGAGCTATTTGGGAGCTGTGATCCACAAAAACTGCTCAGTGTTGAGGATCCCTGTTATGGTAACTTCTGCTTGGAACTGGTGTGCTAGCAGTATCTCAGGCTGTATGTAAGCCTTCCTGGAGAAGACCTGCCAGCTGCTCCTGCCCACCACTGTCCAGCGATTCATACGCCTGTCCTGTGCTTAAGAGCAGTAGCAGTCCTTGGCCCCATGCCCAGCCTGTCTTTTCAGCTGTTTTAAGGTTCATCTTTAAAATAATGGTATGTAGAGCAGGAGATCGCTCGGCAGATGAGAGCTGCTCTTTGGGGGATGCATGTTTGATCGTCTCTACCCACATTGTGGCTAACCATCTACAACTCCAGCTAAGGGCATCCAGTGCCTCTTCTGACCTCTACAGGCTCCTGCACGCATGTGGTACACATATATAAATGCAGGCACACACATACACATAAATATGTTTTAAAAATTGTATGTAGAAATTAGTTGTATTTTCAGAAGAGTAAAGGTGTTTGAGTAAAACGTTTTGAAGTGTGGTTCGGAATGCTTAGACTAGTGAGTTCCTTTGCCTTAATTACAGAGTGGAACAAGCAAATAAGGAACAAAACAGGACACAGTAAAGTATGAATGACCAGTAGACAGGCCAGTCTCTGACCCTAGCAGACTTGAATAGTTGGTCTGCCTTGAGTTTGTCCTCTGCTCGTCTTACACTCTGCCACAGGCTCTTCCTCTCACAGTTGCTCTGTCTGCAGCAGCTCTCCACTTAACACTGGAAAAGTTTTAACTTGGACACACACAGTGCACACTTGTATACCCTAAGGATAGGGTACCTTAAGGATGTGGTAGTACATGCCTAGAATTCTAGCATTGGAGAGAGCCAGGAAGGAGGGCTATGAGCTCTAGACCAGCATGGGTTACCTAGGGAGACCCTAACTTGAAAACAAGCAAAAATAATATTAAAAGATAGGTGTAACTAATGTTTACCGCTCTTGCACATTTTTTCTATTTTTCTGAGCTTATTTGTTCCTATTTAAACTACTTTACCTCTAAAAATTTAATGCACTCCTGAAAAGACACTCGTTTATAGTTCACTTGTGATTAGGAGAGGGGAGTGTCTGCTTGTGTACATATGCAATACATTTGTCACTAATTGACTTAGTATGAAATGAAAATGTAGCTTAAAAAGCTAGGAAGTGGTGGCATTCGCAGAGGCAGGTGCATCTCTGAGTTCGAGACCAGCCTAGTCTACATAGCAAATTTCAGGACAGCCAGAGCTACACAGAGAACGCCTGTCTCAAAAAACCAAAAAAATGAAAAGTAGTTTAAAAGGTTGGGGAAAGTCCAATGTGTGTTGGTGTACTGGCTACTGAACTTGATATTACTATATTTCTATTGTGTGTGACTTCTTCCTCTGTGTTCAAGGTTCATTTGTGTTATGGCATGTTTGATTACATGTGCTAATTAGGTCCTTTTTATTGCTGAGCCATGTCCATCTATCTATACTATAACGTGTTTATTCTCTAGTTGATGCATAACCTGGTTGCTTCTCAGTTTTCAGATCTTCTCATGATCTTTTATTTTCTTTTTTAAAAGAAACTTTCTTGTAGTTTCAGCTTTTGTGTTTATTTGGAGGTCCATCTTGAATGAGTGTGTTACTCGAATACACAGGTGTCCCCTAGGACTCTCTGACAGTGCCTCTCACTGAATCTAGAGCTAGACTGGGGACCAGCAAGCCCCAGCAATGCTCCTGTCTCAGCCCCTTCAGCACTGGGGCTGTAGGCTGACCACATCTGACTTTTGTGTGGATTCTGGGGTTCCTAACTCAAGTCCTTGTGCTTATGCAGCAGGCATTCTTACTGAGCCATTTCCCGGCCCCAAGTTTTATATGTAATGTGAATCAAGGTTCACTCTTTTTACTGACACATGAAATGTACATATGTACATGTAAGATGCACATATGTGATGTATGGCCGGTTCCAGCTCCATCTGTGGAAAAGGCTTCTTTTCCTTTGACCTAACACAAGTTGGCCATGGCGAAGTGAATCTATTTCTGGTGAATGTTGCCTTCTTTCATCTCTAGGCATGACCAAGAAGACAATGTCTGTTAGTAAAACCTTGGCTTGTGGTGCTCTTTAACTGCCTTTGACAACGAGGTTGATCTTGTTTTTCTTTCTCTTCTCACCTCCCCAGGGGACTCAGAAAAAGATCCTTGACATTGCCAACATGCTCGGCTTGTCCAACACAGTGATGAGGCTAATTGAGAAGCGGGCCTTCCAGGACAAGTACTTCATGATTGGTGGGATGCTGCTCACATGTGCAGTCATGTTCCTTGTGGTACAGTACCTGACATGAGCCAGCTGCACCCAGCACAGATAGCCTTCCCACCGTGTGTGCATGTGCAAGCAAGAAGTGGGCTGGGAGGCCACCTTTGAAATGTATGCCTTAACTGTGAAGACACCCCTCCCCCAGGACTAATTGTGGCTTAGTATCAAACCTGCTTTGTTTTCTGTGACATCTGGGGAGTGGGAAGTAGGGTCACCAGGATGTGTGGTGCTTAGGAAGTGGGTCAAGACCCTGTTATCTGGCTCTCATTCGGGGAGGGATGGGTAGGCTATGTGGTCTGCCCTGGAAAACCTGCGTGGTGAGGCTTGCACACAGGACTGGCCACACTGCCGACTACTTGTCATCGCCCAGCCTCTGCGGCTCCGATGGGTGGGCGGAAGCACACGTGAGAAGATGAGGAAAGAAGTCTTTCCTTGCACCTTCTGGGAGAGATCAGTTCTCACATCCTTCTAGCCACTACCCAGTCCCAGCCCCTAAGAAAACATGACATGTGTGACTAACTGCTAACACGGCACCCTTCCCTGGAAGCAGCTACTCCAGGGAAGCCGAGACATCAGAGCTGATGTGATAATGTAAGCTTTTCCATGCCACGGTTGCTGGGTGTTTATCCTTCCTGAGGTGAGGCCAGCAGTGTTCCTGGGGAGTGTTCAGTCTGGACACAAGTCCTGAGTCACGATGTTTTTCCAGTTAATATAACTTTTGGCTCTTAAAATTCAGAGACAATAGCTTGGCACCTCCACCCAGGCTTCAGTGGGTGGGTCTTTGCCCCTTTTAAAGGGCCATGAGCAAAGGGTGACTTGTAAGTTGCAGACTCATCTAGTTCTATCATCTCAAATTCTTTGACTGTCTCTCCTCTCCCTTGAAATGTATTAGTAATATCAACCAGCAAAGCTTCCATTCTTCCCAGCCCTGGTAGGCCACCCTGGAGATGTCCCTGGTAAGTATGTCTTTATGAGACTGTTTCAGGGTCATTTTGACTTTGCCCAGCTGTGATTAAGGCTGTGTCAATGTCTGGTGTATTTTGCAGAATTTGTTTAAAAATTAATGTATCTTGAGCACACTTATTGTGATTAATCTCTGAAAGTATCAGAAAGATCTAGTGAATTTATTTGCTCGTCAGTCACAGGCCGTGCCCACCCAAACAATTCTAAATTTAGTAGTCTCATGGTGGAACAGTTGGACATTCAGAATTCCTCAGAACTGGAAACTTGATCAGTATTAATCCTGCCTTTGATTGCCCTACTTATCTGCTTAAGTGTCCTCTGTGCTGTTCCCCTCTTTACAGTGTGTGTCACATGCCACCTCTCTCCTATTGAGTAGCAGTGTTGGTCTCTTGAGTCCATCTGTGGTGTCCCTTTGGGAACTTTCTCACTTGTCACACACTTTTAATCAGAGTTTCCAGGGTACTAATTTCAGATTCTGGTCAGATTCAGTATCTGTCGCTCCTTCCCCTCTAGGCTAAATGGGCCCTAGGTGGCCAGGAAGTAGGAATCTGTTACTCTCTAGGAAGAAGTGATAGTCCTGCGGGTGGAAACAGTGGTCCCTAGAGGACAGAGGCTTGCCACATCTTCAGACTTAGAGCTCAGTTTGGGGGGGCAGATTGGCATGAGCTCCTAGCTGGCCATAAAGTGGACTTTAGACTGCATGGGCATGACTGCTGTGCCCCCAGCACCCGACGATCCCACCTGACAGCATGTTTTGGAAGATGTACAAGCTGGAACAGAGCCATCTGGACTGAAAATGTAGCGAAAGCCCCACCCCGTCCTTAGGGATTGTTGGGACAGTATTTTGTAGTATATAATGTGGTTCCACGCTTGCCCTTGTGGTGATCCTTAGATGGGCTTTGAAGATCTTGATGACCTTGATGTTCTACCTTCACAGCCGTGTATCCCTACTTTGAAATAAAACCTGTAGTGGGATGAGCATCTTTACTGCCTGGGGAAGGGAGCAGTAGCCAGAGGATCTGGACTCCCTTGCATTCCCATTCAGTACCTTGTGAGATCACTTCAACCTGATTGGGTGTAACTGTCCTCAGTTTTCAGCTGTAGGAAGGGGCCTGAGCCTGAGTGGGGTGCCCTCTAGTGGGGGAGGGGGCGCTGCGTTCTTGCAGAAGCTCCAGCTTAGCAGGTGGTGTGCACACCTTGGTGCAGCAGTTTAAGTGGCATGACTTGAAGCAAGTGGGGTGCCTACATTAAATAGATGTGTACTCCACATCTGGCCACTTTAAAGAAAGCTAAACACAGGGACCAAATAAATACTCTAGGTTTTACAGGTTTCACCCCAGACTTCTTGAAAGTCAGCTTGCCCTGTTGAATTTAAATAGTGTTGATTGGCAAATTATACTTACGCTCCTTGTTTTCATGTCAGTGGAATAAAGTTGAGGTTTGTTTAGAAAACTTTTCAAAAGCACTTGGCATTCGTTGTCATGACTACCCTTGTTTCCAGGCTAGAAGCATTCTTACACAGTGTGCCAGAGCCAGGCAGTTGGGACCATGAAAGTGTAGGCTCTTGGGGTATCCTCAGACCTTCTGATTCAGAACAGTACTTAAGGTTCTGAGGTAGTCCTGCCATGTGTGTGTTGGAGCAGCTGCGTCCTAGACAGAAAGCTGTTCTAGGATGCGAGCACTGGAAAGAATCTGGACCCAGATAAAGAGCAAGACTTGCCAAGTCCCACATGGAGGCTTCGTATGGCCTACTTCATCCAGAAGAGCTGAGGACTCTCAGAAACAACTAGGGGCTGGGGCTGTCACTCTGACACAGTGCATGTCTAGCGTTCACACTACACTGGGCTCCATCCTCACCACTGCTGGGACACATAATAAAAAACAAGGGACTAGGGCCTGGAGTGATGGCTCAGCAGTGAAGAGCACTGACAGCTCTCCCACAGGAACTGGGTTTGATCCCAGCACTTACATGGTGGCTCACAACCATCTTTACAGTTCAGGGAATCCAAAGCCACCTTCTGACTTACAAAGGTCCCAGGCACATGTGGTACACAAATACACACAGCAAACACCCACACACACACATAAATAAAACAATACAAAGTTGGGACCACAGACTTGAAAGCAGAGACATGTCAAATCGGGAAAATTCAAACAGGTCCTAAAACCTGTGGACATACTCTGGGAGTCCCTCCTGGAACTTGTAACAGCAGAGGAGCTTGTTACTGGCTGAGCAGGATGGGGTGTCACTTGTCCCCAGGCCAAGACCAGACCCTCCGTACTACCAGCTTGCCCTTAGCCTTCTGTGTAGGTGAGGCAAACTGTCCTTCACTGTCAGTCTTCCCAACCCTTTGAGTTAGATCCTGTGTTACAGCTGCTGTGCAGACAGTGGACAAGTTTTAGCGGCTTTCCACGGAAGCTGGTTCCTTTTGTGGCTGTAGTCCCAACTCTGCCAACTTGCCTCTTGCATCCCTCGAAGATGCTCTGATAGGACCGGACAACAAGGCAACCTGCTAGCATTTAGTGAAGAATGTCATACCAGGCTCTGCATGAATGTCTCCAAGAGCAACGTGGTACCATACCCACATTCTGCCACTAGGGGGTGACAGTTCTCCATCCATGACTGCTCTGGTTCCCTTAAGGTGTTAATGTGTCTGCACAGCAGTGGCTCTGGGCTGCTTTAGAACTGCAGGAGTCTGACAAAAGATGACCAAGTTTTCAGACTCCATCCTCTCCAGCCTTTCCTCAGAACTCTGCCATGCTGCAAACAGGCATGGGAAACATTTCTCCCCTCTGCGTTTCACCTCATATGGCACCTGAGAGAAGGAGCAAACAGGACGGAAAGAGGTTTGGGGATCCGGCAGGGGCTCGCCCGCTCCGATGCAGCAGAACTTTGCTGAAACGTACCTCCCCATCTCATCCATGTTTCTAGCAGTTGGCGCTCTACATCATGGTTCCCTGGGAGCTTTTAGAAATTTTACTTTGATTAGTTTATTGGTGTACCCACAGACTGGGCATTGTGTATTGCCCAGATGACTACCACGTGCAAGTGTGACTTCACCTGTAGACAGGAATGCCATTTGAAGACTAAGGTGGGTCCCCATGGACTTCACTCTGTCTCCATTGGTTCCCCACATTAGACCAGCAGTAAGGACCAAAAATGGTCATTGGGCAGTGGTGTCTGTCATTAGTTGATGCCACTGTGTCTCTGAATACTTCAGGTGAGAGAGGCTAGTCCTTCGCTCTTTCTCCTGTACACTTCTCAACCCTTCTCCCACCCCACTCCTGGCTCGGCTCCAGGCTTCCTGCCTGCTGGGCTTTCAGACACACATGTCTGCGGTATGGGGGAATGGTTAGTTGTTACTTCAGGGTGGTCACCTGCACACAGTAGGTGGTCATGAGGTCACAAGCTGTTAGTGACCTGCAGGAGGCGCCTCAGCCCAGTCCAGCCCGTACAGCTAATAGATTTAGAGCTCAATGTTCATGGAAACTGCTGTGGTCACACTTAGAACCCCCCCCCCCCCGAAAAAAAGACATGGCTACTTATGCTGTAGCCACATGCTCATAGGCCCTCAGCAGCAATGGGCGAAAATGAAGGGGAGAAGGCCACATGGTGGGAAAAAAAATGCACCAACCAGGCTGGAGAGAATTCAGGAGGTAGAAAGGTCTTCAGGAGCAGCCTTCCCATCCCTGGCAAATAGTGGTTGGCCATCCCAGATAAGCAAACCTTAGGCAGACAGTGGTGACCAACTTATGGTGCCCAAGTGAGGGGCTGATGCTGGCTCAGCCCCTCCTTCCAGCCTCCAATGACAGCTCTGCTGGAGAGCTGCTCAGGTCACTCTAGTCTGGGGGTGGGGGTGGGGCGAGGGGACCACAGTAACAACAAGCGCAGTGCTTGTCACCAAAGTGGTACTTCTCAGCGTTGGCTACTTCCTGGAGGATTTTAAAAGTCTGGGTTTAGAGCACGAGGCTCTGAGCTACCTGGTGTGGGGCAGAGCCGGGTTTTTGGAACTTCTCAAGGACTCTACTAGGAAGGCTCAGTGCCTTCCAGGTGCGGTGCCCTGCTAATCCTGTTTAGCTTCAGAGATTGGCCCTGTTCATTCAGAAAAGCCAGAGGAAAAGGCCACAGAGAATCCCCACAACTGGGGGACAGTGGCTCTGAATAGCTGTCTCAGTGGGGCACTGACCAGGAGGGGCTTTCCAGAGATGGGGAGGTGATGGCCAATGACTGAGTTTTGGAGGAGAGGAAGAGTCAAAGGGGCTGAGAGGGACTGGGTGACCTGTGGCGTTAATAAGCTCTAACTACCCTTTGGCTGCAGAAGGCGGTGAGACAGCTGGGAGACAGCTGCTGGGAGAGCTGATGCCCATCACCACATGGCTCACAGCTGCCTGGAGCCCTCTCGGAACCCAGAAAGAACTGGTTGCCCTTCAGAGGCAGAGAAGCTCGAGGCAGAGCTGAATGCATGTGTCAGAGACCCATAGGCGTGGGCTGGGCAGGAATAAATCGATTCCTTTCTGTTTCTAGCATGGCAACAGGTGCCACGTGGGCAGGGCCCACCCTGGAGCCTTCCCACATATCTGTTTCCAGGGCCTGTGCAGAGACACAGGTGAGAGGCACGGAGCAGTCTCAGAGCCCCGGGACCTCTGCAGATGTGAACTTGAGAATATAGTGTTTTAGCGGGGAAGCTCCAGTCTCCTGGTGCCAGTTAAGTTCCTGTTGCTTCAAGTAGTGTGCACCCAGTGTCCACAGTACAGAAACCATTTCTTTTTCCACTTGTGGCAGAAGGCAGCCTTTTACCACAGTCTAGGGACTCAGAAAGACCCTCAGCTGGTAGCCCCCAAATGGGGGACAGGGGCTGTGTCCACCTCTTGGATGAGAAGACATTGAAATCAAAGTACTAAGGTCATTCTTACCTGCACTTGGTTAAAGATGTGGATGCCCAGGAAATTGGGAGAAATAGCTCAAACCCAACATCACCACCTTTCAGCATAAAGTCAACTTAAGGGGCTGAAGAGTTGGCTTTTCAGTAAAGAGTACTTGCTGCTCTTGAAAAGGAGCCGGGTTCGAATCTCAGAACCCACTTTGCTCCTCACAACCCTCTGTAGCTCCAGTTCAAGGGATCTAATGCCCTCTTCTGGCTTCAGTGCACAAGTGCTCACGCGTGCACACATGCTCACACGCATCCACACACCCAGCAAAACAGTCATACTTAAACCCAGCAAGTCAGTGTAAGCTGTAAGTGGTAAGCCACATCTGGAACCTCTGCTCTTGGGAGGCAGAAGCAGAGGACCATCTGTGAATCTGTAATCAGCCTGGGCTGCCAAGAGAGAACAATCTCAAAGGGAAAAAAAAGGCCAATTTAATAACTAGATATCATCAATTAGATGCCAGACACATGGGGCAGAGGTCATAGATCCTGAGAGACAGGAGTGGGTGCGGATTCAGGGACCTAAGCCCATAGGAGGAGTAGGCTTAGTGTTCAGTGGATTGAGTTTGGGGGAAGGGCACCGAGGAAAGAGTAGGAAGGAAAGTTGAGGAGGAAGACAAAGGCTGGGAGTAGATGCAATGGAAGTGGCCATATCATTCTGGAGCCCCAAAAAGCTGGGGAAGGGCCTAACTCCTGCCTGAATTTCAAGCTCCCAGGAGTCATACTACTCAGGAAGGAGTGTACTAGAGCTCTGCTTGTCTCCTCAGGAGCACCAGTAGCCTCGTCTCCCCATCCCCAAACTGGTGATGTCACCATCTCTACTGCCACCTCAGACATGATCTTTTGAGGTGCTGCATGGTGTGACGGCTTAGGTTTAGACAATCAGTCAAACTTTCCTATTGTCACTCAGCGTTATATAAGCTTGGCATTGGAAGAGCTGCATTCAAGTGCTCACTCTATCATTCCCAGTCCCCACGCATCCTCAGCCCCTTCCCGTGGTGTGTGGGGGTGTTAATAATGTCCTACGGAACAAAGAGAATACCAAGACTTTTGAAGCAAGGGCCTCAAGACTGCTCAGTAGGTAATGCACTTGACATCCTAGCCTGGTAAGCCAAGTTCAAGCCCGTAAAGGTAGAAGGAGAAAACCAGCTCCACAAAGTTGTCCTCTGACACACATGCTCTGGTTGTGTGTGTGTGCTCATGCATGCATGCACGTATTTGCACGGGAGCATGCGCACGCGTGCACACGTGTGCGCATGCAACAAAGACAAGAACAGTAAATCTGAAGCTGACCTGGTGTCAGTACTGGAAATGCCAATTCAAGCATCCGCAGCAGGAATCTGGTGGGGCTGGGAAAGCTCACAGCGTTGGATGATTTAAGACTCAGTGTTATCCTTGAGGCAGGCTTGGGCTGACCTGGGTTCCGTGTGAGTGGGAAGTCTGGAGAGTGAGCAAATGAAGGAAAGATGACCCGTGATGGAAAGGTCAGACTGGAATCATCAGGTATGAGTCATTTTTCTCCTTGCTGCCACAAGATATTTGACAAAGTAAGCCAAGGAAAGTAGGGTTCAGTTCACGATGGTGGGGAAGGCATGGCAGCCAGAGAGGGAAGTGCCTGGTCACACTGTGCTGGCAGTCAGGAAGCATGGCTCACTCTCTCCTTCATATTTGGTCTCTCCTGGGACTGGTACCCCCACATCCAGATTGATCCTCTCTGCAGAGACCCTCACATACATACTTGGAGCTTTGTTTTCTAGGTGATTAGGTTGACAATCAAGATTAATCCTATTTGCTAGAATTCAGCCATTCATTCCATGAATACCAAAAAGCACCCACTGGGTGCCAGCTACAGAGCTTGGCTTAGGAGTGCGAGCAGGATAAACACCACAAGCTTACGAGAGTCTTCACACAGTACTCAGTGCCGCACCTCACCGTTCGTAAGGGTCAGGATCTGGAAGAAGGCATGGTTAGTATGGTATGTCATTGTTCCGTGACATCTGGAGCCTCTGTTGGAAGATCCCAGGGCTACAGAGGAAAGACTCCTGAATGATCTCCACCTGAGCGGCGCTTGCTGCCTGCTGAGCCCTATCCTGGAGCCATCCCCCCCCCTTCTCCATGTGGCCCGGCTTCCTCACAGCAGGGGCCAAGGGACCAAGGGTGGGCATCCCAAGGGCTAGAACTAACAGAACCTGTACGACTTCCATCAACAGGCCTCAGAATTTTCAGGACACCATTCTGTCGTACCTGTCTAACTATGGCAGTCAAGTCATTGGGAAGAACAGATGGTACAGAAACACATAGGGGCAGCTGTCTCTGGGGACTCGGGTAGGCTACAATCCCCCGAATCAAGCCCACTTAAGTTTACAGTGATATAATTCACAAGTGCCCTAGCTACCGTGTGCTTAGGGGTGTGGCAGAACTAACTTCCACTTACCCTGGGATACTGGGAGAAGGCTCTAGCTGACTCTCTGAGCCTTGGCGGGGGAAACCTAAGAGGCAGCTCTGGATGGACTGGGGGACTCTGGGAATTGCCTTAGACACTACAGCAGGCCCTTGGGCTTGATCGAATGCGGAGAGAGGTGTGCTGGGCCTCATGCGGAGTGCCTGAGCACAATCTCACTAGTCGGTCTCTTCTATTCCTTATACCCCCGCCTGCACATATCAGGCTCTGGATGTATAATAATTGAAACCATAAGCCACAAATGTTGAAGAGGAGACTAGGGCTGGAAAGATGGCTCAGGAGGTAAGAGCAGCTGCTCTACAAAAGTACCCAGGTTCAATTCCCAGCACTCACATCATGATCCACAACTGTCTGTAACTCCATTCCCGGGGTCTCTGAGGGTATCAGGCACACATGTGGTACATAGACATACATGCAAACAAACACTTAGGGAGAGAGAGAGAGAGAGAGAGAGAGAGAGAGAGAGAGAGAGAGAGAGAGAGAATGAGAGGATATCCTACAAGACTGTCATAAGGCCTTCAGGAGGATTCCTGGAACAAAGACAGCCTAGATATCTCCTTTTTTAAAATTGAAAAGAATGTGTGTTTGTTTGTGTGTGTGTGTCTGTGTGTGTGTGTGACATGTGCGGGTTCCTTCAGAAGCCTGAAAAGAGCATCAGATGCCCTGCTGTGTGGCGGCTGGGAACCCAACTCTGGTCCTCTAGAAGAGCAGCAAGTGTCCCTAACCACTGAACCATCTCTCCAGCCCCTCACTTTCTTACTACAGGAACCTGAGGTCCTCTTTTTCAGCTGTTGCCTTTTTGGTATCTCTGAGAATCCACATGCTCTTTGTAGGGTGGGCAGGAGGCCACTGCTTGGGAAATCTAAGGGCGAGTGAGCAATAGGGCCAGGAGGGAAAGGAGGAGAGGAGACGCAAATAAAGGAGAGGGAGTTCAGAGAAAACTGAAACTGGTAAGTGTGTGCTCAGTGCCAGAGCCAAAAGCCTGTGCTGCAAATTGCTTTTTCCTTCATGCCTGTCCCAGGGAAAGGCCCAATTATAATAGCGCCTATTGGAAATAGAAGTGTAATTACAACAGGCTACTTATTAGGCCCATCTTCACAGGCAGCCAAGGCTGGCTAGCTGTGTGAGCTTGAGGATTCTCCCTGTGTGAATACAGACACCCTGATCTCTGCAAAGACAACTGGGAAGAGGCTGCCCGAGCATCTGGCCTGAAAAGAACCTAGGCCTGCTGCATTGAGAATACTCTGTGCTGGGTCCAGATGGTTCAGAGTGCTGAGACCCAAGACTGATGAGACCATAACTGGCCAGTCCTAAGTCTAAGGACAGGCACGGTGTGATTGATCAGAAACTTCTGGGGGGAAGGCAGCGCATCAAGGGACAGCCAGCTAAGGTGACAGAGGTGGAAATGGAGAGGAGGCAACGCATTTGGCATTCACGGCTCCTACCACTTTATCCTACTGCTTTGAATAACCCATCCTAGCCTTAGCCTGGGACCCTGGCTCCCATTCTTACATCCTGGCTCTGTGTGGTATTCCTGCCGGACATAACTCAGGGAACTAGGAGCCATACCAAAGGTTACTCTGGTTTCAAAGTATCTCTTAGACCCCTCAGAGACAGATCTGAGCTCTCACTCACATGGCCAGACTGAGATGTCCCTATGAGGCAGTCAGAGAGGACACAAGCCCTATGCTGGCCAGAACAGGGGCCTCTGGAGGTGCCTGTTTGCCGCCCACAGTGAAGCCTAGTAGTGGGTGGTATTCTCTCCACAGTTACTCATTGGGCCATGTCTCATCTATCCAGACTTGGTTTCCATGACAACAGCAAGCTTCTTACCCATCCTGTTCATCCTTAAAAGATTTCTCACCCCAGCTGTCTGAGCCTGGGATCCTCGCCCAGCTGCCATACCAGCCTACAGCTCCTGAACCTAGGTTTAGCAGTGTACCGTCAAGCCACCAGATAAAGCCTCCTGGGAGGTGCCTGGTAACTAGCTAGCCTTTGGAAACGTCCGCACACGATTGCTTCTTAATTGGATTAGGAACTTGCTCCTAGGGACTCTCTCTCAGTGTTGCAGTCATGCCCTTCCTCTTTTCTGGAGCTCAGCATCAGAGATCTTCCCTGTCCCCTGCCCAATGTCCCCAGTCATAAGAGGGCTAACCTGGGCTACTGCAAAGCCAGTTACTGACCCAATGGGAAGAGAAAGTCACCCTCTGATACCTTCAGAGAAGAGGAATAGCCCCCGTTAGGGGGATGCTTAGGGGCCACTACCCCTCTTTCCCCCAGGTAACCCTATTTCTGGCTTCTTCACATGGCTCATGCCTCTCCGCCCTTCCTCTCTATGTACCCTCTCCTTCGCACCCCAGCTCCAAACTCCCTCCCACCAGAAGTCCTCCTGTCTAAATAATTTCTCCTCTGCCTTCTCACAACGTCTATATTTAGTCCCTGTAACATGACTTGCCTTATGGTATATTGTGCCAGGGAGGGGGGAGATCCCTGGAGCTATTTATTTTCTGAAGTTATTTTTTGGGATGTTTTCTTTCTCTGCTGAAAAATTTCTTCTAGTGAGCATATGTTGTTTATCTGCCCAGCACACAAGCCCTGGTCCCCTTCTGCTGGTGGCATTGTCTCTTTCTTACGGAAATCCTAGTCAACAGGCCAGCTAGAGTTGCCTCCTCCCAAAATAAGAGTCTGGCCAGTCACTCGAGAGGCCGTAGAGATTGCCTTAAAGATGACCACATGAACACATGAGCCAATCAGCATTTCCTCTGGTATTCCTGTGGACACTGCCGGCTCTCCAACAGCTGTATCAGTTCTCCCTGGGGTACTTAACAAAAACAGTGCGAGCTGCTTGCAGCCAGGAATTGTCATGTCACATAGTTCTGGTCAATAAGATATGGACGGAAGTTGCTGAGAGACACACATGGAAACAGACTCAGCTGCCGTGACCTCTTTTACCCCAACCTTAGCTGATGCATTTAAGATCCATGACACCCCAAACTGGTCTTATCACAGTCATGTAAGAGATTGCCTGACAAGGACTGCATTGGGGCCAGAGTGGTATGTGTGTATGTATATGTGTGTTTATGTATGTATGTATATGTGTGTGTATATGTATGTGCATGTGTGTATGTATATGTGTGTGTATATTTGTGTGTATGCATATGTGTGTGTGCAGTGACAATATCAGCTATACCCTACTATCAAGCCATATCAAGAGGGGTGTTTGGGTTGCCCCGGCATAGAAAGATGATGTTTTCTGTTCCTGCCTCAGCAGGCTTGCACTGGGTTCCTTTCTTTCACTGACAGAGGCTTGAGTGAAAACCTTCACAAGACCCAAACCTTGTGTTTGCCAGCCTCTGCCCTCTGTGCTCTGAGATAAGTCATACAATAAGATGCTAAGTGCAGAGGTGGCAGGCCATAAATGTTTCTTCAAGTGACTGAGCTCACCAAATTCTTATAAAAGCCATGTGAGAGTTTGAAAGACTTTTCTATACACACTAAACCAATCAAAGAACAAAGTCTTCAATTATCTGCATAGGGGGCAGACCACAGACATCTCTGAAGCCGTGCATGGGTCAGACTTCCTGTCACCAAACCCTTCCTCCTCCGGCACTCACACCTCTAGGAAGTCGGCCACATCCCATCTGACTCCATCAGCTGTCTTTGTGATTACTCTGACCTGACTTTCTCCCTGTGCTGCAGGACCTGGCCCAGGACCTTACAGATCCCAAGGAGGTGCTCTTCCCTGAGCTCCATCCCCAGTGGTGACTCACTCCTTTTCAAAATTTAACCCAGTCGTACCTAGTTCCACGAACCATCTGCACACCGTGTGTGTCTTCCGCCCAGTCCCACCCCACCAGTGAGTGAAGATCTCTCTAGGCTAGGGCATTTGAGGTGTCTGTACCTTCAGACTAGGTGCTCCCTGTGGGTAGGGCTCCCCTATTAGGTTGGGGTCCAGATGCTGCCTCTATTCACATAAGACTGGATGCTCTAGAGTCATCAGCCCCTGTCTCAGCATCAAGACAAGAAAACATGGAGTCTGAACTACAAGCCCACAGAGAGGGGTGGGGGGAGGAAAGGAGAGGTGGGAGCAATTAGCACCAGGGGCCATTTTCTCCTTTAGAGGAAAATGATTGGCAGCCCATAAAGACCATTTATAAGTCAGCATTCATTATCCAGAGACTCCTGCAAGATTCAAAAGCAGGTTCTGTCTCCTCCTAGGCAGCAATATATGCAAAAATCCCCTCCCTACATGTGGTCAGGATTCCTTAAAAAAAAAAAAAAAACCATTACTTTTTTTGTTGTTTTTTACTTTCAGTGTGTGTGTGTGTGTGTGTGTGTGTGTGTGTGTGTGTGTGTAAGTTATGGGGAAACTTGCAAAAGTCAGCCTTTTCTTTCTACCATGTGGATCCCAGAGACTGAACTCAGGTCAGCAGGCTTGGTAGTTGGGGGTCTTTCCTTACTGAGATACCTTCTAGCCCCCAGGATTCTGTGTCACAGGACTTTCTTTGGTCTCTTGTCTTTTACTGTTGTGTGACAGTGGATCCCTTTGTGTCAGGTCTAGGAGGGGAGCCTTTGTGTGTTTGAGGCCGATGGCTTCTGTTGGAGGCAGATACCCTGTATAGTTGATAAGCCAGTGGGAGAAGGTGCAGCTTGTTTTTGTCCCCTGTCCCTTTCCAAAGGACTCCAATATTTCCAACAGCAGCTACACGGTGACCGCTGTGGAGGAAGATGCTAACAGGGGGTCTTCCAGAAGGAGAGTCAAGGAAGAGAAGGTAGCCTACATAAAGGAGGCAGGCACGCAGGGCCAGGGGGCCCGTCAGGCATGAGTGAGCTGTTTTTCTGAGCCACCAAGAGCAGAAAGCCAAGGGAATAAGGACTGAGTCCCAGACGATGCAGGGGCTGGCTTGTGGGCATGTAGGGGATGGTAGGGAGGCAGCTGCTGGACACCTTGACAACAGTTTTGAGTCTGTTTGAGTCTGTATTTAGTAAAAACAAACAAACAAACAAAAAAACAGTGGGGACATGGGCCAGACCTTGGACATGAGAGACACGTGATAAAAACAGAGCTAATGATCCAGACATCTGCATGTGGGAGGAAGAGCATGTGGGGAGACCAGCAAGCCACTCATCCGGGTAATGCAGCAGAGATCCGGTATGGGGTGTGCCTATGGAAACGGGAGGAATTGGGGTTCAGGTGAACAACTCCTCAACTTTTACACAGGCTTTGTTCCCTTAGAGAAAGGTGGCCAGTAGGCTGGGAGGGACTGGACTGGTCATCCAGGAGACAGTTGTGTCAAGGGTATTTCCTTTGACATGTCCCACCCATGACCCACAGAGCGCAGGGGGCTTCAACTGCCCAGGGCTCTTTCCCTTGTCAGCAACCAATCAGGAGGCTTAGAGGAGATGAACTTTGGGAACAGGGTGCCTCGAGGCTTTGGCCCAGGGTAAGCAAGCTGGAGAACAAGGGAGAATCATGAAGAATTTTTAGCCTCCACATTTTCCAGGCATCCTTATCCCATACCAAATAAGGAGAAAGATGGGATACATTTGCACAATAATTCAAGACAGGATCTCCATAGCAACGATTACCCAAAACTCCACTCCTGACAGTCGCAACAGCAGGAGCTAGCAAAGAAGATATGGGGGTGGGAGGCATGTGTGGGGGCTCAGAGAATGGCTTCCTTTTATTCTTAAATGGAAGGAGGGCTGGGTTGGTGGCAGGACCCAAGGCAGCCCGGAGCCCGCCTAAGCCAAAAACAAAGCTCAGCAAAGGATGAGTGACTATGGGGCCTACGTGAGGAGCTCCAGGAACATGTAGGCTAGGCATAGGGAATCATCCCTCCACGACCCACCCTGGCCTCTAGAGGTACTGGGGTGGGCTGAGGATGGACCCGACTTCCTGGGACCTTAAAGACCTTGGCTACTTTGAGCCTGCTTGAAAACTGAGTGTGGCCTACTAGAGGCTGGCACCTGATGAGATGGGGAAAACTGAATTCTAGGCAGCTCTGCTCCATCTCCAAAACTCCTTGTATGACCCCCTCAGTGTCCCTACAGTTAGGTGTGTGACCTGCTTCCAAGATCTGTTGCAAAGCTGGGCGACTAGCAAGAGATAGGAAAGGTTTCGTCTTGTTGTTTGTTTTGCTTTTGCAATACAAGCAGAATTCAGTGCAGGCACATGGTGTCTGTGCAGCTGAGCTGAAGCAGCTTGACAAGAGGAGCCACTCCCAAGGCTGCCTTCAGCAGGCAGAGCCAGGTGGGCGAGAATCGAGATTCGGCAGAAGGAATGTGGTGGAAACCTCAAGTGTGGCCAGAGAGGAACCAAGGAGACTGGGCCAGGTGGGTGGGGGTGGCTTAGTGGCTGGAGCGTCATTTGCTTCCTACCGGCAGGCAGGCAGATGGTCAGACTGGCAGAGTAAGCTCATAGGCTGGCGCTTATGTGCAGCCTCTGATGTTTATTTTACTTTTTAAAAAGAAGTTTGGCTCAAAAAGGAAAAGTCTTTGTTTTCCTTTTGGAAAGTTGTAAGTGTAGCCTCGCTGGACCCTACACACAGTCTTTGGGTTTTCTACCCCTGGTGGTGCTGGGGAAGCACTGTTTTTCTGATCCTAAAGTTCAGGGGGCTTTAGTGTCTCTGGAGAAAGGAGAAGGGTTTTGTTTGTTTAAATCCTCATTTGGGGCACAGAGAAAAAAGCGGGTCAAATCTTTTCTATAGCCAAGAAAAATACTTCACTGTGTCTTAGCAGCAGTTGGAAGGTTTTGGAAAGAAAGCCACTCTCAGATGCTTAAGAATCCTGCAAGTGTCTCAGCCATGAAACTGTCCTTCACTGTAGGAAGCACCCATGATGGGCCATACTGAGGTCCCCCAGCAATGCCTTACACTGACTTATCGTCAGGAGGGGCTAAGTTAGAATATGGCTTTAGCATGTTTCCTACTCCACCAGCCTCTCTCTCTCTCTCTCTCTCTCTCTCTCTCTCTCTCTCTCTCTCTCTCTCCCTCTCCCTCCCTCCCTCCCTCCTTCCCTCTCTCCCACTCCTTGACAATTCTTCCCAAGCTAACAGCCGTCTTTCTTCCTTTCTCTTCTGAGTAGGAAGAGGCAGGTGCAAGAGAGAAGCCATCTGAGGACAGGTGGTTAAGCCCTTAGGCGAGGTTTCTTGGAATAGGCTTCAGAGTGGCTACCACAGGTCAGGTCTGCCCTCAACAGAAGGACACAGAAATCCAGTGGGCTCAGGATATCTAGAAGTGGTCGGCCTCCCAGGACAGACTCTTCCTGCATCTTCCCAGATCATATGTAGACAGAAAGACCTGTGCCAGAGACGGGCGAGGGGACTCCGTGGGTTAAAAACACTGGGCAAACCTGATGACCTAAGATGGATCCTCAGAATGCATTAAAAACAACAACCACAACAAAAAACAAAACAAAAAAAAACACCAAAGTCAGATGTGATTGTGTGCATTGGTGATTCCCAACCCTTCTGTGGTGAGATGGAAGACACAGAGAGGAGAATTACCCGGAGGTATCCAGGCTGGTGAGCTTGGAGTATTCAGCACAGAAGAAGCAGTCAGAGAGAGCCTGCCTCAGCGGGGTGTAAGGAGAGAAGCGCCCCCTGAAAGTTGTCCTCCGATCTGCACATGTACCTTGATGAGTACATGCCTCCCACTACTAATGATGACCTGCACCTGAGAACTCTCAGAGCTCAATGATGTGAAGAAAAACATCTCCAATTTAGAGAGGAGCAAAATCAACACTTGAAAAGATGCGCAGCACCACTGTTCACTAGAAAGATAGTGTTCAGTCCACAATGTGGTACCGCCACACATGCATAAAACAAATACTAGCACTGGACAGTACCAGAGTCAAAAAGGGCACATGGCAACCCAAACACCTCCCAATGCTGGTGAGAATGCAATTACATTAATTGGTCACTATGAGAATATTCTGCGATTTTTCATACACTTACACTTATGCTTACATATGACCCAGCAACCTCCCCTGTAGGTATTTGCCTGAGAGAAAGAAGAAATTTATTCATGCATGCATGCATTTCTATACATTAATATTTATGTTGGATTTATTCACAGCCACCCGAAACTGGATACAACCCAAATACACCTCAACTATAGACAAAAATAAGAATTCAAAATTTAAAACTTACGACACGGCTCAGTATGGTGGCTTGTACTCATGCTCCCATCCCTCAGGAAGCTGAGGCAAGTAATCACTTGAGTAGCCTGGACAACATGAGACCATGTCTCAACAAAGCCATACTAAATCCATGCTTTAATGACCCATTTGATGGACTATTATCTATTTTTCAATAAAAAGAAATGAGTTACCGACAGATGAATATTGGGTGCATTAAACTAAGTGTGAGAAACCAGACTGAACTGTATGATCCGATTTATTTGACATTCAGAAAAAGACAGACCATAGGGATAGAGAATAGATAAATGGTCATCCAAAGTCAAGGGAAATAATAGAAGGTTGAACTGGAAGGAGGTTGCCCATGGACTCTAAGCATTTGTAAAAATTCATAATGCCATACACCCTGTTCTAGTCAGAGATACTGTTGCTGCGGTGAAACACCATGACCAAAAGCAAGAGAGGAAAGGGTTTGTTTGGCTTGCACGTCCCTATCTCTGTTCATCACTTAAGGAAGTCAGGACAGGAACCGAAATGGGACAGGAACTGGGAGACAGGAGTTGATGCAGAGGCCATGGAGGGATGCTGCTTACTGACTTGCTTATTGTGGCTTGCTCAGTCTGCTTTCTTATAGAACCTAGGACCACCAGTGCAGGGGCGGCACCACCTACAATTGACTGTGTCCTCCCCCATCAATCACTAATTAGGAAAATGCTCTTACAGGTTTGCCTAAAGTTCAATCTATGGAAGCATTTTTTTTTTTTTGATTCAGGTTTCCTCCTTTCAGATGACACACCATAAAAGTTCATTTTACTATAAATTTAAAATAGAACTCAAACTATATACTCATAGTGAATATTTTGGAGACAACTTTAAAAAAAAACTAGGGGTAAAATGATACAAAAATAACATGATAGTCAGACGCAATGACTATCAACTGTAATCCCAGCATTCCAGAGGTTGAGGTAGGAGGATGACATGTTGGAGGCCAGCCTAGGCTACATAGTTTAAAAATAAGTCTTAAAAAAACAAAACAAAGCAAAAAATAAATTCAATTTTATTTATGGAAGAGGTACCAGAATTTAAATATTTTATCAAGGTCATCTTGGGCTGTATTGAGTTTGAGGCCATCCTATGTTATGTGAGTCCTTGTTTCCAATTAATATTATATAAATATATAATGCATACTTTACATATATAGAAGACATCTACAGTCTCATTCTTCCAGAATGAAGGTAGATATTAACTTCAGACTTTTCCAACAATGATGCTGTCAAAACTTGAAAGATAACTGCTAAACGAATCTGTATAACGTGCTTAATTTCCAAGCCAATAAAAAGCATAAGAAAAAGAAGAAAAGCAAATAAAATGAGGGATTTTTAAAAAGCTCACTAAATAAAATGGATTTTAATCACAATTGTGGAAAATCCATGGAACACAAGTAAAAAGATTTTATTTTAATAACATTCAGCTTCATGCAACCTACCAAAATAGAGCACATGGGAAATTTGCAAGGAGAATGGTCTGAAGGGAATACACACAAAGAGAAACAAAGCTGGCCTAGAAACATTAGCATACCACAGGAAAGTACAACTTGTATTAATGTCTAGCACACACAAAGCCCATTGCTAACCCTGCAGGGTGATAAGGGGAAACAGCTGCGGTGGTAGCTAAAGTGATCAGCACATGAATTTGAATTTCTCTTGCCACCAAATCCAAATATCTTTATGTGTGTGGTGTGGTGTCTCTGGGTGTGTTTGTGATGTGGAAGTCAAGAGGAGTCTCATGTGTCTCCAGCGAGGACTCTCCACTTTATTTCCTGAGGCAGGGTCTCTCACTTGAACCCAGAGCCTGCTGGTTCTATCAATCTAGCTAGCCAGCTTTCTGCCGGAGTACTGGGATCATGAGTGGGCCACCGTACCCCTGCCTCTGGCTTCTTTGTGGGTGCTGAAGGCCTCGGCTATGGTCATTATGCTTTTACACCAAATGCCTTATCCACTGGCAATGTCTCCAGCCTCCAAAGTTATTTATAAAAGGGCATAAGGGAGTGGAACCCACCTTAAGTTCCAGTAATAAAAATATTTATTAATCCACTTAAGTTGATTTCAAAAGACACCCATAATGAGCCATGTTTCCTGATACTTGTGTCCTGTGTCTTCTCTTTCCACTTTGGATCTGGACTCATTTTTAATACATAAACTGTGGCAGAAGAGAAAAAAATGCCAGTGTGTGCAGCTGTGGAATATTACTTTAACTAGGCAATGATGTGTTACATTTGTTTATGATGTGGATTACTATTTTAATTATGTAAAGGTTTGTTACATTTGTTAATTATGTAAATAAAGATGTGCTGCTGTTTCACCTTGCCTGCCTAAGGCACCTGACTGGTCTAATAAAAAACTGAGCAGTCAATGGCTAGGCAGTAGAGGGGTAGGCAGGGCCGGCAGGCAGAGAGAATAAGTAGGAGGAGACACCTAGGTTGGGAAAGAAGAAAAGAGAGAATGAGGGAGAAAGAGAGGGAGGAGCTCAGGGCCAGACAGACACGGAACAAGCAGGAAAAGTAGGACATACAGAATGAAAGAAAAGCAAAAAGCCCCGAAGCAGAACGTAGATAAAGAGAAACTGGTTAAGTTATAAGAGCTAGTGGGACAAGCATAAGATAAGGCTGAGCGTTCATTACTAACGATAAGTCTCAGTATCATGATTTGGGAGCTGGTTGCTGGCCCAAAAGAAAGCCTGTGAGAGTGTGCCAATTCTGAAGGTCCAGAAACTTCTGCTTTTGGTGAAGAAATCAGCCCTAAGTGCAGCTCTCCTTCTGAGAAGACTGGAGAAGGCAGTACATGGGGCTGAGAAGAACAGAGAGCCCATCATCCCTGACAAGCTTCCCCTCCTGTCTCCACCAATATGTCAGATATGGATACTGTGGCAAGTGTGTCACCTCTGCATGACTCAGTCTGGACGACGTCCGCTGCATCAGGAGTGCCCACCTAGGCCCATCTGACGCACAGAGTCACCAATTTAAAGCCCAGGGGTCAGTTTGTAGCACAGCTAAAGATAACCAAACAGCTACCAGTTCAAGGTTGCCGGACTCAGGACTTGCTAAATCTTCCCCCATTTACTCCAACAACACTTAATGTGTAGCTGTGATTTCCCCTTTCAAATGAGGACTCAGGAAGACTGCCACACAGCTATTCAGGACAGAGCCTGGGCTTGAGTCAAGGGTTTCTTGATTGTGGGCTCCACGCTCCCACCCACTGCATTTTGTGGCCAGATGGGGACAATCGGGGTGGAAAATACATGATGTTCCCAAGCAAATCCCTACGCCCTCCAGTATGAGCTCCTCCGCAGTGACCCTTTCTTCCTTTCATCAATACTCTGTGTTCTAGAGGAGGGAGGGCATGTAGATGCTACACCTGGGAACCACCTCACTTTTCTTTCAGTTCCAGTGAGAACGTGTTCCTGACAGGGAGTGTGTCCTGATCTCTGCCTCCGTTACCAGTGGGAAGGCTGAGCTTCATGAAGTGAGGAAGGACTGTCACCCAGGTTTCACAGATAAGGGAGGAAATGGCCTCTAATTGTTCCTGAGAGAGATCATCCGGTTAGGGTACATCACCAAATCTCTCCTCTGGGGTTCTCTGAACCCCAAGATTCCATAAAGTCTCTTTCTCCAGCTTCACATGGGTTCTGAGCCTCCGGCTGAGATGCTCTGAGCCCAGCAGGCTGTAAGAGTGCTAATATCATGACGATCCATGAGAATAGACCTTGGCCCAGGTGTTCTGCATGCGGGGCTTCAAGACCATGGACAGCTCAGCGGTCCCGCTACCTAGGAGCAGGAAGGAGGTGGGAGGCTGGGTACTCCTCAGGCAGAGCACTGGAATAATACAAGAATCCAGGAGTCTGGCCTTGTCATTTTGCATGAGAGGACACTCAGGAAAGGTGAGAGAGAACTTGTCCAAGTCCTCACACCAGGTCAATAGGGAGTCTACGCCCTTTCACCTCTTCGAGGCTCTCACATACCGGACTCCTCAGTGACCAACTTGAATCAAAGTCTCCCAAAAGAAAAACCTCATGCTCTTGGGAATGATCAGGAGAAACAAAATTAAAGAAAAGGGAGAAATAAGAGAAACTGAAAGAGTTCCCGGCCCTGATGGAAAGGTCTGTGATTTGGCCCCTAACTGCACACAAATTCTTGCCAGGAGCTTCCTACTTCGCCAAGTAACATTTCTGTTACTATGGCAACCTCATCCCAAATCTTATCTCCATGGCAATTCATTAGAATTTTTTTACCCTCTGGTGTGTATACATGTGAATGCCTATACATATACCACTCCCCAAATTAATGCAAAATCACATTTGTTTTTGAAGTGGTGTCTCTCATTATTCAAATCTGCAAGCCAGGAGAACAACTAGGCACATTTGAAGGTGGGCAGGGCCCAGACCATAGGGAAAGGTCCCCAGTGCTCTTTGAGGCAGCTCTGCCTTTTCATCTCTATTAAAATTTCCCCTGGTAATAGTGTCCATAAATTCACGCACAGACATAAAGAACCCCTGCTGGTGCCCTGCTCATAACAAAGACTTGGGCTCTCTGTGCTGGGGAGAAGTGCTAGGTAAGGAGAGAGAAGCCCAGGGGCCCCTGACTGCCACCTCTCAGATCACAGAGGTGCCCTCCTGCTGTGTTTGCCCCTGCACCCCACTTTGAGGCACTCCCGGAGCTGGTGGGCTAGGTGGTGAGTGTCCAGAAAGGAGGTGTCCACCATCCAAATGCTGCTTCCTCTTCCTTCCGTCCCTGAGCCTCAATTTCTTCTCTTTCATGGTGTGAGCATTATGCAGGGCCTTCAGCTGCACCCTGCAGAGCGCCAGGGCTACTCGGACAGCCTTTGGCGAGCGATGACCAAGCTCTGTCCTGTCAGTCAGAAGATGCATTCAAACAGTTCTATTCTACAAGAAGAAGCAGGCCCAGGGGTTGAAGCTTAAGTGGAATTGCTTACAGGACACCAATTATGAAAGAGGCTTGCAGATGAGTGACCAGGAACCAGAGAGAGGGGTGCCACCCCGTGGGCCTTTCCAGACCTGGCCTAAGACTCTGAATTCTTGAATCACATAATCAGCTCACTTTCCCCAAGCCCTCTGTACACCACTGGCTCCATCTTTCTCTCATTGCATCCCTCCATTCTCACCCTGTGCCAGTCACCTCAGTGGTAGAAAGTTACACAGATAGAGTGGAGCAAAAGACACAGGATATGGATGGAGGCTGACATGAAGACACCAGACCCTAGCTCTGCGCTGCCTGGCTAAACCTGATGTTTTGTTCATTCATTCGTTTTGTTTTGAGCATTCATGGTCTCGTCTGTGAGTGCTAACACCTAAGGTTGCTGCGAACATTAAATGGGAGATGTTTTAAAAGTTTGGCTCATAGATGGGTTCAGATGAGTGCAGACTCCACCCTGGAGAATGAAGGCTCTTCCTGGAGAGATGATGCCAAGAGAGCCATGGGAGAGAAGCTTGGACAGGAGCTCTCTGGCGACCGTGAGTCATAAGCTAAGCGTTCTCATCCAAGTCCACCTGCAAGGTGGGGTTGAGCACAGCTGGAGCCTTTCCACTCGCCTGGAGACAGGGTGACACCCAGCTGCAGGGGATCAGTTGGCTAAAGGATGATAGGGGCATAAGGAGAACCTGTGGCGTGTGTGATGTCAGGCCCCGGCATGAACCTATCCCTATCACTGTATGCTGCTAAGTGAAAACTGAAAACAGGCACACATTTCCAACTGATTGTTCAAGTCATGTTCAAAATGGCAATATGCTATCAGAACATTTTTAAAATTAAAAAGCCCAATTTTTGCTGTTTTGATTCCTAAACATACAAAAGGAATTATAGCAAAGGATCCACACTGATTCTTCCTGGCCGAAGGGCTGGAGCTAGTACTGCCCATTCTCTAGGTGTGTTGTTGCCGTGTATGTAAATTTCCTTGTGGAATAATTTTACAAGAAAAAACACACTGAGTGTGACCTCGACAGATTGCACTCACTGGTGTGAACTAAAGTTCAAGGACCCAAGCAAGGCTTTGGGGCCTCATGCCACCTTGACTAACTCCATCCTCAGTTGTCTTTGAACCTCATGTGGATCAGGGCAGAGATGCGTGGACACTTTAAAATCTATCTTTTCACTTAATTCACGATGCTATTGAGAGCTTTCAGATGTATCATAGTCTCACTTCTCATCCTCCCGGAGGTCAGCTAATGTGCTTATAGATGAGGGGACTCAAACTTCGGCAGGGTGAGCAGCTTTCTCTGGCATCCGGGAAATCTGAGGCTTGTCTCTTCAGTCCCAAGCCCCGTGTCTATGTATATACCTGCCTAACCCCCCACCCACTGCCCAGTCTTTGTTCTTTTTGTTTTGTTTTGTTCTCTGAGACAAACTACACCCCGTAAGGTGCCTTTCCTCCCCAACAAGGGATGACATTGTATGGAATATGGAGGAGAGGGCCCGGGCCTGGCTTCGAGGAAAGGTTTCCTTCACCAGGAGGCTCTGTGGTTGGCAGAGGACATAGGCGCCATGAGGTAGGGATGGGACCACCTCAATCCTCCTCCTCGATGCTTCTGCTCTGCCTCTTTATTTTCAGCAGACCTGGAAGCAGCTATGATTGGCCGACCTGTGTGTAGACAGAACCCTGAAGGTGGGGCATTGGCAGGGCAAAGGGGAGACCTGAGCCTCCTTCTGGGCCGCTTGCTTTGCTTCACCTTCCTCTCTCCTTTTCGCCTCCCCCCTCCCTCCCATCTTCTCCCTGCTCCCCTCCTATCCCCTTTCCTTTTCTCTCTTCCTCCTTCTCTTATTCTTGTTTCCTGCTCTAGCTAGAGTGGGAAGATGTTCCTGCACGGATCCTGGCTCTGGGTCAAGACAAGAGAAGTGGGGGTGGAGAAGAACCCCAGGATGAGGATTCCAGTGGCTGGAACCCTTGGCTGGATGGCAGCTTCGAGCAAAAGGTGGTGGCATCCTGTCCCCGTACAACACAGTTCTGCTCATGAAAGAACCATCAGCTGGGGGAGTGAGGTCACTGGTGACAGACATTGGGTTCTTTTGCTCTCTTCTTCTGAAACCAGCTCTGTCACCCCGGGCTGCTGCTGACTTGATGTGGTGCTGGGATAGGTGGTGGGTGGGGCTCGACAGCAGCTGTATACTCTTCCAGGGGAATTTTGACAGACAAGTGGGGGAGGGAGTGGAGATGTGGGTGGTAGCACTCCCAACTGTCCCCTGCTCCAGGATCAGAGGACAGGGCATAGAAGACTTGATTGGGTTCCAGCTGCCCTATCCCAGGACTGGTGTTGGTGCATGCTGGGAATGGACTCTTGCAGACCCCTGGCCCAGGATCACAGTAGACTTGCTGTTCATGTTAGTTGAGGGAATGAACGTGAGCAAGTCCATTAAACTGAACGTCAATCTCCTTGCCCACAACAGCAACTAAGAGGGTATCTGCTCCTCTTTCTCAGCAAGGTCTTAGTGTGTGTCTCGGGCAGCTTCTTTGGGTCTTGATTTCCTCATCTGTACAATGGGAGTGTTGATAAAGCCTTCCTTAGTAAGATAAGAAGTCAGTGCTTCACAAATTAGGGACCTCACAAAGTGTTCCCATTCTTCTTATGAAAGAACTTTGAAAACAGCAAAATGTGGCATGAATATGAATTGTTATTATTTTCCTGTTCTGGATTCTCATTTCAGAGAGCCAGTTCCATTTTACTGGGGAAGGAGTTCATACACTAAATAAAGTTAATGGTAATACTGGTATCTTTCTTTATTGGCTGTCCCTCAGGTGTCAGGCCCTGTGCTGGCCACGCCACATGAATGTCACAGGTGCTCTGAGTCCTATCACTCCGAGTGTGTAGACAAGGAAACTGAGGTGCAGAAGAGTTGAGCTACGTCTTTGTAGCCACAGAGCCAGGAAGCAGAACAGTGAGGATTCCTCAGATAAGGATTCTGCCTTCCTCCTTGCTGAGTCTGAGACCATCTGAGATATGGTCCCTGTATCACGAGCCAGCCTCATGGGGAGAATCTTGCTGCACAAGGGTTAGGGACAGAGGAAGAATTTTCTCCCAAAGTCCCAAGGCTTGAGAGCACGGTGCCTCACTGGTTGCTACCTCCCATAATCCTTCCTCCTTTTGTCTGAGGGTTATATAATTTAATCATAAACCCCCTTTTGGGGGCTGCAGGAGTAAGAATGATCACAGATATGACTGCTCCTCTTCCCCTCCTGGAATCTGTGCTTGCCTGCCTTTTCTTCCTTGAGTCCGGCCTTTGCACATATCTGCACGCGTGAACAAGCACCCATGCAATTTGCCTGTGAATGCATGCATGAACATTGTGGAATGGGCAGCCAGACATCCATGGTAAGCCTGGAGTGTTGTTGCATGCATGTAAAATTGGCACACAGGAAACTGAGACAGGAGCATCTTGAGTTCAAAGCCAACCTGGGTTACAGAGGGATACTTCTCAAACAGGTCTTTGCAGTGAGAGAGCCTCTGCAAGGCTTCTCCGCTAAGGCTTTCCTTTATTGGTGACTTTAAGCACAGAACTCTTGAACCAGCTCCCTCTCGTCACATTAGTACCAGGAAGTTCTTGTTGTTCACTGGAACCTGGCCAGGTAGACATCTGAAGCCCTTATTCTTGCCCAATCCCCCATCTCCTTCTTTAGGGGGAGTTAAAGAGACTCCTTGCTGTGGTCTAAGTGGCATTATCCTGGCCACTAGGTGCCCCAGACTCTAGGTACCTGTGCTAACCCATACCAAGAATCCAGAATCACAGTGTTCAAGTTTTCCCCATCTTCTAAGCCTCTCCCCATCCAGTCCGATAGGCTACCAGAGACAATGCTAATCATCAGCATGCCAATATTCATTTCATGCTGTGGATGCTGTGAGGGGGGTTGTCTCAGATATTTGACAAGGGGCTCTGTGGTACCTGGCCTCACTGGCCTGTCCATCCTACAGATGAATCCCCAGGTATGTGACTGAATGGCAGGATGGAGGAAGGGACACAGCTACATATCTGTGACTCCACAGAACTGTGTGGGAGACAGGAAGAGTCTGCATCCTTCAGACTCAATTGCCACTTTTGTTTTTGTTAAGAATCTCCCTGCCACCTCCTCCTTGCCCCAACTGTTGTCAAAGGGAGGCGGTCCCTCCTGCTTCCCATTCTAAAGCCAGGGAAGGCTTCAGCCATCTTCTCTCCCTTTCTCCTTCATTTCCACCCAGGTGGAGAGGAGAGAGCAGGGCATGCTCTCCTTTCCCTAGAAACATTTCTAAGTACTCTATGCCTGAGACTGGCCAAGAGGGTACATGTAGGTCAAAAAACTGGAGGGAAGATGGCCTGGGCACAGTTGTCCTTCAGAGCTAAGACTTGCTGCAAATGCCCCCCTTCACTTCCTTCTGGCTAGTAAGCACCAAGTCCCCACCAAAACTGGGTTTCAGGTCAACAGAGAGTGGAGGGTGCATTTCTTAATGGGAGGGTCTAGTGCACAGAAGAAATAGTGTTCGCAGGCCATTTAAGGGGCTCATTCCGAGGCCACCCATCTATTACCTGAAAGGGTGGGCCTAAACAAGCCCTTGGATGGGACTTCTAGGCTCAGCCTGGAATTTTTACGAGATCCAGCCCCTACCTACCCAAATTAACTTATCTGATATATTTATTTTATTCGCAGCCATCCGCCATTTGGATTCCGTTCTCTTTCTTTTTCCATGTCCACTTTATGGAGAAGAATAAAATTTCCAATGATTTAATTAATCTCACCAGCTGTCTGGCTGCCCCAAAGGACCTGCCTCTTCTACCACAGGAGTAGAAGAAAAACAGTTCTTTGTAGGAAGGAAAAGAAAAAAAACCAAACCAACAAAAACCAATTCCTTTTTCTCTCTCGCTTTGTCTGAGAACCCAAGGAGTTCCAGGGCTGTCTGCCCCCTAAACTAGGGACACCATTCGCTCCCTCCCTTCCCCTCAGCACGGGAGCGCGCAGACACACACACACACACACACACACACACTACAAATAAGATGTATCAGGAAACCCGACGGCTATGGTTTTATTACAAAATTTATTTTCAGATGCAATGCGAGATTAGCTGCTAAATCTGAGACTCTTCTGCCTCTTCCAGCACCCTCCTCGGAATCAGCCCCCACCAACCCGCCCGAAATCCCTATGCAAGTGACCTCAACCCCGCATTGCATCCCCCCCCCCCCCCCCCCCCGCTTCACTCCCACCCTGCCCGGAACTTCTCTTTGTAAAAAACCTGTGCTGAACCCTGCGCTCCCTACCCCCACTGGAGCGCATACAAAGTGAGAGCCCGGAGTGACAGTCCCTTCGCGCGCTCTGCTGCTGCTGAGTCCCGAGATGTTCAGGCTGGGGCGGTTCGAGCCACGTCGCTGACCACGGCCGGGGGCTAAAGCCTCCAGGCAGATGTTCTGCGGTCCCTTGCTCGCGGTGCTGCGACGTTGGCGAAGGCGGCCGGAGCTCAGTACAGTCCCAGGATGGCGGCGCCCACGTCCTTGGAGGGCCTGCGCTCCTGCATCAGAAAGTTGATCATGCTCTCGGACTTGATGAGCAGGTTGCAGCCCAGGAAGAAAACGCCGAAGACCACGGTGAGCGACAACACGCAGAGTACGGCGATCTGCGCCACGCGCGACACCCACAGGCTGCGTTCGTCGGGCGCCAGCCCCGCGGGGACCCCGTCGCTGGCGGTCAGCGGTGCGCCCCCGGAGCAGCAGTCTAGCCACGTGCCCAGCCCGTGGCTATGGTTCCCCAGAGAGGCCCGGGCGTCACCACCTGCCTCTTCCAGGCCGCTGTGATTCAGGAAGCTCGCGTTCATCGCGGCGCAGCGCCCGGAATCTGGGCGCGCGGTCCAGGGCGCGCCGGGAGCTGGCAGCGTCCGCGCTGTCGGGGACGCCCGGGGGGGCCCCTTGATCACCCTTGAGCCGGGAGGAGAGGAAGGCGGGAGGCAACCCACGCGCTGGTACTCTCGGTCCGCCTACCTTCTCGGCGGGAAACCGGCGGCCGAGAATAGAGAGCAACAGGCGGCGCGCGAGCTGGAGGGAGCCAACAAACAGTGCCTGGCAGTCGCCCACGGAGATCCACGCCAGTCGTGCCGCCCCGCCCCTGGCAACCGCCGAGCTCCGCCCCGCCCTACCCCGCCCTGCTCCAGCCCACTCGCGGCGCCCAAACTGTGGGGACACGAATCCCTCCCAGCGTGCAGCCTGCGCAAAACTGGCTTGAAAGGGTCAGAACCTCTGGGCAGCTCCTGCCCTCGGGCCAAGTAACCTTGACTCACTCTGGGCAGCTGCCGTTTTGTTCTGCTTAGAAAGAAAGCCGCCCCAAGGACCCGGTTCCTGGAACTGTGGCTCCAGAGGCGATCTGGAACCCTTCTCCACTTCATTTAAGGAGCGCGCGGGGTGGGGGTGGGGGCCGTGGTAGCTATGGCCCCCAGCGTTGCCCACTTCACCGGGTTTGGTTCTGGGTGGCCAGGCTGTGCCATACTGTCCCTGCTGGAGCCTCTCAGCTTTTCCCTGACTGAAGGGTGTCACAGCCATGAGAGCTCTTTGTCTCCTACCCTACGTCAGGCCCCACACACCAACCCTACTTAATACATTCATTAAAATTAAGTCATTTGGGGGAATTTTTATTTGTTTGCTTGTTTAATAGAAACAGTCATTGTAGACGATTTAGGAAGACAAATTAGCAAAAGTGGGAGGGAGGGGGCTCTAAAACTGCAAAATCCTGCAGTCCGGGGTTATTATTTTCTAGCACAAACTCTTCCCGGTTGTCTCTATTTGTGTTCCACACTGCAAATGGGAATGCAGTGTCCTGACTACTGTAACGAACATGCTGTTTCGTTCTGCAAGTATCTGGCCCAGACAGTCTGGGCTTTGCTTTTTGGCAGCAAGGTTTCTTTAGCAAATGCTTGGTTCTGTCCTTCGCTCATTCTTCTGGTCAGACCAAAGCGTAACCTGGACTTGGAGTCCATGTCTTTGACTCCGTCCAGCTGAAGCCCGGCTGTCTGATACAAAGGGTGGTAGTAGGAAGAGAATAGGGGACCTTTCAGGGCAATGCCTGTTCCAGTGAGCATGGCCAGCATACATGGCCAATGTCTTGGTCCATAAGCTTTCATTTATTCCTGCCTGTTCCCGACCCCCATCCACCATCCCTGGGGAGATTTCTTTGGATAACTTAGTGTGGAAGGAGGGACCAGAGATGTTTGCCCTTGACCTGGAAAAAGAGAGCTTGGGTTTAGAAAAGAGACCACCCCACCTGACTGAGGACAGATCTAGGCTATTCACTAAGATCTTGCTGGGACAAGAGTTAGCCAATTGCCTGTGTCCATCTGATTGGAGGCAGGCAGAGCAGGAAGCTTCACAGTGGAGGGAGGAGAGCCCGGGGGTGGGGTAGATCTGGAAGTAACTAGGCTGCGTGGCTCTGGCACAGAGTTCCTTACAAGAGTCCTTCCAGGTTTTGGCTAAAGCCACAGTCATCTGAAAGGTAGGCTGGGGCAAAAGGATTAGCTTCCCAGATCTCTCCATCTTAGTTAGGGTTTCTATCGCTGTGAGGAGATACCATGGTCATGGCAACTCTTATAAAGGAAAACACTATTTGGGGCTGATTTACAGTTCAGAGGTTTAGTCCATTATCATCATGGTGGGAAGTATGGTGGCACGCAGGCAGACACCTGTTGGAGAGGGATCTGAAAGTTCTACATCTGGATCAACAGGCAGCAGGAAGAGAGAGTGAGCCACTGGGCCTGGCTTGAGCTTCCGAAACTTCAAAGCTCATCCCCAAAGATATACTTCCTCCAACAAGGTCACACTTCCTTATAGTACCACTCCCTGAGCCTAATGGGGCCATTTTCATTCAAACTACTATACTCCCTCGGCTGTTGGCAGGAACCTCAATCCCTCACACTGGCCTTTCCATTTTTTTTTTCCCTTTCCTCATGGCCAAACTTGGAGAATGTGCTAGAAAATGAACAACTGGTAGAAGTGAGAGGGGAGAAAAACTGAGGCTGCAAAACCAAATGCATCAGCAGCTCTGTTGTTGAACTCTCGCAGCAAGCCTTGGCGAAAGAAGCCCTTACTTCCAGAGACCTAGAAGACAAATCTTACGAGGTCGTAGCTGGCAGTGTGGCACAGATAGTATATAAACCCATAATGCTCACAAGCAAGCCCACACTCTTTCCAGCACTTGATATATGTGGGCGGAGAGATGTGTAGATCTATGTGGGTGGATAGATGTGTATGTCATTGGGAAGGAAAGATGGGAAGTCCAAAGTGTGGGGCGGGGCCTCAGAAAGCCACAAGGTGTTTGTCACCTGGGCTGCCACCCACCAGAGGGAAGGAAGCAGGTGCCTTTGGGCCCAGCTGCCACCCACATGGGACTATTTTTACCTTCTACCTCAGCCACAGACTGCATCCCTCAGATCTGGAAGGGCCATGTGGACAACCTGGTCCCCAAGAGGAACTGCCAGGGGCCACCCAGAGGCTGCAATGTCCTGTCCTGCAGCTGTTCGAATGAACCTTTAGTTCTCTGGCACGTGTGGCCCATCAGGGTTAGGCTATCATTAGTGCTGCTGGCTAGCCGAACCCTGAGGACTAGAATGTCCTCATGAGCAGATACTGGGAACTACGCTGTAAACAGGCTAAATACGGTGTTCTATGCACACGTGAGTGATTGTAACAGAGGTTAGACCAAGTTAGTTTGCATGTTCAACCATCCCTTCTCTCCCCTTTAAAAATGTAAACGGTTGACCATGGAAAGACGGTGCACTTGGGAGAGGCCGAGAGCCCTTGAGTGGAGTTTACTCTGTGAAGCGCTGCAAGCAGCCCTCCTTGGTTCCTGTTTACACAGTTCATTACTTAGCAAGCTCTTCCTGAGGCAAATTTGTTTTCTGCCCAGTTCCTGTCCAAACGGTCTCATGTTTCCAGTTGGCAGACGGGAGGGAAGCCAATGACAGTTTTTACTGCACAGGGTACAGAATTGTACACTAGTTGCTTTGTTCACCCCTTGTTCACACGATGATGGCACTAGGGTTGTGCCCAGTCTGCTGTGGCAAGTGTGTAGAGGGGAGAGGGAGGCCCTCAGACTGTGGAAAGGGGCAGTGCCAATATAAGCATTGCAAAATGGAGAGCAGATACATTTGTCATGGGTATCAGGGACTTTATGCCTCACCTTCTGCCACCTGTCTGATTTAGGCTTGATTGACTGACTGACTGACTGACTGACTGACTGACTGACTGACTGACTGACTGATTGAAGAGAGGTCTTGCTATAGTGTCCTGGCTGACCTGGAACTCAGGATGCTCCTGCCTCAGCTTTATGGGTGCAGGATAACAGGTGAAACACCATGACCAGTTGGTTATAAAATATTAGATATAGCGTGAATAATAAAAACCCAGAGACAGATACTGGGGTTCAACGTGAAGGTCAGAAAAGCAAAACAGCCAGCCAGTGGCTCTTATCTCGACCTCAGTTCGAAATGGAGATCCTGCCTCCAGAACTCTCAGAGTGAGACTGTGTGTGAGAGCTGTCTCCTCCCATCTTATATTCCAGTCTAGTGCTGGGATTAAAGGCGTGCACCACTACCTCTCGGTTTCTATGGCAAACTAGTGTGGCTACTGGGATTAAAGGTGTGTGTCACCACTGCCTGCTCTGTAAGGCTGACCAGGGCGGCTGTTTCACTCTCTGATCTTCAGTTAAGTTTTATTTATTAAGATACAAATGAATTATCCCTACAAGTAGAGTTGCAGAGATCTAGAATATGGTTCTGCTGGGCTCCTGGTTGGCTGTGTGATTCTGGACAAGTCAGCCCTCCTCTCTGGGGTTTTGAATGTTTCATCCATTAAGCTGGGGAGATGGCCCAGGGAAGAGCTTGCCTTGCAAGCGTGGGGACCTGGGTTTGATCCTTATAAACTACGTTTCTAAAAAGGTGGGGGCATGTTCACATATACTTGTAATACCAGAGCTTGTGAGGCAGAGACAGGAGGACTCCCGAGACTCACTGACCAGATAACCTAGCCTACTTGGTGGGTTCCCAGCAGTGAACAACCCTACCTCAAAAAAGTGAGGGCAGATAGTGACCGAGGAAGAACCCGAGGCTGATCTCTGACTTCCACAAGCATGCACGCCCCCAAAGTGCCTGAGCTTCATGACCCCAACTGTAGAGGAGGTTGGTCACTATCTGCAGCTCTCAAACTGTCCTCTCTGGAGCAGCGGTTCTGTTACATCTGCAACATGAGACACTGACCTGAACAGGTTTCTTTGCTGCAAGACTTCTCTGGACCTTAAGCTCATGCTATGCTTTGGGAGTTCCCTACGGGGGTTTGGGATGCAGCCCTCCCGAATATCAACCAATATCTTGTGCTATGAAGCAGCACCTAGAGCTCTTTGGGAAATTCTCTGTAGCTCCTCTTAAGGCCCCGTTTCTTTATGCAGAACATAGATGATGCTGCAAAGTTAAATAAGGCCGTGCCTGGAAACAGGCCTGGCGCAGCACCTGGCACAGAGTAAGCGCTCAATAAATGCTGGTAGCTATTATCTATAACGAGGGCCTTCCTTTTCAGCACTGACATTCTGTACTTCCAACTGCAGCATGTAATTAAACCAAAAGCATCTGGCTTCCCGAGCAGAAAGAACAAGCCTGGAGGAAGGAAAAGTGGGAGAAGGCTCCTTCTGGGCTGCCCATTTGTGCACCAGCCTCCCCACCAGCCAGTACAACAGGGAATGGAGTAAGATGCCAGCCCTAATGACAGGGCTTGAGGAGCCTGCGGTTCCTTGTTAGCGTGGACCCTTGGGGGATATTTGCCAGTGCAGACATCTGGAGGGAAAATCAGGGCTGCTTTATGGTTGCTGAAGTTTGAATAGGCTTGGAATGTCTGTCCCCCAAGGGTTCATGTGTTGATGACTTTGTTCCTGGTTTGGCAGTCCTGGGAGACAAAGCAACTTTATCTTTAAGGAACCTCTAGACTAGGCATGGTGGCTCACGCCTATAGTACCAGCATGCGGAGGGGTAGGGTAACAGGCTCAGGCAGGTGAACTCCCATATGTCCCAGTAAAGCACGGGCTACAGTGTGAGGCCTTGTCTCACAAAAACAAAAGGAAGGACTGGGGATGTAGCTCAGCTGGTAGAACACTCTCATAAGGCCCTGGGCTTGACCTCCAGCACGGTATAAACCGTGCATGGTGTTGCAGACCTGTAATTCCAGCTCTGGGGAAACAGAGGCAGTTGGATCAGAAGTTCAAGGTCATCCTCTCTCTGCTAACTGACAAGTTAGACCCACTTGGGATATATGGTACCCTGTCTCAAAACAATAAAATGGGGTGCCACCTCCGAGAAGTCATGGGGGGCAGGACAGTCCCACCACAAGAATCCCAGGTCAGAGAAGAGGACAGAGAAACTTAGTAAGGACAAGCTGGCTAAAAATGATAGCTAGGGGCAAACAAGGCAAGCTGGGCACCCAAAGGAGAGGCCACAAGCTAATGGAACACAGGAAGCTTCAGGTGGCCTCTCAGATGACTTAGCGATGCCAACTCTGGCTGAGGCATGGAAAGCCACTCCCAGGCTTCACGAGCATATCTAAGGGCTCAGCACTGAGTCTCTAAAGTAATCGGATGGCAATCAGATACTGGCCCAAGGAAGGACCAGGCATATAGTGCCTCTCATCCCTTGCATCAAGGCCTGGGAAAGCAGGATGTGATTTCACATTCAGTTGTTCAGGGAAAGTGCTTTTGAACTCTGGACATTAAACAAGTACTTGGGGCATAGGCACAGGGGCTAGCTCTGGCTAAGCTTGTATTCAATCTTGTGAGGGAAGCCTGGCCTGGGGAAAATGGGTAATACTTGCTCTGTCTGCCTGAAACACCACCCACTATTTTGAGGACTTTCTCTTCTCCACTGTAACCAGTTATAGTAGGAGCTGCCCCTGACACATTCTTTTTCAGAAGCAAAGAACCTGTGATAGTATCTCTTCCACCCAAACTGTGTAGGCATGAGGATCCATTCGCCTGTGACCTGTGATTGACTGTTAGGTAACACAGATGAACCAGGAACTCACATATTCCACAAACCAGCCATATGACTTCTTCTGGTCAATGATGACTGAAAAAAGCTAGGGGCAGTTTGAGAAAAGATTATTTCTGGGTCTGGCTGTCTTGGTACACTCACCACAGGATCTTAACTGCAGAGCCAGGTCCTTTGCATGCAGTACCCATGGAGGCCAGAAGTGGGCGACAAACCCTTTGGAACCGGAGTTGCAGCTCCTTGTTAGTGGCAGAGAGGATGGATGCTGAGAAGTGAATCTGGGTTCTCTGCAAGAGCAGCCAGTGCTCTTCACTGCTGAGCATGTCTCCAGCCCTTGGCTAGATGAAATTTATAAGGTTTCATTTGAAAAAGGACCTTGCTACTGAAAATAGCATAGGACTACTATCATGAGAAAATGATAGTTTAACACTACAAGGGTTGGTTTCAAAGGAGACACCCACACTTGCTTTTTATAAGACAGATCAGTGACTAGCTGATGGACTACTTCTAGCCACCACCTGTTTGTATAAAGTAAGTTTACTGCAACAGACTCAGTCACAGACGCATTCTCTGTGGTTGACTTTGTGTGTGATAACAGAACCAAAGTTCCAAAGTTCCTTGCTATGGTTAGCAAGGGCTAAAATAGTACTATGTGGGTATTTATTTATTTATTTTTTAAAAAATGCTGCTATTTCCTGCTTCGTAAGATTTTAAAAGAGGGAACTGGGTTGAAGAGATGGCTCAGTCGTTGAGAGCATGTACTGCCTGAAGTGGCATTGAATAGCAACCATGCCAATGTCGCTAAGAAAGACATTATGTGCTTGTGATGGTTAGCTGTAATAGTTAGCATATCCTAGAGCCATCTGAAAAGGGAGTCTGAACAAGAGACTGTCTGCTTTGGATTGACCTGTGGACATGTCTGTAGGGATTGTCTTAACCAAGTCAACTGATATGAGAAGAGCGTGCCCAGTGTGGGCAGTGCCATTCCCTAGGCAAGAGATCCTGAACCTTTTAAGAGTGGAGAAACCAAACTAATCACAAGAAGGCAATCAGGCAGAATGCATGTATTCATTTCTCTCCACTATTCACTGGGAATGTAATGTGACCAGCTGTTTCAAGCTCTTTTCACGGTGACTTCCCAGGAGCGATGGACTGTCACCTGGAATGGAAAGCTGAAACAAGCTCTTTCTCTCCTAAATTGTTTGTTGTAGGGGAATGTTGCACAAGTAATAGCAACCCAGAGACAGATATTGAGGTTCAACCTGAAGATCAGAAAAACAAAGCAGCCAATCACTAGAAAGGCCTTTACCTCTACCAGATCTTCAGACTGAAAGGGCAAGATCATCTCCATGAATCCTCAGACTCCACACTCCACCGAGTTCCTGTCTCTTACCCTTTACATTCTTCTCTCTGTCCAGTCATACCGTAGCTCCTGTCTCCATCTCCCTAGTTAGTGCTTGGTGAAGAGTCCAAGAGGAAGAATACAGAAATGTAGATTCCAGAAATAAGAATGTAGAAATAAAGAAATACAAAGTTGTAAGCCTAGGAGAATGAGAGCAGGCTGTCGGCAGCTTTCTCAGCAGCGTAAGGATGAACTATTAACAGTGGGTTACTCTGCTTTACAGCTGATAGCTCTGTCTGCAAGACTGAAGTGGTCCTCTGCAAACTGAGGGTCAGCTTTTAGATAACCCTTCACCCCGCTACTCATGACCAGTAACTGATGTGAGATGAGTTACCTTTTAGCTGATGGGATGTACCTGACTTCCTGGTTGTGCGTTTTCCCATACCCTTCCCTGCTATACAAAACTGGCAGTATTGGGGAAGTGCAGAGTTTTGGTAAACACTGTCAGGGAGCGCCAGGGAAAAACAATGGACTAAATACAAACATTAGTTTAGCAAAAAAAGAAAAGAAAAGAAAAAGAAAACTGAAGAGCTGGACATTGGTGCTCAATGGTAAGCCCTTCAGCACTTGGGAGGCTAAGGCAGGAAAAGGACCACAAATCTGGGGCTAGCCTGGGTTACAGAGAGAGTTCTTGCCTCAAAAAAGAAAAAAGATAAAGACAATTTTGTTCATGTGGGTCCCCTTGTGTAGCAGCTAAGCCCACATGTTCGTATCAAATCCAACTTCAACTTTAGGTTGCTTCCTACCAGCTCTGAGGCTTTGGACACGATGCTTAATTTCTCTGAAGCTTAGAGCGCTATGAAGATAAATGAACCCCTGCTGGCAGTGCTGAGCATTGCATCCCCGCTAGCAGGGCTCATTGGGGTCAACAGTTGTTGTCCTAGTAAGGCTCTTCTGCTTCATCCCACTGGCATTCCACCATCACTTTCCCGTCCGCATTAACTCTGCTCTTCTTCTCCTCTACTGACCCATTCATCCCGATGTCCCGCTCTTTACCATGTGCTAAGCAGGCTAGCTAAGCTTGTGATGCTGCAGCAACACTCTGATTCCTACTCATGGGGCTCCAGGCAAAGTGAATGGGAGATTTCTCTAAAGACACCCTGAGGATCACAGCTCCCTGATGCCTTCGCCAGCTCTACAAACCAAATGTTGTGACTGCCCCTTGCTTGAGTCAGGACCCTCTTTTACAAAGATCTAGGAACACAGGGAAGTCTCCTGGTGCTGATGGGCCAACAAGGTGGAATCAGAACCAAAGAGACCAAAGCTGAAATCCAAGCTGTACCAAGTATAAAGGAAACAGTTATGGTCAACTGGGGAAGTCTAGCTAGGGCATCTAAGGGAAGGCACTCTGGAAACAGAAACTCCAAAACCTTGGACATGGTCTGCTTCTGCCCTCTAGTGGCTGCTGGCTAGCCCAGCAAGTATCAGCTTCAAGACGGTGGGCATTGTTTCCAAACTTCTAAATTATGCTGTGTTTCTCAATCATGCTTGACCTACAATTCCTTTTCACAAAACATATTTTAGTAATAGTAACTTCTAAAGATTTCTCAGTGACCCTTTGAAGTATTTCCATGCTATAACAGGCAGGTATTCTGTGTGAACATACAACAGAAACACAACTCAAGTCTGTTTATGGAAGAGAGGACTCACTGAGCCCCAGACAGCAGCAGAAGGTGTATGTGGGTCCCTGAAGGGTTGCCTCTGGGACTGGATCCTGGCCTAGACTCCAGACTTTTCACAAAGGCTTAGTGCCTCATAGGGCCTGTGCCCACAGAAATTCAAAATGCAGACTCTGGGTACTGTGCAAAATTTAAAAGCTCTGAGGAGCTTCAGTTCAGAACACAAACATGGACACCCCCCTGCAGCCCAGGGGCAGGGACCTGTGACTGCAGTTTCTCCTAAGAAGTCAAGGTGGCCCTGTTCCCAGAAAGGACGGGAGGTGGCAGGCCCGCCTTACATGAGACACCTTGCCTTCCAGACCCGCCTGCCAATTCTACCTAAAGCTTGGACAGTTTTCACAGTTCAAACCAGCATATTTACGGGAGTGATGACATCACAGAACCAGAAGGCTGGGGTGGCCAAGAACACGTGCCTTCTTGAGAGAAAAGAGAACCAAGAGCCGGATGATGAGGCTGGAAAGTGCTTGGTGAGGAAGAGGAGGCTCCTGTCGCAAGCCACCTTGTCCTGTAGATCTTCCTAAAAGGCCCTGGGCTGGCTGGAAGCTAGGGTTAGAGAGGTAGGTAGGCTTGGAAGCTGGATAGGACCACATGCTGGAACCACTGCCACCCTGAGGGAAATCCCTGAGGGGATTTAATGGACCAAGGCAGACCCTTCAGCTTTGAGAGACCTGTGAGGGCCATTCTGAGTCAGCATGGGGAGGGCTGCATGGCACATCTGTCAGTTAAACAGAGATATGCTATTTACCTGAAATCCTAATTCAACAGGGCCATTTGTTCTATTTGCAACAATAGAGTGGGTTAGTGAGAACCACCAAAGGATGTCCTGAGTGCATGCCGTGTAACAAAGACAGAGCAAGAGACCAGGAAACAAGTCAGGCCACCAGAGAAGTCATCTTGCCCTGCAGATGCTGGCTTTTGCCCTTAGCATCACACACCTGGTTTAAAGGGAAAAAGACACGCATCCTATGATGGGACCATCCCCCGTGTGCTCTCATGGGATGAGAACTTTGAAGGAGAGAACCCAGTTATTTTACAGATATTCCCTTCTTTATTTTTTTTTATTATCAGACTCAGGCTTCCCATCCTCGACCAGAACACCTCATAAGAGTTTATGTGTCTAGAGGTACAGAGAGTCCTTTGTGCCTCACTGACAATGCTGATTTTAGTTGCAAGGTCAAAACACTGTATGGGTTGTGCTAAGCAATATGGGAAGGATCAAGACAGTCTATCCAAGCTCTGACCTTTCTCCAGCTTCCACCACCTTAGACTTGATTGGTACCCATGTTAATTCTTGTTCAAACCAATCAGTATGCCTACACCATGTTCCTATTGTAGCCCAGAAATTTGCCACATTCCTAGGAGTCCTAGTTCCACTTTGTAAGGAACAAGTCTTGGGTGTTTATTTTTTTCTGAATCATTACATCATTCTTATTGAATAATTATTAATAAATAAATCTTAATTTCACACATGGGGTCCAGAGAGGTAAGTATGTTGTTCAAGTCACACAGCAGCCCAGCCTTTGATAGCTGGCAGTGGGTGGGAATTTAGAGTACTTGATCTTCAAACACACACACACAAACACACACACACACAAAAAAAAAACATTAAAGTGCAGGTTATTTCTATAACAAGATCACTTTTACTTGCTTTCTGATAAGCAAGCACCTTGAACAGAAACAAACCAATATAACCTACAAGTAGCCCACCAGGAACTGCGCAAGGCATGGTTTGCAGTGGTGAAGATCTTGTTTCACGTGTCTGCCAGTATGGGCTGGGGGCAACTGGCACCCCAGTGTTCCAGCCCTTCCTCTAAGGCACATGGTCAAACACGCACCACGAATGCTGATGAAACATAATCTGCTCTACTCCCCTTTGCCAACCTCACCTGGTGTGGGAGGGCTTTCTGTCTGTGTGTTGCTTTTATTGGTTAATGAATAAAGAACTGCTTTGAGCCTATAGCAGAGCAGGGTGAGATGGAGCAGAGCTAGGCAGGGAGGACTGGATTGAATGCTGGGAAAAGAAGGGTAGAGTCAGAGAGATGCCATGGAGCCACCACCAGAGTCAGACATGCTGAAACTTTAGCTGGTTAGCCACAGCCATGTGGCGATATACAGATTAATAGAAATGGGTTAAATTAATATAAGAGTTAGCCAATAAGAAGCTAGAACTAATGGGCCAAGCAGTGATTTAATTAATACAGTTTCTGTGTGATTATTTTGGGTTTAAGATAGCCAGGTGTCTGGGAACCAACAAGCAGCCCTCCTCCAACACTCACCACCCCATCCTGGTATCCAAATGCTGCCTGTGCCTAAATACTCACTACAGGAGGCCAGATGAAGCCAGAGTGGTCTTTGAGCTGTTGAATCTGGGCAATAGGTATATGGAGGACCATGAGATTACTCTTTCCTTTTGCGTTTCAATTTTCTGTGAGCAAAAATATGATATGAATAAAAATGAGCTGAGTGTGGTAGCTCTTGCCTGTGACACCAAGGCTCTGGAATCAGAGGCAGGAGATTGCTGATGCCAGCCTGGTTGTATGATGAGTTCCAGGATAGGTTTGGGCTGTAAAGTGAGGTTGGGGTGGGGAGGCAGGCACTGGAACTGACCAAGCATTGAGCACCGAGTGAGCAGAGGAATGTGGTTTTCTCTCTCCAGATCCCTGGCTCTCAGAGACTGGCAGGCACCTTGCTCCTCTGGAGGACCATGAAGGTGCTGCTCATGTGCATGGCAAGTTGCCTCCTGGTGGTGAGTAGCAGAGACATCATCAATCGCTGTGTCTTGGCCAAGATACTGCATCAGGAGGACGTGGATGGGTTCGAGGGCTACTCCCTGCCCGACTGTGAGTGCCACGGTCTCATTTCTCCACCCCTCCTCTAGTTTTCTTACCCACCTTCCTTTCTTTGCCATTTGTCTTTCAAAGTCAAGCTCAAAGGACAATCTTCCCCCCATCACAAAACCTTTCCCAACAAGCCACATTTAAATCAACAACTACTAACTGAGCACTGACTATGCACCACTGTGTTAGGTGTAAACGGAATTCTTTCCCTCACAGTGATTGCATTCTAGGAAGGCAAGAGCAGCAATAAGCACACATGCAGACAGAAAGTATTAGCTGGGGTCAAAATGCATTAAGTCTATGATTCCCAGAGTCGAAAGCAAGAGGATTGTTATGAGGCCAACCAAAGCTAGACAGCATGTTCTTATCTCAGACAAACAGACAAAAAAGGCATAAGGGGTCAGCAGATGGCTCAGAAGGCAAAAGCACTTGCCTTCTAAGCCTGACAGCTTCAGTTTGATTCCTAAAACTGACATTTCTGTTTTAAAGTGGGAGCTGGAGAAATGGCTCAGCAGTTAAGAGCATGTTCTGCTCCTCCAGAAGACCTGGGTTTGAGTCCCATCACCCATGTCAAACAGCCCACAACCACGTGCAACTCCATCTCCAGGGGACCTGATACCTCCGGCCTCTATGAGCACCCTAAAGTCACGTGTGTGTGTGTGTGTGTGTGTGTGCGCACATAATTTAAACTTAATCTCCCCCTGCCCCGCACCTATAATCCCAGCTCCATGGTAGAATGGGTGGCAGAGAAGGGGAGAGCAGCCTAAAGCTCAGAGGCCGGCTAGAGCACTTGCACTGCAGAGACAAGAAGGGCCCTGCCCCAACGGGGTGAAGGGGAGAACTGACTCTCAAACGTTGTCTTCTGAGTTCAATATGCATTTTCATTCTCTCTCTGGCTCTCTGTCTTGGCCTCTCAGCCTGTCTCTTTCTCCCTCTCCCTCCCCCTCCCCCCACTTAGAAAAAGCATTAAAAATAAATAAATACACGAAGGTAAGTGTTGAAATGAGGAAGTTAGCGGACTCTGAGGCAGTGACACTGGGTAGTATTGAATGAAATGACCAAATGTTTAGAGGAAAGGCATTCCAGGCCAAAGGAACAGCCAATGCCAAGGTCCATGGTCCTGCAGGGAAGGGATCTGATGGAGGAAGGTCATTGGTTAAATAATAAAGAAACTGCCTAGGCCCATTTATAGGCCAGCCCTTAGGTGGGTGGAGTAAACAGAACAGAATGCTGGGAGAAAGAAGCCGAGTAAGGAGTCGCCATGATTCTCCCACTCCAGACAGACGCAGGTTAAGATCTTTCCTGGTAAGCCAGCTCATGGTGCTACACAGAATATTAGAAATGGGTTAGATCAATATGTAAGAGCTAGCCAATAAGAGGCTGTAGCTAATGGGCCAGGCAGTGATTAAAAGAATACAGTTTCCGTGTAATTATTTTGGTTCATAAGCTAGCCATGTGGGCGGCTGGGTGCCGGGGACGCAGCCCCGCCGCTCTTATTACAACAGGGATCTCTCCTTTCCACCTGAAATTTGTGCACACCCGCCTTACGGCACTTTCTCCACATACCCTGCTGTGTGTGTGTGTGTGTCTTAAGCCCACGCTTTTGTTTTATCTGTACTAGGCCCCTTGAAGTCAACACCAGTCTATTGGGCTGTGCCTAGTTCCTGGCACACAGTAGGTACTCAGCAAGTGCAGAAAACATAAGTGGGTGGGAAGATGGGGGAGCTATACAAGTGGACAGGGAAATGGACTGAAGGGCTGGTGACGCCCGTGGGTATTTCAGGCTCTTCAGGACTATCTAGCTCTTGGGCCTTGTTCTGTCTTCCGATTCCTCGCCTCTACCCGCTTTTTTTTTTTTTTCAGTCAACTTCTTCCCACTCAGTTTGTAGCCTTCCTAAAGCCTGAGCCTCTTCTCTCTTTTCTAAGGGCTGTGCTTGGCTTTTGTGGAAAGCAACTTCAACATATCAAAGGTGAACGAGAATGCAGACGGCAGCTTCGACTACGGCATCTTCCAGATCAATAGCCATTACTGGTGCAATGACTACCAGAGTCACTCCGAGAACTTCTGCCACATGAACTGTCACGGTCTGGCTGGGAGCCCTAGGGTGGGAGAGGCGAGAGAGGAGAGCAGGCTCTACTTACAGGCACAGCCTAGGCATGTCTTTGCAGGCATGATTTAAGAGCAAGGAATCCCTTGACTGAGCACAGGAAAAGCCCCACAGTCTTAATGCCCCACCCTGGCATGAGGTCTGGAGGGTCCCTTGAGGAGGATCCAGAAAGACTCTTAGTGGATGGGAAGGGCATTACAGCCACACTGATTTTCAACATGTTATATATTGAGCATGTCATATGCATAGCTCATTTTTTTTATCTACTCTTCCATGTAATAGAAACTATTTATGATCTGTGTATGTTTTCTAGATGAGCAAATTCAGGCTCAGAGAACTGTGCCAAGTATGTTGTCACTAGTACCACCTGCTTGGAAGGCTGGGGCAGCAGGATTATTGGAGACCAGAAGTCCAAGGTTGACCTGGGGCCATACAGTGAGATGCTGTCTGAAGGAGGAAATGAGAGAGAAAGAGAGGGAAGAAGGGAAGGAGCGAAGGAAGGAGGGAGGGAGGCAGTCTTGAAATTAATTTGCTTTGTGGCCTTGAATACTCAGGTATAACCACTTACTTGTGGCCAGGCTAATGGCCAATCAAAGGTCAGGTACAAATTTCTTGCCTCAAAGCTAACCCAGGAGGCTTGACAGGGCCAGTGACTCCTTCCTACCTGAGCACCCCTGGGCTTCTCACCTACAGACCACCCCCTTATAAGAGGGACTTTGTCTTCGTCTGTGTGTGGTCTGTTTTCACAATCCTTTCTCCCAGAAATCCTGAAAACTGTGGGTGAGGCATTACCTAACCCATCAAGAGAAATAGCTATGGTCAGGCTCAAATCTCCTCCTGGCCCCACTGCCCATCTCTGGCAGCCACTGTAGCGGTATCTAAATGTATCCCTAGGATGGTGGCCTTGCCTAATCCAGAAGTGCTCAGGCCCTAGGTTGACAAGGCCTAGCAGAGACAGTGTCTGTCTGGTCTTTGGGATTAGCCTTTGTACACATCACAGGGGATCGCCTCTTTCTTTTCAGAACTATTAGATCCCAACCTCCTTTCATCCATCCACTGTGTCAAGAAGATTGTGTCTGCAGCAGGAGGGATGAAAAACTGGTAAGGGGGACGGATGAGACTGAGTTAGTGGGCACAGCCTCAAGGAAGAGCATATGACAGAGCAAGGGGCAGTGAACAGGGACTTGGGGGCAGTCCCTTACAGAGGTTTAGAAAAATATGGGGCTAGAGAGATTTCTTGGTGGTTAATACCACTGGCTGCTCTTTCAGAGGACTCTGGTTCAATTCCTAGCACCCACAGGATAAATCACAGGCATCAGCAACTCCAGTCCTAGGGGAACCAACACCCTCTTCTGGCCTCCACTGGCATTGCATACTCGTGGTACACAGACATACACCCAACCAGGCAAACACTCTCAAATACAAAACAAAAATAAAAATCTCAAAATATTTAAAAAGAAAAAGATGGGGTAGTGGATGACCTTAGTGCTCTTTGTCATAACTCCTGAGTTTGGTTCTTACTCTGACATTGAATTAATAACCTTTTTTTTGTTTTGTTTTGTTTTTGTTTTTGTTTTTCAAGACAGGGTTTCTCTGTGAAACAGCTCTGGCTGTTCTGGGACTCACTCTGTAGATCAGGATAGCCTTAAATTCACAGAGATTCACCTGCCTCTGCCTCCCAAGAACCGGGATTAAAGGCGAGTGCTGCCACCACCGCCCTGTAGTAACTTTTGATGATAATAAGACAAAGCAACTTGAGTTAGCAGAGGGAACTTACTTGCTCCTATATCTAGACACTTCGTTCCTTATTTTTAGTTTGTGTATTGTGGTATGCACCTCTGCATCCACGCATGTGGCAGCCTGATGATGATGGCAGGAGTCTTTCGGAATCTCTCTTCACCTCATTCACAGAGGCAGAGTCTCTGAATTGTGCCCAGAGCTCACAGATTTGGATAGTCTGGCTAACCAGTTGCTTCAGGAATTTCCTGTCTCAGCCTTCTGAACATTGGAATTTGAGGCAGATGAACCTACCTGGCACTTATGTGGGTTTTGGGGGGAAATCCAACTCTGGTGTTTATGCTTGTGAACCATTCCCCAGCCCTGACGTTCACTTTGTGAAATGGCCTTTTATTGTGCCCATTGAAGGGATACAGCAGGACCTCAGGAAAAGGTTGGAACCTCAGGAGAGACTGGAAGACAGTCAGAGGCATCCCATGTGCTTCCATTGCACATGCAAGTTGCCAGTCTCTGCAGACCAGCATCCTCTGCTCTCCAACCCACAAGACACAATACAGCATCCGAAGTCTGTAACTTAAAGTCCTAGGGGACCGGTTAGTCCTAGTTAAAGTTCCTGAGACAGCAACTCTAACGGGTCCAGTGTCTTCTCATTGATCCAGTCATCTGAAAGCATAGCAAAGTTGTAATACAAATGTGTCTCCTGCAGGGACTCTCTCATAATAAACAATATTTCCTAGGTTAAAGGGGGCCCTTTAGATGACAGATAACCTCTAAGTTTTCAGCTCCTCAAAGCTGGATGCATCAGGGACCACTTGATCTTTCCGGTGCTTCAAAGTGGACATAGAACTAATATAATAAACATTCCCATATCCAGGGATTGATAAGAATGAAGAATTATGAGTGTTGCATGCTCAAAACAAGATCCAGGAAGGAAAATTAATGATTATTGGGGCTGATCCGTTTTGAAGGGGAGGCTCAAAGATTGCAACTAGAATTTTTTCTAATTAATTTTAAATCCTATGGAATAGTAACACCCACCTTCAAAGGGAAATGAGGAATTAAAAATGTGGATGCTGCCGGGCGTTGGTGGCACACGCCTTTAATCCCAGCACTCGGGAGACAGAGGCAGGCAGATCTCTGAGTTTCAGGCCAGCCTGGTCTACAGAGTGAGTTCCAGGACAGTAAGGACTAAACAGAAAAATCCTATCTTAAAAAACCAAAAAAAAAAAAAAAAAAAAAAAGTGGATGTTTACAAATGAGGGAAGAGGGCAAGCCCCAGGGTGAGGGGTCCTCAAAGAAGAATCAGAAAGGAAGCCAAGTTAGGAATGAAGGGGCTCTGAATGTTTCTCTGCAGGAAAGACTCTGCAATACTAGGGTAGGGGTGTGGTGAAGCAGTGATTTCACAGAGAGCAAAAACACTTCTCTTTTTACTCCACAGGGTAGAATGGAGATTGCACTGTTCAGGCCGGCCACTCTCACACTGGCTTATGGGATGCCATCTGTGATGAACCGGGGTGCAGAGCCACTGGAGAGTCACTCCAGGACCCCTGGACTACTTGGAGGTTCTTCACTACTTCACCTTCTTGCCTTCACCTCATGTTATTTTTTTCTCTTCCCACTCACAAGTAAAACTGACCAGAGTCCCAGCTCCTGCTCGTGTTTATCCAGGCCCAGTACCTTTGTTCCTATCATTTGCAAACCCAGATGTCAAATAAACACAATTTTAAAAAAATTTATTAAAGTGTACTCTGAGCAAAGAATGTGTTTATTTAGTTATTAATTCCACTTACACCGGAGTATCTACCACTTTAAGGATATTCTAGGGATGAGAAGGAAGAAGACAAATATATCTGTTGTTCTCTAGTTATTCATAATTAGGTTGGTGAAGGAGAGACAACCACAAATATTACAGAGGGGGATAAAATGTTTACTAAAGTCTATGCTCATTGGTTAGAAACAGTATCAAGCTATTAGTAATCACACCCGGTTAATAGAAGATTCAGATATAGATAGCCAGTGGGGCTGAGGATCTGGCATTGATATGGAGAAAATGGTACTGAGATAAAGCTATGGTAGCAGGTGCCAATGATTTGGAGAGAATGAGTGAGAGTGTAGATTATTTTTTTAAAAAGCTAATAATAAAAAAGTAGAAGAGGTCCATCAAAATGGCTCAGTAGGCAAGAGTACTTGCTGCCAAGCCTGTTGACCAGAGTTCAACCCCAGGAACCTACATGGTAGAAGGACAAAACTGATTCCTGGAAGTCGTCTTGACCTATACACCTGTGCCATGGCATGTGGGCACACACGCACGCACACACACACACACACACACAGACACAGACACACACGCACATATGAAAGCTTCTCTGGGTAGGATCTGATTGGTTTGGCAGGAGCAGATATGGAGTATAATTTGCTTTATGACATGGCACAGGCAGAGAAAGGACAGTTGGGCGACTGTCCTGCACAGAGCTACTATCAGTGGTCTAAACTGGAATGTTATCATGGGCCACTTATTCTTCTACCCTGGGCCTAAATGCATCTACAAATGATCTGAGTATTCATCAGGTTCCTGACTTCTACATTTTACAAGGAAGTAAGAAGTCAAATCAGTAACTCACCCAGAAGAGCCCCATATTAGATGCTGTCTTGCTGTTGTGCCCAGATACCTGGAAAACCCAAAGGTTTTGTGGTTTTTCTTTTGGCTCACAGTCTGAGGGTCCAGTCCCTTGTGGTTGCAATGGCAGCAGGGGTGTGAGACACTAGGTCCCGTGGCATCTGCAGCGAGGAAGCAGAAAGAGACCAATGTGCATGCTCAGCTAGCTCACTTTCTTCCTTTTGATTCATCCAGAACCCCAGTCCAAGGGATAGTGCCACCCACTTTCAAGTAGGTCTTCCTTCCTCAGTCAAACCTTTCTGGAAATACCCTCCCAGACACACCCAGTGCTGTGTTTCCATGGTGATCCTAAATCTAGTCAAGCTGACAAGGATTAATAATCATCACAAATTCAAACTTGGTTTCAATACTTGGTTAAAAATATTATGACTGACATGGGAAGCAGCCTGGTGGCGGGTGGACCAGGCCAGGCCGCTGGGAGAAGTGTGAGCAGCACAGTGGGCTGCAACTATAGCAGTGGCCTCCAAAAATTATCTGACCATTAGAGTCTCAGCCTTAGCTCCTCCTGCACCTGGAGGAATGGCCATCTGAGCCTTGGGCTCAAAGGCACCTGGAGGAACGATAATCAAAGGCTCTGCTCTGCCTACACATGAAAGAGCAATTGATGGGGGAGAGTCTTCTGTTTCGTGTTAATTTCATTGGTTAAATAAAGAGACTGCCTTGGCCCTTTAATAGGACAGAAAATTAGGTAGGCGGAGTAAACAGAACAGAATGCTGGGAGAAAGAAGCCTAGTCAGGCAGTCGCCATGATTCTCCGACCCCAGACAGATGTAGGCAAGACACCTGGTAAGACACCATCTCGTGGTGCTACACAGATTATTACAAATGGGGTAGTCGAGATGTGAGAATTAGCCAATAAGAGACTGGAAATAATGGGCCAGGCAGTGTTTAAGTGAATACAATTTGTGTGTTGTTATTTCGGGGGCATAAGCTAGTCAGGCAGCCGGGAGCTGGAGCGGCAGGAACGCACCCCACAGCTCCTTACTACAAACATCAAGGGAATCACAGCCCCCAACTACACCAACTGGAGAAAAGGGAGCCCCCTGAAACAAGGCTCCACCTGTTCCGACTGGAGGAAGAGGTGGGTAGACAACAGGGTAAGAATACCCTCAACAACATGAAGAGCAATACAGCACCACCAGAAACTAGTGGTTCTACAACAGCAAGACCTGAACATCCCAATGCAGATGAAGCAGAAGAAAACAACCTTAAGAAAAACTTTATGAAGATGATTGAAGCCCTTAAAGAAGAAATGAAAAATTCCCTTAAAGGAAAAAAAGACAACTAAAAATTGAAAGAAATAACGAATCCCTTAAAGAAAATCAAGAAAAAGCAGTCAAACAGGTGAAAGAAATGGTTCAAGACTTAAAAGCTGAAATAGAGGCAATGTAAAACACACACACACACACACACACACACACACACACACACACACACAAACCAAGGGAAATCTGTAAATGGAAAATCTGGGTAAACGATCAGGAACTACAGATGCAAGCAGAAACAACAATACAAGAGATGGAAGAGAGAATCTCAGGTGTTGAAGATGTGATAGAGGAAATAGCTTCACCAGTAAAGGAAATGTTAAAGCCAAGAAATTCTTAAGACAAAATATCCAGGAATTCTGGGACACCATGAAAAGACCAAACCTAAGAATAATAGGAACTGAAGAAAAAGTCCAGCTCATAGGCACAGAAAATATATTTAACCAATCATAGGAGAAAACTTTCCCAACCTAAAGAAGGACATACCTATAAAAATAAAAGAAGCTTACAGAACAACAAACAGACCAGACCAAAAAGGAAAGTCTCCTCACCACATAATAATGAAAACACCAGAGTTTTCAGGTGTGCTGCTAAGTCACTAGTGTGAGCTTTCTCCACTTTCCTTATGTGGGCACTTAGTGCTATGAACTTTCCTCTTAGCACTGCTTTCACAGTGTCCCATAGGCTTGGGTACATTGTGCCTTCATTTTGGTTGAATTCTAGGAAGTCTTTAATTTCTTTATTTCTTCCTTGACAGGGGGGTGGTTCAATAGAACACTGTTTAATTTCTATGTGTCTGTGGGCCCCCAAATACAAGGGCACCCTCATTTGTAAAAGAAACATTACTAAAGGTTAAATCACACATCAAGTCCCACACATTAATAATGGGAGACTTCAATACTCCACTCTCACCACTGGGCAGGTCTGCCATACAGAAACTTAAAAGAGAAAAAAGGATCTAACAGATGTTGTGACTCAAATGGGCTCAACAGCCATCTATAGAACATTCCACCCAAGGGCAAAAGAATATATACCCTCTTCTAAGCACCTCATAGTTATTGCTCCAAAATTGGCCACATACTCAGCAATAAAGCAAATCTCAATAGATAACAAAAAAACTGGAATAATCCTCTGTGTCTTATTGGATCTCCATGACTTAAAGTTAGAATTCAACAACAACACTAATTGCAGAAAGCCCACAGACTCATGGAAACTGAACAATGCTCAACTGAATCACCACTATATCAAGAAAGAAATAAAGAAAGAAATTAAAGGTTTCCTAAAATTCAATGAACATGACTGCACAACATACCCAAACTTCTGGGACACAATGAAAGCAGTGCTAAGAGGAAAGTTCATAGCAGTAAAGCCTACATAAAGAAGCCGGAAAATTCCACACTAGCGAATTAACAGAGCACCAGAAATCCCTAGAACAAAAGGAAGCAAACTCACCCAGGAGGACTAGAGGACAGGAAATAATCAAACCGAGAGCCCAAATCAACAAAATAGAAACAAAGAAAGCAATACAACGAATCAAGGAGACAGAGTTGGTTCTTTGAGAAAATCAACAAAATAGACACACCTTTATCCAAACTAACCAAAAGGCAGAGAGAGAATATCCAAATTAACAAATCAGAAATGAAAAGATGGATATAACAACAGACTTGGAGGAAAGCCTCGTCAGGTCTATTTCAAAAACCTGCACTCCACAAAACAGGAAAACTTTAAGAAAATGTTCAATTTTCTAGATAAGTATCACATACCAAAATTAAATCAAGATCAGATGAGCAAATTAAATAGACCTATAACTGCGAAGGAAGAAACAGCTATCAAAGGTCTCCCAACCAAAAAAGTCAGCAAAGAATTCTACCAGATTTTCAATAAACTAATACCAATACTCCTCAAATTGTTCCACACAACAGAAACAGAAGGAACATTGTCAAACTCTTTTATGAGACTACAGTTACCCTGATACCCAAACAATACAAAGACACAACTAAGAAAGAGAATTACAGACCAGTTCCCCTCATGAACATTGATGTAAAAATACTCAATAAAATACTGGCAAACTGAATCCAAGAACACATCAAAAAAAATTATTCACTATGACCTTTAGGCTTCATCCTAGAGATGCAGGGATGGTTCAACATACAAAAATCTGTAATGATAATCTAATTAGATACTGGAAAAAATCCAACATTCCTTCATGATGAAGGTCTTGAAAAGAAAAGGGATACAGGGAACATACCTAAACATAATAAAGGCAATATACAACAAGTCAATAGCCAACATCAAACTAAATGGAGAGAAACTCAAAGCGATCCCAGGAATAAGGCAAGGCTGTCCATTCTCTCTATAGCTATTCAATATAGTATTCAAAGTTCTAGCTAGAGCAGTAAGACAACAAAAGGAGATCAAGGGGATACAAATTGGAAAAGAAGAAGTCAAATTTTCACTATTTGCTAATCATATGTTAGTATACATAAGTGGCCCCAAAATTGTACCAAGGAACTCCTACAATGAATAAACACCTTTAGTAATGTAGGTTAACTCAAAAAAAATTCAGTAGATCTTCTATATACAGATGATAAACGGGCTGAAAAAGAAATCAGAGAAACATCACCCTTTACAATCGCCATAAATAACAGAAAATACCTTGGGGTAACTCTAGCCATAACAGTGAAAAACCTATGTAACAAGAACTTTAAATCTTTGAAGACAGAAATCAAAGAAGACATCAGAAAACAGAAAGATCTCCCATGCTCTTGCATAGGTAGAATTAACATAGTAAAAATGGCAATCTTACCAAAATTATTCAATGCAATACTCATCAAAATCCCAGAAAAATTCTTCTCAGACTTTGAAAGAACAATACCCAACTTTATATGGAAAAACAAAAAAACCAGAATAGCAAAAAAAAAAAAAAAAAATCCTGTACAATAAAGGAATTTCTGGAGGCATCACCATCCCTGACTCCACACTCTACTATAGCAATACAGTACTGAAAACAGACTGGTATTGGTATAAAAACAGACAGGTTGACCAATGAAATCGAATTGAAGACCCGGATATCAATCCACACTCCTATCAACACCTAATTTTTGACAAAGAAGCTAAAATTATAAAATGGAAAAAAAGAAAGCATCTTCAACAAATGGTGCTGCCATAACTGGATATTGACATGTAAAGAATGCAAATTGATCCATATCTATCACCATGCACAAACTCAAGTCCAAATGGATCAGCATAAATCCATCCACACTGAACTTCATAGAAGAGAAAGTTGGAAGTAGCCTTGAACACATTAGCACAGCAGATCACTTCCTAAATAGAACACCAGTAGCACAAACACTGAGAGAAACAATTAATAAATGGGACCTCCTGAAACTGAGAAGTTTTTGTAAATCAAATGACATGGTCAATAAGACAAAATGGCTCATTTTGTCTACAGAATGGAAAAAGATCTTCACCAACCCCACATTGAACAGATCTCAAAAATATACAATAAACTCAAGAAATCAGATATCAAAAGAACAAATAATCCAATAAAAAATGGGGTACAGACCTAAAACAGAGAACTCTCAATAGGGAATCTAAAATGGCTGAAAGACACTTAGGAAATGCTCAATATCCTTTGCCCTCAGAGAAATGCAAATCAAAACAACTCTGAGATTCCATCTTACACCTGCCAGAATGGCCAAGATAAAAAACACTGATGACAGATTACAGTGGAGAGAATGAGGAGTAAGGGTAACACTCCTCCATTGCTGGTGGGAGTGCAAACTTGAATAGCTGCTTTGAAAACCAGTATGGCGATTTCTCAGAAAATTAGGAGTCAATCTACATCAAGATCCAGCAATACCATTCTTGGACATATACCCAAAGATGCTCAATTATACCACAAGGACATTTGCTCAACTATGTTTGTAGCAGCATTATTCATGATAGCCAGAACCTTGAAACAACCTAGGTGCCCCTCAACTGAAGAATGGATAAACAAATGTGGTACATTTACACAATGGAGTATTACACAGTGATAAAATATAATGATAACTTGAAATTTACAGGCAAATGGATGGAATTATAAAAAAACTACTGAGTGAGGTAAACTAGACCCAAAAATATAATATGTTCCCACTCATAAGTGGCTTTTAGACATATAGCAAAGAATAACCAGCCTACAGTCCACAACCCTAAAGAACCTAGACAACAAAGAAGACCCTAAGAGAGACATGCACGGACCCCTAGGAAGGAGAAAAAGACAAGATCTCCCGAGTTAACTGGGAGTGTGGGAGCAGAGCAAAGGTGAAAGGGGAGAGGAAGGAAGGAAGGGGAGTGGGGGAAATGTATGGCTCAATTAAAAACAATAACTAATAAAAAGAATATTGTGACCAGTCTCAGCATTTTGTTTTTGTAAAATACCTGTTAACATCAATATTTTGCGGAAGCCATACATGCAGGAGAGTGGACTATAATACACTTTTATAAAATTAAAAACACATTGTTAGGGCTGGAGAGATGGCTCAGTGGTTAAGAGTACTGGGTGCTCTTCTAGAGGATGTAGGTTCAATTCCTAGCACCCACATGGCAGCTCACAACTGCCTGTATTAACGCTAGTTCCAGGTGATCCAACACCATCTCCTGGCCTCCATGGGCAGCAGGTATATGCAGTGCACAGTCATACATGCAGGCAAAGCACCTACAGACATTAAAATAAAATTACTGTCCTTTTGTTATTTTGTTGAAGACAGGAGAAAATGTTGTCATAGACCAGTGTGGATCTGAAGGGTATCATTTAGAACTTACATGTTTTCCAGAGCGCTTTCATCCTAGAATTGTTGCGCCTTAGGCCTCACCTTCTCTTGGAGCATTTCTCTAACAAGTAGTTCAAAACACCAACATCTCCAGTATTTATTTGGGTCCATTCTGATCCCTTTCCAAATTTACTTCTCACTTAACTCGCAGCTTCTTACACCCTCCAAATTACACACACACACACACACACACACACACACACACACACACCCCAGAAACTCCAGGACAAGCGGGGACATGTCTAAAGATTTCACGGTAGACCTAGAGGTTGAGTTCTGCTTAGTTTTGCGTATTTAAGACTCCTCAAAGTTAGCTCGAAGGATTCCATCGTTAGAAGTCATTTCCCACCAGTTCCACAGTGCTAACTACTTACTACTTTTGTCTTTTCCTGAAGTGAAGATGAAGCCAGCTGAATTCTCTATGTCTGCCCTTAAAAATCTTTTTTTTCTTAGAATTTCATTTACTAGTTATGTATAAATGGTTTTATTAGATGTTCTCTATCATTCAATAATATACTTGTGGACTAAAAGATATAAGTGTTGTATAAAATCAGCCAATTATGTTGAAAAAAAAATACGCTTGGGTAGGAGCCCTAGCCCGGAGGGAGCGGTGCGGTAGGAACTCAGGCTGACACCAGTTGAGGTCATCTGCCAAGAAGGGTAAGGACGGTGCTGGCCAGCCGCGGGCTATGCCTCTTGCAGTGCGCATGTGCAGGCGCGTTGCTTGCGCAGGCGCAGTGAGGGTCCGGTGTAGGAGTCGCATCTAGACTTGAGCTCTGGGCCCTCTGGCCGAGGCCCTGCATGTGAGGGGCAGAGCTGAGAGGGAGGATGGACGAGGGCACCTCCGCGCCCGGGGGAGTGCGGGTCCCTCCAGCTCGGAGAGCTTCGGCTGCAGGTACTAGCGTCGGGCACAGGTCTCCAGAGGGTGGTGAGCCAGCGTGGCCCTGAGCCGCCCGCCCTCCTCATGCCCTTGTGGCCTCGGAGGGAGCCTCGGTCGGTGCAGGGAGAAGTCTCCGGGTGGAGAAGGGAGGGGACTCATGGGAACTGAGGCAGGAGATTGGCGCTCACGCCCTGCGCCTCCCACAGCGTTCTCCCTGCTTGGCCTTCTGTGTACAATCCGGGTCTTCCCGAACGCTGCAGGGGACCCCGGTTTCCACACCATCGTCAAGTTTTACTGGGCGAGGGACGCGCAGAGAGCTCCAAAGGCATGACCGGAAGCCTCCTCTCCAGGCGTGGCTGGTGAAGGTGGGTACAGATGCGGGAGCTGGGGTGTAATTTGAGGCCAGCCGTGAGTTAGATGACTTTTTTTAATTTAATTTAATTTTTTTTAATTTCTTATGTTTGTAGCAGTGTGAAGAGGTCAAACCCAGGTGTGCTCATGTAGTCTATTCCTCATTATTTTCTGTTGCTTTTAAATTTAAGAAATCACAGGAGATGGATTAGCTTTTGCTGCTTTTCTATATAGATTTAAGATGGGTGAGTTTGACAGACAGGCAGTTGTAACCCTTGGCATCCCAGAAAATAGGCTCCTTTCATGCGCTGTAGAAACCCCCTTCCACAAATGTGGTACATTTACACAAAGGAGTACTACACAGTAGAAAAAAATAACGCCATATTGAATTTTGCAGGAAAATGGATGGAGCAAGAAAACATTATTTTGAGTGAGGTAACCCAGACACAGAAAAACAATTATCACATGTACTCACTTATAGGTGGTTTTTAAACATAAAGCAAAGAAAGCCAGCCTACAAACCACAATCCCAGAGAACTTAGACAACAATGAGGACACTAAGAGAGACTTACATAGATCTAATCTACATGGGAAGTAGAAAGTAGAAAAAGACAAGATTTCCTGAGTAAAATGGGAACATGGGGACCTTGGGGAAGGGTTAAAGAGGGCAGGGGGGAGGCAGGGAGGGGAGCAGAGAAAAATGTAGAGCTCAATAAAAATCAATTTAAAAAAAAGAAAATATGTCTTAAAAAAAGAAAGAAAGAAAGAAAGAAAGAAACCCCCTTCCACATCAGCATGCCAACCGATTTAATTTCCCAGAGCCTGCCTGAGGGCCACATCTCACTATGTCTGTCAGTTCAAACACCTGTTCTTTCTGAGGACCTTTTCGATGAGTGACTGGCCACTTTCTCTATTTTTGTCCACGGAGCTTTCCTCATCAACTTTTATTGAATCTGAGAACTTTACCCAGTAGTGATCTCATATCTGCTTCTGTACATTGTTCAACACCTTCTTCCATCTGCAGCCATCCACTCCTAATCACTGAAGAGATCGTCCGTCAGGCATTGTTTAATTATTTCCTTGTGGTCCTGTTTCTAACCTGTTGCCAGCCAGGTCCAGGCATTTATATAGTATAGAAGTCACTGGAGAAATTACAAAGCAGTATTGGGTTTTCCCTGCTTTTTGGAAACTGGGATGATTTCATGAATCTTAGGTTTTAAGACTTTTACAAGTTAAGCCCATCATTGAATAATTGAAGTCATACTTATGGCAGAGCCTTGGGTTACTATTACTTGGCTTCCCGCCTTAAACTGCCTCGTTACCAGTTTAAGTACTCTTTTAGCTTTGGTGAATAGAGGTAGTTCCTGCCTTGTTCCCCCTGATAACACACCTTTTATAAATGTAGAAAAGTGCATAAGGTTTTTTGTTTTTGTTTTTTTAAAATATTTATTTATTTATTTATTTATTTATTTATTTATTTATTTATTTATTATGTGTATAACATTCCTTCCATGTGTGCCCGCAAGCCAGAAGGGGGCGCCAGGTCTCATTATATAGCCATTATATAGATGGCTGTGAGCCACCATGTGGTTGCTGGGAATTGAACTCAGGACTTCTGGAAGAGCAGTCAGTGCTCTTAACCACTGAGCCATTTCTCCAGCCCCAAGTGCATAAGGTTTTAAACTAAAATCAAGGAAGGGTGTAAAGCACCTTAAGAGAATTTTTTATTTCATTTTCTCCTCATGAAGGAAGGTGATGGTCGGCAACAACTCTGGTAAGCTTATCTGCAAAGCCCAGTCGGACGCACCACATATCCAGGCTCCCTCGCAGTCCTGGGCATCGCAGCTTCCCAACAGGCATTTTTAGACTTTCAGCTAAAGAGAGCAATTTCATTTTTCAGTCATCTATTCATTCATTCCACTGACATACTATCAATCCTCTATTAAATGGTGTGGACTGTGCTTGATTCTGGGATAAGAAAAAAACTAAATATTGGCCTATCAGGTGCTTATTAAGCTTAAGGCCTTGTGACAGAGAATTAAGATGCATAAATAAACCTGCAAGTTACTAATAATGCCTTGACTTATTTTAATTGTTCAAATTTTAGAAATATTTATATGGTAGTTTAAATGTAATTGACCTCCATAATCTTATAAGGAGTGGCACTATTAGGAGGTGTGACTTTGTTGGAGTGGATTTGGCCTTGTTGGAAGAGTGTGTCATTGTTGGGGCAGACTTTGAGATTTCCTATACTCAGGTTACCACCCAGTGTCTCAGTCGACTTCCCATTGCCTGCAAGCCAAGTTGTAGTCACCATCACATCTATCTGCACGCCACCATGCTCCTGATCATGATGATAATGGACTGAACCTCTGAAAGTGTAAGAGAGCCACCCTAGCCACACTGATTAAATGTTTTCTTTTATTTTTATAAAATAAAATAAAATAAAACTTTTGTTGGCGCGGTCATGGTGTCTCTTCACAACAACAGAAACTTAACTAAGACAATATGACACTTTTCAAAATTGAAATAGACATCTTGGAAGAACTAGTAGTGTCTACTGTACTGTAAGGCTGAGAATTGGTTTAATTGATAGAGTGCTTCTAGCATCAAGCACTGGGTTCTATCTCTAGCATCACAGTAAACAAAATCAAAGCTATAATGGTGCACACCTCTAATCCCAACACTCAAGAGCTGGAGATGGTGTAGGAGGGTCTTCTGTCTATATGTTACTTTCATTAGTTAAAGAGACTGCCTTGGCCTTTTGATTGGGCCGAAAATTAGGTGGTGGAGTAGACAGAACAGAATTCTGGGAGGAAGAAAGCAGAGGCAGAGAGAGCCACCTGCCATGAAGTTGCCAGGTCAGACATGCTGAATCTTTCCCAGTAAGCCACAAGCTCCTGGTGACATACAGATTATTAGAAATGGGTTGAATCAAGATGTGAGAGTTAGACAATAAGAGGCCAGAACTAATGGGCCAGGCAGCAGTTTAATTAATACAGATCTCTGTGTGGTTATTTCGGGGGCTAAGCTATCCAGGTGGCAAGACACCGACCTGCCCCTCCTTTTACAACAAGGAGATAGGAGGATCAGAAGTTCAACATTGTCCTAGGGCTAAGAAGAGAATCCAGCTATATGAGATCTTGTCTCAAACAAAGAAAAGGAAAAATCCACAGTGACTTATAAAACATTCAGAGGTAGCATTGGGAAGAATTTCTATTCTTACAGAAGTGTATTAATGCAGATGAGCCTCTCATAGTTTTAGCTGCTTGTAAAATTCAGAGATAAGTGTATTCTTCCCTTTACTGGATTAGTAATTTGGAGAGGGGTGGGTGGCAGTTTCATTTCATCTGCATTTTGGATCGTATTCTGAAGTAGGAGCTACTTGCTGCGAAGGCTGAACTGTTCCTTTGCTCACTTCCAATTCTGTGCTTTCTCTGAAGGACTTCCTTTATCATCACTGTCATCAACAGAGGGCAGTAAGTCCTGCATCCAACAAATGATGCAGGAAAGTACTGTGACTTCAAAAAACAACCTTTATTTAGGGTTCTCTATAAATACAGTTAAAATGTTGTCCACATCTACTCTGTAAAATGAGCATTGCATTTCAGGTATATCCAAAATGAAATCTCTGGCAGGTTATGAAACTGTAAGTCTCTTATGACTAGGTTTGTCTTGGCACTAAACATAAGGCAGTTTAACATCAGCTCACAATGCCAAGAACTAGAAATTTACTACTTTAGTTTCCGTTGATGGTCAAACAAGGTTGTGAAGAAAAACTTTGCAGACTTTGATCAACCATACTCTGAATAATGTAATCCTAGACTTTAGATAAAAGGATTGAACTAGATTGTGTGGAGGACATGTGAGAGGCCAGCTGCTGTGGAGAGTTAGCGGGTACATATGATTGGCCCACACCTACAAATCATGGCCTTAATCACTTTGATAGTGATTTTCTCCATAGTTTGTGTAGTATGTAATAAAAATGTCAATATCTACTAGTCCCTTTATAAGTCTTAATTGATTTTGAAGCTATAGGATACCTTACCATTAGCTAGGATTGTTGGAGTTTATTTTTTTTCTCTCTTTTTATTAAAAGTGTAGGTGTTCTGTGGATGTGGCTCAATGGTAAAGAGCTTGCCTAACATGTGTGAGGCCCTGGTGAAGGTGTAAGTCACAAACAATCCCACACCAGTTTGGAATTAGGATTAATCTAATGGTTATTTATTTAAAGGGGAAAAACTTACAGATCACCGTCCCAGACAACAGCCCTCTGCGCAATCCAGAAGGGAGCCTAGTTGCTGGAAGGGGAGCTGAAAGAGAGAGAGAGAGAGAGAGAGAGAGAGAGAGAGAGAGAGAGGGAGAGAGAGAGAGAGAGGAGGGAAGTGGCCACTTTTTTAAAGAGAGAGAGAGACCACACCCCAATGGGCTGGTATCTTGTCGGCTTTGGCTGAAGGAGTGGAAGGAGCTCCCACAACACCTCCCCCTTTTGTTTAAGTAAGAGAGTTCTAAACCTACTACGAAATTATATACAATAAGTACAAATATCCTATTTTAACTAGCTTAAGTCTTGTATAATAAATAACTTGGTCACGTCATGAGAGAACAGTAACTACATTTATATAGTCTTCAACCCCATTGAAGATCTGAGAAGGGACATAATGTTACCTGAGTAATTAAGAAGTTCAATCAAACAACTTCCAAAACATGCAACAGATCACAGAGACAACTAGCTACCTGGGCAATCACCCAAGGTCATGTTTGCAGCATTGAAGCAACCAACTTTGGCTAAGGCCTAACATAACTGACATACCATTTTCAAAGGTAAGAAACTTTTCAAAACTATCTTACCCTGTCTTGGCAGGATATGACAGTCCTGTTTTATCCATTCATGGATACTCTGTATCTCTGTCAGTGGTTGAGGTATGGGCATTTCTTTGCCCAAAGGCCAGTTCTGCCAAGAAGAAAAACTCCAGGTGAAGTGTCTTTGGTGCTCAACCTTCTTTCTGGAATAGATCGGTGTTTCCAGGAGCAATTGTGTCTCACTACCACGAAACTGAGTTAGATTAAAGGCCATTTTCTACAGCTCTTTGAAGAGGTTGAAGATTATCTATCTATACTGAATATAATCTCCATGTATCTAAAGAACCTGATTAGTCTAATTATAAATGACAAACTTAGATGACTATTGACCTATATAATTCTCAATACCTATCTAACTTAAAAACTAAGACAATAAACAACTGTGCAATAAATGAGGATAATATAACTCCTGCATATCCTGCCTTTCACCCAGTTTTCACTAAAATCTTCATGTTAAGTCTGTTACAGATGTTTTATGCAGTGGCATGCCTTTGATAGGGCCCATCAAAGGCATCCACGTTGCCCAATTCCTGTTCACTCTTTCTGTGTATAATAATTGTTCATTACATCTCATTTCAGACTACAAAATCATATGTCTCATATTTTAAACTGGTATGTACTTTTAAGTCTCTTACACAAGTGCCTTATATTTAATATTAAGCTGTTCTTTACCATTGTCAGTTCTGCCACTAATCTTTTATTACAAGCAGTTTTTTTTTCTTTCTTTTTGTCTTTTTACGGGTGTGGATCTAGCCTGTTAAGAGCCAGTGCAGTCAAGCTCAGACCCAACCTTCCAGACAGATTCCATACTGCAGCTATACCTAATAAACAGCCCTCAACTGCTCAGAGATCTGGGCAATGTGATATTTAAGTATTATTTAAAAAACTTTTCATAACAAAAAGAGACAGGTTGGCTCCTAGCAACAGACTCTTATTTCCTCCAAAGAAGACAGAAGACAAATGGGTGCAGAACAACATCTTTCTGCAGTTCACTGAGCACTGCTGAGTGCTGACCATTAGGAAAAACTGCCTTTCATCTAAACTGAAGACCTCTAGATGCGGATGGAATCGTAGGAATCGACAGCCTAGCTGTTCAGGTCAAGGTAGGCCTGTCTTCCTACAGATTTCTTGGCCCACAGGGTCTTCTGGAGCCTGGCAGTCCTGGCGCTGACCAGCAAAGGTCAAGTGCAACCTTCAGCGACCTTGGAGGACCCAAAAAGAGTAGCTCTGGGTGCCAACCAAGTAAATTCTTAGTCATTTTTTAATCGGTAACTCAAGAAAAATTTTATTCTTCTTAAAGATCTCTGACAGTTTGATAGCTGAGAGGTTTTGCCAGGTTGAGGTTTTGCCAGGTTACCTCACCAAACAAATTTCAAATCACATTTCTTAAAAAAAATAGTTTTCATTGTACAAAATAAGCCATAGTCATTATATGTCTAAACCTTCTGTTTTCATAAGCCCAAGGAGTTCTTGTGAATTCCAGGGAGCCGAATTAAAGAATCCACCTTAAACAGGTCAGATACCCCCTCAATTCCCTAGTCCAAAGAAATTTTTTCCCCTAATTTAACTTTTCTTTGTTCTGCCAATACCTTAAACAAGATAAGGGACACCAGACATTTCCACACCACAGACACTGGTCAGAAGCAAAGAGACCAGCTATGCCAGGAGGTTCCCAGCATACAGCCTTCTCAGGGACCGCCCCCCAAGATGATGCCCACAAATCAGCTGGAAGCAGTCTTGAGAATTCGCTGCCCCAATTCCTTCAAACTGTGGTGTCTAACCTCCTGCTTTTATTGTAAGCAAGACCTGGGAATGTTATTCTTTCGGTCCCTGGTCACTTTAAGGGACCAGCCACGCCCACTCCCAGCTACCTCTGACCTCTCGTCGCCATCTTGAATTTCCTCTCTTGCTGTTCCCTTTTGGCGTGTGCACACGTGTTTTTTTTCTCTCTGTCTCTCTCTCGCTGTCTCTCTCTCTCTCTTTCTCTTCTCTCTCTCTCTCACTCTCTTTTAAGTAGTAAATGTTCTTTATTCCTATTTACTGTGTCTATGTGCCTTTTACCCACCACCTGTTTGTACCCAGCCCACTTGGGAATCTTGCAGTTCCCAGAGCCCGCTGCCTGCCCCACTATGTGTCTGCCCCTCGTTGCTGGGAATCTGCACCGCTCTGGCAGCCATCTGTGGGGACTCGCCAGCATTTCCTGCTGCTAGCTGCTTGGGGAACTGCCCGGGGATTTAGGAACACGGAAAAAAGTATATTACCTAGGATGGTTATCATTCTGTTTAATAATGGCTCAGGTTCCCCTTGTGTTGCTCTCAGACATTAAGATTTATTAGGTCTTGTTAAACACTTATTTTAAGACAGCTATTTTCATTATCTTAACCTTTGAGTTATATATATTAAGAATGCGGTAAACAGAAAAAATAAAAAGTCTAAGAAGCAATTCAAGGGTGGAATAATTGAAAAGAGAAGGGGCTGGAGAGATTGCTCAGTGGTTAAGACCATTGCCTGTTCTTCCAAAGGTCCTGAGTTCAATTCCCAGCAACCACATGGTGGCTCACAACCATCTGTAATTAGGTCTGGTGCCCTCTTCTGGCCTGCAGGAATACATGCAGACAGAATATTGTATACATAATAAATAAATAAATAAATATTTAAAAAAATAATTGAAAAGAGAATAGTGGGGATTTATAGTCATTTCATACTATTGAGAATATATTATACCAAGAGTATATATCATTGAATATATATTAAAACAAAAGAAAAAGTGATGCACACAGAAGCACAGGTAAGGTTACAGCTGCTAGTTCGTACATGGAACTTACCTTTGTATTTAAGTAAATGCCCCTTTTGTTTCTTTGAAGAGACCATTTATGTTTTCAACAGGTTTCAGGTTTAAGCAGTTGTACCTTTTGCAATATTTGTGAGGCTGTAAAGATTCAGAAAGGATATTCTAGTGAATAAATTTCTGAGTTCTTTCAGGCTGGGTGGAGTGAATCTCTGTGCACATTGAGGTGTCAGCAGACATCAGAAGATGTTTGTGTTCTGACAAAGAAATATCTGTATAAAGTCTAACAGTCAGCCTTCATAAGGAATGTATCATAAGGAGAAGCAGTGGCATAGTAAACCCTAGGTTATTACTGAGTCAGAGTAGAAAGGGCATCGGGACTATTATGGATTGTGGGTGTCAGTTTCTCCCCATCAAGGTGCAAGTAACTAGAGGAGTTAGTAATTCTCTTCTCAGATAACATGAACCATAAAGTCCCTTAATAATTTTTCACCTGTGAAAAACAGCAGAGTCTCATTGAGTCTGTTAGCTATATCCTTTCTGAGTGGCCCATGCCCTCTGTTTCTGTATGAGATGGCTTATGCTTGATTTAGGAGCATATGTACAAAGCTGTGTGGCTCAGAGCATTACTATAAGCAGTTACAGTTTATAAGCACCCTATTTATTCACATGTATCAGTTTGAAGTATGACATAAAATGTTTTTAAATTTGTAAGGAATGTATAACAATCAAGCGAGAGAAGAGATATAAAAGGGTATAGTTATAAAATGCATGTTGGTAAAGAAGGTTAAAGAGAAAGAATGCTTTCAGATGTGATATAGATATGAATAATTACATTGGTATAAATTTTACTCTATTGGTAAAAGTTAAGGTCAATTTTGTTCTATGTATATGTATTTCTGATCTTGATTAAGGTATTGTGATTGTGTAGTTCATTTAAAAATGTAATATATAATTAGGAAATATAGGTTGCTAATGGATAATCACCGATAATAGTAAAGCTTATAGTCATGTTAGATTTTCTAGATAGATAGAGATATATTTCAGTTAGATAGGCATTTTTCATTTCTTTCAAAGACTGTAGAATATGGCATTTAAGATATTTTAATAACTTAGGACTTTTCATGACAATGAGACACGTCTGCTCCTGGCAGCACCAATCTACTTCCTCTCAAGAGGAAGGTGGGCATCAAAGAGGCTCCTTCTGGAGTTTGATAGTCATTTGGGCAAGAAACTGCTCTTGCCTGGATTGTTGCATAAACTGGACACGAAGAACCCGCAGAGAGAGGACTGCTGAACTTACCAAAAGCTGAGATGGTCTTTTGGGGTTCCTGATCTATGAAAGAGTCTACAAGACATTCTGCAGGACACAGCAGAAAATGACTGAACTGTCTTTGGAATTTTCTGCTTCATGGAAATGTCTGCTGGATACTATGGACCTGTAGGCTGGAGATGGATGCCCCAACGGTACAGAGAAACTTTGGATGACTGTCTGGGCAGTGAGATGTCTCTGTCATTTCTAGAGTTTTGGAAGTTGCTTATTTCTTGTTTGCTTAGGTAATATTATATCCTTCTGGAGTCTTTGATGGAGTTGAAGAATGGTTAGTTATAGTTATAGTTTTCCTTAGTTATAATAAAGGATAAAATAGATATAAATATTGTAACTGTAATTTTTGCTTGATAACTGTTTTGTTATATGTAATCTTACTATGTTAAAGTGAAAGCCTTTTTTGTTTAAACAGAAAAAGGGGAAATGATGTGGGAGAGTCTTCTGTTTTGTATTGATTTCATTGGTTAATAAAGAAACTGCCTTGGCCCTTTAATAGGACAGAAAATTAGGTAGGCGGAGTAAACAGAATAGAATGCTGGGAGAAAGAAGCCAAGTCAGGCAGTCGCCATGATTCTCGGAACTGAGACAGATGTAGGCTAGAATCCTCCCTGGTAAGCAAACACCTCGTGGTGCTACAGAGATTATTAGAAATGGGTTAAGTTAGCCTATAAGAGGGGACAGATAATGGGCCAGGCAGTGTTTAAAAGAATACAATTTGTGTGTTGTTATTTTGGGTAAAGCTAGGCGGGTGGCTGGAAGCAGCCCGCCGTTCCAGCTACACAGATGCGAAAGAATTGTAGGTGGTAGTTTTGTTCTAAAGTAAGCAGTGTTCCAAAATGTACATCAAAATTGAGGACATGGAAAGGTTAAGCACATCATAGAAGGTCTAAGTTAAAAGGGTCTTGAGAGGTAAAACTTGAGGAAAGATGGTATTGTATTACTAAGTTTATATTTATGTTCTACAGATGCGTAGTGGATAAAGGTACTTGCCACCTCACGATGCAAGCCAGGTGACCAGAGTTCCATGCCTGGAAGCCTCTTGAAGGTTGAAGAAGAGAACTAATTCCATATGCTGTCCTTTGACTTCTGCCTGCATGTTGAGGCATGACCATACAATAGTAATAAAATGTATGGCTTCATTATAATTAAAGATTATTTTTAAAGTTCTAACAACAGACATCATTTGATGCTTATTTCATCGATCAGTCTACTCTGGACATGAGGAAGAAGCTACAGAAGCAAGAAACAAGATATAAATAATCCAAGATAACTTTTGAATTTCTACAACAAACTTGAAAGAGAGTCCAAAAGGGGAAAAGCTCACAGACATGAGAGAAAGCAGAATCCAACTGGGACCCTGCCTAGTAATGGTTTTGTAACAAAGGTCAACTGTCATAAATAAAGGGCGGGACAGGCCTCCTTGCCCAGCTTCTGAGTTTTCATTTAGTTTCCCACCAGTCTGGGCAGCATTGTGGATCTCGTCCCTACTGCACTTTGTCTTTACTTTTTTTTTGTTTGTTTCTACATTTATGTAATGTCTTTACTGCACTTTGGTGCACTAAGGCTTTTCTTCATATGGCAACTGGTCCTGGCTTTTCCCATTCCAGAGTTCACTGGGAACCCACGCCAGTCGACTTCAGAGCCCTGGGTGCTAACCAAACTCTGGTCTTGGCACCCTTCTGATCAATCACCTAAATCCCGACATATTCGAGCACCCGAGACAGACAAAGGGGGCACTGAGTATCTGGGGCCCCCTGCTCCCAAGGAGATATTGGCCCCACTTGAGGAGTTGACTGACAGTTTACTTCTATTCCAGGACCCCAGCACTTCTCGGGAGTCGAACCCAGAGCCTGCGGAACTTGGTGTTTCACATCAGCATCTGACCAACAAGCTGATACCACCTGGGAAGCAGCCAGAGAACATTTTAACACCAAATGGGGATCGAGTTCAGGCTCCCATCTGGCCTTCACAGTTCAAAAGTACAGCCAGTCTAGCTGAGGCTGCAGATCATCAGTTGGGTGCAATACTTGTTCCACCATTAGACAGCCAGAGTTCACGAGCAACAACCTTCATGATTTCACCGAAGGAGTTGAAGAAAGATTTAACTCAGCACAGGAAACTTGCTAAGGTGGTTGATGGAAAACCTCAATTTCACAAACAAACTAAGGATGATGATTATGGTGACCTGAGTATGAATGAAGCTTATTCTTACAGCCTCCCTCTGCAATCCCAGGAAAACGCAGACGAAGCTCCAGAGTTCCTAGAGCAGGATGAACCTGACCAGTTGGAGACACAAGTTCAAAATACAGAGAATCTCCATCAGGAAGCTCCAGATTATTTCCCACAGGAAGATGAACCTTTAATCCAAAAAGAAGACTCAGCTCACCATCAGCTTCCTTCTGAGGAATCATCAGTTCATCCTGAAATACGTGGTCCATCTCCAAATAGAAATGAAGCTCAGCACTCAAACCTGCCAAATGTGACAGTGAATCCTGTGGCTTCAGAGGCAGATAAGGAGGTACAAGCTACTGTGGGCCAGCAACAGACCCTAGCCCAGTTTGCAGAGAGTTCTGAGTTGTTGGAACCTTCATCAACCCAACAAGAGGCTCCAGCTCAGATTTTAGAGCTTCCTGAAAACCTTGGAAATTCTGGTAGCCATCTAAAAGCTCCAGCTCTGCCTACAAAGCTTCCCGAAGAAACCAGTCCTCTAGTTGAGCAAGAGGGTACAGTTCCAGTTCCAGAATCCTCTATGCAGAGTATAACTGAAACTGTATTAACCACAATTCAAAACCCTAGTCAGGTTCAATTTCTCCATTATACTTCGCCCATGATTACAGGTAAGCCTGCAGATATGGAACCAAAAATTACTTTTGAACCTAGAACAGAGAATGAGTCATCTCCATATGAGGAGGAGACTCCAACTCAGATTCCCGGTCCTCCTGTTGAAACTGAACATTTCATCAGCCAGCAGCAGCAGCCAACTGAACTTTCTGAGTATTCTGAGGAGGCTGAATCTTCTGGAGTTGATTTGGAGTCTCCAGTTCAGCCTCAAGAGGAAACAGAGGAGTTAGGACCTTTACCAATGCAGCCGGAAGATTTATCTCAACATCCAGGTCCTCTTCTGGAGGATGACTCTAATCTCAGTGAACTAGAGCAGCCAGGTCAACTTTCTGAGTCTCCTGAGGAGGTAGAATTGGGTTCTGGAAACCAGCCAGAAGCTTCAGTTCAACCTGCAGAGCTCCCTCCAGTTGAACAAGAGGCTCCACTTCAAACTCCAGAGTCCCCTATTGAGAATGTGGTTGAAACTCCAACAATTCACAAAGTCCAGCCAGATCCAAATGAAGAGCACCATTATTACTTACCACATGTTACAGTTAGACCCGTGGATGTGGCACTTACCATAACTTCAGAACCTACCAAGGAGACGGAATCTTCTCTGACCCAGCAGGCATCCCCAGTGCATCCTTTGGAGTATACTGAGCAGATGGAACCCTTTCTCCATGAGGAGAAGCTTCCAGCTCAGGCTTCAGAGCCTTCTGGAGAGGGTCAATTTCAAAGCCAGCTGGAGGTACCAGCTCAAGCCTTAGAGTATGCTGAAGAGTTTAAACCTTCTGCAACTGAGCAGGAACAAGCAGCTCAGTCTCCAGAGCATCATGAAGTGACAGATTTGCCTCCAGATCACTATCAAGCTCAGCATTCTAGCCTGTCTTATGTGACTGGTCAACCTGCAGATCTGGAGATTACAGTAACAGAGAATCCTGTAGCTGCGATGGGAACTGTGTACCATGAGGCTACAGCATCTGAAGAGGTTGAACTGTCAAAACAACAGGGTGTTTTATATCAGCCCCCAGAACCTATTCTGCATCATAAACCTCTAAGCCAGCAAGAAGATACAACTGGAATATCACAGATTTCTGAAGAAGGAAAACCCTTTCCAGCACAGCAGGAGACTTCAGAACAGATGCTAGAGCTGCCCGACGAAGAACTTCCAGGTTACCATGAGGTAACAGTTTCATCCCTGGGTCATGGTCAAGTTTATTTTTCAGCATCACACAATATCCCAATTGATCATCAAACCAACCCAAAAGAAGATCATCATTCTCCAGTTAGTCAAGGGGTCCCAACCCAACCTGAAGAATTTCCTGAGGAACCATATCCAAGTCAGCAGGGGAGCTCAACTTGGCCTTCAATTACAGATAGGTTTTCTTCATCTGCAGATCTAGAGGCAACATTCAGAACTGAACTTCCAAAGTCATATAAAACCACTGTGAAACATGTGGACCTAGAACTTACCATAACTCCAGAACCTTCTCTGAAGGATGGATCAGTTCCATTACCACAAGCAGACTTACGTCAGCCTATAGACTCCACTGAGAAAGGTAAATTTTCACAGATTCAGACTAATACCCTTTCAAAACGTCCATATTTCTCCAAAACTGAATCTCTAGCCTTCCAGGAGGCCATAGCTCAGACAACACACCACTTTAAAGAGGTACACCTTTATTCAACTCAACAGGAAGCCTCAGAACTGCCTCCGAGTCACAGTATGGGAGTAAGACCTTTTTTACATCAACAAATAACCCTATCTCATCCCACAGACCTCCATGAGAATCCAAAACCATTTCTAGCGCTGAAGCCCACTGCAGCTCAGACTTTAAAACTCCATAGAAAAGGAAAATTTTCTCTAACCCATAAAGTGATTCCACACCCTCCAAAGCCACTGAAAAATATTGTAACTCACATTCCAGCACACAAGATGACTGTTCCAAGGCCAGATCAGGATCAAGTTGAGTATACACTATCACCTAATGGTTTATTTCAGCCTTTGGACCTAGAAGTTACTGTAACCCCAGGAATTAGTCCAGAAACTAAACCTTATATACTACCAAAAAGAACTGTAAATCCACATTTTCAAGTAAAACTTCCACATCCACATCATAGTGAGTCTCAACATCCAAACCCAACTAAAAACCCAATTCAACCTTTGGATCTAGAAGTCGCCGTAAATCTAAAACCTAAGGAGAAACTTTCTCAAACTATGCAAGAGACCACAAATCAAGTGACGGAACTTCCAGAAGAGAGTTTAACTCAAGGTCTAGAATATCATGAGATGACAATTCCAATACCAACTCAGGATCAAGCTAAGTATCCGGCATCACTTACTGTCTCATTTCAGCCCTTAGACCTAGAACTCCCCCTAACTTCAGAGCCTACCAGAGAGCCTCAGCATCCTACAGTCCCACAGCACCCTCCGCATCCAAACCCTACTGAAGCCACAGTTCAGCCTTTGGAACTGGAACTCACCATAACTCATAAAACTACTGCTGAGGGAGAACATTCTCAAACTATTCCAGAGACCACAAGTCTAATTACAGAACCACCTAAGGAGGTTGTAGCTCAAGAGCAGGAATATCAAGAGGCGACAGTTCCAACAGAAACTGAGCATCAAGTAGTTCCTTCATCTCAACCTTTGGATCTGGAACTCACCATAACTTCAGAGCCCACCAGAGAGCCTCAGCATCCTACAGTCCCACAGCACCCTCAGCATCCAAACTCTTCTGAAGCCACAGTTCAGCCTTTGGAACTGGAACTCACCATAACTCATAAAACTACTGCTGAGGGAGAACATTCTCAAACTATTCCAGAGACCACAAGTCTAATTACAGAACCACTTCCAGCCCCAGTATATCAGGAGATGAAAGTTCCAACACCAGGTCAGGATCAAATTGAGTATCCAACAACACATGTTGTATCATTTCAGCCTTTGGATCTGGAACTCACTATAACGTCAGAGCCTACAAGAGAGGCTAAACATCCTACAACTCCAAAGCACCCTCTGGTGATATATCCAGAAAGTATTCACTTTCAACATCCAAACCCAACTGAAGCCACAGCTGAACCTTTGGATTTGGAACTTACCATAGCTCCACAGCTTACTACTGAGGGAGAATTTTCTCAGAGCATTCAAGAGACCACAACCCAGATTACAGAACCACCTAAAGAGGCTGTAGCTCTAGCCCCAGTATATCAGGAGGTGACTGTTCCAATACCAACTGAGGATCAAGCTGTTGTATCATTTAGGCCTTTGGATCTAGAACTCACCGAAAGTTCAGAGCCTACTAGAGAGCCTCACCATCCTACAACTCCAAGGGAGACTACAGTTCCTCCTCCAGAGTACCCTCTGGTGATATATCCAGAGCCTGTTCACAGTAAGCACACAACTCAGATACCTGAAGTCACCGTTCAGCATTTGAATCTAGAACTTACTGTAACTTATCAACCTATTAATGAGGGAGAGCTTTCACAAAGTATGCACGAGAGCACAACTCAGATTACAGCACCACCTAAAGAGGGTGTAGTTCAAGAGGTGACAGTTCCAATACCAATTCAGGGTCAAGCTGAGAATCCAGCTCCACCCAGGATCTCATCTCAGCCTTCTCAGCCTCCTACAGGAACTCACTTTCGTCCAACTCCACAGGAGACTAGTGTTCATCATTCAGATCACAGTGTGATCCTGAACCCAGAAGTTTTCGTTCCTCGTACTAGAACTCCAACTAAAACCGTAGTTAACCTTGATCGTAACTCATCTACTCTAGAAAACAGTCCTGAAAATTTGCAGAGGACCACTGCTGAAGTTAGAAAACCACCTAAGGTGTTTGTCGTTCAAACTCGAGGATATGAGGAGGGCATGGTTCAAGGTCTAATTCAGAGTAAAGCTGAGTATCTAACAAAACCATATCATCCCTTAGACATGGAACTCACTGTAACTGCAGAGCCTACTACAGAGGGTCCTCATCCCACAGCTCTCAGTGAGACTACAGATCGTCCAGTGCATTCTCAAGTGACACCTCTAGAACAGGTTCACATTCAGCCTCCAAACACAACTGAAATCACGGTTCATCCTCCAGATTTGGAAGTTACCATAACTCATCAACCTACTACTGAGGGAGGACTCTTTGAACCTGTGCAAAAGACCTCTCAGCCTCCACAGCCGCATGAGGGGCTTGTTACCAAAGCTCCAGGGTTCCATGATAGTAAAGCTGCAATGCCAAGTTATCAAACTCAGCATACAGTGTCACCTGAGGTCCAAGTTTACCATCTTGATGTGGAGCATGCTTTAACTGAGCTATCTAAGATAGAGAGTGAACCTTTGGAAGCCCCAGGGAATATTACTACCCTTCCTCTAAATAACCCTGAAGAGGTACTCCCACTTGATGAGAAGATTCAGGTTCAAAATTCAAACCTAACTCAAGTCACAGCTCAGTATTTACACTCAGAATTTTCAATAACTCGACAACCTAATACAATGGTTAAAGGTTCTGCCCCTATGAAGGACTCCCCAGCTCACACTTCTGAGATACCTATGGAGACCGAGGCTCAGTTTCTAGAACATTATGAGACAGCAGCTCTAACTTTAGTTCATGTTGAAGCTCAGCGTTCAGATTCATCAACTATAGAGACTAAACCTTCTCAAGTCCTAGAGACTGCAGCTGCTTCTACAGAGGCTGCACAGTATGGAGTCTCAACAACTACAGCTGCTTCTCCAGAAGCTGCACATTCTACAGTCCCAACAACTACAGCTCCTACTCCAAAGTGCCCTGAAATTACACTTCCACCTACAGATCAGTTTTCGAAAATGGAACTTACCATAACTCCATATTCTGAAAATTCCACTACAGAAAAAGATTTAACTATGGAACAAAATGCCTACATGTACATCAACCTATGTGAGTTCTGCTTGTGTGAAAATGAGACACTGCTGTGTGTTCATCTCAGCCCAGAGCGGAGACTCCACCAAGTGCCTGTGCCAAAGCCCGACTCATACAACGACACTTTTACTAACTTGTAAGACTCACCTTTATTTCTGTTTTACATTTGCCTGACATAGCACCTTTTCTTCAAAGCTTTCCTGGGCCCTCCTTGTCACTCTAATTCTCATTGATTGACTTTCTGCTCTTACCTTGACTTGCCAACTTTTCTTTGTCCTCAATTTTACTTCTTCAGTATCCCTTCTCCAGTCTTTTATTTATGATAGCTCTTCTTATTTTTCTGTATTCATTCTTATTTAGTTCCATTATATCATTGCTTAACCTTTGTTCTTCTGTTTCATTTCATCCTCTTTATAATTTATTTCAGTGAGGATGTATCAGAGTGATTAGAGTAGATTCTGGAGCTGGACTCCTGGGGTTTGGCCTAAGCTCTGTAACCCTGCATAAAATATTTAGCTGTGAATTAACTTCCTCATCTGTAAAATGGGAAGTTTGATGACTCCTGTTTCATAGGACTGTTGTAAGGTTTAGTTGACTACATGGAATACTTATTTTAGTTCTTAGCCTACATGAATGTTAGCTTTGTAATCTTAGTTATGTCCAGAGCTCATTTTTGTTCCTGGTTTTTTAATATTTTTCATGTTTTGTGTGCACTATTCAGGGATAAGAAGTATGAGAGCCATATATGTGTGGCATTTTCTTAGGAACATGAAATAATAGATGGGGGAAAGGGGAATGGGTACATTGAAACTTTCCCTTTGGTTCAAAGAGTGTCTCATTTTTAAATAAAGTAAAAATAGGTATTACAGCATAGTCAAAGGCATAGCTTACAAGAATTGGGATTTAGTAGACTAGTCTACCAGAAAAGATTGAATTAGAAAACAGTGAGAGGTATTATGAAATATTTGGAATATCAGTTCTAGTGGTTTGAAAGTCAGAGTGCAATATGGAAGAAGAACCATTATACATTTCTAAAAAATACTGAAAAAGTATTAAGAGGGTGGAACTTTGCTATGTAATACAGGCTGGCCTTGAGTTCATGATCGTCCTGCCTCAGCATCTCAAATGGAAAATACAGGCATGACTCTTAACACTCAGATAGAGGATCATTTTAGCATCCTCTTGTAGAGTAATCCAGACAGGAAACTTAATTCTTGATGACCATATATAAATATCGAGCAAAATCTAGGACTAAAGTGAGCAAGAGTTGGACCACTGTGGCTATTACGGGAGTAGGAAGAAAACCCCGAATCCTCACAGAGTAAGAGAAGATAGGATTTAGTGAGTGATTCTAGACATGGTTATGCACACCTTTAATCCCAGAACTTGAGATGCAGAGGAAGGTGGATCTCTGTGAGATTGAGGCCAGCCTCATCTCCATAGTGAGTTCTACACGAGTCAGGGCTACATGGTGAGAGTGCGCCTCAAACAAAATTGGGGATTGAAGTATACAAATAAAAAATGAGACCACAGTCTCTGTTCTAGATAAGGATGGCAATTTAACAGATAGACTCAGCAGTCAGGAATGAGAGTTCAGTTTTAGGCATTTTTCTCATTAGTGAACATAAAATCAAACAGTTTGGGATTGACTGGGATGTCCACTATCAAGTGAGTGAATTTCTTTCTTCCCTATCACGAGAAAAAGTGTTTAAACTAAGCAAGAAAGTCTTCACTGAGTAGAACTAAAAGTAAATGCTTAAAGTGAGCCACAGAGTTGAAACTGAACATAAATTAGGTATTTAACAGTTTCTTTTAAGCATGTGCCATTCAAGGATATATTCCCATTTTTTAAAAATGTCATGGAGCTGGGGGGGTGGGGTGGCACTCGGGAGGCTGAGGCAGGCAGATCTCTGTGAGTTTGAGACCAGCCTGGTCTCTAAGAGCTAGTTCCAGGACAGGCACCAAAGCTACAGAGAAACCCTGTCTTGAAAAACCAAAAAAAAAAAAAAAAAAAAAAAAAAAAAGTCATAGAAGCCTGCTGTATAGTATATACCCTTAATCCTAGTACTTGGGAAACTAAAGATTGAGAATCACAAATTCAAGGCCAGGCTAGACTATACTTAATGAGATCCTGTCTCATAATGAACAGAGGGCTAGGAATATAGCTCAATGGTACAATACTTGACGGGCACACAAAATGCCCTGAATTCCATTACTAGCACCTCAAAAAAGAGTGAAGGGTTGGGACAGCAGGGAGGTTCCTCACTCGTTAAAGTGGTCCAATTGCAAGTGTGAGGACTAGAGTTCAGATCCTCAGAATCCATGTAAATGATAGGTTTATGTGGCAGTCTATCAATAATTACAGCCTTGAATGTCAGAAGCACACTCTTCAGAACCATCTGGCTAGCAAGTCTACCATTCTAGTGAACTTTAGGCTGGATTAAAGATTCTGTCTCAGTAAAGTAGGAGAATGATTGAAGATGCCCTAACATCAGACTCGGGTCTCCACATGCACACATGTAAAATAGAAATGAAAGACCCAGAGTTTATAGGATAATCTAGAAAATTCATTCCGTGGAGCTTGTTGCACTTCTCCTGTGTCCTACAAGCCAAAATAAACTCCAGTTACATTTTGTCATGTGTCCTTCCTTCCGGTTCATTTGTGTTGTTCACAGATGAGGTAAAACTTTCATGAGTGATGTTGTGCTTTTTCCCTAAGTAGTGTGACTAAGAACTATTTCCACACCAGCACATCACTTTGACTAATTCGAATTTTCTCCTCTTTCTAACACACATGCTTCGGCAGACAGCCCTCTGGCAAAGGTTTGATGGTACCTATATCAGGGTTTCTTACTTGCTAATGATGATAAAAATTCACCTATTTTCCTGTTCAATTATTAATCATTATTTTTTATTGATTTGTAGAAGTACTTTATTTAAATGCAATTATTTTTGAGAAAAATACTCAGTAATTAACTAGCATTTTCTAACCAAGAGGCTGGTCATATTCCAAGTTCAACTTGCAAGGAAGGTCTTAGCTTGCTCCAGCAGCCCTGTGTTGCTAAGTGTGCTCCCTCGGGAACTGATAGATCTTGGAATTAGAAGATTGGTGGTTTTCTTCGTTCTGCATTGATCACCTTCATGAGGGTGCGATGATTTTACTGCTTCTGCTTAGTCTTTTCCTATTTACTCAAGTATATGAACTGTTTCTTCACAGGAATTTCCAAGGAAATAATATTTCTTACATTGACAAAAATGTATGGAGAGCGTACCGTTGGGCTGAGAAACTGTGAGTAGTACATGTTCTCTCCAAATGTTGTACAAAGTATTGGACCAAGGCCCTTATTTTTGGTCCAGATTTTGAGGTCATTATGTCTGAGAAAAGATATTTCCTCTGTTCTTCCCAGTGAATTTCTGCAGAATAGATAGCTAGACATGGAATCTTTAGAATAGAGATAGGGAATTTTAATGGCTCGAAGTAAAAAAATGAATTGGTACTAATTGAACTTCTCCTGTAAGCTGCATGAGGACTAGGTGTGGTTCAGTGTTGGTGCGCTTGCCTGGTGCACGAGCCCTGAGTTGGAACCTTACCTCTGTAGGCAAAGTTTTTATTTTAAATGCGGTGTTTTCATTGAAAGGAAAATTTGTTTTCCAGTACAGAAGCCATCTATGGTGACATTTGTAATGTTTATAAATTAGTAAGAGGAATAGTGAAACCTTCCTTGTACCATAATCCCTCAGATCTGAGGTAACTGCTACTCTGAGTTTGATATATATCCTTCCAGACATATTTGCATATAGCAAACAGTGTTGCTGCTTTCCTTATCACTTTTACATAATTGATAACATCTGATAGCTTGATGTCTTCATTTCATGATATTTAAAGCTTCCTTTTCCATATGTAGAGGCTCATACTCCTCATTTCCAGTTCCGCATAATATTTCATATAGGACTGAATTAAGCATCCTGTATACCCCAGACAAGTTTTCTATAGGCTAGATACCTAGAAATAAAATCTTTAGGGTGGAGACTATTACATATATAAAATTTTAATTGCTCCCAAAAGAGCTGATGACAATTTATGCTCTAGGCAATAGCATATGACATCTTGTATTTCTCCATCCCATGTCACCACTGGATGTTCTCCATCTGTTTGACGATTTTTGATCCAGATAACCTTTTAATCTTCCAGAAACCTCAGTGAAAATCACCTGACTGAATTACATAAGGATTCATTTGAAGGCCTGCTATCCCTCCAGATTTTGTAAGTTAATTAAGCACATCTATTTTTTAAGATATAAATTATCTATGGATGAACAAGGGATTTGAATCAGATACTAACATCATTTCAAGCAATAAAATTGTTCAATTGTTGACTGCAATCCCAACACTGAAGAGGTAGAAAATAGGAGGATTTCTACAAGTTGTGGGTCTTTGTGGTCTACATAGTGGGTTTCATACCAATTCCAGGGCTGCTTGGCAAGACCCTGGCTCTAAAGACAAAAAAATAATAAAATCTGCAGTTATGTCAGTCGGGGGGTTGGGGCTTAGCCCATCTCATGAAAATGCCTTCTATGCATTTTAAATTTCTATTTTTTTTCTTTTTCTTTTCCTTTTTTTGGGGGGGGGGTTCAAGACAAGGTTTCTCTGTAACAGCTCTGGCTGTCTTAGAACTTGCTTTGTAAACCAGGCTGACCTTGAACTCAATGAGGTCCACCTGCCTCTGCTTTCCAAGTGCTGGGATAAAGGTGTGAACCACCACTGTCCAGCAGTGCATTTTAAATTTCTTAACTTATATGAACAAGCTTCAGATTCAGATAGAAGCACTTCATTTGCAGGTGGAAAACGTTAGTAAGATCTGAGCAGTTACTGGAACTCCCACAACCCTTGTTTTCTAAGACATATGCTAGTATTTGGATCTAGTCGGTCACACCTCCATCAAGTCTGATCCATGCTCTCTTTTACTGCAGCCCATGAGTTAGGAGTGGTTTGACACCTTTAGAGGACTTGTGCCAGTGCCCTTTTTGTTGAGGGGACAGGGTGCCTGATGAGAACAGCTGAAAGGAGGCAGGATTCATTTTGGCCCTTCCACTCAGAGGTTTTTGGCTCATAGTGGCTGGTTCCATTGTTTCTGGATTTGTGTGTAGGCTTGCAAACCTAACATGTTTACTAATTTATAATTTGCAAAAAAGGGCTTAAGACAGCATAGTAGGATGTGAGAAATTAGTTTAACTTTGAACAGTTGTATCAAAGAGAAGAAAATGCACAACTACATTAATTTGATGGTCTTTAACCCAGAATGACAATGTTTTTGCCTCTTTGAGATATGGTCTCTTGTAGCTCAGGCTTGTCTTATACTCTCTAAATAGCCAAAGCTGGCCTTGAATTCTTGAATCTCTTGCCTCTATTTCCCAAGTTCTAGGATTATAGGCATTCATTATTACATAATTTATACAATATTGGGGGTAAAATTCAAGATTTTGTGCATGCTAGGCAAGCACTCTATCAATCATGATGATACCCCATGCCTTTTTTTTTTTTTTTTTTTTTTGAGGCTAGGTCTCATATGTATCCCAGGCTGACCTCCAATTTGTAACAATCCTCATACTACTTCTGCCTCCCAAGTGCTAGGGTTGTGTGCATGTGCCATTATATCCAGTTTCTTTAATAATTTAGTCTGAATTTAATTGACACTGAAATACTAAATAAGTAACTGAATGCTAGATTACATAAATAATATTACTAACATGATTAAGCCATTAGGAGAACAGACTGGTATTACAGTTTTTAATGTAATAATTTTTTATGTCCATGTGAAAATAGATATTGAATAGTGGTTATGAAATACTACAAAAGTTTCCTTGACGCAAACATACCAGAGGTGCTCCTGACATTCACTGATAAAACAATAAAGGATGAGCTGGGCGGTGGTGGCACACGCCTTTAATCCCAGCACTTGGGAGGCAAAGACAGGAGGATCTCAGTGAGTTCGAGGCCAGCCTAGTCTACAAGAGCTAGTTCTAGGACAAACAACAGAGTGACACAGAGAAACCCTGTCTCGAAAACAAAAAACAAAACAAAATAGTAAAAGATGGGACTAGTAGCACATGTCTTGAACCACAGCACTGGAGGCAAGCAGATTTCTAGTTTGAGGCCATCTAGGACTACATAGTGAGATTCATCTTAAACAAAGCCAGAAACATTTTCCTTCTCTGGACACTTAGAGAATGGCCACAATCGCACTGGTCCTAGTTTCGTATTGGTATTTTTGGGGACCTTTTGCATCTGAACTCCCAAACTGTACAAAATGTTTGGAGGAAATAATAAAATAACTGAGTAGAGTAGTCCTCTTCTTTATTTTAGTTTGTAAATAGTTATTTCCTATTGACATAATTTACTGTCATTCATTTATTTAAATGTCCCTCAATTAAAAAAATGTACTAAAATAGAATATGCCAAATACTGTGTCTATTATTGGAGGCACAGAGATGAATAAGACTGGGTTACTTCCCTCTTAAAATTTACCGACTTCAAGAGGAACAAACCCATGAGTGAGCATGAATCTCAGTGCTGCAGAGATGGAGAGGCATCAGCCATAAAGTCATACACTGAATTCCTTGCAGATAAGCCACTTTTCTTGAACTCACCAACTATGTGTTTATTTTATAAATATTTGAGTTCACTCAAATATTTATGTCAGTATCAAACTTGGTGGGCAATGTAGATGAGTTAGACTCCATGCTTCCAGGGGTTTGTGATTAGAAGAAGGGGTACAAAAATAATTTCAAAGCAGGAGGGGGCTGGAGAGATGGCTCAGCAGTTAAGGGCACTTGCTGCTTTGCAGAGGACCAGAGTTTGGTTCCCAGCTTCCGCATCAGGGAACTCACAACCTCCTGTAGTTCTAGCTCCAGAGGATATGATACCCTTTTGGGGTCTCTGTGAGCACCTGCACAGACACATGGACACACACAAATAAATAAATAGAAATAAAATAATTTTTGAAGTAATGAGGGATGGGGATAGGGCTTAGTGGGTAAAGCACTAGCCAGGAAAGCCCAGCAACCCATATTTGATCCTCCAAACCCACATTAGAAAAAGGACAGATGCAGTAGTGTGCATCTTTCATCCCAGGTCTGCTTCGAAAAGAAGGGGGCAGAGGAGAGAACTGGAAGCATCTTCAGTCAGCTAGCCTCCAGTCAGCAGTGTGGCTGAAACAAGAGAGTCCTGCTTCAACAAAGTGAAAGACAGGAACTGATCTCTGAAAACTGTTCTCTGACCTCCACACATTACACATTCATCCATTCTTTTTTTTTTTTTTGTCACTGAGGTATAAATTGTATCTAGAGTACAGAAGAGGAGAGAAGACATGAATTTGGTTTAGGGAAGCTGTTGCTACACCAATTCAATTGAAAAAAACCTTGAGGAGTCAGTGGGAATCATCAAACAGGCCCTTTGGGGAGAACGTGTTAAACACTAATAACAATAGGGAAGAAAAAGGCAAAACACATCAAAGAGTTTGAGGAGTGCCATGAGCACCTTCATAGTATAACAAGGAACAGAGCCAGACCTTTGGATTTGAATGCCAAATCCAGGAGGCATGTATGGGACCATGGCACTGTAAAAAGGATACTCCTTGCATCACCTGGAGAGCTTGTTAGAACTTCATTATGACAACACCCCCGCTCCAGTTACCAACTCAGTAAGTCTAGAACAGGGCTGATTTCTATCTTCTAACGTCCCCAGAGGCCAAAGTTGTGCTTGTTCATTCAGTGCTCAGGAGGCAGAGGTGAGAGGATTGAATTCTACACAGAAAGACCCTGTTTCAGAAACAAACGTCACTTAATAATTCTTCTCTCAGGAAAGACTCTCTCTGAAATTTCCCAGTGTCTATAGATATGTATTTATACATGAAGATCACAAAGGTTGAGATGTTTAGGATAGATGTTGATAGGGGTAGGGGCTCTAGAGATTTCAAGTAGAAATCCAAAGGTTTAGAGTTTAGACAAAACAATAATATAACAATTCTGTTGTTTATTCATACTAATTAGATATCTAATAGCTAATCAAAGCAATATTTCCCTTTTACTTTTCCTAGGGATTTATCCTGCAATAAAATACGCTATATTGAAAGAGGGACATTTGAATCATTACCTTTTCTGAAGTATATGTAAGTTACAAACATAACCCATTTATATTTTGGATTTTATAACCCCCATGCTACTTAATCTGTTACATGGTTAAAATTTTAAAATTTTGCTAGTAGGAAATAGCCAGACTTAGAAGGACAATTGTTACATGGTTTCTCTCATGCTGGGGATCAAACCCAGGGCCCTGTACTTGCTAAGTAAGCACTCTATCAATGAGCTAAATTGAGACTTACATGTAGATACACATATATGTGGCATGAAAGTAGAAGATGGGCTATGCAGGGCAAGAAAGAAGTCTAGAAAGATTTTAAACAAGAGAGGACAATGGGAGAAAGAAAGACAAAATGCCATCTTTTCTATCAATTGAAATCTAGATTTCTTTGTGTGTGTGTGTGTGTGTGTGTGTGTGTAGCCTGAAAGGAAAAGGGAGACTCTGTGAGGAGAAAAGGTACAAAAAGGGATAATGAGTGGCAGTAAGGATAAGAAATAAGAAAGATACAATATATGCATATATACATATACCACACACATATATATAATATAAACTGTCGTGATGAAACCCATTATGTAGTGTACAAATGAAGCAAATTTTGTGGCTAATAGAAAGTAACTACATAGCAAATTCTGTGTGTGTGTGTGTGTGTGTGTGTGTACACCCATGTGGATGTGTGTGCATTTTCATGCTTATGTAAATCACAGAACTTGAGTTCTATTCTTCTACGGTGTGAGTCCTAGGGCTTGAACTCAGGCTTGGTGGCAAGCATCATTACCCACTGAGCCATCTCCCCAGCCCACATTCCTTTAGTCTGTGGTAAAAGTGAGTGAAACTTGAATCATAGCACAGCACTAGTTTTTAGTCAGTGTGGCTGTGTACGCAGGTGACCCTTGGCAACTGGATTTGCAAAAGATATCTAATATGCAGACACCACAGATGTTATAAACATCTTCCAATGTACAGGACAAACCTCCATAGCAGAGTGGTCTAGCCTAGAATTTCAGTGGTACTGAGTTGTGAAACCCTTTCCTAGAGAAGGAAGGTCATTGAAAGAAGGATCTGCTTGTAATTCACTGTAGTTAGTGCATTGCATATCATCCACAATGAGATTTTCTTTGAGTCGAGAAAACATTGAAACCATTTCTGAGAAAGGTTATGTTTCATCATATGTATATTAGAGTGATTGTTAAATGATAACTGTTCTGAAAAATGTTTTCTTTGGCTTATTATGTGTTTTTAATTTGTTTAAATGACTTTAGGAACCTTCGGTGCAATTTACTCACTGAACTGAGCTATGGAACATTTCAAGCATGGCATGGAATGCAGTTTTTACAGAAGTTGTAAGTGAAGTAGAATGTAAATACTTATTTGTGTGTTAAAAACCAAGCAGATTCCCCAACTGTGAACCCTGTGTGAACTGTGGCTAGTTTGTCCCATTCATTCTTTTCCAATGAGGAAACTGAGGCACAGGAGGGCAGGAGACTTGTGTAAATTACAGGACACGATGAGCTTTCCTCATCCTGACCTTCAGCACGGGCACCACAAGTAACACCACGCGAGTAACACCGATAGGTATCGTCATGGCGCCCTCGTGCTGTGGCTCTGATGTGTGATGTTGTTTTTGGAAACCCTCTTGTGAGTTTCACTCTGATTCCCTCTCCCATGCACAGTTCCCAGCTGCTTGAATGGATGCCACATAGAGGTGCAAAGAGCAAAGATTAACACCAACTCCTCTAGGGAGCAAAAGGTAGAGGTGCTTTCCCAGAAATGGAAAGCTGAAAATTTACCCGAGGACTTCTCCCCTCCTTATCCAGAACATTATTTCTCAGGACGCATATGCCTCTGAAGTCATGCATTATCTGTGGGTAAGAGGCACCTTGGCAGCCTGGATAAGAGGGCATCTGCATCTGCATTAAGCTATATGGTTGAAAATATCCATAAAGAAAATATGCTGCTCTATCTTGGCTCTATAGAATACTTTTCTTCCTAAAGAAGAAAGTGAATTTTATTAGCTTTTATCTAAAAATCCGTGTTTGTCAGGCATTGTGGCATATGCTTAAATACCAGCATTTGCACTCAGGAAACAGAGGCAGGAGGATTGTAAGTTGGAAGGAGTCTTGGACTAACAGTAGACTCGTGTCAAAAACAAAACAAAGCAAAAACTCCCACTTTGTGTGACGTTCAGTGGCCAGGAGTGCATTATAAACTCAAGAGGGATTTTCTGCTCTGGATCTGAGTTTGGGAGGCTGTAACCTGTCTGGTAGGTCAGAAACCCAGATTCACAGTTGGTTCTCATGGGAGGACGGGTTTGTGGTGTGCTGGGGCTGGATGAACTGTTCTGTAGATGTTCCTTGTAGCAGTCTCCCCTCTCCAGAACAATTTGCTGACTCCTAACTTGGGGGAAAGGGACCAGAGGGTCTGGGGTTAGGAAAGACTCATTCAGGCGCATGGACTTTTTATCTTTAGTTTGTGTTCATCTTGGCAGAAGGAGTTTGCTTCCTTGTGATGAGATGAGCAGAGCTAACTAGTATTGGACATTGATATTCACTTCATGTTATCTGAACAGAACAATGGTACCTCTCAGAATTCAGTCACCATCACAGATTGGCTCAGTGAGGCAAGCATAGTGTGTGCTTGTAAGCCCAGCTACTCAGATGCTGAGGAGGGAGGATGTCTTGAGCCCAGGAGTTCAAGGCTGACCTAGGTAGGATAGTGAGAACTCATTTTTTTTTTAAAAGCTTGACAACAGTGGACACAACCCAAGTATGTGCTGGAAATTGGACTCCTTTGTTAGGATCCAACAACCCAACTCTTTGTAATAGATAAGGGAGTTTTCTTCAGCAAATATTTCTCATGGTAGGCTACAAACTGCTGCTGTTGCTGCTGCTGCTTTTGCCTTCTACCTTCTGCCTTCTATCTTCTGCCTTATTCCTCTTCTGCCTCCTCCTCCTCCTTCTTCTTTTCTTCTTCTCTTCTTCCTTCCCTCTCCTCCTCCTTTCTTTTCTTTTTTCTTCTTCCTCCTTTTCCTCTTTTTTTCTTCTTCTCTCCTCATCTTCCTTCTCATGTTTTTTCTCTTATTCTTCTTTCATATATGACATCCTGACTATAGTTTCTTCTCCCTCCACTCTTCCCATTCCTCCAACCCCTGCTCTCCCCCAGATCTACTTTCCCTTCAAAAAATAATAAAAGAACAGTCCTTCTGTGGATATCTACCGAAGATGACATAGCAATTTGCAACAAAAATAGCCATAAAGCCTCACTTTATGCCCACTTGATGAGGCAGACTTATGAGCATGCAAAAGAATCAGAGACCCCCACTCCCACTGTTAGGAGTCCCACAAAAATGCCCATCTACACAACCATAATGTATGTGCAGAGGAATTAACTCAGTTCCATACAGGGTCCATGTTTTTTGATTCAGTCTCTGTGATCTATGAGCTCTACTTAGTTGACTCTGTGTACTGTGTTCTCCTGTCCTCAGCCCCTCTCGCTCCACCCCGCTTCTGTGGGGTTTTACTGGTGTTTGACTGTGTGTCTCTGCATCTGCTCCCATCTGCTCCCGGATGACTCCTCTCTGATGACAATGGGTTAGGCATTGATCTATGAGTATAGCAGAATATCGTTAGTAATCATTTCATTGATTTTTTTCCCAACACAGCCTCTGGTTTCTAGCCATCTAGGCAGTATCTAGTGTGGCCTCCCTCTTGTGGTATAGGTCTCAAATTAGACCAGTCATTCTCCAATTTGATAAGTTCTGTGCTGCCATTAACTCAGCACATCTTGGGTGTAGGGCAGATTGTAGGTCAAGCAAGCTACAACACTCAAATGCTCTCTTTGTAGCTGACCTCCTGCCTCATTGAGTCAGAGTTTGCCCTGGCAGGATGGCACAAAGCCGGCATTTTAAAAGGTGCAGCGTTTTTCCTGCTACGACTGAAAACCGAAAAGCATGTGTTCAGCTTTTCATCAACATTGTTTAAGTGTTTCGTGGCAGGACCTCTTAAACGAGTTGCAGGGTTTTGCAGCTAAAGCTGAGTCAGGAAGCCTCTCTTAGATGAGAGCACTTGCGTGCCTCTAGCAAGCAGAGCAGACCCGAGAAATTGCTGCTATCAAGAAAACATGCTTTACTCTATTATTTTCCAAGCTTCTCAGGCTTTCTGTGGACTCAGTTATCCACGTCTGGGCGCCATTCTGTAGTAGGAGCTGTGGGCTGCGTTCCTGCCACTCAGCTCCCAGCTGCCTGGCTAGCTTATGCCCCAAAATAACAACACACAAACTGTATTCATATAAACACTGCTTGCCCCATTTCTATTAATGTGTAGCACCACGAGGTGGTGACTTACCAGGAAGATTCTAGCCTGTGTCCATCTTGAGTCGGAGCTTCATCGCGGCTGCCCCAGAGAGGAGAGGCATGGCGTCTGACTGACTTCCCTTTTTCCCAGCATTCTGTTCTGTTTACTCCACCCACCTATGTTCTAACCTATCAGGCCAAGCAGTTTCTTTATTAATTAACCCAATGAAATCAACAGATTGATATATGACACTCCCACATCAGGTATCTGTTGTTATGTCCTCCATTTCATCTCTGATTTTGCTAATTTGGATAATCTCTGTCTTTTAGTTAGTTTGGATAAGGTTTTTTTTTTTAATCTTTTTGATTTTCTCAAAGAACCAACTCTTTGTCTCATTGATTATTTGTACTGTTCTCTTTGTTTCTGTTTTATTGACTTCAGCCCTGATTCCTACTGCCTACTCCTTTAGGTGTTTGTTCTAGAGTCTTTAGGTGTGCTGTTAAGTTTCTGGTATGAGATCTCTCCCAATTTCTTTAGGTATGAACTTAGTGCCATGAACATTTCTCTTAGTACCACTTTCATTGTGTCCTATAAGTTTGGATATGCTGTGTATTAATTTTCACTGAGTTCTAGAAGTCTTTTTTTGTCTTTATTTCTGCATTAACCCAGTAGTTATTTAGTAAAGAGTTGTTCAGATTCTGTGAGTTCGTAGGCTTTTTGTTGTTTATGTTGTTGATCCAACTTTTATCTCTGGTGGTCTGATAGGATGGAGGGGCTTATTTCTGTTTTCTTGTATCTGTTGAGACTTGCTTTGTTACCACCTATGTGGTCAGTTTTAGAGAATGTTCTGTGAGGTACTGAGAAGAAGCTGTATTCTTTTGTGTTTGGGTGGAATGTTCTGTAGATAGGTTAGGTTCATTTGGTTCATGGCATCTGTTAGCTCCATTTTCTATTTAGTTTTTGTCTGGAATTTCTGTCCATTGGTGAGAATGGGGTATTGAAGTGTCCCAATGGGTCAGTGTGTGATTTTGGTAGTGTTTCCTTTACAAATGCCTTGTGTTTAGGGCATAAATGTTGAAAATTGAAAGATCATCGTGGTAGATTTTTCCTTTGATGAGTATGAAGTGTCCTTCCCTGTCTCTTTTGATTAATTTTTGTTTGAATTCTACTTTGCTAGCTATTAGAATGACTACACCAGTTTGTTTCTTGGGTCTATTTGCTTGGAAGATCTCTTTTTTTTATTTCTTTACTCTGTGGTAATATTTATCTTTGGTGTTGAGGTGGGATTCTTGTATGCAGCAGAAGAATGGATACTGTACCTGCATCCATTCTGTTAGTCTGTGTCTTTTATTAGGGAATCGAGTACTTTGATACTGATAAATATCAATGACCAATGATTGTTAATTCCTGTTATTTTTTACTGTTAGTAGTTGTGTGTGTGTGTGTGTGTGCGCACACGCATGTGCATGTGCATGCATGAGTGCATTTCCCTTCTTTTGGTTTTCCTGGTGTGAGATTATTTCCTGTGTTTTTGTGGATATAGTTAACCTCCTTGGGTTGGAGTTTTTCTTCTAGTACCTTCTTTAGAGCTGGATTTATCAATAGATATTGTTTATATTTGACTTTATTGTTAGGAATATTACTTAAGCGAGCTCTCTGACGATGCAAAAATTCCCAATCAAGCCAAATCAAAACAAGCCAAATTAAGAAATATCCAGGTTTAATGGGAGATCTGCCTCTGGGGTGGCCCCAAGGGGGAAACCGGGAAGTTGCAGGAACGCGACCCCCGGGAGGGAGAAAGAGAGACCACGTGTTCTTCTTTTGGGGGGGATCACTTAAGTACCCTGGGGAGTGGTCCTGACCCCACCCCCAGGGAGGGGTCAGGATCTGGCCTGCTGGGATTTGAAGTCCAGACCAGGCCTGGTGACTGAGATAGATGCCAGGGACTGTGGCTTAGGCTCCCAACCTAACATTCCAGACTCTTCGGCTATAGGGGTGACAGAAAATTGGAATGGTAATTATGACAAACACTTAGGCTCTCTTTGGGAACAAAGGGTGTAGACTCAAATCTGGCTACTTCCTGCGGGCACGGGGCGGCGTGGGGAAGGCGAGAGCCAGGTGTCCACGTTTAGTGAGAGGTGTGGTTGGAAAGGCATCCCATAACTGTCATCCCGAAGAAGGCAGGTGTCTAGGAAAAAAATTGTTATTGATAAAGATGAGTGTGCCAGAATGAGGAGCAAGTAGGCCCTTTGTTGTGGCAACCTGGAAAACAGGAAGGTAGAAGGTCCTGTCTGCTGGACAGACCAAGTGTCTTGAGTAGGTGCCCGCTTGAGCCTGGAGAGATGGTACCAGCATGGGTGTCCCAAGAGCTTGGCAGCCGAGGGGGTGGTGAGCATTACCATGTGAGGTCCTGTCCATGGAGGCTCGAGAGACCTAGAAGTTAACTGTTTAAGGAGTACTCTGTCCCCTGGGGAGAGCGGGGGAGGCTTAGGGGCATTAGGGTCCACTGGTGTGGGGGCAGGGAGACAATTGTCAGCGTGTGAACGGAAAAGGGACCTTAAAAGGGAGAGGTAGGGTAGGTACCCCGCCAGTGGAGGAGTTTGAACTGGAAGGTGATGGTTAAGGAGAAAGGGCCTGCCATAAAGCAACTCAAAAGGGCTCAGGCCCGTAGGGGAACATGGGGTGGCCCTGAGGCGAGGGCCAAGACAACCTGAATTTAGTGGAGAGCTTGTTTGGTTGTTTGATGAGTCCCATTGTCCAGGAGATGTCGAGAGCTTCTGACACAAGCTCCATGACTCTGAGCACCGCATCTGCTGTTTCCCTGGAGACTGGAAACACTTCTATCCATCCTGTAAAAGTGTCCACAAGTGTTAAGAGATAACGAAGTTTTTTATGAGTAGGCATACGGGTGAAATCAACCTGCCAATCTTTGCCCGGTTGGTGTCTAGGATGCTGGTGTATATGGAGAGCTCCTTGTGGTTTGGCCTGGACACACATCTGGCAGGAGGAGTGAACCTGTAAAATAGAATCTTGGAGATGGGCAGGGTTAAAAGGGGCTCCAAGAAGTGGAACAAAGCTTTGGGGAAACTGCTAAGGATATCTCCACCCAATAAATGTGCTGGGCAAGCCGGTATCGCTAAGAAAGAACGAGAGAAAAAAATTGTCCTACAAGAATGTAGGGCAGTGGCAAATTTTTAAGTGGGGATGAACAGGTCCCATCTACTCCCATAGCTGAAATTGGTGAGGGAAACTTAAGGCCCGAGTGAGAATAAAAGTAATGGACTTACCCACCACTTGTAGCATGACCCTAGGCTAGGAGAGGGTTACGGGATATACCACGTTTGGGCCGCATCAATCTTCTGCAAGGCTGAGACGTTTGAAGGCTGGCACAGTTTCACTTGCCAATGGTGATAAGGCCGGACCTCCGTGGCTTGGCATAGAGGACAAGCCCACACGGGGGCACTGTGATTTCCAGTGTCCAGGATGCTGGCAGATAAGGCACAGCCTTGGAGCAGGTGTAGTGCAATATCGTGCCACGTGACCATTTAGGCCACACTTGATAGAGCCCTGTGATTGACTTCCCTTGCCCCCCTTCCTGTGACCTTAGGGTAGCTGGTAAGATCTGGGCCTGTAGATTGTAGCTTTGTCTGTCGGGAAGACTCAGCTGATTTTTTGGGGGGCATTAAAAACTTTAAAGGCCATTTTAACCAATTCCCGTATAGGAGTTTGGAGACCATCCTCAACTTTTTTCTTTTCTTCTTCTTCTTTTTTTTTTTTTTCTAATATCTGGTACTGACCGAGGAAGCAGAATGATTAGTAGAAAAGGAAGCTAGCCACTTTTTTTTTTTTTTTTTTTTTTTTACCTGAGATTGATTTGGAAGAGAAAACGGAGCAGGGGAGGGACTAACCCAATGCGCAGAGGGGGTCCAGCAGTGGAGCAGTGAGGTAGGAGGGGGAGGGGGAGGTGGAAGTGAGACTGGCTAAGGGGGGAGGGCGAGAGCACAGAGACCAAAAAACCATGGACAAAAAACCATATATATAAGTTTTGTTTATTTGTATCAGGCAGGCTCAATTTAAAAGATTTTTTTTTTTTTTTGTAAGAGGCTTACAGGGGCAAAAACAGACCTGGCTTTGAACTGGAGGTGCCCATTTAGAGTCTATGCCCAACCACGTGTCCTAAGTCCGTTTCAGAGAATCCTCCAAAGTGGCTCTTAGGTCCAAAAGGGGTCGCGGAGATTGAATGCCCGGCATCCCAATACAAACAGATCTCCGCCTCAGCCAACCCCGATCCCGCAGGATTGACCCAACCTGACTTGAATTCTCACGACTTCAAATGGAAATCCGAAAACAACAAAAATAAGTACGAATGGGTCCCCCCAAACCCTATAGCATAGATAGAAAAGGGACTCACCAAGACGCAGTCGCTGTAGCCCAGAAGCCAGTTTTAAGCATGGCATAGAGAGCTCTAACTGCAGACTAGGGGCCTTTCAACACGAGGCCTGCCACGTGGAAAGGACCTGCCCTAGCTCAGTGGGAACCTCCAAATGTTAGGAATATTTCCTAAGCGAGCTCTCTGACGATGCAAAAATTCCCAATCAAGCCAGATCAAAACAAGCCAAATTAAGAAATATCCAGGTTTAATGAGAGAGATCTGCCCTCTCGGGTGGCCCCGAGGGGGAAACCGGGAAGCTGCAGGAACGCGATCCCCAGGAGGAGAAAGAGAGACCGCGTGTTCTTCTTTTGGGGGATCACTTAAGTACCCTGGAGAGTGGTCCTGACCCCACCCCCAGGGAGGGGTCAGGATCTGGCCTGCTGGGATTTGAGGTCCAGACCAGGCCTGGTGACTGAGATAGATGCCAGGGACTGTGTGGCCTAGGCTCCCAACCTAACATTTATCATGGAATATCTTATTTTCTCCATCTATGGTGATTGAAAGTTTTGCTAGGTATAGGTCTGTGGTCTCTTAGATTCTGCAAGATATCTGTCTGTCCAGGCCCTTCTGGTTTTTAGAGCCTCCATTGAGAAGTCAGGTGTAATTCTAATAGATTTCCCTTTTTATGTTATTGTTAGGAATATTTCTTAAGATGAGTCTCTCCGCTGACACAAATAATTCCAATCAGACCAAATTAGACCAAATAAAAGATGCCCATGTTTAATTCAGTGCTCCTGGGTGGCACTGGGAAAGCATGGCGAGGGGAAGAGAGAGCAGGGGAGACCACGTGTTCATTCTCTGGGAGGCAGCCTAAGTAGCCTCTAGGAGTGGTCCTGACCCTCCCTTGGGAGGGGTCATTGCTTGACAGGCTTTCTTGGTCCTCCCTGGGGAGGGCTCACTGCTTGGTGAGTTTTCCCAGAGGTGGAGTCCGGACCAAAGCAATTCCTAGGGGAAGAGGCTTGAAATGGAGCTTCCTGCCCAGTATTCCAAAGATAGCATCCCATACCAGGGACTGGGATGAGGCCCCCATATATAATAGTTACTTAACCTTTTTCTTGTGCAGCTTTTAATATTCTTTCTTTGTTCTATATGTTTAGTGTTTTGTTTCATATGCGATGAGGGGAGTTTCTTTTCTGATCCAATCTATTTGGTGTTCTGAAACTTTCTGTACCTTTATAGGCATGGTCTTTAGGAAAGTTTTTTTTTCTATAATTTTTTTGGAAATGTTTTCTGGGTCTTTGAGCTAGGATTCTTCTCTTTCTTCTATTCCTATTATTCTTAGGTTTGGTCTTCTCATAGTGTTCCAGATGTCCTAGATGTTTTGTGTCAGGAATTATTTAGATTTAAATTTTCTTTGGCTGATATATCTGTTTCTTCTACCATATCTTTGATGCCTGAAATTCATCTCTTGTATTCTGTTGGTGAAGCTTGCCTCTGTATTTCCTGTTTCATTTCCAGAATTTATGGAGGTCTGTTTTGGGATTATGACCATTAAATCTCTCAGGGTCCAGAAAGATTCACTATGGCAGCGAAAACCTGACTAATTGGATTTTAGGGTAAATGAAATAAATCAACTTACATATGTTACCACTACATGTTCTTTATTCCTTGGAACAAAGAAGTAGCGAGAAGCAGCAGCAGTATAAGGGGTGATCTCCACAAAGCTTTCAGTTTATACAGGCATACAGACAAGTTAGCAATTCCATAGGCTGTTAACAGTAGTATCAAGCATACATTTTCACAGAGTCGCAAAAACTGATGGATCTGGCAAGGAGGTGCTTTACATCTCAGAGGGAGCATGGCTGTGAAGGCTTTATAGTGCCTATACTTACCTGTGGGCCTGATTTGCATTAACATCTAGCTGGTTGAGTTAAAAGGAATCTCTTCTGGGGATCTTTTTTCTGACTCCAGCAGGGTTCCCTGGTGAGAATTTTTTCTGTGAAGCTAGTTTTAGCAACTCAGGCCTTTTTTTCTGTATAAACAGTTAATTTTCTAGGCTATGATCCTATGTTGGTTGAAACCAAGGTGAAGGGTAAATACAAAATATTAGCAATTTGTTAGTTCAGAGCAGAAGATCAGTAGATTACACCTTCCCGAGTCTGCTGTTAGAGCAGACATACTGCCTCCTGTGTGAGGCTCCTTTCCTATCAGTGAGTTCGGTCAATAAAGAAAGTTTGTGGGAGAGCAGATTTTGGCTGTGAGAACAAAGGTTTTGACTGAATGAGTGCTTTTCACACCATGGCTTCATGGTGTGGCGAGGAGGTATCTGGTTGCCCTACAGGAAAAGTCAGGTTTATACACTGCTGGGATACTATAGAAGGCAGAAATGCAGAAGTTCACAAGATTTCCACAGAATTAATAGTGACTTATCAAAAAAAAAAAAAAAAACAGGTGTCCCTGTTGCTCTGTAAAAATGGGTTACTCCAAGTGAAGGTGTACATAGACACTCGCTGTGGATAGTCCAATAGATCTGTCAGCTGTATCTTTACTGTGTAATTCTTTTTTTTTTAAAATTTTTTATGGTTTATTTAACTTTATTTTATGTGCATTGGTGTGAAGGTGTCAGATCCCCTGGAACTGGATTTTCAGACAGTTGTGAGCTGCCATGTGGGTGCTGGGAATTGAACCCACGTCCTTGAGAAGAGCAGTCAGTGCTTTCAACAGCTCAGCCATCTCTCCAGCCCCTACTGTGTAATTCTTGTGGGTTCACCAGAATTCCCACGGTTTGTGTTTTCTTAATGACTTCTATTTCCATTTTCAGCTCTTGAACTATTTTATTTGTTTCAACTTTTTTTCCTGACATTCTTTAATGAATTTATTAATTTTCTTCAATTTTTGTCTGTGTTTTCCTATATTTCTCTAAGGGATTTATTTACTTCCTCCTTAAGGACCACTATCATCTTCATAAAGTTGGTTTTAAGGTAATTTTCTTCTGCTTTAGCTATGTTGGAATATTCAGGACTAGCTGTAGTAGGATAACTGAGTTCTGGTGGTGACATATTACCCTGGCTTGTTTTGGTTGTTTTCTTACACTAGTGTCTAGGCATTTGAGTTTAGGGTGATTATAGGTATAGGTGCTGATTTTTTTGTTTATGAGATGGGCATTTTGTTCCTTGCTTTCTGTTTCTTCTCTGGTCTTCTGGCTGATGTGCCCTGTGGTTGAGAAGAGGATCTCCATCCGAGTTGGGGGCTGGAGGTCTGGCTTCTGGTCCAGCAGGGGATCCTCCTCTGATGCAGAAGTTCTGGTGATAAGCATGGCTTCTGGTGGAGCAAGGGCCTTCCACCAGGATTGGGACACAAGCTTCTTGCATCTTTCCAAAGGCAAGTTGCCAAGGGAGAAACCGGGAATTCCTGCAGTGTTTGTTAAGTTGAACTTCTGTCCTCCCTGCATTACAAAAGTCTGTACAAAGATCCCAGCCAAAGTAGGTTTGTCTAGGGCTGAATGAAACCTAAGCCCAAGTGCCAAAGTCCTGGTTGGGGCTCTAGCAGCTTCTATATTAATAAACTCTGCATGTTATTATTATTTCCCATTAGATAGTTGTTGGGAATATTTCTTAGACGAGCCTCTCTGCTGACGCAACTAATTCCAATTGGACCAAATTAGACCAAATAAAAGATGCTCATGTTTAATGTAATGCCTCCCGAGTGGCACCAGGAAAGCATGGCAAAAGGAAGAGAGAGAGAAGGGGAGATCACATGAAACCCGGAGACCACATATTCATTTGCTGGGGCCTGTTTAAGTAGCCTGTGGGAGTGGTCTTGACCTTCTCTGGGGAAGGTTACCATTTGGTGGTCTTTCTTGGAGGTGAAGTTTGGACTAAGGCAACTCCCAGGGGAGGGGGCTTGAAATGGAACTTTGGAAATGCCCAATATTCCAAAGATGGATGCCAAAGCCTGGGATGAGGCCCCTGACTATAATAATACTGGTCAATAACTTCTCAAGATCCATTTTCACCCATGGTTCCAGATACAGCCTCCATGTTACTGACAAGCCCTGACTTTATCATTTATAAAGAGGTGCCAGGGGACCAGTCACACGAGGGGTGGCAGCGGGTCACCCAAGGCTTCCGTGGATCCCCTGGTAGGTGGCGTGGGGCCTGGGCTGGGGATATACAGAGACATAGGCCATGCAGAGAGAGTTTAGGCATGAGTTTATTTAGTAGGTTATAGAGGGGAAAGGGAAGGGGAGAAGGGGGAGAAGTGAGGGCGGGCAGAGAAACAGAGAGGGGGGAAGGGGGAAGCAGGGTCAGATGCTCTTGAATCTGAAATCTAGGACAAAGATACACCAAAAGCTCATTATTTAAGTGCCATTGTTTTATTGACAATAGGAATCATGCTTCTTTCATATGAAAAATGTTACAAAAACCCAATAGTGGTTGACAGTCTACATGGTAAGTGAATTTTCCCTGCTGATTTTAGTGTGCTTCTTCATTTACCTACACAGGTCCAGACTGGTGGCTTTTTAAAATTTTTTTAGTGAATTAATTGTTTTAACAATACAAATTCCCATGGTTTTACAAACTGAAGAACACCCCAAGCAGAAAAGTTTCACATTATTCACATGCTGGCTTCTCTAATGCCTGCCAACACTGTGCCGAAAAACAGATACACTCTAAAACAGAAAAAATCTAAGCTCTGTCCCTACCAAAAATATCTATTTGCTATTGAGAATAACAGAAAGAAATCTAAGCTTTATCCCTACCAAAATATTTGTTTGCTATTGAGAATACCTACAGAGTAACTGACCACACTATTGAGGGTAATTGGGCTGCCATCCTGTCATGGAAACACCCCAGTACTTCCTCTTATTGATTTTCTGTAGGAAGTTGTCCATATCCAAAAGTTTGCTCTCTTCAGGACATGACCCTCCCTTTGCTTCACATAGGATCCTGGCAGCTGCTTCTCACATTGAGAGGCACAAACATTAAAGATGAAAAGAGCATCCTAGGTCTGTCCTTTGGGGTGATCTAGGTAGAATATTTATTTTGTAACCATTCAGCAGTTTTTAGAGGGTCACACCTAACACATGACACTTTTCCTCTCCCTGTTGCATCTTTTTCCCTCCACTGGTGTAGCAAGACACCTTTCTCCTGTAATCCTGGAAATTCTTCCTCTACCTGTAACTGTTTTTTGGTACCTTGCACTTTAATAAGAGGTGTCTTTTATGTTTCTGTTACCATATAAAGTATTGATACAAATAAGATAATGTGCTGGAAGTTCATAGAACAGTGTTTGGCACGTAGTAAATACGTAGACATTATACCTCATTTTTACCTTTGCTAGACTCTTATAGCATTACTATTATTATGCCCAATTTTGGGGTAAAACATTGAAACTGATTTTGATCTACTTGTCCAGGCTTATACCATTGATACATAAAGAAGCTCTTGGGGGCTTTGCATGTAATTTTCTGGGAGGTTTTTCTTCCCTTGTAATAGGAGCTAAACTTGTCAGTTCAGCTTTTTGTGATTTTGTTGTTGTTTGTCTGTTTGGTTTTTCCAAACAGGATTTCTCTGTGCAGACCTAGCCAACCTGGAACTCTCTTTAGACCAGGCTTGGCTCAGACTCAGAGATCTGTCTGCCTCTGCCTTGGAGTGCTGGGATTAAAGGTTGCCCGACTTGTTTATCTTGAAGTTGGTTTCTAATTTCAGTAGACTCCTTTGGACAGAACTCCATTTCCCTCTGGAAGTGCTAGAGCTCCTCATCACACCACCTCCATCTCCGGGGAATTCCTGGCCCTGATTCATTGGACATAGGAAGTCACTACTGCTGAGCACCTCTTCTGGGCATGCCTTTCTTAGACACCTCTCACATTTTCATTCTCATTCATTCAAGTGAGGAAAATGTTACTAGGGAACTTGTAAGTTTGAGGTTGTCTTAATGCTATCAGTAGAAAGTTACAGATCAAAAATTTGAGTCTTGCTGACTCTAGAAATGTAGTAGGAGGCCACTTGTTTGTTCCTGGCTGCCCAGCCCTGAAATAACCACACAGAAGCCATATTATTTGCAATATTGTTTGGCCAATAGCTTAAGCATGTTTCTGGCTAACTCTTATATCCTAAACTAACCCATCTGCATTAATCTGTGTATCGGCATGTGGCTGTGGCTTACCAGCAAAGTTTTGGCATGTCTGTCTCTGGTGGTGGCTCCATGGCTTCTCTCTGACTCTGCCTTCTTTTTCCCAGCATTCAGTTTAGTTTTCCCCACCTAGCTCTACTCTGCCCTATCAGGACAAGCCAGTTTCCTTATTAATTAACCAATAAAATCAACACATAGAAGGACTTCCCACACCATAGAAGCCGTACTTCTCACCATTCTTCATCACCAGGCAATCTTAAGGTGACTCTAAGCATTGTGGTTAAGATACCAGCTCATCGTTTTTGATTTCTTAGAATCTACTGGTATAACACAGAATTGCACACTGAGGAGTTTCATATGGGGAGTCATGTTCTCAGTCTCATGGGCCTTGTAGATGAAGAAAGGATTTCTTCTTTCCTCATATACTTCATGCATGTTGGAGCAGGATCTGGGTCCCTCTGTTTATTCTTCTGACCATCTTCTAAGGAACCCATTTTCCTGCCTGCTTTTGGGATTCTAGTGTGGGTGCTTATGGAGGCAGCCTTAGTTTCCCCTTTCTGAGAAGTATTTTGAAGTCCTTGGTAGTGGCTTTCTCTGCCAATGCAATATGTCAAATCAAGCCAAATTAATAAGACCAGGTTTAATCTGAGCAAAGAAACTCCCATGTGATTCTCGGGGAAGAAAGTAAGCAGAAGTGAGACAGATTTACAGCTACCTAGGGTAGCAGGTTTCTCTGTGGTTGTTGGGGACAGAAGTCCCAGGATAGTACCAGTTAAGCCCAGAAGATCTGACAGACTTTCCTGTAGGGTAGGAATTTGGGGAGAGTGGCCTACCTTGTCTTGGCAAAGCCAGGCAATCAATTCCCCAGGGCCTGCTTATTCACCATCTGGCAAGGTCTTGGCAGCAGTTAAGGTACAAAGCAGTTTTCCACTCCATGGCTGACTTTGCAACATTTAAAGCAAGTTCCAGGTGGAAACTCTGTGGCCATCCATCTTCCTTGCTGCCTCTATCAGGACAAGCTTTGTATTTAAAATGCCATATTCTCAGATCTCTGAAGCATTTGAGGATCAGGGCATCATTATCTGTTAAGTACATCTAAACTAGACAAATGTTGTTTAGGATTAACTTTGAGAAATATACATACATATATATATGCTAAATCTGAACATATCAGAGAAGTTGATCCTTTATGAGGTAATTGATGGTTAACTTGTATATCTTAATACAACATTATAGGACAAAACAGTTTTCTGTATAACTTAGTTTACCAAATCAGCTACAGCTTACCAATGTTAGTAAAAGCAAAAAAGTTAGACATATATTTTTAAATTGGTCTTTGTTAGCCTGAATAGATCTTAGATAAGGAGACACCCTTTGTCTGACTGTTTAGGTCATCATCTTGTTGCATCATAAAATAGGAATATCTCAGTCTCTGGTGTTCAGCTGTGGTCCTAAGACTTAGAGCATAATAAGAATCTGTGGAAGGCAAAGCCAAGTTTTAACATTGTAAACTAATTGTAAACAATTTAGTGTTCTAAAAATCAATAATAAGGGATTAATCTTATGTTATCAAATCTGGCTGTCAGCAAGATCTATCCCTGTATCCGAATGCATGGAGATTGGAGACCTGATGTCTCCTGGATGGAACTGTTCCATGTGGTCACCTTTGTTTAAGATGGTGGTGAAGTCATAAGACATTCTTCTTCTCCAACCTTAGTCAACGTGGTGGCTGAGCACGTGGTGTGCTTAATTAAGGTGGTGTCAGACCACATGGTGTGTGAGAGCAGTTTGAATTTGGAGTTACAAGCTGCAGACTAATGTTTTGTTACAGATTTCAAGCTCTACCCAATTTCCTAGTTTTTTTTTTTTTAATCTAATAAGGTAGAAAAGTACAAAACAACTTTTCTGTCAGATTCAGGGCCGGAAAATCACAAAGGTAAAATCTGAGCCCAGGCAGCTAGCTGCAATAGCAATGGTTGATAAATGGAACACATACATTCAGGCATCCAAGACCAGTCAGAAACAAGCTTGTAGTACCCGTGTTTATACAGCTGACAGACCCTAAGTAGACATAGACACAGATCCATTCAAACACATGGAATAGACGGGTTTTTTTTTTTTTAACAGAAAGGTAAACAAAACTTTCCATTGAAAACTGTGCCAAGTGACCAACTTAAAAGTCTTGAAATAGGATTACAAGTGTAGAGTAGCATGTAAGAAACCAAAGTGTTGGGTTCAGGGAGGTCACACAAAGATGAGAACACCACCAAGTCTAATAAACCAGAAGCAAACTTTATTCCAGAAACCAGATCCTAGGAAAAGCAGAAGCAAAGTTAAAAATAAAAAAACACCACAGGGCATAGAAGCTTATTAGCTAGCTGAGACCACAGCCAGAGATGGTGTTTGTTAGGCTGTGGCAAAAGGCCGGTTTCTGAACCCATCTTTTATAGTTAGGGCACCAAGCATTAAGTCTGAACAAAGGAATTTTTGTGATCTTATCCTGGAGACCGTAAGGAGGGGAGTGAGTTCTAACGTCAGTGGGTAACTCGGCAGCTATCATGAAATATGTTTCAGAGTTGATTACAGCGAAAAGTCACTAATTGCAAGAAAACAGATGTCTTTAGCAATCTAGTAATACTAGAAGGTTGATAAATCAGAATAATTGGTTCTTAGGCTGAGAACTTAGAAGATAGCAGAAAGTTCTTCACACTACCTCAAGGTAAAACTCAGATATAGGCTGCTATACTTTACAGCCTCCGTTATCAGAGCTCATTAGTCAAACCAGATATTTGTACTGTGGTCACTGTCTCTCCTGGTACCTCCAGGCAGTGTATACTGAAGCCCCCCATGCCTCCCCTTTGATGGTACCAGTTTCCCATAACAGAGACAGTGCCTAACCCAGAGGTCACACATCTCTATCTCCTAAAGGTTAACTCAGTTCACATCTGTCGTTTATCAAGGATGGCCAGGACATTACTCTCAGTTTGCAGGGAGAAGCTCTGGCCTTGTAAATAGAACAGCCAGTTGTAAAATGGAATGACCTAGGCTGATGGAGGCTTCCCAAGCATCTGAGAAAACAGCTCACTGTGAATGGCTGAGCCTTGATCTGCTGAGAAAGCTGCTGACAGTCTGTTCTCATTCTCCTAGACTTAGAATTTTATATATTTTTTATTTCTACATTCTTATTTTTTGAATATACATTTTTGTTTTCTTATTCTTGGACTCTTCAATAGGAATAAAAGATGCTTCCTGGTCATAACGTGCACCTATCGGGTCAGGGCAGCCCTATTGGGCAGCCAGGAACTGTCACTCATGGTGCCCAGTTCACGAGCAGCAGGGTCTAGGCAGTCAGGACTACAGCAGTGCCCCAGGCACCTGAGCCTGGAGGAGGAGGCTTTGGAGGGCAGAGAGAACCAGAGTGGCAGCACAGCTTTCCCGAGGGAAAGGAAGCCCAGATTACCAAACTGAAACAGCAACTGGAGGATTTGGGAAAAGAAATTTTTAGGAAAGAGGAAGTAGAGCCATTGAGACCCTGGAATGTGGGTCTGCATTGCAGGCCCAAAGAGCCAGAGCCATGTGGAGAACATGGCAGGCCAGAACCCAAACTGTGGGCATCCCAGGCTGTTGGGGGGAGGGAACGGAAGTGCAAAGCTCAATAATCCTGGGTGAATTTGGATAAATTTTACAGCAACTGGGGATTGGTTTTAGACTTGGCACTGCCCACTTCCAAGCCTCTGCCAAAAACTGAAGACCATGGTGGGGATTCCGCCATGATATCCTGGGGCCAAATGGTGGTCGGGTGTCACTGTGTAGAATATCTCCTGCACAAAGGAATCTCAAGGGGCAGGGACTGTCCCTGCTCTGGAACGTGCCAGTTACCTGGCGTTGCAGTGACCTTGGCAGGTAATCTGTAAGTCTTTGGCCCAGAAGGGGCCAAAACGACTCAGAAGAGATCCTGGATCTCTTATAGGCTTTTGGTTTAGAAATGGGTGACTTACTGAGCCAAAGTCAGTTTGGTGTGGCAGAGGCAGCGGGTAAGAGGGAGAGCAGCTCCCCATGACCACATGCTCTCGAAAAGATTCAACTCTACTGGACTCAGCACCAGATAATAAATATTTTGAAATCCCCAGTAGTGGGTTTCTCTGCTGGTACACTAAGCCAAATCAAGCCGAGTTGATAAAACCAGGTTTGATCCGAGCAAAGCAACTCCTGAGTAATTCTCGGGGGAAGAAAGCAGGAGAGAAATCACACCACTGCTCCCAAGGAGGGGCCTTAAATACCCTGTAGGTGCAATCTCTGAGCAGCTTCAGGGGCAGAACCGCTGACGGTGGGCTTTCTGAGGGTAGGGTCTGGAGCGAGATGGAGCCAAAGTGGAGTCCCAGTTAAACACCTTCTACCTGTGCAGAACTCCAAGATCAGCCAGGGGTGAGCTTCCTTGGGTATTCTTGGTTGTTTTCTACCTGGGCTTAGGCATGCGCACATGTGCACGTGCCAGAGTCAGCTCCAGTTGGGTGCAGGTCTCAAAGAGAGGTGTGGAGTTGACAAGGGGAAGGAAGAGACTGACATAATCTGAGGGTGAATCAGGATGGCTGCCCATTTATTGAAAAAAGGCTACACCTTTTATACTCTATAATTGTACAATATAGAGTTTAGCCACAGTCAAGATTCTATGTCCTATGACTCAAGTATTTTGTATCTACAGCAATAAGGTCTCTCTCTCTCTCTGTGTATATGTGCGTGTGTGTGTTTCTGTTTTTTTAATATTTATTTATTTATTTATTATTTATACAACATTCTGTCTGTGTGTATGCCTTCAGGCCAGAAGAGGGCACCAGACCCCATTACAGATGGTTGTGAGCCACCATGTGGTTGCTGGGAATTGAACTCAGGACCATTGGAAGAGCAGGCAACGCTCTTAACCTCTGAGTCATCTCTCCAGCCCCGTGTTTCTGGTTTTTTTATTGATTTTTAATGAGCTCTACATTTTTCTCTCCCCTCCCCTTCAACCCTCTCCCAAGGTCCCCGTGATCCCAATTTACTCAGGAAATCTTGTCTTTTTCTACTTCCCATGTAAATTAGATCCATGTATGTCTCTCTTAGTGTCCTCATTGTTGTCTAGGTTCTCTGGGATTGTAGGCTGGTTTTCTTCTTTTATGTTTAAAACCACTTATGAGTGAGTACATATGATAATTGTCTTTCTCAGTCTGGGTTACCTCACTCAAAATGATGTTTTCTAACTCCATCCATTTGCCTGCAAATTTCAAGATGTTGTTATTTTTTTTTCTGCTGTGTAGTGCTCCGTTGTGTAAATGTACCACATTTTCCTTATCCAGTCTTTGGTTGAGGGGCATTTAGGTTGTTTCCAGGTTCTGGCTATGATAAACAATGGTGTTATGAACATAGTTGAGAACATGTCCTTGTGGCACTTTGAGAATCCTTTAGATATATACCCCAAAGTGGTATTGCTAGGTCTTGAGGAAGGTTGTTTGTTAATTTTCTGAGAAATTGTCACACTGACATCCAAAGGGGTTGTACCAGCTTGCACTCCCACCAGCAATGCAGGAGTGTTCCCTTTACCCCACAACCTCTCCAGCATAAGTTGTCATCAGTGTTTTTGATCTTGGCCATTCTTACAGGTGTAAGATGGAATCTCAGAGTTGTTTTGATTTGCATTTCTCTGATGACTAAGGATGTTGAGCATTTTCTTAAGTGTCTTTCAGTCATTTTAGATTCTTCTGTTGAGAGTTCTCTGTTTAGGTCTGTACTCCATTTTTTATTGGTTTGTTTGTTCTTTTGATGCCCAATTTCTTGAGTTCTTTGTATATTTTGGAGATCAGACCTCTGTCCGATGTTGGGTTAGTGAAGATCTTTTCCTATTCTGTAGGCTGTCATCTTGTCTTGTTGTCTGTGCCCTTTTTCTACAGAAGCTTTACAGTTTCAAGAGGTCCCATTTATTAATTATTTCTCTCAGTGTCTGTGCTACTGGAGTTATATTTAAGAAGTGGTTTCCTGTGTCAATGCGTTCAAGTGTACTTCCCACTTTCTCTTCTATGAGGTTCAGTGTGGCTGGCTTTTTGTTGAGGTCTTTGATCCATTTGGACTTGAGTTTTGTACATGGTGATAGATATGGATCTATTTTCATTCTTCTACATGTTGATATCCAGTTATGCCAGCACCAATTGTTAAATATGCTTTCTTTTTTCCATTTGATATTTTTTGCTTCTTTGTCAAAACTCAGGTGTTTGAAGATGTGTGGATTAATATCCGGGTCTTCTATTCAGTTCCATTAGTCCACCTGTCTGTTGTTATGCCAATACCAGGCTGTTTTCAGTACTGTAGCTCTGTTGTAGAGTTTAAAGTCATGGATTGTGATTCCTCCAGAAATTCTTTCATTGTACAGGACTGTTTTGGCTGTCTTGAGTTTCTTGCTTTTCTAAATGAAGTTGAATATCATTCTTTTGAGGTCTGTGAAGAATTTTGCTGGGATTTTGCTGGGCATTGCATTGAATCTGTAGATTGCTTTTGGTAAGAGTGCCATTTGAGGTCTGTGAAGAATTTTGCTGGGATTTTGCTGGGCATTGCATTGAATCTGTAGATTGCTTTTGGTAAGAGTGCCATTTTTACTATGTTAATTCTGCCTACCCAAGAGCATGGGAGAGATTTCCATTTTCTGATGTCTTCAATTTCTTTTTTCAAAGATTTAAAGTTCGTGTCCATACAAGTTTTCCACTTGTTAGAGTTACTCTGAGATATTTTATGCTATTTATGGCTATTGTGAAGGGTGATGTCTCTCTGATTTCTTTCTCAGCCCATTTATTTTCTGTGTACAGGAGGGCTACTGATTTTTTGAGTTAATCTTGTATCCTGCTACATTACTGAAAGTGTTTATGAGTTGTAGAAGTTCCTTGGTAGAATTTTTGGGGTTGCTTATATAAACTATCATATCATCAGCAAATCGCAATAAGGTCTTATGATCAAATTCTAGAGGTGTAATGAACGTGGAAACAGATCCCTCTGCATGAGTAAACAAAAAGGGGGGGGAATCTGTACTATAGGCAAAGTTGGAAATCTATAGTATAAATATAATACAGAAAATAGGAAATTAAGTAAGAAAACTACGAAGTAGAAAATTATTAAGGAGAAATATTAAGAGAACATTTTGCTCACTTGGAGGCTGCCATACTCATCTGGCCCTGCCAGAGGGGAAGGCTGCATCCAGTAACCTTGGTAACAAAGTAATCTTGCCACATGAGAAGGACCCCACCCTTGTCTGTCCAGTCAGTACTGATAGCCTAGGACATCTGGTATCAGAAGGATTAGACGGGAGATGGTTCCAACTGGTATAAAAAGAGAGGCAGAAGCAAGGAAGTTATCTCACCATCACGATGCTGCTAACAAACTGCTGAGCCTTGTAGTGAGATTCTCTGAATGCCTTGCCTCCCGAGAGCAGATTCTTGGAGCATCTGCCATGCTGGAGTTGCAGCCTGAGCGGCTGCCCGCGGCCCCACCATGAGCAGAAGCGCTTCAGCTGCTGCTGCCATGCACTTCCAGCCTTGGCCATAGTCTCCCAGGCCGGGCCCCGCCGAGCTTGATCCTCTTCGGACCCGGTCGCAGAGCATCCGGAGCAGAACATCGCAGACCACACAGCCTATGCAGTCAAGAGTGGAGCTTCGCTGTCAAGCACCCAGTGTAGTTGGGCATCCAGCCTGAGTAAACCCAAAAGTCCTTTTTAGGGCTGAAGAAACCCAACAGTCCTTTTCAGGACTGAAGAACCCTCACAGAAGATATCAGGTTGTATGATGCTATTTACACTCAAGTATGGAACTTCATAAATCTGAGATTAATAGAAGAGCACAGATGTATTAATGCATGTGTTTAGTGTGTGAAATGTTAAGCGATATGGATAATTGGTAAAGATTAGGAAATGCTAATTGATAACTTGTATTAAGATTAAGAAGTGTTTTATGGATAATTGATAAGCCAGATGGAGGTTAGGAACTAGTTTTATGTATTAGGATTAGTAGGGTTTATAATTGTGATATTGAATTGTTTGTGTATTGCCTATCGCGGACCTCCCATGCGTACTAAGAGTGTGAACCCCGTAACACATTGGATATAGAAGCTATTAATAAAGAATCATTATAAAGACAATTCTCTTGCTTGGTCTGGTTACTCATCGCTCTCTGGGGAGAAAGGCACTGAATCCTCATAGCACTATCCATAAAAGAACCTTGAGCTGAAACCCAACAGCTTGCAACAGTCAAGAGGGTAACCAATAGCACTGACAATTACCTGTAATACTTGGGAGGTGGTCTGTGGGACTTCATGAACCAACAACTTGAAAAGCGGTAACCCATACCAGGTATATTGAACTTTTTATTTGATAGCATATGTTGTCTGAAGGATGCATTATTTCCTTATTATAGGGTGACTCCATTTAAACATATCATCATATATGTTTTATTCAACTCCTCCTCTACAGTCTTAGTTTATGCACTCTCTCTCCCAACTCTGAGTGTTCCTTTATAAAAATCTCACTGAGTCCACTTAATGCTGCCTGTATTTGCATGACATGAGTGTAGGACCATCTACTGGAGCATTGGTAGTCTTTCAGGACCTACATCTCTGAAGAAAACTCAGAATATTTATTTTAGAAAATGTGTATATTTTTAGGAAGCTTCTATAGTGGTGAGTTTCCATGGGGCATTTCAAAGGTCTTTAGTATTAGTTATCCCTCCCTATATGTAATGACCCCACATTGAGAAGCATCTGTCAGGGCCCCACATTGGAGCGATATCTGTCAGGTTCTGGCCTCAACAGAGTTTGCACATTTCAGGGTAGGGGTATGTAGATTAGAAAAATTAGGTAGGAGGAACAGAGATATGAAAGAAATGCAGAGATATAGAATAGAACCAGGAGGGAAATCCAGTGAGTACTGACTATGCCGGCATTTATTTTGCATATTCTTATATACCACAATCCAGAAATGGGGGGAAGAAGGCAAAAGATTGCTTTAGCGTGCTACATTAAACAGACAGAGCAATTACTTGCTTGAATAATTGAAACATCAAGCAAAACTATCCTTTAGTTAAGTATTCTATTGCTTATGCAGGACATATAACAACCACACCTTAGACCAAGCATTCTGTAGGCAGCCATTCCTGGGACAAACCTTCTGTCATATCCTTACAGGAGCAAGAATAGACTTGAATTCTCTGACCTTTGGTCAAGGTGATCCACCTCTTTGGGCCATCTTAGTATTCAAAACACCAGGTAGTCACACCCTAGGTCAGGATCTCTTGTTTGTAGCCACTCCTTGTAGGGGAGACCCAGCCAATTACCTTGCTAGCAGGGGGCAGGGTCCCCCGAGGATATTTTTTACTTATAAAGATTGCGGGCCGTGCTTTCAGCCGCCCCTTCTGCTTTCCTGTTCTCCGCTGGAACTTCGGTTCTGTGAGTCTTTCCCTAATTAAAGCTGAATATTTTATTATAATTTCCATCTGCCGTTCACTTACGCTGCGACAACTCCTTATATCAGACTTGTTGTCAATAACTTTGAGAGAGCAAGAGACTTAAGCTCTCTGACCTTCAGTCAAGTCCCATTTCTGTGGACCCCCATACCTGTACCTCCTCCTCTACCCTGCCTTTCCTTCCTGAAAGCCATGCAGTCTTTCCTCTTGCATTTTTCTTTCTCCTTGCATTTCACCATCTGCATTCTATCTCTGTCCCACCATCCTCATGGCCCTTTACTCATCCCTACCCTCCCTGGGTGCTCTTGTTTCTTTAGACACACATATCGAAGCTAACATAAATATATGATAGAAAACATGTGATATTTTTCTGGGTCTAGGTTGCCTCACTTAGAATGACTATATCTCTCCCAATTTATATTTAAATTTCATTTTTCTTTATAGCTGAATAGTAGTCTTTTGCATACATGAACTACATGGCATTATCCATTCTTCCACTGGTAGACATCTAGGCTATTTGTATTCCTGGCCATTGTGAAAAAAAGGGAATAGCAAGTATCTCTATAATATGATATAGAGCTCTTAGAGACTTTGCCAAGGAGTGGTATCATGTATGCAATAGAACTATCTCCAGTTGTTTGTTTGTTTTGAGGAATACCCCACTGATTTTCATAGCACACCAGTCTGTACTCCCGTGGGCTGTTTGTTGCCCCTGAGCTGGAGAATAAGGAATGATCTGGAACAAGTTAAAACATCACTTTGTATTGCTGTCACAGAGATTGGGTTGACTTTTCTGAATAAATAAATTGCTTAGTGTGATGAGCCTTTGATTAAATTTCCAGAGTTCTGACAAAGGTAGTTGACTTTTTTTTTTCAACAATTCATGATTTTATAGAGGAATGAATTCTCATGTCCTTACCTCACTATTTTCATTGCTGTCATCATGTTGTCATAGCTTTAAGTCTCTAACATCTCAATGACAATGGGATAATTAGGTATTAGTCACAGAAATGATTAGGGAAAAGAAAACTATACTTATTATAGAGGCTGCTATGGTGAAATGCCGTGGTTCCCTGAGGGGCACAGCAGCAGAAATGCTGCAGGTCCCCAAGTGGCAGTAGCAGGCAGTGGGCAGAGGGTCATGAATGCAGCCAGTCCCAGGCAGGGAGCCACGCAGCAGGTGAGAGACAGAGACCTATTAGGCACATCATGCAGAATGAGATTCGATATTTATTTTGTGGGTTATGAAAGGGAAGGGGAGAGGGGAAACGGAGAAGGGGGAAGAGCAGAGAGAGAGAGAACTGAAGAGGGGAAGGGTAGAAGGGAAAAGGGAGAGAGGCAGAAGCTGCCTCTTTAGGAGAGAGATGGAAAAAGGAAGGAGCTCAGGCTGGAAGCTGAAGGAAGATCCTCAGGAGAGGGAGTGGGTGGGGTTTGTCTCTTAAAGAGACAGGACAGCCCATTACAGAGGTGTTCTCAGATAAGCACAGAAAGTTAAAACCACTATTTCTAAGCCAACCATGACAATGCTCATGTCTATAATCCCAGCATATGAGATTTAAATCAGGAGGATCAGAGTTTCAAGGACATCCTGATCTGCGTAATGAGTTCTAGTTTGAGACTAACCTGATCTACTTGAGAATCTGCCTCAAAAAAAAAGCAAAACAAAAATTATTTCTAAGTCATTATTTGATACAATTAATACACACTTAAATGAAGAAATTTTTAAAGTTTTCCATATTAAGTCCTCTGAAAATCAGTGTTAAATTACAGCTCTCTTAAATTTCTTCTAATAAGTTAAGTACAATATTTGGTGTCAGAACTGACTTCAGATTCCTACCTTACTATTTATGATCTTACGAGAAGTTACAGAGCCTCTGTGCCTGGTTTCCTCATAGGTAAATGAACCAATTATAACCTTGACCACTTAAGATATTGTTAGAATTAAATGTAAAAACAGTGATGATAGATGCCTGGAAGCACATGAATTTTTAGTACAATATTTTTTGTCAGAATTTTATATAGTGTAGTTTAATGATATTCACCTTCTCCTCTTTCAGCTCCTCCCAGATTCACTCCAGATTTCATGTTTTCTTTTTTAAAATGCTCAGTCATTGTGATGATTTGAAAGGAATGTCCCTCATAGTCTTAGTCATTTGAATACATGTTCCCCGGTTGGTGCCATTTGAGGAGGTTTAAGAAGTGTGAGCCTTGTTTTTAAAAGTTATGTCACTGGTGATGAGCTTTGAAAGTTTAAAGACTTGTACCATTTCTAGTTTGCTTTGTCTGCTTCCTGTGGTTGAAAATGTGAGCCCTGAGCTTCCTACTCCCACTGCCATGCCTGTGCTCTACCATCATGGACTTCCAACTTTCTGGAACTATAAGTCCAAAGAAACTCCCTTTTTCTGTATGTTGTCTTGGCTATAGTGTTTTTTTTTTTTTGATATTTTTTTTAATGAAAAAATTTCCACCACCTCCCCGCCTCCCATTTCCCTCCCCCTCCCCCACTCCTCTGCCCCTCCCCCACTCCTCTCCCCCTCCCTCTCCAGTCCAAAGAGCAGTCAGGGTTCCCTGCTCTGTGGGAAGTCCAAGGTCCTCCCCCCTCCATCCAGGTCTGTAGTGAGGAGCTGCGGGCAGGCCTGCTTTTCGTCCCGCCAGGCTCCCACATGGTTAGCTTTACACCTGAAATAACAACACACAAACTGTATTCATTTAAACACTGCCTGGTCCCATTATATCTAGCCTCTTCTTGGCTAACCCTCATATCTTGCCTAGCCCATATTTAGTAATCTGTGTAGCACCAGTCTTACCGGGAAAGATTCAGCATGTCTGACCTGGCGGCTTGCTTCATTGCGTCTGCCCAGGAGAGGAGAGGCATGGCGTCTGCCTAACTTCCTCTCTTCCCAGCATTCTGTTCTGTTTACTCCACCCACCTATGTTCTAACCTATCAGGCCAAGCAGTTTCTTTATTAGTTAACCAATGATATCAACAGATTGATATATGACACTCCCATATCACAGGTCTAATAAGGTGAGCATCCAAACAGGCTAGGCTCCCACAAAGCCAGTACATGCAATAGGATCAAAACCCAGTGCCATTGTCCTTGGCTTCTCATCAGCCCTCATTGTACACCATGTTCAGAGAGTCTGGTTTTATCCCATGCTCTTTTAGTCCCAGTTTAGCTGGCCTTGGTGAGCTCCCAATAGATCAGCCCCTCTGTCTCAGAGGGTGGGTACACCCCTCGCGGTCCTGACTTCCTTGCTCATGTTCTCCCTCCTTCTGCTCCTCATTTGGACCTTGAGAGCTCAGTCCGGTGCTCCAATGTGGGTCTCCATCTCTGTCTCCATCCATTGCCAGATGAAGGTTCCCACTGATGGCTCTTCTGGTACCGAGATCAGGTCTCCTTACTGGCCAGGTAGCTCGCAAACAAAAGGCCTATTTTGCTTGCTGCAGGCAGGCTATTGAATCAAAAGGACATCCCCCCACCCGGTTGCACTCATAACTCGATCCCAGTGCCCAAACAGGCTGAGCTGGGGGATGTTCCTATAGTGTTTTATCACAGCAATACAACTACACCCATTGTGCCCATGAATTCTCAGTTGTAGAAACATCACTGGAGTGTGCTTATCCTATGAAGAATCTCACTCTGGAAAGATCCAGAAACATTTACCTGTCCACAACTCCTCAGTTATGGGTGTCTCTTACTTTGAAGAGACATCATGACTATGACATGTCTTATATAGCAAAACGTTTTAACTGGGGCTGGATCACATTTCAGAGGTTTAGTCTATTATCAATATGGTGAGAAACAAGGCGGCACACAGCCAGACACGGTGCTAGAGAGGTAGCTGAAAGTTCTACATCTGGATCGGCAGGTGGCAGGAAGAGAGTATGAGCCACTGGCCCATCTCGGGGCTACAGACCTAGCATACCTGACAGACTTTTCTGTGAAGCAGGACGTTCTGCAGGGCTGTCCCTCTGTGTCTTGTCAGAGGTCGGCAGTCCTTTCCTTTGTGTCCTCTTTGTCCAGTTTGAATAGCGTTCTGTCAGCAGTCAAGGCAAGGGCACTTTCTAGCCTGGTGGCTTACTTTTGCCACACAGAAAGTAAACTCCATGTGGAGTTTCTTCGATGTCCGTCATCTTCTCTGAACTAGATTGGTGCTGCCAAGGGCAGACATGTCTCGTCATAAAAAAGAAATAATAAACCTATGTTATCTTAAATGTCATATTCTGTAGATCTCTGAAGTGTTTTAAGATGACCTATCTAAAGTATCTCTGTTTGACCCTGAAAACATACCTAATATGACTGTAAATTTGATTGTAATGACTACTAACTATTAACTTACATTTCTTTATATCCTAATTAGTTGGTAATGATAACTTTCAAGTACTAGAAATTTGCATTATATTGCTAAATGAGCTGTATAGGTACAATGCCTTGAACATGATTAGAAATGTATGTACAGTATGTTCTAACAAAATTAATCTCAAATTTGTATCAATATGCAAAGATCTATATCAATACAAAATATTTAAAATAAGTAGTTGCTTTCTTTTGGTTTAAAAGTAGACTTAATAATCTACCTTTTTATTATTTCTCTGTTCCCTTCTTTTTCTTTCTGTGTAGGCTCAGAAATATACCTTTATATCCTATTGTATCTATATCCCCTTTTTTTCTTTTTAGAGTAGATTCAGTAATCTACCCTTATATCCTATCATATCTATATCCCCCTGTTTTGTTTTTAGAATGAGGTCCCTGAATCTGTTTTCCTTTGTTCAGCTTTTTTCATGACCATTACCAGTAACAACTTATAGCCAATCCCCCTAAACAATGATAAATATCCATAACCCAATGACACACTAAAACTACCCATCCCACCTCTTGGGAATGTGGGTGTCATGTTCTTAAAGTTACTTCCTGCTGTCTGGGGGCAGCAACATCTTTAGGGGATCCTGAAAAGAAAATGTGGGTTAATTGTCACGTCCTGGGAGACATAATTGTATCATTTGTTGAACAGTCTCTGTAATGGGAAAGTGCAGGGCTTATCTCAAGTTCTAGCTAGAGTAGTCTGCAAGGCTGAGTCATTTCAGTTAACCACCTCCAAATTGTCCTGAGTAATTTGTAATTCAAAGCCAATCTTTAGGTGGTGGTTTTCAGCTTAGTGGTGTTGTCATAGTCCTAGTGGAATCATTATTGTGGGGCCCCATCATCCTTTTAGAGACTTCAAAGCTCACTGTTATGCATAGTCTTAGTTCACTGCAGAAAATTTAAATATTTTAAATGTCATGTGCAGCAAATCTCAGATTAAAGGATCAATATTTGTTATCTAGAGTACAAAACTTAATTCCTACTTACCGGAGAGTGACTCAAACCTGAAATCATGTACAGGAAGGTAAATAAAAACTTTTTTTAGATCTAGTATTCTATGTGACCATTAATATCATGACAAAAACATGTATATATATCATATAAAATTTGAGATAATATTTATACCTTAAAAAGCTGTCAAAGATTTAAAATAAAACCAAAATATTATGAGAGTAGTGGCAATAAAATAGTCCCTAAATTTTAGTTTTTCTTCTTTCCCTTATCAGGTGACTCTTCTGATATGATACAGAGATTTGGAATTTTACTTTAACAAGCATGCTTGAGTTTAGAGAAGGAGAGAGTCACACTCCAACTCCAAAGCTAGCTTTAATTTCAGTTGGTCTGGGACTACAAAAAGAACATTTGTATCATATGTTTATAGAGAACAGCAAAAACAAATGTTTAGGAAGATTTATGAAATTTTATCCAGTTGGAGATATGATATGCTAATAGGTCAATTTACTTTTGTTCTTTGGAAATATTTTCTAGATGATTTATCCTTTTTCTTCAGATGTCTCATATGTCTTGTGGTCTTCAGATTCCTTAGCTGGATGCCTTCATTCTCCTGAAAGACAAAAGCAAAATCCTGCCCCAACCATAACTTTGAGGAGATTCCCAAGTTATATCTGATCAAATGAAAAGCATTTGTTTGTTGTATAGGTTAGTATAGATTGAATGCTAATGCTGTTTGATGAACTGTGACTTCTTCTAATTAAGGGGTCTCTCTTGTTCAAATCTAATCTTTATAATATTTGTTTTATGGTTGCTCCTGAACTTTTTGTTCTTACTTCTATAGCAGGTTTATCATTCAGGACAGTATCTTTTTTCTTTTTTTTCCCAATAGGCATTACGTTCTTTAATTGCTCTGGGAAACGGTTTCCTCCATGATGACAGGAAATGATTGCACAGAATTTTGCATAGGGGCCTGCTAGAGGCTGCTCAAGGCGTTTCCCTATGGCAAAGGTTTACCTTGACTGTTCCTTTCTGATCTACATGCCTGCCTTTGCCACACCTTCTGCATAATCCATAAGGGAGGGGAATTCTGTTTGGATTATGCTTAGAAAAAACATTGTTTCTAGGAACTCCCTGTTTACAGTCCCTTTTTAGGTGGCATTATGAGATGCAATATTGATTATATCTCAGATCCATTCCTCCAAGAGTGCTGATCTTACCTTAACAGTCTAATTAGCATTTTGCATTGTGCATTAGCATTTTCAAAAGCCGGATTCAATTATTTGTCTAGCTTCTGAATATACTATCATTCTATCTACTATAACTTTAGTAAATGACTCAATTTTCTTTCCTATTTCTCCAATTCTGTCCCAAGCATTCAAAACCACTGTATGGCATAAAGCTAAGGTGTGGTCATCATATAGAGATTGCCTTTTTCCATTAGCATAATCCCCCTCTCTAAAAAGTTGGTCTTGGGAGATTTCCATACCTCTAGCCCTACTTTGTTGTTCAATGCTCTTAATCTCATTTTTCTACTGGATCCTCCATTGTAACTGAGGACCAGGATGTCCTGGACCTCCCTCTATAGACCAGGCTGTCCTTAAACTCACAGAGATCTGCCTGCCTCTGCCTCCAAGTGCTGGGATTAAAGGTGTGTGCCACTATACCTTGAATTTACAGAGATCTGTCTGCCTTTGCCTCCCAAGCATTGAGATTAGAGGTGTGTGCCACCATGCCTTGAACTCACAGAGGTCTGCCTGCCTCTTTCTTCCAAGTGTTGGGATGGATTAAAGGTGTGTGCCACCACACCCAACTACTCTCTTTTATTTTAAGGACTTCAACCTTTTTTTTCTCTCAAGCCTGTGTATATTTTTTAAACACACTGTAAACCATTTAGAGGTTTTCTTTGTCTTTGAGTCTATCTTTACTGTATCTCTCTCTTTTTCTGACCATGTGAGTCTTTAATTTGCTAAGCAATATGGAGAGGATTAAAGCCGTGGCTTTGACGGCTGAATCCAGCCCATTCCTTAGCTTTCTGAGATTCCATCCTCATGACAGAGGTACCAGCTGTAGCCATGTTTATTGCCACAACTCTCTGGTATTTCAAGGTCCCTGCCAGCAAGCAAGCCGTACAGTATTCTCACTAACCATACTCAAATGCTCTGTAGGCGAACCTCCTGCCTGAAAGAGTCAGAGTTTGCACTGGCAGAATGGCCCAGAAAGCCAGCATTTTTAAAAGCATGGCTTTTTTCCTGCTATGGCTGAAAACCAAAAAGCATGCAGTCAGCTTTTCATCAACACCATTTAAGTGTTTTGTGGCAGGACCTCTTAAAAGAGCTGCAAGATTTTACAGCTAAAGCTGAGTCAGGAAGCCTCTCTTAAATGAGAGTGCTTGCCTCTAGCGAGCAGAGCCCAGCCAAGAGAGTACTGCTATCAATAAGCCATGCTTAACTCTTCTTATTTTATGTCTAGAATTAGTTCCCCAGCTCTCTCAGGCTTTATGTGGATGCAGTTGTCCATGTGGGTGCAATTTGTTGACTGAGTTTTCTGTTCTACCTGGTTCCCGCAGTTGTTAAGTCCCAAAGAAATCACACAGAGGTCTACATTAACTATAAACTGATTGGCCCATTAGGTCAGGCTTCTTATTAACTCCTATAATTTACGTTAGCCCATTATTCTTGTCTATGCTGGCCACATGGCTCAGTACCTTATTCAGCGAGGCAGTCACATCTTGCTCCTCCTTTGGCTGGGACAGGACTGCCAAATATGCTTTCCTCTTCCCAGAATTCTCCTGTTCTTGTTGCCCTGCCTCTCCTTCCTGCCTGGTTGTCCTACCTGTACTTCCTGCCTGGCTACTGGCCAATCAGCGTTTACTTAAAATATAATTGACAGAATACAGACCTTTGTGTCACACCACTTCCCCCTCTTTTTTTAAAACAAGAACTCTGAATCTGATATCCTTTGTTTAGCTTTTCTCCTGACTATTAGCCATAACAACTTGTAACCAACATTCTAAACAAATGAAAATATCCGTAGTCCATTTTTTGGGAATATGGGTGTTTCCTGTTTTTAACAGCTGGATTTGGATTTTTTAATTTTTCTGGTGAGACATATTCTCCACAGTAACTGGGAATGACTGAACCACGTTCATCATTGGGGGCCTGCAAGAGACTCCCCATGGCGTTTCCCAATTGGAATCCCGTTGCCTTGTCTATCTTTTGTTGACCTACATTCATTGATCCAGTGTTGGCCTTTGTCACACCTCCTACATATACCTGAAGGCTGAGTCCTCCTATTTCTGCCATTTCCAGAGGAGACATTATTCCTAGGAATCCCTTGTCTACAATCTCTTCTCAGATGTCCCATTCTACCACAATTAAAACATTTGGTATTTTGATGTCTTCTCTTATCATTGGAAATTGCTTTTCCTTCCCAAGCTTCAGTACCATAGTCAACTATCTTGACGTTCATTTTATGCAAGACCCATTCATCCGTGGGTGCTGATCTGATCTTTAAAGGCTTAAGGATCCTTTTGCATTCTACATTGGCATTTTCATAAGTCGAAGACTCAGTTGGTATATGTCTAGCTTCTGTATCAGTTACCCCTATTTGTCCAGCCCTAATTGGTCTTTGTAAAAAGTCACTAAAAGTTTCTCTCTGATCCTGTTTAACTCTAAGATATGATTCAATTCTCTTTGTTGGTTCCTAAATCCTGTCTCAAGACTTTCAAGATGCTGTACTACATAGGGACAGGTGTGTTCATCAAAAAGAGTTTGATCCTGAGATTCAGAGTAAAGTTCCTCTCCTAGAATTTGATCTAGGGAAATCTCAAATCCTTTTTTTTTCCTGTTGTTCTAAAATTCTAGCTTCTTTCTTAAAAAAGCACCTCCCAAGTAACTGCAGTCCATTTTCTAGAACTGCTAAGATTAACTGAGTCTAGTCTTGTGGCATTGCTTTGTTACTGGAAGCCCTCATTTTGACCATTTCCCTAACAAAGGACAAATGTAGTCTATAAGTTACAACTGCTTATTTAATTTCCTTTTGATAAGTCATATGTATGGACTCCCATTAATATTCTTTGACAACCTTAGAGTACTTAGGGTCAGATACTCTTTCTGATGTTATTACTGAAAAGGCATGCAGAACTCTAGGGAAGCTATCCTGAAGATTTTTATGTACTGATGAGGCTAAATTTTGTCTTTGTACCTTTTGTCCGTGGTCATCAAATTCGATAAGTTTGTCAATCTTTTCAAATATATTTACCACTTCCTTTTGTTATATCTGGATCTCCTGTCCAGTGCTCTGTTCTAATCCCCTCATTGAGGAGTCCAAGATATGAAATCTGTCCAGTAGAGATAATGTCTCATCCTTGCACATAATCTTTATAGGATGCAGATTACCTTCCTCGAGAGACATTCTATCAGTCAATCTGTCATACCCCTTCAACAGAGTCCGATTAATACATTCAACAGTACGAATTCTTCCAAGTAATGCTTTAGTACACACTGTCATTGATTGAGTTTTATGTGCCAATTCAGCTGTATCCTTCCCAGAGTGCTGAATTTTCCTTTGAATAAATTACTGTCTGTATCTTTTCTAAAAGTACCTCAATTGACTGAGTTTTGTTAGCTAAATTGTTTGTATCCTCCTTCAGAGTTCCAACCTCTTTTCTGAGAAGCTTGTATAAATCTGTAAAGACTGTTTTATTTCTAAAAGTGCCTCATTCTTAGCCCTATTGTCAAACCATATTTTTATGAAAAAGATATTAAAGACAAGACTAATCCCCCAAATCAAAAATAGTGATAATCATATAAGTCTTGTAAAACCTTGTACATGGTGTAAGTAAAGAGGCTATTGAAATGTTGGAAGGTTGTTGGACATATTGTCCTTTTAAATTATAAAGTTATAATTTATATTTCAGTTTATAAATCTTACTTATGGTTGATTTTGAGCTGGAGTAGGTGCAATAACCATTACCTGCCAGTAAGTGTCATGGGCCAGCTACAAAAGAAACCCAGCGGGGCCTAGAAGTGCACTTGGAGACACGTGGCTAGTCTGAATATGATTTTATTAATCTAAGCTGAAAGATATGCTTAGATTAATAATAAATAGTTCTTTACTAGAAACCACAGACTGTGTGCGCTGATTGGTCAGCAGCCACAGGAGCACAAGGATAACAAGATAACAGAAGGCACCTGGGAAAGCTGTATCCTGTCTGAGTTTCCGCACAGTGCGTGGCAGCGGGACACAAGCACCAGGGAAAGCGTGCGGGGACTTGAAGCTGCTCCAAGGTGTGTAATGAGATAATATAAAGAACCATGGCTAATCTGTAGCAAGAAAAGCCGCTGCTACATAAGAATTCTATAACCAAATGAACTGCTGGCTCTGTGCTGACTGAGCCAGGCTGAAGGAGGACTCAAGCCGAGCTGGGCTTGCTCTAAGCCCAGCGGTGTGCAGTCAGAGCTGGGGGTTCTAAAACCAAATGTTCAGGTGCCAGATGATGACAGAAGTCACAAAATAATCCCATACCAGTTCAGAATAATGAATAATAAAAGGGTTATTTATTTAAGGGAAAACTTACAGATCACTGTCCTTGATAACAGTCCTCTGCATGAACAAAAACAGAGTCTCGCAGCCGGAAGCAGGAGCCGGAAGCAAGAGAGACAGGGTATGCTTTACAGGTGCTTTTACCGTATCAGAGACCACATCCAAGTGGGCTGGTATCTTAAGGGCTATTGCCTGAAAGAGCAGAATGTGTGCCCACAGCAGCCAGGGAAATAATCTCCCCACCCCTAAACTCCCTCCCACAAACATTTCCTCTCTTAACTGAGTTAACTACAAATTATCTTATATTTCTAAAAATGGACAAGCATCTTGAATTGTGGGACACGTTAAAAATAGTTTCATACATTGAAAGGCTTTACTATCAATGTCATTGTTTATAGGATTTTTTAAAATTAGATTTATTTATTTTTTGTGTCTGAGTATTTTGCCTGCAGGTATGTCCTTGCAGACCATGCCCTCAGAAGTCAGAAGAGGGCATTGGATTCCTGAAATTAGAGTTATGGATGGTTATAAACCGCTGTGCCAATGCTAGGACCTGAACCTGGGTCCTTTACAAGAGCAACCAGCACTTCTAACCACAGAGCCCTATCTCCAGCTCTTCATCCATAAGATTTTTGACCAAAAGAATTCGTCGGCATTTTTTCTTTGCAATCCACTTTTTTTCCTGTTTTTCTTCTGCTTGTCTTTAATGTTATACATATGAATAGTTTCCAAAGTATGGATGTTTATGGAGTCTAGGTGTGTCTGTGTATGGGTACATGTGTGCCAGAGCATGTGATTGCCATAACATTTATGTAGAGGTCAGGGGACAACTTGGGGAGGCCAGTGTTTTCCTTCCATCATGCAGGTCCTAGGGATTGAACCTAAATAGTCAGGTTTGATGGCAATTTACCGGTCAAGTCATCTTGTCCCACAAACCAATTTTAAAACGTTCCATATACCAAAGAAATCAAACTGTATAAATAGATTCATGTACATTGAAAATTCTGGTAATTTCAATTGCTTTGTATTTTTCAGAATTCTCAGCCATAATCCTCTCACAATTGTTGAAGATCCCTACTTTTTTAAATTGCCAGCATTAAAATATCTGTAAGTATTATGATAGTCTTATAGTTTTTGAGATGACTCCTCCTATCCTTCTTTCTGATTTCCACTAGAAAGTATACCTTCTCTTTCTTATTAGTTATTTGATAATATCATACACTTTGTTTTGATCACATTCATCCCTTTTCCCCAACTCTTCCCAAATCCACACCCCTTCCCTACCCACCCAACTTTGTGTTCTTATACTTTTGTGTGCGTGACTTTTCCATGGAGCATGAACAACCTACTTGAGGCCACACTCTCAAAGCCTTCAAGGTACATACCCATATCAGAAAACTGAGGACAAGAATCTGTACAGAGAATTAATCAGACATACAAGGGAAGTGCACTCAGTAGTCAAGCTGCTTTACCCTTTCAGTCCTAGCCCAACAAATCAGACAGCTCCTCTATATGTCTTTGTAAACTTTAGATTATTCTTCTTGTGTTTTTTTTTATCTTAAAAACGATTAGCAAGGCATCTGGTCTAACAAAGTTATTTTATAGCTTTGTTTCTTCTAATGGTGCATACTAAAATCTGTGACTTGGTCATTTTAGCATTAAGATAATTACAGCCATCTTGGCTCCTGGGAAAATTTAGTTGTTTACCTTGATCATTAACCAGAGCTAAGATCTAAGTCAACTCTTTAAGTGGAACTCATCTGCCTTAGCTATGAAACATGTTCTTGTATGTATTTTATTCATTAAAACTCTGTATAAGCTATCATCCCAATTGTCAGTTAGATAGTACAGTCTAGGAATATGTAATCTTCTTGACAATCCACAGGGAAAGAATGCTCAGTAGATAGGGATATTTCCATAAGATAAATACACTACAATACAGGAAGTGTTGGTGGGGGTCTCTCCACATCTACTCACACCATGCCAGATGCCAGGAAAAGATTGTAGTAGCAACAGGTAAAGGCAGAACAGAAGCAAAAGACAGTCTGGAGTCTGTAACCTCATAGCCATGCTTAGTGAGGTTCTCCCATCAAAGAACTTTCCTCCTGGTGGGCTGACACCCTGAACTTCAGTCGCCAACTCCTGCTCCTCTGGCACTGGCCCCTGGCACATGCTTATTCGAACCATCACACTGTGTGTGAGCTTCTATAGGAGTGGGTTCCCAAACAACTTTTTCAAAAGATCTTTAGTGTTAGTATTTCTCCCTGTATTCTATCCTCTGCTTTGCTCATCAAAGGGTACTTTGTCTTAAAGATAAAAAGTCAGTTTAGTTTTAACTTGACTATTTTTTAAATGCATTAAAGGGCTGGAGAGGTATCTCAGCAATTAAGAAGAGTGTCTGCTAGTCTTGCAGAGAACCTGAGTTTGATTTCCAGCACCCAAGGTGGCTGATCATAACTGCCTTTGTTTTTAGCTCTGGAAGAATCTGATGCTTCTGACCCTCATAGACACCTATACTCACGTACAGATTCCCCCACACAGACTCATATACACACAATTTAAAATAAACTGAATCCTTTCAAAAGTTACTAACAAAGAGAAGGATGAAGATAAGATAAATAATGGGCAAGACATTCAGCCTGGGGAAAACCAGTATTGAAGATCATAGAGAGATATGCAATGTAGATGAAGCTGGTATCTGTGGTCGAGACCTTTTGCTGCTCTATTTGAGGACTTGCATTTGAATCCTAACACCCATGTGGGTAGCTCACAATACACTATAACTCCAGCCCCAAGAGATTCAATCCCCTTTTCTGTCTTCCATGGCACCCCCATACATTCATGTGCACCTACGTAGATACACAGATACATATATGTACAAAATAAATTGATAAGAGAGATGAATATATCATCTCAGAAAGCAGAGAAATATATATATATATATATGTATATATATATAATAAAAGAACATAAAATATGAAGTAGTAGTTATATGGTAAATGCAATATGAAAATGAAAGGTAAGAAGATAGATTCTATTCAATGCCATCTCATTAAGTGGATGATATAAGTAGCACTAGATATAGTAAGCCCTATAGAAGTTTCTTCTCTGATGGGCTTACTTACTCCTGAGACAGATACTTTTATAGGAAAGCCAGAATGTAAGTAACCACTTGCGATGAAAATGGCTCCTCATGAAATCTTTCTCTCCTTCAGAGACCTGGGGACAACACAAGTACAGCTGACAACGCTTGGGAACATTTTCATGATGACCCTGCAACTGGGACAGCTGTAAGGTTTATTTTCTTAGGATAAGTTCACCTAGCTCTTTTAAATATTTGTTTTATGCTAGTTTTTTGTCTTATCAATTTCTTGTCAGGATTGTTGAGATAAAAATTTCATGCAATTAAGTTCAAATCATAGTTAGCTAACTACTGCTACAGAGCTTAGGTAACTATGCAAGCTCTATCATCCCCAAAAGGCCCATCATGGGCAGTGAGATGGCTCAATGCATAATTCTATGAAAGCCTGGTGACCTGAGTTTAATTCCTAGAAACTACATTGAGGACGGAGAAAGTCAACTCGACAAGGATGTCTTCTTACCTCCACAAGTGCTCAAACAACACACAACATAATAATAAAAGTTCAAAGGCCTCCTGTGCCTTTTTAGTCACTCCTCTCACCCTTTAATCCATCACTACTCTTATTTCTGAGCCTATAGTTTTTCTTTTCCAGAATTTCTCATAAAAGACATTTCATAGTGTGTGGCCATTTGTATCTGTCTTCTCTCACTGGGTGTGATTCTTAGTATATCTCGTCAGCAGTGCATGGCAGTTGCTCCATTCACTTAATTTTTCAGTTTTCCTTAAGGCATTTACCTGAATTGAGGGTGTACTCAGTTAGTAGAATGTTTGTCCAGCATCATGATGCCCTGGGTTTATATAAACCAGGCATGGTGGTAAATACCTGTCCTTCCCAGCACTTATGGCGAGGAAGCAGGAGAATAGCAGATTAAGGTGTCTTTGACTGCATAAGTAGTTTCTGACTAGCCTGGGATACATATGAGACCCTGTCTCAACAACAACAAAAAGTTGCCTTTCTACTAGCTGATACCTAGTAATGTTTGTGTCCTTGTAATCTGATTTGCATTTACTTAATAATGGGTGCTGTGGACTGTCTAGTTGTACTCAGATATATCCTAGTGCTGGGTATTTGAATCTGTGTCCATATAGATGTTTTTGTTCTTGCTGAGCTTTGGTTTTAGTTTGTCTTTGAGACAGGGTCTCTTTTATATAGGCCAGGTTGCCTTTGAACTTGCTACCATTCTGCCTTTGCCTCCTGAATTGTGTCTTCTCTGACTTTACAGGCTTTTGCCACCATATACATTTTTTTTTACTAAGAATCTCTTTTTCTTTATTTTGTATGCATGTATTTGTGTTTGTGAATGTGTGTGGTAAGTACTCATGTGAAGATTCATAGACAACTTCCAAAAGTCTCCTTCCACCATGTAGGTTCTGAGTATTGCAAATGCCCTTAATCCACGGAGCCACCTTGCTGAATGAGTTGTTTTCTTTACTCTGCATGCAAGTCCTTTCTTCCATGTATGTGTTTAGTAAGTACCGCTTCTCTGGCATGACTTGCATTTTCACTAGTATGAAGAGCACATGTTTTTTAATTTTTATGTATGATGCACTCTAGCAGTGTTTCTTCTATAGCGTGTGCTTTTTGGTGGCTTACACAAGAAATCTCTGAGTTACCCTCTGTTGGAACTGCAACTCAGGTGGGTAAGAATGACATGGGGATAATAGTTTGGAGGATAACCAGCCTGGAAGTCTTGCAGAGGACAACCAAGTAGTCAGAGTTTTCTTCAGCAGCAAGCGTTGCCTCTCCCTTTCTTTCCAGCATGCCCTGGCCAGTGCTATACCCTGGCCCTTCACTGCAAAGGACCAGGCAGTGGCTACCTGCCTGGCATGATCTCTGCCTGTGACATTTTCCTCTTGGGTAAGGTAGCACAAGTACCTCCATGGTTCTCTGGTTCTGGTTCTAGGGAGAAAATCTCCCAGGAGGCAGGTGACAGTTTTCCAAATGAGTTTTCTAAAGATTCAGTGGAAGCTGCTCCAGATTCCATTAACAACATGCTCGTGGTCAGGTGATGCACAGTGCATGCCTTCTCCAGCCTGATAAGAACCATGAGGGGCTTCTTTAACACCCCACTCAGATGCCTGAAGAATCACTACGTAGCAGTGTCCATGGAGATGTGCTTACAGAGAAATGCAGGTTTTTGAGGAAGATGAGAAGGACCTGGAGCAGAAGTGTCAGCACTGCAGCCACCCCTGTGTGACAAGAGATGGCACTTCATCCTGGTGATTCCAAAGAGGAGCATACTGCAGGCAGGAAAGAAAGTAGCAAGATCAGAAAACACAGCAGCAACACTAGAATCCCAGTGCATCCCAAAGGCATTCAGTCTCCACCTCTGAAGATAAGGACAATGAGTCAGTGCAGGAATATGGTGACCCAACCTGAAACACCAGTGACTGTTTATATTAAAGTGACATTTTAGACATTAAACTCCCTGTCTTTTTTGGTAGAGCTGCATTTTGAACCCACTAACTATTTTACAAGTCCTCTGGTGCAAAAAAAAAAACAAAAAAAAAAAAAAAAAAAAAACAAAAAACCATGAACGCTGAAATCAGAGCCAAGATAATGGCTGGCCCCTTTTCCCTTGGATGTTCTGAAATCATGTACTATCACAGGTATATAACTGACTGGAAAAAGGAAACAAAATGTTATAATAAAATGATTAAGAAAAAAAGTGTAAGGGGAAATGAGTGACTACCTGCTCACTAACCAAGTGCTCCAAGAGTCCTTTCTTCACTGCTTTGATCCACTGAAAGCATCTGAAAGCAGAGAACACTGGGCAGAGACTCTCATCCCATTGCCTCTGGAACTGGAGTTAGACCCTTCCATAGGCAGAAAACAGTAGACTATGGCCATATTGTTCTTACTTTGTGTCTTTACAGTCCTTTGCTTTTCTCTTGTTTTGTGGTGTGTGTTTCACACACATGCATGAAAGAGAAAGAGAAAGGAGAAGGAGAGAGATGGGAGGAGTCTCTAGGGGTTGAATGGGTTGTAGTACAAATATCCCAAGGTCAAAGCTGTATTGGTTCCTCGTGTTTATCTATTCATTCAAGTTGGGAGTGTAGTACAATTAATAAAAACCCAGACACAGATATTGAGGTCCAACCTGAATATCAGAAAAGCAAAGCAGCTGAGCCGCTAGAGAGCTCTTATCTCTAAGAAATCATCAGACTAAAAGAGCATGAATTCCTTCCTGTTTCATCCCACTTTATATTCCTCTCTAATGCTGGGATTAAAGGTGTGAGACACCACTGCCTGGTCTTTTGTGGTTTAGTTTTACTTTCAGGTCTTCAGGCAAACTTTATTTATTAAAATACAATTGAAATATAACTACAATTATTTTATTGTCTAAAACAAAAAGGAAGGTTATAATTAATATAAGAAATTATATACAATAAGTATAATAACTGTATACAATATATACAGGCAATAAATATAACAACAATGTCTAGTCCATTTGCACTGAATAAATTCAGAGAAAATACTCATTATCTGTGTTAGCTTGGTGAGTTCAAAACCTTGTACCTAATTTACTTTCTATCATACCTTGCATTGCCATCTAAAACTGTCTTGATATCTCTCAAACTTGTATACTTTACAGTTCCTTAGTTTCTTTTCTGAGTCTCATAAACACTTAAAACTACAACTATCTAGTCTTCAACTACCGCAGAGACCCAATATTAACTGAGTAAGCAGGAGATGTAAGCAAGTGACTTCCAAAAATGTGAGAAATGACAGAAACAGCTGGCTGCCTGGACAGTCACCCAAAGTTCTTCTGCAATGTTGGGGCATCCATATTCAGCCTACAGGCCTAGAATATCTGACAGACTTTTCTATGAAACTGGGTTTTTGGAGAACTGTCCCACCTTGTCTGGGCAAGGTTTGGCAGTCACTCTCTTTTGGGTCCTGTTTGTCTCATTAGGACAACATACTGTCAGCAGTTGAGACAAGGGTACTTTCATACCCAGCTTACTTTTGCCACAAAGAAAGCAAACTCAAAGTGGCGTTTCTTATATTCCCATCATCTTCTCTGAGGTAAAGTGGTGCTGCCAGGAGCATACATGTTTCATTGTCATAAAAAAAAAAAAAAAGAAAAAAGAACCTATGTTACTCGACAATAGAAGTTACAAAATAGGCCCACACAGGTTAAGAATTATGTATAATAAATATTTATTTAGGGGAGACTCACAGATCACTGTCCTAGATCACAGTCCTCTACATGAATGGGTAACAGGAACCGAGTCTGTCAGCCAGAAACAAGAGCCAGAAGCAAGACTGTTGTTTTGTATAATTGCAAATGGTCTCTGAGTAGTTGATTGGGTTGGGTTTATTTTTTGTTGTTTTTTTTTTAAGTTCTTATTTGGAGTTCTGGCCAGAATGCTGTAAGAAGGTGCACCATTTCCACAGCTGGTACCCAAAAACTGGTCTCATAGTAGCACTATCAGCATCATGACATCATATCAACCAGGTGGAGTCGTTATTGTGGGACCCCATAGTCTTTCTAGAAGCTTCAAAGATTACTGCAGGGAAATCTACTGTTCATTGTTGAAAACTTAAACATTAGTCATATAGACATATATTCAGTGAAAGATATGATATAGAAAAAAATGAGCATGGAGAAAAGTAAAATATTTCCTTAAAATCTACCTTCTTTCTGTCCCATACCAGATGACTCCTGACATGAGACAAAAATTCAGAATTTTTCTTTTAACAACATGCTTGGATTTAGAGAAGGAAAGCCATTGACTATCTCTAAAGCTAGTTGTATTTTTAAGTAGAAATGTATACATGTCCAGATAATCGAATTTTACCATGCAGATAATATAGCATCACAAATGAGATTTCTCTTTGCTTGGTGATCCTTTCTGGATAGTTATCTTTTCATTTTTAGACATCAAGGTCTCTCAACTCTTTGAAGATGAGTATTTTCCTGCAAAGACAAGAACAGAACCTTGCCCCAACCCTTATGAGGTTTTTTTGTTTGTTTGTTTACTGCCTGTATGATTATCCACCCCTATGGATGAGCTGTCATTTCTCTTTCTCAAGAGGTTTCTCTTTTACAAACCAAATCTTAATTAATTTTGATGGTATCCATAGCTTTTCTTCTCCTGTGGAAAGAGGAGTGAAACTCTTCCCCAGTGTAGCACATCTCCTGGTTTCCATTGTGAGGTCAGCACATCCTTGGAATACACTGGCTGATTTAATTCAGCATTTTTTTTCTATTATCCAATGTCTGCTGTTGTCATTCCTTTCTCATTAACATTAAGAAAATTCAAGGTTAATAGAGTTATGCAGTCTATTTCTGGGAGTATTTTCCATCCCTTTCTGTTTGTTTAGCATATCCTTTATAATATAATTTGACCTTTCTATAACTGCCTGACCTATAGGATTGTTTGGTATACCTGTAATATGCTTTGTATTATAATAAGCAAAAAAACAGTTTCATTTTCTTAGACACATATGTAGGACCATTATATGTCTTTATTTGTGCAGGTATATTCATGATGGCCATAACTTCTAATAAATGCATGATTACTGAATCAGCCTTTTCTGAGCTCAAGGCAGTTGCCAATTGAAAACCTATATAACTGTCAATGGTGTGGTGGACATATTTTAATTTTCCAAATTCTGTAAAGTGGAACACATCCATCTGCCAGATCTCATTCCTTTGAGCACACTTTTGGTTACTCCCTGAAGGTAATGGTGTTAGGTTATAGAAAGAGCAAGTAAGACATTTTTTTATAATCTCCTTAGCTTGTTGCTATGTAATAGAAAACTTTCTTTAAACCTTTGCTGTTGACATGATGTTTCTTATGAAATTCTGAGACTTTCAGCACACCTCCAATCAATAATTGATCAATTTCTGCGTTACCTTGAGCAAGAGGACCTGGCAGAGCAGTATGGGATCGGATGTGTGTTATGTATATAGGACAAAGCCTATTCCTGATTATATCTTGCACCTGAATGAATAATGAAATCAATTCTTTATCATCTGGTATAAATTCAGCTGTTTCAATATGCAATACAATTCTTTCTGCATATTGCGAATCAGTAACTATATTGAGAGGTGCTTTAAAAATCCCTTTGTACCATGAGAATAGCATACAACTCTGCCTTTTGGACAGAATAATAAGGGCTTTTTTCTGCCTTACTTAATTCTTCTGATTTGTAACCTGCCTTCCCTGATTTATTTGCATCATTATAAAATGTATGAGTTCCAGTTATTGTTGCATTATGTACAGTTCAGGGAAGAAACCAAGAAATTCTCTTTATAAGGCTGATTCTATCACTTTAGGGATAATTGCTATTAATTCCTCCCAAAAAATAGCATAAGCTCTTTTCCCTGGTTCATTGTCTTGCAATAATTTTTTAGTTTCATCAGCAGTAAAAGGAACTATAATCTCTGCTGGTTCTATCTATACCTGCTAGTTGACGAAGTTTCAATTTTCCTTTTATAATTAATTCAGAGGCTTTTTCCACATAAGTTTTTAACTTTTTTCTTGGTTTATGTGGTAAAAAGATCCATTCAAAGATAATATCTTCCCTCTGCATTAAAATTTCCATAGGGGAAATTCTGGAAGGCAATGTGACTAGAATACAATTAAGATTTGAATTCACTCTATCCACGTGTGCCTCCTGTAATTTCTCTTCAATGACCATCAGTTTTTTCTCTGCTTCAGCTATTAATTCTCTGGGACTATTTAAGTGTTTATCACCATCTAAGGTTTTGTTTAAATGAACTATTAGATCAGGTGTTATCTTAACAGCCGGTTATAGAGTGGAAATGTTTCCTATAATCTTTGAAAGTCATTAAGAGTCCGCAGTCGGTCTCTCCTAATTTATGCCTTTTGTGTTCTAATTTTCTGTAAACCTATTTTGTAACCTAGGTAATTAACAGAATCTCCTCTTTATTTTTTTTTTATTTTTTTTATTTTTTTTGGTTTTTCGAGACAGGGTTTCTCTGTGGTTTTGGAGCCTGTCCTGGAACTAGCTCTCGTAGACCAGGCTGGTCTCGAACTCACAGAGATCCGCCTGCCTCTGCCTCCCAAGTGCTGGGATTAAAGGCGTGCGCCACCACCGCCCAGCTTCCTCTTTATATTTTTTAAGGAGCAATTTGTAATCCCCATTTTGGCAAAACTTTCTTTACTTCTAAAGTATCTGCATTTGAGTCAGATAACAAAACATTGTTCATGTAATGGTAGATTATAGACTTAGGAAATGGCTTTGCATATTATTTCCAATTGCTGACTAATAAAGTATTGGCACACGGTGGGGCTATTGAGCATTCCCTGTGTGAGAATGGTCCATTGATATCTCCTAGTAGGCTGAGGATTATTATATGTAGGCACTGTGAAGGCAAACTTTTCTCTGTCCTTTTCTTGTAAAGGTATAGTGAAGAAACAATCCTTTAAATCAATAACTTTGAGAGGCCATCCCTTTGATAACAGAGAAGGCAGAGGAATTCCAGATTGTAGAGGGCCCATAGGTTGAATAACCTTTTTGATAGCCCTTAGATCTATCACCATTCTCCATTTTCCAGATTTCTTTTTAACAACAAATACAGAAGTATTCCAAGGGCTGGTTGATTCTTTAAATGGCAAATATCTAGTTGCTCCTGTATCAGCTATTTTAAAGCCTGCAGGGGTCTTTTTTTCTAATAATGGACATTGTTTAACCCATATTGGCTTCTCAGTTTAACCATTTTAAAGGCAGGATCGTTAGTACTTCTGAAGGTTTGCTAATTGCTTTGTCTTCTTGTATAGCCGGAATGGCTGGTGACTTTTGTTTATAATATCTTATAATACCCTTCCCAGAAACATGAGTTTTTGGGACTGTGGGAATGTTAACCTGGGTATTCCATTTCTGCAATAGCTCATGGCCCCATAAATTAACTACAGTATTAGCTACATATGGCCTCAGCTTTCCTTTCTATTCTTCTGGCCCTATGAATTCAACCCACCTCATGCTTTGTTTAACTTGAGATAGGGTTCCAATTCCATAGGAATCGAATATCTGGCTCTTGAAGAGGCCAATCTGGATGCCAAGATTCTGGAGTAATGATACTCACATCTGTACCCATGTCTAGCCATCCTTCAATTACAATGTCATTTATAAACACTTATAGCTTTGTCTTATATCGCTTATAGAAATCTACCAAAATATGTTTCCTATTTCTTCCTGGAGTTTTTGGTTCATCCTCCTTGTTTATTCCATCATCCAGAACAGTATGTTTTTTTTTACAATAGGCACTGGATAATTTTTAAAGTGAGACATGTTGTCTACAGTAACTGGGAATGACTGGACTTTGTTTGATATCGGAGCCTGTGAGAGGCCCTCCAAGGAGTTTCCCAGTGGTTTCAGGTTACCTTGTCTGTCTCTTGCCGACCTACATTCATTAGTCCCATGTCAGCCTTTGCCATACCTCCTACATATACCAGAAGGCTGAGTCCTCCTACCCTTTTCATTCCTAGAGCAGACATTATTCCTAGGAATTCCTTGTCTACAGTCCCTTCTTAGATGTCCTATTCTACTACAATTAAAACATTTGGCATTCTGGTGTCCCCTCATTGGAAATCACTTCTCCTACCCAATCCTCAGTGCTATAGTCAAATGTTTCAACATTCATTATATACAATATCCATTCATCTATGGATGCTGGTCTGACCTTTAAAGGCCCAAGAATCTTCCTACATTATAAGTTGACATTTTCAAAAGTCAAAGATTCAATAAGTACATGTCTAGCTTCAGGGTCTGTCACTCCTACTTGTATAGCCTTAGTTAATCTTTGTAAGAAGTCACTAAAGGGTTCTCTCTGGCCCTATTTAACCCTAATATATGACTCAATTTTTCCCTAATCCTGAATCCTGTCCCGAGCATTTAAAGCAGTTGTTCTATGTAGGAACATAGGTTCCCTATGTTCATCGCAGTGAGCTTGTTCCTGAGGATTAGAGTAATGACCCTTGCCAAGAATTTGATCCTGGGAAGTCTCAAATCCTTTTGTTTCCCCCTGTTGTTCTAAAATTTTTGCCTCTTCTTCAAAGAACACTTCCAAAGCCCCTGAGGTCCATCTTCTAGGACTGCTGAGATTAATTGAAGCCAGTTGTTTGGAGAGCCTTAGTGCTTAAAGCCTGCATCTTCACCATTTCCCTGACAAAAAGGTGAGCGTAGCCCATAAGAAACAGTTGCTTGTTTTTATTTCTTTTAGATTGCTCATCCATGTTGGTTCCCATGCATATTCTTTGACTACCTTAGGGTACTTTGTGCCAGATGGTCTTTCCAATAAAATTACTGGATATGCAGTTAAAACACTGTGTAAGTCATCCCGGGATCTGGCATGAACTGATGAGGCTAAATCCTGTCCTTGTACCTTCTGTTGCTGCTCATCAATTTCAATAAATTCCTCAATCTTTTCAAATCTTTTTACTACTGCCTTTTGTAAAGTCTGAATCTCCTGTCCAGTGTTTTGTTCTAATGCCCTCACTGAGAATTTCAAGGTATGAAACTTGTCCAATAAAGATATCGTCTCATCCTTGGACAATTTTTTTTAAGATTTTATTTATTACATATACAATACAGTATTCTGCTTCCATGTATGCCTGCATGCCAGAAGAGGGCATCAGATCTCATTTTAGATGGTTGTGAGCCACCATGTGGTTGCTGAGAATTGAACTCAGGACCTCTGGAAGAACAGTCAGTGTCCTTAACGTCTGAGCCATCTCTCCAGTCCCACCTTGGACAAATTTTGATTGTGTGCATATTACATTCCTGGAGAGATATCTTATCATTAATCTATCATAACTTTTCTAAAGTTTCCAATTGTTAAATTCAGCAACACAAATTCTTTCAGATAATTTTGTCAAGTTTATGCTATCCCTCTTCATAGTGTTGGTCTCCTCAAATAGCTGTCTATTAGCCTGTAAAATCTGTAGGCCAGCATGTAATGCACCCAGTGGCAGCATGTCAGTCATGAGCTAGGGAGTGCTGAGCAGCAGCCTGCTCCATCTGAGTGCCAGCTAGGGCCACGGGCAGGAGAGTCAGTGTCCAATGCGCCACTCAGCTGGCAAACTGATCCCATAAAGTGTGGACTGGTCTGCACATTCCGATACCAGATGATGATGATGGAAGTTACAAAATAATCTCACACTAGTTCAGAATTACATATAATAAAGGGTTATTTATTTAGGGAGACTCACAGATCCCTGTCTTGGATCACAGTCCTCTGTATGAATGGGGAACAGGAATTGAGTCTAGCAGCCGGAAGTGAGAGCCAGAAGAGAGTGAACACACGCTTTACAGCTGCAGTTATAGTAAAAGAGATCACGCCCAAGTGGGCTTATATCTTAAAGGCTATTGGTCAAAAGAGCTCCCACAGCAGTTATTAAAACATCTTAAATGCCATATTCTGCAGATCTCTGAAGTGTTTAAAGATGACCTATTTAAAATGTATCTGTTTGAACTTGAAAACATACCTGATGTGACTACAAGTTCAGTTGTAATAGATGACTAATTACTAACCTGCATTTCCTTGTTATCCTAAGCAGATAGTAGTAATACTTCCAAGGACTAGAAATTTTCATTACATTGTTAAATGAGCTATATAGGTACAATACCTTGAACAAGATTAGAAATGTATATACAGGCTGGGTTAACAAAATTAATCTCAAATTTGTATCAATATATAAAATTTGTATATAAAATACAAAACTCCAATGTAAACTTTTAAAACTAATAGTTGCTTTTATCTTATCATATCTAATCCTCCCTTTTTTCTTTTCAAAACAAAAACCTTGAATCTAGTTGTCCTTTGTTTAGCTTTTCTTCTTACCAATACCAATAACAACTTGTAACTAGTCCCCCTAAACAATGACAAGTATCCATAACCCATTGAACAACAAAAAACCACCTACCCCACTTCTTAGGAATGTGGGCATTATATTCTTAAAGTCACTTCCTGTTGTTTGTGAATGACGGTAACTTTAAGAGATACTGAAACAAAATTTTTGGTTAATTGTCAAGTCCTGAGAGAGATAGCTTTATCATTTGTTGTCCATTCTCTACGTAATGGGAAAGGCAGGGCTTGTCTCAAGTCCTGGCTTGAATAGTATGTTAGGTTCTGTCATCTCAGCTAGCCACTTTGAAATTGTTCAGAGCAATTTGTAGTCCAAAGCCAATCTTTGTGTTTTTTTTTTTGCTTAGTGATGTTATCAAAGTCCTGGAAGAATGGTCATTGCGGGACCCCATCCTCCTTTTGGGAAGTTCCTGAGGTCTCTGTTAGTTATGCTCATGGTTCACTATAGAAAACTGACAAAGACTCAAACCCAAAGTCATGTATAAGAAGATAGATGAAACCTTTTTCTAGAACAAATTAGTACTCTATATGACCATTAATATCATGACAAAAAGTTTAAAATAAAACCAAAAGAATATGAGATTAGTAGCAATATAAAATAGTTTGTGAATATTTCTTTTTCTTCTGTCTTATATCAGGAGACTCTTCTGACATGAGACAGAGATTTTGGACTTCACTTTAATAAGCATGCATGGGTTTAGAGAAAGAGAGCCACACTTGAACTCCAAAGCCAGCTTTAATCTTTAATTAAACTGGGATTACCAAAAGATCATTTTCATTATATATCTGAAAAGAATAACAGAAAGAAATATTTGGGAAGATTCATGAAAATTTATCCTGCTGGAAATGTGGTATACCAATAGGCTAATATACTCCTTTTCTTGAGACATTTTTTTTTCTGGATGATTTGTCTGTCCTTTTTCTTCAGAGGTCTCATTTGTCCAGTGGTCTTCAGATTCCTTAGCTGTATACCTTTATTCTCCTGAAAAGACAGGAATAAAACCCTTCTGCAACCCTAATATTGGGAACATTCCCTTTTGGCAAGTTATATCTAGTCAAGTGAAAAAAGCATTTATTAGTTTTATAGGTTAGTTCAGATTAAGTGGCCATGCTGTTTGATGATTTCTCATGTCTTCTAATTAAGAGGTGTCTCTTGTTCAAATCGAATCTTTTCAATTTTGATGGTATCTGTAACTTTTCTTCTCCTGTGGAAACAAAAGAAAAACCCTTCCCCAAAGTAACACATGTCCTGATTTCCATTCTGAGGTCAGTATATCTTTAAAGTATATTGACTAATTTAATTCTGTAGTTTTTTCTACTATCCAATGTCGCTCCACAGATGTTGTTTCTTTCTCATTAGAAAGAAAATTCAAAGTTAATAAAGCATCATGCTATCTATTTCTGAGTGTATTTATTATCCCTTTATGTCTATTTAGCATATCCTTTGGAGTTTGATTTGATCTTTCTATAACTGCCTGCCCTGTAGGATTGTGTGCTATGCCTGTAATATATTTTATGTTATAATGAGCAAAAATGGTTTCATTTTCTTAGAGACATATACTAGAGCATTGTCTGTCTTTGGTATACCCATGATGTGGGTTTCTAGTCTATATGTGAATATGTTTTATTACCATTTGTTAATAAAGAAGCTGTTTTGGCCTATGGTAGTGCAAAATATAGGTTGGTAGGAAAGCTAAATTTAATTCAGGGAGAAAGAAGGTGAAGTCAGGAGGACGCCGTGTAGCCACTCAAGTAACAAACCACAAGCCTTGTGATAAATATGAAATAATAGAAATAATAGAAATGGGTTGATTTAAGACATAAGACATAAGAGCTAACTAGGAATATGCCTAAGTCATTGGCCAAGCAGTGTTGTAATTAATAATAGTTTTGTGTGATTATTTGGGTCTGAGTGGCCAGAAAATGAAAGAACAGTCTTAGCTTACAAATGGCACTCAATGTGGGGCAAGAATATCCACGTAAAGCCTAAGGAAGTTTTTTTTTTTTTAAGGCTTTTAGACCCACAAAATCGGAAGTCAGCGTGAACTTCTTGGCAGCCACATATTTTTAAATAGGCTCTGTTTGCTGAACTCGAGCTGAAGAATGGCACCTTTAAGAGAAGGCTTCCCGACTCAATGTTAGCTGGAAAAGCTGTGCGACTCCATTAAGATACGGCTTCCTGGTTCCTACTGGTAGCATAAATGACTCTGGATTCAGGAGGTCCTGTCATAGAGCACTTGAATGGGGTTTGTGGGAAGCATGCTGCAAATTACTTGGTGGCAGCGTAAGCCAACTGCTTCTGAGAATTGAGATGGTAAACATGACTCCCAGACCTCTGCCATGTAGGAAAAGCCAAGCAGGGTGGAACCAACAACCAAAGTGGCCGCTCTGGTCTCATCACGCCTGCTTAACAGTTCACAACAGTGATCAAAAAAGGATTACAGATATGTCATAAAGGCAGATTCAGACAGAAATAAACCTCTGAATGGGTCACAATGTGTTTTAAAAATATATGTAAGCTTAAAAAAAGAAGGAAAATGGGTGTAGGCAGTTATAGAAAGAAGTAGTTTTAAAAAATAAAGTAAATACAGTAAAAGTAGTATAAAAGAGTATAAACAGTCATTGATTAAAGGAGTAAAGGTAATAAAATAAATAATTAAAAATAATAGAGTAAAAATAATAAGCCAAATAAAGATGGAATATATACAAAGACTCTGGATTATATATATTATGTTTCTTTTGGATTTTTTTTTTACTCTTAATGAGTTAACTGCTGAAAAACATTTAATTCTGGGGGTTGCTAAGCTAAGCCAAACTAATTATATATTTTAAAGTTATATTGACTTCAAAATTTGAGACTAAGGATATATTACTTTGGAAAAGAGGTTCTGCTTTTGTTTCCACAGAGGATGGGAACCTGTGGATGCCTTCCAGGCTAATGTGGTTTGATGAAACAAGACCCATGAACCCTAAAAATACTTCACCCAACAAACAGCAGGAAGAAGTTTGGAGAAAACTGTGCCCAAATTCCCAAAAGTATTGTTTATAAATGTTTGCTTTCATTTAAAGTGGGTTGATTATAATGGTCACATTAAATCTTTTTTTTTTTTTAAAAAAAGGGGGGGATATGATATAGAAATGAATACTTTACATTGGTATGGAGTTTGGTTTATTGATACAAATTTAAGGTAAATTTTGTTTTATGTTTATTTCTACTCTTGTTTAAGGTATTGTGTTTATACAGCTCATTTAAAATGTATAATTAAAAATTACAGATTGATAGATGTTCATCTATAGTTAAAATTGTAGTCACATTATTAAGATTTTTTTCAGGAATGCGGAGAAATGTTTCAATTAGATAAATAATCTTCAAAGACCTATAGAATATGCCATTGAAAATATTTTAAAAACTTAGACTTTTCTTGACAGTGAGACATGTCTGCTTCTGGCAGCACCAATTACTTCAGAGAGTTGATAGACATTGAAGAAACTCTCTATGTAATTTGCCTTCAATGTGACAAGGCTAGCCATTTGAGAAAGAAACTGCTGTTACCTAGACTGCTTAGTAGCATATTATATAAACTGGTCATGCAGGACCTACAGAAAAATGATTGCTGAGCTTGCATAAAAAAGTTGAGGCAGTCCTTCAGTGTTCCTGCTTCGTGAGTTTGCCAGATATTCTGTAGGACACAGAAGAAAGTGACTGACAAACTGCCCATATAGGCAAAACAGTCTTTCAAATTTTCTGCTTCATGGAAAAATCTGCCAGATAGTATGGGCCTGTAGGCTGAAGATGGATGCTCCAATGTTACAGAAGAACTTTGGTTGACTGTCCAGGCAGTGAAAAGTCTCTGTTAATTCTAGAGTTTTGGAAGTTGCTTACAATGTACTTCCTATTTACTCAAGTAATATATACTTCTGGGGATATACAGAATAATAGAAATGGGTTCATTTAAAATGTAAGCACTAACTAGAAATATGCCTAAGGCATTGGCCAAACAGTGTTGTAATTACTATAGTTGTGTGATTATTTGGGTCTGGATAGTCAGAAAATGAAAGAACAGTCTCTGCTTACTTACCCACAATGGCCATAATGTCCAGCAAAAGTGTGATTACTGAATCAGCCTTTTCTTAACTCAAAGCAGTTGCCCATTGAAAATCTGAATAGGTATCAATGGTGTGATATACATATTTTAGTTTTCCGAATTCTACAAAATGGAACACATCCATCTGCCAGATTTAGATTTCATTTCTTTGAGTACCCTTTGGGTTACTTCCTGCAGGTAGTGGTGTTTGGTTGTATAAAGAACAAGTTAGAAATTCCCTTATAATTTCCTTGGCTTGTTGCCATGTGATGGGAAAGTCTTTTTTTAAAAAAAAAAAAAAAACAAAAACCTTCACTATTGACATATTGTTTTTAATGAAATTCTGAGACTTTCAGCACATTTCCAATCACTAATTAATTAATTGATTTCTGTCCTACATTATGCTAGAGGACCTAGCAGACCTGTATGTGATTGGATGTGTGTTATGTATATGAGATGATTCCTATCCCTGACTATAATTCATAACTGAATAAATAATGAAGTCAGTTCTATATCATCTGGTCTAAATCCAGCAGTTTCAATCATTTTACTCCATTGTACAGTGATCTTAGCCTCTTCTCTGAACCAGGTACTCAATTATAATTGTGGACTGGGCTCTAAAACACCTCTAACCCAAATCTACCCAGTCATTAGGAATAATTCTATTATAAACTGAACACAAGTTTAACATTTGCTTAACAATAGGTAAATGCATGCCATATGAGACTGTTGCTTCCTTTAATGTCCTTAAGTCTAAAATGTCACAGGAGTGTAGTTAGCTGTAACAGAGACTCTGCCATTTGGCAATTCCTTTAAGGTTACTGGCTATATTAAGGTTGGTTGTCTGAAAATCTTTGGCTGTTCCTCTTTATTCTTATAATGCAATGCGTAATTTGGTTCTCCATTAAATTTTTCTGTCTGGATTTGAATATCTCTGTGATCTGTTTTATTAGTTTGTTCTAAGGCCTATTTCTTAGCACTTAGATAAACCAACTTTTTTAGTGATAAGACAACAATGATAATACTGATAATATTTATAATTAATATTCCATAAATCCCATCTCAATTAGATATCCTCTCAATTAATTGTTCCATTTTCAAACTGTCTAGCATATTATACAGAGATTCAAATTCCTCAATTATAATTGTTTTTCCCATTTGTCAATGTGGAAAAAAACTCTCTTTTAACTAATTCATGCCTTTACAAATTCCCAATTGTCTTACCAAATCTACTGATGATGTTAATGAAGCTGTGAGGCTGATTGCTGCATAGAACAGTAAAAGCCTCTCTGGATTTCAAGGCAGCTACCTAGTTTGTCAGCAGCCCAAGAAGGGGATACAAGGAGAGCCCAAGAAGGGGATACAACTATGGTAAAGAGAGAGGGGGAGAGATATGGCTGTCTGAAAAACACACAGGGGATTTTGTTTGGGAAAAAGCACATGTGGCTGGTGGAAGGGGTGGCTACCTAAAGGCAGAACCAGCCAGTTTGGAGCCCAGGTGCTTCTGGAGTTTGGGTATAGCACCTAGACACTGTTTCAGAGAGGTTATAAGAGGAAAATCTCAAACATTTCCCCAAAGTTTGGGGATAAAAGAAAAGAAAGTCTGATCAGGTGGGATGGCAGCACCATGTGCAGCTCTACCCTGTGCCCATGGCTAAGAAGCCTCAGGCAAATGACTTTTTCATGAATTCATACCCAAGGCATTGGGTGCCAAATATAGCACAAATAATAAAAGCCCAGAGACGGATATTGGGGTTCAACCTGAAGAATCAGAGAAGCAAAGCAGCCAAGCCACAAGAGAGATCTTACCTCTAAGAAACCCTCACACTAAAAGAGAGCTAGTTCCTATCTCCTCCCAATTTATATTCCTCTTTAGTGCTGGGATTAAAGGTATGAGCCACCACCATCTGGATCTGTTTCTGCACTGATCTTGTGCAGCCCAGAGTGACCTTGAACTCACAGAGATTTGTAGTGATGAGGCGAGCAGGCTTGCTTTTCGTCTCACCTGGCTCCCGCACGGCTAGCTTCACCCGAAATAATTACATGGAAACTGTATTCATTTAAACACTGCCTGGCCCATTAGCTCTAGCCTCTTACTGGCTAACTCTCACATCTTGCTTATAACCCATTTCTATTAATCTGTGTAGCACCATGGGATCGTGGCTTACTGGGAAGATTCTAACCCACGTCCATCTTGGGCTGGAGCTTCATCGCGTCTGACTCACTGCCTTCTTCCTCCCAGCATTCTGTTCAGTCTACTCCACCTATCTAAATCCTGCCCTATCAAAAAGCCAAGGCAGTTTCTTTATTAACCAATGAAAGTAACACAGATAGATGACCCTCCTCCATCAGAGATCCATCTGCCTCTGTCTCCCACATCCTGGGATTAAAGGTGTATTACACTACTGCCTGATCTCTAATGACTTAGTTTTATCTTCTGGTCTTCAGACTAGCTGTATTTATAAAACATATATAAAATATCACTATAATGAAGGAGCAACAGTGACCTCCACTGTCTCTTCTCCCCTATCCAAAAAGGGCCTGCAAATCTTTCTAAACCTCTCTATACTACTTCCTGTGTCTCTCTATATGATCTTTGTCCTCCCAATCCTCTATTTGAATTTTTTTGCAAACCTATTTTATGTTCTAGGTAATTAATAGAATCTCCTCTTTGTATTTATTAGGAGCAATTTGTAATCCCAAACAAGACAAAATTTTCAACATTTAAACATTATGTTTAAACAAAATTTAAACATAAAGGTATTTGCATTTGAATCAGCTAGTAATATATCATCCATATAATGATAAATTATAGATTGATAAAATTGTTTATGAATTATTTCCAATGGCTGTTGTACAAAATATTGATACAGGGTGGAAATGTTTAATATCCCTTGAAGAACTTTCCACTGATACCTTTTAACAGGCTGGGAATTATAAATAGGCACTATGAAGGCACATTTTTCTCAATCCTGTTTTTTGGAAAGGTATAGTAAAAAAGCAGTCTTTTAAGTCAATTACTATAATAGATTATCCTTTGGGTAATAAAGAAGGCAAGGGAATTCAAGGAAATTCTCTATAATGTGCCCACTGACTGGATCACCTTATTAATATTTCTTAGATCTGTTACCATTCTTTGTTTTTAATGACAAATACAGAAGAATTCCTATCAGAGTCTTTTGGGTAGCAGCCCCTTAGGCCCCTTCAGGGTCTAGTCAAGATGCTACAGCCCATGAGGGAAATAAATACAAGATCTGAGTGTGGGTGAAAGAAAATGAATCAGCTCACACAGTTCTTCTCATAATTTCTTTTTTATTGTCCTTTTTTTTCTCCTCCAAATTTTCCAGTTTATGTACACATACAGACACAATCATCAATTCTCTGGCAATAACAAGGTTTTTTCAGGGTCATAAAAGCAGGTAATAAGTACACAAACTGTAATTATGTAAGTGTAACTGTCAGCTTTATGATTCAAAGTGGGAATGATTTGTGAAAGCCTTTGTGGAACTCTTAAGGGGGAAAGCAGTTAATTAAGAGAGGGAAATTAAATCATTAGAGGAACTTAGGAGGGGAATTTGTGTGTTTTGTTACATTCTTAAGTGACTAAGCAAAGAGCTAAAATGTTATTATCACAGTAGCAACCATGAACAAGACAGGAATCATCTTTTACTCAGTTTGCAGCTTTCCCCCAGTGGGCAGAGGGAGTATCAGGTAATTAGTCAACTACATAAACAAAGAGGGAATACTGCTGCATTTGATCTGCATCAGCATTTCTGCCAAATGTTTAGCAGGCTGGTGGGCGGGGGGAGTCAAATATAAGAATTACATTTACACCTAAGTGATAGAACAAGGAGGAGGCCTTTTAGTAACATAGCAAAAAATCTGGACCATGACTCTTTCCAGCTGTCTGGACTAAACTATGGCTTTGTTCCTGTGGTGTCTGTGAAAAAAGCATTGTCTTTGTTCAGAGTTGGGCAAATGGTTAATACCTTATTTCTGTTATCTCATAAGGTTAAGACAGAAACCGTTAATCTTCTAAGCTAATCTTCTAAGTGTTAGTAGCCTGTTTAGGGTTATAACAGCATTAATTGGGATAGCACTTTCTATATTGGTAGAAGGTGAATCCAGGGCAAACATTCTTCCTGTCTTCTCTGAGGGCTAAACATCAGCCATTTCAGACATACATGTCTGAAATGTCTTTGGGTGTCTGTGAATGTCTCAGTTGAGATCTCATCGTCTGGACGCTAATACTGACCAACTGCCTGCCGAAGGAGATAATGGCAGAGGGGCAGACTTCTAAGTTTATATCGGGGAAATGGAACAAGGATCTGGTTGTGAGAAGAAAAGTTTTGCTTGTGTGATTACTTCACCAGAATCTCACATCGCTGGAGGGAGTCATCCAATATACCAATGCTTAGGGGAAATTGTGCACAATAAACAATTAGCACATTGTAGTTCTGTAGGAAAAATCCCCAAGCTGTAATGTAAGGGAAAGAACTGGTGTGGGACAATTCTATATTCTGTCAATTATGTTTTAAATAAACGCTGCTTGGCCAGTAGCCAGGCAGGAAGTATAGGCGGGACAACCAGACAGGAAGTAGAGGTGGGGCAATGAGAACAGGAGTATTCTGAGAAGAAGGAAGCCCATTCCTCCCCAGTCCTCTCCAGACACCGAAGAAGCAGGATGTAACCTGCCCTGCTGAAAAAGATACTGAGCCATGTGGTAACTGAGCCATTTTAACATAGATAAGAATAATGGGTTAATATAAGTTATAAGAGTTACAAGAAGCCTGAGCTAATGGGCCAATCAGTTTATAACTTATGGAGACCTCGGTGTGATTTTCTTTGGGACTTACTGGCTGTGGGAACTGGGTAGGACAGAAACCCCAACAAAGCAGGCCCTCATGTTACAAAGAACTATGGCTTCACACAAGAAATCTGCAAGGAGGACTGTTAATACATTCAAAAGGCAGCATTCCTTATCGCCTTACAAAATAAGGTTATCTATCAGATGTGCATCTGGTGGGTTGACCTCTGAACTCTCACTGTATAATTCTGCGACCTGCCAAGAACTGATTGCTTCTTCAGTATGTTGATCATTTAGCTGTTCCTGTACCAGCTGCTCTAATGTCTGTAATTTTTCTTATGTTAAAGCTTCCACCCAGATGGGATTTTCAGTTAATCATTTTAAATGTAAGGAAGTTGGTAACTTTGAAAGACCAGCAGCTGTTGTGTCTTGCTTATGCACAATCTGAACAGTCAGTGACTCTTCTTGATAATATCTTTTTTATATTTCTCTCAGAGGCATTCTTTATTTTATGGTTTGTTTCTGAGATTGAGGAATGCTAATCTGGGTTTACCATTGTTGTAACAAGTCACACCCCCATAAATTCATTGCTATTGGTCACATATGGCTTTAATTTCCCTACCTATCCTACTAGCCCTATACATTTGACCCACCTTGTTCTTTTTTAAAATTCTTTTACCAGAGGTAAAGTTCCAACACCTGGAAGCTGAATATTTACCTTCTGAAGAAGCCATTCTGGATGCCAAGGTGTTGGAGAAATTATTGTTACATCCAAACCTGTATCTATAATTACAATGTCATTCACTTGTATTTCTAGCTTTGTTCTTTGAACATTTAAAGAAGCATTAAGTCTTTTAATTGCTCTGTGGATGAGTTTCACCAATACTGACAGGGAATGTTTGAAATTAATTTGATATTGGAGCCTGTAAGAGGCCCCTAAGGTGTTTCCCAATAGCAAAGGGTTATCTTGTCTGTCACTTGTTGATCTGCATTCATTGGTCCAATGTTGGCCTTTGCTGTACCTTCTGCATATTTCAGAAGGTCAGGTCTTCTGATTGGATCATCTCTTGAAAAAGCATTGTTTCTAGGAATGCCTTGCCTTTTCAGATGACCTTATTTAGCACATTAAAACATCTGACCTTTTGAACTTTCTTAAAATTTTTAGAAATCACTTCTTCTATCCAAGTATCATCATAAGTGTGAGATCCAATATCAACTATATTTCAGATCCATTCATCTATGGGGTCTGATCTTGCCTTTAAAGACCTAATCACCCTTTTGCATTCGGAATTATCATTTTTAAAAGCCAAAGATTCAACTTATATTTGTCTAGCTTCTTAGTCTGATAACATTTTATGCACAGCTAAAGTCAATCTTTGTTTAAAAAAATCAGTGAAGGGTTTTTGGAGCCTTGTATAATTTTAGTAATGAATCAGTCCTCTTTCCTGATTCTTCATCCCTGTCCCAAGCACCCAAAGTTGCTGTACAACATATGGCCAAGATGTGATCATCAAATCTAAACTGTCCTTGCAAATCAGCATGCTCACCTTCATTGAGAAGCTGGTCTTGGGAAATTTCCATACCTCTGGCCCTACTTCATTGTTCTGTGATCCTAGCTTCCTTTTTCCCCCTTATTTTTCATTGTAACTGAGAACTACCTTTTAAGATTGCTGTAGCTAAAGCTTTTCAGTCTTGTGGGGTATTTCTGTTCTGAGTTGTCTATGAATTTAACATTTGTTTCCCAGAGTGTGAATGCATACCATATGAAACAACTGCTTCTTTAAATCTTTTCAAATCTAACATTTCTACAGGATCCATTTAACTTCTGATAGCCTTGGGGCTGCCTGTCATCTGGTACTTGTTCTTGTATGATAACTGGATATTGGTTTTCTAATAGCCTTGGGCTGTTCCTCTTCAGTTTCATAATTCAATGTGGTAGATTCTGTTCTAAATTCCTCTGTCTGTGAATATTTGTCTTAGTTTCATTAGTAGATCTTTCTAAGGATTGTATTTTATCCGTCAATTTTTTTATACTTGGAACCAATATCAAACTACTTTTTTAAGTATATAACATGAATTACCAAAGTGATAATTATAATTAACATGTCAATCCCAGCTAAGCTGATTATTCCTTCATTTAATTATTTTCATTTTCAAACCATACAGTGTCCTAACTCTCTGTATCATAACATTGTTCCCCATTCTTAACGTTAGAAAGACTTTTGTTTTGAAAGTTTCTTTAAAGACTTTTGAATAAAATTTCATTTCCTCCTTAAGAATTCCTGGGTGTCTCACCAGATCTGCTGACTTCTCAGTTTTTCTACAGTAGCAGTGTTTGACTGTGGGGAGTGCCTCGGGGTACCTAGGTAGCCAGGCTAGTACCTTGTGCCCACTGGAGTGGCAGTGGGACGCTGCTGCACTGAATGATCTGGGTCGAGAGCACTTGCAGCTTCTTGCATACACCCAGGGCTGAGGTGTGCAGCAGCGGCAGAAGCAGTAGAAGACCAGCAGGTGCAAGCAGGTGTCAAGGCCAGCAGGCTGGTCCAGGGAAAGCCCACAAGCTTCAGGGAGAGGGAGTGAGCCACCTGAAAGATGTACACGGGGGAGGGGGATGTGCAGGAGAAACCTGCTTGGCAGGAAGTGAGGGCACAGAACTGACTGAATGACAGCCAGCAACTGTCTTGGGATCAGGTATCAGGGTAAAAACTGGATTGATCAGAGAAACAGTGGGGAAACAACCATTGGACTCCTCTCTCTTTCCTTCCTCCATCCAAAAAGGGCCTGTGAATCTTTCTAAGCCCCTCTTTTCTTATTAAGCCCCTGCTAATAATTCATGGGTTTCTCTCTATACGTCCTGGGTCCTTCAAAACGTCAATGGCTAATTCTGGTCAGCTAGTAGCTAGCTCCACCCTCTGATTCAAGGTAAACTTTATTGGTAGTATCAGGAGTGTCAGAGTCTGATCAAAATATCCTGTAACACATGATCACACTATGTAGCCCTGGCTGTCTTCAAACTTGCTGTAAAGACCAGGCTGGCTTCAAATTCACAGCGATCACTGCCCTTGACTCCAGAATGCTGAGGTTACAGATGTGCACTTTTCTTGCTTCTTTTGCATGGCAAGTTTCTTACTCCAAACATTGTAGTAAATTTCAGTTTGGGTGTATCGTAGATGTTGATATTCCTATGTGCTCCCAGGTATGGCTATTGTTACTCAAAAGGATTTCACCATTTTGAACCTATCAGTGAAGGTTTGTGAGAGGGTAATATAAAGTAGCCTTTACAACTTCTGATTTATAACTCCTAATATATGTCCTAAGTGCCTTGTGGCCATCGGCCATTAGTTCTCCTGCCTGGCATGTGTGAGTCCCCTGTGGTCATCTGTTATTTGCATGTGTGAACAGACAAGATTCCTAACCACCTACAAAACTAAATTATTATTCTTTAAGACTCAATTGGCAGGTTCCCCCCCCCCCCCGCCCGTCTGTCAGTAGTTTCTTCACACACAGTATTTAGTACTTTGCTGAATATATGAGCTATCTGGCTTCATGGTTCTCTTTTTCTCAGTGTGCCTCTTACCTTATGATACTCTGTCCTGTCAACTATAGTCACTTTGATTTTCTTGATTTCTCAACTCCATTTCTGTCATCAAATTGTCTACCGTTTGTTACTTTGTGTTTCCCTCCTGGCAACACAGAATGTCTTCCAGAGCAGTAAGTTAGTATATAGTCAGCTTTTTTTTTTTTAAGATTCATTTATTTATTATGTAGACAGTATTCTCAGTATTCTGTCTACATGTGTGCCTCAGGCCAGAAGAGGGCACTAGATCTCTTTACAGATGGCTGTGAGCCACCATGTGGTTGCTGGGAACTGAACTCGGGACTTTTGGAAGAGCAGGCAGTGCTCCTAACCACTGAGCCATCTCTCCACCCCCCTATAGTCATCTTTTCACCGCTGTGGCAAAATACCCAAGAAAGACAACTAAATGGTAAAACTTTCTTGAATTCCCAGTTTCAGAGATTTTAGTCCATGATCACTGCATTTTGTCACTGTAGACTTGCGGGGACACAGAGTGTGAGTCTTCTGACCGTTGACTTGTGCAAAGTTAGCAGTCATCCTACTGGACAGTAGTCCTCAAGACGGTTCACACATATGGGGCCAGACTACTTCCAAGTGGAACGGTTCTTCACTGTAGTAGGGACACACACAGAAATCATTGAATGAGGACTAGATCTTTCTCTTCAGGCTATGACAATGGTAATAACTTCTTAAGGACTACCCTGAAGTATCAGAATTGAAACAGTGATCAATCAGACCACTCCTTGATCAGGACTGCTAGAATTATGCATGGCCCTGCCCCTCCCCCACCTAGATCCAAAGCTCTGTCAGCCCTTGAAGATGGACTTGTGATCACAAGGCTCTTTTGGTGTTTGCTGTCACAAGTGTAGCCACATTAAATAAAGCTGTCTTTGCTTGTTCCCCTTAGCCCCCCCCCCCCCAAAAAAAAAACAGAAACAAAATAGCACCCTGGTTTGGTTTGATTTGGTTTTGCATATTTGTTTTCTTGGTTTTGAGTTAGGGAGGTTAAATCGATTCACTCTGTTTTGGCCAGAAGTCGATACTACTCTTCACATCTTTTTGTTTTGATTCAAGATCAATATATGGCAGGCGTTACCTGTCATGTTTTTGGTTTTTATCAAAGACATTTCACTACTTTTTCATGAGCCATGAATTGACATTCCAGGCTGGATTTGTCTGTTTCCTCATCAGTAATCAGGTTAAATATCTGTACTGCTTTCTTGAATGGGACTTTAAGTGACCTTTCATGCTGAGTTTGATCACATGTAAAGTAGAATGTTGAAGATCTTCAAATTATTATTTTTACATACTGTAATTTGAGAATATCCAGTGGCTGATGGTGGCACTTAGGAGGTAGGAGCTCATGGATCTCTATGAGTTTGAGGCCCAAAAGGTTTATATAACAAGTTTCAGGACAATCAATGTTACATAAAGAGACCTTGTCTCAAAAAACAAACACAGGAAGAGAAAGGAGAAGAGGTGAGAAGGAGAAAGGATGAACCAATGGAATTGTTGAGATCTTAAAGATCCCATTCTCAAACTTCTTTTACATGGTTGTTTTTGATAACCTTGTTGCAACTAATTATTGCTTGGTAGTTACAAAATCTTTTCAACATCAGTTAACTAGTGTTTTCTGGAAGACCTACCCTGCTTTTCTTTTTGAGTATCATTAGGAATTCAGATTGTCTTTACATTATATTTTATTTATTGTATTTCATTATAATTTATTATTCCTCCTTTGTTCTTGCTTTCTCTTTGTGTCTATCAATGTGTGTGTATGTATATGCACACACACACAAACACACACACACACATGCACACATAGATCAAATCCAGGGCCTTGCACTGCTACACAAACACCATGCCAAAGAACTGCACCACAGCCCTTATTCATTGGAACACAAAAATAATCCAGATTTGGTCAATGTGATCCATGTTGCCATTTAATCATAAAGTATGGGTTAAAGTAGGCTATTTTAGGCCTCACATAATCTCTTCTAATCTAATAATAGGAATAGAGAAAAGCATCCCTAGGTTGGATGCTTGCTCAGGCCCTGTGCATGACCAACCCAGAGTGAGACTTGAGTTGAGGAGAGTTGCTTCTACCATCAACATCTCGTAGTTCTGTTTTTGTCTCCTGTTTTAGGCGTGTCACCTGGTTCTGTTCCTGTCACTTTTGTTAAAGGCGCACACACACACACACACACACACACACACACACACACACACGACACCTGCTCTTCTGTTAAACACCTCTGTCCTCCTCCATGATTACTTTCAGTATCAGAGAGTAACAATTTGCCATTGAGTCCCCACCCAACTGTACATGCCTCAAAAACTCTGTCCTCTGTGACCCTGTGGTGGCCTTGGCCTGCCTCTTCTGTACCTCAGTAAGGCTTTTCCAGTAAACCAATTCTCTTTTTTTCCATTTATAGAATCTTACCTAGACATATGGCCTGCTGCCTCTGCAAATATAAAACTGATATTGAGGTTGTCTGCAAGACAGTCAAACTGCATTGCCATACTGGATGTCTGACAAACACCACACATTGTCGTGAGTCTCTTGCATGATGAATATTTTAATTTTATGTCTTACTTTTTAACTAGTTATCAAAAAGACTCATCCACACCTTCTCTTTTGCTGAAAGTTGGATTCTCAGCTATTATTGCATGATTAGATAATAGAACTGTTCCATATGCAGAAAGAGCAAGAGAAAGGGGTAAATGGGAGAGAGATAACATAGATGACCACAGACTCTTCACTATGCTGTCTGCCTGGTATCCTGCTTCCAATAATTATTTTTGCATATAGTACACTTCAGTCTGTAAGCTGGCTTTATGTACATTAGGTCTCAAGTGATCTCCTACTTTTGATATCTCTAGACAGATTTTGTTTGGTTTCTTTTCTTAATTTTATAAGTGATACCTTTTTATTTAGAATCTGAGAGCAGTGAGTGCTGCCTCACTGTGCTGCTGGAGCAGGGAGCTCTTCCATGCCCACACCGACCACCTTCCTACTTGTTTTGAACCTCAGGCTTTTCTATTGCCAGTTCATGCATGTAATTTTAAGTGTTTTTCTAAACTGAATATCGTGGCACATGGCAGTAATCCCAGCTACTCAAGAGGCTGAAGCAAGATGATCCAAGTTCAAGGCCAGTCTAGGCAATTTAGTGAAAACCTATCTCACTTTTTTTTTTTTAAAAAATTATTTTAAAAGGGGACAGGGATACAGCTTGGTAGTGTAGCTTTTGCTTAGCCCTAAAATATTTTCTATGTATTAGGTTTGTTAGCAATAACTTCATCCAAAATACGACCGTTTTCTTGCCTAAATAGTTTAAATGCAAGTCTTTAGCCTTGATCTGGAGAAGAGAAATAGAAGTGGCATTTGACTGTCTATATAAATAAGATGTCATTTATTTTTAATTTAAGAAACCAATTACATTATTCTCTTTTTTCCACAGAAATGGCAAGTAAGCATTTCTCTTATTTTACACATCAGAAGTGTCAACTGCTGTTGCCTCTTGCTTGAGTTATCACTTCCTAATTCTGAGCAGTCCACAGGCACACATTTTTCTTTTCACCACTCCTTCAGGCCCTCACTACCACCTCAAATCCTCTCAGTTCTCCTGGGAAAAAACACAGCTACACAGTGACCCACTTGACCTTCCTACTACCAGAAGCTTTGTATTGTTCCCATGTGGACCTGGAAGAGTGAGAAATGAAGTGAGAAAGGCTTCAGACAAGAGTAGCTCTGACCTTGTGCCTTTTATGAGTTGGAGTAATGTTTATCCAGAAATTGCTATTCTATAAATTGATTTTACATAAGAATAAAACCCAGTACATTAAGCATGTCTTCACCTACACCTCATAACCCCTTCACTCAGGCAGGAACCAGAAAGATGCACAGAGAGGATGCTCCTGTTTCAGGAGCTAGAATACATGGCAACAGAGCCTATGGGAAGAAATTGGGTGGGTAGGTGGAGAAGGACACACATCCAGATGTGAATGAGAGGCACCTGCTTTAGCATTTCTGGCCTCACTCCCCTCAAAGGTTGTCCATCACCATAGTTAGCTGAGGTTGTATCAACACAGGGCACATTGAAACGATGGAGAGAGAAAACCTAGTGGGCCTCTCGAATCTGAGGCAGGATGGTGTAGATGTAGAAGCCTGAGGAGGTTCAGTCAGCCATGCAGAGAAGAAAATCTGGCTTTGTCTTCAGGCTCTGGGTCTCTCTCTACTGGTCCACTGGCTGTCTTAAATAGACTTCCTGTGTGTACACTGTGGAAGGTTCCCAGGAGGTGCCTACTTTGCCAATGACACTCTTTCTTTCGGTTGCTCCCATTTCACAGAATTTAGTTTAGTGTGTTTTCACACACACACACACACACATACACACACACACACACACACGGCATACCAGTATTTGCTGGCCCGTAATTTATTTGACTACAGTGTATGACTGTGAACTGAGAAAGGGCTAAAAGTATTCTCTGACTAAAGGCAATCTCTCCATCTCTGACAGTTGAAGACGCATCTATAGGGAACCCAGAAGGGGCATTCATGAAGCTGTTGCAGACCCGGAAGGAGAATAACAGCACTGAACTCATTATTGAATCAGAGACGGGCTATTCAGACCAAGAAAATGCCAAGTACTCCAGTTCCATGGAAGAAGAGATCGACTTTAATGATGAAAATGATGTTATGAGTGCCCTGAATTACATACTGCCATATTTCTCTGAGGGAAATCTGGAAGATGTAGTATCAACAATGTTACCATACATTAAACTGCTGTTTTCTCAAGACCAAGATTCAGAGAGTTCCTTGGGATCTTTGCAGAATGATACACAAAGTCTTCTTCCTACAAATGAATCTGAATCTGATAACTTCACTAACAAAAATAAATTGAATAAACTTTATTTTCTAGAAAAGTTATTAAATGAAGAAATTGATGAGGTTAAAAAGGAAGAGCAAACTATACTACATAAGGAGAAGTCTAATAATTCAGGTAAAAAATTTAAGCGAAAAATATTTCAAAAGAAATGGGCACCTGCCCAGGCAGAGGAAAACAGTCTCGCAGAGATTGAGAAGGCAGAGAAAAGACTCCGCAGCCTGAACAGAGTGCTCAAGAGGATAGTAAGCATACAGAAAAGGCACTTTAAGGGAGTGAGTGACAAGAGCCTGTGGAATAAGCAGAGTGTCCAGACACCTGTGGAGAGTATTGCCAAAGACGGGCAGCTCAGGAGCCCACCCACAGCGGAGTTGCAGCAGCTCAGTCTGGTTCAGAAGCCCAGGACGTTAGTGGGAAATTCCTTCCACCCAGAGCCCTTGCTCCCAAAGGAGCATGGGGAGGCAGTGTCTTCTTCCCCAGAACAGTCGCTGGTGGACAAGACTCCCACTACAAAATCGCTGCCTGAGTTCATAGACAGACGAAAAGACTTGTCTTACACCATTTTCATTTTAGAAAGTGCAAACGCCAATGTGAAAAGAACAAAGGGGTCTAGCCCTAGTTTACTGTCTGAAAAGAGACACAGAAACCTTAGGAAGAAAAACTATCATTTCCGGTTGATTGCAAAGAGTCCAGCATCCTCTGCAGTGAGGAGCCTGGTAAATTCCCCTGCAGGAGGGGTCTTTTCATCTTTAGGAGACCTGAGTTATGCAGAAAAGCCTTTTTCAGAATTAGATGCTGCCTTAGAACCTCCTTCCAAAAAACCTCTGGCTGCATCTGATGATATTGATGATATCCAAGAAACCATCTTTGAACCAACCACCCCTATGTCTGAAGAACCTATATCCGAAAATATATTCCCTGAAATTACTGCTGTAGAGTCTTTTGGGCCTACATACAACTTAATTCCAACAGGTATCACTGCGCCTGAAGAAGCTGCATCAGAAAATATACCCTCTGGGAATCCTATTGTAGAGTCTAATGTGCGTACCTCCGATTTAATTCCAACAGACATCACTATGCCTGAAGAAGGTGCATCAGAAAATATACCCTCTGAAAATCCTGCTGTACAGTCTAATGTGCCTGCATCTGATTTAATTACAACTCTTCAGCAAGCCAGCAAGCCACAGTTAGACTTCATCTTGGGGCCTGACTCCCATGAATTTGCTTACTCGTTGCTGATGTCACCAGGTGAACGCTTTGAATCTCAGCTAAACCAGCAGCTGCGGCCCCTCATCCCCAACAACAACGTGAGAAGGCTTATTTCTCACGTTATCAGGACTTTGAAGATGGACTGCTCTGATCCCAGCGTGCAACTGTCCTGTGCCAAGCTCATCTCCAGAACAGGCCTCCTGATGAAGCTTCTCAGTGAGCAACAAGAATTCAAGTTGTCCAGGGCCGACTGGGATACAGACCAGTGGAAAACTAACAACTACATCAATGAGAGCCCAGAAACCAAAGGTGGACAGAAGGGTCTGGAACCAAGTCAGGTGAGGACAATGTTGGAACTGAGTCCCCTGTACCCTCTCAGTCATTTAAGCAGAAAGACTGGGGGCTTCTATTCCAGATCTTGTATTGTCCGCATAACTCTAGCCCAGCCAAGACAGTGGTTCTCACTATGCTTCTAAATTTATCGACAGAAGGCAACCTAAAACTCAAAATATAATAATTGTGTTAGATAGGTAGCACATTTAATTTGGTATGTTCTTTTAAAATCTGCAAGCTACTAAAGTAGAAAACTTTTATTATTTTTTTTTCATATTGTCATTTTGTTTTATAGTGTTGGGGATTAAATTCAGGACCTTGTATACATAATATACAAGGACTTGATCACTAAACTATATACTGTAGCCCATAGTCTTGCTTTTGTTTATTGTGTTATTGGGGCGTTTTGTTTTGTTTTGTTTTGTTTGAGACAGGGTCTCACTATGTAGTTATATCTAGCCTAGAAATTGCTGTGTAGACCAGGCTGGCCTTGAACTTTCAGAGATTCACTTGCTTCTGTCTCCAGAGTGCTGGGATTAAGAGCCTCACCAAGCCCAGCTCTTAGTTTTATTGAGTCAGAGTCTTTTTGTATAATCCAGGATATCCTAGAACTTACCTGGTGTTCTAGGTTGTCCTTGAACTTATGGCAGTCCTCCTATCTTAACTTCCCAATTGCTAGGTTATATATAAGTTACCATTCACAGCCCAAGAAGGAATTTTAAGCAATTAGCCTTCACTTTCTGTCTTTCTTTTAATTTTATTATTATTTAATAGCCACACAAATGTCCATTCATTTATTTCATATATTCCAGAGCACAAAAGAAGTTCCGGGATACGGCTACAACAACAAAGTCATCTTGGCAATATCTGTAACTGTAGTAGTGACAGTGTTGATTATCATTTTCTTTCTCGTTGAGGTAAGGACAACAATACATTCATGTGTCCAGAATGTGCCCGGTCTGTGTCATAGGTTTAGAGGCCACGAACTGAAAACCTGAGCCACTTACCCTCTCTGTCTACAAATAATGCCCCTGAGTGTTCACAGTTACTCTGTGAAGTCGGGCTCCTCAATGTCAGGTCATTATGTAACGTTCTGATTTGGTGTCAGACTGGTGGTGTTGCTGTGAGAGGCTGTGGGAGCAGTGGAGAGTTCTCTGTCAGTGAGGATGGTGGAATTTTGAGGCTAGAAGGCAGAAATCAGCATGGGGTCAGTTCATGACCTCCGGGAGGATGTCCTCTGGCCCCTGTACAGACAACACCTCCACACCTAGTGTGGTTGTGACCTCCAGGGAAATCTCTGTAAAGTCCTATATTGCTCTTTAGTGGTGTGTACTGTTCACCACTATGCTGGAATTTATTCACATTGTCATTATTTTTTCTGCCAATTTAGATGATACTCTGTGAGTAGAGTAAACATGCCCAGTATTTTGCCTACAGTAGATAACAGTGGTATTAAAAGAAGAGAAATGATGCATTCCATCAATTCTACCATGAGGATGATAGAAATCAGTACTTATTAAAATAGCATCAGAGAAAGATGTTTTGTGTACTTCTGTAGTCCTTGCTCTTAGGAAACAGAAGCAGGATGATCCATAGTTCACAGTCATTCTCAGCAATGTAGTGAATTCAGGCCAGGAAGATATGAAATGCTATCTAAAAACAAAACAAAACAAAAAAAACCAGATTAAATAGTAACAGACAGAGAAAAGCAATGGACAAACAGTGCAGGGACTGGGGTGGGGTCTGGGGATTTATATGGCCTGTGCAGGCTAAGCATGAGCTATATTCCTAGACACTTAAGACTTTTGAGTAATTTAATAGTTTAGTCAACGGTGGAAAATGGAGTAAATGGTAAGAGAACAATTGCCTGACTGTTTTGTGGCCAAGTAATGAAAGCTTACTCCTTCTTACCTTAAAGAAACCATGCGAGAGAGAAAAAATAGCAGTGGTTTTAAAAATGAATGTGTCGGGGGGAGAACTGTCTGTTTCCACTCCATAGGCAAAGGCCTTTGCTGGGTCTGGACGCACGTTGTCTTCCACATCCTTCAGGATAGAAGGCTTGTGCCTGCTGAGCACAGCACAGAGTTCTCCATTCTTTGTCTGATCTAATCTCATATTCCTCTGGGAAGAGCTTATCAGCCTCTCCTAGGGTGAAGAGCACCTAGGCCCAGTGGCCAAACCAAGAGTAAATCTCCCATTCATCCCCCTGATCCCTAAGCCTGCCCCCGGACCCTTCACTGGTCAGTTTCGCCCCCCCAGAGACAAACAGGAAGTACTGGGAGTGTGAGAGTACTAGGGAACCATTGCAAACCACCCAGAGCGTTAATATATTTTGTGGTGAAACAACCCAGCGGAAAAGGAAAGTGTCTGTAGCCGAGGCCACTCATCTGCCGGCCTGTGCCTCCTCCTGTGTGCGTTATGGATGTTCTTGCTATCAGGGTGTTGCCACCTCAGGGGACGCAGGCTCCTTCTGCTACTACGTCCTAGCTCTTGTCTAGCACTGTTTTCTCATTTGTACATTTTCCCGCTGCCCCAGGAGAAAAGGAGCTTGAGACAGGCTTTCTATAGCCAGAATGACCTGGAATCCACTATGTACCTGAGGCTGACCTTCAGCTCCTGATCTTCCTGCCTCAGAATCACAGGCATGTGCCACCAAGTCCAGCTGGTGTGCTGACGTCTTTGTTTTGTGACTTTCCACCCTACTGACTTCTCATATTTCTTCCAGTATAGTTTTAGTTGATCTCGTCAGCATTTTGGTTGTCTGTTGTTTCCAATACAAATAGAACTGGTTTTTCACCTGTCTTCCCAATTTAGTTTCCTTATTGTGTATTGAGCCCTTCTTGACAGGGCCACCCCGCAGCAGTGACAGAGGAGACCTCTGGCCAGGGCCACCCTATAGCAGTGACAGAGACATCTTGCTCTTGTTCTTGATTCCTCAGCAGTGCACTTTTTAGGCTTTTGCTGTATACTTAGATGGAGTTAAAAATATTTTGAATCACCTGACCATGATAGTGCTCACTTTTAATTCCAGCACTCAGGAGGCAGAGGCAGGCAGAACGCTGTGAGTTCATGACCTGCCTGGGATACAAAGCTAGTTCCAGGACATCCAGGACTGTTAAACAGAGAAACCCTATCGCAAAAAACAAAAAATTCATACTTTTAACAGAAATTATTTTTATTAGGAAGTATTTGCTGAATTTTATCTAAAATAATCAGTATAATATATTAAGCAAAACCTAAAGGACGCTGTTGTGAAGAGACAAAGAAGGGCAGAATGGGCTCCTGAGCTCACTGAACAGGTAAGACTTTAGGTAAGTAAAAGAAATTAGTAGATTTAGAAACAGTGGTCATTGTGATAAGCAGAATTATGTTTTCTCCCCAAACAGGTTTATTCCCACAGAACAAAAGAGGAAGATGAAGAAAAGTCCATAGGGTAAATATGAGACCATCTTTCACAGAAAACATGAGAGTTAGCAGAGAACTTGGAACTCACCTAATTCCCTCATCTGACAGGGAGAAGAAAATTGCCAGAAAGAATATGATCCTCTCTGTTGTTTTGCCTGGCTCCCAGAGAGGCACCTGGCACTAGCATGGATGCCTCTGCTGCCACCAGGCCTTCAAAGAAAGAGGGGGAAATCAATAGGTTTAGGCTGTACCAGCTTTTGTTAGTGTTGTCTGCTCCAGCTAGAGACTTCAGAATTGGATGCTTTGGAGAAGAAGCAGGGGAGCCCAGAGTTAGAGTGCAGGGCTGTGAGTGTACAGAGGAGGAAAGCCCATATTCTCATCCTCTTGGTCACTTTTGAGTCTCTTCTTTCTTTGAGTGACACAAACCTCATAGAACTATAGCTGGGAGAGATTATGGACAATAGTTACCTTTCTTCTAAAGAGGAAATGAAGGACAGTGGCAGAAATGTCTGGTCCTGTGGTCACTCTCTGGGGCATGTCAGAAAGAGGACCATTTTCTCCCGGTGGAGCCCTTGTTTTTAGTTCCTCTCTGCTCAGGCTTTGGTCATATTTCACTTCAAATCTGTACAGCATGTATGTCTGGAAAGTATGCTCTGAGTTTCCTAATTGTCTGTGGATTCAGAAAAGATAACTAATGTCTGTGTTGGTCGTGTACTTTACTGCTTTTTTAGAGGCATGATTTCACACTTAGGCTGGTCTGGCACTCACTGTGTAGCCAAGGCTGGCCTCAACCTCACAGAGATCAGCCAGTCTCTGCCTCCCAGTGCTGGGATTAAAGGTATTATGCACCGCTGCCTGACTGGCCCCGGAATCTTGTTTTAGCCTCCCAAGAATTGGAATCACAGGCATGATCCACCATGCGCAGCGACCTGTGCCCTTTAAACTGCTCTTACAATCCTCAGCAGAGGCAGGCTGCAGGGTGAAACCCCGTGAGTCTGTGAGCTGTGCTGTGGACTTGGGCTTTGTACTTGGAGGAGGAAGCAGCTAGGCAAGCAGGAGCAGCCCCTCCCTCACCTCAGCAAGTCTGCCTGTGAGAGCTGATCTGCAGGAGAGCAAAGGGCTCCTGCCCAGGGTGGCTTCTTCAGAGGGAGAAGTTGGTTCAGTGGAATAAGTGGGGCTACTGTGTCATGCTGGTGTCTCTGCTCCAGGACAATTCACAGGCAAAGATCTCCCCAGGGGCATTGTGGGGCCTTACAACAGACTTGGAAAGTTCCTAAAAGCCAGATATGCATGGAATTGTTGTTAAGTCCCAGTGCTGGGGTGATCTTTGTTATGGGGAGAGCCGAGATGTCCCCAGACAACACCGCACACACGGCACAATCACTAACTGTCTTCTACATGTGTTTTCTTCCAAGGAGTAAGAAATGCTACAAGGACAGTGAGAGTCAGGTAAGCCCGAGACTCGGTGCTGTGGCTGGAGAAGGTGGGGCTAACAGAACTAATGTCTCCCCTTCTGTTTCCTAGGAAGGATTTTTCTGGCTAAGGTGGCCACAGTGGCTCACAGATTTATTCAAACGTGACATACGAAAGAAGAGCATGACTGAGGGAATGCAGGTCAAGGAGTCCTCTGCAGAGGAGGATACTACCATTCAGGATGTATCATGGTAAACGTCTAGCTCAAATGAGAAGCTAAGGTCAAGTTCCTCATTTCAAAGTTTGAAAGCCTTGGCATTGCTCTTCTTCCAGGGACGTCAAGGAAGAAGTGATGCCGCCAGGTCTGAAACTGTCGGTCACTGAAGCAGAAGAGAGTGAAGGAGGTGATGACGCTGAAGGCACAGAATGATCTGCTATCATTTATTAATAAATTCTTTTGGTAGATTCATGAGTGTCAAAGGCCTTTGTACACAAGGAAATGAAAATGGATGTAGAGCAGGTGATATTGCGGGCCAGTAAAGATAGCTCATTGTGCTATATTCCTGTGCACTGTGTGAATATATGTCAGTGTCCTTGGTTTAATAAAGAAGCTGACTGGCCTATAGTTAGGCAGGATAAGGTTAGGCGGGAGAACCAGACTAAGAGAATGCTGGGAAGAAGAAGCAGGAGGGGGCCTCAAGAGACGCCATGAGATGTAGAGCAAGCAGAATGGAAAGTACATGCAGGAGGTAACGAGCCTTGGGGCAGCACATAGATTAATAGGAATGGATTAATTTAAGTTATAAGAGCTAGTCAAAAACAAGTCCAAGATATTAGGCAAGCATTTATAATAATATAATATTGTGTCTTAGTGTGGTTATTTGGGAACGTTTGGCACAACAGAGCTGATCCGTGGTCTTGACAGAAGCCTTTCCTTACAGCTCATTGTGTAAAAGCAGTTGCCATGCAAGCCTTGTGACCTGAGTGTGAACCAGAACCCAAGTAAATAAGATAAATGTGGTGGTTTGAATGAAGATGGCTCCCCTAGACTCATCTATTTGAATAATTGGTTCCCAGTTGGTGAGCTGTTTGGGAAGGATTAAGGAGGGTGAGGCCTTGTTGGAAGAGATGTGTCACTGGGGCCTTGAGGGTTCAAAAGCCCAGGCAATTCCCAGTTCTCTCTCCTCTCCCTCTTCCCAATCCCCACATCCCTTCTACCCTCCTGCTGTCTCCTCCCCAATAATATTTTTTCTTTTTATTTATTCTTATACAATGCATCCTAATACAGCCTCCACTCCTCCCAGTCCTGTCCCTCCTGCCTACCTACCCTCTGCTCCAGATCCACTGTTCCTCTGAGAAAAGAACAGGCCTCTCAAGGGTATCAAGTGCACACAGCATAACAAGATGCAGTTAGACTAGGCACAACCCTCATTAAGGCTGACAAGGCAACCCAGTAGGCAGGAAAGGGACCCAAAAGCAGTCAAAAGAGTCAGATACACCCCACTCCCATTGTTAGGAGTTCCTCAAACACCCCAACTAAATAACCCCAGCATGTAATTGGAGGACCTAGCACCGACCCATGCAGGCTCTGAGACTGCTCCTTCAGTCTCTATGAGCCCCTATGAGTCCTACTTAGCTGATTGTGTGGTCTGTGTTCTGGGGTCCTTGGCTCCTCTGGCTCCTTCAATCTTTCCTGCCCCAAGCTCCCCCTAATGTTTGACTGTGGATCTCTGTATCTGCCCCCACCAGCTGTCTGAGGGAGCCTCTCTAAAGATGATTGGGCTAGGCACTGATCTAAAAGTACAGCAAAATATTGTTAGGACTCATTTCTTTGACTTTTTTTTTTATCAGTTGTGAAGAAACTTTGTACCAAGGGGAGGGGAGGCCTCTTGGACCATGGATCGGCACAGACAACACAGAAACACCTGCTATCACAGAAAGATTCTTTATTAAGTGGTGAAGAAAGAGCAGGTGCCCTTGCAGGTATCATTTTTAAGAAGAGAAAGAGGGGTGTCTATGTGAGAATGGGCTAGGATGTGGTGGTGTGTTTTGATTGGCCGTGTTAATTAGGTGAACCAAAGGGGCTTTTCATTGCTAGACCTCGGCAGTCAGGCTCGGGCATGAGTCTGACATAAGAAAGTATCCAAATACGGGATATATGGGTACTTTATGGCTAGCTTTACGGATATAATCTGTGGTTAATAAGTGTGGCGGCGTAAATGAATGCAGAAGGATTATAAAAATATATACAGCTTTAATAAGGAAATAGACTTACAGGACCACAGGTTCCTGTGGAGAACAGGAAAGGCAGAGCAAAAAGGGGCTGCTGGGATCACGCCAGGCAGATTTATTAGTAAACATTAGCCCAAGGCGAACACGCCCCCAATGGGTGGGGCTATATCCCTACAAATAAGAGAAGCAGGAAGGACAAGGTCTGCCACTGCCACATTTGACCGGGCTTGTTAGGGCTCAAGTTGTGTTTGTTCTTCCCTAGGTCTCTGAGCCATCCAGCTTTGGGTTCCTGGCCATACAAAATATACATTTGAGGGGTAGAGAGACGGTTCAGTGTCTAAAAGCACTTGCTGCTCTTCCAAAGAACCTGGATTTGATTCCCAGCACTCACATGGTGACTCAGTCTTACAACTCATTATAGGAGATCTGATGCCTGCTTCTTGCCTCCGTGGGTACCAAGCATGTACGTGATACCCAGACATACATGCAGGCAAAACATCCAAACACAATTTTTTTTTAAAAAAAATTAAGCCTTTGAATTGAAATTTTAGACTCTTGTATCGGGCAGTGAGACTGGAGTAGAAATATAAACTCAAATACCCGCTCTGAAGGGAGGGTCTGCAGGCCTGTGGAAGATTGGACCCCGCCCCTGCAGCAGGCGCGTGTAGGAACCCAACCTTGCTTCTTGTTTGTTGTGTTTCTCCAGCCCCAGTACTAGGCTGAGGAAAAACGGATTTGGCCGCTGCAGGCGCTGAGAGAGAGACCGATAGCCTCGGCTGCCTGTGCTGTGGTAGAAACTGACCCGCAGGGCAGCCGCCCGTGCCGAAGTGGGGACAGACAGGGCGGCTGTGCGTGGTCCGGCACGGGTCTAGAGCTGGTGGGCAGTGAGCCAGAGTGACCCCTAGCCGGCCGCACTCCTCACGATCACGTCTTGGGCTTCCCACGGCATTCTCTCTCTGTTCACAGCGTTCTCCCAGCTTGACCTTCTGTGTACAATCCGGGTCTTCCTGAATGCTGCAGGTGATCCCGGTTTCTACATCATCATCAAGTTTTACTGGGCGAGGGACGCACAGAGAATCCCAAAGGCATGCGACCAGAAGCTTTTTTTTTCAGGCTTTCTGGAAGGTTATGTGATTTTATTGTATTTTATATTTTGTTTTATTTTATTTTGAGACAGGATTTCACTACGTAGCTCTGGCTGCCCTGGAACTTGCTTTGTAGACCAGGCTGACCTCGAACTCAAGAGACCTGCCTGCCTCTGCCTCATCAGTCCTGGGATTAATGGTGTGCACTACCACTGCCCAGCAGTTACATGATTCTTTTAAGGGTTCCTGGCCATGACTGTGGTGTGCTCAAGAGTACTCCTGTAGAATATTTCATATCAGTTTATGTTGTTATTTATTTTTTAAAATCTTCATCACAAAAATTTGGCTTTTATTGTGCGTGCGTGCGTGCGCGCACGTGTGTGTGTGTGTGTGTGTGTGTGTGTAGGTAGGTAGGTAGGCAGGCACAGAAGACGCGGAGCACGGATGTTGAGTCAGAGGATGACTTTATGGAATCAGTTTTCTCCTGCCTTTACTTGGGTTATAGGAATTGAACTTAGGTCTTGAGGCTTGCATTGTCGCGCGGCAAACACATTTACCTCCTAAGTCACTCGCTGCTGCTGACTTCTGTTATTTTTATGTGGGTTTAAAGTGTGAGTTTGACCAACTTTGTCACTTGTGACTTTATCTTCATTACTCAGAATGCCTGTCTGAACTCTGATTCCCAGAAGATGGACAAAACCGTGGTTCTTAACCTGGGGGTTGAACGACCCTTTCCCAGGGGGTCACCTAAGGCCATTGGAAAACACAGATATTTACATCACAATTTATAGCAGTAGCAAAATTACAGTTAGGAAGTAGCAACAAAAATAATTTTATGGTTGAGGATCACCACAGCATGAGGAGCTATATTAAAGCCTTTGGAAGGTTGAGAACCAAGGTTTTAATGCCTTATAGAAGCCCTAATCCACATTAACCGGCAGCCCATTTTATTTTCCCAGAGATTTAGAACATCCCGTTATGTCCCTCAATTCAACCACCTGACTGGCTGTTTTATCTTTCTATGCGCTGTTGACCTTGCTGCCTATTCTTGTTTGTATTGGTTCCTCATGGATTAAACCTTTATTGACTTTGAGAACTCCACTCGGTTGTAATTACAAGTATGCTTGTCCTCTTTTGTATACTGTTAAGACCTTATTCCACTCTAGACCTCCCTCTTCCTAGAGTGGAAGTGACTACCTGAAGACATTCTTTAATTTTTGGACTATGCTCTGCCTGTTCCTATCCTAGATAGGTCTCATATCCGATGTGCAATGTTCTTCTGTTTCATTGACTAATGATTAAAGCTATTTTGTCCAATGGCCTAGCAGAGTAAAACCAGACTGGAAATCAGAACAGAGATAAAGAGAGAAAGTGGACCGAATCTAAGAGAAGCCATGTTGCTGCTGAAGAAGGACATTAGAACCTTACTGGTAAGCCATAGTCTTCTGGCGATACACAGATTAATAGAAAAGGGTTAATTTAAGATGTAACAGTTAGTTAATTGAGGGGGCGTGGTTGATCAATATGTTAGAATTAACCAGACCAGCTTAATGTAATAGATTTAGTTTTAATAAACAGAAAAAAGGGACCTTACAAAACCAGGGTTCCAGCGACCAGGAGAGCAGGGAACAAAGAAGAGGAACCGAGCAAGCGCACCTGGATGTTTTTATCTTTTTCACTTGGCCTCTGGGGAACACACCCTAAACAAAATGTGATTGGACTTCCCCATCAGTTAATAAGAAGCTAGTGGCCAAACTGTTGTAATTAATATGGTTTCTGTGTGGTTATTCGGGTCTGGATGAATGAGCAGCCTCCACCTACGCATATCCATTTAGATAATATATATAGTATTGGAAATATTAGAAATCATGAAAAATTGTAATTAGTTCCTGGTACTGTTCAGATAGCAAAACCATTTCATAAACTCTAGGTTTTAAGAATTTCACAAGTTACTGGGTGGTGGTGGCTCATGCCTTTAATCCCAGCACTTGGAAGACAGAAACAGGAGAATTTCTGAGTTCAAGGTCAGCCCGGTCTACAGAATGAGTTCCAGGACAGTTAGGGCTATACAGAGAAACCCTGTCTTGAAACGAAAAAATTAAAAAGTAAAAAATAATCTAAAAAATTTACAAGTTAATTCCGCTAAGAGCGATAAACTCTAGATATAGTCAAGAGGAAAAAGTGATCATATTAAGCCTATTTACTTAACACAGAGCCTTGGGTTACTATAACTCCCTCTCCTCCATTTGTTATCCAATTAGACTATAGATGTGTGCTATCCATACAGTTTCTGCTATTTTTTTCATTTTTAAATACAGGAAATATTTTAAAGTAAAATCGAAAAAGTCTTCACCTTAAGAGGAGTATTTATTTCATCCCCATCACACCCATCAATGCCATGAAGGAAAATGATTGACAGCCAGAACTGTAAGGGCCTCAGTAAGAGATGACTCAGCAAGTAAATACTCCTGCTGCCAAGCCTGACAGCCTGAGTCGGAGTTCCAGAACCCACATGGTTGAAGAAGAAAATGTTCTGACAAGTTGTCCTCTGACTTCACATGCACACTGAGGTGTTTGCATGCACACACCCAGATAGATAGATAGATAGATAGATAGATAGATAGATAGATAGATAGATAGACAGATAGATAGATAGACAGATAGATAGAGGCTATTTAAAAATATTTAAAGAATTTTAAAGGATCAAAACAAGTGGCAGTAGCCTACCTACCAGTCTCTTAGTTCAGGCAGCATCCCTGTAGCTCTGTCCATTTGGAATTAGTCATCATGGGGCTAGAATGGGGGCTTTGTGGTTGACGGTTTACTGATAATGCACAGGATTGGAATATAGGACCTACTGCCCACATCTGGTGGCTCACAACCTCCTGAACCTTCAGCTCCAAAGGATCTTCTGCCTCTTCTGATCTCCACAGGCAGCTGCACACATGCACACACACAGACATGCACATATAACTAAAAATAAATCTTTAAAGTACTTCACAACAGTCAGGTTCACACAAAAAAGCAGTTTCATTTTTTAAAATTATTCATTCATTTATTCAATCAACAAACTGTTGTTGTTCTTTCAGATGGCATGGCATCTTAGTTCTGGGAATGGCAAAAAAATGTTGGTCCCTCAGGTGCTTTTAGCTTGCGAACTAGTGATAGAAATACAATGTGTGTACAGATTCATAAATAACAATAATCCTTTGACTTTATTTGTATTATTCAAATCTTATGACTATATATCACATTCCAAAAATGAAATAGGGAAGATAACTCAGTGGTTAAGAGTACTGGCTGCCCTTCCAGAGGTTCTAAGTTCAATTCCCAGCAACTACATGGTGACTTACAACCATCTGTAGTGGGATTTGGTGCCCTCTTCTGGCATAAAGGTATACAAGCAGATAGAGTACTCATATACAATAAAATAAATAAATAAATCTTTTAAAATGAAATAAGCATCGAAGAAAGAACTAGTAGTATAAGAAATCTACAGCAGAGTCAGGCATGAATGATGGCAAAGGTCTTTAATGCCAGTACTTAGGAGAATTCAAGGCCAGCCTGATCTACTTAGTGAATTCCAGGACAGCCAGTGCTACACAATGAGACCCTGTCTAAAAAAGAAAACTGTAGGGTTGGAGATGTAGCTCAGTTAGTAGAATGCTTACCTAGCTTGTAGGAAGTCCTGGGTTTGATATCCCACCATGCTGAACAAACAAAACAAAACAAAACAAAAAACTGTGTAGTGGCATATACACACCTGTAATACCTACACTCAAGAGGTAGAAACAGGAGGATCAGAAGTTTAAGATAATTCTGTGCTAACTGGTTTAAGTCCAGCCCAGATACTATGAGACCTTGTCTCAAGAAAAGAAAAATTCCATAATAACATGGGTGTAAAATATTTAACCCAAGAGAAATTTGCATTCTCAAGGAAGCTTTGAGATGCTAATGAACACCTAATAGTTTTAATTATTTGTAAGGTGTGTTAGGAAGGCTGATGGTGGTACCTGATGGGACTGGAGCTAAGAAAATGGTCGCTGAGCCCAGACCTAGATCAGGACTGATTAATTACACATATTTCTTCCTCTTGTAAAATTCATAGAAATCAGCAAATTCTTCCTTCTACAGGGATTAGTACCTTAGATTAATAGGTGTCAGATCATCTCACGCACACTTTGGGAGCTACCCGATGAGAAAACTGAGACAATTTCTTCACTCACTTGCAATCCTGTGCTTTCTTTGCAGGGCTTCCTGGGTTACTTCTTATCATCACTGTTTACCGAAGACCAGTTAATCATTGGCTCTGAAGAGTATGCAGGAAAGTACTGTGGCTTAAACAATAACATTTATTTAGGGTTCTTTCTCTATTAAATACAGTTAAAATCTTCTCCTATGCTATTTAATCTCTGTGCTCACTCTGTAAAGTGAAATCTCTGGCAGGTTATGATATTTCTGGGTCTCTCGCTTGTGACTTTAGGTTCATCTGGGCAGCAGACATAAGGGAGTTTTATATGAGAGCCCTTTCCCTGAACAGCTCATGACACCAAGAACTGAAAAGGTACTGCTTTGGACTGATTGTCTAACAGGATCATGAAGGTAAACCTTGTAGATTTTCTTTAACTAACCACATTCTCCTTTAAACATTATAATCTTAGGCTTTAGATCAAAGGATTGAACTGGACTGTGAAAAGCTAGTTACTGCTGAAGGGAACTAGATGTGAATCTGTAACCTCTCAGTGGTTTGGACTTGTCCATCACCTAGAAATAATCACTTCTGCCACTGGGATGGGGAAGTCCACACTTTTCTTCACTGTATATATGGTGTGAAATAAAAAAAAAATGGTTCTCTATATCTGATAGTGGTCTTGCAAATCTCACTTGATCTTGAAGCTATATAGGATACCTCAAATAGTAGTTGAAATAATTGAAACACATTTTTTATTTCTCTTCATTAAAATCCTAGAAGTTCTGGGTATAAGCAATGGCACAGAGTAACTGCCCAACTCGACCACTCTGTTCAGAAAGATTTATTGGGGATTCAAACTGCCAAGGCCATCTCTTGTGGAGGGCAGAGAGAAGAGAAAAATGACACAAAAACAGACAGATATTACATGACAGTAAGCAGGACAGGGATCTGGGTTGACACAGGCTGTGGGGATTGTTTTGGATGAGGTACCCCTGCCTGAGGTAGTTTACCTTTGGAGGAAGGTTAAGAGGAACCCACCTTTAGGCTTGTTTACCTGGTAATGATCCTTCTGTTTACCTGGACATCTTCCTTCTGTTTAGGACAATGTCAGCAGCACTGCTGTTTGGAGAGAGGGTGGCTTTGGACCTGACAGTGGGGATGTGGCTCACAACAGAGAGCTCACTCAGCATAGATAAGGTCCTAGATTTGAGCCTCAGTGCCATGAAGTCAAAATCAAATTCTAGGATGGATTGCAGTTCAAAATCCTAACAGCTTCAACTGCTTTCCAACCTTTGAGGTGGAAGCTTTGAGTTACTTGTGTGTGAAAAAGTCAGGCCAGAAGTTCTCCTGTGCTGTAGAGATGGTACTTCTGTACCCATAGTGCAACCTAATGAATTTAGAAACCCTGGAGTTGGCATTGCTGAAGAACCTGTGTGTGATCTGAAGGAAGGTATGTTTTCATATCACTTTGTCTTTGTTAGGGTGTCTACTGCTGTGAGGAGACACCATCACCTAGCAGCTCTTATAAAGGAAAACACAAATTGGGGCTGCTTACAGTTCCAGAGGTTTAGTCCCTTATCATCATGGTGGGAGGCATGCAGTGTACAGGCAGACATGGTGCCAGAGAAGGAGTTGAGAGTTCTACATCTTGATCCACAGGAAAGTGTACTACAACTTTATGCATATAGCTTGAGCATTGGAGACCTCAAAGCTCATCCCCACAATGACACTGTGGTAGTTTAAAAGAAAATGACCCCCAAAGGGAATGGCACTATTAGGAGGTGTGACTTTGTTGGAGTAGGTGTGGCGTTGTTGGAGGAAGTGAGTTGCTGTAGGGGTGGTTTTTGAGGTCTCCTACTGAAGCTACTGCTAGTGGGACAGACCATTTCCTGTTGCCTGCATATCAAGATGTAAGGACTCTCAGCTGCTCTAGCACCATGTCTGCCTACACACCACATGACACGATGATGATAATGGACTAACGTCTGAAAATGTAAGACACCCCAGTTAAATGTTTTACCTTTATAAGAGTTGCTATGGTCATAGTGTCTCTTAGAAACCCTAAGACAGAAGTTGATACCAGAGACTGGGGTATTGTGATAAGGCCTGACCATGCTTTTGTTTGAAGAAATATGAACCTTGGTACTGAGGATTAGAAAAGCAGTTGAACACTTAAGAGCAGCTTAATAGGCCATACTAGTAGGAGCATGGAAGGCAGTGGTACTGAGGGTGATTTGAACTAGGGGCTGGGGTGGGGACTAACTCTAAAGGTTTCAAAGGGGAATTAAATAATTATTAATACATGGACTAAAGATCATTCTTGTGATATTTTGGTGAAAAATGTGGCTGCCTTTTACCCTTGTTTGAAGAGTCTGCCTGAGGCTCAAGTGAAGAGTTTTGGATTAATTTCATTGGCAGAGGAAATCTGTAGAAGGAGCACTGCGTCCCACCGCTCAGCTCCTGGCCACCCGGCTAGCTTTACCCGAAATAATTACATGGAAACTGTATTCTTTTAAACACTGCTTAGCCCATTAGCTCCAGCCTCTTATTGGCTAGCTCTTACATATTGATCTAACCCATCTCTAATATTCTGTGTAGTACCACAAGCTGGCTTACCAGGAAAGATCTTAACCTGCATCTGTCTGGAGTGGGAGAATCATGGCGACTGCTGACTCAGCTTCTTTTTCCCAGCATTCTGGTCTGTCTACTTTGCCTACCTAATTTTCTGTACTATCAGGGCCAAGCAGTTTTCTTTATTAATTAACCAATGAAAGCAACAGATAAATACAAGACCCACCTCCATCAGAAATCTAGTATAGACTCTGTCATGTGGTTATTAGTGGTTAGTCTAATGAAGACTTATAATAAAAAAGGAGCAATCTGAGCAAGAAAAAAAATACAAGCTATGGAATAATTTGAGGAGAAAATGAGCACCAGGAATGGAGTAAAGTGGAGCTAAGTCCTGTGCTCAAGGAGACAAACAGATTCAGAAGTGGAATGGAGTGGGGAACCTCGGGGCCAGATCCCATCCAGACTACTTTCCCATTTGTTAAAAGGAATTAAAGACAAGTTTGGAGCCAGGTGTAGTGGTGCATGTCTTTAATCCCAGCACTGGAAAGGCAGAGGTGAGCAGATCTCTGAGTCTGAGGCCAGCCTGTTGAAGTCCAGCTCAGCAGGTCAGAGAAACTAGAGAGGAGATGTGGATTGGTGACTACTAAACACACACACGGGAAACTTATCTGAGGGGGCAAAGCTTGATTATTCATTTTATTTTTCTTTTATTCCTTTTATACTCCCTAAGACAAAAATTTCTATGCAAGAAAAGATTACCTCACAACCACAAGTTACATATTTTCCAGAAACAAAATCTTTACACAGGATGAAATCACATTATGATCACAAGTCACATGCTTTTCTTGGAAGCCCACAAGTAGTTAAACATTTTCCTTTGCATTAATTTTCCCACCATAACATCTTCATCCCAAAGTAATGATGTAATGATTCTTTTATTATTAATTATTACGTTTTAAGCAAGTCAAGCACATTTCGTCAGTCCCTTATACTAGCAGGCAGCTGTTTGTGGCTCTAGTGCAGCAGATTCCTCTATTTCTACTCTACAAGTGGTCTAGCTAACCATCTATTTTTCTTTTTTATTTACACACACTAGGGTCATTTAATTTCTTTTCACAACTTTGTTTTTTTTAAGATGCATACCAAAATATGTGATTAATTTTGTAAGCTACACGACTAAGGAACTCAGACCTAACCTTGGGTGGTTGGGACATAATTGCTTTCTTTTCCCATCAGCCTGTTTTTTTCACAGGAAGAATTCATGGGTCTAGAAGGCATGAAACTCCTTTGTTCTTATTTTCTGTCCTCAGTAAGTTTCACATCTTGCTGAAGGGGAATAACTTCTATCCTTATTTTTGTCTTTCTCATATTTCTTATTGGCCCAATTGCCAGAATTACCTAAACCTTTCCCCTAATCATCTTTACTAACTGTCCTAACTACCTAACTATCTTGAAGTCGTTGATTCAACTAAGCATCATTGCTCTTATAAAACAAATCATCACTGGGCAACTGACTTTAATTATATTAGATACAGTAGGACTCCTTCACACAGTAACCACATCATACCAAGTACAGTACGAACACAGTAGCAGCAAGCAGGAGAAAGTGCAGAAAAGCTAGGGGCTTTCTGGGGATAAGCCCTCTGAGGCTTTGCCTCTCCATGGTGCACCCATCGTAGCTATCTGGTGGATTGTATCCCATAAGCTCTATTGCTGACTACAGCTCCTCCAATATGGCCACCATCACCAACTTGGTCTACGGAGCAAGTTCCAGAACAGTCAGGCTTAAGCACTGAAGGAAACTTGGAAACAGAAAGCTGGTGAAGGTGTAATTGGGAGATCTCTGAGTTCAAGACCAGCCCAGTCTACAGAGCAAGTTCAGGACAGCCAAGATTAGGCAGTGAAGGAAACTATCAAAACCAGAAAGCTGGTAAAGATGTTAGTGAACAAGGGGGCCATGTTCCAGCCCCCAGTAAGCAGCAGAACTTGGTAGCTTTGGCCAATGAGGTTCTGGCTTCAAAGGTAGAAAAAAGGCATTATGAAGCTTTCCTCCATGACTAAGGAAAATCACTGAGGCCAGGCATGTTTCAGGAGTGTCCCTAAACAGAGGCCTAAAGAGACTGTTGTGTGAAGCTGTGAAGGTGAAGCCTGGATTGTCTTGAAGATCCCATGATGTTAGTGATGCCAGAGCCTTGGGATACCTGCCAAGGACAGCTGCTATCAGGGAGTGGCACCTGCTCCAAGAGAAAGAACTATGTTGCAGTCAACAAAGCTGAAAGGAATTAGAGATCTGAAAAGCATTTTAACATCAGACATGGAGATGCAGAGTTTGCAGTTTGCCCAGCTGGGTTTTGGACTTGCTTTGGTCCAATATTTCCTCATTAAACTCCCTTCCTATGTTTTGGAATAATATGTAATGAGAGCCTTTGGGGGACAGCCCCGAGGCCCTCTCAGGGTTCAGAAAGGAAGCAGCAGCCAGTGAAGGATACGGATGTCTGAGGACAAATGAATCTCTCATACAGTGCTTTTCTAATTCAGTTTCTTTATTGTTCTGCTTCTAGTCTGTCCTACCTCTCATTCCCCCTAGCTGCTTCTTCCAGCTTCTTCTCTCTAACTTCAAAAATCTTTTTCTTCCAGGAACCTTGAAGTGATATAGAAATTACAAGAATTACCTCTCACTGGTCAAAGTCACATTCCTAGGATAAGCCATAAGGAGTTGAGCCATTGCCATGGCAACACAAGGGTTTCAAGATTTCAGGAGTAAAACTATAACCAGATGAGAGTGGGCACAGTGCCCAGTGACAAAGTTTCAGACGTAGGTCTATTGTTAGCAGGCTGGCAAGTGAAGAACTGGCATGCTTCTCTTAGGGTGCTTTGTGTAGTAATGTTGGTTGGACATCTGTGACTCTGACTCTGTACATAGCTGTAAGGTTTTAAACTTATGATCTATTTACAAAAAGCCTTTAGTCTAGTTTAAACTTGCTTTGAGATGAAAGTGAGCTAACTGTAATCAGTTAATCTGAGCAAAAGAACAAGGCAGGCTGTTAAGTGTCCACAGTCCTTGTGGGACAAATAGACCCAGTTATGAAGCATGCCCCAGCATAGATTCTATAATCAAAACTAAATAGCTAGATGAAAATTCATCTTCCTAACCACCCACAGATATATGTGCCCACAAGGTTGAGATGCTATCATGAGATTACATATGCACATTACATAAAAATGCATGGTAATAGGGAGATATCACAGCTGTCATTGCACAAGCAAGATTACGATGAAAGCAATAGTTTTCAGAGTCAGTGTCCCTGCAGACCCTGTTTGGCAGGGTTCCTCCATCTGAGAATAAGTTCTCTGGTGGGTTGACTGTTGGAGGAGGGCCACTTGTTGGTTCCCGGCCACCTGGCTAGGTTAGACCCAAAATAATTACACAGAAACCATATTAATTAAATCACTGCTTGGCCCATTAGCTCTAGCTTTTTATTGGCTAACTCTTATATTAATTTAACCCATTTTTATTAATCTGTATATTGCCACGTGGCTGTGACTTACTGGGTAAGTTTATAACATCTATCTCCAGCGACTCCATGGCTTCTCTCTGACCCACGCTTCTTTCTCCCAGCATTTAGTTCCATCTTTCCTGCCTATCTAAGTTTTGCCCTGCTATAGGTCCAAACCAGTTTCTTCATTAATGGTAATCACAGAATACAGAGGGAAATCCCACATCAGGTTGACATCTGAATTATCAGTTGCTGTAAGCTGTAATTACATCATGGCCCACAATAACTCATGATAAACACTCCTGATACTTATGTATATCCTGTGACATTATATGTTGGAAGTATTGATCAGCTTTTTGAGTTTACAGGGGATTCAGTTAAGAAATTGCATGAATCTCAGAAGAGACTTTGAACTTTAGACTTTTAAATAAGTTTGAGACTGATATAGACTATGGGGACTTTTGAAGTTGGGACTGAATGTATTTTTGCTTTGTGATGTGTTCCTTCAAGTCTTTGGGGGCCAGGGAGTGAAACGTTGTGGTTTGAAAGAAATATACTTCCTCTGCCTCCTACAAGGCCATATCTACTCCAACAAAACCATACCTCATAATAGTGCCACTACCTTTGGAGACCATTTTCTTTTAAACCACTGTTGTAGAATTATTATTAATAATTTAATAATGTATTGTTTTAAGATGTGTTGCATTTTTTATGCTGTGTAACATTTTTTTGATGATGCAAAGGTGTGTTGCATTCTTTTATGTTGCATTTGTTTAACTCTGTGAAACTTTGTTACTTTGCCTGTTTAAAATAGCTGATTGGTCTAATGAAGAGCTGAACAGCCAATAGCAAGGCAGAGGAAAGGATAGGTGGGGCTGGCAGGCAAAGAGGATAAATAGGAGAAAAAGATCAAAGGAGATTAAGGAGCAAGAAAAGGAGGAGAGAAAGACTCGAGGAGCCAGCCACCCAGCTACACAACCAACAACAGAGTAAGAAAGAAGAAAAGGTTGCAGAAATAGAGAAAGAAAAGCCTAGAGGGAAAAGATAGATGGGATAATTTAATAAAAACTGGTTAGAAATAAGCCAAGTTAAGACTGGGCATTTTTTGGTAATAATAAGCCTCTGTGTGAAATTATTTGGGAGCTGGGTAGCAGCCTCCCCCCCCCCCACAATGAGTAAAAAAATAACAAACAACCAGTCAGCAACAACCTACCACACATGTTATGAGGTTGGAGCTAAGATAATGATCCCTGAACTCATAATTAGATCAGGACTGCTTAATTATGAGTGCATCTTCTTGGTGTAATCTGCCGGTCTACACTTCTCTAGTGCTGGAAATTGGGGCCCTGTGCTACCACTTACTGTTTTTATATGGAGCTGTGTATCTAACCTGGGACTTTTTGGATGCTGGGCAAGTATTATACCACATCCCTAGTCTCCTTTTCTCCCTTAAGTTTCTTTAGTCAGGATATTTTATCACAGACAACAAAAAAATGGTGACAAGAAGTGGGGACATTGCTGTGCTAAACCCAACTGTCATAAGTGGGTCATAAGTCACTAGAATGGTTTGTTTCTGGACGATGGAAGAGTTTGGAACTCTGGGTTAGAAAAGTTCTTTAATTCTGCAAACAGAGCTTAGTGGGCCATTCTAGGGGAATCTTGGTGGACAAGAATGCTGAGATCAATGTAAACAGCGGAGATGCAGCCCAAGGTTGCGGAGAAAACAGGACTCTTAGCAGAAACTGGCCTAGGAGCCATTTGTGTGATTGGTTTTGGCCAAGAATCTAGCTTCATTTGGTCCATATCCTGACGACTTGAGTGAAGCTTAATTTAAAGATAGTGGACTAGTTTATTTGACAGTGGAAAACTCAGAACAAGAGTTCATGGTGCTGAGAAAGCAGTTACAATTGTTAAAGATATCAGCACTACTTAAAGCAAACCCCCTGCACTGTACTGGGTCAACAGGAAAGATGTCCTGGGCAAACCCCCAAACCTAGAGAGCTCCATCTTGTAAAGACCTGAATCCGTTTAAAGGAAGAAAACATAAGCTGCAAGGGTTCCTTTTTCCTCAAAATCAGCTGCTTGTGGGAATGTGAGAATGTGCAGGGACAGCGCACAGAAACTGATGTAACTGTGGTCCAGGAGGACCAGGCTCCATCCCAAGATGACAGAAGAACTTGGTAGTTTCATCCAGCTAGCAGGCATTGAAGGTGTGAGGGATTCAGGATTAAGAGAGTTATGGAGGAAAGCTAAGACCAAGCAATCAATCTGTGCTTGTAGTCCATGCAAGGAGGCCCTGAGAGGTGATTGTATGACTGTGTGAAGGTGAAGCCTTATTTGCAGTGGAGATCCAAGGATATTGGAGATGCCAGGACTATGAGACTTCTCTCAAAAAGAGCTGTGGGCATGGAGTGGCACTAGCCCCAAAGAGGCTACCTGTGTTGCAGGTGGCAAATCTTGAGGGGCAGAGCTACCTAAGTCTTTGGGGACCCAGATGATTACATACACACTTCAAAGACAACGTTCCCTCATAGCCGCACATTCTGACTGACTTTGGGTACTGTGGCCATAACAGACATGTCAGAGGTATATGACCTTATTGTGTGCAAGAGTCTCGGATCCTGCCTGGAAGGAACTGAACATCTGATATAGGAAGTGTGGCCAATTGCCCTGCATCTAAGTTACCCTTTGGTTTGGGGCTCTCTACCACAAACGGAGATATCTGGCTAATTGGTGACACTCTGAGAAGGAATTCCTATTAAGCAGTCAGTACATCTTACCCCCAAACACTTGTCTAGTAGTACTGACTTATGTTTCAGCTACCAAGATTGTCGGTGGTGGCTCAGCAGGAGAAGTACTCCAGAATTGCAGCTAGGAGCCTGAAGTTGTCCCTTGATCTTTTAGGGACCTGCGCATAGAAACAAAGTTTGGGATGAGCTAGTAGGAAGCACTTTCATAGTTTATGACACATAAATGACTGGAGCTGGAGAGATGGCTCAGCGGTTCAGAGTGCTGGCTGATCTTCCAGAGATTCCTGGTTCAGCGACCAAATGGCAGCTCAAAGCCATCTGTAGCTCTATTTCCAGGGGACCCTGTGCCTTCTTCTACCCTCTGTAAGCTCTGCACCCATTTGAAAATTCTAAATTAATTTTTAAATTGAAAATAGATTTTTTATACAATTGATTTCCCAGCCCCTCCCAGGTCCTCCCCACTTTCCCACCCTCCCAAACCCGCACCCTTTCTTTCTCTCTTTCTCATTAGAATATAAATAGGTATCTAAAACGTAATAATAAGATAAAAAACAAATCAGAGTAGGACAAAACAAACAAACAGGAAAAAATAGCCAAAGAAAAAGCACAGGAAACACATACAGACACTGAACTTCACACATTCACACACGGAGAAAACCCATACAAACAAAATGAGGAACCATAATATATGAGCAAAAGATCTGTAAGGTTTGAAAAAATGCCCAGACAAAGCATTATGGGGGAAAAAAACCCAACCTCCAAGGGCATGGGGCCTGCCCTTAAATTGTGGTTCATATAGCCAGTGAGAGACTCAGTTGGAGAAAACTCATTTTCCCTTTAGGAGTGGTTTTCACTTAGAGAAAGTTTCTGGGTTAGGGAAGTGTCTACTTCCCCTCTTAGCACTGGGGCCCCATCCGGCTTAGACCCATGCAGGCCCTGCTCCTGCTGCCACAGTTTCTGTGGGTTCATGTGTGTATCTGCGCTGTTGTATCTAGAGGGCCTTGTTGCCTTGGTGTCCTCCATCCCCTCTGACTCTTAGAATCTTTCCTTCTCCTCTTTTGCAGAATTCCTTGAGCCTTGAGAGCAAGGATTTGACGGGGATATCACATTTAAGTGTTTAAAAATATCAACACACCTTTAGTTCCAGTACTTGGAGGCAGAGACAAGTGGATCTCTGTGATTGCAAAGGCCAGCCTGGTCTACAGAGCACGTTCTAGGACAGTCAGGGCTACACAAAGAAACCCTGTCTCAAAATAAAACAAAAATTTTCCAAGTCTAAAACAATTAAAAATAAAGAGGTGCTCATGGAAAGAAGAAGACACATGTAAGAGCGCATGCAAGCCTCTCAGAAGAGTCACTTGTGTTGAACTGTCTTAGCGGTAGCCACATAAACCCTCTCAAGCTACCATTCAAAGGGAGGCTGAGGGACCACAGAGATCTGCAGCTGAGGGCACTTGCTGACCTTGCAGAGGAACCAAGTTTGGTTCCTAGAACCCCCATGGTGGCTCACAACCAGTTCCAGGGTCTTTGATACCTTTTTCTGACCTCCATTGGCACTGCATGCATGTGGTGCACTTACATACATGGAGACAAAATGCTCAAAAATAAAATTGGAAACGCTCTACCTTTTCTTTTTTTCCTTTTTGCGATGTGAGATTCCAAGATGACTACAGGTGTACTTTTGTTGGTATTCCTACCTGATAAAGAGAAAACTGTGGTTTTTATCCTTGTAGTTAAATTACAAGGAGGTTAAGACATCTTTTACTGTAAATGTGATTTCTGGTGAGATTTCTACAAAATTGCAATTGGGAAAGTAAAAAGACCATATAGACTTAGGTCATATGCTTGATTAATTTGCTACTTAAATATCTTATTTGGAAATATCTTTATATTAAAGAAATGCTGCCTGTATGCCAACAACCTTCACAATAAATATTGTATTTCTTGGTTCTCAGCTGGTGAGAGACTAGAGTCAAACTCCAGAGTTAATCTCTCTTTTCCCATGTACCCTTAATTTCCTCTGTCTTGATAGCTCAGTAGTTAAGAGCATTGACTGCTCTTCCAGCGGACCCAGGATTGACTCCCAGCACCCACATGGCAACTCACAACCATCTGTATTTCCAGTCCCAGTAGATATAGCATCTCCTTCTGGCCTCCTAGGGTATCAGTAACACACATGGGGCACACACATACACGAAGACAAAACACCCATACACATAAAACAAAAAACACCATACATATAAATAAATAGAAAAAATATGATTACAAATTCTTTTACTGTTTTTCTGTCCTTTCTAAATTTCTCCCTCTGAGATTTTAATGCCTTAATTTTAAGAGTTGTTGAAGTCTGGACATTGCAATATGACTTAGTAAGGAAAAGCACCTGCCACCAATACTGATGACCTGAGTTTGATCTCTGAGACCCACATAGTAGGAGAGAACCAGCTCCTACATGCTATAGTCTGACCTCTACATGTGTTTATGACATGTATGTGTCAACACAAAATAAATGAAAATGTAAAAAAGTATGTGTAGAAAAAGAGTCATTGGAACTGGAGAGATGGTTTAGCAGTTAAGAACACTGACTTCTCTTCCAGAGGACTCAGGTTCAATTCCCAGTACCCACATGGCAGCTCATGACTGTCTGTAACTTAAGTTTCAGTAGATCTGACACCTTTATACAGATATGCATGCAAGCAAAACACTAACAGCAATTTAAATTTTTAATATATAAAAAGAAATAAAGAAAAAGAGTCACTGAAGGCTAACGATTCATTTTCTATAGTTTCTTTCATGCTGAACGGGCTTGTAGACCCTACCTATCCAGGGGTCAAAAGTTCCAGTCTGTCTGATCTAAAGAATACTTGAGAAGGTCTGGACTCAGTAGGTCAGAGAGTCATCATTCAGTGGAACTCTAGAAGAGAAGAAACCATTACTTGAGATCCCAAAATATTATATGTATAATAAGTATATATAATATATTAGAACATTATATATAATAAAGCACATAGGGTATTATTATGCCTCCGGTTAGCACCAAAAGTAGCAGAGCCTTTTTAAAAATGTAAGGTACCTAATAAATGTATCAGTAAACTGTTAAGATATAAAAGGCAGAACCAGATACAGAATTAATTTGGGTATGTAAGTCTTAGAGTACTGATTTTCCTATTGCTTTAGTTGTTGGGTATATATCCATAGCTGTCTAGTCATGGCATAGTGTCATGGTTAGCTTCAGCTGTCAGTTTTACACAGCCCTCCCCTTGGAAGGACGGAGCCTCAATTAAAGAATTTACTCCATCAGATTGGCCAGGGCGGAAGTGGGGTATTTTCTTAATTGTTAGTTAACATAGGAGAATTCGGCCCACTTTTAGTGGTAGCATCCCTAAGCAGGTGGGCCTGGGCTACATAAGAAAGCAAACTGATCAAGTCATGGGGAGCAAGACAGGAAGCAGCATTTCTCCATAGTCTCTGCTTTAGTTCCTACCTTGGCTTTCCCCACTGATAGATTATAACCTCTAAGTCAAATAAACTTTCCTCCCGAGTTGCTCTTTTTCATGGTGTTTTGTCATAGCAACAGCAAGCAAACTGATACACATAGGTTTCCCTTGTATCACTATGAGATCTTAAGAGCCATCAAGTCTTATAAGACAACTCTCTTCATTATCTTGATTTTTTAGTTTAAGATCTAAAGCTCTTGGGCTATTAAAATAATACATGTAGCTACATATAGTAGGTTACATATTAAGTATGTAAGTAAAACAAACTAATTCGCAGGATTTCAATGTTGGAATAAATTCTAAGGAAAATGGTAGGAGGTTATAATCACTGACTATATATTCTATCAAGAGTGGTGTTTCAGTCTCATTCCTGTTACTGTGATAAAACACACTGGCCAAAGGCAACATGGAGAATGAGAGAGTTTATTGGGAATTGTAAATCCCAGGTTACAGTTCATCCCTGAAGGGGAACCAAGGCAAGAACTCAAATAGCTTGTCATGTCACATTCCCAGTGAAGAGCAGAGAGGAACAAAGGTATACATGCTGCCAGCTTGGTCTCACCTACCTTTCTCCACTCATGCAGCTCTGGACCCAGCCTAGGGAATAGTGCTACTCTCTGGACTGTGTCAACTAACAATCAAGGCAATTCCTTCACAGACATGCCCACAGGCCACTATGTTCTAAATAATTCCTCAATTGAGACTTCCCAAGTAACCAAAGGTTGTGGCAAGTCAATTTTAAAAACTTTCACAGGTTTCTAAAAGAGGAAAACAAGCAAACCAATACAAAAAGTTAAGGTCACAACTATTGATTTAGACATGGAACTAACTTATCTTTGTAATTAAGAGGAAGATCATTTAAGTTTTTAACAGGTTTCAGGTTTGGGCAACCTGATCTTTCTGAGAAACTTGAAAGACTCAGAAAGGAGAGCTTTTATTCCAGAGATGAACTTCTCTCAGGCTGGGTGGAGTGAGTCTCTGCACATTGAGGTGTCAGCAGACATCAGAAGTCTGTTTTGTTGTTGTTTGTTTGTGGGTTTTTTTTAAAGTGTAGTTCTTTTCCGGTGTCCGGGTTTCCCAGAGCTATGGTAAGCATTGCTCTTTTAGAATCTTCTTACTTTAAGCTTTCTCTGAGGCAAAAGGTGGCTTTTGTTGTTGTTTTTAATGTATTTTCTTGTTAGGAAATTTCATACGTGTATACAATGCGTCTTGGTCATTTTTACCTCCAATTATTCTCGTCTCCTTTCTCTTCCCACTGAACCCTTTCTTCTAAACAAGTTCCTCTTCAACTTAAAAAAAAGTGTCTGAGTGTTTGCTTGCATGTAAGGAGGCCAGGAGAGAATGTCAGATCCCCTGGAATTGTAGTCACAGACAATTGTAAGCCACTGTGTGAGTTCTGGGAACCAAACCCATGTCCTGCTCTTAACTGCTGAACCGTCTCTCCAGCTAGCCCTTTTTCTACTTTCACGTTGTTTTGGTTTTGTTTGTGCCTTAGTTATGGTTTTATTGCTATGATAGACTACCATGACCAAAAACTAAGGAAAGGGTCCATCACTGAAGGAAGTCAGGGCAGGAACTCAAGACAGGAACTTGGAGGCAGAACTGAAACAGAGGCCATGGAGGAATACTGCTGTCTTGTCTTTTATGGCTTGCTCTGTCTCTTTCTTATATGTCTCAGTACCACCTTCCCAGGAGTATCACAATCCCATGAGCTGGGCCCATTCACATCTATGACTAATCAATAAGATGCAGAACAGATTTGCCTATGGGCGATCTGATGAAGGCATTTTATCAATTGAGGTACCTCTTCCCAGGTAACTTTTTTGAAAACTAGCCAGGACAATTGACCACTTGTCAGTTTGACACACAAACACATCACTACTGAATAATAATCTTTCCTTCTTGTATATCTCCAAGAACTCATGTTAATATCAACACGGCAACCTAAAACATTGTCCCAACTTTTAAAAGTCTCACAATCTTTAAAAATTCAAACACATAAAAATTTCAGTCCCTTTAAAACATCCAAAGTCTCTTTTAAAGTTCAAATTCTCTTTAAAATATTTGTGTCTCTAAAATATTTTAGATATTTAGATAGGTCTAAGATTCCAGACCTATCTATAAAATTCCAAATTCTCTTTCAGGCTCCAATAAAATAAAAATAAGTTAAATACTTTCTTACTTTAAGAGGGGCGAATCAGGGCATACTCACAATCAAATCAAAGTTAAGTCAAAATTCGACCGTGTAAAAAGTTCAGTGCTTGATGTCTGGGACCAACCCATAATCCTTTGGGCTCCACAGGGTCTTGAAATTGTTCCATTTCTTCTGCTTTGTTATCTGAAGGACCCACAATTTGTCTCCCAGGTTCAAGCTGGCTCCACTCCACATGTATTGTATCCTATGGCATTGGTATTTCCAAAATGCTGGGGTCTCTGCTTCAACTTCATCAGTAGCCTCTCTTGAGCTTTTTTCAGGGCCTCTGACCCTGCCACATTATGCCAAGCTTCAGTTTCTCTCCATTACTCCTTCAGGCCTGTGTCTCCTCTGCAACTGAGGCTGCACTTTGGCCAGTGGCCTCTCCTGGTACTGAACCTCAGCTTCTCTCTATGACCCTCTCATGCCTTCAAAATTAGTACCACCTGAGAGAATCTTAGAACATTACCAGATTTCTCTGCCAGCACAAGTTACTGCCTTGGCCCCTCTCGATCACAACTTTTGTGGGATGGCCCTGAAGAAACATTTCCCAGAAGATTTCACTTCAGTGACGTGAGTCTCTTAATCAGAGCTGGTGCTTCAGCTCCAGATGACCAGCACCAACTCTCTCAGCAAAGCAAATATTCTACATTAGTGCTTCTGGTCTCTCTCTCTCTCTCTCTCTCTCTCAGATTTTATTTTTTTCTTTTTTTGAAAATAGTTTTTTTCCTCACATCATATATCATAATTATGGTTTCCCCTCCTTTTACTCCTCCCGGTTCATCTCCACCTCCCCTCCCACCTGGATCCACTTCTTTTCTGTTTCTCCTTAGAAAACAAATGACTTTTAAGGGATAATTAATGGTCATATGATACAATACAATGTGATGTGATAAAACAAAAAAACACATCAGAGTTGGACAAGACAAACAGAAGAGAAAGGGCCCAAGAGAAGACCCAAGGACCAGAGACTCAATCATTCACACATTCAGTAATCTCATAAGAACACTAAACTGGAAGCCATAATGTATACACAGAGGACATGGTACAGATCTGTACAAGCCTTGTGCCTTCTTCTGTCTCCGTCTCTGTGAGTTCATATGAGCTTTTATCATACTGACTTAGAGGGCCTTATTTCTTGGTGTCTTCCATCCCCTCTGGCTCTTAGACTATTTCTGCCTCCTTTTTCACAGGGTTTGTTGAGCCCTGAGGGGAGGGATTTGATGGAGACATCCCATTTATGGCTGAGTGTGCTGAGAGCTCTCTCTGTGTGTAAAGTCTGGCTGAGTGTCTCTGTATTTGTTCCCACCTGCCACAGAAAGAAGCTTCTCTGATGATGACTGAGCAAGGCACTGGTCTATGAGTATAGCAGAATGTTATTAGGAGTCATTTTATTGCTGTGTATTTTGTTTGTTTAGAACAGTATTATTTGGGTACCTGGTGTAAAATTTGGTTTTACCCTAGGTTGCTCACCCAACCAGTGTTAGGTATGGGTTCCATCTGGCAGAAATATGAAAGAATGAGAGCCAGTAGAAATGTCACTAGAAGGACTCTGAGTTCAGTAATTTGGGATTCTCCCATGTCTAATGGAGTTGAAGATGAATATTACCTAGATTTTCTGGACTATGTGATGTGTACTCAGAAGTTGGCATTCATTTGAGATGAGAAATAAGAATCCAAGAGTTTATCCTCTGAAGTTTGTAGAACAGGAAATAGAGACACTATGACCATAGCAACTCTTATAAAGGAAACCATTTAATTGTGGTTCTCTTAATGGTCTCAGACATTTCGTCCATTATCATCATGGCGAGAAGCAAGGCAGCATGTAGGCAGACATGGTGCTAGAGAAGGAGCTGGGAGCTCTTACATCTTGACTCACAGGCAACAAACAGGAAGTAGTCTGCGACACTGGGAGTGGCTTGAGCATATATGAGACCTTAAAGCCTGTAACATGAGAGGTGCTGGCTTGCTGTTGGGGTTTTTGTCCTGCCCGGTTCCCACAGCTATTTAATCCCAAAGAAAATCACACATAGGTCTCCATAAGTTATAAACTGATTGGCCCATTAGCTCATGCTACTTATTTGCTCTGGTTGCTTATATTAACCCATTATTCTGATCTATGTTAGCCATATGGCTCAGTACCTTTTTTCAGTGGGGCAGATCACATCCTGCTGCTTCGGTGGACTAGGCAGGAGTGGGAGGAGTCAGCTTCCTCCTTCCCAGAATTTTCCTGTTCTCATTACATTATTTCTACTTCTTGTCTTGTTTTTCTGCCTATATTTCCTGCCTGGCCAAACAGCGTTTATTTATAACATGATTGACAGAATACAGACAATTCTCCTGCACCAAAAGCCTGCCTCCATAGTGACACTTCCTCCAACAATATGATACCTATTCCAACAAGGCCACGTGTACTAATAGTGTCACTCTCTTTGGGGGCCATTTCTTTCAAACCACCACAGATCCTTCTCATCCAGATTGATGCAGTATCATTCATGCATACATGTATACAAGGGGGATGGGTCCACAGTTAAGAGGACTTGCTGCTCTTGGAGAGGATCTAGCTTTAGTTCCCAGCAACCCTGTAGCAGTTCATGACCAGCTATAACTCAGTTATGGGGATTTGATGCCCTCATCTGGCCTCCTCAGGCACCAGGCATGTGCACGGTACATGTAGTGAGGAGGCAAGCAGGACTGCTTTTCATCCCGCACAGCTCCCGCATGGGTAGCTTTACACCTGAAATAACAACACACAAATTATATTCATTTAAACACTGCCTGGCCCATTAGCTCTAGCCTCTTACTGGCTAACTCTCACATCTTTCTTTAACCCATATTTAGTAATCTGTGTAGCACCATGAGGTGGTGGCTTACCGGGAAGATTCTAACCTGTGTCCATCTTGAGCCGGATCTTCATTTCGTCTGCCTGAGGCATCTGCCTCATTGCCTTCTTCCCAGCATTCTGTTCTGTCTTTCCCGCTTACCTATGTTCTGACCTATCAGACCAAGCAGTTTTCTTTATTAACTAATGAAAGTAACACATAGACAGACAGAAGACCCACCTACATCAGGTACACATACACATATGAGCAAAATACTTATACACACAAAAATACAATGTAAAATTATATAACACACACAGTTGTATCAGAGGCATTTGGATAAAACCTAACCAGGTTTCTAATGGCCCATTCAGTAAAGATATAAAATTTAAAAGTCTTATTCTCTAAGCTATTGTTTGTAAGTATATATTGTTTTTTATTTTGTTTTTGAGATAGAATCATATATCGCCCAGGTTAGCCCCACATTCACTTTGGGAGACTAGCTTTGAATACCTGATCCTCCTGCCTGTATTGCCTAAGGATTATTGGTGTGAGCCACCATGCCTGTCCACTTTTTATTGTTACAAATAAATAGTTTTAGTTCTACATATCAGTGTATTTAATTTTCACCTAAGTTATACTTATAACCTTTAGTTATGGCAAGTTTAATCACATATATCATATGTAACCATATATATGTTAAACTTGCTATAGCACAAGGTTATAAATATACATTATAAATTATATCTGTATTCCCCATATTTAAATTTCACCTCTCACCAATTTTCCTTTGGCATACTTGAACCTTCTGGTTCTGCCCTCACTTTTTCTATTTTGGAAAAATCCTTTACTTAGTATAAGACTTTACCGTTTAAAATCTTTTCTAATCTAGGAATATTTCATTTTCTTTTTATCTTTTTTACGAAAAGTAGTATTTCTTTCTTTTCCTCCTTGGGCACTGAGGATTGAGCCCAGGTCCTAGACCAGGCAAGGCAAGTGCCCTGCCACTGAGCATCTTCAGGTTTCCCCTTGTTACCTTTAGCCAGGGTCTCAGTCGCACACCCAAGCTGGCCGTGAACCCCTTCTGTAGACTACTCAGTCCTAGAGCTGCAGTTCCCCTGAGACAGCATCCCGAGAAGCTGGAGTCATAAACCTCTGTCAGCAGCTCAGCAGAACACATTTGTAAGGGCTGGAGACATGGTTCAGTGATTAAGAGTGCTTGCTGCTCTTGCAGTGGGCCCAGGTTTGGTTCCCACCACCCATGTCAGGTGGCTCATAATTACTTTTAACTCCACCTCCAAAGGAATCTGAAGCCACTGGACTCTGCAGGAACTTTCACTCATGTGCACACACACACAACACAAATCTTTTTAAGAAATGGGTTTTGCCATATTTTTATATATTTTTCATACTTGACCCTTTCTTTCTTTTTATTTTTCTTTTTTGTGCTTTCTTTTTTTGTTTTGTCTTGTAGGGTTTTGTTTGGGGGTGGTACAGTGAAGCTAGTTCAACAGCTGAAAGTGATTGCTACCATGCCTGAAGACATAGGTTTGATCCCCAGGAGGGAGCTGACACCCACAAGTTGTCCTCTCACAGTGGTATGTGTATGTGCAAGGTCACATACACACACAAAAAATGTAAAGTGAGAACATTTTAAAAATGTGTTAATAGTTCTAGAGGCATTTTTATCTTACCAACAAATTAGAATTATTAGGTTTATTTAAGTATTACTGATTTTAAAGGAATTTGGACTAAAGTTATGTGTGCACTTACTTAGAAATGAATTTAAAGTAGACTTTTTTTGGGGGAGACTTTACTATGTAAATATGTATAATATTTCTAATGGCATCATATGGAACATATATACTGGTAAGCCAATTTAATAATAAATTTATGTCAAAACTTAATCATAAAAAACCAAAATAATTTTACCAATTTAAATGAAAACTAAATTCAAATATGTAACAGAATGAATTAAATGCAGACCACCAATTATTTATCAACTAAACCTTTGTTGTTGTTGTTGTTACTCAAAAAAAAAAACTCATCAGTGCATAAACTTTAGAATGCTTCACTTTCTACTACAGTCTAAAGAATGAATGTTTCCATTCCTAGCCAACAATTCCTTCCTTTCTACCATGTCTCAAACTTGAATTTGTTTCACGTTAATAGACTGGTTATTCAAGGTTGTTACCTCAACTTACCCTACACCAAGAGTAATTATCAGGCATGGTGATGAGCCCTAGGTTCAGGTCTTAGTCAATCACACACACACACACACACACACACACACACACACACACACACACTGAGCAAATTATCAAACTGGCTTGGGTCTATGAAGAATATATAAAAGTGACACAAAGGGGTGGTAGGCTAGGCAATAACAAATAACGGCAGCATAAGACAGTGGTGTTGGGGAGCATGGTTGTGGAGGAGGGTCTCATGGCAAGTTATTCTGTATGCAGTGTCCTGGCATGTAATCTTTGTTTTGACAACGGGGGTGTTAACTGGAATTTTTAGGAGCAAAGCGTGGGCCCTGGCAATTCTAATTAACTAAGCTCAGCTACTCATCATGAATATGCCAGTTAGAGGGTTGAGGAGAGAAATGGCTCAGCAGTTAAGAGCACTTGCTGCTCTTGCAGAGGACTGCAACATATAGGGTCTCCTACACTCATCTAGGGTCATTCACTGCTTTCTGTAACTCCAGTTCCAAGGAATCTTCTGTCCTCTGTGGGCACTTGTACACACACGGTATACATGCATACACAAGCACAAACACATACATAAAATAAAAGTAAACACATTTTTTAAAAAGGAGGGAGAGGTAATAGTGAAAGTCAGAGAAAAGAGATTCAATGTAGCCACACTAGGAAGAAGAACAGGTCAACAGGTCTGGTGGAGTCAGAGTCCATCTTTAGGACTCTGACATGGGATTACCTTTAGAGAGGAAGAGGTACGCATAAGTAATCAGTCCCGGTCGTGACCACCATTAACCCATCATTGTCTCTCAATCTTTTCCTTCTCCCAATCTGAGATTTGGTGTGCGTGGAGGGGGATCCCAGTTTCTTGCAGTTCATTGTTTCAATAGTCTATTAATGAAGGGAGGGACACAAGTGCCTTTTTAGAATATGTTCTTCCTATCAGGAAGGTCACATTTCCCCACTCTTTGGTTTTACATATTAATATTGAGGTGGACTATACCTGTATCTGAAGAAATTGTCATAAACAGAATTCATGTAGGACCCAAGGTCAGAAAATAATCAGGACATGTAACCATGTATAAGAACCATTTCTCGGGGCTGGAGAGATGGCTCAGTGGTTAAGAGCATTGCCTGCTCTTCCAAAGGTCCTGAGTTCAATTCCCGGCAACCACATGGTGGCTCACAACCATCTGTAATACGGTGCCCTCTTCTGGCCTGCGGACATACATACACACAGACAGAATATTGTATACACGATAAATAAATAAATAAACAAACAAACAAATAAATAAATAAATATTTTTTTAAAGAAGAAACATTTCTCCACAATTTCTTGGTTTTAGTTACTTTTGGAAAGATTCCATTCCAAAAGTGACTCGATTTTTGCTGTTGGTTTTAAGACACTTAGAGCCTTGCTATACAGTATAGTCCAGGCCTAACCTCAAATTCATAATCTTCATACTTAGCTCTCAGATACTGCAATTTTATGGATAAGGGCCACTCTGCAATGTATGACATTTGTTTGTTTCTGTTTTGGAAATGCTCTCTTTCTTTCTAAATACTCCCTGAAGACATCACTGATTATTCACCCAGTGAGTTGATCTCAACCATCCTTTGTTACCAGGAAGAGATCTGTCATGGTTAGTCTGATATGACTCCACCATTGGTGAAATAAAAAATGTTGGGAAATGACTATCAATGAAATACTTTCGGGCCAATTTTAAGCAACTGAGAGTGTCTTACTGTGTAGCTCTCGTTGGCCTGTCTCTACCTCTGGAGTGCTGGAATTAAAGGTGTACACCACCGCATCTGACTCTTAAGAGCAAAGAAACTCATTTGAAAATGAAGTACTTGTTTAGAGATGTACCCCTTAAATGATCAATGTCAAATATCTTTTGTGAGGAAGTAACATTTGGAGTGCACAATGTTAGGGCAGTCTAATTATCTTTAAAGAGAATTACAATGGTACACTTAGGAGCAAACAAAGATAAACCATAAACACAAACATGAACACACTAACAGTTCTAGTTGGGTGGCTACTAGCTCGATTCAGGGTTATCCTTAGTTTTTCATCTTAAAAGGCTTATATAATACGCTTATTTCAAAAAGCCGGCAACAAATTAGCATTGATGGAAACAGGAGAAAAATAAACAATCAGACAGTCGAGAAGCCAGAATATTATATTTGGCCAGAAACAGAAATGATAAAATTACTTAGGAACACTAGTTACAGTTTCTTGTTATTTTTTCTCTCATTATAGACAGTAATGAGCATAACTCCCTAGAAACTATGTCTAAGGGCATGACCTAAATTTCAGTCTCGACACAAACTGTCTGAATGGAGAGGCACATGAATATCTCCTGGGTAGGACACCCGGACTGAGCAGCTGATGCTCAATCTGGCAAAATTTTGCTAACTTCTAGATAGGGAATCTGGGTAACCAACCATCTTTATACCTGTTCTTGCAGGATCTCAGCTTGCTTCCTGTAGTTTTTCTCAGTTTTCAAGATTTATTCATTTGTATATTCATCTCTGTGTGTGCACATGTATTCGTTTCTTTGTGTGTGCACGTGTATTAGGGTGAACCTATGGTAAAGTCTTTTCTATAAATCCATCTTCCTGTTGCCCATGAAATTCATCCCCCGAATTTACTAGACAAAGGATTCAGTAACCACTGGCCTGTGGTGACTTTGGTTGTCATTGTCTGTCTGGGAACCTTGCCCCCAAGCTAACAATCGTCTAAGGTGAGAAAACCTATGTTATACTCATCAGGACCCTGACTTTATCCCCAGCTTCCCTGATTACTATAATTACACACTAAAATTCTTTACATGTTAACTCAGCTTCTGTTTTTGAAGCAAAATTTATTTGAATCAGTAGCATAATGGTGGGGCATATGTTCCTCCTCAGAAATAGATCATTTAACTAATATGAAAACATATAGGTGTGTGCTTAGGGGTGGGGAAGGTCTTAAATATCTCGCTTTTGGGTGGGAAGGACGTATTTTGAATATATCTACAAACTTATTTTTTATTCCAAAACACCACAAGCTTTTGGTCTATTTTAACATTTGTAACTTTGGATTGTTTGCGATTGAAAAAGAGGAGCCTGGACCTGGACGGGCATTTTTGAGTCCACTCTCCACTCTGCCTGGATACTTTAGAAGTTCTGCCCCACAGAAACAAAGGGCTGCTGGGTAAGGACCACCCCGGACTGAGACTTAAATCCAGGTTAGGGATAGTGGACCCCAAAGAAATCGGTGTTCTTTTCCCCAAGTAAGGGAAACGTGGGCCCTGTCACGTAGAAGGTTCCCTTCATAGTACAGAATCCACTTAGTGACGCTTTTGTAACAAAGGAATCCTGTCATAAAGGGTGGGGCAGGGCAGCCACAGTTGCCAAGGCTCCTTGAGGTCAGGGGCCTTTCCTCCCATTTATCTCCCGCCAGCGCACTGCAGCACTGTGGATCGCCTCCATACTGCATGCCATGTCCTTACCACATGTCATGACCCCAAGTCGTCTCCTCGCCGGACAAATTTTGCTGGTGGTGATCCAGGCTGATCATATTGCGGAGTGGGTCCAGAACCCAGTTCGGTTGACTTCAGAGCCCTGGGTGCCGACCAAGCTCTGGTGGCACCTCTCTGATCGTCCGCTCAAATCCCCGCAAGCTCACACATCCCAGGCAGGTGCAGGGGACTTTGGTTACCTGGGGTCCTCTGCTCCCTCTCAGATGTTCTCCCCACCCCGGGAGTTGACGGAGAGTTTTCTTTCATTCCAAGATACGGATACCTCTGCGCAGCCGCACCCAGAGTCAGATCAGTTCACTATTCAACATCAGCATCTGACCAACAAAATGACTCCACGGCAGAAGCTGCCAGAGAACATTTTAAAGCTAAAAGGGGATCAAAAGCACTCTCCACAGTTCAAAAGTATTTCCGGTCTGGACCAGGCTACAGATAACCAGTTATATGAAATACTTGTTCCACCACTAGACAGCGAGAAATCGAAAGTAACAAAGGTCATAGCTTCACCCCAGGACTTGAAGAAAGATCTAGCTCAGCACAAGAAACCTGCTAAGGTGGCTTTTGAAACTACTACAAAACAATTTGCAAAACCTCCACCGCGAAAAGAAACTATGGAGGATGATTATTGGTATCCAAGTATGAATGAAGCTTATTCTGACAGCTTATCTCTGCAATCCCAGGGGAACAAAAAGGAGCCTCCAGAGCCATCTGGGCAGGTTGAGCCTCCTGAATACCAGCTGGAAGCACAATCTCAAGATTCAGAGAACCTTGGTGCAGCTCAAGAAGGCCGGGATCACCTCCCACCCCGTCGTGAGGAAAAGGATTCTTCAGTTCAGAAGAAAGAACCAGTTCATCAGTTCACTTCTGAGGAGGCTGCAGCAATAGAGCAGCCTGAAATGAATGGTCCACCTCCAGATAGAATTAGAGCTCAACACTCAAACATGCCAAATGTCACAGTGAAGCCTTTAGATCTGGAGGTGACCGTAATCTCAGGGGCAGATGAAGAGACTCAACATACTTTGAGCCAACAGCAGGCCCTAGGCCATCTTTCAGAGAGTGCTGAGGATATGGGACCTTCATTAATTCAACAAGAGGCCCCAGTCCAGCTTTTAGAGGGTCCTGGGGAGGTAGCACCTTCATTAATCCACCAAGAGGCTGCAGCTCCAAATTCTGAGTTCTCTCAGGAGTTAGAACCTCCGTTATCCCAGCCAGAGTCCCTGGCTCCAACTCCAGAGCTCACTGAGGTGTTGGAGCCTTCATCAACCCAACAAGAGGCCCCAGCTGAGATTTTAGAGCTTCCTGAAGACCTTGAAAATTCTGGTATCCAGCTAGAAGTTCCAGCTCTGCCTACAAAGCTCCCTGAAGAAACCAGTCCTCTAGTTGAGCAAGGGGGTACAGTTCCAGGTCCAGAATCCCCTATGCAGAGTATAACTGAAGCTCCAGCAGCAACCATTCCATATCCCACTCAGCATCAAATTCACCATGATACTTTGCCCATGTTTACAGTCAAACCTCCAGATGTGGCACTCACAATAACTTCTGAACCTTTTAAGGAGGTTCAACTATCTCCAGCTCAGGAGGAGACTCCAACTCAGACTCCAGGTCCTCTTGTGCAAGCTGCACATTATCCTAGCCTGGAACAGCATCCAGATGAACTTTCTGAATCTCCTGCAGAGATTGAATCATCTGAAAGTGGCCTGGAATCCCAAATTCAGCTTCCAGAGGAAGCTGAGGAAGAGGAGGAGGAAGCTTCTCTAATTCAGCAGGATGTCCCATCACAGCATCCAGGCCCTCTTCTGGAGGATGAGTCTTCTCCTATAGAACTAGAGCAGCCAGCTCAACCTTCTGAGCCTCTTGAGGAGGTAGGATCAGGTCCTGGAAGCCAGCCAGAAGTCTTAATTACACCTACAGAACTCCCTGAAGAAGCCATGCCTCCAACTGAGCAAGCACCTCCCCTTCAAGTTGTTGAGAACGTCGTTGAAACTCCATCAATTCACCAAGTGACATTCCAGCCAACTCAGAGTGAAGAGCACCATTATCACTTGCCACATGTTGTATTTAGGCCTGTGGATGTGGCACTTACCATAACTTCAGAACCTACCAAGGAGATGGAATCTTCTCTGACACAGCAGGAGTCCCCAGTGCATCCTCTAGAGTACCCTGGAGAGGAGGAACCTTTTTTCAGTGAGCAGGAACAGCCAGCTGAACCTTCTGAACTGGAAATTCCAACTCATTCCTCAGAACATGCTCTAACCCAACAAGAACAAGCAACTCTGTCTTCAGAATATCATGAAGTGACTGTTTCACCCTCAACTCACCATCAGACTCACCATTCAAGTTTATCCTCTCTAAGTGTTCAACCTCCGGATATGCAGTTAACCATAACACAAGAACCCACAACAGAGGTGGGACCTCCTCCAGTGCATCATGAGGCTATAGTTAAACCAAATACAGTCCCAGAAAAGGATGTAGGCACTTCTACAACCCAGTATACCAATCCAGCTGTAACTCCAGAGCCTTCTGAAGGGATCGAACCCTTATCAAATCAACAGGAGTCTCCAGTTCAATCTCCAGAACCTGTTCAGTATGAAAACCCTTCTCTAAACCAGCACGGTGGCACAGATGAGAATCCAGAGCTCCCAGAGGAGCTTGAACCTTCTTCAGCCCAGCAGGAGACCCCAGTGCAGACTCAAGAGCTCCCTCATGAAACAGTAGTTCAACCTCCAGCACACCAGGAGGCAGCAGGTTCTGACCTGGTTCCTAGTCAAGTTCATCTTCCAGCACCACACAGTGTCCCAGCTAAGCCTCCAGAGTTGATTAATGGGGTTGGAACTTCAAGCCAACAAGGGTCTGAACCTTCGAAAGACCAGCAAGAAGTTATAACTCAGCCTCCAACCCTCCTTGAAAACCAACAGCATTCTTCAGTTCATCCAGATGTCCCCACCCAGCCTGAAGAGCTTCCTGGGGAAGTTTCTTCAGGGCAGCAGGAGAACATATCTCCACCCATAAAGCACCCTTTGGGTACAGAATTGTCACCATATCAGCAAGAACTCCCAAATAAACCTCAAGAACCACCTAAAGATTTTTTTCTTCCTCCACTGGGAGATACCCTGTACTTTTCACCTGAAGATCTAGAAGCAATATTCAGATATGAGCATTCAATATTGCATAAAACCACAGTTAAACATCCAAACCAAGCACGAACCAGAGCTCCAGAGTCCTCTTTGAAAGTTTACTCCCTTCAGGAGCAGGAGGAGGACCTACTTCAGCCTATAGGTCCCACTGAACAAGTTGAATTTTTACAAGTCCAAACTGAATCCCCTTCCCATATACCAGAATATCCTGAAACTGAATTTTCTCGGCAAGGGGCCATAGCTCCGAAAGCAGACCGCCACAAAGGGGTATATTCTTTTCCAACTCAGCAGGAAGGCCCATATCTACCTCCAGATTCTACTATGGGTGCAGAACCTTCTCCAGCTCAGCATATGACCCGCTCTCAACCTGCAGACCTCTCTGAGAATGTGGAACCATCTCCAGTGCTACAGCCCACCAATACACAGGTTTCAGAACCCCCTAAGGAGACAGAGCTTTCTGCAGCCCAGCAAGTAGTCCCACACCAGCTTCCAGAGTTAATGAACAATATTGTAACGTACCCTCCAGCATATCAGATGACAGTCTCAGCACCAGGTCAGATTCAAGCTGAATATTCAGCATCACCCGTTATCTCATTTCGGCCTTTGGACCTGGAACTCACCATAACTTCACAATATACTCCAGAAGCAGATCACACTACAGTACCAAAGAAGAGTACACCTCCACCAACACATCCTCAGGTGACATTTCCACATCAGACTCAGCAACCTTTGGATATGGAACTTACCATAACTCATCAATCGACTCCTGAGGAACTTCCTCAAATTCTGCCAGACACCACAATTCAGATTTCACAACCACCTAGAGTGATTATAGTTCCCGTCCCAATATATCAGGTGGTGACAGTTTCAACACCACATCAGGATCACATTGAGTATCCAACAGCACCTGTTGTCTCCTTTCAGCCTTTGGACCTAGAACTCACCATAAATTCAGAGCCTACTAGAGAGACTCAGCCTCCTACAACCACAAAGATGAATACAGTTCCTCCTCCCAAGCCACCCCACGTTCAACCTTTGGATCTGGATCTTACCATAACTCATCAATCTACTGCTCAAGTAGAACTTCTTCAAACTATATCAGAGAGCACAATTCATCTTACAGAACCAACTACAGAAGTTGTAACTTCAGCCCTAGTATATCAGGAGGTGACAGTTCCAACACCACGTCAGGATCAAACTGAGTATCCAACAGCACCTGTTGTCTCCTTTCAGCCTTTGGACCTGGAACTCACTATAAGTTCAGAGCATACTAGAGAGAGTCCGCCATCTACCACCACAAAGATGAGTACAATTCCTCCTCCTAAGCCCCCAACAGTTCAACCTTTGGATCTGGAACTTACCATAACTTCACAGTTTACTACTGAGGGAGAACATTCTCAAATTGTGTCAGAGATTACAACCCAGATTACAGAACCACCTAAAAAGGTTGTAGTTCCAGTACCAATATATCAACAGATGGCAATTCCAACCCCAAGTCAGGATCAAGATGAGTATTCAATAATGCCTGTTATCTCCTTTCAGCCTTTGGATCTGGAACTTACCGTAACTCCACAACCTACTCCTGAGGGAGAACTTCCTCAAGCTATGCCAGAGACCACAACTCATCTTACAGAACCACCTAGAGAGGTTGTAGTTCCAGTCCCAATATATCAGGAGGTAACATTTCCAACGCTACATCAGGGTCAACCTGAATATCCAACAATGCCTGTTGTCTCCTTTCAGCCTTTGGACTTGGAACTCACTATAAGTTCAGAGCCTACAAGAGAGAGTCTGCCACCTACAGCCACAAAGATGAGTATAGTTCCTCCTCCTAAGCCCCCAACAGTTCAACCTTTGAATCTGGAATTTACCATAACTCCACAACCTACTCCTGAGGGAGAACTTCCTCAAATTTTGCCAGACACCACAATTCAGATTTCACAACCACCTAGAGTGATTATAGTTCCCGTCCCAATATATCAGGAGGTGACACTTCCAACACCACGTCAGGATCACATTGAGTATCCAACAGCACCTGTTGTTTCCTTTCAGCCTTTGGACCTAGAACTCACCATAACTCATCAACCTACTGCTCAAGTAGAGCTTCCTCAAATTATGCAAGAGACCATAACTCAACCCTCTGATCCACCTAAAGAGATACGGGCTCAAGCCTCTGTATTTCAAGAACTGACATTTCCAACACCTTCTCAGCTTCACCCTCAGCATCTGCACCCAACTGAAGTTACAGTTCAAACTTTGGATCAGGAACTCGCCATAACTTCACACTCTACTACTGAGGGAGAACTTACTCAAACTACACAGGAGACCACAACTCAGCCCCCAGATACAGCTACAAAGGTTGTCCCTACAGCACCACCAAGTCCGGAAACAACTGAGCATCCACCAACACCTGCTGCCTCATCTCAGCCTTTAGACCTAGAACCCACTGTGAATTCAGAACCTACTAAAGTGACTGAATATTTTACAACCACACAGGAAACTACAGTTTCTCCTCCACAGTACCATAAAATGACACTTCCAGAACAAGATACTTCCAAAGCTGTGGTTACAGTTAAGTCTTTGGATCTGGAACTTACAACTCCAACTTCCCATCTGGATGTTGAACCTTCTTCAAGCACACAGGAAATCCTTCCTGAGCATGAGCAGCCACATGAAGAAGTTGCAGCTCAAGCACCAGTGTTTTATGAAATCCCAGCAATTCAGGATCACACTCAGCAGCCGACTCTTTCTGATGTCACTGCTCAACATACAGAAGTAGACCATACCCTGTCTGCAATATCCACTGTAGAGACTGGACTTATTGTAGCCCCATATAATATTACAGCTTCTCCTCCAAAACACCAAGAGATCACCCTTGTACCTGAAGACCAGGTTCAGGATCAGCATGTAAACCCAACTCAAGCCACAGTTCATCCTTCACACCCAGAGTTTTCCATAACTCCACAACCTGCTACAATGGTTAAACGTTCGGCACCAGTTCAGCCTACAGAGTCATCTAAGGAAATGGTAGCTCAATCTTCAGTGCATTTTGAAGTGACAGCTCTAGTTCATGATCAATCTCAGTATCCAAGCTCAGAGGCTCCCCAAAAGGCTACAGGTTCTACAGTCCCAACAACTACATCCTCTCCTGCAGCACACAGTGACGTCACGCTTTCACCTCCAAACCAGGTTCAGACTCAGCAGCCAAATCCTACTCAGGTCACAACCCAGTCTTCACACACAGAATCTTCCACAGCTCCACAACCTGCTACAGTGGTGAGCCATTCTCCACCTGTTACTGAGATCCCATCTCAGCATCCAAATGCAGACACCATAGAGCCTGAAGTCCCAACAGCTACAGCTTCTTCATCATATCCTAAGATGATACTTCCATCTCCAGAACAGTTTCAGACTCAGCAAATCCCAAGTGAAGTCACACTCCAACCCATGGATGTGGAGTATACCATAACTCCATATGCTGCAATTTTTAACACAGAAAGAAAGCTAATTATTAAAATGAAACAAAATGCCTCCATAAGCACCAACCTATGTGACTTCTGCCTGTGTGAAAATGGCACACTATTGTGTGTTCATCTCAGCCCAATGCGGAGACTCCACCAAGTGCCTGTGCCAAGGCCCAGCACCTACAGAGGCACTTTAACTATTTTGTAAGAATAACCTTTTCTTATTTCTGTTTTACATTTTACTTAACATGCAGTCTTTTCTTCAAAGCCTTGCTGGACCTTCCTTGTCACCCCAACCAACACTGGCTGACTTTCTGCTTTTACTTTTGCTTATGAATTCTTCTTCGTCCTCATCCTCCGTCTTTCTAAGATGCTCCCTTCTCCAGTTAGCCCCTTTGTATCATTGCTCAACTTTGGCTCTTCCATTTTCACACCAGCCTCTCTATAATTCATCTCCTTAGTAAGCATGCAATGAAGAGATCAAAGGAGATTCAGACTCCTGGGGCTTGACCGCAGGTCTTTCACATGGTAGTTCTGCAACTCTAGGAAGAGTGCTTAGCTGTGACGTAATTCCCTCCCCTGTGAAATGTGGAGTATGAGGCTACTATTTCATAGGATTGTTGTGACGGTTAGTTGATTACCTGGAATACTTATCTTAGTCTTAACATACATGAATGTTGGCTATTAATACTATGCAATCTCTGTTCTGTTCAGAGCTCATCTTTGTTCTAGGACGTATAACCTTTTGTGCACAACTTGAGGTTAAGAACTGTGAGAGCCACATATGTATGGTGTTATCTCTAGAACATAAAAAATGATACATCAGGAAAAGGGGAGCATTAAACCTTCACCTGTGGCTCAAAGTATGCTTATTATTGAATAGAGAAAAACCAGAGAGTACAACCTAGGCAAAGGCATGGCTATGAGAATAATGGGGATTTAGTCAGATTAAAAATAGGTAAACATACTATCAACTATAAGATTTAGAAAGTAACACAGGGAGACATAGAAAGCCGGGCGGTGGTGGCGTACGCCTTTAATCCCAGCACTCGGGAGGCAGAGGCAGGGGGATCTCTGTGAGTTTGAGACCAGCCTGGTCTACAAGAGCTAGTTCCAGGACAGACTCCAAAACCACAGAGAAACCCTGTCTCGAAAAAGCCAAATAATAATAATAATAATAATAATAATAATAATAATAATACAGGATAATTTTTTTTATAAAGACAAACTAGTAGTATAATCTGACCTGGAGTTTCCTAGGTTTATGGGCATTTTCCACCATTCTCATATCTTAGATCATTTTAGAATATATATATATATATGCCTCCAAGCCCTCCACCATGGTGGCCTATGAGGAAGAGAAGACAGGATTTAGTGACGAGTTAAATTTAGAGCTGGGCTGTATGATATACAACAGAGAAGGAAGTGGAAAGCACACCCACAGATTAGAAGTTCGAGTTCCGAGGAGACATCTCACTGCTTGCACCAGGAGCCCTCGGGAACTGACAGATCTGGGAATTAGATGATTGGTGGTTTTCTTCGTTCTGCATTGAACACCTCCCTGAGGGTGCGATGATTTTACTGCTTCTGTTTAGTCTTTTCCTATTTACTCAAGTATATGAACTGTTTCTTCACAGGAATTTCCAAGGAAATTCTATTTCTTACATTGACAAAAATGTATGGAAGGCATACCGTTGGACTGAGAAACTGTGAGTATATTTTCTACAAATATGAATACAAAAATAACAGCAGCAACAAAACACTACACTGTAAGATCCTCCTTGGTCCAGATTTTGAGGTAAAAACCTCTGAGAAAAGGTATTTCCTCTTCACAACCAAAATCAACCTATACCGACTGAATTTCTCAGGTAAATTTTGTGGGGACTAAGGTGTAGTTCAGGGGGAGAATAGTTGCCTAGCATGCATGAGACCATAGGTTGAAACACTATCAATTCAGTCAAAACTTATTTTACGTTTCATTTGGTGTTTCCATGAGCACACAAAGCCAGGGCATGCACGTGGAAGTCAGAGGACAGCTTATAAAACTTGATCTTCTTCTGCCTAGAGATTGGATCAAGTTTCAGTCTTGGCAACAAGTCCCCTTCCCCTTGGGATTATTTTGCTGCCCAGATTTTAAAAGTAAATTTTCTGAACTTTGTTTGAAAAGAGTGACAATTAAGTTTGTCTCCCATATAGAAATCATCTACGATAACATGTTTTGGTTGTGTTTTTTTAGACAGTCTAGGGAAGTAACCTCAACTGACCTGAAACTCACTAAGTAGATCAGGCTGGCCTTACGCTCAAAGAAATCTGTCTGCTTTTCCTTCTTAAGTGCTGGATTAAAGATGTGCAACCACACCTGGCCTACAATTGCATTCTTAATGGATATAAATTAAATATCAGGTATAGAGAGACCTTCCTTGTGCTCTAATTTTTCACCTCTGAGGTAATGGATTTGTTTTATTTTGCTTGAGGGACAGAGACCATAAGCAAAAGCACCTGGGAGAGGAGAGTTTATGTCCCCTTACAGTTGTAATTCTTCATGAAGGGAAGTCAGGGCAGGGACTTCATGAAGTTTCATACATAGTTACTCTATGTATCTCCAATCATACATAATATGTCATAGTATGTACACATTAGTGAAATTTTAATATTAGCCCATTGATGTTTAGAGAATATCTGGTTTTTCTGATATATGTATGGCTGAAATAAGCATCCTATATACTTCTTTCTGAACATGCATAAGTTTCTGTAAAGTAGATACCTAGAAATTGAACCTCCAGGGTGGAGACCATTGGCTAGGTGAAATTTTAGTTGCCCTAAAAACAAATGGTGCCAACTTATGCTTGGGGCAATAGCATAAGATGGCATTTATTTCTCCATCCCATGTCACCACTGGATGTTCTCCATCTGTTTGACAACTTTTGATCTAGATAACCTTTAATCTTTCAGAATTCTCAGTGAAAACCTCCTGACTGAATTACGCAAGGACTCATTTGAAGGCCTGCTATCACTCCAGGTTTTGTAAGTTAGTTAAACATATCTACTTGTCAGTTATGTGTTATCTATGGATGAACAAGGGATTTGAATTAGATAGATCTTCATCTGTCTAATGGGTTTGATAGTGCTTGCCTAAAATTCCAGTACTGTGGAGGTAGAAAGCAGGAGGATTGCTGAAAGTTGAAGATCTGAATGGTCTACATAGTGGGTTTCATACCAATTCCAGGACTGCTTGGCAAGACCCTGGCTCTAAAGACAAAAACTTAATAAAACAAAATCTGCAATTAGTCAGTCTGGGTGGGGGTGTCAGCCCATCTCTAACATGAAAATGCCTTCTTGCATTTTAAATTTCTTATTTATATGAACAAGCTTCAGATAGAAGCACTTCATTTGCAGGGGGGAAACGTTAGTAAGGGCTGAGCAGTTACTGGAACTCCCACAACCCTTGTTTTGTAAGACATATGCTAGTATTTGGATCTAGTCGGCCACACCTCCATCAAGTCTGATCCATGCTCTCGTTTACTGCAGCCCATGAGTTAGGAGTGGTTTGACACCTTTAGAGGACTTGTGCCAGTGCCCTTTTTGTTGAGGGGATGGGGTGCCTGATGAGAACAGCTGAAAGGAGGCAAGATTTATTTGGGCCCTTCCACTCAGAGGTTTTTGGCTCCTGGTGGCTGGTTCCATTGTTTCTGGGCCTGTGGTGAGGTGGAGCATGGTAATGGAAGACTGAGGTAGGGCAAAGCTTCAGACAGGGTGAAAGAAGTTGTTCCCGGTAACAAGACACGCCCCCATCCACCTGCTTCTCCCTTTAGAAATTCCCGGTAAGAAGACACACCCCCATTCATCTGTCTCCTGTTAGAAATTTCCAGTAACAAGACACGTCCCCAGTTACCTGTCTCCCGTTAGGCCCCACCTCCTCGTGGCACATTCAGAAGGAACTCAGCAGTGAGTTAAGCCGTGGACGACCTTAGTGCCTACTGACTAAGAGACCCCTAACTGAGAACCAAACCTTCAGTATATGATCCTTTTCTTATCTTTCAGGTTGGCGGTGGGGGAAAAGGGTACTTCATATCCAAACAACTAACAGGGCTAAAAAAGAAAAAAAAATAAGATAACCAATAAAGAATTACAATAGAGACTATGTGTGGCCTTCAAACTCTAAAATATTTGCTAATATAACCTTCACAACAATGATTACATGGTAGGATAGATGGAATTAATGCTAACTTCAAGCTGTCCCATCAAAGAGAAGAAAGAGCCATTTACATTAACTCGAAGTCATTGACCCAGAGTGCTTTGGGTTTTTTGTTTTGATTTTTGTTAGTTTTTTGTTTGTTTGTTTGGGTTTTTGTTTTTCAAGACAGGGTTTTTCTGTGTAACCCTGGTTGTCCTAGAACTCAATCTGTAGACCAGGCTGGCCTTGAACTCACGGAGATCTACTTGTCTCTGCCTCCCAAGTGCTGAGACTAAAGGCATGGGCCACCACCTCCAGGCAACCCAGAATATTTTAACAGTTTGTGGGTTTTGGGGGTTTGTTTTTATTCTTTTTGAAGCATGGCCTAATATAAGCATAGACTGTCTTCAAATTCTCTAAAAAGTCAAGGTTGACCTTGAACACCTGATTTTTTTGACTCTACCTCACAAGTGCTAGGATTACTGGCATCCACCACCACACAGGTTATGCAGTCTTGGGGCCCAACTGTACTATGTCCCTTATTTTTTTTTGAACCTGGGTCTCCCTGTATAGCCTAGGCTGACCTTGAACTTACCCCAATCTTCCTACTTTAGTCTTACAACCCAAATGCTGGAATTATAGGCATGTGCCTACCATACCCAACATGTTCTTACATTTAATCCAAATTAAATTTAACATTGCCATATTAAGTAATTAGCTAAACACACAAATTACATAAATGATATCATCAACATGATAAACCTATTAGGAGAATAGGTTACTATTAAGACTTTCAATGTAAGCATTTTTATGCCCATGTCAGAAATAGATTATTAGAAATGATGCTTAAAAAGTATTCCTAATTAGTCCCAGGACAACCAGAACTATACAGTGAAACCCACTAACAAAACAATAAAAATTTCAGCAATCTTGTTACCAAGGAAGAAATACTTCACAATAATTCTGCTTCTTTAGGAATAAGAATGTAGGTGGTGGTGCACGCCTTTAATCCCAGCACTCAGGAGGCAGAGGCAGGCAGGTCTCTGTGAGTTCGAGGCCAGCCTGGTCTAGAAGAGCTAGTTCCAGGACAGGAACCAAAAACTACGGAGAAACCCTGTCTCGAAAATTAAAAAAAAAAAAAAAAGCCATATAATCTCTCAAAATGACTAACTCAAAAATATCTATCAGGATCCATAGTTTTATTTTATATATATATGAATATCATAAAGGGTGAGACTCTTAGGAGATGGATAGACAAAGGAAGTGGCTCTAAAATATTCAAATTCAAAAGTTTAGAGTTTAGACAAAAACAATGTATTTTAAACTCTAATCCTACTAGCCATCCTATTATAGTCATATTAGAAACCTAATAGCTAAGCAAAGCATTATTTCCCTTTTATGTTTCCTAGGGATTTATCCTGCAATAAAATACGCTATATTGAAAGAAGGACATTTGAGTCGTTACCTTTTTTGAAGTATATGTAAGTTACAAATTTAACCCTTTCATATTTGAATTTTAATCACCTTTGTGATGTTTTGATATCTGACTTGCAACTTCACTAGTAGGCAATAAGCTAGACTCAAAAAAAGACAAATATTGCATTTTTATTTGTTTATTTGTTTTGGTGATAGGACAAGCCTGTTAAGCAAGTTTCTGCCAATGACCTGCATTCCTAGATTTTGTGTGTGTGTGCTAAAAACAGAAGCAGCACTATGCAGGGTGAGAAGGGAGTCAGAAGGATGAAGAACAAAGAGGATAATGGGATAAAGAAAGCTAAAACATCAAGTTTTTCTCAAAGATGGGCGATCAATCTAAAGTGTGTGTGTGTGTGTGTGTGTGTGTGTGTGAGAGAGAGAGAGAGAGAGAGAGAGAGAGAGAGAGAGAGAGAGAGAGAAGACAGGAAAGTAAGGCTGATGTAGGAGGGAGAGAGGACACCAGCAGAGTGGAGTGGAGAGTAGGGGAACAGAAAAGAGCAAAGTAGAATGAGAGACAGTTATGTACATAAAATTGTCAAGATGAAATCCATTATTTAGTACAATAACTAAAACTTTACTGCAAGTGAAAAGTCATAAAAATTCTATGCCAAATCCTTTTAGTCTGTAATAAGGACGAATATGAGAATTCTGCTGAGTCAGAGTGCATAGTGACAGCGCCAGTTCTCTTTCAGTGCAAAGGTTCAGCCATGGCAATGATGGGTAAGATACTGCCGTCAAGTGCCAGACACCATGGCTGTTCCTCAATATCCCCCAGCATATAGGACAAAACTGCATGTCAGGGGTGCTAAAAACCCTCCCTTAGAGAAGTAGAAATCACTGACAAAAATGCTGAACATTTACTGTACTAACGTATTCCATATGTAATTATGAAAGAATAAATTATAAGCCAGTATCATCCTCAGATTTCTTTAGCAAATGGAGGAAGTATTGAATTTATGTTTAATTACATATAAATTAGAATCACCACAAATGCAAATGTTCTAAAGAGTATTTTTCATTGACTTATGTCTCTTTTTTTGAATTATTTTAGGAACCTTGGGTGCAATTTACTCACTGAACTGAGCTATGGAACATTTCAAGCATGGCATGGAATGCAGTTTTTACAGAAGTTGTAAGTGAAGTAGAATGTAAATACTTATTTGTGTGTTAAAAACCATGCAGATTCCCCAACTGTGAACCCTGTGTGAACTGTGGGTAGTTTGTCCCATTCATTCTTTTCCAATGAGGAAACTGAGGCACAGGAGGGCAGGAGACTTGTGTAAATTACAGGACACGATGAGCTTTCCTCATCCTGACCTTCAGCACGGGCACCACAAGTAACACCACGCGAGTAACACCGATAGGTATCGTCATGGCGCCCTCGTGCTGTGGCTCTGATGTGTGATGTTGTTTTTGGAAACCCTCTTGTGAGTTTCACTCTGATTCCCTCTCCCATGCACAGTTCCCAGCTGCTTGAATGGATGCCACATAGAGGTGCAAAGAGCAAAGATTAACACCAACTCCTCCAGAGAGCAAAAGGTAGAGGTGCTTTCCCAGAAATGGAAAGCTGAAAATTTACCCGAGGACTTCTCCCCTCCTTATCCAGAACATTATTTCTCAGGACGCATATGCCTCTGAAGTCATGCATTATCTGTGGGTAAGAGGCACCTTGGAAGCCTGGATAAGAGGGCATCTGCATCTGCATTAAGCTATATGGTTGAAAATATCCATAAAGAAAATATGCTGCTCTATCCTGGCTCTATAGAATACTTTTCTTCCTCAAGAAGAAAGTGAATTTTATTAGCTTTTATCTAAAAATCCGTGTTTGTCAGGCATTGTGGCATATGCTTAAATACCAGCAGTTGCACTCAGGAAACAGAGGCAGGAGGATCGTAAGTTGGAAGGAGTCTTGGACTAACAGTAGACTCGTGTCAAAAACAAAACAAAGCAAAAAATCCCACTTTGTGTGACGTTCAGTGACCAGGAGGGAATTATAAACTCAAGAGGGATTTTCTGCTCTGGATCTGAGTTTGGGCGGCTGTAACCTGTCTGGTAGGTCAGAAACCCAGATTCACAGTTGGTTCCCATGGGAGGACGGGTTTGTGGTGTGCTGGGGCTGGATGAACTGTTCTGTAGATGTTCCTTGTAGCAGTCTCCCCTCTCCAGAGCAAATTTGCTGACTCCTAACTTGGGGGAAAGGGACCAGATGGTCTGGCGGGTTAGAAAGACTCATTCAGGTGCATGGACTTGTTATCTCTAGTTTGTGTTCATCTTGGCAGAAGGAGTTTGCTTCCTTGTGATGAGATGAGCAGAGCTAACTAGTATTGGACATTGATATTCACATCATGTTATCTGAACGGAACAATGGTACCTCTCAGAATTCAGTCACCATAACAGATTGGCTCAGTGAGGCAAGCATAGTGTGTGCTTGTAAGCCCAGCTACTCAGATGCTGAGGAGGGAGGATGTCTTGAGTCCAGGAGTTCAAGACTGACCTGGGCAGGATAGTGAGAACTCATTAAAAAAAAAAAAAACCTTGACAATTGTTGGCAGAGGCTGCTTATTCATTTCCTGGCTGCCCAGACCCAAAATAACCACTCAGAAACTGTATTAATAAAAACACTGCTTATGCATATTTCTAGCTAGGTCTTATATCTTAAATTAACCCATTTCTATTAATTTGTATCGTCATGTGATTGTGGTCTACCAGTAAGGTTCCATCCACCATCCAGCATCTGTCTCCTGCCATGGCTACATGGTGTTTCTTTGATTCTGCCTACTGTCTCTTTCTCTGCTTGCCCTATTCTGTGCACCAATAGGCCCAAAGCAGCTTCTTTACTAACCAATGGCATTCACAGCATACAGAAGGGAATCCCACATCATACAAGGGGCACAACCCACCAAGTGTGTGCTGGGAATTTGACTCCTTTGTTCGGATCCAACACTCAACTCTTTGTGATAGATAAGGGAGTTTTCTTCAGGAAATATCCCATAGTAAGACACAAGCTTCTTGCATCTTTCCAAAGGCAAGTTGCCAAGGGAGAAACCAGGAATTCTGTGACATATAGCACACAGTTCCTGCGGTGTTTGTTAAGTTGAACTTCTGTCCCCCCTGCATTACAAAAGTCTGTACAAAGATTCCATCCAAAGTAGTTTTGTCTAGGGCTGAATGAAACCTAAGCCCAAGTGCCAAAATCCTAGCAGCTTCTATATTAATAAACTCTGCATGTTATTTTTATTTCCCATTAGATAATGGTCAGACCTCTCAAGATCTATATTCACCCCTGGTTTCAGGTACCTACTTGGATACAGCCTCCATGTTACTGACAAGCCCTGATGAAACATGTTAGCACTACCTTCAGGGTCAGATGCTCTTGAATCTAAAATCCAGATCAAAGACACACCAAAAGCTCACTAGTTAAGTGCCATTGTTCTATTGACAATAGGAATCATGCCTCTTTCATATGAAAAAAGTTACAGAAAACCAATAGTGGTTGACAGTCTATATGGTAAGTACACCCCCTCGCGACTTTAAAGTGCTTCTCCTTCATTTACCTACATAGGTCCAGACCAGTGGCTTGTTTTCAAACATTCTTTTAGTCACTTCATTGATATTAATAATAAACTCCCTGAAGGATTTCACTAGACAGAAGAGCTACACATTATTCAGCCTGAGCATATTCACGTGGTTGTAGGAAGAAGACCATTTATTGGTTCCCAGCTGCTCAGCCCCAAAATAATCACACAGAAACAATATTATTTAAATCATTGCTTGGCCCATTAGCTCTAGCTTCTTATTGGCTAACTCTTACATGTTAATTTAACCCACCTCCATTAATCTGTGTATCGCCATGTGGCAGTGGCTCACCAGCAAAGTTCTGGCATTTCTGACTCTGGCAGTGGCTCTCTATGTCTTCTCCTAGACTCTGCCTCCTTTCTCCCATTATTCAGTTTAGTTTTCCCTACCTAGCTCTGTTCCCCTGTAGCTCTACTATAGGCCCAAAGAAGTTCCTTTATTAACCAATGACATTCACAGCATACAGAGGGAAATCCCACATCACTGGGTAGTTTGTCTGCAGCCCATCAATGCTGTTCCAATAGCTTAACCCTGAAAGGAAAATTCAAGTTTTATCCCTACTGAAGTGTCTACCCACTCTTAAAAATATCCATGGAGTAAATGGCCATAAATTGGACCCAGTAATACTCTAGTGCTTCTTTCTAGCCCTCTAGTATTGATTTCCTATGGGAAACTATTCATGTCCAAAAGTTTGCTTCTGGGGCTGGAGAGATGGCTTGGTGGTTTAAAACACATGTTGCTCTTGCAGAGGACCTGGGTTTGATTCCCAGTACCCACATCCTAGCTCACAACTGTCTGTAAACTCCAGTTCCAGGGGACCCAATGCACTCTTCTGACTTCTGCCCTACATACATGCAGACATAATACTCATACACATAAACTAGTAAGTCTAGAAAATTGAATATGTTTTTTAAAAAAGTTGCTCCTTTCAGGACACAATCCTCCCTTTGGTTTTCACAGTATCCTGGCAGCTGCTTCTCACATCAAAATACAAAAACATTAAAGATGAAAAGAGCAACTCAAGCCCATCCTTTGGGATGATTTAGGCGAGTTGTTTAATTTGTAACCATGCAGTAGTTTTGAAAGGGTCACATCAAACATTGTGATAGCTTTCCTCGCTCCGTGGCATCCTATTCTTCCCACTGGTGTGGGAAGGCACCCTCTCTTGCAATCCTAGTAATTCTCCCTCTGCCTATAACAAATTTTTGATGCCTACATTCATGAGATCTTTGTTTTGTTCTAGGCACTATATAAAAAACTGAAACAAATGAAGTAGTGCCAAAAGAATTGGGCATGTGATACATATTCAAGCTTGTTACTTTATTTTCACTCTTCCCAAAACTCTTGCAGTGAAACCATTAACAAGCAGGAGGACCACTAAGAGACTGTGTCTTCTGGGCAGCTTCACTCAGCTTGTTGTGCATTGTTTTTTTTTTCTTTTTTTTTTCTTTTTTTTTTTTTTTGTTTTTTCGAGACAGGGTTTCTCTGTGTTTTTGGAGCCTGTCCTGGAACTAGCTCTTGTAGACCAGGCTGGTCTCGAACTCACAGAGATCCGCCTGCCTCTGCCTCCCAAGTGCTGGGATTAAAGGCGTGCGCCACCACCGCCCGGCTGTGCATTGTTTTCTTATCATGAAGTTGACTTCTACTTTTAATCGGATCTGTGGTGGTTTGAAGAAAATGCCCACCAAAGGGAGTGGCACTATTAGGAGGGGTGGCTTTGTTGGAGCAGGTGTGGTCGTGTTAGAGAAAGTGTGTCACTGTGGAGGCGGGCTTTGAGGTCTCATGTCTGCTCAAGCCATGCCCAATGAGATAGTTCACTTCCTGTTGCCTGTAGATCAAGATTTAGAGCCCTCAGCTCCTTCTCCAGCACCATGTCTGCCTGCACGCCACCAACTCCCACCATGATGATCTTGGACTAAACTGAAAAATTGTAAACCACCCAATTAGTTTTCCTTTGTTAGAGCTGTCATGGTCCTGGTGTCTCTTCATAGTGACAGAAACCCTAACTAAGACTGGACCTATGAAGCAGAGAGCTGTGTTTCTTTCTAAGAAATTTGTGGGGGTTGGAGAGATGGCTCAGAGGTTAAGAGCATTGTCACAGTTTGATAATTCATTGTTTTATGGAGGGATGAACTCTGATGTCCTTACTCAACTGTTTTCATTAAGGTCAACATGTTGTCATAGTTTTTAATCTCTAAAGTCTCAGTGACAATGGCTAATTAAATGTTAATCTTGGGACATGATTAGGGAAAAGGAAAACAAGGAAACTATAACTCTTCTAGAAGCATTCACAAATGAGCACAAGGTTTACACAGTTAACTTCTAAGCCAGCCATGGTAATGCTTACATTACTAATCCCAGCACATGGTAGGTAAGGTCAGGAGATCAGAGTTAAAAGGACATCCTGAGCTGTATAATGAGTCCAATATTTAGTACTGTTTAGTCATTCTTATAATTTATATTTCAACTGTTTAACCTTTGCTTGCTTATTTGCATATGCCATGGTGTAAGTGGAATACAACTAGATTCAGTGACTGAAATATGGTTGTCAAGTTGGCAGTAAGTCCCCTACCTGCTAACTGCCATTTGCACCAACTGGCCAGTCCAGAAAATTATGTTTTTAAAAGTTCTCCAGAAAGAACGTAATCAAATGGCATGTGGTGGTGGTGGGGCACACTTTTAATTCCAGTACTTTGGAGGCAGAGAAAGGCAGATCTCTGTAAATTCGAGGTCAGCCTAGTCTACAGTGGGAGTTCCAGGCAGCCAGATCTACACAGAGAAACCCTGCCTTGAAAAACAAAACAAAAAAATATGGTCAAAATATGTTGTATGAGCTAGAGTAGTGGCCATAGCTCACGAATAACACACACCACCTGTTCATGAAGTCCTGGGTTCAATCACCACCACTGTCAAAAATAAATAAAGGGGGAAGGCTATGGTTAGGTGTGGAGATGGCTCAGCAGGTAAAAACTCTTGCTTCACAAGCTGGACGACTTAAGTTTGGATCCTGGAACCCAGCAGAAGGAGAAAACAGACTGACACATGCATAGGCTTGCTCAGTCTGTGCTGATCAAGAGCACAAGTCACAGCATGTGATGGGGGCTGGCTGTGACAGCAGCCTGGCTGCGGCTCCTCCAGCAGTCTTCTGTTTCTCCTCCAAGTCCAGGGAAATTTTCCTATTATTTTTCTTAGTGAACTAACTACAAAGCATTTTATATTTCTAAAATTGACAAATACCTTGAATTATGGGTGACATTAAAAATAGCCTTTCCTTATAGCATGAATAATAAAAACACAGAGAGATATTGGGGTTCAACCTGAAGATTAGAAAAGCAAATCAGCTAGCCACTGGCTCTTAGCTCGACATCAGCATGAAATGGTGGTCCTGCCTCCGGTGTTGTAATAAGAGCAGCGGGGCTGCGTCCCCGGCACCTGGCCGCCCGCATGGCTTATGCCCCAAAATAATTACACAGAAACTGTATTCTTTTAATCACTGCCTTGCCCATTAGTTCCAGTCTCTTATTGGCTAGCTCTTACATATTGATCTAACCCATTTTTAATATTCTGTGTAGCACCATGAGCTGGCTTACCAGGGAAGATCTTAACCTGCGTCTGTCTGGAGTGGGAGAATCATGGCGACTCACTTACTCGGCTTCTTTCTCCCAGCATTCTGTCTGTTTACTCCACCCACCTAAGGGCTGGCCTATAAATGGGTCAAGGCAGTTTCTTTATTAAATGAAAGTAACTCCTCCATCACTCCGGGAATCCTCAGAATGAGCCTGAGCCTGAGACCTGTCTCCTCCCATCTTATATTCCTCTCTAGGGCTGGGATTAAAGGTGTGCACTACTACTGCCCGGCTTCTATGGCTAACTAGTGTAGCTATGGGGATTAAAGGTGTGTGTCACCACTGCCTGGTCTGTAAGGCTGATCAGTGTGGCTGTTTTACTCTTTGATCTTCAGGCAAGCTTTATTTATTAAAATACAAAGGAAATATCACTATGTTACCCCTTTTTGTCTAAAATACAAAGGCTATAATTAATATAAGAAAAACTATATACAGTAAGTACAATGATTGTATGCAATATGTACAGGCAATAAATACATCAACTGTAACAACAGGCGCCTTGTTGGTTCCTGGCCACTTAGCCCCAAAATAATCACACAGAAACTGTATTAATTAAATAATTGCTTGGCCTATTAGCTCTAGCTTCTTATTGGCTAACTCTTACATATTAATTTTTACCCATTTCTATTAATCTGTGTATCACCATATGGCAGTGGCTTTCTGGGTAAAGTTTTGGCATCTGTCTCTGGCAAGGTTCCATGGCTTCTCTCTGACTCCGCCTCCTTTCTTTCAGCATTCAGTTTAGTTTTCCCCACCTAATTAAGTTCTGTCCCATATCAGGTGGCTCTTCTGACATGAAACAGAGATTTTGAATTTCACTTTAAAAAGCATGCTTGGGTTTAGGGAAGGAGAGCCACAGTCCAACTCCAAAGCCAACTTTAATCTTTAATTAGTCTGAGGTAATCAAAAGACTATTTTCATTATATTTCTATAGAGAATAACAGAAATAAATATTTGGGAAGATTCATAAAATTTTATCATGTTGGAAATGTGATATACCAATAGGTCAATTTACTCTTTTTTGAGACATTTTTTTTTCTGGATGATTTGTCTTTGTTTCTTCAGATGTCTCATTTGTCCAGTGGTCTTCAGATTTCTTACTTGGATACCTTTATTTTACTGAAAAGACAGGAACAAAACCCTTCTGCAACTCTAATTTTAGAGAGATTCCCTTTTGGCAAATTCAAGCTGAATAAATGGAAAGCATTTGACAGTTTTATAGGTTGGTTCTGATTAAATGGCCATGCTGTTTGATGAATTATCATCTCTTCTAATTAAGAGATGTCTCTTGTTCAAAGTGAATCTTTATCAATTTTGATCATATCTTTTCTTCTCCTGTTGAAAAAAAGCAAAACTCCTTCCCCAGTGTAACACATGTCCTGGTTTCCATCTTGATGTCAACATCTTTAAAGTATATCAGCTGATTTAATTCTGTAGTTTTTTTCCAGTGTCTCTCTGCAGCTGCTATTCCTTTCTCATTAACATTTGGAAGATTCAAAGTTAATAAAGCATCATTCCATCTATTTCTGGGGTTATTTATCATCCCTTTCTGTTTATTTAACATATCCTTTAGAGTTAGATTTGACCTTTCTATAACTACCATGAGAATAGCATATAGTTTTGATTTTTGGATCAAATCATAAGGGCTTTGGTCCAATTTACTTAAATTTTCTGATTTGCAACCTGCCTTTCCTGATTTATTTGCATCAGCATAGAATGTAGGGGCTCCAGTTATTGGTGTGCCCCATACAGTGTGAGAAAGGATCCAGCTAGTTCTCTTGAAAAGTTGAATTCTCTTACTTTCATGATAGTTGTTGCTAATCTCTCCAAAAAATACTACAAGTTCTTTGCCAGGGTTCACTTTCTTCAAATAATTTGTCAATTTTATTAGTATTAAAAGGTACTATAGTTTTTGCTGGGTCTATTCCTGTTAATGGACGAAGTGTTGTCATGAGGTCTATGTCCTGCCCAGTTCCTGCAATTATTAAGTCCCAAAGAAACATCCAGAGGTCTATATTGATTGTCCCATTAGCTCAGGCTTCTTATTAACTTTTAATAACTTATATTAGCGTATTGTTCTTGTCTGTGTTAGCCACGTGGCTCAGTACCTTATTTGGCAGTCACATCTTGCTTGCTCTGTGGCTGGGTCACAACTACAGAATGCACTTCACTCTCCCCAGAATTCTCATTGCCCCAGTTCTACTTCCAGCCTGGTTGTCCTGCCTATACTTCCTGTCTAACTACTGGCCAATCAGCATTAACTTAAAATATAATTGACAGAATACAGACCATTGTCCCAAAGCACTCCCCTACCCATCTTTTTTTAAAGGAACCAAGAACTCTGAATCTAATACCCTTTGCTTAGCTTTTCTCCTGACCATTAGCCATAACAACTTGTAACCAACATTGTAAACAAATGAAAATATCCATAGTCCATTTTGGGGGGAATGGCTGTAGTTTCCAGGCTACTTCCTGCTGTTTGGGGACACTGATAATCTTATGGGGACCTAAAGAAAATTTAGAATTATCACCAAGTCATGACTGGAGTATCCTGTGAGGCTTGATCATCTCAGGCAGCAGTCTAGAATTTGTTTTTAATGAGAACTCAGACATCTGGGCCATCTGTTCCTACCAGATATTTCTCAGGTGGTCTTCCTTGATCAAACCTGATTTTTCTTAACTCAGAATAAATTCATAGCCTCTCATTTTCTATGGAAACAAAAGCAAAACCTCTTCTCCAAAGTAACATACCTTTTGACTTGAATTTTGAAGTAAAGGTATTTTCAAAATATTTATGTTTTATTAATCCAGCAGCATTTATAAACAAATACCTTCTAGCAGCTATTGCTCCTTCCTCAGCAGTCAAACAATTCAAAGAGAACATAATAATATACAGTATCCAGACTCTCTGTGTATATTTCATCTTTATGTGGCTTTATTTTAACCTCTATTTTTTTATTTTTACTTTTAATTTTTGGCTTTTTGAGACAGGTTCTCTATGTATCTTTCGCTGTTATGGAACTCCCTCTATAGACCAGGCTGTCATTAAACTCACAGAAATCTGCCTTCCTCTGCCTCCCAAGTACTGGGATTAAAGGTGTGTGCCACCACACCTTGAGTTCACAGAGATCTGTCTGACTCTGTCTTCAAAGCATTGAGATTAAAGGTGTGTGTCACCACACCTTGAACTCACAGAGATCTGTCTGACTGTCTCCCAAACATTGAGATTAAAGGTGTGTGTCACCACACCTTGAACTCACAGAGATCTGTCTGACTGTCTCCCAAGCATTGAGATTAAAGGTGTGTGCCACCATGCCTTGAACTCACAGAGGTCTGCCTGCCTCTGTCTTCCAAGTGTTGGGATTAAAGGTATGTGCCACCATTCCAGCTACTCTCTCTTTTTTTTTTATTTTAAGGACTTTAACCTTTTTATTTTCTCTCCCAAGCCTGCATATATTTTTAACACACGTAAAACACTTAGAGGTTCTCTTCATCTTTAAATCTCTTTTTATTGTATATCTCTCTTTTTCTGACCATGTGAGTATTTAACTTGTTAAACAATATGGAAAGGATTAAAGCCGTGGCTTTGATGGCTGGATCCAGCCCATTCCTTAGATTTCTCAGATTCTAGCCTCATGGTGGAGGTACCAGCTGTAGTCATGTTTATTGGCACAACTCTATGACATTTTAAGGTCCCTGCCAGCAAGCAAGCTGCAGCACCCCAACAACAAATGGCACCCACATGGACAACTGAATCCACATAAAGCCTGAGAGAGCTTGGGAAGTAATTCTAGACAGAAAAGAATAGAGTAAAGCATGGCTTATTGATAGCAGCACTTTCTCAGGTGGGCTCTGCTCGCTAGAGGCAAATGTGTCTCATTTAAGAGAAGCTTCCTGACTCAGCTTTAGCTGCAAAACCTTGCAGCTCTTTTAAGAGATCCTGCCACGAAACACTTAAATGGTGTTGATGAAAAGCTGACTGCATGCTCTTTGGTTTTCAGTCTTAGCAGGAAAAAAGCACTGCCATTTTAAAATGTCAGCTTTCTAGGCCATCCTGCCAGTGCAAACTCTGACTCTTTCAGGCAGAAGCTCCAACTACAGAGTATTTGAGTGTGGTTTGTAAGCACACTGTTGCAGCTTGCTTGCTGGCAGGGGCCTTGAAATGCCATAGAGTTGTGGCAATAAACATGGCTCCAGCTGGTACCTCCACCATGAGCCTGGAATCTCAGAAATAAGAAATGGGCTGGATCCAGCCTTCAAAGCCACAGCTTTAATCCTCTCCATATTGCTTAGCAAATTACAGACTCATGTGATCAGAAAAAGAGAGATATATACTGTGAAGATAGATTCAAAAACAAAAAAACCTCTAAATGGTTTACTGTGTTTAAAAATATATGTAGGCTTGAGAGAAAAAAAAGAAAAAAAGTTAGTAGTTGGGTGTGGTGGCATACACCTTTAATCCCAACACTTGGGAGGCAGAGGTAGACAGATCTCTGTGAGTTCAAGGTGTGGTGGCACTTGGGAGACAGAGGCAGGTGTATCTCTGTAAGTTCAGGGACAGCCTGATCTACAGAAGGAGTTCCAGGACCTCCAAAGATACACAGAGAACCTGTCTCAAAAAGCCAAAAATTAAAAATAAAAGAGGTTAAAATAAAGCCACATAAAGATGAAAAATATACAGAAAATCGGGATACTATATATTATTATGTTGTCTTTGAATTGCTTGACAGCTGAGGAAGGAGCAACAGCTACTAGAAGGTATTTGTTTATAAATGCTGCTGGATTAATAAAACATAAATATTTTGAAAATACCTTTACTTCAAAATTCAAGTCAAAAGGTATGTTACTTTGAGGAAGAGGTTTTGCTTTTGTTTCCACAGGAAATGAGAGGCTGTGGATTTATTCTGAGCTGAGAAAAATTAGGTTTGATCAAGGAAGACCACCTGAGAAATATCTGGTAGGAACAGATGGCCCAGATGTCTGAGTTATCATCAAAAACAAATTCAAGACTGCTGCCTGAGATGATCAAGCCTCACAGGATACTCCAGTCATGACTTGGTGATAATTCTAAATTTTCTTTAGGTCCCCATAAGATTATCAGTGCCCCCAAACAGCAGGAAGTAACCTGGAAAACTACATCCACATTCCCAACAAATGGACTATGGAAATTTTCATTTGTTTACAATGTTGGTTACAAGTTGTTATGGCTAATGGTCAAGAAAAAAGCTAAACAAAGGGTATTAGATTCAGAATTCTTGTTCCTTTAAAAAAAAGATGGGGAGGAGTGTTGTGGGACAATGGTTTATATCCTGTCCATTGTAGTTTAATAAAATACTGATTGGCCACTAGCCAGGCAGGAAGTATAGGCAGGACAACCAGACAGGAAGTAGAGGCAGGTCAATGAGAACAGGAGAATTCTGGGAAGAAGGAAGTCCTAGTCTGCAGTTGTGACCCAGCCACAGAAGTAATAAGATGTAACTGCCTCATTGAATAAGGTACTGAGCCATGTGGCTAACATGGACAAGAATAATGGGCTGATATAAGTATGAGTTAATAAGAAGTCTGGGATACTAGGCCAATTGGTTCATAACTAATGTAGACCTTTGTGTGATTTTTTTTGGGGGGAGTTAATGACTGCAGGAACTGGGCAGGACAGAAAACTCATTCAACAACAAAGTCTCAATTTTTCTTTTAGAATTAACTCAGAGACCTTTTCCAAATAAGTTTTTAATTTTTCACTCAGCTTATGTAGTAAAAAAGGTCCATTCTAAAATAATGTCTTCCCTTTGCATTAAAATTCCTGTAGGGGAATGTGTGGAGGGTAGTATGACCAGAATGCATTAAGATTCAGATCCGTGCGAATCTTCTGAATTTCCTTCTGTAATTTCTCTTCACTAAAAGTCAATTCTCTCAGCTTCAGCTGATAATTCCCTGAGACTATTTAAGTCCTTGTCACTATCTAAGGTTTTGTCTAAATTAACATCAGGACCTATTCCAATAGTAGGCCAGAGATTGGAAATGTCTTCTAGCCATCTTTGGAATTCATTAAGAGTCTGCAATCAATCTCTCCTAGTTTGCACCTTTTGAGGTCTCAGTTTTTGTAAACCTATTTTGTAGCCTAAATAATTAATAGAGTCTCCTCTTTGGATTTTTTTAGGATCAATCTGTAATCCCTAAAAGAGCAAAATTTTATTTACTTCTTTAAAAATTCTTTCTAAAGTATCCAATTTGAATCAGACAGTAAAATGTTGTCCATATAATAATAAACTATAGATTCAGGAAATTGACTTACAAAACATTGGCACGGGGGGGGGGGGCTATTTAACATTCTCTGTGGGAGAATCTTCCATTGATATCATTTAGCAGGTTGAGAATTATTATAAGTTGACAATGCGTAGGCAAATTTTTCTCTGTTTTGTGAAGTATACCTTCTTTAAAGGCATTGTGAAGAAACAATCTTTTAAATCAATAGCTGTAAGAGGCCATCCTTTAGGAGATAGAGAAGGCAAAGGAATGCCAGACTATAGAGAGCCCATTGGTTGGATCACCTTATTAACAGCTCTTAGATCTGTTACCATTCTCCATTTTCCAGATTTCTTTTTAACAACAAATACAGGAGAATTCCAAGGGCTGGTTGATTCTTCAATATGCTGAGTATCTAGTTGCTCCTGCACCAGCTGTTCTAAAGCCTGACCACAAGTTTAACATTTGCTTCACAAAAGGTGAATGCATGCCATATGAGACTATTTGCTTCCTTGAATATCCTTAAATTTAACATTGGCACAGGAGTCCAATTAGCTGTAATAGAGCCTGTAAGGTTATTGGATATATTAAGGTTGGTTGTCTGAAAACCTTAGGGTGTTCCTTTCAATTCTTATAATGCAATGCTCACTTTCCTTGCTGCATAGTGGTGGCACACACCTTTAATCCCAGCACTCAGGAGGCAGAGACAGAGGCAGGCAGATCTCTGTGAGTTCAAGGCCAGCCTGGTCTACAGAGCAAGTTCCAGGACAGCCAGGACTGTTGCACAGAGAAACCCTGTCTTGAAAAAAAAAAAACCCAAAACAAAACAAAAGCAAAAAGCTTTTCCTATAGGTTAAGGGCTTTATTACCCTTTTACTTGTTTGTTGGATTTTTTTAACCTAAAAGCTCTTCGGCATCTTTTCCTTTATATCCCTTCTTTCCTCCATTTTACTTTATTTTTTCCTATACTCGTGGATGGTTTCCAAGGGAAGGAAATTCATGGATTCTAAGTATATTATACAATAATAAATATATATAGTAATATATACCTATAAAGGATGTTATAGGTAAAAAAACATCATGATTTTTTAAAAATATAGATGTCTATGCCAAAGAAATTAATACAAACTTTTGAGGTAGTTTCAAGATGATGCATTGTTTGTAACATAAATTCTATCACATTTTTCAGAATCCTCAGCCAGAACCCTCTGACAGTTGTTGAAGATCCCTACCTTTATAAGTTGCCAGCATTAAAATATTTGTGAGTATTGTAGCTGTCTCATGGTTCCTTAGATGAGTTCTAAGGAACTCATCTTTATTTCCATCAGGAGAGCATTTTGTCTTAAAATTTTTTTTAAAATCCCAATTTTAGTTTTAACTGAATGTTTAAAAAAAAACCATTGACTGCCCAGGGAAGGCAGTGACTGCTTTTAATTCCAACACTTGGAAGGCAGACACAGGCAGATCTCTGAGAGTTACAGATCACCCACGTGTGTACATTGGGAGACACTGTGTCTTAAAAGAAAATGAAATAAAAGAAATAAGAGTAGGGCCTGACAAATAGAGGGTTTCCAGCAAGTCTGAGGACCTGAGTTCAAGGACTAGCTCGTGTTATTTGTTCTCTGACCTCCACAAATACATTGTTGATGGAGGAGGGTTATCTGTCTATGTGTTACTTTCATTGGCTAATAAATAAAGAAAACTGCCTGGCCCATTACCTCTAATCTCTTATTGGCTAGCTCTTACTTATTGATTCAACCTATTTCTATTAATGTGTATTGCCATTTGACTGTGGCTTACCGGGACGAGTCTAACCGGCATCCATCTCGGAGAGGAGAGCTATGGTGTCTGACTCACTGCCTTCTTCCCCCAGCATTCTGTTCTGTCTTCCCCGCCTACCTATCTTCTGACCTATCAGGCCAAGCAGTTTTCTTTATTTATTAACCAATGAAAGTAACACATAGACAGATAACCCTCCTCCATCACATTGTGGCACATGTACACACACACACACACACACACACAAATGAAAAAGGTAAAGAAAGGATACAATGGGCAAGACATTCAGCTGAGGAGGAAAGTGTGTTGAAGAACATAGAGATGTATATGTAAACAATGAAGGAATATCTTCTCAGAAAGCACAGTCATAAGTGTATACTATTTTTCTTTCTTTTTATTCTTCTCTTATATATTTCATCCCAACCCCAGCTCTCTTCCCCAGTCTTTCCTCCCCACTTCCTTTCTTCCCCCAGATCCACCCTACCTTTTAAATTAAAAAATATTTCAACTGTGGCTCTTTTCCTTGTGAATGTCTAGGCAACCTGTATATGCAGTGCCCACATGTGCCAGCAGAGGGCGCCAGATGACTGGAGTTACAGACGATTGTGAGCCACATGTGGATGTGGAAATGGAACCCCGATCCTCCTGAAGAGCAAAATTCTTAATGGCTTAAGAGCCCCAGTGTATACTACTTTTACAAAGAGGAGCTATGTTTGATTTCCAGCAACCACACTGGGATGTTCACAATTGCCTGTAACTCCAGCTCCAGGGAATCTGACACCTCTGACGTCTGTGCACATGCACACACACTTTAAAAAAAATCAGTTTTTTTTTTTTTTAGAAGGAAAGGGGTTTGGAGAGATGGCCAAGTGGTTAAGAGGACTTACTACTCTTACAGAAGACCCAGGCTCAGCTCTCAGCACACACCAGGTGGCTCACAACCACCTGGAACTCGGTCCTTCTGGCCTCAACAGGCACCTGAACACATACACATAAATAATAAGTAAATATTTTGTTTTAAAAAATAAAGAAGTGAGAAGGGAGCTCTGTATGGTGGTGTGCCTTTAGATCCAACTCGGGAGGCAGAAGCTGGCAGGTTGCTCAGAATTTGAGGCCAGCCTGGTCTACATAGTGAGTTCAGGCCAGGCAGGGCTAACAAAGAAACCCTGTCTCAAAAATTAAAATAGCCAGCTTCCTGTGTTTTTAATATAGATGTATATACTGACTGACAGGACTTTAAATAAATGGGAATTGGGTGTTTAGAAATTGAGTGAAAAGAAACTTGAGTGACAGCTGCGGTAGCGTGTGTGCAAGATGAAAATGAGAGTCAGACAGTGATGGAGACGGACTCTGTTCTATGGAGTCAGACAGTGATGGAGACGGACTCTGTTCTATGGAGTCAGACAGTGATGGAGACGGACTCTGTTCTATGGAGTCAGACAGTGATGGAGACGGACTCTGTTCTATGGAGTCAGACAGTGATGGAGACGGACTCTGTTCTATGGAGTCAGACAGTGATGGAGACGGACTCTGTTCTATGGAGTCAGACAGTGATGGAGACGGACTCTGTTCTATGGAGTCAGACAGTGATGGAGACGGACTCTGTTCTATGGAGTCAGACAGTGATGGAGACGGACTCTGTTCTATGGAGTCAGACAGTGATGGAGACGGACTCTGTTCTATGGAGTCAGACAGTGATGGAGACAGACTCTGTTCTATGCCAAGATTATTGATTTAAGCAAATATTAAACCTGCTCTTTTTTTCGAAAAGAGCTCTATGAAATAATCTTCTACAGCAATAGATTTTACATTTTGTTATGTTTAACTGTATGTGTGTGTGTGTGTGTGCTAATATGACCACATGTGTGGGAGAGGCCAAAAGAGGGTGGCAGCGGCTCTGGAAATGGAGTTCCATGTGACTCTGAGCTGCCCAACGTGGGTGCTGGAGAATGAATTCAGATCCTCTGCATGAACAGTGCATGCTCTTAACCTCTGAACCATCTCTCCAAGCCCAACAATAAATTCCTAAACCAGATACTTTTATAGGAAAGCCAGAGCATAAGTGACCGCTTGTGATGAAAATGGCTCCTCATGAAATCTCTCTCCTTCAGAGACCTGGGGAAAACACATGTGCCGCTAGCAGCGCTTGAGAACATCCTCATGATGAGCCTGGAGCTGGAGCATCTGTAAGGTTTACTTTCTTAGGATGAGTTTACTTAGGTTTAAAAATGTTAATGTGTATGTGTGTGAACGCATGTGTGTGCAGACATGTGTGTGTGCAGATATACGTGTGTGTGTGCATGCATGTGTGTATGTGTGTGCAGACATATGCGTGTGCAGATGTGTTTGTGCATGAGTGAGTACGTGCGTGTGTGTGTGCAGGCATGAGTGTGAGTATGGAAGTCAGAGGACAGCTTTCTGAGATGGCTCTCTTCTTCTTCTTCTTTTTTTTTTTTTTTTGGTTTTTCGAGACAGGGTTTCTCTGTGGTTTTGGAGCCTGTCCTGGAACTAGCTCTTGTGGACCAGGCTGGTCTCGAACTCACAGAGATCCGCCTGCCTCTGCCTCCCGAGTGCTGGGATTAAAGGCGTGCACCACCACCGCCCGGCTGAGATGACTCTCTTCTTACACTGTGGGTTCCAGGGATCAAAGTTGTTTGCATGACAGGGGACTTTCTGCTGAGCCTTCTTGTCAGCCCTAGCTTTCTTTATAATTTTTTGTATTTGAAATTCTTTTGAGATTTGCCTTATTCTTGAGTCTGAGGTATTGAGATATAATGTTCATGCAATTAATTCAAATGCACAGTTTAGTGAAGCTTTCATAGTTAGTTCCCTAACCACTATTACAGAACTGACACAGACCATTTGTCCCCTCCTAAGGATCCCTCCTGAATGTTTGTACCCTTCCCACTGCCAGCCCCTGTGATGCGCCAATCTTATTTCTAGCCCTATAGCTTTTCTTTCCCCAGAACATCTCATAAATGACATCCCACAGTGGCCTTTTGGCCATCTTCTCTCACTGAGCATGATCTTTAGCGTATCTCACCAGCAGAGGACGAGAGGTACTTATAAGGTAAATAATCTATGGGAATTTGGGGAAGCCCCACTACAGATACCACATGTTACCAGGGAAATTAGGGTTAGGAATGGACTCAAAAGGACCTCAAAGCCAGTTAGAGTAAACAAACAGACAAAGCAAGCTGTGGGCTCAGCTGCTGCCTGGAAGTATCAGACAAACAGGAGGAAAGGGGAGACCACGCCACTCCAACAGCTACGTAGTAAAGGGGAGCAGAGAGCATCATGGAGGGGGAGAAACAGGACCAAAGGACTAGAAAAAGCGCATCAGGCTGTGGCCAGCATCTAGAACGGGATCGAAGAGAAGGAAAGTGAAAATAGGAGCTCTCAGAGTAAGGACTCAGGAGGGCGTGGCGACTCCACAGCAACCGCAGGGAGGCCAGGAATTCTGGGAAGGAGAACAGATTGTCTCATCTAAGAGAAAACCGTTCTCACCTCATTAGCATGGCTTAAGTTGGGTCTCCCTTCTTGTGGAGTGTTCCCTTCAAGGGGTGGCTGACTTGCCCAACTGGAATGATGTCACTAATGTCCCAGATCTGAGCCCCATCCGCTTGACCAGAAGGAAAGGTTTTCCTCAATGGGCCTTCCCTGTACCACGCGTCCCCCTCAATGGGCCTTCACTGCACCATGCATCCCCCTCAATGGGCCTTCACTGCACCATGCGTTCCCCTCAATGGGCCTTCACTGCTGCTGTACCATGCGTCCTCCCCAATGGGCCTTCCCTGTACCACGCGTCCCCCTCAACGGGCCTTCACTGCTGCTGTACCACACGTCCTCCCCAATGGGCCTTCCCTGTACCACGCTTCCTCCTCAATGGGCCTTCACTGCACCACGCGTCTCCCTTGGGCCTTCACTGCACCACGCGTCCCCCTCAAAGGGCCTTCACTGCACCACGCTTCCTCCTCAATGGGCCTTCACTGCTGCCATACCACGTGTCCTCCCAAGCATCTTTCATGTGGATGTGCCTAATGATAAACTTGTCTGAAGCAATTGTTACTTGGTGATCTAAACTGACACATTTATTAACTGGTGTTCTTTTGGAGAATTACCCAGCTTTTGTTTTTGAGTACTGTTATCAATTCATGGATTCTCTTTACAATTACATTTTACTTACTGTGGTCTATGTGTGTGTGTGTGTGTATGTGTATTGTGTGTTGTATACGTGTGTGTGTGCATGTGTCGTATGTGTGTATGTGTGCATATGGTATGTGTGTATGTGGTATGTGTGTATAGTTGTGTGGTATGTTTGTGAGGCGAGTGTGTGTGAGTGTGTGTGTGTGTGTGTGTGTGTGTAATTCTAAGATCAAGCCCAGGACCTTGCACTGATACAGGAGTACCATACCAAAGAGCTGCATTCCCAGCCTTTATTCTTTCAACTGCACATTATGAGGCTTGGTCAATTGTGATCCTTGATGCCATTGAACTACATGGCATAACTTAAAGGAGGAGGTTTTAGGTTTAAGGTGACTTCTAGTATCTTCCACTTAAACAGAAATAAATTATCCCTAGGTTGGAGGCTTGCCCAGGCCATTCTTCCTGAGCGTGACCAACCCAGAGTGAGACTTGAGCTGAGGAGAGAGACGTCTACCATCAGTGTCACACACACACACACACACACGACACACACACACACGACACTTGCTCTTCTGTTGAACACCTCTGTCCTCCTCCATGATTACTTTCAGTATCAGAGAACAACAATTTGCCATTGAGTCCCCACCCAACTGTACATGCCTCAAAAACTCTGTCCTCTGTGACCCTGTGGTGGCCTTGGCCTGCCTTTTCTGTACCTCAGTAAGGCTTTTCCAGTAAACCAATTCTCTGTTTTTCTATTTACAGAATCTTACCTAGACATATGGCCTGCTGCCTCTGCAAATATAAAACTGATATTGAGGTTGTCTGCAAGACAGTCAAACTGCATTGCCATACTGGATGTCTGACAAACACCACACATTGTCGTGAGTCTCTTGCCTGATGTTTAATTTTGACATATAATTTTTAACTGGTAAAGATAATTTCTTTTTAAATTACTTTTTATTTTAATTAAAATTAATTATATCACTTCCCTTCGTGCCTTCCTTTCCCTCCTTCCAACCTCTCCCATACTCCTCCCTCTCAAATTGACTTTTTCTTGATTATTATTGCTATATATACAGATATATAAACACCTAAATCTATAATAGAACTTGCTGAGTTTTTTATGTTGCTTGTGTGTATATGATTCATGGCTGACCACTTTTATTGGATAGCCAGTTAGGAAGCTCATCCCTGGGAGGGATAGACTCTGCCTCGCTCAGCGGCCCTCAGTTGTCTGCAACTCTTTGTCGAGGAGTGGGACCTTGTGACCTTTAACATGGATACCAGTGTTGTGCTTTTTCTGGGTGTGTGTAGGCAACCGTATTTTGAGGTATCATAAACATAACTTTCTTGTCACTCCTAGACAACAGAATCTCACATCTGACTTCCTGGTCCTCTGGCTCTTACAAGCTTTCTACCACCATGCCCCCTTCTGTGATGTTCCTAAAATTTAAACTAACAATTGTTTATTTCTATTCCTTCATTTGTAACAAAACTCCCTAGCTTCTAAATTTCTCCCTTGTGAAAATTGAGCTCTCAAATATTAATGCATTATTTAAAAATATGACTGTTCAGTGGGCAAACGAGATAACTCAGGGTCAAGATGCTTGCCACACACATCTAGTGATCACAATCAATCCCTGGAACCCCATAAAGGTAGAAGAAAAGAAAAAACTCCACATGGCTGCCCTCTGATCTCCACACTCAAACCATCACACATATACATCATGCACATACAGACACAACGTACATATGTATGTATGTATGTATGTATGTATGTATGAATGAGCATACATACACAAACACAAAACTAGAGAGATAGTTTAGTGGTTTAAAGTACTTGCTGCTCTTGCAGAAAACCAAGGTTCAGTTCCCAGCATCCACACTGTGGCTCACAATCATCCATAACTCCAGTTTCAGGGGATCCTATGCCTGGCCTGACCTCTGCAGGCCAGGCACACATGAAGTACACACACGCAAATGCAGGCAAAACAGTCATATACGTAAAATGAATCCTTTAAAAGTACATACCTATTAGCCAGGTGGTGGTGGCTGCTGCAAGGGTGCACGTCTTTAATCCAAGCACTTGGGAGGCAGAGGCAGGTGGATCTCTGTGTGTTCAAGGCCAACCTGGTCTACAGAATGAGTTCCAGAACAGTCAGGACCACACAGTAAAACCCTGTCTCAAAAAAGCAAAAGAAGCATATACATATAAAACAATGTTCCATACGTGAAAAGAGCAGAGAGGGACTGGAATGGGAGGGGTAATATGTGAACTGTATGTGCACTGTGCTTGGCACCTTGGTCTCTTATATACTGCACTGCGGTCTAAAGCTGGCTTTGTGTACATGGTCTCAAGCACCCCTGACCTATAGGGCAGGTGTAGATGGTTTTGTTTGGTTTTCTTTTGCAGTTTTTTTATTAAAACTATGATGCACTTTTATTTTGAATCCAAGAACTTCTCGTTCTAGAAACAGTAAATGCTGCCAGCCTCTCCTAATGGAACATGCCTGGATTGGCCAGCTCTGTATTTGTGCTCAGCCTCAAGTTTTTTTCTATCCACAGATCAGTTGTGTGATTTTAATTAACTGTTTGCTTGTTTCTTGAGGCAGGATTTTATTATATAGGCTTGACTGGCCTGAGATTCCCTGGATACTCCAGGCTGGCCTTGAACTCATACAGATATGCCTGTCTCTGACTCTGGAAGTTTTTTTGCCACGATCACAGGTGTATGCCACCATGTCTGGTAGCAAATGATTTTCAAAGTGTTTTTCTAAACTGAGTGTGGTGGTACATGGTGTTAATGCCACCTACTTAGGAGGCTGAGGCAAAAGGAGCCATCCAAGGCCATATAGGCAATTTTGTGAGACCCTGGATTCCAACCACGCCCTTTTGCTGAGGCAGGAACGTGCACAACTCTCCATCGGCGCCCTGTGTGCACGCTTGTGTGTTCTAAGCAGCTAGTTTGGTAGTTCTGTCCTCTCTGGTTGTCATTGCCAATTCATAGGTTTAAATTTGAATTGATTTTTCTCTTCACTTCCTCCGGTATTTGCTGGCCCCTAATTTACTTGGTTGGTTTGAATGACTGTGGACTGAAAAAGGGCTGCCAGCATTTTCTGACCCAAAGCAATCTCTCCATCTCTGACAGTTGGAGCATCTATAGGGAACCCCGAAGGAGCATTCATGAAGGTGTTGCAGGCCCGGAAGGAGAACACCAGCACTGAGGTCACTATTGAACCAGAGACGGGCTATCCAGAAAAAGATGATCTTAGCTCTTCAGGCTTCATGGACGAGCAGCTCGACTTTAACGATGAAAGTGATGTGATTAGTGCCCTGAATTACATACTGCCATATTTCTCAGAGGGAAATCTGGAAGATGTAGTGTCGACATTGCTACCATTTATAAAACTGCTGTTTTCTAATGTACAAAATGCAGATGGTTCACTGGAATCCTACAAAAATGATTCAAGGAGGCTTGCTCTTAACCCTGTACCAAAAACAAGTAAGATGGCTTACAAAAATAAACTGAATAAACTTTATTTTCTAGAGAATTTGTTAGATACAGAGATTGGTGAGGTTAGAAAGAAAGAGAAAACTGCCATGCTTATGCAGCAGTCTGGCCACTTGAGTCCCAAATTTAAACGACTAATATTTGGAAAGAGATGGGCACCTGCCCAGGCAGAGGAAAACAGTCTCGCAGAGATTGAGAAGGCAGAGAAAAGACTCCATAGCCTGAACAGAGTGCTCAAGAGGACAGGAAGCAGACAGAAAAGGCGCTTCAGGGAAGTGAGTGACAAGAGCCTGTGGAATAAGCAGAGTGTCCAGACACCTGTGGAGAGCATCACCAAAGACGGGCAGCTCGGGAGCCCACCCACAGCGGAGTTGCAGCAGCTCGGTCTGGTTCAGAAGCCCAGGACGTTAGTGAGAAATTCCTTCCACCCAGAGCCCTTGCTCCCAAAGGAGCATGGGGAGGCAGTGTCTTCTTCCCCAGAACAGTTGCTGGTGGACAAGACTCCCACTACAAAATCGCTGCCTGAGTTCATAGACAGACGAAAAGACTTGTCTTACACCATTTTCATTTTAGAAAGTGCAAACGCCAATGTGAAAAGAACAGAGGGGTCTAGCCCTAGTTTACTGTCTGAAAAGAGACACAGAAACCTTAGGAAGAAAAACTATCATTTCCGGTTGATTGCAAAGAGTCCAGCATCCTCTGCAGTGAGGAGCCTGGTAAATTCCCCTGCAGGAGGGGTCTTTTCATCTTTAGGAGACCTGAGTTATGCAGAAAAGCCTTTTGCACAATTAGATGCTCCCTTAGAACCTCCTACAGAAAAACTTCTTGAAGAAAATCAGGCAGCAATAGATGATACTGAAGAAAACATCCTCAAACCAGCCCTCACTGGGCCTAAAGAAGCTGCATTAGAAAATATTCCCCCTGAGAATCCTACTGTAGAGTCTAATGGGCCTACATCTGATTTAATTACAACTGCTCAGCAAACAAGCGAGCCACGGTTAGACTTCAACTTGGGGTCTGACTCCCATGACCATTTCAAAGAATTTGCTTACCCATTACTGATGTCACCAGGTGAACGCTTTGAATCTCAGCTAAACCAGCAGTTGCGGCCCCTCATCCCCAACAACAACGTGAGAAAGCTTATTTCTCACGTTATTAGGACTTTGAAGATGGATTGCTCTGATCCCCGTGTACAACTGTTCTGTGCCAAGCTCATCTCCAGAACCGGCCTCCTGATGAAGCGTCTCAGTGAGCAACAAGAATTCAAGTTGTCCAGGGCCGACTGGGATACAGACCAGTGGAAAACTGACAACTACATCAATGAGAGCACAGAAACCCAAGGCGAACAGAAGGGTCTGGAACAAAGTCAGGTGAGGATGGTGCTGGAACATGTGTCCCGCGTACCCTTTCAGTTACTTAAGCAGAAAGACCAGGGCCTCCTACTTCAGATCTTGTATTGTCCGCATAACTCTAGCCCAGCCAAGACAATGATTCCCACTGTATTTTTATATGTTTTGTTTTGTTTTGTTTTGCTTTGTTTTTGAGACAGGGTCTCACTGTGTAGCTGGATTCCCAGAATTCTCATGCAAACCAAATTGGCCCGGAACTCACAGAGATCCACCTGCCTCTGCCTCCCAGTGCTGTGTTTAAATGTGTTTGCTACCACACCTAACTTCGACTGCGTTTCTAAATTTAAGACACAGAAGCAGACTTAAAACACAGAATATAATAAAATGTACTACTATAAAGCATGTAACATATTGAATTCAGTATGATCTTTTATAAATGAGAAAGCTACTCACCTGGAAGAATGTTTTTAGGTTTTTTTTTAAAAAAAAGAAATATTGTTTTGTTGTTCCATGTAGATCGAACCCAGCACCTAGTACAAGCTAAACAAAGGGTTCAACCACAGAAGTACATCCTGAGACCTTGGTTCTTTGAGTCAGAATATCACTGTATAGCCCAAAATAGCCTGCTCACTTTGTGGCCGAATCTGATACCCAGCTCATGCAGTCCTCCTATCTTAACCTTCCAATTGCCAGATTATATACATGAGTTACCAAGCACAGCTCAAGAATGAATTTTGGCCGGGCGGTGGTGGCGCACGCCTTTAATCCCAACACTTGGGAGGCAGAGGCAGGCGGATCTCTGTGAGTTCGAGGCCAGCCTGGTCTACAAGAGCTAGTTTCAGGACAGGCTCCAAAGCTACAGAGAAACCCTGTCTCGAAAAACCAAAAAAAAAAAAAAAAAAAAAAAAAAAGAATGAATGAATTTTGAACAATTAGCCTTTACTTTTTTAAATTCTTTTTACTTTATTATTTGGCAACAGAAATGCCTATTTATTCATTTATCTTGTACTTTTTAGCACACAAAAGAAGTTCCGGGATACGGCTACAACAACAAAGTCATCTTGGCAATATCTGTAACTGTAGTAGTGACAGTGTTGATTATCATTTTCTGTCTCGTTGAGGTAAGGACAACAATACATTCATGTGTCCAGAATGTGCCCGGTCTGTGTCATAGGTTTAGAGGCCACGAACTAAAAACCTGAGCCACTTACCCTCTCTGTCTACAAATAATGCCCCTGAGTGTTCACAGGTCCTCTGTGAAGTCGGGCTCCTCAATGTCAGGTCATTATGTAACGTTCTGATTTGGTGTCAGACTGGTGGTGTTGCTGTGAGAGGCTGTGGGAGCAGTGGAGAGTTCTCAGTCAGTGAGGATGGTGGAATTTTGAGGCTAGAAGGCAGAAATCAGCATGGGGTCAGTTCATGACCTCCGGGAGGATGTCCTCTGGCCCCTGTACAGACAACACCTCCACACCTAGTGTGGTTGTGACCTCCAGGGAAATCTCTGTAAAGTCCTATATTGTTCTTTAGTGGTGTGTACTGTTCACCACTGTGCTGGAATTTATTTGTACTTAAAAATAAATTATGGGTATAGGTGTTTTGCCTGCATGCATGCCTGTGTGCCACTGTTGTGTGGTAGATATTTTTCTGGGGAGACCACACACACATTACTTACCGAGAAAGTCCATGACAAACCAAAGTAAACATTGCACCATTTTGGTGAAGCAGTGAGTCTCTTTATTAGGGTTACTAATTTACAAGGAGCAAGTGTGACTCTAAAAGAGCCACATCACCAGAAATCCTCTCCCAACATGAGCAGCAGCTCCCCAAATCCCAAAATTCTGGGGCTCTCTCTGCCTGCAGAGCACCAGCACCTGCCACAGTCAGTTGTCTCGATCTGCAGTTACCGCTCAGAGTCTCCAGTCCCAGCAACTTCATCCCCTTGCTTCTGTTGGGCAGGGCCCTCAAGAATCTCGCATGATTTTGTTTTTCTAGACTTGTGACCTTTCGTTTACCTCCCATTTACTGCTTGAGTCTAGTGAGCCTTCCCTTTCCCTCCTAGAAGAAATGTTTCATCCCAAAGGAGCATGCCCTGGAAAAACCACTCTGTGCCTGATGCCCTCAAAGGCAAGAAGAGGTGGTGGGATCCCCTGGACCAAGTTACAGGTGGTTGTGAGCCACCATGTGGGTGCTGGAATTCCAGTCTTAGGTCCTCTGGAGGAGCAGTGTGTGCTAGAGCGGCCGTGCTTTTAACCACGAAGCATCTCTCCAGCCCTTCATGCGCATTTTCATTCTCTTGTGCCCATTTGGATGATATCTGTGAGGACAGGACGCACACAGTATTTTCCTGTAGTAGATAGTCAAGGTGTTTGTAAAGCTTTTTTGGCCCAACAAACCTCTCTGCGGACGGATGGAATAAGCCAAATCGGACCAAATCAAACCTAATTAGAAAAAGCCCAGGTTTAGTGGATACCAGCGCTCCTGGGTGGTCCTCTGGCAGAACATGGAGAGGAAGAAGGAAAACTGGGGAGACCATGTGTTTGTTCTCTGGGGGGCAGTTTAAATAGCCTATAAGAGTGGTCTTGACCTTCTCTGTGGAGGGGTCACCGTTTGGCCGGCTTTCTCAGAGATGGACTCTGGACTGCAGCAACTCCCAGGAGAGGGGGCTTGAAATAGAACTTTCTACCCAACATCCCAAAATGGATGCCAGGGATTGGGGTGAGACCCTACCCAGACAGTGTTGACTAGAAAACTGACATTAAGTTAACTACCAAACAAAGAAAAATAAAAATCCAATGCATATCTAAAGTAGCACACAGAACCAGGCTTGGCGGCACACTCCCATAATTCCAGCAACTTAGAGGCGGAGGCAAGAAAATTGGGAGTTCTAGCCACCCTCAACTACATGGTGAATTGAAGCCAACCTGTGCTACATTAAACACTGTCTAAAAAGTCTAAAGATATTTTTTTTAAGTATCATATAGAGAAAAGCAATGGACAGACCAGTTATTCTTAACCATTTGCATGTATAGGCAGGGTGTTGGGGATTAATTTTAGGTCTTGTGCAAGCTAAGTATGTTCTCTACCACTGTGCTACCTGCCCAGACACTAAGACTTCTGAAATATCACTCTAACAATTGGTCATTTGGGGGATTAGAGGGAAGCTACTAAAAGATACTTTTCACCTTAAAGAAACATATTTTAATAAATATGAGGAAAAAATGAGTGAGAGAAAATAGCAGTGGTTTTAAAAATTAATGTGTGTGGGAGAACTGTCTGTTTCCACTCCATAGGCAAAGGCCTTTGCTGGGTCTGGACGCACGCTGTCTTCCACATCCTTCAGGATAGAAGGCTTGTGCCTGCTGAGCACAGCACAGAGTTCTCCATTCTTTGATCTAATCTCAGACTCCTCTGGGAAGAGCTTATCAGCCTCTCCTAGGGTGAAGAGCACCTAGGCCCAGTGGCCAAACCAAGAGTAAATCTCCCATTCATTCCCCTGATCCCTAAGCCTGCCCCCGGACCCTTCACTGGTCAGTTTCGCCCCCCAGAGACAAACAGGAAGTACTGGGAGTGTGAGAGTACTAGGGAACCATTGCAAACCACCCAGAGCGTTAATATATTTTGTGGTGAAACAACCCAGCGGAAAAGGAAAGTGTCTGTAGCCGAGGCCACTCATCTGCCGGCCTGTGCCTCCTCCTGTGTGTACAATGACGTGTACTTACACAGTGCGTAGGAATATTGCACAGTCTTCTGGAAGTGCTCTTAACTGCGGAGCCATCGCTCCAGCCTCTTATTTATAGATTCTTTTAATCTGCCTAGAATTTATTTCATTTTTGGCGGGTATGGTTGAGTCGGGGATCAACCTCCCTCACAAGAATATCTAGATGTGAAATAATTTATATTGGCTAATTGACTCTTTATTGACTGGTCTAAGATACATCTCCACCTGAATGCTTACCTGATCCTGATGTTCTTCTTGCACCAGTCAACAATCACAGCATTAATCAGAGTTGCTTTGTACATTAACTGAGCCCCACATTGCTGGATAACTCCTGCTGGTTACATTAATTGAGCCCCACATTGCTGGATAACTCCTGCTGGTTACATTAACTGAGCCCCACATTGCTGGATAACTCCTGCTGGTTACATTAACTGAGCCCCACATTGCAGGATAACTCCTGTTGATTTGACAGAGCAAGCTCCTGTTCTCTGTTCTGTTTTCCATACATTGTGTAATCATTCTTAACATTTCCCTACCAAATGTCAGCTGATCTTATTTGTTTAAAAAGAAAGGAAAAGAAAAAGGGGGGAGGGAGGGAGGGAGGGAGGGAAGAAAAAGAGAAAAAAAAAGGAAGAAAAAAGAAAATAAATGTTTGTACTGGGGACATGGCTCAATGGTTGAAGCACTTTCCACACAAACGTGAAGATTAGACTTTAGATTTAAAATTCTCAGGACCTGGGGAATTCCAGTCAGACATGGCGGCATGCCAGTCACCTGTAATTCCCATCCCAAAGGAGACGTAGGATTGCCCAAGAACGAGCTGCATAATGAGGCTAGTCATATCAGTGAGCTCTGGATTTGATTAAATCTGAGTCAGGGAATGAGATGGAAGAGCTATCTAGATATCCAACATCAACCTCAAGCCTCCGTAATCATCCACACACGCACATGTACCCACACATGTACTCACACATTCACCACACATGTGGGCACATACATGTAAGTGGGGAAAAGGCCAGATTGCATAAGACAGCATGGCATTTACAGTTCTACTTTGACAGTTGATACCTTTACTGCTGCCTCTGCTGCTGCCACCTCCTTCTCCCTCTCCTCCTCTTTGAGATTAAGCCAGGCCTTGCACTCTACACCAAGATAGATCCACAAGCTTTTGCTGTTTTAGATTGACTTTTGTTTTTAGACAGAAACTCTCTCTGTGGCTTGTCATTTCTCTTAGTGTTCTTTTAAAAGAATTAGCATTTTCATCAGAGAATTTACTCATCCTAAGTTACATTTGTTCTGAAACACTGCCCATCTCCATTGCTATCATAAATGGGAACTTGCTTAGTTTTTATGGGAGATACATGCAAAATCTATTGGGCTCTGTATCCTGCTCTCTTTTATTTTGTGACTAGCCAACAGTATTGAATCCTCTTATTCTAATGAAATATTAGTCAATTGTCTTGGACTTTTTGGTTGTTCATTGTTTCAGATAATAGCAATAATAGTTCCCTCCTCAATACCATGTTTATTTTCCATATTACATCTCAGAAGCTCACCAGAGACAAAGGCTTCGTGGCTGTGGTCGGAGGCATTCTGCTCTTGCTCTTCTCGTATATACGTTGATGAAGTTAAAGATATTCTTTGACTTTTAAGAATTTTTATTAGGACTTGTTTAATTTTATGTAAAAGAGTCAATACACCATATTAAGTGCCAGCTACATGGGACCCCCCAAACTAGGTGCTACAGAAGAGAAGAGTAGCGGGTAGATGTCAGCTAAGGAAAAGGATAGAGATTGGAGACCTCAATCGCTGTTATAATCACGATCATGTTTTCTTCCAAAACAGGTTTATTTTCACAGAGCAGCAAGAGATGGAGATGAAGAAAAGTCCACAGGGTAAATACAAGATTAGCAAGTGTTCAAAGAGAACCTGAGAGCTAGCAGAGAGCTTGGGCCTAATTGGGGAAACTCAGGAAGAATGTTATTTCCCCAAATGTCTTGCCTGGCTCCCCAAAATGGCAAATGTACCCAAGACTAACAGAGACATCTCCAAGTGTCACCGTTTCTTTAAGGAAAGGAGGTTAGGCTGTGCCTGTTCTGCTGTTGGCAGCATACAGAACTCACTATGTAGCCGAGACGGCCTGAGAATCTTGTTTCAGGCTCCCAAGGATTGGGATCACAGGCATGATCCACCATGCGCAGCGACCTGTGCCCTTTAAACTGCTCTTACAACTCCTCAGCAGAGGCAGGCTGCAGGGTGAAACCCCGTGAGTCTGTGAGCTGTGCTGTGGACTTGGGCTTTGTACTTGGAGGAGGAAGCAGCTAGGCAAGCAGGAGCAGCCCCTCCCTCACCTCAGCAAGTCTGCCTGTGAGAGCTGATCTGCAGGAGAGCAAAGGGCTCCTGCCCAGGGTGGCTTCTTCAGAGGGAGAAGTTGGTTCAGTGGAATAAGTGGGGCTACTGTGTCATGCTGGTGCCTCTGCTCCAGGAAAATTCACAGGCAGAGATCTCCCCAGGGGCATTGTGGGGCCTTACAACAGACTTGGAAAGTTCCTAAAAGCCAGATATGCATGGGATTGTTGTTAAGTCCCAGTGCTGGGGTGATCTTTGTTATGGGGAGAGCCGAGATGTCCCCAGACAACACCGCACACACGGCACAATCACTAACTGTCTTCTACATGTGTTTTCTTCCAAGGAGTAAGAAATGCTACAAGGACAGTGAGAGTCAGGTAAGCCCGAGACTCGGTGCTGTGGCTGGAGAAGGTGGGGCTAACAGAACTAATGTCTCCCCTTCTGTTTCCTAGGAAGGATTTTTCTGGCTAAGGTGGCCACTATGGCTTAGGGATATGTATAGACCTCTTCACGACACACGCAAGAAAAACATGGCTCAGGATCTACAGGACAAGGAGTCCTCTGGAGAGGAGGAGATTTTCAAAAAGGATGTACCAAGGTAAATGTCTAGCTCAAATGAGGAGCTAAGGGCAAGATGCTTGTTTCAAAGTTTGAAAGCCTTGACACTGCTCTTCTTCCAGGGAGGTCAAGGGGAAAGTGATGCCGCTGGCCCTGAAACTGTCAGTCGCTGAAGCAGAAGAGAGTGAAGCAGCAGATGACATTGAAGGCACAGAATGATCTGATATCGTTTATTAATAAATTATTTTTGGTAGATTCGTGAGTGTCAAAGGCCTTTGTACACAAGGAAATGAAAATGGATGTAGAGCGGTTTAGAGCGGGGCCAGCAGGATGACATCACGTGAAAGCAGTGGCCATGCAAGCCAAGTTTGATCCAGAATCCAAGTTTAAAAAAAAAAATGCTGCATAGGTAGCAAGCATCTGTAATGGAAGCACTCATGGGCAACATAGGAGGTGAAAACAGAATCACTTAAAGTCATCTAGCCTGGAGTACAGAGCAAAAAAACAGATAAGGGACCCTGCCTCAACAAGGTGGTTGGCCAAAACCAACTCCCAAATATTGTCCTATGACTTCCACGTGATTGCCATAGCATGCATGAACCTAGACACTCCTCTCCTTCCCCCGTATACGCGCGTGCGCACACACACACACACACACACGATCTCAAAATGGGGAATGTGCTTACCGAACAAAAAAGAATTACTGACTATTCAGTGATACAAAGACTGGCGCTGGTCATGGATGCTTAGCATTCTTGGTCCCCAGAGGAGCAGTGTGGCTGGGGAACCACCAGCCTGCGTGGTTGGCTATGGGTCCAAGCAGAGCGAGTGGCCCTCTAGTCCTCACCTGCTGGTCAGTGAGCTAGTTGCGAAGGAGGTGTCGTTAGCGAGGCAACTTAAAGGACAAGAATAAGGAGTATCTTGAAGACAGGGGAGGCAGTGGAAGCTGCACCCACCGCTGCCCCCTAGGAATGGTGTGTGTACTCGGTGTCAAGCCCTGGGCTGGACTTTTATGTCTTATGCCATTTGATCCAACAAACTACCGTAGCAGCATTGTTCCAAACTGTCTTCGAGTAGCTGGGGTTGGGCAGGCCTGTAATCTCAGGACTTGGGAAGTCCAGGAAAGAGAATTCCTACAACTTCAAGGTTAGTCTGGGCCACCTCGAGGTTACCAGTGAGGTCCAGGCCACAGGACTTGGAATGTAAGCAGAATGCAGCCTGCTCAAGTACCCTAGACCACACATCATCATAAGCCATTAGACCTTTACAGACCGAACCTTACCCTGCCGTGCTGCAAAGACAGGGATTTGGAAAAACACAAACCTTGCTGTGGACAAAAGTCAGCATCCATATGGAAGGTGATACCACTCTTCCTGAGGACCAAGGATGGACCAGGCTCAGAGCTGGGCACTTTAGTTACAATGTTGACACAGGGACAGAAACTCTCAAGCCAACTCCAATGCTACACTTGAGTGGAAGGGCTATTACCTTGGTAACAGTGTTAGAAACAAGAGAAGCTGACAAAGCAAGAATAGAGGAGCCTCTGTTGCTGGGCTTCCCAAAGCCTGGGTCAGGTCTTTCCACACAGCTGCTTACATTGTTCATTTCTCAAAACAAGTTTTGAGAAACGTTATTCTTCACCCCAGAACTGGCAACACAAGCACTTTCCACATCCATTTATTTAATATTACTATTTATTATTATTAGCATTATTTATTTTGGTTTTTAGAGACAGGGTCTCCATGTGTAGCCCTTAATGTCCTGGGACTCACTTTGTAGACCAGGGTGGCCTCAAGCTCACAGAGATCCACCTGCCTCTACTTTTCGAGTACCGGGATGAAAGGCGTGCACAACTGTGCCAGGCTTCATATCCTTTAGACATGAGGGAAATAGTGTTAGAAGTCAGAGGCTATAGTCTCCTGCTTGGATCATCTATCCCTATTTCTGAGGTGTCCATATCCCTCTTATCATCCCTTCCTCCCTCCTCTGGCCTTCGCCACCGTCAGAAATCATCTTGATTCTCCTGGTAAGGACCTGTAGCTGTACCTGACCCTCATGGTCATGAGAAGCATCATGAGGCCCCCAAGTGAAGGGGGAAGAAGGACATTCAGTGAGAACAGAGCAGCCCCCAGACAAGAGGAGCCCTGACCTTCTGTGTGTGTGTGTTTAAGAATTTAGAGTAATGGTTGTCTAGAAACTGCTATCATTCTGGATAAAGAGGGTAACTAGAGTTGTTAGGGTCCAAGCCTATGTCCCAGCCCTCAAAACAAACTAGGCTCAAAAGGCTGATAGAGGAAACAGTCATGAAAAGTAGAGGAAGATTTATCCAGTGTGGCCATATCGGGAAGTGGAGCACCAGGTTCTCCTCGAGTCCATCTTCTTGGTCCTGACATAAAGTTTAGATTCAAATAGAGGGCAAGAAGTATACATTACTAAGTAACCCTGTTCATGACATAGCTCTGTTCCCGTCTCTCTGGCACATTGTTGAGAATCTCTGACTGACACCAGGCTTTGGCTTTTTCCTTTTCCCATCACTAGATTGTGGGGAAATTTCAATTTTCTTGGAAATCACTATTTTAATAATGTCCTAGTTCGTGTTACTATTGCTGTGATAAAACACCGTGACCAAAAGTATGTTGTGGAAAGGGCTTGACTGTGCTTCCAGATCAGTGTTCATCACAGAAGGAAATCAGGACAGGAACTCAAACAGGAAAGGAACCTGGAGGCAGGAGCTGATGCAGAGGCCACGGAGGAGTACTGCTTATTGGCTTACTCCCTATGGCTTGCTTATCCTGTTTTCTTATAGAACCCAGGACTACCAGCCGAGGGACGGCACCACCCACGACAGGCAGGTCCTTTCCTGTCAATTACTAAGAAAATGGGCTATACCCCAATTTTATGGGGACATTTTCTCAGTTGAGGTTCCCTCTGCTCTGATGACTCCAGCCAACACAACTAGTCTAGTAGCCAAAGTGAGGCGGACAATATCTTCATCTCTGTGAGGATGATTACAAAATCAGGAAAATTTGAAATGACTCAGTCTACAACCCAAATCTTTGCCCAAATCTCAGGAAAACAAACAATACCACCAAAAATTGTTTCTATTTCTTTTATTTCTGTTAAGTATACTCCATTCTAGGGACTAGGATTCCTGGAAGCAGAACCCAAAAGAAACTCTCTGGGTAAGTGGAGAAGGATATGTGCAGATAAGGACAGGGGACATCAGCTCTCTGCCTTGCTCCTCTCAGGGTTTGCTGATTCAGACAAGGTAGGAGAGTGAATGAGTCCTCTTCTACTCATTTAAATTAATGTCCCCAAACTCATCTGGATGCACCTCCTTCCCTAGCCCTTAGGAATGAGAAGGGACACAGGCAGGCATCCAGGCCGAGTCAGCAACTCCCCACCCACCTCCTGCTGCTCCCATGGCCTATGCTCCCACACAGAATAAGTACATAGAAGGAGCCATAAGCAAGGTCTGTAACATGGCAGCAGGCATAGGTATGACCTGGGCTGATATTTACAGAGAGAGAGAGAGAGAGAGAGAGAGAGAGAGAGAGAGAGAGAGAGAGGATGCTGTCTTTTTTTCTACTGCCATCTTCCTATCTAGTAAAAGAGGAAGGGCAGACTACCCAGCATGCACTTCCACCATGCCCACTATTATCCACTGAAGAGGTTCAAAAGTCACAGGTGGAGACTACATAACTGCAGGCCTCTCCTACTCCTTCAGGGACTCGCTGTCCTTCAGGAACCATGCTGCCCCTCCCCAGGCATGGCTTCTCTCCCCTCTGTCACTCTCACAGTGACAGAGTGTCCCCACCTCCACCTGCAGAGACGACAGAAACACTGGTCCTGGCTGCAGTCCCAGTCTTTCCAGGGACAAAGGGGAAATGCCTAGTTACACCCAGACTTTGAGCTGAATCAGGTCAGACCACCCCCATGAGGAATTTTCCTCATCTAGGGAGAAGGACCTGCTAGACCCAACTATTCCTAGAATTAAGACAAGAACAGGACAGAGATAAAATGCCAAAATTTCGTCAGACTTTTTCATTATCTTGCAAATGGAAATGAGAAGTTGATTCTTTTTCACAAAAGCAGTTTCCAAGCACAGTACTAGTCAGGTTTCTCTGGGGGAAAAGAACTGATAGACTTGGTAGAAATTAAAAGGAGCTTGTATTGGTTACACGATACAGTCTGGGTAGTTCAACAGTGTGGAAAAGTGAAGCCCTGGCTTTCATCTCCCTCTGCTCCCTGAGTGTGGATGCAGTGTGAACAGCTGGCTCCTGCTCCTCCCACCAAAGTTGTGTGAGTTTTGTTTGTGTTATGACAAATAAAGCTTGCTTGAAGTCAGAGGATAGAGCTAGCCACTAGTTAACCATAGAGGTCTGGAGGTCTGTACAGAAAGGAGACAAGATCTTAGCCTTTTTAGATGGAGGATGAAGGAGGTAGGAAGGGACTATGGCTCTCTCTCTCTCTGCTTCTCTAATCTTTCAGGCTTTTACCCCCAATTCTAACTTCTGGTTTTTATTGATAAGATTAATTAGATTTATGCTTCAACTAGTGCCCAACTTTTGGGGCACAAATTTATGAAATAGCTCCTTGCCAGTTGCTTGCAGGCATTGGCCAGAGCTGCACACGGAAACTGCATCCACCAGGGTCACCTCACCGTCAGCTTGGTTTTCCTTGTTTTTGCTTTTCTTCCCCAAGCCCTCTGAGTGAGTCTGGGGTTTTTCTGTTGCAGCCTCTCTGCAGTAATCTCCACAGGCACTTGGACTCAAATGCCGCCAGAGTTACCCCTCACCACTGGCCTGAATTCCTGCAGTGCGTGCTTCTCCCACTTGATTCCCTGTGTGCTTTTCAGACAGCCAGCCTACTCTTCCTCTGGACCCCCTCCTCAGGCTACTGCCACACTAGGTTGCTGCCTTGACACCTGCTTGGGCTTCTACTGTTGTGACTTCCACGTGCTCTCAGCTCACAGCTGCATGCTAGCAGCTGCAGCTGTCCTTGGCCAGGCTGTGCACCACCTGTATTCTCTGCTCAGATGGTCTCTGAAGTGGCAGCTAGCCTCACACTTCACTATCATCGTCATCAAATTTGGTGGGACAGTTGGGAATTCTTAAAGGGAAGGATTAGTTTTTTTAAAAAAAAGTTTTTTCCTGTAACGGCATAAATGAATGCAGATTGTAAAAATATATACACCTTTAATGGGGAAATAGACTTACAGAACCACAGGTTCCCACGGAGAACAGGAAAGCAGAAGGGGCAGCTGGGAGCATGCTCGGCAGATTTATATGTAAACATTAGCCAGAGGCGAACACGCCCCCTAATGGGCGGGGCTTATCCCTACATCTCCCCCTTTTGTCTCAATAAGACAGAACTAAACCAAATACAACTATATAGAATAATAACAAATAATATAACAAACAATATTGAGAACAAAAGTTTTGCTAAACATTCTATCTCAAGGAGTCTAAATAATGTAGAGAGTAACTACAATTATATAATCTTCAACTCCATCAAAGATCTGAGAAGGGAATAAATATTACTTAACAAACAAGAGATATCCAAAATGTACAACAATTGACAGAGACAACTGACTACCTGGGCAATCACCCAAAGTCTCGCTTGCAATGTTGAGTCAACCAACTTTGGCTAAGGCCTAACATAACTGACATACCATTATAAAAGGCAAGGAACTTTCTTAGAACTATCCTACCCTGTCTTGGCAGGATAAGACAATCCTGTTTCATCCACTTAGGGATATTCTGTATTTTTGTCAGAAGTTGAGGTGTGGGCTTTTCTTAAGCCAAAGGCCAGTTCTGCCAAGAAGACAAGCTCCTAGTGGAGTGTCTTTGCTGCTCAACGTTCTCTTGGGAGTAGAGTGGCATTGTCAGGAGTAATTGTGTCTCGTTGGCACAGAATTTTAGGTTAGATTAAAGGCCATTTTCTACAGCTCTTCGAAGAGGCTGAAGATTATACTATCTAAATATTATACTAAATATAATCTCTATGTATCTAAAAGACCTGATTAACCTAAAAATAAATATGACAAACATATAATTCTCATACATATCTAACTTGAAGACTAAAAGAATAAACAACTGTGCAATATATGAAGACAATGATCTTCAACTGTAAACAATGTCATTATATAAATAGTATCAGAGGTAGAAATGTCATTGTAATATGGTAGATGTATCAATACAATATAGACAAAGTTATAAGCATACTCTTATACAAAAAATAGAGGTAGAAACACTCACATTCAATATTCAATATATCAATATACAAGAAACAGTACCAATACAATTTTCTAAAAACAGAAATTCACAAATACCAATCATCCCATAAAACCAGTTAATCCCCCCCCCCTTTTTTTTGAAAATACCCCTAATTCCATAAGATATCACCCCATCCCCTCAACCCTAAACCAACCACTAAAAGATGTCTCTAACCCTGAGGGCAAACTCTGTTGGGAGAGAGGATGTCGTCCTCTAAGATTGCTTCTAGATGACATGGGGGCGATGTTCTTCTTAGGGGGTCCTGTGAAAGCAAATGATGGTAAAATTCCCAATTTAACCTTTGACCTAAGAAAATTGTAACTAGTCTCTGAGCGTTTTGAGAAGGTGCGGACAGAGTGTTGTCAAAAATGTGCACCATTCGAAATTGTCTCTTGTAGTTGGTAACAAAAACACCAGGTCTAATATTAGCGCTTTAAAAAAAAAATCCACGATGTCATAAAAACCAGATTGAGTTGATGTCGTGGGGCCCCATCTTCATCCTGGAAACTTTAAAGATTACTGTAGGAAAATTTGTTGCTTGTTATGGGAAATTTCAACATTAACAACAAGGACATATACTGACACAAAAAAGACACAGATATGAGGAAAGGCAAAGACAGTTTAAGATATATATATATATATATATATATATATATATATATATTCAGGGTCCTTTAAATTCTTTGAAGATGGTTATTTTCTTGTGGCGATAAGAAAAGAACCCTGCCCCCAACCTAACTGTATTACTTACCATCAGTATGATCGCCATCCTTGTGATTGAATTGTTATTTGTCTTTTCCAAGTGGCTTCTCTTCATCAAAATGAACCTTTATTAATTTTGACAGTATCCACAATTTTTCCTCACCTGTGGAGACAAGAGCAAATCCCCTTCCCCAACGCAGCACATCTCCTGGCTTCCATTGTGAGGTCAGCACATCCTTGAAATAAACTGGTTGATTTAGTTCAGTAGACTTTTCCATTATCCAATGTCTTTCTGCAGCCATTGTTCCCTTCTCATTGCGTTGAGAAAATTCAAGGTTAACAAAGCATTATGTAACCTATTTCTGGGGGTGTTTTCCACCCCTTTCTGTTTGTTCAACATATCCTTTATAGTTCGATTTGATCTTTCTATGACTGCTTGACCCGTAGGATTGTATGGTATACCTGTAACATGCTTGATATTGTAATAGTCAAAAAACCGTTTCATTTTCCTAGAGACATAAGCAGGACCATTATCTGTCTTTATTTGTGTAGGTATACCCATGATAGCCATGACTTCTAATAAATGAGTGATTACTGAATCAGCTTTTTCTGAAATTAAAGCCATTGCCCACTGAAAGCCTGAATACATGTCAAGTGGTGTGATGAACATATTATAATTCTGCAAAGTGGAACACATCCATCTGCCAGATTTCATTCCTTTGGGTGCCCTTTGGATTAGCCCTTGCAGGCAGTGGCGTTTGGTTATAGAAAGAGCAAGTAGGGCATTTCTTTACAATCTCCTTAGCTTGTTGCGATGTAATAGAAAACTCTTTCTTCAAACCTTTGCTATTAACATGATGTTTTTTTTTATGAAATTCAGAGGCTTGTAGCACACTACCAATCAATAATTGATCAATTTCTGCATTACCTTGTGCTAGAGGACCTGGCAGACCCGTATGGGATCAGATGTGTGTTATATACATAGGGCAAAGCCTGTTCCTGATCAAATCTTGTACCTGGATAAACAATGATAGTTCTGTATCATCAGGTATAAATTCAGCAGTTTCAATATGTAAAATAACTCTGTGTATTGTGAATCAGTAACTATATTAATAGGTTCTTTAAAATCCCTTAGCACCATAAGAATGGCATATAATTCTGCTTTCTGGACAGAATCATAAGGACTTTGTTCCACCTTACCCAAGTCTTCTTCTGATTTGTAACCTGCCTTCCCTGATTTATTGGCATCAGTATAGAATGTATGGGCTTCAGTTATTGGAGCATCACGGACAATTCGAGGAAGGATCCAAGAAGTTCTCTTTATGAAGTTAAGCCTCTTGCTTTTTGGATAGTTGTTATTAATGTCTCCCAAAAAATTAGCACAAGCCCTTTGCCATGGTTCATTATCTTCCCATAATTTCTTTAGTTCATCAGCAGTGAAAGGCACTATAATTTCTGCTGGGTTTATGCCTGCTAGTTGACGAAGTCTCAACTTGCCTTTTATAATTAACTCAGAGACTTTTTCCACATAAGTTTTCAGTTTCTTACTTGGTTTATGTGGTAAGAAGATTCATTCCAAGATAATATCATCTCTCTGCATTAAAATTCCTGTAGGAGAAATTTTTGATGGTAGTATGACGAGAATACAACCGAGCTCTGGATTTACCCTGTCCACATGTGCCTGTTGTAATTTTTCCTCAATCATTGTCAGTTCCTTTTCTGCTTCAGCTGTTAATTCTCTGGGACTGTTTAAATCTTTGTCACCATCCAAGGTTTTGTTCAAATGAATTATTAGATCAGGTGTTATCCCAATAGCTGGTCGTAGACTGGAAATGTCTCCTAACAGTCTTTGAAAGTCATTAAGAGTCCGTAGGCGATCTCTCCTAATTTGTGCCTTTTGTGTCTTAATTTTTTTGCAAACCTATTTTATAACCTAAATAATTAACAGAATCTCCCTTCTGAATCTTTTCAGGAGCAATTTGCAATCCCTATTTACGTAAAAGTATCTTTATTTCTTCAAACAGTCTGTTCAAGGTATCCATGTTTGAATCGGATAACAAAATGTCGTCCATGTAATGATGAAGGAGCTGCGGGCTGTGTTCCTGCCGCCCCAGCTCCTGGATGCCTGGCTAGCTTCTGCCCCGAAATAACAACACACAAACTGTATTCTTTTAAACACTGCTTGGCCCATTATATCTAGCCTCTTCTTGGCTAATTCTCACGTATTAATTTAGCCCATTTCTAATAATCTGTGTAGCACCCCAAGAAGAGCTTACCAGGAGGATTCTAGCCTACGTCCATCCTGGGTTGGAGCTTCATCGCGTCTGCCCCAGAGAGGAGAGCTATCGAGTCTGAGCTCACTTCCTCTTCCTCCCAGCATTCTGTTCTGATTACTCCACCCATCTATGTTCTAACCTATGAGGGCCAAGCAGTTTCTTTATTTTTTAACAAATGACCTTCCTCCATCAATGTAATGATATACTATCGATTTGGGAAATTTCTTGCGTATTATTTGCAATGGTTGATTCACAAAATATTGGCACAGGGAGGGGCTATTTAACATACCCTGGGGGAGGACGGCCCAGTGGTACCTCCTTGAAGGTTGAGAATTATTATAAATAGGCACTGTGAAGGCAAATTTTTCTCTATCTTCTTTTTGTAAAGGTATAGTGAAAAAACAATCCTTTAAATCAATAACTATGAGAGGCCATCCTTTTGGCAATAAAGAGGACAAAGGAATTCCAGATTGCAGAGGGTCCATAGGTTGAATAACCTTGTTGATAGCCCTGAGATCTGTCACCATTCTCCATTTACCTGATTTTTTCTTAACCACAAATACAGGAGAATTCCAAGGGCTGGTAGATTCTTCTATATGTCCAGCATCTAATTGCTCTTGTCCCAGCTGTTCTAAAGCCTGTAACTTTTCCTCAGCTAAAGGCCATTGCTTTGTCCTTATTGGTTTCTCAGTCAACCATTTTAGAGGCAAGGCTGTTGGTATCTCTGAAGGGACATCAATTGCTTGTTCTTTTACAGCCCGAATGGCCGGTTTTCTCCGTTTGTAATATCTTTTAATACTATTCTCAGAAATACAGGCTCTAGAAGTAGCAGGAATGTTAATTTGGGTATTTCATTGTTGTAATAGGTCACGACCCCATAAATTCATTGCAATATTGGCTACATATGGCCTTAATTTTTCTATTTGTCCCTCTAGCACTATAATTCAACCCATCTCATGCTCTGCCTTACTCGAGATAGGTTTCCAATTCCCAGGAGCTGAACATTTACATTCTGAAGAGGCCAATACTGATGCCAAGATTCTGGGGTAATGATACTTACATCCACACCTGTGTCCAGCAGACCAGTAATAAAACTGCCATTTACACACAGTCTTAGCTTTGGTCTTTGATCATTTATAGAAGTTTGCCAAAACGCACGGAACTCATCTTTCTGATCATTATTGCTTGTATCAGTAGGCATGGGGCTTCCTAATTGTCCTGACAAAGCATGTCCTCTGCAGTAACTGGAAATGACTGAACCATGTTTGGCCATGGGGGCCTGTGAGGCCCCCCTCTCACATTTCCCGTCTGTATCAGGTTGCCTAGTCTATCTCTTGTAGACCTGCATTCATTCGTCCAATGTCTGCCTTTTCCACATCTTCTACATAAACCTGAAGGCTGAGTCCTCCTATTTCTGTTATTTCTAGAAGATGCATTATTATTATTTCTGAAAATCCATTGTCTACAATTCCTTTTCATATGACCCATTTTGCCACAATTAAAACATTTGGTATTCTGATGTCTCTCCTTTTACCATTGGAAATTGCTTCTTCTACCCATGCTTCAGTGCCATAGTCAAATGTATCAACATTCAGTTTATGCAAGACCCATTATTCCAAGGGTGCTGATCTGAGCTTTAAAGGTCCCAAAATCCTTTTGCATTCCACATTTGCATCTTCATAAGCCAAAGACTCAATCATTATACGTCTTGCTTCTGGGTCAGATATCCCTATTTGTACAGCTTTAGTTAGTCTTTGCAAAAAGTCACTAAAGGGTTCTCTCTGACCCTGTTTAACTCTGACAAATGATTCCATTCTCTGTCCTGGGTCTTGCACCCTGTCCCAAGCCCTTAAGGCTGCTATAATACACATGGAGAGTGTGTTTTCATCCAAATTAGCTCGTTCCTGAGGGTCGGAAAAGAGCCCCTCTCCTAGAATTTGATCTAGGGAAATCTCAATTCCCTTCGCTCTTTCCTGCTGTTCTAAAAATCTAGCCTCTTGCCTGAATAAGCATTTCCATTTCAATTGCGGTCCACTCTCAAGGACTGCAGAACTCAATTGTAGCCAGTCAGAGGGCCTTGCTCTGCTTGTCGTGGCCCAAGATTTTAGCATCTCTTTAACAAAGGAGTCATGCATCCGAAAAGTCACTACAGCCTGTTTAATTTCTTTGAGATCATTCATACGGACAGGCTCCCATGTATCTTCCTTGATGACCCTAGGGTTTCTGGAACCAACCACTTTCTCTGTTGTTACTACTGGAAAGGCAGGTAGAACTGTGGTAGAGCTTTGTGGGAATTGTCCTGGAGAGATTTACCCACAGATATAGTTAAAATTTGCCTTTCTACCCCTTGCTCTTCTTCCTCAGAATTTAGAAATTCCTCAATCTTTTCAATTCTATTCACCATTGCCTTCTGCAATGTCTGAATCTCCTGTCCAGAATTATGTTCCAAAGCCTTCATTGAGGATTCTAAAGTATGAAGTTTGTCCATTAGAGATAACATCTCATCTTTGGACATAATTTTTATAGCATAAACCATGCCTTCTTGTATTGACAATCTTTCAGCCAATCTGTCATAAGCTTTAGACAAAATCCGATTGTCACATTCAGCAGTTTTGATTCTCTCAGTTAATGTTTCAGTTCCTACTGAAAGGGACTGAAGCTCACGATCCAAATCAGCTGTTCCCTCTTCCATAGTAATGAATTTCTCCTTAATATCAGCCGTTAAGGTTTCAGTTCTTACAGAAAGGGACTGAATCTTACGATCCAAATCAGCTTTTCCCTCTTTCATAGTAATGAATTTCTCCTTAACATCAGCCTGTACCTCTTCTAAATTTTGCTCAGTTTGTCGAGTTGTGTTAAACAAAGATCTATTCTCTGCCTGGAGAACTTCAAACTGATTCTTGAGAAGATTGTTGTCATTCTCAATTGTTTTTAAGCATTCAACCTCTGCCTTAAGAATCTTGGATTCATCTCGTAAAGACTTTATCGTATTTCTATTATCAAACCATATAGTACCAAGGAAAACTACTAATCCCAGAAAGATCCATAGCTGTGGATTGACAGACACCTCTTGTAAAATCTCCCACATGGTACAATCAAAAAGGCTGTTAAAGTCTTGAATGGTAATGTTTTCAGACATTTTTCTTATTTATAAAAGAAAATTATTTACCTGTAATGATGTTTTACTGCCAGTGGTGGCAAAAGAAATGCACCTGAGTCCACGTGGTCTAAGCCAGAGCCGGTCTGAAACAATTAACTCAAAACTGAAAATTATTGTACTGCCTGAGAAGTTAGATTGGTTGCAGAAGGAGTCACTTTGTATCAGACCAATTCTGCTGCTGTGGCAACTTTTGCTTCAAAACCGCAGGTGCTTCCGCTAATTCAGGCAGCGGATCGCTGCAAACTTAGCCAAGGCAGGCAGGGAGCAGTTAATGTGCTCTGGCCAGAGTAAGTCTGAAGGACAGGGTGGGGCCTGCAGGCTAGGCTTATGGGGCCGAGAGGTGGTGGCCACTCTGTGACTGTATTGTGGCCTGGAGTAGGGGAAGGGAAAGCGAGCCGGGAGCACGCTGTGAAAGCTAGCGGGCTATTCCTGAGCTCCAGTAGCTAACTTGCTTGCAAAGGCTGGGAAAGATCGAACTTGAGCCCCCTGTTCCGGGGTGGGGACAAAATAGCCCGACGTTGGATGCCAAAATGTAACGGCGTAAATGAATGCAGACAGACTGTAAAAATATATACAGCTTTAATGGGGAAATAACTTACAGAACCACAGGTTCCCGCGGAGAACAGGAAAGCAGAAGAAGGGGCGGCTAGGAGCACGCCCGGCAGACTTATATGTAAACATTAGCCCGAGGCGAACACGCCCCCTAATGGGCGGGGCTTATCCCTACATTTTCCCCACATTAAAAATTAGGAAACAATTACGATGGAGTTATGTCTTTGTATGATTACACAATGAATGGTTTAAAAATGGAACAATTAAGTGAGGGGATAATTAACTGTGTTTTACATAATGTTAATTATCATCATCAGTTTGGTAATTCTTGTTTTATCCCTAAAAATGTTGGTTGATATGAGTGACAAAATACAGGCCTTAGAATGTTACAAGAGAAATATTGCTGTTTTGGCTGATAAGTAGTTACAAACCTTAGAAAAACTTACTAAAACAAATAATAAAGATATTCAAACCAAGACAGAAGAATATAAAGGAGAACCAACCTCACCATTAAATCATAAAATTAGAGAGGAACAGTCCAAGGTCTTCAATCAAGTTGCCTTCCAGGAGCACCTACCAAGTGACAGGAATCTCCAAGGCTATGTAAGAGTTGACTGGATTTCCCTATGGAAATGTTAGATTTGAGGAGATTTAAGGAAGTGATAGTCTTATATGGTATGTGCTCACCTTTTGTGAAGCAGGTGTTAAATTCATAGTCAACTAGTAACAGAATTGTCCCACAAGACTGCAAAGATTTGGTTACAGCAGTATTGAAACCTGATCCTCAATTGTAGTGGGGTATCTGGTGGATAAATGAAGCAAGGACCACTGAACAATGAAGTCAGGCTAGAGGTATTGAAATTTCCCAAGACCAACTTCTTGGAGAAGGGGATTATGCTGATGTACATACAGTGTCTATATGACGACTATACCTTGACTCTATGCTGTGCAGCAACTTGAATGTTTGGATCAGAACTGAAGAAGTTGGAAAGAGAACTGAGTCATATAACTAAAGTTATATAGGGCCCAAAAGAAATCTTCACTAATTTTTTTACAAAGATTGACTTTAACTATAAATAGAATGATACCAAATTCAAAAGCTAGACAAATAATAATTGTATCTTTGGTTTTTTGAAAATGCTAATTCACAATGCAAAGAAGTAATTGGGCCTTTAAAGGCAAGATCAGCACCCATAGAGGTAGAGATCTGAGATACAGTTAATGTTGAATCTCATAACCATGATGATGATTGGATAGGAGAGGTGATTTCCAGAGGCTTGAAGAAAAATGAAAATTTTGGGTGTTTTAATTGTGGCAAACAAAGTCAACTACAAAGGGACTGAAGGCAGGGAATTCCTAGAAACAATGTTTTCTAGGAATAATCCAAACAGAAGGCCCTTGCCTTCTAGACTATGCAGCTGTGGCAAAGGACAACATTGGACCAATGAAAATAAATGCAGATGAGCAAGGGACAGACAAGGTGACCCTTTGTCATCAGGCTCCCTGGGAGAGCACATCACAGGTCCCTATGTCAAGTTTAGTTCAATCATTCCCTATCTCCATGGGGTAAACTCCCCAGAGCAATTAAAGAACCTAATGTCTATAAAACATACTACGTTGGACTATAGAACAGCTTTAGGAGATAAAACAAATTTCAGGAGAAACTATAAAGCAAATATTTTGGCAAGCCTCTATAAATGAACAAACCAAAGATAAAAATATGAATAGACAACATTGTAATTGAAGGTTTGTAGACACAGGGGACGATGTAACAATAATTGCACCAGAATCTTGGCATCCAAATTGGCCTCTTCATGAGGTAAATGTTCAGCTTTTAGGGACGAGAACTTTATCTCAGTTAAAAAAAAAAAAAAAAAAGAACAAGATGGGTCAAATGTATAAGGCCAGAAGGCCAGAAACAAAAATTAAAAATATATGTGGCTAATATAGTGATGAATTTATGGGTACATGATTTGTTACAGCAATGAAATACTTGGATTAACATTCCTTCAATCTCAGGAACAAACCATAATCTGACGTAGGTTTCTGGAAAAAGTATTAAAAGACATATATAAAGAAGAGTCACCAATTATTCAGGTTATACAAAAAACAGGGCACAATAGCTGCTGATCTTTCAAAGGTAAAGCCCTACCTTTAAAATGGTTAACTGAAAAGCTTGTCTGGATGGATCAATGGCCTTTAAACTACAGGCCTTAGGATGGATGATACAGGAGCAGCTAAATATTCAACATATTAAAGAATGAACCAACCCTTGGAATGCTCCTGTATTTGTTATTAAAATGAAATCTGGAAAATGGAGAGTGTTAACAGATTTGAGGTCCGTAAATAAAGTAATTCAGCTGATGGACTTCCTACAGCCTGGAATTCCTTCACCTTATCTGTTACCTAAAGGATGGTCTTTTACAGTTATTGACTTAAAAGACTGTTTCTTCACTATACCTTTACAAGAAAAGGATAAGGACGGTACCTACTTATAAGAATTCTCAGTCTGTTAAGAGATATCAGTGGAAGACTCTCCAACAAGGGATGTTAAACAACCCAACCCTGTGCCAATATTTTGTACAACAGATGTAGGAAATGATTCATGTATAGTACCCTCAATCTATAATTTACCATTATATGGATGAGATCTTACTAGTTGATTCCAATATAGATTCTTTATCGGAAATGTTTGGAAAAGTAAAGAAAATTTTGCTTTGTTGGGGATTACAATTGCTCCTGAAAAACTACAAAGAGGAGATTCTATTTATTATCTAGGATACACAATAGGTTTACAAAAAAATTCAACCCCAAAAGGTACAAATTAGGAGAGATCAATTGTGGACTCAATGACTTTCAAAAATTTCTGGGAGACATTAACTGGCTATGGCCCACAATTGGATTGACCATTTAAGAACTAAGCAACTTATTCCAAACATTACAAGGTGATAAGAACTTATTAAGTAGTGTAAAAAAATTATCAGCTGAAGTTAAAAGATAATTGGCCTTTTTAGGAAAAAAAAGTGCGTTTTGCAGAATGCATGTGTGGATTATTAGAATCCAGAACTGAATTGTATTCTGCATGTTTTACCTTCTATACCTTCACCTACAGGAATTTTAATGAAGAGAGAAGATAATACCTTAGAATAATATTTTTAGCATACAAACAGAATAGAAATTAAAGACCTATGTAGAAAATGTTTCTGAGTGGATTCTAAAAGGGAAATGAGACTTCATCCATTAGCAAGAACAGACCCAGCAGAAATTGTAGTACCTTTACCAATGCTAAAATTTCCTCTTTATGGACAGAAAGTGAACCCTGGCAAAGAGCCTGTAGTAATTAATTTGGGAGGGGGGGAGAGAGATTAACAACAAATAGCCCAAAAGCAAAAGAATTCAGTTCATAGAGAACTGACAGGATCCTTCCTCACTCTATGTGGGGAACACCCATTTCTGGAGCTCCTACATTCTATACTGATGTGAACAAATCAGGAAGATCATTTTTAGAACAGGAAATTTGAATAAAGTGGCTCAAAGCCCTTATGATTCTGTTCAAATTCAGAATTATATACTATTCTCAGGGTATTATTAGATTTGCTGTAACCTCTTAATATAGTTTCTGACTCTTTTTCAGGGTTTCTCTGTGGCTTTGAGCCTGTCCTGGAGCTATCTCTGGTAGGACAGACTGGCCTTGAACTCACAGAGATCCGCCTGCCTCTACCTCCTAAGTGCTAGGATTAAAGGCGTGCACAGTCACTGCCCAGCAATTACTGACTCTTAATATGCAGAATATGTTTTACATATTGAAACTGCTGAATTTATTCCAAATGATTGACTTTATTATTTATTCAGTTAAAGAAATAATCAAAAACAAAAAACACATCATTCCTTATATATAACACATATTAGATCCTATATGCACCTACCAGACTCTCTGGCACAATGTAATTATGAAATTGATCAACTATTGATAAGAAATGTCCTCGAAGCCTCAGAATTTCTTGAAAAGCATGCCAATAGCAAGGATTTGAAAAAAATATTTTTCCTTCACTAGGCAATAAAGACAATTATAAGAAAATGCCATATTTGTTTTTTGTAGAACCAAACTTCACTACCTGAAGGAAGTAACCCAAAGGGTACTCAAAGAAATGAAATTTAACAAATGCACATGTTCCATTTTGCAGAGTTTGGAAAACTAAAATATGTATGCCATACCATAGATAGATATGCAGGATTTCAATGAGCAACTGCTTTGAGTTCTGAAAAGCCTGATTCTGCAATCACACATTTGTTAGATGTTATGGCCATCAAGGGGATACCTATACAAATTAAGACTGACAATTCTCCAGCATGTCTCACTAAAATGAGACAGTTTTTTGCACATTACAACATAAAGCTTATTACAGGTATACCACATAATCCTACAGGGTAAGCAGTTGTAGAAAGATCTAATTGAACTCTAAAATAGATATGCTTAATAAACAGAAAGGGGTAATAAAGGCCCCAAGAGATAGATTGCACAGTGCTTTATAAACTTTAAAATTTTTAAATTCTAATGAGAAAGGAACAACAGCTGCAGACATTGGATAATAAAAAAAAAAACAGCTGAATTTAAACTAACCTGTATTCTTTAAAGATTAAGGCTTAAATATTTTCTCAAAGTTTAAAAAATTAATATACATATATATTAAACTTTTGTCCAGTATTAATGGTCATATAGAGCCCTAACTAATCCTAGAAAAAGGCTTCCTCTAGCTTCTTGTAAATGATTTCAGGTTTGTTTCTCTATCAGGTAACTAGGAATTAAGTTTTTGTATTTTGGATGTGCTTAATAAATCATAGCTCTTTAGTTTATTTGAGATATGCTGGATATGATATTTAAAATTAAGTTAGGCCAGGTGTGGTGGTGCACACCTGTAAACCCAGCACTCAGAAGGCAGGGGCAGGTAGACTCTGAGTTCAAGGGCAGCCTGTTCTACAGAGTAAGTTCCAAGACAGCCAGGGATACACAGAGAAATCCTGTATTGAAAAACCAAATATATATTTACATTTTCTGCAGTGAACCATGGTCATTCCTAACAGTGAACTTTGGAGTCTCCAAGAGGAAGATGGAGCCCCACAACGACAATTCCACCGGGACTAGGGCAACACCCCTAGGTTGACAAACGCCACCCAAAGATCGGTTTTGGACTACAAACTGCTCAGGACAGTTTCAAGGTGGCTAGCTAAGATGGCCCAGCTTCACAGACTACTCTAGCCAGGTTTTGACATAAGCCCTGTACTTTCCCGTCAGACAGACTGGACAGCAAGTGACACAACTGGATGTCCCAGGACTTTACAATTGTCTTCCAAATTTTTTCTTTCCAGGTTCCGCCAAAGATGTCATTGCCCCCAGACCACAGGAAGTAATTTTTAAGAACATGATGCCCACATTCTCAAGAGGTCCTGTGGGCAGTTTTTGGTCATTCAGTAGATTATGAATATTGGCCATTGTTTGGGGGGTGGTTACAAGTTGTTATTGGTTAATGGTGAGGGGAAAAAGCTGGAAAAAAAGAGATCAGATTCAGGAATCTTGTTCTGAAAAGAAAAAGGGGAATATAGAGAATGAGAGGATAATAGGGTAGATTATTGGATCTACCTTTAAACCAAAAAAGCCACTACTATTCTTATTTGTGTATTTTGAGACAGGGATTCCCTGTGTAGCTTTGGAGCCTATCCTGGAACTCACTCTGTAGACCAGGCTGACCTCAAACTCACAGAGTTCCACCTGCCTCTGCCTCCATAGTTTTAAATATTTTATATGGTATGAATTTTTGTATATTGATACAAATTTGAGGTTATTTTTTATCATACTGCATATGTTTCTACTCAAGATATTTTTGTATATTGATACAAATTTAAGGATTCTTTTGTTAAAACATACTGTACATATGTTTCTGCTCTTGTTTAAGTTATTGTTCCTATTCAATTCATTTAACAATGTACTGTAAATTTCTAGTCTTTGAAAGTTATTATTACAAACTATTTAGAAAAATAAAATGCAGGTTAGTAGTTAGTCACCTATCACAATCAAACGTGTTATGTTGGTATGATTTTAAGGTCAAAAAATGATATTTTTAGATAGACAGGGGGTCTTCAGATACTTCAGGGATCTACAGAATGTGGCATTTAAGATATTTTAACAACATAAGGTTCTTTTTTTATGACAATAAGACATGTCTGTTCTTGACATGATCAATACTTCAGAGAAAATGATGGACATCAAAGAAATTCCATATGGAGTTTACTTTCTTTGTGACAAAAATTAGTCACTGGGCAAGAAACTGCCCTTGTTTCAATTGCTGGCAGTTAATGCCCAAATGGACAAGCAGGACACAAAAGAAAGTGACTGCTGAAGTTTGCCAAGACAAGGCAGGATGCTCCTTCAAAAATCCTGCTTCATAGAAACATCTATCAGATATTCTAGGCCTATAGGCCAAAGATAGATGCACAGGTGGAAACAAAGACTCTGAAGATAAAGACTGACCTAATGTTGCAGGATATTTGATCACACTGTGAACCCTGAGATTGTGCTATTTACTGGAAAGCCATGAGTTGTGCTGTGGCTCAGCCCTGGCACACACCTTATATCCAGGTTTTCTTTCTGAATATTCTAATAATGATTAAATAAAACCAATCACAGGTCAAGGGGCAGAACAAGCAACCAGTTGACAGGAAAAAGTCATAGAGAATAAGAGGAAGTCCGTGGAGGGAGAGACACACAGGAAACAGAAAGGAGGGACATTCAGTTGAAAGAATTTCCTTTGAGATGGCATAGGAGAATACACTCTTGCTGGGATGTCAGCTGAGGAGGGTCACGCAGGTGCTCTCTCTCTCTCTCTCTCTCTCTCTCTCTCTCTCTCTCTCTCTCTCTCTCTCTCTCTCAGTTTGCAGGTGTTCACTTCAGCATCTGGCTCTCCAGTCTTTATTGTTAAATTGAATAATTGAGATTTAGTCAAAAAGCAATATTTGGTGCTCCAATGTGTGACAGAGAAATCATGCCTAGGAAAGACATGAGGTTTGTTAAGACACCTAGAATGTCCTCAAAGAGTTAAATCATATTAAAAGGGGAACATTTCTCAGGTTAAGGATGAGAAATATCATAATTCAGGAATTAGAATCCTGTAGAGTGATACAGAAAGACTGAAATTAGAAGCAGGAAATGAAAAAATAAATGACTTATCTGAGATTGGCATAATATCAATTGTTATAATTACTATCAGTTCGGTAAATCATATTTTATCTTTAATAGTCGCAGTGTTTTTCCTGTGCCAAATATGAAAAGTGGATTGATAAGCTGCAATCCTTAGAAAGACATATAAATGAAAATAAGAAAACTACAAACAGAGGAATTTTGACAAGAACCTATTACATCACTGCACGATGAAATTGAAGAGGAGCAGCCCAAGGTTGTTAGGATGCAACCTTAGTTTATCCAGTTTGTATACAAGAACTATAATGAGACTATAGACATCCTCAAAGTTTTCAAGAAGTTAATAGAACTCTATAGAAATAGTAGATTGGAAGAGATTTAAGGAAATGGTTGTTTCATATGGTAAGCATCCATCCTACATGAAGTAGATATTAACATCATATTAAACTCAGAACAGAACTATCTCCCAGGACTAGAAAGACTGGGCAACAGCAATATGGGAAACTGGTCCTCAGTTACAATGACAAACATGGTGGAGAAAGGAAGTGAGGAGCACAGAACAAATGAAATAGGGTTAGAGGCATTAATATTTCCAAAGATTGATTTCTGGGTGAAGGTCAATATGCTGAATCACAAAGGCAGCTTAAATTTGATGATCATACCTTGGTGCTATGTCGTTTAGCAACTTTAAATGCTTGGGACAAGGTTGAAGAATCAGGAAAGAAGTCTGAGTCCTTTACTAAAATTATACAAGGCCCCAAAGAAGCCTACACTAATATTTGCAAAGATTAACAGATATAAATAGAATAGTATATGTCTCGAAAAGCCAAAAAAAAAAAAATACAACAGTGTATCCAGAAGTCAGACAAAATTAGTGGAATCTATGGCTTTTGAAAATACTAACTCAGAATGCAATAGGGTGATTACGCCTTTAAAGGCAAGATCAGCACCAACAGATGAATGAATTACAGATTGCTATTGGATCTCATGTTTATGATGCTACTCAATAGTAAAAGATATTTCTAAAATTTTAAGAAAAATAAAAATATAAGTTGTTCTAATTATGGAAAGCAAGGTCATTTGAAAAGGGAATGTAGGCAAGGCATTCCTAGAAACTATTATTTTTTAGAGTTAATCTTTAAAGAAGGCCCCACGAGTATGCAGAGGTGTAGCAAAGACCAGCATTGTACTAAGGAATGCAAATCAACAAGGGACAGACAAGGTAACATTGCCATCAGGAAATGACCTAAGGGACTTCCTACAAGAACCTGATATCAAATTTGATATAATCATTACCTGTTATCATTGGAGAAACCCATTCATAGAGCAATTAAAAGATTTAATGCCTATTGTTAAAACAACACTGTTCTGAACTTAAGCAAGGACAGAACAGCTTCGGGAAATAAAGCAAGAGACTCAAAAGAGACCAGAAAACAAGTATTTTGGCAAATATACTTGCTATAAATGATCAAGAGACCAAAGCTAGAACTACAAATAAATGACATTGAAATTGAAGCATTATTAGACACAGAAACAGTTGTAACAATAATTTCACCAAAATCTTGGCATCCAAATTAGCCTTTTCAGGAGGTAAATATTCACTTTCTAGGGACTGGAACTTACCTAAGGTAAAATAAAGTACAAAATAGGTCGGTCAAGTGTATAGGGCCAGAAGCAGAAAATTAAAGCCATATGTGACAAATATAGCCATGGATTGAGGGACATCATTTGCTGCAGCAATAGAAAACACAGATTAACATTCTTCATATCTCAGAAACAAACCATAAAGAATGTTTTTGAGAAAAACAGTAACAGATATTATCAAGAACAGTCACAGACTGTTCAGGTTGTACACAAGCAAGACACAACAGCTGATGGTCTTCTAAAGGTACCAGCTCCCCTACCACCAAAGTAGTTAACTGACAAACCTGTGTGGGTGGAACAATGGCCTCTGACATCAGAAAAATTATGGGAACTACAACAGCTAGTACAGAAGCAGCTAAGAGCTCAACATACTGAAGAAAGAACTGACCAGTCCTCGGGATTCTCCTATATTTGTTATTTTAAAAAATCTGGAAAATGGATAATACAACAGATCTGAGAGCTATAAATGGGTGACTCAGCCAGTGGGATCTTTACAGCCTGGAATTCCCTTGCCTCCTTTATTACCTAAAGAATACTCTATTAGAGCAATTCATTTAAATGTCTGCTTTTTTACTATATCTTTACAATAACAAAATTTATTATTAGCAAAAATTTGCCTTCACAGTGCTTACTTATAATACTTAACCTGTTAAAAGCAAGAGACTTCAATTTATGAAAAGAACTAATTAGATTTTCTCTCATATAGTAAAAGGGACACCAACTTCTGGAGTCCCTTTATTCTAGACTGATGCAAATAAATCAGAAAAGGTCCTTTATAATCATGAGAAAGAAATAAAGTGGTTCAAAGCCCTTATGATTCAGCAAAAAAAAAAAAAAGAATAGAGCTGTATGCCATTCTTACAGTGTTATTAGATTTTCCTGAACCTCTTAATATAGTTACTGACTCCCAGTATGCCAAAAGAGTTGTTTTACATATTGAAACTGATGAACTAATTCTGGATGATTCAGAATTAAATTTGCTGTTTCTTTAATTACGTGTAATCAGAAATAGAAATAGAAATCATCCATTATATAAAACCTCTAGGACAAGGTGAAGGTGAAATTGATCAGCTAGTAGGAATGTGATAGAAACCACAGAATTTCATAAGAAACACTACGTTAGCAACAAAGGTTTAAAGAAAGATATTTCTATCACTTGGCTAAGAAAATTATGGAAAACATCTACTTGTTCTTTGTATAAATGAACTCCATTATTTGCAAGAAGTAACCCAAAAGACATCCAAAGAAATAAAATTTGGCAAACAGATGTGTTTAATTTTTCAGAGTTTGGAAAACTGAAGTATGTGTACAATATCATAGATATATACTCAGAATTTCAGTAAGCAACTACTTTAAGTTCTGGAAAGGCTAATTATGTAACTACACATTTATTAGAAGTTATGGCTATTATAGGAATACTTGTTCAAATGAAGACTGACAATGATCTATCATGTGTTTCTAATAAAATGAAACAGATTCTTGTATGCATATTACAACATATAGCATATTATAGGTACATAACAATCCCACGGGATAAGCATTTACAGAACAATCTAATCTCACTTTAGATCATGTTTAATAAACAGAAAGGGGGAGTAAAGACCTCAGAGATAGCAGTGCTTTATTAACGTTAAATTGTTTAAATGCTAATGAGAAAAAGAACAACCTCTGCAGAGAGATATTGAATAGAAAAGCTACTGAATTAAATCAGCCTGTATATTTTAAAGACCTCATTGAGGTCCTTCCTTTGTTTAGTTTTTTTCTTATTCAATTACAATAATTTTTTTAAAATATTACATTGACTTCAGAATGGAAACTGGGATACATGTTATGTTGGGGAAGACGTTTTGCCTTTGTTTCCACTGGAGAAGAAAAGGTGCAGATACCATCAAGAAAGATTAGATTCAAACAGGAGAGGCTTCCTCAATGAGGAGAGACTATAGTTCAGAAAGTTCAGTCTTCAGATCAAACTAACTCATAAGACTAACAAATGCCTTTGATTAGGCATGAAAAAAATCAAAAATAATATTTTGAAATGATAATTTATCAAAGACACACTTGCCTTACTGGCATGAAACGAAAATGGACTTTCTTAAATAAACCACCTGTCTTAACTCCATATTAGAATTTGGACTGTAGATTGTCATGTGGCCCACGCCATCCTGGACATCAGCTTTTCAGTTTTCTCTTAAATAAAAATTTTTGTTGTTTGGTATTAAAAACATAATTAAAAGATTTTAAATGTTTTAGATAAATCCAAAGGGTTACTATAGCTCAAACTTGTTTTCTAAATCTCTAAGAGTTGGAGTGATTTGAAGCTAAAAGGTTTAAGTAGGGCAGTGGTAGCCCATGACTTTAATCACGACAGAGATAGGTGGATCTCTGTAAATTCTTGTCTAAATTCTAGAGTAATGGGGAACAAGATGGTGGTGACATGCACCCTTTAATCTCACCACCCAGGGACAAAACTCAAATAAAGTTCCTAATTGGTAGGTTTGCATACTAGAGAAATCACAAACTATATAACAGGTTATTATAAAAACCTTCTACAGGCTTACTTAGAAGGGAACTAATTTCCAATGTGGGCAAGAACAAAGAGCAGCATTTGCGACTGCCAGCAAGCTCTTGTCTGTGCATGCAATCCTGGCCAATATTGAGCCAGATACCCTAATTATGGATATCATGTTTATTGGTGACTTGGCAACCGGGAACTCTTCATGAAGCAAAAAGGAGTCTACCAACATTTGCCTGTTGGCTTCTTTTGCAAATGCTTTCCACTTACATAGAATAAATATTCCTTCTTTGAGAAACAAATCTGGACATCCTACAAGGCATGGAATACCTTCTATTCAGTCACCGCCAGCCACCCTAGGATCAGTCCTAAGAGTGCCCCATACAATGGTGGACTGGCTCTGTTTGAAGACAGAGTCCTTTGCAGGCTTAGCCCTGGAAACCAAAGTGTAACAATGGAACTGGTACCTGTCTGATTCTTTGTGACCAGGATGTGGTAGCAAAGGGGTCTTGCCTTCTTGCACTGAGGAAATAGCTCATTTACCCATAATTCCCATCCCTAAGCTTGTTCACCCCTCCCCTCAAAGAGGCACCCATTGGACTCTGGGGACTGACCGAGTGACACAACATTTGGTTAAAGCACAGTTTCCTGTTAGGGGGATGGAATGGCCGAAGGCGAGGGAAGAAGCACAAAGTCAGCACCAAGCTGTTATGCTATGAAAGCCAGCTCGTGGTGTGTGTGCCATGGGATAGCTCTGTGGTCAACAAAATGGAAAACAACTAACTGGCAGATAAATGGCAGTCTGGTCAGGGGAGGCATGAATGGAAATGGCAAACCTAACAAAGCCTAGCAAAGGCATCAGATTTTATGTAGCTCATACAGGCAAAACAGACAATATCTGAACAAGATGAAATAGTGGACAAATTGAAATCATGCCTAATTAAGACCAGAAAATTAAAATTTGCCAGAGAGCAAATTCAAAATAAGTCAGCAAGAATGATAGATTGCTCATTTGAAAACCTTGAAAGTTTACCCATAACATGAAAAAATAAGGGGAAATGGAAAACCAAATTAAACCAGGACAACCCTATGAGAACAACTATTAGAAGGAATTCATAGCCAGGTGGTGGTTCACACCTTTAATCCCAGCACTCAGGAGGCAGAGGCAGGCAAAACTTACAGTGATTTAAATTTATAAGCCTCTTCCAAAAGACAGACTAAAATGCAAAGTGAATGTCCCTTGTGATCTAAGAATAAATATACTTAAACCTTCCATTTATAAAGAGAAACATAGGTATCTCTATCCATATATACTAATGTATATTTAGTTTCAAGTTTTCACAAGAATTTTTTATGGAAATATAATACTTTCTGATGCCAAAAACCATTTTGGCCTCGGAGAATTCTAGCCTGTCAGAATGGAACCTCCCCTTTCTTCCTTGAGTCCGGCCTTCGCACGCATCTGCACGCGTGAACAAGCACCCATGCAATTTGCCTGTGAATGCATGCATGAACATTGTGGAATGGGCAGCCAGACATCCATGGTAAGCCTGGAAGGTTGTTGCATGCATGTAAAATTGGCACACAGGAAATTGAGACAGGAGCATCTTGAGTTCAAGGCCAACCTGGGTTACAGAGGGATACTTCTCAAACAGGTCTTTGCAGTGAGAGAGCCTCTGCAAGGCTTCTCCGCTAAGGCTTTCCTTTATTGGTGACTTTAAGCACTGAACTCTTGAACCAGCTCCCTCTCGTCACATTAGTACCAGGAAATTCTTGTTGTTCACTGGAACCTGGCCAGGTAGACATCTGAAGCCCTTATTCTTGCCCAATCCCCCATCTCCTTCTTTAGGGGGAGTTAAAGAGACTCCTTGCTGTGGTCTGAGTGGCATTATCCTGGCCACTAGGTGCCCCAGACTCTAGGTACCTGTGCTAACCCATACCAAGAATCCAGAATCACAGTGTTCAAGTTTTCCCCATCTTCTAAGCCTCTCCCCATCCAGTCCGATAGGCTACCAGAGACAATGCTAATCATCAGCATGCCAATATTCATTTCATGCTGTGAGGGGGGTTGTCTCAGATATTTGACAAGGGGCTCTGTGGTACCTGGCCTCACTGGCCTGTCCATCCTACAGATGAATCCCCAGGTATGTGACTGAATGGCAGGATGGAGGAAGGGACACAGCTCCATATCTGTGACTCCACAGAACTGTGTGGGAGACAGGAAGAGTCTGCATCCTTCAAACTCAATTGCCACTTTTGTTTTTGTTAAGAATCTCCCTGCCACCTCCTCCTTGCCCCAACTGTTGTCAAAGGGAGGCGGTCCCTCCTGCTTCCCATTCTAAAGCCAGGGAAGGCTTCAGCCATCTTCTCTCCCTTTCTCCTTCATTTCCACCCAGGTGGAGAGGAGAGAGCAGGGCATGCTCTCCTTTCCCTAGAAACATTTCTAAGTACTCTATGCCTGAGACTGGCCAAGAGGGTACATGTAGGTCAAAAAACCAGAGGGAAAGTGGCCTGGGCACAGTTGTCCTTCAGAGCTAAGACTTGCTGCAAATGCCCCCCTTCACTTCCTTCTGGCTAGTAAGCACCAAGTCCCCACCAAAACTGGGTTTCAGGTCAACAGAGAGTGGAGGGTGCATTTCTTAATGGGAGGGTCTAGTGCACAGAAGAAATAGTGTTCGCAGGCCATTTAAGGGGCTCATTCCGAGGCCACCTATCTATTACCTGAAAGGGTGGGCCTAAACAAGCCCTTGGATGGGACTTCTAGGCTCAGCCTGGAATTTTTACGAGATCCAGCCCCTACCTACCCAAATTAACTTATCTGATATATTTATTTTATTCGCAGCCATCCGCCATTTGGATTCCGTTCCCTTTCTTTTTCCATGTCCACTTTATGGAGAAGAATAAAATTTCCAATGATTTAATTAATCTCACCAGCTGTCTGGCTGCCCCAAAGGACCTGCCTCTTCTACCACAGGAGTAGAAGAAAAACAGTTCTTTGTAGGAAGGAAAAGAAAAAAAAACCAAACCAACAAAAACCAATTCCTTTTTCTCTCTCGCTTTGTCTGAGAACCCAAGGAGTTCCAGGGCTGTCTGCCCCCTAAACTAGGGACACCATTCGCTCCCTCCCTTCCCCTCAGCACGCGAGCGCGCGGACACACACACACACACACACACACACACACTACAAATAAGATGTATCAGGAAACCCGACGGCTATGGTTTTATTACAAAATTTATTTTCAGATGCAATGCGAGATCAGCTGCTAAATCTGAGACTCTTCTGCCTCTTCCAGCACCCTCCTCGGAATCAGCCCCCACCAACCCGCCCGAAATCCCTATGCAAGAGACCTCAACCCCGCATTGCACACCCCCCCCCCCCCCCCCCCGCTTCACTCCCACCCTGCCCGGAACTTCTCTGCTGCTGCTGAGTCCCGAGATGTTCAGGCTGGGGCGGTTCGAGCCACGTCGCTGACCATGGCCGGGGGCTAAAGCCTTCAGGCAGATGTTCTGCGGTCCCTTGCTCGCGGTGCTGCGACGTTGGCGAAGGCGGCCAGAGCTCAGTACAGTCCCAGGATGGCGGCGCCCACGTCCTTGGAGGGCCTGCGCTCCTGCATCAGAAAGTTGATCATGCTCTCAGACTTGATGATAAGCAGGTTGCAGCCCAGGGAGAAAACGCCGAAGACCACGGTAAGCGACAGCACGCAGAGTACGGCGATCTGCGCCACGCGCGACACCCACAGGCTGCGTTCGTCGGGCGCCAGCCCCGCGGGGACCCCGTCGCTGGCGGTCAGCGATGCGCCCCCGGAGCAGCAGTCTAGTTACGTGCCCAGCCCGTGGCTATGGTTCCCCAGAGAGGCCCGGGCGTCACCACCTGCCTCTTCCAGGCCGCTGTGATTCAGGAAGCTCGCGTTCATCGCGGCGCAGCGCCCGGAGTCTGGGCGCGCGGTCCAGGGCGCGCCGGGAGCTGGCAGCGTCCGCGCTGTCGGGGACGCCCGGGGGGGCCCCTTGATCACCCTTGAGCGGGGAGGAGAGGAAGGCGGGAGGCAACCCACGCGCTCGTACTCTCGGTCTGCCTACCTTCCCGGCGGGAAACCCGTGGCCGAGAATAGAGAGCAATAGGCGGTGCGCGAGCTGGAGGGAGCCAACAAACAATGCGTGGCAGTCGCCCACGGAGATCCACGCCAGTCGTGCCGCCCCGCCCCTGGCAACCGCCGAGCTCCGCCCCGCCCTACCCCGCCCTGCTCCAGCCCACTCGCGGCGCCCAAACTGTGGGGACAGGAATCCCTCCCAGCGTGCAGCCTGTGCAAAACTGGCTTGAAAGGGTCAGAACCTCTGGGCAGCTCCCGCCCTCGGGTCAAGTAACCTTGACTCAATCTGGGCAGCTGCCATTTTGTTCTGCTTAGAAAGAAAGCCGCCCCAAGGACCCGGTTCCCGGAACTGTGGCTCCAGAGGCGATCTGGAACCCTTCTCCACTTCATTTAAGGAGCGCGCGGGGTGGGGGTGGGGGCCGTGGTAGCTATGGCCCCCAGCGTTGCCCACTTCACCGGGCTTGGTTCTGGGTGGCCAGGCTGTGCCATACTGTCCCTGCTGGAGCCTCTCAGCTTTTCCCTGGCTGAAGGGTGTCACAGCCATGAGAGCTCTTTGTCTCCTACCCTACGTCAGGCCCCACACACCAACCCTACTTAATACATTCATTAAAATTAAGTCATTTGGGGGAATTTTTGTTTGCTTGTTTAATAGAAACAGCACCAGCGTGCTTGCAGACCCAGGCGGTGGAGGCACCGGCGTGCAAGCCAAGCGGTGGAGACACCAGCAAGCAGACTCAGCGGATGCGGGATAGTACAAGCATGAAACAGTGAAGCCCACACTGAGAGCAGACCACCACGTTACAATGAATTCAAACTCATTAGATAGCATCGATAAGAGGAGATGGGCAGACGCCAAAGCAAGAATTCACCCAACAATCTGAAAAACAACATGAAAACACCAGAATCCAATGATCTTACAACACAAGGACTTGAACACCCTAACACAGAAGAAGAGGAAAAAACTGATTTTATGAAAGCAATAGAGTCCCTTAAACAACATGTAAAAATCACCCTCATAGAAATGGATGAGAAGTATAACAAAAGGTTTGAAGAAATGAGTAAATACGTAAATGATACCCTGGGAAACCAAGAAAAAACGATCAAACAGGTAATGGAAACAGTCCAAGAATTGAAAACTGAAATGGAAGCAAGGAAGAAAACACAAACTGAGGACTGGATACGGAAAATCTAGGTCAACGAGCAGAGACTACAGAAACAAGCATAATCAATAGAATACAAGAGATAGAAGAAAGAATCTCAGATTCTGAAGACAACATAGAGAAAATAAACACACTGATCAAAGAAAACAGCATATCCAACAAATTCTCATCACAAAACATTCAGGAAATATAGGACACAATAAAAGACCAAACCTAAGAATAATAGGGATAGAAGAAGGAGAAGAGGCACAGCTCAAAGGTCCAGAAAATATTTTTAACAAAATTATGGAAGAAAACTTTCCCAACATAAAGAAAGATATTCCTTTGAATATTCAAGAAGCACACAGAACACCAAACAGACTGGATCAAAAAAAAAAAAGTCCCCTCGCCATATAATAATCAAAACACAAAATATACAGATTAAAGAAAGAATATTAAGAGCTGCAAAGGAAAAAGGCCAAGTAACTTATAAAGGTAAACCGATCAGACTTACACCTGACTTCTCTATGGAAACCATGAAAGCCAGAAGGTCCTGGATAGAGGTACTACAGAAACTAAGAGACCATGGATGCAAACCCAAACTACTATGTAGTAGGAGCTGCGGGCCTGCTTTTCGTCCTGCCCGGCTCCCGCACGGCTAGCTTTACACCAGAAATAACAACACACGCATTGTATTCTTTTAAACACTGCTTGGCCCATTTCTATTCATGTGTATAGCACCCCAAGGTGCGCTTACCGGAAAGATTTTAGCCTACGTCCATCCTGGGCCAGAGCTTCATCGTGTCTACTCTGGAGAGGAGAGCATGGCGTCTGCTCCAGAGTGCAGAGCTGTCGAGTCTGAGCTCACTTCCTCTTCCTCCCAGCATTCTGTTCTGTTTACTCCACCCACCTATGTTTTAACCTATGAGGGCCAAGCAGTTTCTTTATTACTTAACCAATGAAATCAACAGATTGATATATGACACTCCCACATCACTACTATACCCAGCCAAACTATCGTGCACTATCAATGGAGAAAACAAGACATTCCAGGATAAGAACAAATTTAAACATTACGTAGCCACAAATCCAGCCCTACAGAAAGTAATAGAAGGAAAATCACAACACAAGGAATCCAACATTGCCAACACTGCCTACAATAACTCAGGCATCTAGTGACCCTTCAACAGCACTACTCAAAGAAGGGAGACACACAAACTCTTCTACCAAAAGCAATAAGAATAACGGGAGTAAACAACCACTGGTCATTAATATCACTTAATATTAATGATCTCAATTCACCTATAAAAAGGCACAGGCTAAGAGACTGGATACGAAAACAGGATCCAACATTCTGCTATTTGCAAGAAACTCATCTCAACCTCAAAGACAGGCATCTACTCAGAGTAAAGGGTTGGGAAAAGGTTTTTCAAGCAAATGGTCCTAAGAAAAAAGCAGGTGTGGCCATACTAATTTCTAACAAAACTGACTTCAAACTAAAATCAACCAGAAGAGATCGAGAGGGACACTTTATACTCACAACAGGAACAATTCAGCAGGATGAAGTCTCAATCCTGAATATCTATGCCCCTAATATAAAAGCACCTATTTATGTAAAAGAAATATTGCTAAAACTCAAGGCAGACATCAAATCACACACACTAGTAGTAGGAGACTTCAACACACCTCTCTCACCAATGGACAGGTCAATCAGACAGAAAACTAATAGAGAATTAAGAGAATTATTGGAGGTAATGAAGCAAATGGACTTAACAGACATCTATAGAACACTACACCCAAATAGGAAAGAATACACCTTCTTCTCTGCAGCTCATGGAACCTTCTCGAAAATTGACCACATACTCGGAAACAAAGGAAACCTCCACAGATACAAAAAAATATCAGTGTCCACCTGTGTCTTATCAGATCACCACAGATTAAAGTTAGAAGGCACCAACAGTGCTACCCCCAGAAAACCGACAAACTCATGGAAACTGAACAGTCAACTACTGAACCACACCTGGGTCAAGGAAGAAATTAAGAAAGAAATTAAAGTCTTCCTTGAATTTAATGAAAATAAAGAGACAACATACTCAAACCTATGGGACACGATGAAAGCAGTGCTAAGAGGAAAGTTCATAGCACTAAGTGCCCACTTAAAGAAAATAGAGAAAGCATACATTGGGGACTTAACAGCACACCTGAAAGCTCTAGAAAAAAAAAAAGAAGCAGATACGCCCAGGAGGAGTAGAAGACTGGAAATAATCAAACTGAGGGCAGAAATCAACAAAATAGAAACACAGAAAACAGTCCAAAGAATCAATGAAACAAAAAGTTGGTTCTTGGAGAAAATCAACAAGATCGGCAAACCCCTATCCAAACTAATTAAACTACAGAGAGAGAACATGCAAATAAATAAGATCAAAAATGAAAAGGGGGACATAACCACAGACACAGAGGAAATTCAGAGAATCATTATATCTTATTACAAAAGCCTGTATGCCACAAAACTGGAAAATGCAAAAGAAATGGACACTTTTTTAGATAAGTACGATATACCAAACCTAAACTAAGAACAGGTGAACGATCTAAATAGACCTGTTCGTTGTGAAGAATTAGAAACAGTTATCAAAAATCTCCCTTCCAAAAAAAAGCCCAGGACCAGATGGTTTCAATGCAGAATTCTACCAGAACTTCCAAGAAGAGCTAATACCTATACTCCTTAATGTATTTCACAATATAGAAACAGAAGAGTCATTGCCAAATTCCTTTTATGAAGCTACAGTTACCCTGATACCAAAACCACACAAAGACCCAACCAAGAAAGAGAATTACAGGCCTATATCACTCATGAACATCAACACAAAAATTCTCAATAAAATACTGGCAAACCGAATCCAAGAACACATTAGAAAAATTATCCATTATGATCAAGTAGGCTTCATCCCAGAGATGCAGGGCTGGTTCAACAAACGCAAATCTATCAATGTAATCAATCATATAAATAAACTGAAAGAAAAAACCATATGATCATTTCATTAGATACGGAAAAAGCATTCGACAAAATTCAACACCCCTTTATGATAAAGGTCTTGGAGAGATTAGGGATACAAGAGTCATACCTAAATATAATAAAAGCTATTTATAACAAGCCGACAGCTAACATTAAATTAAACGGAGAAAAACTCAAAGCCATCCCACTAAAATCAGGAACACAACAAGGATGTCCACTCTCTCCATACCTCTTCAATATAGTGCTTGAAGTTCTAGCAATAGCAACAAGACAACGTAAGGGGATCAAGGGGATTCATATTGGAAAGGAAGAAGTTAAGCTTTCGTTATTTGCAGATGATATGATAGTATACATAAGCGACCCCAAAAACTCTACCAAAGAACTCCTACAGCTGATAAACACCTTTGGTAATGCGGCAGGTTACAAAATCAACTCCAAAAAATCAGTTGCCTTCCTATAAGGAAGCAGAGAGGGAAATCAGAGAATCATCACCTTTCATGATAGCCACAAATAGCATAAAATATCTTGGGGTAACTCTGACCAAGGAAGTGAAAGATCTATTTGACAAGAACTTTAAGGCATTGAAGAAAGAAATTGAAGAGGACACCAGAAAATGGAAGGATCTCCCTTGCTCTTGGATTGGGAGGATCAACATAGTAAAAATGGCAATTCTACCAAAAGCAATCTATAGATTCAATGCAATCCCCATCAAAATCCCATCAAAATTCTTCACAGATCTGGAGAAGACAATAGTCAACTTTATATGGAAAAACAAAAAACCCAGGATAGCCAAAACAATCTTATACAATAAAGGAACTTCTGGAGGCATTACCATCCCTGACTTCAAACTCTATTACAGAGCTACAGTATTGAAAACAGCTTGGTATTGGCATAAAAACAGAGAAGTCGACCAATGGAATTGAATAGAAGACCCTGACTTTAGCCCACAAACCTACGAACACCTGATTTTCGATAAAGGAGCTAAAAGTATACAATAGAAAAAAGAGAGCATCTTCAACAAATTGTGCTGGCAAAACTGCATGTCAATCTGTAGAAGAATGAAAATAGATCCATATCTATCACCATGCACAAAACTCAAGTCCAAATGGATTAAAGACCTCAATATCAGTCCGAACACACTGAACCTGATAGAAGAGAAAGTGGGAAATACTCTACAACACATGGGCACAGGAGAACACTTCCTTCGTATAACCCCAGCAGCACAAACACTAAGGACATCATTGAATAAATAGGACCTCCTGAGACTGAGAAGCTTCTGTAAAGCAAAGGACACTGTCACTAAGACAGAAAGGCAACCCACTGACTGGGAGAGGATCTTCACCAACCCCGCAACTGACAAAGGTCTGATCTCCAAAATATATAAAGAACTCAAGAAACTAGACCGTAAAAGGTTAATCAATCCAATTATAAAATGGGGCACTGAGCTGAACAGAGAATTCTCAACAGAAGAAATTCAAATGGCCAAAAGACACTTAAGATCATGCTCAACTTCCTGAGCGATCAGGGAAATGCAAATCAAGACAACATTAAGATACCATCTTACACCTGTCAGAATGGCTAAAATCAAAAACACCAATGATAGCCTCTGCTGGAGAGGTTGTGGAGAAAGGGGTACACTCATCCATTGATGGTGGGAATGCAAACTTATGCAACCACTTTGGAAAGCAGTGTGGCGGTTTCTCAGGAAAGTCGGGATCAACCTACCCCTGGACCCAGCAATACCACTCTTGGGAATATACCCAAGAGATGCCCTATCATACAACAAAAATATATGCTCAACTATGTTCATAGCAGCATTGTTTGTAAGAGCCAGACCCTGGAATCAACCTAGATGCCCTTCAATGGAAGAATGGATGAAGAAAGTATGGAATATATACATATTAGAGTACTACTCAGCAGTAAAAAACAATGACTTCTTGAATTTTGCATACAAATGGACGGAAATTGAAAACACTATCCTGAGTGAGTTAAGGCAGACCCAAAAAGAGGAACATGGGATATACTCACTCATATTTGGTTTCTAGCCATAAATAAAGGACCTTGAGACTATAATTCGTGATCCTAGAGAAGCTAAATAAGAAGGTGAACCCAAAGAAAAACATATAAGCATCCTCCTGAATATTAACTTTCATCAGGCGATGAAAGAAGACAGAGACAGAGACCCACATTGGAGCACCGGACTGAAGTCTCACAATCCAAAGGAGGAGCAGAAGGAGAGAGAGCATGAGCAAGGAACTCAGGACGGCGAGGGGTGCACCCACACACTGAGACAATGGGGATGTTCTATCGGGAACTCACCAAGGCCAGCTGGCCGGGGTCTGAAAAAGCATGGGACAAAACTCGCTGAACAGTGAGGACTACTGAGAGCTCATGAACAATGGCAATGGGTTTTCGATCCTACTGCACGTACTGGCTTTGTGGGAGCCTAGGTAGTATGGATGCTCACCTTACTAGACCTGGATGGAGGTCCTGGGACCTCCCACAGGGCAGAAAACCCTGATTGCTCTTTGGGCTGATGAGGGAGGAAGACTTGATTGAGGGAGGGGGAGGGAAATGGGAGGCGGTGGCAGGGAAGAGGCAGAAATCTTTAATAAATAAATAAATAAATAAATTAATTAATTAATTAATTTAAAACAACAGTCATTATAGACGATTTAGGAAGATGAATTAGCAAAAGTGGGGGGGAGGGGGCTCTAAAACTACAAAATCCTGCAGTCCGGGGTTATTATTTTCTAGCACAAACTCTTCCCGGTTGTCTCTATTTGTGTTCCACACTGCAAATGGGAATGCAGTGTCCTGACTACTGTAACGAACATGCTGTTTCGTTCTGCAAGTATCTGGCCCAGACAGTCTGGGCTTTGCTTTTTGGCAGCAAGGTTTCTTTAGCAAATGCTTGGTTCTGTCCTTCGCTCATTCTTCTGGTCAGACCAAAGCGTAACCTGGACTTGGAGTCCATGTCCTTGACTCCGTCCAGCTGAAGCCCGGCTGTCTGATACAAAGGGTGGTAGTAGGAAGAGAATAGGGGACCTTTCAGGGCAATGCCTGTTCCAGTGAGCATGGCCAGCATACATGGCCAATGTCTTGGTCCATAAGCTTTCATTTATTCCTACCTGTTCCCGACCCCCATCCACTATCCCTGGGGAGATTTCTTTGGATAACTTAGTGTGGAAGGAGGGACCAGAGATGTTTGCCCTTGACCTGGAAAAAGAGAGCTCGGGTTTGGGGAAAGGAAAAGAGACCACCCCACCTGACTGAGGACAGATCTAGGCTATTCACTAAGATCTTGCTGGGACAAGAGTTAGCCAATTGCCTGTGTCCATCTGATTGGAGGCAGGCAGAGCAGGAAGCTTCACAGTGGAGGGAGGAGAGCCCGGGGGTGGGGTGGATCTGGAAGTAACTAGGCTGGGTGGCTCTGGCACAGAGTTCCTTACAAGAGTCCTTCCAGGTTTTGGCTAAAGCCACAGTCATCTGAAAGGTAGGCTGGGGCAAAAGGATTAGCTTCCCAGATCTCTCCATCTTAGTTAGGGTTTCTATTGCTGTGAGGAGACACCATGGTCATGGCAACTCTTATAAAGGAAAACACTATTTGGGGCTGGCTTACAATTCAGAGGTTTAGTCCATTATCATCATGGTGGGAAGTATGGTGGCATGCAGGCAGACACCTGTTGGAGAGGGATCTGAAAGTTCTACATCTGGATCAACAGGCAGCAGGAAGAGAGAGTGAGCCACTGGGCCTGGCTTGAGCTTCTGAAACTTCAAAGCTCATCCCCCAAAGATATACTTCCTCCAACAAGGTCACACTTCCTTATAGTACCACTCCCTGAGCCTAATGGGGCCATTTTCATTCAAACTACTACACTCCCTCAGTTGGCTGTTGGCAGGAACCTCAATCCCTCACACTGGCCTTTCCATTTTTTTTTTCCCTTTCCTCATGGCCAAACTTGGAGAATGTGCTAGAAAATGAACAACTGGTAGAAGTGAGAGGGGAGAAAAACTGAGGCTGCAAAACCAAATGCATCAGCAGCTCTGTTGTTGAACTCTTGCAGCAAGCCTTGGCGAAAGAAGCCCTTACTTCCAGAGACCTAGAAGACAAATCTTACAAGGTCGTAGCTGGCAGTGTGGCACAGACAGTATATAAACCCATAATGCTCACAAGCAAGCCCACACTCTTTCCAGCACTTGATATTTGTGGGTGGAAGATGTGTATGTCACTGGGAAGGAAAGATGGGAAGTCCAAGGTGTGGGGCGGGGCCTCAGAAAGCTACAAGGTGTTTGCCACCTGGGCTGCCACCCTCCAGAGAGAAGGAAGCAGGTGCCTTTGGGCCCAGCTGCCACCCTCATGGGACTATTTTACCTTCTACCTCAGCCACAGACTGCATCCCTCAGATCTGGAAGGGCCATGTAGACAACCTGGTCCCCAAGAGGAACTGCCAGGGGCCACCCAGAGGCTGCAATGTCCTGTCCTGCAGCTGTTCGAATGAACCTTTAGTTCTCTGGCACGTGTGGCCCATCAGGGTTAGGCTATCATTAGTGCTGCTGGCTAGCCGAACCCTGAGGACTAGAATGTCCTCATGAGCAGATACTGGGAACTACGCTGTAAACAGGCTAAATACGGTGTTCTATGCACACGTGAGTGATTGTAACAGAGGTTAGACCAAGTTAGTTTGCATGTTCAACCATCCCTTCTCTCCCCTTTAAAAATGTAAACGGTTGACCATGGAAAGACGGTGCACTTGGGAGAGGCCGAGAGCCCTTGAGTGGAGTTTACTCTGTGAAGCGCTGCAAGCAGCCCTCCTTGGTTCCTGTTTACACAGTTCATTACTTAGCAAGCTCTTCCTGAGGCAAATTTGTTTTCTGCCCAGTTCCTGTCCAAACGGTCTCATGTTTCCAGTTGGCAGACGGGAGGGAAGCCAATGACAGTTTTTACTGCACAGGGTACAGAATTGTACACTAGTTGCTTTGTTCACCCCTTGTTCACACGATGATGGCACTAGGGTTGTGCCCAGTCTGCTGTGGCAAGTGTGTAGAGGGGAGAGGGAGGCCCTCAGACTGTGGAAAGGGGCAGTGCCAATATAAGCATTGCAAAATGGAGAGCAGATACATTTGTCATGGGTATCAGGGACTTTATGCCTCACCTTCTGCCACCTGTCTGATTTAGGCTTGATTGACTGACTGACTGACTGACTGACTGACTGACTGACTGACTGATTGATTGAAGAGAGGTCTTCCTATAGTGTCCTGGCTGACCTGGAACTCAGGATGCTCCTGCCTCAGCTTTATGGGTGCAGGTTAACAGGTGAAACACCATGACCAGTTGGTTCACATTTTATAAAATATTAGATATAGCGTGAATAATAAAAACCCAGAGACAGATACTGGGGTTCAACGTGAAGGTCAGAAAAGCAAAACAGCCAGCCAGTGGCTCTTATCTCGACCTCAGTTCGAAATGGCGATCTCCAGAACTCTCAGAGTGAGACTGTGTGTGAGAGCTGTCTCCTCCCATCTTATATTCCAGTCTAGTGCTGGGATTAAAGGCGTGCACCACTACCTCTCGGTTTCTATGGCAAACTAGTGTGGCTACTGGGATTAAAGGTGTGTGTCACCACTGCCTGCTCTGTAAGGCTGACCAGGGCGGCTGTTTCACTCTCTGATCTTCAGTTAAGTTTTATTTATTAAGATACAAATGAATTATCCCTACAAGTAGAGTTGCAGAGATCTAGAATATGGTTCTGCTGGGCTCCTAGTTGGCTGTGTGATTCTGGACAAGTCAGCCCTCCTCTCTGGTGTTTTGAATGTTTCATCCATTAAGCTGGGGAGATGGCCCAGGGAAGGGCTTGCCTTGCAAGCGTGGGGACCTGGGTTTGATCCTTATAAACTACGTTTCTAAAAAGGTGGGGGCATGTTCACATATACTTGTAATACCAGAGCTTGTGAGGCAGAGACAGGAGGACTCCCGAGACTCACTGACCAGATAACCTAGCCTACTTGGTGGGTTCCCAGCAGTGAACAACCCTACCTCAAAAAAGTGAGGGTAGATAGTGACCGAGGAAGAACCCGAGGCTGATCTCTGACTTCCACAAGCATGCACGCCCCCAAAGTGCCTGAGCTTCATGACCCCAACTGTAGAGGAGGTTGGTCACTATCTGCAGCTCTCAAACTGTCCTCTCTGGAGCAGCGGTTCTGTTACATCTGCAACATGAGACACTGACCTGAACAGGTTTCTTTGCTGCAAGACTTCTCTGGACCTTAAGCTCATGCTATGCTTTGGGAGTTCCCTACGGGGGTTTGGGATGCAGCCCTCCCGAATATCAACCAATATCTTGTGCTATGAAGCAGCACCTAGAGCACTTTGGGAAATTCTCTGTAGCTCCTCTTAAGGCCCCGTTTCTTTATGCAGAACATAGATGATGCTGCAAAGTTAAATAAGGCCGTGCCTGGAAACAGGCCTGGCGCAGCACCTGGCACAGAGTAAGCGCTCAATAAATGCTGGTAGCTATTATCTATAACGAGGGCCTTCCTTTTCAGCACTGACATTCTGTACTTCCAACTGCAGCATGTAATTAAACCGCAAAGCATCTGGCTTCCCGAGCAGAAAGAACAAGCCTGGAGGAAGGAAAAGTGGGAGAAGGCTCCTTCTGGGCTGCCCATTTGTGCACCAGCCTCCCCACCAGCCAGTACAACAGGGAATGGAGTAAGATGCCAGCCCTAATGACAGGGCTTGAGGAGCCTGCGGTTCCTTGTTAGCGTGGACCCTTGGGGGATATTTGCCAGTGCAGACATCTGGAGGGAAAATCAGGGCTGCTTTATGGTTGCTGAAGTTTGAATAGGCTTGGAATGTCTGTCCCCCAAGGGTTCATGTGTTGATGACTTTGTTCCTGGTTTGGCAGTCCTGGGAGACAAAGCAACTTTATCTTTAAGGAACCTCTAGACTAGGCATGGTGGCTCACGCCTATAGTACCAGCATGCGGAGGGGTAGGGTAACAGGCTCAGGCAGGTGAACTCCCATATGTCCCAGTAAAGCACGGGCTACAGTGTGAGGCCTTGTCTCACAAAAACAAAAGGAAGGACTGGGGATGTAGCTCAGCTGGTAGAACACTCTCATAAGGCCCTGGGCTTGACCTCCAGCACGGTATAAACCGTGCATGGTGTTGCAGACCTGTAATTCCAGCTCTGGGGAAACAGAGGCAGTTGGATCAGAAGTTCAAGGTCATCCTCTCTCTGCTAACTGACAAGTTAGACCCACTTGGGATATATGGTACCCTGTCTCAAAACAATAAAATGGGGTGCCACCTCCGAGAAGTCATGGGGGGCAGGACAGTCCCACCACAAGAATCCCAGGTCAGAGAAGAGGACAGAGAAACTTAGTAAGGACAAGCTGGCTAAAAATGATAGCTAGGGGCAAACAAGGCAAGCTGGGCACCCAAAGGAGAGGCCACAAGCTAATGGAACACAGGAAGCTTCAGGTGGCCTCTCAGATGACTTAGCGATGCCAACTCTGGCTGAGGCATGGAAAGCCACTCCCAGGCTTCACGAGCATATCTAAGGGCTCAGCACTGAGTCTCTAAAGTAATCGGATGGCAATCAGATACTGGCCCAAGGAAGGACCAGGCATATAGTGCCTCTCATCCCTTGCATCAAGGCCTGGGAAAGCAGGATGTGATTTCACATTCAGTTGTTCAGGGAAAGTGCTTTTGAACTCTGGACATTAAACAAGTACTTGGGGCATAGGCACAGGGGCTAGCTCTGGCTAAGCTTGTATTCAATCTTGTGAGGGAAGCCTGGCCTGGGGAAAATGGGTAATACTTGCTCTGTCTGCCTGAAACACCACCCACTATTTTGAGGACTTTCTCTTCTCCACTGTAACCAGTTATAGTAGGAGCTGCCCCTGACACATTCTTTTTCAGAAGCAAAGAACCTGTGATAGTATCTCTTCCACCCAAACTGTGTAGGCATGAGGATCCATTCGCCTGTGACCTGTGATTGACTGTTAGGTAACACAGATGAACCAGGAACTCACATATTCCACAAACCAGCCATATGACTTCTTCTGGTCAATGATGACTGAAAAAAGCTAGGGGCAGTTTGAGAAAAGATTATTTCTGGGTCTGGCTGTCTTGGTACACTCACCACAGGATCTTAACTGCAGAGCCAGGTCCTTTGCATGCAGTACCCATGGAGGCCAGAAGTGGGCGACAAACCCTTTGGAACCGGAGTTGCAGCTCCTTGTTAGTGGCAGAGAGGATGGATGCTGAGAAGTGAATCTGGGTTCTCTGCAAGAGCAGCCAGTGCTCTTCACTGCTGAGCATGTCTCCAGCCCTTGGCTAGATGAAATTTATAAGGTTTCATTTGAAAAAGGACCTTGCTACTGAAAATAGCATAGGACTACTATCATGAGAAAATGATAGTTTAACACTACAAGGGTTGGTTTCAAAGGAGACACCCACACTTGCTTTTTATAAGACAGATCAGTGACTAGCTGATGGACTACTTCTAGCCACCACCTGTTTGTACAAAGTAAGTTTACTGCAACAGACTCAGTCACAGACACATTCTCTGTGGTTGACTTTGTGCCATGATAACAGAACCAAAGTTCCAAAGTTCCTTGCTACGGTCAGCAAGGGCTAAAATAGTACTATGTGGGTCTTTATTTATTTATTTATTTTTAAAAAAGTGCTGCTACATCCTGCTTCGTAAGAATTTAAAAGAGGGAACTGGGTTGGAGAGATGGCTCAGCCGTTGAGAGCATGTACTGCCTGAAGTGGCATTGAATAGCAACCATGCCAATGTTGCTAAGAAAGACATTATGTGCTTGTGATGGTTAGCTGTAATAGTTAGCATATCCTAGAGCCATCTGAAAAGGGAGTCTGAACAAGAGACTGTCTGCTTTGGATTGCCCTGTGGGCATGTCTGTTGGGATTGTCTTAACCAAGTCAACTGATATGGAAAGAGCATGCCAGTGTGGGCAGTGCCATTCCCTAGGCAAGAGATCCTGAACCTTTAAGAGTGGAGAAACCATCCGGGCGGTGGTGGCGCACGCCTTTAATCCCAGCACTCGGGATGCAGAGGCAGGCGGATCTCTGTGAGTTCGAGACCAGCCTGGTCTACAAGAGCTAGTTCCAGGACAGGCTCCAAAACGACAGAGAAACCCTGTCTCGAAAAGCCAAAAAAAAAAAAAAAAAGAGTGGAGAAACCAAACTAATTACAGGAAGGCAATCAGGCAGAATGCATGTATTCATTTCTCTCCACTATTCACTGGGAATGTAATGTGACCAGCTGTTTCAAGCTCTTTTCACGGTGACTTCCCAGGAGCGATGGACTGTCACCTGGAATGGAAAGCTGAAACAAGCTCTTTCTCTCCTAAATTGTTTGTTGTTGGGATATGTTGCACAAGTAATAGCGACCCAGAGACAGATATTGAGGTTCAACCTGAAGATCAGAAAAGCAAAGCAGCCAATCACTAGAAAGGCCTTTACCTCTACCAGATCTTCAGACTGAAAGGGCAAGATCATCTCCATGAATCCTCAGACTCCACACTCCACCGAGTTCCTGTCTCTTACCCTTTACATTCTTCTCTCTGTCCAGTCATACCGTAGCTCCTGTCTCCATCTCCCTAGTTAGTGCTGGGTGAAGGGTCCAAGAGGAAGAATACAGAAATGTCGATTGCAGAAATAAGAATGTAGAAATAAAGAAATACAAAGTTGTAAGCCCAGGAGAATGAGAGCAGGCTGTCGGCAGCTTTCTCAGCAGCGTAAGGATGAACTATTAACAGTGGGTTACTCTGCTTTACAGCTGATAGCTCTGTCTGCAAGACTGAAGTGGTCCTCTGCAAACTGAGGGTCAGCTTTTAGATAACCCTTCACCCCGCTACTCATGACCAGCAATTGATGTGAGATGAGTTACCTTTTAGCTGATGGGATGTACCTGACTTCCTGGTTGTGCGTTTTCCCATACCCTTCCCTGCTATACGAAACTGGCAGTATTAGGGAAGTGCAGAGTTTTGGTAAACACTGTCATGGAGCGCCAGGGAAAAACAATGGACTAAATACAAACATTAGTTTAGCAAAAAGAAAAGAAAAGGAAAAGAAAACTGAAGAGCTGGACATTGGTGCTCAATGGTAAGCCCTTCAGCACTTGGGAGGCTAAGGCAGGAAAAGGACCACAAATCTGGGGCTAGCCTGGGTTACAGAGAGAGTTCTTGCCTCAAAAAAGAAAAAAGATAAAGACAATTTTGCTCATGTGGGTCTCCTTGTGTAGTAGCTAAGCCCACATGTTCGTATCAAATCCAACTTCAACTTTAGGTAGCTTCCTACCAGCTCTGAGGCTTTGGACACGATGCTTAATTTCTCTGGAGCTGATTCTTAGAGCGCTATGAAGATAAATGAATCCCTGCTGGCAGTGCTGAGCATTGCATCCCCGCTAGCAGGGCTCATAGGGGTCAACAGTTGTTGTCCTAGTAAGGCTCTTCTGCTTCATCCCACTGGCATTCCACCATCACTTTCCCGTCCGCATTAACTCTGCTCTTCTTCTCCTCTACTGACCCATTCATCCCGATGTCCCGCTCTTTACCATGTGCTAAGCAGGCTAGCTAAGCTTGTGATGCTGCAGCAACACTCTGATTCCTACTCATGGGGCTCCAGGCAAAGTGAATGGGAGATTTCTCTAAAGACACCCTGAGGATCACAGCTCCCTGATGCCTTCGCCAGCTCTACAAACCAAATGTTGTAACTGCCCCTTGCTTGAGTCAGGACCCTCTTTTACAAAGATCTAGGAACACAGGGAAGTCTCCTGGTGCTGATGGGCCAACAACGTGGAATCAGAACCTTGGACAGGGTCTGCTTCTGCCCTCTAGTGGCTGCTGGCTAGCCCAGCAAGTATCAGCTTCAAGACGGTGGGCATTGTTTCTGAACTTCTAAATTATGCTGTGTTTCTCAATCATGCTTGACCTACAATTCCTTTTCACAAAACATATTTTAGTAATAGTAACTTTTAAATATTTTTCAGTGCCCCTTTGAAGTATTTCCATGCTATAACAGGCAGGTCTTCTGTGTGAACACACAACAGAAACACAACTCAAGTCTGTTTATGGAAGAGAGGACTCACTGAGCCCCAGACAGCAGCAGAAGGTGTATGTGGGTCCCTGAAGGGTTGCCTCTGGGACTGGATCCTGGCCTAGACTCCAGACTTTTCACAAAGGCTTAGTGCCTCATAGGGCCTGTGCCCACAGAAATTCAAAATGCAGACTCTGGGTACTGTGCAAAATTTAAAAGCTCTGAGGAGCTTCAGTTCAGAACACAAACATGGACACCCCCCTGCAGCCCAGGGGCAGGGACCTGTGACTGCAGTTTCTCCTAAGAAGTCAAGGTGGCCCTGTTCCCAGAAAGGACGGGAGGTGGCAGGCCCGCCTTACATGAGACACCTTGCCTTCCAGACCTGCCTGCCAATTCTACCTAAAGCTTGGACAGTTTTCACAGTTCAAACCAGCATATTTACGGGAGTGATGACATCACAGAACCAGGGTTCCAGAAGGCTGAGGTGGCCAAGAACACGTGCCTTCTTGAGAGGAAAGAGAACCAATAGCTGGATGATGGGGCTGGAAAGTGCTTGATGAGGAAGAGGAGGCACCTGTCGCAAGCCACCTTGTTCTGTAGATCTTCCTAAAAAGGCCCTGGGCTGGTTGGAAGCTAGGGTCAGAGAGGTAGGTAGGCTTGGAAGCTGGATAGGACCACATGATGGAACCACTGCCACCCTGAGGGAAATCCCTGAGGGGATTTAATGGACCAAGGCAGACCTTTCAGCTTTGAGAGACCTGTGAGGGCCATTCTGAGTCAGCATGGGGAGGGCTGCATGGCACATCTGTCAGTTAAACAGAGATATGCTATTTACCTGAAATCCTAATTCAACAGGGCCATTTGTTCTATTTGCAACAATAGAGTGGGTTAGTGAGAACCACCAAAGGATGTCCTGAGTGCATGCCGTGTAACAAAGACAGAGCAAGAGACTAGACACCAGAGAAGTCATCTTGCCCTGCAGATGCTGGCCTTTGCCCTTAGCACCACACACCTGGTTTAAAGGGAAAAAGACACGCATCCTATGATGGGACCATCCCCCGTGTGCTCTCATGGGATGAGAACTTTGAAAGAGAGAACCCAGTTATTTTACAGATATTCCCTTCTTCATTTTTTCATTATTAGACTCAGACTTCCCATCCTTGGCCAAAACAGCTCATAAGAGTTTATGTGTCTAGAGGAACAGAGAGTCCTTTGTCCCTCACTGACAATATTGATTTTAGTTGCAAGGTCAAAACACTGTCTGGGTTGTGCTAAACAATATGGGAAGGATCAAGACCGTGTATACAAGCTCTGACCTTTCTCCAGCTTCCACCACCTCAGACTTCATTGGTACCCATGTTAATTCTTGTTCAAACCAATCATTATGCCTACACGATGTTCCTATTGTAGCCCAGAAATTTGCCACATTCCTAGAAGTCCTGGTCCCACTTTGTAAGGAACAAGTCTTGGGTGTTTATTTTTTTATGAATCATTACATCATTCTTATTGGATAATTATTAATAAATAAATCTTAATTTCACACATGGGGTCCAGAGAGGTAAGTATGTTGTTCAAGTCACACAGAAGCCCAGCCTTTGATAGCTGGCAGTGGGTGGGAATTTAGAGTACTTGATCTTCAAACACACACAAACACACACACAGACACACACAAAAAAAAAAAACATTAAAGTGCAGGTTATTTCTATAACAAGATCACTTTTACTTGCTTTCTGATAAGCAAGCACCTTGAACAGAAACAAACCAATATAACCTACAAGTAGCCCACCAGGAACTGTGCAAGGCATGGTTTGCAGTGGTGAAGATCTTGTTTCAGGTGTCTGCCAGTATGGGCTGGGGGCAACTGGCACCCCAGTGTTCCAGCCCTTCCTCTAAGGCACATGCTCAAACACTCACCACGAATGCTGATGAAACATAATCTGCTCTACTCACCTTTGCCAACCTCACCTGGTGTGGGAGGGCTTTCTGTCTGTGTGTTGCTTTTATTGGTTAATGAATAAAGAACTGCTTTGAGCCTATAGCAGAGCAGGGTGAGATGGAGCAGAGCTAGGCAGGGAGGACTGGATTGAATGCTGGGAAAAGAAGGGTAGAGTCAGAGAGATGCCATGGAGCCACCACCAGAGTCAGACATGCTGAAACTTTAGCTGGTAAGCCACAGCCATGTGGCGATATACAGATTAATAGAAATGGGTTAAATTAATATAAGAGTTAGCCAGTAAGAAGCTAGAACTAATGGGCCAAGCAGTGATTTAATTAATACAGTTTCTGTGTGATTATTTTGGGTTTAAGATAGCCAGGTGTCTGGGAACCAACAAGCAGCCCTCCTCCAACACTCACCACCCCATCCTGGTATCCAAATGCTGCCTGTGCCTAAATACCCACTACAGGAGGCCAGATGAAGCCAGAGTGGTCTTTGAGCTGTTGAATCTGGGCAATGGGTATATGGAGGACCATGAGATTACTCTTTCCTTTTGCGTTTCAATTTTCTGTGAGCAAAAATATGATATGAATAAAAATGAGCTGAGTGTGGTAGCTCTTGCCTGTGACACCAAGGCTCTGGAATCAGAGGCAGGTGGATTGCTGATGCCAGCCTGGTTGTATGATGAGTTCCAGGATAGGTTTGGGCTATAAAGTGAGGTTGGGGTGGGGAGGCAGGCACTGGAACTGACCAGGCATTGAGCATCGAGTGAGCAGAGGAATGTGGTTTTCTCTCTCCAGATCCCTGGCTCTCAGAGACTGGCAGGCACCTTGCTCCTCTGGAGGATCATGAAGGTGCTGCTCATGTGCATGGCAAGTTGCCTCCTGGTGGTGAGTAGCGGAGATATCATCAATCGCTGTGTCTTGGCCAAGATACTGCATCAGGAGGACGTGGATGGGTTCGAGGGCTACTCCCTGCCCGACTGTGAGTGCCACGGTCTCATCTCTCCACCCCTCCTCTAGTTTTCTTACCCACCTTCCTTTCTTTGCCATTTGTCTTTCAAAGTCAAGCTCAAAGGACAATCTCCCCCCATCACAAAGCCTTTCCCAACAAGCCACATTTAAATCAACAACTACTAACTGAGCACTGACTATGCACCACTGTGTTAGGTGTAAACGGAATTCTTTCCCTCACAGTGATTGCATTCTAGAAAGGCAAGAGCAGCAATAAGCACACATGCAGACAGAAAGTATTAGCTGGGGTCAAAATGCATTAAGTCTATGATTCCCAGAGTCGAAAGCAAGAGGATTGTTATGAGGCCAACCAGAGCTAGACAGCATGTTCTTATCTCAGACAAACAGACAAAAAAGGCATAAGAGGTCAGCAGATGGCTCAGAAGGCAAAAGCACTTGCCTGCTAAGCCTGACAGCTTCAGTTTGATTCCTAAAACTGACATTTCTGTTTTAAAGTGGGAGCTAAAGAAATGGCTCAGCAGTTAAGAGCATGTTCTGCTCCTCCAGAAGACCTGGGTTTGAGTCCCATCATCCATGTCAAACAGCCCACAACCACGTGCAACTCCATCTCCAGGGGACCTGATACCTCTGGCCTCTATGAGCACACTAAAGTCACGTTTGTGTGTGTGTGTGTGTGCACATAATTTAAACTTAATCTCCTCCTGCCCCGCACCTATAATCCCAGCTCCATGGTAGAATGGGTGGCAGAGAAGGGGAGAGCAGCCTAAAGCTCAGAGGCCGGCTAGAGCACTTGAACTGCAGATACAAGAAGGGCCCTGCCCCAGCGGGGTGAAGGGGAGAACTGACTCTCAAACATTGTCTTCTGAGTTTAATATGCATTTTCATTCTCTCTCTGGCTCTCTGTTTCGGCCTCACAGCCTGTCTGTCTCTTTCTCCCTCTCCCTCCCCCCCCCACTTAGAAAAAGCATTAAAAATAAATAAATACACGAAGGTAAGTGTTGAAATGAGGAAGTTAGAGGACTCTGAGGCAGTGACACTGGGTAGTATTGAATGAAATGACCAAATGTTTAGAGGAAAGGCATTCCAGGCCAAAGGAACAGCCAATGCCAAGGTCCATGGTCCTGCAGGGAAGGGATCTCTCCTTTCCACCTGAAATTTGTGCACACCTGCCTTACGGCACTTTCTCCACATACCCTGCTGTGTGTGTGTGTGTCTTAAGCCCACGCTTTTGTTTTATCTGTACTAGGCCCCTTGAAGCCAACACCAGTCTATTGGGCTGTGCCTAGTTCCTGGCACACAGTAGGTACTCAGCAAGTGCAGAAAACATAAGTGGGTGGGAAGATGGGGGAGCTATACAAGTGGACAGGGAAATGGACTGAAGGGCGGGTGACGCCCGTGGGTATTTCAGGCTCTTCAGGACTATCTAGCTCTTGGGCCTTGTTCTGTCTTCAGATTCCTTGCCTCTCCCCGCTTTTTTTTTTTCAGTCAACTTCTTCCCACTCAGTTTGTAGCCTTCCTAAAGCCTGAGCCTCTTCTCTCTTTTCTAAGGGCTGTGCTTGGCTTTTGTGGAAAGCAACTTCAACATATCAAAGGTGAACGAGAATGCAGACGGCAGCTTCGACTACGGCATCTTCCAGATCAATAGCCATTACTGGTGCAATGACTACCAGAGTCACTCCGAGAACTTCTGCCACATGAACTGTCACGGTCTGGCTGGGAGCCCTAGGGTGGGAGAGGCGAGAGAGGAGAGCAGGCTCTACTTACAGGCACAGCCTAGGCATGTCTTTGCAGGCATGATTTAAGAGCAAGGAATCCCTTGACTGAGCACAGGAAAAGCCCCACAGTCTTAATGCCCCACCCTGGCATGAGGTCTGGAGGGTCCCTTGAGGAGGATCCAGAAAGACTCTTAGTGGATGGGAAGGGCATTACAGCCACACTGATTTTCAACATGTTATATATTGAGCATGTCATATGCATAGCTCATTTTTTTTATCTACTCTTCCATGTAGTAGAAACTATTTATGATCTGTGTATGTTTTCTAGATGAGCAAATTCAGGCTTAGAGAACTGAGCCAAGTATGTTGTCACTAGTACCACCTGCTTGGAAGGCTGGGGCAGGAGGATTATTGGAGACCAGAAGTCCAAGGTTGACCTGGGGCCATACAGTGAGATGCTGTCTGAAGGAGGAAATGAGAGAGAAAGAGAGGGAAGAAGGGAAGAAGGGAAGGAAGGAAGGAAGGAGGGAGGGAGGCAGTCTTGAAATTAATTTGCTTTGTGGCCTTAAATACTCAGGTATAACCACTCACTTGTGGCCAGGATAATGGCCAATCAAAGGTCAGGTACAAATTTCTTGCCTCAAAGCTAATCCAGGAGACTTGACAGGGCCAGTGACTCCTTCCTACCTGAGCACCCCTGGGCTTCTCACCTACAGACCACCCCCTTATAAGAGGGACTTTGTCTTCATCTGTGTGTGGTCTGTTTTCACAACCCTTTCTCCCAGAAATCCTGAAAACTGTGGGTGAGGCATTACCTAACCCATCAAGAGAAATAGCTATGGTCAGGCTCAAATCTCCTCCTGGCCCCACTGCCCATCTCTGGCAGCCACTGTAGCGGTATCTAAATGTATCCCTAGGATGGTGGCCTTGCCTAATCCAGAAGTGCTCAAGCCCTAGGTTGACAAGGCCTAGCAGAGACAGTGTCTGTCTGGTCTTTGGGATTAGCCTTTGTACACATCACAGGTGATCGCTTCTTTCTTTTCAGAACTATTAGATCCCAACCTCCTTTCATCCATCCACTGTGCCAAGAAGATTGTGTCTGCAGCAGGAGGGATGAAAAACTGGTAAGGGGGACGGATGAGACTGAGTTAGTGGGCACAGCCTCAAGGAAGAGCATATGACAGAGCAAGGGGCAGTGAACAGGGACTTGGGGGCAGTCCCTTACAGAGGTTTAGAAAAATATGGGGCTAGAGAGATTTCTTGGTGGTTAATACCACTGGCTGCTCTTTCAGAGGACTCTGGTTCAATTCCTAGCACCCACAGGATAAATCACAGGCATCAGCAACTCCAGTCCTAGGGGAACCAACACCCTCTTCTGGCCTCCACTGGCATTGCATACACATGGTACACAGACGTACACCCAACCAGGCAAACACTCTCAAATACAAAACAAAAATAAAAATCTCAAAAAATTTAAAAAGAAAAAAAGATGGGGTAGTGGATGACCTTAGTGCTCTTTGTCATAACTCCTGAGTTTGGTTCTTACTCTGATATTGAAGTAATAACCTTTTTTTTGTTTTTCTGTTTTTTTTTTTTTGTTTTGTTTTTTTGTTTTTCAAGACAGGGTTTCTCTGTGAAACAGCTCTGGCTGTCCTGGGACTCACTCTGTAGATCAGGATAGCCTTAAATTCACAGAGATTCACCTGCCTCTGCCTCCCAAGAACCGGGATTAAAGGCGTGTGCTGCCACCACCGCCCTGTAGTAACTTTTGATGATAATAAGACAAAGCAACTTGAGTTAGCAGAGGGAACTTACTTGCTCCTATATCTAGACACTTCGTTCCTTATTTTCAGTTTGTGTATTGTGGTATGCACCTCTGCATCCACGCATGTGGCAGCCTGATGATGATGGCAGGAGTCTTTCGGAATCTCTCTTCACCTCATTCACAGAGGCAGAGTCTCTGAATTGTGCCCAGAGCTCACAGATTTGGATAGTCTGGCTAACCAGTTGCTTCAGGAATTTCCTGTCTCAGCCTTCTGAACATTGGAATTTGAGGCAGATGAACCTACCTGGCACTTATGTGGGTTTTGGGGGGAAATCCAACTCTGGTGTTTATGCTTGTGAACCATTCCCCAGCCCTGACGTTCACTTTGTGAAATGGCCTTTTATTGTGCCCATTGAAGGGATACAGCAGGACCTCAGGAAAAGGTTGGAACCTCAGGAGAGACTGGAAGACAGTCAGAGGCATCCCATGTGCTTCCATTGCACATGCAAGTTGCCAGTCTCTGCAGACCAGCATCCTCTGCTCTCCAACCCACAAGACACAATACAGCATCCGAAGTCTGTAACTTAAAGTCCTAAGGGGACCGGTTAGTCCTAGTCAAAGTTCCTGAGACAGCAACTCTAACGGGTCCAGTGTTTTCTCATTGATCCAGTCATCTGAAAGCATAGCAAAGTTGTAATACAAATGTGTCTCCTGCAGGGACTCTCTCATAATAAACAATATTTCCTAGGTTAAAAGGGGCCCTTTAGATGACAGATAACCTCCAAGTTTTCAGCTCCTCAAAGCTGGATGCATCAGGGACCACTTGATCTTTCCGGTGCTTCAAAGTGGACATAGAACTAATATAATAAACATTCCCATATCCAGGGATTGATAAGAATGAAGAATTATGAATGTTGCATGCTCAAAACAAGATCCAGGAAGGAAAATTAATGATTATTGGGCTGATCCGTTTTGAAGGGGAGGCTCAAAGATTGCAACTAGAATTTTTTCTAATTAATTTTAAATCCTATGGAATAGTAACACCCACCTTCAAAGGGAAATGAGGAATTAAAAATGTGGATGCTGCCGGGCGCTGGTGGCACACGCCTTTAATCCCAGCACTCGGGAGACAGAGGCAGACAGATCTCTGAGTTTCAGGCCAGCCTGGTCTACAGAGTGAGTTCCAGGACAGTAAGGACTAAACAGAAAAATCCTATCTTAAAAAACCAAAAAAAAAAAAAAAAAGTGGATGTTTACAAATGAGGGAAGAGGGCAAGCCCCAGGGTGAGGGGACCTCAAAGAAGAATCAGAAAGGAAGCCAAGTTAGGAATGAAGGGGCTCTGAGTGTTTCTCTGCAGGGAAGACTCTGCAATACTAGGGTAGGGGTGTGGTGAAGCAGCGATTTCACAGAGAGCAAAAACACTTCTCTTTTTACTCCACAGGGTAGAATGGAGATTGCACTGTTCAGGCCGGCCACTTTCACACTGGCTTACGGGATGCCATCTGTGATGAACCAGGGTGCAGAGCCACTGGAGAGTCACTCCAGGACCCCTGGACTACCTGGAGGTTCTTCACTACTTCACCTTCTTGCCTTCACCTCATGTTATTTTTTTTCTCTTCCCACTCACAAGTAAAACTGACCAGAGTCCCAGCTCCTGCTCGTGTTTATCCAGGCCCAGTACCTTTGTTCCTATCATTTGCAAACCCAGATGTCAAAAAAACACAATTTTTTTAAAATTTATCAAAGTGTACTCTGAGCAAAGAATGTGTTTATTTAGTTATTAATTCCACTTACACTGGAGTATCTACCACTTTAAGGATGTTCTAGGCATGAGAAGGAAGAAGACAAATATATCTGTTGTTCTCTAGGGATTCATAATTAGGTTGGTGAAGGAGAGACAACCACAAATATTACAGAGGGGGATAAAATGTTTACTAAAGTCTATGCTCACTGGTTAGAAACAGTATCAAGCTATTAGTAATCACACCCGGTTAATAGAAGATTCAGATATAGATAGCCAGTGGGCTGAGGATCAGTTATTGATATGGAGAAAATGGTACTGAGATAAAGCTATGATAACAGGTGCCAATGATTTGGAGAGAATGAGTGAGAGTCTAGATTATTTTTTTAAAAAGCTAATAATAAAAAAAGTAGAAGAGGTCCAGCAAAATGGCTCAGTAGGCAAGAGTACTTGCTGCCAAGCCTGCTGACCGGAGTTCAACCCCAGGACTACATGGTAGAAGGACAAAACTGATTCCTGGAAGTCGTCTTGACCTATACACCTGTGCCATGGCATGTGGGCACACACGCACGCACACACACACACAGACACAGACACACACGCACATATGAAATCATCTCTGGGTAGGATCTGATTGGTTTGGCAGGAGCAGATATGGAGTATAATTTGCTTTATGACATGGCACAGGCAGAAAAGGGAGTGTTGGGGGACTGCCCTGCACAGAGGTACCATCAGTGGTCTAAACTGGAATGTTATCATGGGCCACTTATTCTTCTACCCTGGGCCTAAATGCATCTACAAACGATCTGAGTATTCATCAGGTTCCTGACTTCTACATTTTACAAGGAAGTAAGAAGTCAAATCAGTAACTCACCCAGAAGAGCCCCATATTAGATGCTGTCTTGCTGTTGTGCCCAGATACCTGGGAAATCAAGGGTTTTGTGTTTTTTTTTTTTTTTTTTTTTGGCTCAAAATTTGAGGGTCCAGTCCATCGTGGTTGCAATGGCAGCAGGGGTGTGAGACACTAGGTCACTTTTCATCTACAGCGAAGAAGCAGGAAGAGACCGATGTGCATGCTCAGTTAGCTCACTTTCTTCTGTTTGATTCATCCAGAACCCCAATCCCAAAGATAGTGCAACCCACTTTCAAGTAGGTCTTCCTTCCTCAGTCAAACCTTTCTGGAAATACCCTCCCAGACACACCCAGTGCTGTGTTTCCATGTGATCCTAAATCTAGTCAAGCTGACAAAGATTACTCATCACAAATTCAAACTTGGTTTCAATACTTGGTTAAAAATATTATGACTGACATGGGAAGCAGCCTGGTGGTGGGTGGGCCAGGCCAGGCCGCTGGGAGAAGTGTGAGCAGCACAGTGGGCTGCAACTATAGCAGTGGCCTCCAAAAATTATCTGACCATTAGAGTCTCAGCCTTAGCTCCTCCTGCACCTGGAGGAATGGCCATCTGAGCCTTGGGCTCAAAGGCACCTGAAGGAACGATAATCAAAGGCTCTGCTCTGCCTACACATGAAAGAGCAATTGATGGGGGAGAGTCTTCTGTTTCGTGTTAATTTCATTGGTTAAATAAAGAGACTGCCTTGGCCCTTTAATAGGTAAGAAAATTAGGTAAGCAGAGTAAACAGAACAGAATGCTGGGAGAAAGAAGCCTAGTCAGGCAGTCGCCATGATTCTCCGACCACAGACAGATGTAGGCAAGACACCTGGTAAGATACCATCTCGTGGTGCTACACAGATTATTAGAAATGGGGTAATCGAGATGTGAGCATTAGCCAATAAGAGACTGGAAATAATGGGCCAGGCAGTGTTTAAGTGAATACTATTTGTGTGTTGTTATTTCGGGGGCATAAGCTAGCCAGGCAGCCGGGAGCTGGGGCGGCAGGAACACACGCCGCAGCTCCTTACTACAAGCATCAAAGGAATCACAGCCCCCAACTACACCAACAGGAGAAAAGGGAGCCCCGTGTTCTGATTGGAGGAAGAGGTGGGTAGACAACAGGGTAAGAATACCCTCAACAACATGAAGAGCAAGACAGCACCACCAGAAACTAGTGGTTCTACAACAGCAAGACCTGAACATCCCAATGCAGATGAAGCAGAAGAAAACAACCTTAAGAAAAACTTTATGAAGATGATTGAAGCCCTTAAAGAATAAATGAAAAATTCCCTTGAAGAAGAAAAAGACAACTAAAAATTGGAAGAAATAATGAATCCCTTAAAGAAAATCAAGAAAAAGCAATCAAACAGGTGAAAGAAATGGTTCAAGACTTAAAAGCTGAAATAGAGGCAATGTAAAAAAACAAAACAAAACACACAAACTGAGGAAAATCTGTAAATGGAAAATCTGGGTAAACAATCAGGAACTACAGATGCAAGCATAAACAACAATACAAGAGATGGAAGAGAGAATCTCAGGTGTTGAAGATGTGATAGAGGAAATAGCTTCACCAGTAAAGGAAATGTTAAAGCCAAGAAATTCTTAAGACAAAATATTCAGGAAATCTGGGACACCATGAAAACACCAAACCTAAGAATAATAGGAACTGAAGAAAAAGTCCAGCTCATAGGCACAGAAAATATATTTAACCAAGTCATAGGAGAAAACTTTTCCAACCTAAAGAAGGACATACCTATAAAAATAAATGAAGCTTACAGAACAACAAACAGACCAGACCAAAAAGGAAAGTCTCCTCACCACATAATAATCAAAACACCAGAGTTTTCAGGTGTGCTGCTAAGTCACTAGTGTGAGCTTTCTCCACTTTCCTTATGTGGGCACTTAGTGCTATGAACTTTCCTCTTAGCACTGCTTTCACAGTGTCCCATAGGCTTGGGTACATTGTGCCTTCATTTTGGTTGAATTCTAGGAAGTCTTTAATTTCTTTATTTCTTCCTTGACAGGAGGGTGGTTCAATAGAACACTATTTAAATTATGTGTCTCTGGGCCCCCAAATACAAGGGCACCCTCATTTGTAAAAGAAACATGACTAAAGGTTAAATCACACATCAAGTCCCACACATTAATAATGGGAGACTTCAATACTCCACTCTCACCACTGGGCAGGTCTGCCATACAGAAACTTAAAAGAGAACAAAGGATCTAACAGATGTTGTGACTCAAATGGGCTCAACAGCCATCTATAGAACATTCCACCCAAGTGCAAAAGAATATATACCCTCTTCTAAGCACCTCATAGTTATTGCTCCAAAATTGGCCACATACTCAGCAATAAAGCAAATCTCAATAGATAACAAAAAAACTGGAATAATCCTCTGTGTCTTATTGGATCTCCATGACTTAAAGTTAGAATTCAACAACAACACTAATTGCAGAAAGCCCACAGACTCATGGAAACTGAACAATGCTCAACTGAATCACCACTATGTCAAGAAAGAAATAAAGAGAGAAATTAAAGATTTCCTAAAATTCAGTGAACATGACTGCACAACATATCCATACTTATGGAACACAATGAAAGCAGTGCTAAGAGAAAAGTTCATAGCAGTAAAGCCTACATAAAGAAGCCGGAAAATTCCACACTAGCGAATTAACAGAGCACCAGAACTCCCTAGAACAAAAGGAAGCAAACTCACCCAGAAGGACTAGAGGAAAGGAAATAATCAAACCGAGAGCCCAAATCAACAAAATAGAAACAAAGAAAGCAATACAAAGAATCAAGGAGACAGAGTTGGTTCTTTGAGAAAATCAACAAAATAGACACACTTTTATCCAAACTAACCAAAAGGCAAAGAGAGAATATCCAAATTAACAAATCAGAAATGAAAAGATGGATATAACAACAGACTCGGAGGAAAGCCAGGGAATCATCAGGTCTATTTCAAAAACCTGCACTCCACAAAACTGGAAAACGTAAAGAAAATGTTCAATTTTCTAGATAAGTATCATATACCAAAATTAAATCAAGATCAGATAAGCAAATTAAATAGACTTATAACTGCGAAGGAAGAAACAGCCATCAAAAGTCTCCCAACCAAAAAGGCGCACGCCTTTAATCCCAGCACTCAGGAGGCAGAGGCAGGCGGATCTCTGTGAGTTCGAGGCCAGCCTGGTCTACAAAGGAGATTCCAGGACAGGCTCCAAAGCTACAGAGAAACCCTGTCTCGAAAAAACCAAAAAACAAACAAACAAACAAAAAGTCAGCAAAGAATTCTACCAGATTTTCAAAAAACTAATACCAATAATCCTCAAATTGTTCCACACAACAGAAACAGAAGGAACATTGTCAAACTCTTTTGTGAGACTACAGTTACCCTGATACCCAAACAATACAAAGAAACAACTAAAAAAGAGAATTACAGACCAGTCCCCCTCATGAACATTGATGTAAAAATACTCAATAAAATACTGGCAAACTGAATCCAAGAACTCATCAAAAAAAAAAAAAAATCATTCACTATGGCCTTTAGGCTTCATCCTAGAGATGCAGGGATGGTTCAACACACAAAAATCTGTAATGCAATGTACCACATAAACAAACTGAAAGAAGAAAACCACATGATCATCTCATTAGATACTGAAAAAGCCTTTAATAAAATCCAACATTCCTTCATGATAAAGGTCTTGGAAAGAACAAGGATACAGGGAACATACCTAAACATAATAAAGGCAATATACAGGGGCTGGAGAGATGGCTCAGTGGTTAAGAGCATTGCCTGCTCTTCCAAAGGTCCTGAGTTCAATTCCCGGCAACCACATGGTGGCTCACAACCATCTGTAATGAGGTCTGGTACCCTCTTCTGGCCTGCAGACATACACATAGACAGAATATTGTATACATAATAAAAAATAATTAAAAAAATAAAATAAAGGCAATATACAGCAAGTCAATAGTCAACATCAGACTAAATGGAGAGAAACTCAAAGTGATCCCACTGAAATCAGTAATAAGACAAGGCTGTCCATTCTCTCCATAGCTATTCAATATAGTATTCAAAGTTCTAGCTAGAGCAGTAAGACAACAAAAAGAGATCAAGGGGATACAAATTGGAAAAGAAGTCAAATTTTCACTATTTGCTGATCATATGATAGTATACACAAGTGGCCCCAAAATTGTACCAAGGAACTCCTACAACGAATAAACACCTTCAGTAATGTAGCAGGATACAAGGTTAACTCAAAAAAAAAATCAGTAGATCTTCTATATACAGATGATAAATGGGCTGAAAAAGAAATCAGAGAAACATCACCCTTTACAATCGCGATAAACAACATAAAATATCTTGGGGTAACTCTAGCCATACAAGTGAAAAACCTATGTAACAAGAACTTTAAATCTTTGAAGACAGAAATCAAAGAAGACATCAGAAAATGGAAAGATCTCCCATGCTCTTACATAGGTAGAATTAACATAGTAAAAATGGCAATCTTACCAAAATTATTCAATGCAAAATCCCAGAAAAATTTTTCTCAGATTTTGAAAGAACAATACCCAAATTTATATGGAAAAAAAAACAGAATAGTCAAAACAATCCTATAAAATAAAGTAATTTCTGGAGGCATCACCATCCATCCCTGACTTCACACTCTACTATAGAGATACAGTACTGAAAACAGACTGGTATTGGTATAAAAACAGACAGATTGACCAATGAAATCGAATTGAAGACCTGGATAGCAATCCACACTCCTATCAACATCTAATTTTTTTTAAAGATTTATTTATTTATTATGTATATAACATTCTGACTCTGTGTATGCCTGCAGGCCAGAAGAGGACATCAGATCTCATTACGGATGGTTGTGAGCCACCATGTGGTTGCTGGGAACTGAACTCAGGACTTCTGGAAGAGCAGTCAGTGCTCTTAACCACTGAGCCATCTCTCCAGACCCAAGTGCATAAGGTTTTAAACTAAAATCAAGGAAGGGTGTAAAGCACCTTAAGAGAATTTTTTATTTCATGTTCTCCTCATGAAGGAAGGTGAAGGTTGGCAACAACTCTGGCAAGCTTATCTGCAAAGCCCAGTCGGACGCACCACATATCCAGTCTCCCTCACAGTCCTGGGCATCGCAGCTTCCCAGCAGGCATTTTTAGACCTTCAGCTAAAGAGAGCAATTTCATTTTTCAATCATCTATTCACTCATTCCACTGACATACTATCAATCCTCTAGTAAATGGTGTGGACTGTGCTTGATTCTGGGATAAGAAAAAAACTAAATATTGGCCTATCAGGTGCTTATTAAGCTTAAGGCCTTGTGACAGAGAACTAAGATGCCTAAATAAACCTGCAAGTTACTAATAATGCCTTGACTTATTTTGAATTGTTCAAATTTTAGAAATATTTATGTGGTAGTTTAAATGTAATTGGCCCCCATAATCTTATAAGGAGTGGCACTATTAGGAGGTGTGACTTTGTTGGAGTGGATTTGGCCTTGTTGGAAGAGTGTGTCATCGTTGGGGCAGACTTTGAGATTTCCTATACTCAGGTTACCACCCAGTGTCTCAGTCGACTTCCCATTGCCTGCAAGCCAGGTTGTAGTCACCATCACATCTATCTGCACGCCACCATGCTCCCCATCATGATGATAATGGACTGAACCTCTGAACGTGTAAGAGAGCCACCCTAGCCACCCTAATTAAATGTTTTCTTTTATAAAAGTTGGCGCGGTCATGGTGTCTCTTCACAATAACAGAAACTTAACTAAGACAATATAACACTTTTCAAAATTGAAGTAGACGTCTTGGAAGAACTAGTGGTGTCTACTGTACTGTAAGGCTGGGAATTGGTTTAATTGATAGAGTGCTTCTAGCATCAAGCACTGGGTTCTATCTCTAGCACCACAGTAAACAAAATCAAAGGTGGCTATAATGGTACACACCTCTAATCCCAACACTCAAGAGCTGGAGATAGTGTAGGAGGGTCTTCTGTCTATATGTTACTTTCATTAGTTAAATAAAAAGACTGCCTTGACCTTTTGATAGGGCAGAAAATTAGGTGGCGGAGTAGACAGAACAGAATTCTGAGAGGAAGAAAGCAGAGGCAGAGAGAGCCACCTGCCATGAAGTTGCCAGGTCAGACATGCTGAATTTTTCCCAGTAAGCCACAAGCTCCTGGTGACATACAGATTATTAGAAATGGGTTGAATCAAGATGTGAGAGTTAGACAATAAGAGGCAAGAACTAATGGGCCAGGCAGCGATTTAATTAATACAGATCTCTGTGTGGTTATTTCGGGGGTTAAACTATCCAGGTGGCAGGACGCCGACCTGCCGCTCCTTTTACAACATAGAGATAGGAGGATCAGAAGTTCAACATTGTCCTAGGGCTAAGAAGAGAATCCAGCTATATGAGACCTTGTCTCAAACAAAGAAAAGGAAAAATCCACAGTGACTTATAAAACATTCAGAGGTAGCATTGGGAAGAATTTCTATTCTTACAGAAGTATATTAATGCAGATGAGCCTCTCATAGTTTTAGCTGCTTGTAAAATTCAGAGATAAGTGTATTCTTCCTTTTACTGGATTAGTAATTTGGAGAGGGGTGGGTGGCAGTTTCATTTCATCTGCATTTGGATCGTATTCTGAAGTAGGAGCTACTTTCTGAAAAAGACTGAACTGTTCCTTTGCTCACTCCCAATTCTGTGCTTTCTCTGAAGGACTTCCTTTATCATCACTGTCATCAACAGAGGGCAGTAAATCCTGCATCCAACAAATGATGCAGGAAAGTACTGTGACTTCAAGAAAATAACCTTTATTCCCAATAGTGGTATTACTGGATCTTGGGGTAGGTTGATCCCTAATTTCCTGAGAAATCGCCACACTGATTTCCAAAGTGGTTGCACAAGTTTGCATTCCCACCAGCAATGAATGAGTGTGCCTCTTTCTCCACAACCTCTCCAGCAAAGGCTATCATTGGTGTTTTTGATTTTAGCCATTCTGACAGGTGTAAGATGGTATCTCAAAGTTGTTTTAATTTGCATTTCCCTTATCGCTAAGGAGGTTGAGCATGACCTTAGGTGTCTTTTGGCCATTTGAATTTCTTCTGTTGAGAATTCTCTGTTCAGATCAGTGCCCCATTTTTTTATTGGGTTCATTAGCATTTTAAAGTTTAGTTTCTTGAGTTCTTTATATATTTTGGTGATCAGACCTTTGTCTGTTGCAGGGTTGGTGAAGATCTTCTCCCAGTCAGTGGGTTGCCTTTTTGTCTTAGTGACAGTGTCCTTTGCTTTACAGAAGCTACTCAGTTTCAGGAGGTCCCATTTATTCAATGTTGTCCTTAATGTCTGTGCTGCTGGGGATAAACGTAGGAAGTGATCTCCTGTACCCATATGTTGTAGAGTACTTCCAACTTTTTCTTCTATCAGGTTCAGTGTGTTCAGACTAATATTGAGGTCTTTAATCCAAATGACAAAAGTATCTGTTCAACTATGTTCATAGCAGCATTGTTTGTAATAGCCAAAACCTGGAAACAACCTAGATGCCCTTCAATGGAGGAATGGATGAAGAAAGTGTGGAATATATACATATTAGAGTACTACTCAGCAGTAAAAAACAATGACTTCTCGAATTTTGCGTGCAAATGGATGGAAATAGAAAACACTATCCTGAGTGAGGTATCCCAGACCCAAAAAGAGGAACATGGGATGTACTCACTCATAATCGGTTTCTAGCCATAAGTAAAAGACATTAAGCATATAATGTGCGATCCTATAGAAGTTAAATAAGAAAGTGAACCCAAAGAAAATCATATAGTCATCCGCATGGAGAGGGGGAAGTAGACAAGATTGCAGGGCAAAAAATGGGAACTTGCGGGTGAGGTGGCATGGGGCAAAGGGGAAATGGGATGAGAAATATGAGAAGGGGAGGATGGGAGGAGCTCGGGGGATTGGGATGGTTGGGATATAGGAAGGATGGATACGGGAGCAGCGAAGTATATATCCTATCTAAGGGAGCCATCTTAGGGTTGGCAAGAGACTTGACTCTAGAGGGGTTCGCAGGTGTCCAGGAATATGTCCCCAGCTGGTACCTTGGGCAACTAAGGAGAGGGAACCTGAAATGACCCTATCCTATACTGATGAATATCTTGCATATCACCTTAGAACCTTCATCTGGCGATGGATCAAGGTAGAGACAGAGTCTCAATTTGGAGCAACGGTCTGAGCTCTTAAGGTCCAAATGAGGAGCAGAAGGAGGGAGAACAAGAGCAAAAAATCAGGACCACGAGGGATGCACCCACCCACTGTGACAGTGGAACTGATTTATTAGGAGCCCACCAAGGCCAGCTGGTCTGGGACTGAATAAGCATGGGTTGATTCCGGACTCTCTGAGCATGGCGGTCAACGAAGACTGATGAGAAGCCAAGGACAATGGCACTAGGTTTCAATCCTAATACATGAACTGGCTTTGTGGGAGCTTAGCCTGTTTAGAAGCTCACCTTCCTGGACGTAGATAGAAGACCTTCGTCTTCCCGCAGGGCAGAGAATTTGGACTGCTCTTCAGTATCGAGAGGGAGGGGGAATGGTGTGGGGGGAGGAGAAGAGGAGTGGGGATAGGGGGAGGGGAGTGGGGGGAGGGGGCAATATTTGGGAGGAGGGGAGGGAAATGGGAAACGGGGAGCAGGTGGAAATTTTAATTAAAAAAGAATAAAAAAAAAAAAAATAAATAAATACAAAACAAAAAAAAAAAAAAAAAAAAAAAAAAAAAAAAAAGAAAATAACCTTTATTTAGGGTTCTCTATAAATACAGTTAAAATGTTGTTCACATCTACTCTGTAAAATGAGCATTGCATTTCAGGTATATCCAAAATGAAATCTCTGGCAGGTTATGAAACTGTAAGTCTCTTATGACTAGGTTTGTCTTGGCACTAGACATAAGGCAGTTTAACATGAGCTCACAATGCCAAGAACTAGAAATTTACTACTTTAGTTTCCGTTGATGGTCAAACAAGGATGTGAAGGAAAACTTTGCAGACTTTGATCAACCATACTCTGAATATTGTAATCCTAGACTTTAGATAAAAGGATTGAACTAGATTATGTGGAGGACACGTGAGAGGGAAGCTGCTGTGGAGAGTTAGCAGGTACATATGATTGGCCCACCACCTACAATTCATCGCCTTAATCACTTTGATAGTGATTTTCTGCATTGTTTGTGTAGTATGTAATAAAAATGCCAATATCTAGTAGTCCCTTTATAAGTCTTAATTGATTTTGAAGCTATAGGATACCTTACCATTAGCTAGGATTGTTGGAGTTTATTTTTTTCTCTTTTCATTAAAAGTGTAGGTATTCTGTGGATGTGGCTCAATGGTAAAGAGCTTGCCTAACATGTGTGAGGCCCTGGTGAAGGCATAAGTCACAAACAACCCCACACCAGTTTGGAATTAGGATTAATAGAATGGTTATTTATTTAAAGGGGAAAAACTTACAGATCACTGTCCCAGACAACAGCCCTCTGCGCAATCCAGAAGGGAGCCTAGTTGCTGGAAGCGGGGGGGGGGGGGAGGGGGGGAGTGGCCACTTTTTTAAAGAGAGACCATGCCCCAATGGGCTGGTATCTCAGCGGCTATTGGCTGAAGGAGTGGAAGGAGCTCCCACAACACCTCCCCATTTTGTTTAAGTAAGAGAGTTCTAAACATACTATGAAATTATATACAATAAGTACAAATATCCTATTCTAGCTAGCTTAAGTCTTGTATAATAAATAACTTGGCCAAGTCATGAGAGAAAAGTAACTACATTTATATAGGCTTCAACCCCATTGAAGATCTGAGAAGGGAAATAATGTTACCTGAGTAATTAAGAAGTTCAATCAAACAACTTCCAAAACATGCAACAGATCACAGAGACAACTAGCTACCTGGGCAATCACCCAAGGTCATGTTTGCAGCGTTGAAGCAACCAACTTTGGCTAAAGCCTAACATAACTGACATACCATTTTCAAAGGTAAGAAACTTTTCAAAACTATCTTACCCTGTCTTGGCAGGATATGACAGTCCTGTTTTATCCATTCATGGATACTCTGTATCTCTGTCAGTGGTTGAGGTATGGACATTTCTTTGCCCAAAGGCCTGTTCTGCCAAGAAGAAAGGCTCCAGGTGAAGTGTCTTTGGTGCTCAACCTTCTTTCTGGAATAGATTGGTGTTTCCAGGAGCAATTGTGTCTCATTACCACGAAACTGAGTTAGATTAAAGGCCATTTTCTACAGCTCTTTGAAGAGGTTGAAGATTATCTATCTATACTGAATATAATCTCCATGTATCTAAAGAACCTGATTAGTCTAATTATAAATGACAAACTTAGATGACTATTGATCTATATAATTCTCAATACCTATCTAACTTAAAGACTAAGACAATAAAAAACTGTGCAATAAATGAGGACAATATGACTCCTGAATATCCTGCCTTTTCACCCGGTTTTCACTAAAATCCTCATGTTAAGTGTGTTACAGATGTATTATGAGTGGCATGCCTTTGATAGGGCCCATCAAAGGCATCCACGTTGCCCAATTCCTGTTTACTTTTTCTGTGTATAACAATTGTTCATTACATCTCATTTCAGACTACAAAATCATAAGTCTCATATTTTAAACTGGTATGTACTTTTAAGTCTCTTACAAAAATGCCTTATATTTAATATTAAGCTGTTCTTTACCATTGTCAGTTCTGCCACTAATCTTATATTACAAGCAGTTTTTTTTCTTTCTTTTTGTCTTTTTATGGGTGTGGAACTAGCCTGTTAAGAGCCAGTGCAGTCAAGCTCAGACCCAACCTTCCAGACAGATTCCATACTGCAGCTATACCTAATAAACAGCCCTCAACTGCTCAGAGATCTGGGCAATGTGATATTTAAGTATTATTTAAAAAACTTTTCATAACAAAAAGAGACAGGTTGGCTCCTAGCAGCAGACTCTTATTTCCTCCAAAGAAGACAGAAGACAAATGGGCACAGAACAACGTCCTTCTGCAGTTTGCTAAGCACTGCTGAGCACTGACCATTAGGAAAAACTGCCTTTCATCTAAAGTAAAGACCTCCAGATGTGGACGGAATCGCTGGAATCAACAGCCTAGCTGCTCAGGTCAAGGTAGGCCTGTCTTCCTACAGATTTCTTAGCCCACAGGGTCTTCTGGAGCCTGGCAGTCCTGGCGCTAACCAGCAAAGGGTCAAGTGCAACCTTCAGCGACCATGGAGGACCCAAAAAGAGTAGCTCTGGGTGCCAACCAAGTAAGTTTTCTGTCACTTTTTAATCGGTAACTCAAGAAAAATCTTATCCTTCTCAAAGATCTCTGACAGTTTGATAGCTGAGAGGTTTTGCCAGGTTACCTCACCAAACAAATTTCAAATCAAATTTCTTAAAAAAATAGTTTTCATTGTACAAAATAAGCCATAGTCATTATATGTCTAAAACTTCTGTTTTCATAAACCCAAGGAGTTCTTGTGAGTTCCAGGGAGCCGAATTAAAGAATCCACCTTAAACAGGTCAGATATCCCCTCAATTCCCTAGTCCAAAAAATTTTATTTTCCTTAATTTAACTTTTCTTTGTTCTGCCAATACCTTAAACAGGATAAGGGACACCAGACATTTCCATGCCACAGGCACTGGCCAGAAGCAAAGAGACCAGCTATGCCAGGAGGGTCCCAGCACACAGCCTTCTCAGGGACCACCCCCCAAGATGATGCCCACAAATCAGCTGGAAGCAGTCTTGAGAATTCGCTGCCCCAATTCCTTCAAACTGTGGTGTCTAACCTCCTGCTTTTATTGTAAGCAAGACCTGGGAATGTTATTCTTTCGGTCCCTGGTCACTTTAAGGGACAAGCCACACCCACTCCCAGCTACCTCTGACCTCTCGTTGCCATCTTGAATTCCCTCTCTTGCTGTTCCCTTTTGGCGTGTGCACACGTGTTTTTTTCTCTCTCTCTGTCTCTCTCTGTCTCTCTCTGTCTCTCTCTGTCTCTCTCTGTCTCTCTCTCTCTGTCTCTCTCTGTCTCTCTCTCTAAGTAATAAATGTTCTTTATGCCTATTTACTGTGTCTATGTGCCTTTTACCCACCAACTGTTTGCACCCAGCCCACTCGGGGATCTTGCAGTTCCCAGAGCCCGCTGCCTGCCCCGCCATGTGTCTGCCCCTTGCTGCTGGGAATCTGCACCGCTCTGGCAGCCGTCTCTGGGGACTCGCCAGCATTTCCTGCCTCTAGCTGCTCGAGGAACTGCCTGGGAATTTAGGAACATGGAAAAAAGGAATATTACCTAGGACGGTTATCATTCTCTTTAATAATGGCTCAGGTTCCCCTTGTGTTGCTCTCAGACATTAGGATTTATTAGGTCTTGTTAAACACTTATTTTAAGACAGCTATTTTCATTATCTTAACCTTTGAGTTAGAAATCAGCTCTCTTGAACTGTGAAACAAAATTACTGATAGTTACATACAGAAGGTTATATATTAAGAATGCGGTAAACAGAAAAATAAAAAGTCTAAGAAGCAATTCAAGGGTGGAATAATTGAAAAGAGAAGGGGCTGGAGAGATGGCTCAGTGGTTAAAAGCATTACCTGTTCTTCCAAAGGTCCTGAGTTCAATTCCTGGCAACCACATGGTGGCTCACAATGATCTGTAATTAGGTCTGGTGCCCTCTTCTGGCCTGCAGGAATACATGCAGACAGAATATTGTATATATAATAAATAAATAAATATTTTAAAAATAATTGAAAAGAGAATAGTGAGGGTTTATAGTCATTTCATACTATTGAGAATATATTATACCAAGAGTATATATCATTAAATATATATTCAACCAAAAGAAAAAGTGATGCACACAGAAGCACAAGTAAGGTTACAGCTGCTGATAAGTTCGTACATGGAACTTACCTTTGTATTTAAGTAAATGCCCCTTTTGTTTCTTTGAAGAGACCATTTATGTTTTCAACAGGTTTCAGGTTTAAGCAGTTGTACCTTTTGTGATATTTGTGAGGCTGTAAAGATTCAGAAAGGATATTCTAGTGAATAAATTTCTGAGTTCTTTCAGGCTGGGTGGAGTGAATCTCTGTGCACATTGAGGTGTCAGCAGACATCAGAAGATGTTTGTGTTCTGACAAAGAAATATCTGTATAAAGTCTAACAGTCAGCCTTCATAAGGAATGTATCATAAGGAGAAGCAGTGGCATAGTAAACCCTAGGTTATTACTGAGTCAGAGTAGAAAGGGCATCGGGACTATTATGGATTGTGGGTGTCAGTTTCTCCCCATAAAGGTACAAGTAACTAGAGGAGTGAGTAATTCTCTTCTCAGATAACATGAACCATAAAGTCCCTTAATAATTTTTATTCACCTGTGAAAAACAGCAGACTCTCATTGAGTCTGTTAGCTATATCCTTTCTGAGTGGCCCATGCCCTCTGTTTCTGTATGAGATGGCTTATGCTTGATTTAGGAGCATATGTACAAAGCTGTGTGGCTCAGAGCATTACTATAAGCAATTACAGTTTATAAGCACCCTATTTATTCACATGTATCAGTTTGAAGTATGACATAAAATGTTTTTAAATTTGTCAAGAAAGTATAACAATCAAGTGAGAGAAGAGATATGAAAGGGTATAGTTATAAAATGCATGTTGGTAAAGAAGGTTAAAGAGAAAGAATGCTTTCAGATGTGATATAGATATGAATAATTACATTGGTATAAATTTTACTCTATTGGTAAAAGTTAAGGTCAATTTTGTTCTATGTATATGTATTTCTGATCTTGATTAAGGTATTGTGATTGTGTAGTTCATTTAAAAATGTAATATATAATTAGGAAATATAGGTTGCTAATGAATAATCATCGATAATAGTAAAGCTTGTAGTCATGTTAGATTTTCTAGATAGAGATATATTTCAGTTAGATAGGCATTTTTCATTTCTTTCAAAGACTGTAGAATATGGCATTTAAGATATTTTAATAACTTAGGACTTTTCATGACAATGAGACACGTCTGCTCCTGTCAGCACCAATCTACTTCCTCTCAAGAGGAAGGTGGGCATCAAAGAGGCTCCTTCTGGAGTTTGATAGTCATTTGGGCAAGAAACTGCTCTTGCCTGGACTGTTGCATAAACTGGATGCGAAGAACCCGCAGAGAGAGGACTGCTGAACTTGCCAAAAGGTGAAATGGTCTTTTGGGGTTCCTGATCTATGAAAGAGTCTATGAGACATTCTGCAGGACACAGCAGAAAATGACTGAACTGTCTTTGGAATTTTCTGCTTCGTGGAAATGTCTGCTGGATACTATGGGCCTGTAGGCTGGAGATGGATGCCCCAGCGGTACAGAGAAACTTTGGATGACTGTCCGGGCAGTGAGATGTCTCTGTCATTTCTAGAGTTTTGGAAGTTGCTTACTTCTTGTTTGCTTAGGTAATATATCCTTCTGGAGTCTTTGATGGAGTTGAAGAATGGTTATAGTTATAGTTTTCCTTAGTTATAATAAAGGATAAAATAGATATAAATATTGTAACTGTAATTTTTGCTTGATAACTGTTTTGTTATATGTAATCTTACTATGTTAAAGTGAGAGCCTTTTTTGTTTAAACAGAAAAAGGGGAAATGATGTGGGAGAGTCTTCTGTTTTGTGTTGATTTCATTGGTTAATAAAGAAACTGCCTTGGCCTTTTAATAGGACAGAAAATTAGGTAGGCAGAGTAAACAGAATAGAATGCTGGGAGAAAGAAGCCTGTAGCGGTTCCCCTCGGCCAGCAAGGAAGACGCAACACCAGAGCTCTTCTTGCTAAGCAGTTTATTTCAGGACTTTATTCACAGCAATCTTTCTCCTTCTCTCTCTCTCTCTCTCTCTCTCTCTCTCTCTCTCTCTCTCTCTCTCTCTTTCTCTGGGCAAACATCTCCCAGCCCTTAAGTAGGCCTGGGCCGCCAACCCCAGACTGCCAGGTGGGCACTGCCCATAGGTCCACGCATATGCAAGCAGCTGACAATCATTGCGTGATAATAGCATAAGTCAGGCCTAGTTGATATTAGGAGTTGATTATCACAGAGAGCACTCGCTTTTGGGATCACGGAGGGCGGAAGCCAGCACCATCAGGTGCGACTCCATGCAGTTCTCTACACATAGCCATCAGGTGTGACTCCATGAGGCTCTCTACAGTTCCCCCTTTTTGTTTTGCAAAGCAGCAGGCAAGAGTAGAGGTCTGATCTCTGTTAAAAATGGAACATGTACTAGTGTCTGTCCAGGTGTCATCCACCCAGAGAACACTAGACCTGTCTGGTGTCTTTTTACAGAGGTGGGAGTTAGACACCAACCCACCTGCAATCAGACCTGCTCTTCCTGAGGTCGACCTCTGACCTCAAGTGCAATGTACAAGCCTCACATCCTGTGCTCAAATATAGATAACCAAGCTTGAGGGGACTGTCCTGCTTCAATGGCCGTGAAGGCCTGAATGATCATAACTGCATTGCGATGCTGTGAAACCCTTAAGTGACAAATGCTCCATAGGCATACCAGGGAGGCAAGCACCATTAAGTCTGTTAGGGCTCCTATTCCCATCCTTCAGATGATCCATGGCTATGATGATCCAGGAGGATAGTCCTTCTGCCAGGCTGGTATCCATGCATGTGGAATTTGCAGTCGCAATCGTCACTCTCAGCTTTTCCAGTTGTTGTTCGAATTCACCAGACCAATTACCTAAAAGATATCTAGATAATTCTTTAGACAAATTAGCTGCATGGGTAAAGTTTTTATACCACAATCCACCCTCACCTTCCGAGGGCGACCTCTCAGTGTTCCCTAGTTCCCGATATCTCGGCTGGGACCTCCAAATACTGTTCAGGGCCAGATTATATAGAGATAGCCATGTCCCCCCCAACCCACCAGAAACCACTCTCCTGCCATCAGGAACTCCTGAAGGGCTCCTGCTCAGAGCAGCTGTTCGCTCTTTGGCACTCCTGCTCCAGTTTGTCTTAGCTCCAGCACTTGTAGTTGTATTTGCTGATGCTCCTGGAGCTGCTGTGGCATCCGCCAGGCTAGGCACCGACTGGGCTGAGGCAATGTGCCTTCCATCACAGCCACCTAGCAAAGCTCTGCTCCAGCTGCCTCCTAGCCCCAGCTGCAGTTGTTCTGGGTCCAAACTGGTGCATGGAGTGGAGCAGAACTCAGGAAAGCAGGCTTGTTGCTCTGCAACCATTGAAGGGTCCCACTTACATCTTGTTTTAGGGAATTTGGGCGTTGTCAATCTGTCTGGCTACTTCCTGCTGAGCGGGGACGCTGCATTCTTACTGCAATTTTCCAACCGCGCTCAGACTCGGGTCGCAGGTCGCAGCGACTGGGAAGAGGCAGAGGCTCCACCGAGCTGGAAGGTGGAGGCAAGGTGGTGTGGCAGACCAGGACCCGACCCCTTCGGGATGGGGCGGATCCCACTCCAGCCAGATGCCCCGGGCTGGGACAGAGGTCCAGGCCAACTGGTCTTATCTTGGCGGTTGTGCTGCTCTTCTGTGCCCTGAGGCAGGTCCTGGGTGCTTGCAGCTTGCAGCCCCTCAGCGTGGAGGGGCTGGAGCTCCTTGGCCTTGGAGCCACAGCAGCTCACACTCCACTGCTAACTCAGGAGGTCTCGGTAATTCAAACCATGTGAATATTGAATAAATCCTTAGGCTCTCATCGTCTGTGGAAACAAAAACAGAGCCTCCTTTCCAAAGCATTAATTTCCTCCCAATACATGCGTCCCCTCCGGCCAGGGACAACCTTGTTTGTTTATCCCGCTTTCTCGTGAAGGAAGTCCAGGATTAACATATAAATTTTTAGAACAAAGCAGCTCATTGAGAGCCAGAAAAAATTTGGTGCGAAGATAAAGCGCCCATCTGAACAATTGCTAGATTCGTAACCCATCCGCTCCTGTCGAGGCTCTACTTTTATCCTGCTCTCCCTTTTTCAACCGGTGAGAGCAGAAAACCCACTTTTGTCCTCTTACCTGAGGATTTACCAGTGCACCCCCTGACTGCAGCAAGTTCTGGGCTCCACGGAGAGAGATTTGAGGGTTCCCCATACGAGGCCACCACTTGTCCCCGTACGGGCCACCAACTGTCGCGTCCACCTCTCGGCCAGCAAGAAGGACGCAACACCGGAGCTCTTCCTGCTGCAGTTTATTCAGGACCTTTATTCACAGCAATCTTTCTCCTTCTCTCTCTCTCTCTCTCTCTCTCTCTCTCTCTCTCTCTCTCTCTCTCGGCATCCTCTCCCAGCCCTTAAGTAGGCCTGGGCCACCAACCCCAGATTGCCAGGTGGGCACTGCCCATAGGTCCACGCATATGCAAGCAGCTGACAATCATTGCGTGATAATAGCATAAGTCAGGCCTAGTTGATATTAGGAGTTGATTATCACAGAGAGCACTCGCTTTCGGGATCACGGAGGGCAGGGTCAGCACCATCAGGTGCGACTCCATGCAGTTCTCTACACATAACCATCAGGTGTGACTCCACACGGCTCTCTACAGAAGCTGAGTCAGGCAGTCGCCATGATTCTCGGAACTGAGACAGATGTAGGCTAGAATCCTTCCTGGTAAGCCAGCACCTTGTGGTGCTACACAGATTATTAGAAATGGGTTAAGCAAGATGTGAGAGTTAGCCTATAAGAGGCTACAGATAATGGGCCAGGCAGTGTTTAAAAGAATACAATTTGTGTGTTGTTATTTTGGGTAAAGCTAGCCGGGTGGCTGGAAGCAGCCCGCCGTTCCAGGTACACAGATGCGAAAGAACTGTAGGTGGTAGTTTTGTCCTAAAGTAAGCAGTGTTCCAAAATGTACATCAAAATTGAGGACATGGAAAGGTTAAGCACATTATAGAAGGTCTAAGTTAAAAAGGTCTATGAGAGGTAAAACTTGAGGAAAGATGGTATTGTATTACTAAGTTTATATTTATGTTCTACAGATGCGTAGTGGATAAAGGTACTTGCCACCTCACGATGCAAGCCTGGTGACCAGAGTTCCATCCCTGGAAGCCTCTTGAAGGTGGAAGGAGAGAACTAACTCCATATGCTGTCCTTTGACTTCTGCATGCATGTTGAGGCATGTACCACATGACCATACAATAGTAATAAAATGTATGACTTCATTATAATTAAAGATTATTTTTAAAGTTCTAACAACAGACATCATTTGATGCTTATTTCATCGATCAGTCTACTCTGGACATTAGGAAGAAGCTACAGAAGCAAGAAACAAGATATAAATAATCCAAGATAACTTTTGAATTTGGCTTTTGGAGTTTTCTACAACTGTCGGAGCCCATGTGGGTCCAACACAGATTCCCTAACCCGGCAGGAACGGAGTCGCGAGGAATAAAACTGACACAGCTTACACCGTCATCATGGAAAAAGCCAGAACCACTCTTTATTCTCCAAACATCTTATAACCCCCCTGAATTGAGTGGGGGAAAACACATTAGGCTGTCTCCTAGGCAACCAGGTGCCTCGGCTTAAGTCATGTCCACATCTAGCAGTCAGGTAGGCCATGAATTAGCATCTCTATAAGACATCCTCCAAATTACAAAGGAAGGGAAGCACCAAACCTCTAAACTATTAAGTCATCAGCTTTGGTCAACATCTCTTCTCAGGTACTCTACATTCTAACAAAAGAAAACTCGGAGCAACACATCCTGGCTTTTGCTAAGGCAGAGACAGCTTGTCTGTAGAGCTATGTGACCAGCTCAGACCGGGCTAATGGCTTCTGTGCCAAATCGAAATATGGGCCCACATCCAACAAACTTGAGAGTCCAAAAGGGGAAAAGATCACAGACATAAGAGAAAGCAGAATCCAACTGGGACCCTGCCTAGTAATGGTTTTGTAACAAAGGTCAGCTGTCATAAATAAAGGGTGGGACAGGCCTCCTTGCCCAGGGTCTGAGTTTTCATTCAGTTTACAACCAGTGTGGGCAGCATTGTGGATCTAGTCCCTACTGCACTTTGTCTTTCCTTTTTTGTTTGTTTGTTTCTACTTTTCTGTCATGTCTTTACTGCACTTTGGTGCACTAAGGCTTTTCTTCATGTGGCAACTGGTCCTGGCTTTTCCCATTCCAGAGTTCATTGGGAACCCACGCCAGTTGACTTCAGAGCCCTGGGTGCTAACCAAACTCTGGTCTTGGAACCCCTCTGATCATCCACCTAAATCCCCACATACTCGAGCACCTGAGACAGACAAAGGGGGCACTGAGTATCTGGGGCCCCCTGCTCCCAAAGAGATGTTGGCCCCACTTGAGGAGTTGACTGACAGTTTACTTCTATTCCAGGACCCCAGCACTTCTCGGGAGTCGAACCCAGAGCCTGCGGAACTTGGTGTTTCACATCAGCATCTGACCAACAAGCTGATACCACCTGGTAAGCACCAGAGAACATTTTAACACCAAATGGGGATCAAGTTCAGGCTCCCATTCGGCCTTCACAGTTCAAATGTACTGCCAGTCTAGCTGAGGCTGCAGATCATCAGTTGGATGCAATACTTGTTCTGCCACTAGACAGCCAGAGTTCAAAAGCAACAACCATCATGGTTTCACCCATGGAGTTGAAGAAAGATTTAACTCAGCACAGGAAACTTGCTAAGGTGGTTGCTGGAAAACCTCAGTTTCACAAACAAACCAAAGATGATGATTATGGTGACCTGAATATGAATGAAGCTTATTCTTACAGCCTTCCTAAGCAATCCCAGGAAAATGCAGATGAAGCTCCAGAGTTCCTAGAGCAGGATGAACCTGACCAGTTGGAGACACAAGTTCAAAATACAGAGAATCTCCATCAGGAAGCTCCAGATTATTTCCCACAGGAAGATGAACCTTTAATCCAAAAAGAAGACTCAGCTCACCATCAGCTTCCTTCTGAGGAACCATCAGTTCATCCTGAAATACGGGGTTCACCTCCAAATAGAAATGAAGCTCAGCACTCAAACCAGCCAAATGTGACAGTGAATCCTGTGACTTCAGAGGCAGATAAGGAGGTACAAGCTACTGTGGGCCAGCAACAGACCCTAGCCCAGTTTGCAGAGAGTTCTGAGTTGTTGGAAACTTCATCAACCCAACAAGAGGCCCCAGCTCAGATTTTAGAGCTTCCTGAAAACCTTGGAGATTCTGGTAGCCAGCTAAAAGCTCCAGCTCTGCCTACAAAGCTTCCCGAAGAAACCAGTCCTCTAGTTGAGCAAGAGGGTACAGTTCCAGTTCCAGAATCCTCTATGCAGAGTATAACTGAAACTGTATTAACCACAATTCAAAACCCTAGTCAGGTTCAATTTCTCCATTATACTTCGCCCATGATTACAGGTAAGCCTGCAGTTAGAATCTAAAAAACTTCTGAACCTAGAACAGAGAATGAGTCATCTCCATATGAGGAGGAGACTCCAACTCAGACTCCCAGTCCTCCTGTTGAAACTGAACATTTCGTCAGCCAGCAGCAGCAGCCAACTGAACCTTCTGAGTATTCTGAGGAGGCTGAATCTTCTGGAGTTGATTTGGAACCTCCAGTTCAGCCTCAAGAGGAAGCAGAGGAGTTAGGCCCTTTACCAATGCAGCAGGAAGATTTATCTCAACATCCAGGTCCTCTTCTGGAGGATGACTCTAATCTCAGTGAACTAGAGCAGCCAGGTCAACTTTCTGAGTCTCCTGAGGAGGGAGAATTGGGTTCTGGAAACCAGCCAGAAGCTTCAGTCCAACCTGCAGAGCTCCCTCCAGTTGAACAAGAGGCTCCACTTCAAACTCCAGAGTCCCCTATTGAGAATGTGGTTGAAACTCCACCAGTTCACAAAGTCCAGCCAAATCCAAATGAAGAGCACCATTATTACTTACCACATGTTACAGTTAGACCCGTGGATGTGGCACTTACCATAACTTCTACCAAGGAGACGGAATCTTCTCTGATGCAGCAGGTGTCCCCAGTGCATCCTTTGGAGTATACTGAGCAGATGGAACCCTTTCTCCATGAGGAGAAGCCTCCAGCTCAGGCTTCTGGGCCTTCTGGAGAGAGTCAATTTCAAAGCCCCCTGGAGGTACCAGCTCAAGCCTTAGAGTATGCTGAAGAGTTTAAACCTTCTGCAACTGAGCAGGAACAAGCAGCTCAGTCTCCAGAGCATCATGAAGTGACAGATTTGCCTCCAGATCACTATCAAGCTCAGCTTTCTAGCCTGTCTTATGTGATTGGTCAATCTCTAGATCTGGAGATTACAGTAACAGAGAATCCTCTAGCTGCGATGGGAACTGTGTACCATGAGGCTACAGCATCTGAAGAGGTTGAACTGTCAAAACAACAGGGTGTTTTATATCAGCCCGCAGAACCTATTCTGCATCATAAACCTCTAAGTCAGCAAGAAGACACAACTGGAATATCACAGATCTCTGAAGAAGGAAAACCCTTTCCAGCACCACAGGAGACATCAGAACAGATGCTAGAGCTGCCAGATGAAGAATTTCCAGGTTACCATGAGGTAACAGTTTCATCCCTGAGTCATGGTCAAGTTTATTTTTCAGCATCACACAATATCCCAATTAATCATCAAACCAACCCAAAAGAGGATCATCATTCTCCAGTTGGTCAAGGGGTCCCAACCCAACCTGAAGAATTTCCTGAGGAACCATATCCAAGTCAGCAGGAGAGCTCAACTTGGCCTTCAATAACAGATAGGTTTTTTCATCTGTAGATCTAGAGGCAACATTCAGAACTGAACTTCCAAAGTCATATGAAACCACTGTTAAACATGTGGACCTAGAACTTACCATAACTCCAGAACCCTCTCTGAAGGATGAATCAGTTCCATTTCCACAAGAAGACTTACGTCAGCCTATAGACTCCACTGAGAAAGGTAAATTTTCAAAGATTCAGACTAATGCCCTTTCAAAGCATCCATATTTCTCCAAAACTGAATCTCTAGCCTTCCAGGAAGCCATAGCTCAGACAACACACCACTTTAAAGAGGTATACCTTTATTCAACTCAACAGGAAGCCTCAGAACTGCCTCCGGGTCACAGTATGGGAGTAAGACCTTCTTTACATCAACAAATAACCCTATCTCATCCCATAGACCTCCATGAGAATCAGAAACCATTTCTAGCACTGAAGCCCACTGCAGCTCAGACTTTAAAACTCCATAGAAAAGGAAAATTTTCTCTAACCCATAAAGTGATTCCACACCCTCCAAAGCCACTGAAAAATATTGTAACTCACATTCCAGCACACAAGATAACTGTTCCAAGGCCAGATCAGGATCAAGTTGAGTATACACTATCACCTAATGGTTTATTTCAGCCTTTGGACCTAGAAGTTACTGTAACCCCAGGAATTAGTCCAGAGACTAAGCATTATATACTACCAAAGAGTAGTAAATCCACATTTTCAAGTAAAACTTCCACATCCACGTTATAGTGAGTCTCAACATCCAAACCCAACTAAAAACGCATTTCAACCTTTGGATCTAGAAGTCGCCATAAATCTAAAACTTAAGGAGAAACTTTCTCAAACTATGGAAGAGACCACAAATCAAGTGATGGAACCTCCAGAAGAGAGTTGAACTCAAGGTCTAGAATATCATGAGATGACAATTCCAATACCAACTCAGGATCAAGCTAAGTATCTGGCATCACTTACTGTCTCATTTCAGCCCTTAGACCTAGAACTCCCCCTAACTTCAGAGCCTACCAGAGAGCCTCAGCATCCTACAGTCCCACAGCCCCTTCAGCATCCAAACCCTTATGAAGCCACAGTTCAGCTTTTGGATGTGGAACTCATCCTAACTCATAGAACTACTCCTGAGGGAGAACATTCTCAAACTATTCCAGAGACCACAAGTCTAATTACAGAACCACCTAAGGAGGTTGTATCTCAAGAGCAGGAATATCAAGAGGCAACAATTCCAACAGAAACTGAGCATCAAGTAGTTCCTTCATCTCAACCTTTGGATCTGGAACTCACCATAACTTCAGAGCCTACCAGAGAGCCTCAGCATCCTACAGTCCCACAGCACCCTCCACATCCAAACCCTTCTGAAGCCACAGTTCAGCCTTTGGAACTGGAACTCACCATAACTCATAAAACTACTGCTGAGGGAGAACATTCTCAAACTATTCCAGAGACCACAAGTCCAATTACAGAACCACCTCCAGCCCCAGTATATCAGGAGACGAAAGTTCCAACACCAGGTCAGGATCAAATTGAGTATCCAACAACACATGTTGTATCATTTCAGCCTTTGGATCTGGAACTCACCATAACTTCAGAGCCTACAAGAGATGCTAAACATCCTACAACTCCAAAGCACCCTCTGGTGATATATCCAGAACGTGTTTACTCTCAACATCCAAACCCAACTGAAGCCACAGCTGAACCTTTGGATTTGGAAATTTCCATAGCTCCACAGCTTACTACTGAGGGAAAATTTTCTCAGAGCATTCAAGAGACCACAATCCAGATTACAGAAACACCTAAAGTGGCTGTAGTTCTAACCCCAGTATATCAGGAGGTGACTGTTCCAATACCAACTGAGGATCAAGCTGTTGTATCATTTAGGCCTTTGGATCTAGAACTCACCGTAAGTTCAGGGCCTACTAGAGATCCTCACCATCCTACAACTCCAAGGGAGACTACAGTTCCTCCTCCAGAGTACTCTCTGGTGATATATCCAGAGCCTGTTCACAGTAAGCACACAACTCAGATACCTGAAGTCACCGTTCAGCATTTGGATCTAGAATGTAATGTAACTTATCAACCTATTAATGAGGGAGTGCTTTCACAAAGTATGCACGAGAGCACAACTCAGATTACAGCACCACCTAAAGAGGGTGTAGTTCAAGAGGTGACAGTTCCTATACCAATTCAGGGTCAAGCTGAGATTCCAGCTCCACCCAGCATCTCATCTCAGCCTTCTCAGCCTCCTACAGGAACTCACTTTCGTCCAACTCCACAGGAGACTAGTGTTCATCATTCAGATCACAGTGTGATCCTGAACCCAGGAGTTTTCGTTCCTCGTACAAGAACTCCAACTAAAACCGTAGTTAACCTTGATCCTAACTCATCTACTCTAGAAAACAGTCCTGAAAATGTGCAGAGGACCACTGCTGAAGTTAGAAAACCACCTAGTGTGTTTGTAGTTCAAACTCGAGGATATGAGGAGGGCATGGTTCAAGGTCTAATTCAGAGTAAAGCTGAGTATCTAACAAAACCATATCATCCCTTAGACATGGAACTCACTGTAACTGCAGAGCCTACTACAGAGGGTCCTCATCCCACAGCTCTCAGTGAGACTACAGATCGTCCAGTGCATTCTCAAGTGACACCTCTAGAACAGGTTCACATTCAGCCTCCAAACACAACTGAAATCACGGTTCATCCTCCAGATTTGGAAGTTACCATAACTCATCAACCTACTACTGAGGGAGGACTCTTTGAACCTGTGCAAAAGACCTTCTCTCAGCCTCCACAGCCGCATGAGGGGCTTGTTACCAGAGCTCCAGGGTTCCATGATAGTAAAGCTGCAATGCCAAGTTATCAAACTCAGCATACAGTGTCACCTGAGGTCCAAGTTTACCATCTTGATGTGGAGCATGCTTTAACTGAGCTATCTAAGATAGAGAGTGAACCTTTGGAAGCCCCAGGGAATATTACTACCCTTCCTCTAAATAACCCTGAAAAGGTACTCCCACTTGATGAGAAGATTCAGGTTCAAAATTCAAACCTAACTCAAGTCACAGCTCAGTATTTACACTCAGAATTTTCAATAACTCGACAACCTAATACAATGATTAAAGGTTCTGCCCCTATGAAGGACTCCCCAGCTCACACTTCTGAGATACCTATGGAAACCGGGGCTCAATTTCTAGAACATTATGAGACAGCAGCTCTAACTTTAGTTCATGTTGAAGCTCAGCATTCAGATTCATCAACTATAGAGACTAAACCTGAAGTCCTAGAGACTGCAGCTGCTTCTACAGAGGCTGCACAGTATGGAGTCTCAACAACTACAGCTGCTTCTCCAGAAGCTGCACATTCTACAGTCCCAACAACTACAGCTCCTACTCCAAAGTGCCCTGAAATTACACTTCCACCTACAGATCAGTTTTCGAAAATGGAACTTACCATAACTCCATATTCTGAAAATTCCACTACAGAAAAAGATTTAACTATGGAACAAAATGCCTACATGTACATCAACCTATGTGAGTTCTGCTTGTGTGAAAATGAGACACTGCTGTGTGTTCATCTCAGCCCAGAGCGGAGACTCCACCAAGTTCCTGTGCCAAAGCCCGACTCCTACAACAACACTTTTGCTAACTTGTAAGACTCACCTTTATTTCTGTTTTACATTTGCCTGACATAGCACCTTTTTCTTCAAAGCTTTCCTGGGCCCGCTCCTTGCCAGTTCCTTGCAGGCATTGGCCAGAGCTGCACGCGGAAACTGCATCCACCAGGGTCACCTCACCGTCAGCTTGGTTTTCCTTGTTTTTTCTTTTCTTCCCCAAGCCCTCTGAGTGAGTCTGGGGTTTTTCTGTTGCAGCCTCTCTGCAGTAATCTCCACAGGCACTTGGACTCAAATGCCGCCAGAGTTACCCCTCACCACTGGCCTGAATTCCTGCAGTAAGTGCTTCTCCCACTTGATTCCCTGTGTGCTTTTCAGACAGCCAGCCTACTCTTCCTCTGGACCCCCTCCTCAGGCTACTGCCACACTAGGTTGCTGCCTTGACACCTGCTTGGGCTTCTACTGTTGTGACTTCCACGTGCTCTCAGCTCACAGCTGCATGCTAGCAGCTGCAGCTGTCCTTGGCCAGGCTGTGCACCACCTGTATTCTCTGCTCAGATGGTCTCTGAAGTGGCAGCTAGCCTCACACTTCACTATCATCGTCATCAAATTTGGTGGGACAGTTGGGAATTCTTAAAGGTTGGAATTAGTTTTTTTTAAAAAAAGTTTTTTCCCCACATTAAAAATTAAGGAATACTATTACGATGGAGTTATGTCTTTGTATGATTACACAATGGATGGTTTAAAAAATGGAACAATTAAGTGAGGGGATAATTAACATAGCTGTGTTTTATAGAATGTTAATTATTATCATCAGTTTGGTAATTCTTGTTTTATCCCTAAAAATGTTGGTTGATGAGTGACAAGATGCAGGCCTTAGAATGTTACAAGAGAAATATTGCTGTTTTGGCTGATAAGTAGTTACAACCCTTAGAAAAACTTACTAAAACAGATAATAGAGATATTCAAACAAAGACAGAAGAATATAAAGGAGAACCAACCTCACCATTAAATCATAAAATTAGAGAGGAACAGTCCAAGGTCTTCAATCAAGTTGCCTTCCAGGAGCACCTACCAAGTGACAGGAATCTCCAAGGCTATGTAAGAGTTGACTGGATTTCTCTATGGAAATGTTAGATTTGAGGAGATTTAAGGAAGTGATAGTCTTATATGGTATGTGCTCACCTTTTATGAAGCAGGTGTTAAATTCATAGTCAACTAGTAACAGAATTATCCCACAAGACTGCAAAGATTTGGTTACAGCAGTATTGAAACCTGATCCTCAATTGTAGTGGGGGACCTGGTGGGTAAATGAGGCAAGGACCACTGAACAATGAAGTCAGGCTAGAGGTATTGAAATTTCCCAAGACCAACTTCTTGGAGAAGGGGATTATGCTGATGTACATACAGTATCTATATGACGACTATACCTTGACTCTATGCTGTGCAGAAACTTGAATGTTTGGAACAGAACTGAAGAAGTTGGAAAGAGAACTGAGTCATATAACTAAAGTTATATAGGGTCCAAAAGAAATCTTCACTAATTTTTTACAAAGATTGACTTTAACTGTAAATAGAATGATACCAAATTCAAAAGCTAGACAAATAATAATTGTATCTTTGTTTTTTTGAAAATGCTAATTCACAATGCAAAGAAGTAATTGGGCCTTTAAAGGCAAGATCAGCACCCACAGAAGTAGAGATCTGAGATACAGTTAATATTGAATCTCATAACCATGATGATGATTGGATAGGAGAGGTGATTTCCAGAGACTTGAAGAAAAATGAAAATTTTAGGTGTTTTAATTGTGGCAAACAAAATCAACTACAAAGGGACTGTGGACAGGAAATTCCTAGAAACAATGTTTTCTAGGAATAATCCAAACAGAAGGCCCTTGCCTTCTAGAGTATGCAGCTGTGGCAAAGGTCAACATTGGACCAATGAACATAAATGCTGATGAACAAGGGACAGACAAGGTGACCCTTTGTCATCAGGCTCCCTGGGGGAGCACATCACAGGCCCCTATGTCAAGTTAGTTCAATCATTCCCTGTCACCATGGGGTAAACTCCCCAGAACAATTAAAGAACCTAATGTCTATTGTAAAGAAAACATACTGCCCTGGATTATAGAACAGCTTTAGGAGATAAAACAAATTTCAGGAGAAACTATAAAGCAAATATTTTGGCAAGCTTCTATAAATGAACAAAGACCAAAGCTAAAAATGTGAATAGACAACATTGTAATTGAAGGTTTGTAGACACAGGGGACGATGTAACAATAATTGCACCAGAATCTTGGCATCCAAATTGGCCTCTTCATGAGGTAAATGTTCAGCTTTTAGGGACAAGAACTTTATCTCAGTTAAAAAAAAATTACAAGATGGGTCAAATGTATAAGGCCAGAAGGCCAGAAACAAAAATTAAAAATATATGTGGCTAATATAGTGATGAATTTATGAGTACATGATTTGTTACAGCAATGAAATACTTGGATTAACATTCCTTCAATCTCAGGAACAAACCATAATCTAACGTAGGTTTCTGGAAAAAGTATTTAAAAACATTTATAAAGAAGAGTCACCAATTATTCAGGTTATACAAAAAACAGGGCACAATAGCTGCTGATCTTTCAAAGGTAACAAAGCCCTACCTTTAAAATGGTTAACTGAAAAGCTTGTCTTGATGGATCAATGGCCTTTAAACTACAGGCCTTAGGATGGATGATACAGGAGCAGCTAAATATTCAACATATTAAAGAATGAACCAGCCCTTGGAATGTTCCTGTATTTGTTATTAAAAAGAAATCTGGAAAATGGAGAGTGTTAACAGATTTGAGGTCCGTAAATAAAGTAATTCAGCTGATGGACTTCCTACAGCCTGGAATTCCTTCGCCTTATCTATTACCTAAAGGATGGTCTTTTATAGTTATTGATTTAAAAGACTGTTTCTTCACTATACCTTTACAAGAAAAGGATAAGGACAGTACCTACTTATAAGAATTCTCAGTCTGTTAAGAGATATCAATGGAAGACTCTCCAACAAGGGATGTTAAACAACCCAACCCTGTGCCAATATTTTGTACAACAGATGTAGGAAATGATTCATGTATAGTATCCTCAATCTATAATTTACCATTATATGGATGAGATCTTACTAGTTGATTCCAATATAGATCCTTTATAGGAAATGTTTGGAAAAGTAAAGAAAATTTTGCTTTGTTGGGGATTACAATTGCTCCTGAAAAACTACAAAGAGGAGATTGTATTAATTATCTAGGATACACAATAGGTTTACAAAAAAATTCAACCCCAAAAGGTACAAATCAGGAGAGATCAATTGTGGACTCAATGACTTTCAAAAATTTCTGGGAGACATTAACTGGCTATGGCCCACAATTGGACTGACAATTCAAGAACTAAGCAACTTATTCCAAACATTACAAGGTGATAAGAACTTGTTAAGTAGTGCAAGAAAATTATCAGCTGAAGTTAAAAGATAATTGGCCTTTGTAGGAAAAAAGTGCGTTTTGCAGAATGCACGTGTGGATTGTTAGAATCCAGAACTGAATTGTATTCTGCTTGTTTTACCTTCTATACCTTCACCTACAGAAATTTTAATGGAGAGAGAAGATAATACCTTAGAATAATATGTTTAGCATACAAACAGAATAGAAATTAAAGACCTATGTAGAAAATGTTTCTGAGTGGATTTTAAAAGGGAAATGAGATTTCGTCCATTAGCAAGAACAGACCCAGCAGAAATTGTAGTACCTTTTACTAATGCTAAAATTTCCTCCTTATGGGCAGAAAGTGAACCCTGGCAAAGAACTTGTAGTAATTAATTTGGGGGTGGAGGGAGAGATTAACAACAAATAGCCCAAAAGCAAAAGAATTCAGTTCATAGAGAACTGACAGGATCCTTCCTCACTCTGTGTGGGGAACACCAATTTCTAGAGCTCCTACATTCTATACTGATGTGAACAAATCAGGAAGACCAGTTTTAGAACAGGAAATTTGAATAAAGTGGCTCAAAGCCCTTATGATTCTGTTCAAAAGTCAGAATTATATACTATTCTCAGGGTATTATTAGATTTGCTATAACCTCTTAATATAGTTACTGACTCTTTTTCAGGGTTTCTCTGTGGCTTTGAGCCTGTCCTGGAGCTAGCTCTTGTAGGACAGACTGGCCTCGAACTCACAGAGATCCGCCTGCCTCCGCGTCCCAAGTGCTAGGATTAAAGGCATGCACCACCATTGCTCGGCAATTACTGACTCTTAATATGCAGAATATGTTTTACATATTGAAACTGCTGAATTTATTCCAAATGATTGACTTTATAATTTATTCAGTTACAAGAAATAATCAAAAACAAATCATTCCTTATATATAACACATATTAAATCCTATATGCGCCTACCAGACTCTCTGGCAAAAGGTAACTATGAAATTGATCAACTATTGATAAGAAATGTCCTAGAAGTCTCAGAATTTCTTGAAAAGCATGCCAATAGCAAGGATTTGAAAGAAAAGATTTTTCCTTTACTTGGCAATAAAGACAATTATAAGAAAATGCCATACTTGTTTTTTGTAGAACCAAACTTCACTACCTGAAGGAAGTAACCCAAAGGGTACTCAAAGAAATGAAATTTAACAAATGCACATGTTCCATTTTGCAGAGTTTGGAAAATTAAAATATGTATGCCGTACCATAAATAGATATGGAGGATTTCAATGAGCAACTGCTTTGATTTCTGAAAAGCCTGATTCTGTAATCATACATTAGTTAGAAGTTATGGCCATCAAGGGGATACCTGTACAAATTAAGACTGACAATTCTCCAGCATATGTCTTACTAAAATGAAACAGTTTTTTGCATATTACAACATAAAGCTTATTACAGGAAGACCACATAATCCTACAGGGCAAGCAGTTGTAGAAAGATCTAATTGAACTCTAAAATAGATATGCTTAATAAACAGAAAGGGGTAATAAAGACCCCAAGAGATAGATTGCACAGTGCTTTATTAACTTTAAAATTTTTGAATGCTAATGAGAAAGGAACAACAGCTGCAGACATTGGATAATAAAAAAAAAAACAGCTGAATTTAAACTAACCTGTATTCTTTAAAGATTAAGGCTTAAATATTTTCTCAAAGTTTAAAAAATTAATATACATATATTAATATACTTTTTAAAATATTTATTTATTTATTCATTATGTATACAATGTTCTGTCTGTGTGTATGCCTGCAGGCCAGAAGAGGGCACCAGACCTCATTGCAAATGGTTGTGAGCCACCTTGAGATTGCTGGGAATTGAACTCAGGACCTTTGGAAGGGCAGGCAATGCTCTTAACCACTGAGCCATCTCTCCAGCCCTAAATGTGTAGCCCAGGCTGGCCTCGAACTCGTGATCCTCCTTCCTCTGCCTCCTTCAGCAAATCCTACTGGCGTGCGCGACCACAAACGGCTATATTAAACTTTTGTCCAGTATTAATGGTCATATAGAGCACTAACTAATCCTAGAAAAAGGCTTCCTCTAGCTTCTTGTAAATGATTTCAGGTTTGTGTCTCTTTTAGGTAACTAGGAATTAAGTTTTTGTATTTTGGATGTGCTTAATAAATCATAGCTCTTTAGTTTATTTGAGATATGCTGGATATGATATTTAAAATTAAGTTAGGCCAGGTGTGGTGGCACATACCTGTAAACCCAGCACTCAGAAGGCAGGGGCAGGCAGACTCTGAGTTCAAGGGCAGCCTGTTCTACAGAGTAAGTTCCAAGACAGCCAGAGATACACAGAGAAATCCTGTATTAAAAAACCAAATATATATTTACATTCTCTGCAGTGAACCATGGTCATTCCTAACAGTGAACTTTGGAGTCTCCAAGAGGAGGATGGAGCCCCACAATGACAATTCAACCGGGACTAGGGCAACACCCCTAGGTTGACAAACGCCACCCAAAGATCGGTTTTGGACTACAAACTGCTCAGGACAGTTTCAAGGTGGCTAGCTAAGATGGCCCAGCTTCACAGACTACTCTGGCCAGGTTTTGACATAAGCCCTGTACTTTCCCATCAGACAGACTGGACAGCAAGTGACACAACTGGATGTCCCAGGACTTTACAATTGTCTTCCAAATTTTTTCTTTCCAGGTTCCGCCAAAGATGTCATTGCCCCCAGACCACAGGAAGTAATTTTTAAGAACATGATGCCCACATTCTCAAGAGGTCGTGTGGGCAGTTTTTGGTCATTCAGTGGATTATGAATATTGGCCATTGTTTGGGGGGTGGTTACAAGTTGTTATTGGTTAATGGTGAGGGGAAAAAGCTGGAAAAAAGGAGATGAGATTCAAGAAACTTGTTCTGAAAAAAAAAAAGGGGAATATAGAGAATGAGAGGATAATAGGGTAGATTATTGGATCTACTTTTAAACCAAAAAAGCCACTACTATTCTTATTTGTGTTTTTTGAGACAGGGTTTCCCTGTGTAGCTTTGGAGCCTATCCTGGAACTCACTCTGTAGACCAGGCTGACCTCAAACTCACAGAGTTCCAGCTGCCTCTGCCTCCATAGTTTTAAAGATTTTATATGGTATGAATTTTTGTTTATTGATACAAATTTGGGGTTATTTTTTTTATCATACTGCATATGTTTCTACTCAAGATATTTTTGTATATTGATACAAATATAAGGATTCTTTTGTTAAAACATACAGTACATATGTTTCTGCTCTTGTTTAAGTTATTGTTCCTATTCAATTCATTTAACAATGTACTGTAAATTTCTAGTCTTTGAAAGTTATTATTACAAACTATTTAGAATAATAAAATGCAGGTTAGTAGTTAGTCACCTATTACAATCAAACGTGTCATGTTGATATGTTTTTAAGGTCAAAAAACGATATTTTTAAATAGACAGGTGGTCTTTAAATACTTCAGAGATCTACAGAATGTGGCATTTAATATATTTTAATAACATAAGGTTCTTTTTTTATGGCAATGACACATGTCTGCTCTTGACATGATCAATACTTCAGAGAAAATGATGGGCATCAAAGAAATTCCATATGGAGTTTACTTTCTTTGTGGCAACAATTAATCACTGGGCAAGAAACTGCCCTTGTTTCAATTGCTGGCAGTTAATGCCCAAATGGACAAGCAGGACACAAAAGAAAGTGACTGCTGAAGTTTGCCAAGACAAGGCAGGATGCTCCTTCAAAAATCCTGCTTCACAGAAACGTCTATCAGATATTCTAGGCCTATAGGCCAAAGATAGATGCACAGGTGGAAACAAAGACTCTGAAGATAAAGATTGACCTAATGTTGCAGGACATTTGATGACACTGTGAACCCTGAGATTGTGCTATTTACTGGAAAGCCATGAATTGTGCTGTGGCTCAGCCCTAGCACACACCTTATATCCAGGTTTTTTGTTTGAATATTCTAATCATGATTAAATAAAACCAATCACAGGTCAAGAGGCAGAACAAGCAACCAGTTGACAGGAAAAAGTCATAGGGAATAAGAGGAAGTCCGTGGAGGGAGAGACACACAGGAAACAGAAAGGAGGGACATCCAGTTGGAAGATTTTCCTTTGAGATGGCATAGGAGAATACACTCTTGCTGGGATGTCAGCTGAGGAGGGTCACGTAGGTTCTCTCTCTCTCTCTCTCTCTCTCTCTCTCTCTCTCTCATTTGCAGGTGTTCACTTCAGCATCTGGCTCTCCAGTCTTTATTGTTAAATTGAATAATTGAGATTTAGTCAAAAAGCAACATTTGGTGCTCCAATGTGTGACAGGGAAATCATGCCAGCTGCAGACAAATAGGAAAGACATCAGGTTTGTTAAGACACCTAGAATGTCCTCAAAGAGTTAAATCATATTAAAAGGGGAACATTTCTCAGGTTAAGGATGAGAAATATCATAATTTAGGAATTAGAATCCTGTAGAGTGATACAGAAAGACTGAAATTAGAAGCAGGAAATGAAAAGATAAATGACTTATCTGAGATTGACATAATATCAATTGTTATAATTACTATCTGTCTGGTAAATCATATTTTATCCTTAATAGTCGCAGTGTTTTTCCTGTGCCAAATACGAAAAGTGGATTGATAAGCAGAAATCCTTAGAAAGACATAAAAATGAAAATAAGAAAACTACAAACAGAGGAATTTAGACAAGAACCTATTACATCACTGCACGATGAAATTGAAGAGGAGCAGCCCAAGGTTGTTAGGATGTTAGGATGCAACTTTAGTTTATCCAGTTCGTATACAAGAACTATAAGGAGACTATAGACATCCTCAAAGTTTTCAAGAAGTTAATAGAACTCTATAGAAATACTAGATTGGAAGAGATTTAAGGAAATGGTTGTTTCATATGGTAAGCATATAAGTTAAAATATAAGCATAAAAATATAAGTTGCTCTAATTATGAAAAGCAAGGTCATTTGAAAAGGGATTGTAGGCAAGGCATTCCTAGAAACAGTATTTTTTTTTCTAGAGCTAATCTTTAAAGAAGGCCCAGGAGTATGCAGAGGTGTGGCAAAGACCAGCATTGTACTAATGAATGCAGATCAACAAGGGACAGACAAGGTAACATTGCCATCAGGAAATGACCTAAGGGACTTCCTACAAGAACCTGATATCAAATTTGATATAATCATTACCTGTTATCATTGGAGAAACCCATTCATAGAGCAATTAAAAGATTTAATGCCTATTTTTAAAACAACACTGTTCTGAACATAATCAAGGATAGAAAAGCTTCGGGAAATAAAGAAAAAACTCAAAAGAGACAAGAAAACAAGTATTTTGGGAAATATACTTGCTATAAATGATCAAGAGACCAAAGCTAGAACTACAAATAAATGACATTGAAATTGAAGCATTATTAGACACAGAAACAGTTGTAACAATAATTTCACCAAAATCTTGGCATCCAAATTAGCCTTTTCAGGAGGTAAATATTCACTTTCTAGGGACTGGAACTTACCTAAGGTAAAATAAAGTACAAAATAGGTTGGTCAAGTGTATAGGGCCAGAAGCAGAAAATTAAAGCCATATGTGACAAATATAGCCATGAATTGGGGGACATCATTTGCTGCAGCGATAGAAAACACAGATTAACATTCTTCATATCTCAGAAACAAACCATAAAGAATGTTTTTGAGAAAAACAGTAACAGATATTATCAAGAACAGTCACAGACTGTTCAGGTTGTACACAAGCAAGACACAACAGCTGATGGTCTTCTAAAGGTACCAGCTCCCCTACCACCAAAGTAGTTAACTGACAAACCTGTGTGGGTGGAATAATGGCCTCTGACATCAAAAAAATTATGGGAACTACAACAGCTAGTACAGAAGCAGCTAAGAGCTCAACATACTGAAGAAAGAACTGACCAGTCCTCGGGATTCTCCTATATTTGTTATTTTAAAAAATCTGGAAAATGGATAATACAACAGATCTGAGAGCTATAAATGGGTGACTCAGCCAGTGGGATCTTTACAGTCTGGAATTCCCTTGGCTCCTTTATTACCTAAAGAATGCTCTATTAGAGCAATTCATTTAAATGTCTGCTTTTTTACTGTACCTTTGGAATAACAAAATTTATTATTAACAAAAATTTGCCTTCACAGTGCCTACTTATAATACTCAACCTGTTAAAAGCAAGAGACTTCAATTTATGAAAAGAACTAATTAGATTCTCCCTCATATAGTAAAAGGGACACCAACTTCTGGAGTCCCTTTATTCTAGACTGATGCAAATAAATCAGAATAGGTCCTTTATAATCAGGAAAAAGAAATAAAGTGCTTCAAAGCCCTTATGATTCAGTAAAAAAAAAAGAAATAAAGAAAGAATGTATGCCATTCTTACAGTGTTATTAGATTTTCCTGAACCTCTTAATATAGTTACTGACTCCCAGAATGCCAAAAGAGTTGTTTTACATATTGAAACTGATGAACTAATTCTGGATGATTCAGAATTAACTTTGCTGTTTCTTTAATTACGTGTAATCAGAAATAGAAATAGAAATCATCCATTGTATAAAACCTCTAGCACAAGGTGAAGGTGAAATTGATCAGCTAGTAGGAATGTGATAGACACCTCAGAATTTCATAAGAAATACTATGTTAGCAACAAAGGTTTAAAAAGAAAGATATTTCTATCCCTTGGCCAAGAAAATTATGGAAAACATCTACTTGTTCTTTGTATAAATGAACTCCATTATTTGCAAGAAGTAACCCAAAAGACATCCAAAGAAATAAAATTTGGCAAACAGATGTGTTTAATTTTTCAGACTTTGGAAAACTGAGAAGTATGTGTACAATATCATAGATATATACTCAGAATTTCAGTAAGCAACTACTTTAAGTTCTGGAAAGGCTAATTCTGTAATTACACATTTATTAAAGTTATGGCTATTATAGGAATACTTGTTCAAATGAAGACTGACAATGATCTATCATGTGTTTCTAATAAAATGAAACAGTTTCTTGTATGCATATTACAACATATAGCATATTATAGGTACATGACAATCCCACGGGATAAGGATTTATAGAAAGAGCTAATCTCACTTTAGATCATGTTTAATAAACAGAAAGGGGCAGTAAAGACCTCAGAGATAGCAGTGTTTTATTAACGTTAAATTGTTTAAATGCTAATGAGAAAAAGAACAACCTCTGCAGAGAGATATTGAATAGAAAAGCTACTGAATTAAATCAGCCTGTATATTTTAAAGACCTCATTGAGGTCTTTCATTTGTTTAGTTTTTTCTTATTCAATTACAATAATTTATTTTAAAAATTCCATTGACTTCAGAATGGAAACTGGGATACATGTTATATTGGGGAAGATGTTTTGCCTTTGTTTCCACTGGAGAAGAAAAGGTGTAGATACCATCAAGAAAGATTAGATTCAAACAGGAGAGGCTTCCTCAATGAGGAGAGACTATAGTTCAGAAAGTTCAGTCATTCAGTTCAAACTAACTCATAAGACTAACAAATGCCTTTGATTAGGCATGAAAAAAATCAAAAATAATATTTTGAAATGATAATTTATCAAAGACACACTTGCCTTACTGGCATGAAACGAAAATGGACTTTCTTAAATAAACCACCTGTCTTAACTCCATATTAGAATTTGGACTGTAGATTGTCATGTGGCCCACGCCATCCTGGACATCAGCTTTTCAGTTTTCTCTTAAATAAAAATTTTTGTTGTTTGGTATTAAAAACATAGTTAAAATATTTTAAATGTTTTAGATAAATTCAAAGGGTTATTATTGCTCAAACTTGTTTTCTAAATCTCTAAGAGTTGGAGTGATTTGAAGCTAAAAGGTTTGAGTAGGGCAGTGGTAGCTCATGACTTTTATCCCAACAGAGATAGGTGGATCTCTGTAAATTCTTGTCTAAATTCTAGAGTAATAGGGAACAAGATGGTGGTGGCATGCACCCTTAATCCCACCACGCAGGGACAACTCAAATACAGTTCCTAATTGGTAGGTTTGCATACTAGAGAAATCACAAACTATATAACAGGTTATTATAAAAACCTTCTACAGGCTTACTTAGAAGGGAACTAATTTCCAATGTGGGCAAGAACAAAGAGCAGCTTTTGCGACTGCCAGTAAACTCTTGTCTGTGCATGCATGCCAATATTGAGCCAGATATCCTAATTATGGATATCATGTTTATTGGTGACTTGGCAACTGGGAACTCTTCATGAAGCAAAAAGGAGTCTACCAACATTTGCCTGTTGGCTTCTTTTGCAAATGCTTTCCACTTACATAGAATAAATATTCCTTCTTTGAGAAACAAATCTGGACATCCTACAAGGCATGGAATACCTTCTATTCAGTCACCGCCAGCCACCCTAGGATCAGTCCTAAGAGTGCCCCATACAATGGTGGACTGGCTCTGTTTGAAGACAGAGTCCTTTGCAGGCTTAGCCCTGGAAGCCAAAGTGTAACAGTGGAACTGGTACCTGTCTGATTCTTTGTGACCAGGATGTGGTAGCAAAGGGGTCTTGCCTTCTTGCACTGAGGAAATAGCTCAGTTGTCCATAATTCCCATCCCTAAGCTTGTTCACCCCTCCCCCCGAAGAGCACCCATTGGACTCTGGGGACTGACCGAGTGACACAACATTTGGTTAAAGCACAGTTTCCTGTTAGGGGGATGGAAGGGCCAAAGGCAACGGAAGAAGCACAAAGTCAGCACCAAGCTGTTATGCTAGGAAAGCCAGCTCGTGGTGTGTGTGCCATGGGATAGCTCAGCCCTAGTACACAAAGTTAATCCAAGAGCTTTCTGCTTGAATATTATAAACAGGATTAAATCAAATCAACCATAGGTTGAGAGCAAGCAAGCAACCAACTTCCGTGAAAAAGTCATAGACTGAGTGAAAGCCAAGAGGATGGAGAGAGAAGCGCACAAGAAATAGAGGGGGGTTGGAGTGTTTTTTGTCTCCCGGCAGAGTAGCAGAAAGCTCTCTTTCTGTGAAGATGACATAGGAGGAAGCAGCTGGGTGCTTTCTCTGCCTCTCTGAGCTTGCAAGTTTTTACCCGGTACATCTGGCTCCTAAGTCTTTGTTGATAAAATGACAGAGACTTAGATAAAAAAAGAAACCTAAAGACTGTACTCAAGCTTGCTCTTCTACAAGCCTAAGAGAAACATTCTGAACCTGGACAGCCTTCCACATCCGTGGAATCGAGTGGTTATGCTGATTTCTGGCACCAGCTTGGAATAAAAGAAAGCATCCAGTATATTGTCTCTTCAGTAAAGTCATTGTAGGCAAAGACTTAAGAACAGAAAGCAAAAGGAAATGAGGAATGTCAGAACAAGAAGCAGCCAGACAAGAGGAAGCCTTGGAGCCACGGAGCAGGATGTACGGAGCAGGATGCACAGGGCTCGCCAGCGCCAGCTCCCTCAGAGACCACCCTTCTTCAACTTTTTTTACAGGTACTTCAATCCCAGGGTCAATAAATTTAGGAAAACACTTGTGACAACCCATCCTCACAAGACCACCGTTCAGTCTCCTAGGCCAGTTCTTTTCATGAGCGCTCCAAACAGGCACAACAGCTAGAGAGCTGCAAGGCCAGGAAAGAGCAAATCCTCTCCAAGTGTGAGAAACCTGCCAAGAGGCTTGACTACGGGAACTTGATTGACAGAGAGCAATATGAGGAAGTTATCTTGGAGAGAGGACAGGGTTGACTTGGACCCCGTCCAGGAACGGGGAGGCAGCAGCCCAACTGAGGGCTGCTGAGGATCTCCACTCTTGGAGCAGGTGGAAGGACTTTATTCGAGGGTGCGCTGTCAGCGGCGACAAAGGGGATCTGCCCCAGTGCAAGCTCTCTAGTGCCTGCTCAGTCAGCAGCACGAGCTTGTCAAAGCCGTGAGAGACTAACTGGCTGGCCAGATGTTGAAGAATGAGAAGAGAGAAGAGAAACTAAAGATCCATCCTCTTACTCTCTTACCGAGTCCGGGTTGACTTAGCAACAGGATTTCCTTCCTCCCAAGCAGGAGCAACCACCAAGCAGCTCTGCCACTCCACCTCTCCTGGCACAACACCAGGTCTGCCAAGTGCTCCAGACGGAAGACCCAGATTTCGGAACTGCATTCGGCTAGCAGTGCATATGCTTAGGCGCCATGAATGGATGTGGCTGCATGGGATGACTGTGAGCACCAGGCCCCGCTTCATTCTTCAATCCTCCACTTCCATAAAGCCTGGTAAAGGATTACTCCTGCCAGGACTAGTCCTCATTGCCCAAATTTAAAAAAAAAAAAACAACCCCACAACTTCCTATTACGTATTACATGTAAATGTCGTATCAGACACAAAGGACAGCATAAAGTTGTCAGCTGTCTAGCAGACCTGATATGATCCAGGACTTTATGCCTTAACGCCTTAGCAATTATTTCTCTTTCTTGAAGCCTACTTTCCTGATTGCTCAACGTTACTGATACCGGATCCTAGGAGTGAGCCTTCCATTCAGTGTGGATGTTAGGCAACACGTGGTCTCTGCAGGCACAAAATGTGATGCTTGGCTAACAGGGACAATGGCAAGCAGAAGTTTCCATGGGAAAAAGATGCGCCTGTGTTAAATCAGCTACACAGTAGATTGGCTGACTGTGAAATGCTAAAGTGTTACAAGATGGGAACCAGAAAATGCCTCAGACTATCTGTGGCCCTTTAAGAGGTGTTCCGTGCCCCCCTCTGCCTGTCACCTGACATTCCTGTGAGTGCCACCATCTTCTAATGTGGATGTTGTGTTTTGAATGAGAAATGTCCTCCCAAATGGTTTTAGACACATTGTCCCCAATTGTAGGTGCTGCTTGGCAGGGGTGGGATCGAGGAGCGGTATGGAGCCTTCTGGAGGTACAGCCTCACTGGAGGAATTACATCACTGGGTGTGGACTAAAGGGTTTATAGCCTTGCCCCACTTCCTGCTTGCATTCCCTACTTTCCACGCGTGGTTGAGACATGATCTCCCAGCTTCCTGTTCCTGCTGCATGCCCTCCCCACCTTCACAGACTAAGCTTCTAGAATCAGAATGAACTCATTCTTCCTTAAGTTGCTTTTGGGCTATTATTCAAACGTCATTTCCAGATGAAATATCTGGAAAGTTCCAACACAATATCAAAAATGTCCTCCAAGAAGACTCAATGAAAGCCTGACCAAAACCTCTCAACTCCGAAACCTCGATCCTGATTGTACCAGAGTTCCTTTCTTTGAGATGCGTGTGCTGTTTCCGCTTCTGTTGCTTAGCCTTGCCTTCCCACTTCTCAATGAGCATATACAGTTTTTCTCTTCCAGAATCCAACAAACCTGATTACCCACGGCTTCAGCAAAGAAGACCACTTCAGTAACCATTGACAACGGCGATGCCTTTGTCTGAGGGATTTCATAGACTGTTCCCAATGGAGACATCAAAACCTTAGGAAAGCGTAGGAGAGACTGTATCTGCCCAACTCAGTTCTGGGCCCCTACCCAGCAGCTGCAAGAAGACCAAATCCCTCAGTGGCCAACAGACACAGGAATAGCTTAGCAAGCTAGGACTCGGCCTGGCTTGGGCTATGAAGACACACTCGCTAGTCTCGTAGCATAGGACCCTCACCTGCATTAAGTTGCATACACACCGCAAGAGTGGAGTGTTACTCTTTCCTGATTTCACCTTCATAACTCTTGTGGCCAGCTTTCATTCAAGCATATTCTAGAACATACTTAACTATGAGAAGCAGGGGGCCAATTTGGCCTGAACTGGTTCTGGGTACAGGCCCAGCAAGAGAAACTCTGTCCTCCAAGGTTTTAGGAAAAAATCTTATATTTACTGTAGTATGTCTATACATAATTGGGACACATATGATTCAAATCAGATGGATCATGGTAAAGAATGTTCGAACCAAGCAAAGATTTACATAATCCAAGCCAACCAGTCAAAACAGAAAGACTGCCCATAACCCATTATTAACAACTAACTCTGCTGTTCCTCAAACCCTTAAAAGGAGGCTACAGATACTGAACACTACACAGCACGACAATCATGGAGTCCACTGCTCACTGTATTATTGTATTGTTTCTGAACACGGTTTCCTTGCCACTTTGTAATCTGTGTTGCCTGGATTCTTTAAACAAGATGCCAAGAGTCCGGAAATGTTGATCCGGGCAACAATCTCCAGCAACACTTCCACGGCCCATTTCAGCTCTGAGGAGCCAGACGGATGGTGCATAGCAGCTCATCTCCTTACAAGTTTAATGTCTCAATTCTTTTTCTATTTCCCTTATTTATTTCATCGTATGTGTGTGTGCACGTGTATAGACGTGCATGCCACAGCAAAATTTGGAATGGACATGTGGGGGGTCAGTTCCTTCCACCACGTGGGACTGAACTTGAGGCATTGGGCTTGGCTCCTGTCCTCTGTGCCATCTCAACAGCTCTAGCCTCAACTCTTGGGGAGGATGTCAGGTGGCTAGACAGGTAGTAGCAGGCTTGGAGGCCGCTGAGGATAGTCTCATCATCCGCTTTAGATTCCAGCTCCAGTTTACCATCTAAAAGGATGGAGGAACAGGGGACTTTCTTGGGATCCTCTAAAGGACAGCTATTTTCTCTTGGTTAAAAGAATAGAATCTTAACTTCTCCCTCAGATGCTAACTACATATAACAGTCTAATCTGCTTCCAGGATTAGAGATTACATACTATTGCCCCCTCAAAGTGGTCCTGCCAGTCACCTGGTGAGGAGACCACCCCTCAGGGAAGCTGATTTAGCTGCAGGCTTGCTAAGGGGATGGGAGGAATAATTATCCCCTTAGTGAAGTGATGGACTTACACGCCCCAGATGCCACTTCAGACCCTCACTGCTAAGCCCACCCTCTTCTCTCATTTTCTAATTCTAAACCGAATCCTTTTCTTTTCCCCTTTCTATGCCTTCCTTAGATGCTGAACAAAACCAGAAGCATGCTTGCCATGGCACATGGAGATTTGTTTTCCCTGAAGATCCTACGGCTCCTTACAGACCCCCACTACTGACTTAAAGACATCTTCCTCCCACACCCCTGTCATCTGCCTCAGCAGCCTCAAGAATTTACAACTTGTCCGGCCTGTTTTTCTTGCAAGCTACAGTAAAATGACCCTTCAGCTTCCTCCCAAGATCCTTCTGAAATTATTTTAGCAACCAGACTAAGAACATTGTTACCATTGCTGAACTACTTTTTCCCCTAATGGACAAGATGCGGGTTCTTTGCATGGCTTCTTTGCAAAATGACCCTAAGAGTCCTCCTCTCAAACTTCCAAACAAGCTTTGTGCTCAGTTGGAAACTCCAGTTCACACATACTAGATCCGGAAAGCCCCATTCCTCTCTCTCCTCTCTCTCTCCAAAGTCCTCCCTCTCAGAGAATCTCCAACAGAGGGAAGGCACCAAAAACCCAGTTCCACATTTCTGGTGGCTACAGCAGCTTCTCCCCTGAAGTGCCAGCCGCCAAGTTCCTGCCTAAAACACTCAGCTTTTGATCATACTTGGGCACAAACCCGGCTTGTGACAGACATGTCATTAGGCAGGCATGTCATTACCCCTTGCCTACAACCTATATAAGATCCCTGCTTTAATCCCGGCAGGGGTGTGACTTCTCCTGCCTCTGTCTCTGGGACTGGAGAACTCACCTGGGGAGTTGCTTTACTCAACCTGTTCTTTCACTTTTTCAATTCAGCTTAACCTGGCTTACTGTGTGGACAGAGGAACCTGATATCGTGATATAGAAAACCTATTACTCCGACAGAAAAGGAAGCGCCCTTCTGCCACCATTGGGCGCTTGAGGCATCTCCTAATTGTCTTAGAAACTTGGTTCAGGCTAAACAAGTACTTGTGGCTTCCATGCAGAAAAAAGTATTAGGGTGACCCCATCCAAAGAAGAGTTGGGGGTTTATAGAAGATATTTTACTATATGCTTAAGAGAGTTAAAAGAGATCTCAGAACAAAAGGCACATTCAAGAGCATGGGTGGCAGGGGAGCGAGCAGGGCTTCACTGCCCTTATAGGAGTCACATATACTATAGAGACTGTCACTTTGGCGGGGTTTGAAGTGTCTTTAAAGGTGGGTATGGGACAGAAATCAGATCTCAGGGTGGTTCCAGAGGAGGAGCTGGGCATTTGAGAGGATTCCAATTGATAAGGTAAAAGTCTAGCTCTCAGGAATGGAGGTCGGTGGGATTGCTTCCCTGTAAACAAAGTTAAGCCTCATTTGGATTCCCAAGAGACCTCTGGGAGAGAAGGCTGACAAGGCCATCCGTGCCAGGCTTTAAACCCGTTTCGTTGCTAGTCTAAATTCCAAAAGGTCCTTATTTTAAAAATATTTTTAATTACTTATATCTATATGGGTGCAGGTGCCCATGGAGACCAGAGGTATCTGATCTTAGGGCCCCTGGAGCTGGGGTCACATGTGGCTGGGAGCCACCTGACATGGGTGCTGGGAACAGAACTTGGGTTATCAGGCTTGTGTGGGTGACAGAGTGGAGCTGCGTTGCTGTCTCCTTGGCATAGACCATTTTTGTTTTTAAAATTTGAACCATTTCCTTTACCTGTTTGATTGATTGGTTTTTATTGGTTTTCTTTAAGGGATTTGTTGATTTCTTCCAATTATAATTGTTTGCTTGTCTTTTCCTCCATTTCTTTGTTTTTAGAAAAAGATTTATTTATTATGTATATAGTGTTCTGCCTGCATGTCAGAAGAGGGCACCAGATTTCATCACAAATGGCCATGAGCCACCATATGGTTGCTGGGAATTGAACTCAGAACCTCTGGAAGAACAGCCAGTGCTCTTAACCATTGAGCCATCTCTCCAGCCCTTCCTCCATTTCTCTAAGAGAATTTTTCATTTCCTTTTTAAGGGCCTCAATCATCTTCATAAAGTTATTTAAAGGTTGTTTTCTTCTGCTTATTTGCATTGGGATGTTCAGACGTCTATTATGGAACCACTAGTTTTTGGGTTCTGTATTGCTCTTTATGTTGTTGAATGTATTTCTGCGCTATTGTCTACCCCTCTCTTCCTCCACTCGGTATCAGTGGAGCCTGTGCTTCAGGGGATCTCTCTTCCTCCAGTTGGTGCAGTTGGTGGCTGCGACTCCAAAACAGGCAGGGCAGAGCCTCAGATGGTCACTCCTCCAGGTGCAGGCGGGGCCAGGGCTCTGCTGATCCCTCCTTTATGTGCAGGAGGGTCTGTGGCTCTGGTGGCCGCTGATGTGGTGGGGTATCTTGTACAGAGGATGGCACTGGATGTTGCCTGGGGTGCAGGTGCTCTTTCCCAGAGGAAATTCTTTTTTAAAAAAATATTTATTTATTTACTTATTATGTATACAATATTCCGTTTGTGTGTATGCCTGCAGGCCAGAAGAGGGCACCAGACCTCATTACAGATGGTTGTGAGCCACCATGAGGTTGCTGGAAATTGAACTCAGGACCTTTGGAAGAGCAGGCAATGCTCTTAACCACTGAGCCATCTCTCCGGCCCCCAGAGGGACTTCTTAACATAATTTCTGAAAGCTGTTGCTGTTGGTGCTTCCGGGCCGCCACAGCCACCATCACACTCCTTCTCTGACACTTCCAGGCCGAGGTTGAAGCCTCTACCATGCTTCTTCTTCTCTCTCTCTCTCTGTGATGCCTGCAGGCTGCCATATAACTCTTGAGAGTGTATTTCTTTCTGGGTCTGTGATTTGCTTTGAATATTGTTGCTCTTTGCAATCTGCTCACACCTCTATTTTGTTCTTGAATAAGTTGCCAAGAACATTTGAACTTTTTTATTGAAGCATGTAAAGCCTTCATGTTTGAAATTGTACGACCTCCCTTGCTGCTTTTAACATATATGATTAACACTTCACTGGAAAGAAATAAGCTAGACTCAGAAAGACAAATATCACATATATCTCTCACATGTAGAAGAGAAGCTAATGACGTCAAGCAGTTTCTTTATTTTTAACCAATGACCTTCCTCCATCATGGAACCAAGTCCATGACCTAGCACTTGCTAGGCACATACTCTACCACTCAGTTAACCCTTAGATTTATATGTAACATAAAAGTAGAAAATGGACTATGGGTGGTGAGAAAGGACTTAAACAGATGAAGAATGACAGGGAATAATGGGGAAAAGACAGCATGTCTTCTCTCATATGTGGTATCTAGGTTTAAACACATATATGTATGTGTCTATATGTCTATGTAGATCTATATAATATACACATGCATACATGTGAGATCGAAGGAAATGGACAACCTGATGGGGGAGGAAGGGGACCAGCATAGGAGGGAAGGGCAGTGGTGCCATGATGAACCCACTGGTTTATGCACTGAAACAAATCGCCCAGGTGCTGCTTCCATGCATCATTGCAAACCCCATCCTTATCAGAGGAGTCCTTGCCCTCCAGACCCTGAGCCAAGTCCTCCTGGCCCAGGGCACTCAGGAATCTGTGCACATCCCGAAGCCGCAGTGGCCGCCTTACAGAAACAGACTTCCTAGAAAGCAAAGTAAAACTTCTAGGTTTTCCAAGTCTGTTCTAAGGGTCCCACAATGCCCCTAGGGAGATCTTTGCCTGTGACTCGTCCTAAAGCAGAGGCACCAGCATGGCAGTAACCCCACTTATTCCACTGAACCAACTTCTCCCTCTGAAGAAGCCATCCTGGGCAGGAGCCCTTTGCAGATCAGCAAATCAGCTGCAGATCAGCTCTCTCAGGCAGACTCCCTGAGGTGAGGGAGGGCCTGCTCCTGCTTGCCTAGCTGCTTTATGCTCCAAATGCAAAGCCCAAGTCCACAGCACAGCTCACAGACTCACGGGGTTTCACCCTGCAGCCTGCCTCTGGTGGGGAGTTGTAAGAACAGTTTAAAGGGCTTGACTGCCTGGGCATGGTGGCTGAGGCCTTATAACCCCAGCATTGGGGAGGCAGAGGCCAGAGGATTGTCTTGAGTTAAAGATCAGCTTATACCATCAGCCTACACAACGAGGTACAGACCAGCTTGAGTGTTAAGTATGAGACCCTATCAAAAAAAAAAGCTGTCAATGACTTAACCAGCACCCGAACATTAGCCATCCTTTCAGAACCCAAATGGAGTAGAAAAACTCAAGAGTACATTTTCTAGAAACTTCTGACATTTGCATGCTGCCAACCCAGGGAAAAGGTCAGAGGTCAGAGCCTTCCCAGGCCAACGACACACAAGCTTGGAGTCCCACAACTTGGGACAGTGCTGACCCAGAGAAGAAGTCAGCTCCTACTCAGGGTAAAGAGTCCCAGAGCTCAGGGCAAGGACCCCGAAGACTCCAGAACTCCAGGTGGAAGCTGCGAACCTGGGAAGGAGATGACAATCACAGCATCGAAAGCCCATGAAGGGAAAGCCGTTCTTTCCTCTCAAAAAAATAAAAATAAAAATAAAAAATAAAAAATGAAATCTACCTCTGAGCAGAAGCCTAGCATTTCAAAGTACCCCACACCTAAGTTATTCCTAGATAGGCCTCCTTTTTTAATGCTGGACATTTTTTTTTTGAAGCCCTCTCCCTAGCATGCATGGTGCTTCTTATCCACCACATGGCTGGGCTCCGTGGTGGTGGTAACACAAGCATCACAGTTCTCTCTTCTTCTCCATCCTCCTCCTCCAGGCAGCTACCAAGATATATAGCTTGTCTGCCCTGGGGTTGGTTTTTCTTTCTTTTCTTTTTTTAATTGATTTTTATTGAGCTCTATATTTTTCTCTGCTCCCCTCCCTCTTCTCCCCTCCTCCCTTCAACTCTCCCCTCTTCAACCCTCCCCCCTTCAACCCTCCCCCTTCAACCCTCCCTCTTTCAACCCTCCCCCAAGGTCCCCATGCTCCCAATTTACTCAGGAGATCTTGTCTTTTTCTAATTCCCATGTAGATTAGATCTATGTAAGTCTCTCTTAGGGTCCGCATTGTTGTCTAAATTCTCTGGAATTGTGGTTTGTAGGCTGGTTTCCTTTTCTTTATATTTAAAAAACACCTATGAGTGAGTACATGTGACAATTGTTTTTCTGTGTCTGGGTTACCTCACTCAAAATAATGTTTTCTAGCTCCATCCATTTTCCTGCAAAATTCAAGCTGTCATTTTTTTTCTGCTGTGTAGTACTCCATTGTGTAAATGTACCACATTTTCCTTATCCATTCTTTGGGCAAGAGGCATTTAGGTTGTTTCCAGGTTCTGGCTATGACAAACAAAGCTGCTATGAACATAGTTGAGCACATGTCCTTGTGGCACGATTGAGCATCCTTTGGATATGTACCCAAAACTGGTTTTGAGGAAGGTTGTTTCCTAATCTTCTGAGAAATCACAACACTAACTTCCTAAGGGGCTGTGCCAGCTTGCATTCCCACCAGCAATGCAGAAGTGTTCCCTTTTCCCCACAACCTCTCCAGCATAAGTTGTCATCAGTATTTTTGATCTTGGCCATCCTTACAGGTGAAAGATGGAATCTCAGAGTTGTTTTGATTTGCATTTCTCTGATGACTAAGGATGTTGAGCGTTTCCTTAAGTGCCTTTCAGTCATTTTAGATTCCTCTGCTGAGAGTTCTCTGTTTAGATCTGTACATTGGATTATGTGTTCTTTTGATGACCAATTTCTTGAGTTCTTTGTATATTTTGGAGATCAGACCTCTGTCTGATGTGGGGTTAGTGAAGATCTTTTCCTATTCTGTAGGCTGTCGTTTTGTCTTGTTGACCGTGTCCTTTGCTTTACAGAAGGTTTTCAGTTTCAGGAGGTCCCATTTATTAATTGTTTCTCTCAGTGTCTGTGCTGCTAGGGTTATATTTAGGAAGTGGTCTTTTGTACCAATGTGTTCAAGTGTACCTCCCACTTTCTCTTCTATAAGGTTCAGTGTGAATGGCTTTATGTTGAGGTCTTTGATCCATTTGGACTTGAGTTTTGTGTGTGGTGATAGATATGGATCTATTTTCGTTCTTCTACATGTTGATATCCAGTTATGCCAGAACCATTTGTAAAATATGCTTTTTTCCATTTGACATTTTTTGCTTCTTTGTCAAAAATCAGGTGTTCGAAGAAGTGTGGATTAATATCCGGGTCTTCTATTTGGTTCCATTGGTGCTCCTGTCTGTTCTTATGCCAATACCAGGCTGCTTTCAGTACTGTAGCTCTGTAGTAAAGTTTGAAGTCAGGGATTGTGATGCCTCCAGAAATTCTTTTATTGTACAGGATTGTTTTGGCTAGCCTGTTTTTTTTTTTTTTTTTTGCTTTTCCATATGAAACTGGGTATCGTTCTTTCAAGGTCTATGAAGAATTTTGCTGGGATTTTGATGGGCATTGCATTGAATCTGTTGGTTTTTCTTTTAACTGCTAATAAAGTTGTTCTGGAGTATTCTTAGTTTCTTCTTAAATTCTTTCATTAGCTGGCCTAAGAACTCAAGAGGGGACCACAGTTTCCCTGGTAACTTGTGGCGCTCCAAAGGGTGCCCTCTAAAATTCCCATTTACACATGGCAACTATAAAGGGAACCCCCCAAAAAAGAGTTCCTCTGAGGACAAAACGGGTTTCCACATGCCAGGAGAGTGGGTAAGCACATCCCAGAGGCTCCCCCTTCAGTCCCTGTTGAGGAGATGCAGCCTGCAGACTTATCTTCTGTCTTCCTGGGAAAGGGGTTCTTCACTGTCCTCCCTCCTCAGCTGGCTTTGTCGTTTTCTTGGGTGGCTTTCCTGTGCTTCTGGGTCTAGCTGTCAGCTGCAGGGCCAGGGGCTAAGTAACACTAAGTTTAACTCTTGTCTTCTCTCTCTGGCTCAGGATCCCTTTCTTTTTTCAAAAGGGGTGGCTGCTATTATGTAACGTTTTCTTGAGTGTGTCCAGTGCCATGTTACGGTAAGGTCAAGTCCTTTCCTACATTAGACTAATGAGGTTTCATTGGATTTTCAAAGCCTTAGTTTACATGATGGCCTACTGGGTTCTAAAGAGAACTTTGGGTTTTCCTAGCCATGGACCTCCAACACTGGCCAGACACTACAGGGAATGAATGAGTCGGCTGGGGGGCTCGTGTGAGGCTGCAGAGGTCCAAGGGCCAAGACTGAGGGGTGGGGTGGGGTGGAAATGGTGGCACAGATCCCACTCCAGATCCCAGTGGCAGACTTCATTGTTCTAGACAAGCTGCTGCCGATGTGTGGGTTGAGGTTGCTGGGCCGGAGGGTAGGGTACTGGCTTTATGAGGTCTTATTGCCTGCCCTCTCTGCCTGAGTCTCTGGCCCTGCTTTTTCCGCACACGTAACTGTCTGCTTTCGCTGGTGTTTTTCTTTTTTGTATTTGGTGTGCTGTAGTTTATGGAATCTGTTGTTGTTGTTGTCGTTTTGAGGAAGAGTTTCTCTGCGTAGCCCTGGCTGCTCTGGAACTAGCTCTATAGATCTGTCTGCCTCTGCCTCCCAAGTGTTGGGAGTGTGTGCCACTAACCGCCCGGCTAGATTATGGAGTCTTACTTCCAAGTTATACACACAGTAAACTACATGGAGCTCTCCCCATCCAGACAGCTTGACGCATAACTCTTTAAATGAGGCATTCACCCCAGGTACTTCGTTTCCTACACAGACCTTAACATGGGGTGTAAGTGGACAGATGGTAAAGTTGGAACAACACAAAGCCCAGAGGGAACATGCAAGGAAAATATCAACCCAGGAGGGAGAAAACGAAGCAGTTTGTGAGAGCCAAGTGGTGCCTGGCCAGCCAGCCTGTCGATGAGGGGTCTGTCCTCAGCCCAGGCACACACCCTAAAAGAGGAGGTGTTTCAATACGTGAAATGGCAGTTCCGATGCCACCAAGACCGAGCAAGGACATCAGATGACTCTCAGGAGATGGTGAAGCGAGGCGACCTATGGCTGGCACAGGAGAGGTGGCAGTTGGGAGGAGGCAGAGCGAGGCAGCCTGGGAGAGCCTGTGTAAACAGTTGAACTTGAGCGGTTGGGTCTGGGCTCCAAGCTAGACATGTCTCTACCCGGGCTCTAGGGAAAACCTCGGTGGTGGGGCTGCAGGAAAAGGGATTGAGCATGCTCCATTATCATTCTGCAAGTCCCTCCTTCCCCCAAAATGTCACCTTATAGTTGCAGCATGTGTTAGTAGTGTCCCCTTCATGTGACAGGAGACAAGGGAATGTGTGTTCAGGACAATCAGTGGGGACTGTGTGATAGAAGGGGAGACAGAACCTGGGGCCAAAGTCCCTAGCCATTCCCCAAGCTCAGACGGCCTCCATCTGATGTCAACATCGCCCCCAAAACTGACTTAAAACGGCAAGCACCCGCTCCTCACAATGTGTTTAGTTAAGAGCTCAGAAGTAGCTTTAGCATTTCCAGCTACGAGTTTTTGATGATACTGTTTGATCTGGGCCAGGGCTGTGGCCCTCTAAAAGGGAGGCTGCAGTATCCATCTGCAAGGTGTTTTAGCCCCCCCACATGGCTGACAAGCGGTGCTGGTCACTGCGAGGGCCCCTCAGTTCCTGCCCACGCGGGTCTTTCCCCCCAAGCTACTTGACTACTTGACTGCGGGTTCCAGAGAGGTGGAGAAAAAAGAAGAGGATCTTTTTATGGTCTCGCCCTAGACAGCACCCAGCATCACTACTGAGTCAGCATGTGACCAGTTAAACGCCAATCAACAATTCCAGCCCCCATCCAAGGGTAAGGGATGTTGCAGGCCATCTTCTGCTGAGAGGAAGAACAACACCTCTTTCTGTACTACTCCTAAACACCAGCTTCTGCTAACTGTCAACAGAGAACCACAGGGAGTGGGAGGGGCATCATAAGCCCCACCCCCTTGGAACTGTTAACTGCCTCTAAAGCCACTGGGTAAGGGCAAGGGACTCAAGTATCCTTCTCCCTAACTGTTAACTGCCTGTAAATCCTCAGGGAGGGGCAGTCCTTGTGGGCCCCTCTCTGGCTCCATGATAGGTAGTTTCATGAGCTGACTTAGTTTTGTTTTGTTTTGTTTCCTAGACAGGAATTCTCTGTAGCTTTAGAGTCTGTCCCGTAACTCGCTCTGTAGATCAGGCTGGCCTGGAACTCACCTGCCTCTGCCTCTCGAGGGCTGGGATTGAAGGCGTGTGCCACCATCATCCAGCTCTTGTGCAGGTCTTCTCAGAGCTGCTGAGAGTTCAGGATGTTGCTGACATGTCTTATCCAATGGACAGCTTTCCAAAAAGCCACTTAGACTCTATGTTGCTCATTTTTTTTTTACAAATCAGGTTTTCAGTAACGGTTGTAATTTTCTACCCCCCAAAAGGATACGGCGAGCGTTCCCCCTCCTTTACACATGAGGTTAGGAGCATCGACTGCTTGTAAGCAGGAGCCGGAGTCACTGCCCTCAGTTCCGAAGTTTTCACATTTGAGGGAAGAGGACACTAGACACCGACTCTTGAAAGAGTCAAGGAATTTATGGGGCTATTTTTAAACTGCCCGGGTGCAGGAAAAGCACCCTTTTTTCTGCCACCTCACTGACTCTCAGGACTTCTGACGCCAGCTGGAGGGGGCACCAAGCGACTTCCTAGCTCTCTGGAGACGCCAGCTGTGGGTCCTAGACTCAGCTGGACTTAGCTCTACTGGAGTTAGCTAGTGCCAGACTGCTCAGATAAGGGCTCGGCTCGCCCGCAGTCCCTGTTCAGATGGCAGTCACAGTCCAGGTTGTCACTAGTGCATCCTACCAGCCTGACGGCCACCTCAGGTGATCCCTTGCTAGGATGACTCGGAGCCCAGTAAAACAGTCCCTTCCTACTGCTGACAAAGAATTCTGGGGGAGGGCTGGAGAGATGGCTCAGTGGTTAAGAGCATTGCCTGCTCTTCCAAAGGTCCAGAGTTCAATTCCCGGCAACCACATGGTGGCTCACAACCATCTGTAATGAGGTCTGGTGCCCTCTTCTGGCCTGCAGACATACACACAGATAGAATATTGTATACATAACAAATATTTTAAAAAAAAATAAGAATTCTGGGGGAGCAGTGAACAGCCAGGGGAAGAGGTGCATAGGTGAGGTGAGCTGGGAAGGCTCCAGGAGCATGGTGCTGGGGGCAGAACATTCCTTCCCTGTGTTCATCAACCCAGAACCGTTGTGATTCCCATGTTTGGGCATTTTTATGGAACCCTTCATCATACAAGCCTGATTGACTTTTGAGACATGGTATGACTTTTAGCCCAGGCTGGCCCAGAATTTGTAAACCTGCATCCTCAGCATTCTGAGAGTGGAGGGGTTCCAGCGTGTGTCCCCATACCTGGCCTGTTTGTGTTCACCTCCTTACCTCACACCAGGACACATGACTAAAGCTGACGATCTCAGCCACGCAGTTGTGGCTTGTTCTTGCTGATGACTAACCTTCATCCAGAAGCCCACCAAAAGTGACCTCATCCAAACAAATGGTGCCCTGACCACAGTGAAAATGTCCGGGTGATTTAGGAGCTCTGTGGCAGCAGCTGGGGAGCAGGTACCAAATACGTGTTTCCTGTCATGGCACATTCCCTCAGACAAGTAACTAGAAGCCATTATTAACATTTCAAACCAAAAAGACTATTTTAATTTCTTTAGTATTTAACGTTAGTGTGTCCTTGTTTATTACAGTAAATCAATTGTATGAAAGAATGGGCTTCGTTATGACTTTCTGCCTTATTATATTGCTGACAATGTGCACCAGCTGTGCACGGTTTGTGCATGTGGATGCAGGTGTCCACAGGGGCCACAGGAGGGCATCGCATCCCCCTGGGGCTGGAGGTAAAGCTGGTTGTGAGCCACCTGGCACGAGTGCTGGGCGCTGAGCTTTGCTCTGGGTAAAAGCAGCGCATGGTCTTTGGTCACCGGGCCATCTCTCCAGCCCCTTGGATAACACACTTCGATGACATCTGCCTCCTCCTCTGCCAGGTCATCTCTCCCCACCGGAGTTCCTACTCCCCTTCTCCAGAAGTCTGTCTTCTACTTTCGTGTCTCCAAAGGGATCTCGTCCAAGCCCTTGGTGCTTTTTGCTGAAGGTGCTGGGGTGGTGGCAGCTGGTGAGGGGCTGTACCTCTTAGCTTTCAGGTTCCAGAAAGTCAAGGAGCCGGGTCTTTTGGAACACTGCTAAGGTCACTGTAGTCTCATGGTCCCCCGGGGGAGGGGGGGTGTCCAGGTGGCCTCTGGAGGTGCACATGATGACGGCAGAGAAGGAATCAGATGGCAGCCATCTCTTCTCTCCCTGATGCATCTCACACACATGCACATTACCAACAACACATCTGGCCAGGGAGTCAAGGAGTGTGTGCTTCCTGGGTTTCCCAGACCTGCAAAGAATGAAGTGGCGATTTCCACTGGGTTGGTCCCACTCTGTGCCACACCTCTACATCCAGGCATGATGAGAAAAGCCCCACTTGTGCTCGAAGGTGCCCTGGTACCCACCGCGCTTTGGGCAGACAAATGGATGTTCAAGGCTCTGGAAGTGTAGGGAGGCCCACAAAGAGTTACATGGTGGAGGCCTAACTGTCAGAGACCCATTGTCACTCTGGCCAGTTAGCAGGTAAGGTAGTGACTCCTGAGATGCCTGGGATGGATCCTTAGTTTACTCTCTGTAATGAAGGGCAGGTGACCTGCAGGCCACTGAAAGTGCAGCCCTTTTCCAAACCACTGGGGGCGGGGAGAGCGTCTATAAACAAGGGCCCTTTCTTCAGACACTGCGCAGGGCCTCGTGCGTGGTAGGATGCTAGGCAAGATCTCCCTCCTGCACTGCCCTTTTACTTGGACAGCACTGGGCTACTTATTTAAGCTGTGGGTTCTTCACACCTCCCCTTCCCAGCCTTCTGCCTCCCTTCTGATGAAAGACCCTCAGAGAATGTCTTCCTGCTGAGGAGACCCTTCCCCAAGGAACAGCGAGACCACCAGTGGCTGCAATCAGCAAGAGGTTTATTCAGATACACGGGTACCCAGGGCGACAAGTCTCTCGGAAGACTTGCGCGCCACATGGTTGGGGCAGGGGGTTTTTATAGGGTTGGGGAGCAAAAAGCACGGCTACAGAAGCGAGATGCCTGGTTACGGGGTTCTGATTGGGTCATTCAAATGTGGCAAAGCTTAGGCTGAGTTTGAGCTGAGGACAAGTTCCCCATTCCATGGAAATCAAATAAGTCGCTGAGTGGGCACAGTCTAGGGACCAGGGGTGCTTTCTGTTCCTGTTCCTCCTGGGACCAGATGTTCGACCACAGATATCCTGTTTTGGCGGGCTTGCCTGCTTTAGAATTGACCTTTTTCAGCCCTTCTGCTACTATGAGGTGGCGTTACAAATGCTAGCAGTTTGGGTGATATACCCGGGGTGAGGGTCTTTCATTCCCCCATTTTCTTATGAGGAACCGAATGGAATCTTCCATTCGGCCTCAGATGACTCCTTCTGAGTCAAACTGTCTTAATTGGTAATATTGATATTGCTGGGTTAATACAAATGCCTGTATGACCGATAGTCGGTCCTTCATGAACTGCACCAGTCGGTTGAGAATGCAGGGGCCAAAGAGTAAAATGAGAAGGATGATTATTAGGAGCCCCATGAGGGAGGAAATCAAGGTAGCAAACCAAGGGGACTTGTTGAACTATCCCTCAAACCAGCCCTGATCATACTCAAACAATTTCTGCCTTTGCCTGAGCCTTTCCCTAAGTTTGGCCATGTTATGCTTCCAGTTATATAGATCGGAGGCTGAAAATGGCCAGTATTGCTGCTGACCGCCTGGCCCGGTTCGCAGGGGCAAGGCATGTGAGGTGGAGTCGGGCGGGGGCTCCCGGCGACCCCGGAGGCGCCCAGCCATGGGTGATGGGGCTGGTTCCTCCGGAGCGGGGGCCTCCGGGGCTGCTTCAGCAGCCTGGGGGGGGGGTCCCGCATCCTGGTATGGCGGGGGGTCCTCGGTGAGGAGGTCCATCAAAAGATCCTCTCCTGGCGGGAGGACTTTGGGCTTCTGCTTCTTTGAGTCCTTTTCCTGCGGAGACTTGGTGGAAGGCTTGGTGAGAGCTGGGTATAGGGAGGATCGGGCTGGGGTAGGGAGAAGGGGGGCTGGGAGAGCAGGGGCTGACGGAGTCAAAGGAGGGGGAACTGCAGTTGTTAACAACAAACAAAAAAACAACACCGACAAGACAAATACAGATAGTTTCGCGGCGCGGCTTCGGCGTAAAACCGAAAGCAAAACCTCAGACGGAGACTTAGTCGAGGGTCCGGATCCCTCGTCTTCAACCAGGACAACGTACCCCTCGGACACGGGTGGGGCCCGAATAGTCCGACTCTGGACGTTGTTTCAGACAGATGAGCACCGAAAAATCGGGCTCCAGACACCCTTGGAACGTCTTCCAGGGCTGCGAGGGGGAAGTGCGAGCTCGTCAGCTCCTTCAGGGCTCGCCAGATACAGATGCACTCAGCTGAATGCCACAGATTCAGAATTCGCAGCGCAGACACACAGACACAGACAACATTAAGACAAACGCTGGCCAGCTTACCTCCCAATAGTGGGTCGGTGGTCCCTGGGCAGGGGTCTCCAACTTCCCGGCCAATGCACCACTGAAAGACCCTCAGAGAGTGTCTTCCTGCTGAGGAGACCCTTCCCCAAGGAACAGCGAGACCACCAGTGGCTGCAATCAGCAAGAGGTTTATTCAGATACACGGGTACCCAGGGCGACAAGTCTCTCGGAAGACTTGCGCGCCACATGGTTGGGGCAGGGGGTTTTTATAGGGTTGGGGAGCAAAAAGCACGGCTACAGAAGCGAGGTGCCTGGTTACGGGGTTCTGATTGGGTCATTCAAATGTGGCAAGGCTTAGGCTGAGTTTGAGCTGAGGACAAGTTCCCCATTCCATGGAAATCAAATAAGTCGCTGAGTGGGCACAGTCTAGGGACCAGGGGTGCTTTCTGTTCCTGTTCCTCCTGGGACCAGATGTTCGACCACAGATATCCTGTTTTGGCGGGCTTGCCTGCTTTAGAATTGACCTTTTTCAGCCCTTCTGCTACTATGAGGTGGCGTTACAAATGCTAGCAGTTTGGGTGATATACCCGGGGTGAGGGTCTTTCACTGAAATCAATCTCCAAGACAGAGAGATGTATTTATCAAACTTTGCACACTCACTTTTACTACCAACTACTAACCACAGGTTAGGTAGGTGGCAAAGGTTCTCTGGTTTCTTCCATGCTGGAGGTCATCTGGGAGAAGAGTAGGTGAGGGGCGGGACAGAACAGTCAGTACAGGGAAGGATGGTGTCCTTAAGTCTGACAGGGAGGCCGGGGTCCCACCTTCAGGCTGCCCCACACAGGCAACATTGCCCAGATGGACACCCACCTTGTAGCTTAGGGCATCTTACCAGGCCCCGCAAGCTCTGGCTCCTAATGTCTTGGGGTGAAGTTCTGTCATTTTAAGACCTGGATGATTGGAGAGAGGGGAACACACCCTAGTTCCCAACCCTTGGAGTCGGGGTGGGACTTGAAGGCTACCGCAGAGGTGGAAAGAGGATAAAGTGGAGGATTTCTGTTAAATGGTGACATTGAAGGAGGGTCTGGTACCATGCGGTGGAGAGTTTGGGATCTGCAGCTGAAGGAAACTGGGATTTAGGTCTGCAGATGCTACGAAAGCTTCAGAGGAAAGCAGATTCGCGAGGAAGATGCAGCAGTAAGACAGACCCGGGGCCAGCCACAGGACTCGGTGCATCAAGGCTCAGCCAGGGAGTTCAGTCCCAGGAATCTACATGGTAGAAAAAAAAAAAACCCAGCTCCTACAAACTGTCCATTTACCTCCACATGCACACAGTGGCACGTTCCCTTCTAACACACACACACAACCAAATTTCACTTTAAACGCTCACTTTGGCAATACATTTAGTAAAATTAGAAAGATACAGAGATTAATAACACAACCCTGTACAAGGATGGCATGCATATTTGTGCAGCGTTCCTTGTATATATATATTAAATTTTACTCTGAAAAGACAAAGCCAGGAGACTCACCCATGGGCTACCAAATGTACTCTGGCCTTTTTGTTGTTGTTGTTGTTGGGATAAGGGGTTGACATAGGGTCTCAACACTGTAGCCCAGGCTGGCCTTGAGCTCACCTTGATCCTCCTGCCTGAGCCCTGTAAATAGTGGACTTCCTCTCTAAACTAATCATTCTTTGAGACAGGGTCTCCTGTAGCTCAGGCTGCTGTCCTACTACTATGTATTGAAGAAAAAGTTTGACATTGTGGCCCTACTGTTTAAAACACCTGAGTGCTGGGATTGCAGGACCGTGCCATCATGCCTCAGTGCTGGAATGGAACACAGGGGTTCATGCGCTGGACAATTACAACTGAGTCACGTCCTGGACTTCTAATTATTGTGTGTGTGGGTAAGAATATGGCAGAGGGGGACAGTGCACATACAGAGGTAAGAGCACAGCTCTGCGGTGTTGATTCTATCCTTCAACCTTTTCAAACTCAGGCTTGCAGCAGCAGCAGCAGCAGCAGCAGCAGCAGCAAGCACCTTTATCCACAGAACCATGTGGGTGCCCTGCCCTGGACTTGTAACCACATTATTCCATGAGAACACGATAAGCTTCTCTCTTAGCCAACTATATGTTGGTTTTTTCTTTCAGTGTGAACTTATAACCTAATAAAAGGAATGAATTAGCCGTTGCCACAGTAACTTGGTGGAACAAACCATTCTGGACTATAGGGGTTAGAACGAGAATCCTTTCTGGTTTTCAGCTGGCTATGTTAAGTGACGCCATAATGCTGGCTGGTTTCTAACTCCCTGCAGCCCAGTTCCACCCTGTTGACTCTGTAACAGACTGGAGAGGCAGCAGGTACCCAAGAGAGGCTCTCCTGTGAAAACAGAGACCAGTGCAGCGTCAAGAAGCCTCTGCAAACACATGCTCACTTTGTTTGTCTTGCCACAGGCCAATGCAAGTCAGTGGAGGAAGCCCAGTGCCGAGAAACAGGGAAGGACAATCCAGCCACAGTGAGACTGGATGCTGGGAAGTGCTGGAACTCCCTCAGCGTGCAAAGAGCCCTGGTTTGGAAACTGTATAACCTGGGCTCATTCCTCTAGTGCTCACCATCATGACAGGAAGTGCCTGGTGGACTGAGTTCTCTATGGGGTCAGAATCCCTGACAGGGCAAGAACCGTATCTCTTTCCTCTTTAGCCCCTTTCCTTCCCCCAGTGCTTAGCGCCAAGTTCTGCCTAGAGATTGACTCGGGAATATTCCCGAATGCGTTTCATTCTGTCCCTTCAGCTTCCCCCGTGACTCATGACATACAGACCAGTTTGTTAAAGGTTATTACATTCCGGTCAATACTTCCCCAATAACTGTAAAGAGACTGTGCCCTTTAGAGACGAGGTTTGCACCCAGAGGTGTCTGACACCAAATCCTCAATCTACTGCTACCAGGCTCAGGCCACATGGGTATAAAGGGTACCCTGGGACACTGACTCACAACAGTTATTCCCTAGTCCCTACGAAAAGTTATTCAATGTCGAGCTATTTCAGGGTTAGGCTGATAAAGGGAAGAGATGGTGTGTGTCATGGGGTGTCTTGATTATAATGATTATAATATATATTATATAATATGCAATATATATATATATATGGATGATTTTAGATCTCATTATTAAAACTGATGGCCCTGACCTCCAGGACATTGGTAGTAGATTTTTAAAATGAGAAACTAGAAAAACCTACTTCTAAGTAATGTAAGGGTTGAGAAGTAAGGCTAAACCTGTAGAGCGTGTATCAGATAAGACCAAGCATCAGAGGTTGCTTGTTTGGCTTTTGTTTGTTTTGGTTTGTTTAGATAGGGATTCTTTGTGTTGCCCAGGCTGTCCTGGAACTCACTCTGTAGACCAGGCTGGTCTCGGGACTTGCAGAGATCCTCCAGCTTCTGCCTCCTGAGTGCTGGGATCAAAGGCATGCCCTGCCACTACCGAGGTCAAAGTAATAGTTTATGTGTCTTTAATTTGTAGTTTTCCTTCTGAGTCATCACCTGTGCCCCCAAACATTCAGACCCAGTCAGTCTACAGTTGTGGAGGGGGTTCACTCCTGCTGAGAGAATTATTGACCTGGTAATCCCCAAATGAGATGAGAGTACTCTGGAAGCAGACATTGTGCCCTTGGCCTTTAGATGCTGAAGCCCAGGGTGAGTTGAACCAAAGCTCGGGCCAGTAGAGCTTGGAATTGGGAATGGCATTTGGTGGGCAAGCCTGGCCTAAATTCCATCCCCACATAAAGGTGGGAAGACAGAGAATATAAAATCATCTACAGACCTACACACACACACACACACACACACAGAGAGAGAGAGAGAGAGAGAGAGAGAGAAAGAGAGAGAGAGAGAATAAGTAAATTGGGGTAGATTATAAAAGAAGTTTATAATCCAGCTACTCTGTGTACTCTTTTATTAGGTTTTTAATTAAAGTAATTTTAAATTTAAATATACTTTGATCATATTCTTCCCTCCCCTACTCCCCTAAGTTGTTCCAGATCCTCTCCTCCCAACTTTAAGTTCTTTCTCAAAAAACAACAAAAACCTTCCAAAACTACAGAGAAACCTGGTCTCGAAAAACAAAACAAAACAAAAAAAAACAATATTACAATAATACCAAGAAAACAAAACAACACTCAAAAATAAAATTAAAACTGTAACCGAATAAAAGCAAACAAAAAAACTATGGAGTCCATTATACATTGGTCAACTACTCCTGAACATGAGGCCTGCCCTGGCGTGGTTGATGTTCTCCATCAGAGAAAGCCGATTTTCCCTCTCCCAGCCGGTATAAATGACAGTCCAGTTGTTAACCTTAACCCCAGTGGCTAGGTTTTCATTCATTTTTTAAAATTATTTTTAATTTATATGCATTGGTGTTTTGCCTAGATGCATGTCTGTATGAGGTTGTCAGATTCCTGGAACTGGAGTTACAGTTGTGAGCTGCCATATGGGTCCTCTGGAAGAGCAGTCAGTGCTCTTAACTGAAGAGCCATCTCTCCAGTCCTTCATTCATGTTTTAAACACAACAAAATAAAATATAACAAGGTAAAACAGAAACTACCACATCAAAGGACAAATGAACTGAAGGAAAAGAATCCAAGAGAAGGCACAAGAACCAGAGATCCACTCGTTTGCACACTCAGAAATCCAATAAAAGCATAAACTGGAGGCCATAATATAAACATAGAGGTTCTGGTACAGACTCATGTTCACAGTTCCTCAGGAAGGTGGGAATCTACCTCAAAACCTAGTTATACCAGTCTAGGGCATATACCTAGCCCAAATAACACTTTAGCATACCACAAAGACACTTGTTCAACCGCGTTGAACTTTAAGTTGAGACCAGCCTGAACTACACAGTGAGGTCCTATCTTGAAAAAAAACAAAAACCAAAGAGGGCAGAAGGAGGAATCCTATACTGCATGGAACAAGAGATGGGCGAGATGGGTGGCCTTGGATGGAAGGCCAGTTGGAAGGAAACGTGTCCAGCAGGACAGGTGCCCTCGCCCACCTTGTGTTGGCTGTGACCTCTCACCCCCCAGCAGCATTTAATTTGAAGTTGTCGCTTCAAAGCTTGTTCTCTTTACCCCGTCCTAGCCCTTCGGGACACTTGTCTAGAGATCAGCTTTCTTCCGAAGGAAGGGCATGCGTGTACCCACTCAGCGCTCACATGCCTGAGAGGTCAGCTGCCTTCTGAATCAGAAGATAACTTTGTCGCGCTTTTCCAGCTGAGATGCTATGACTCACCCGCTAGTCTCGCAGCTGGATGGCACCGGCGCAGGACTGGTCAGAATAGCAGGTGTGTGATTCAGGCAGTAGGACAGGGCTGTGGAGTGACTGAGGTGTCTCCAGAGACACCTTGCTGGTCACTGAGGGGTATAGAGATGAATGGATTCCACTCTCTAAGTCTCACCTGAGCCATTTCTCTCCTTTCTTCCTCAGAGCGTAGATGAAGTTGATGACTGTACTAGCTAGGACTGGGGCAAACCCTTCCCGTGTGGGACATTTAAGACAGGACAGTTCTGAAACTTGGGTGTCTGGAGAAGACCTGAGCTCAGCTGGTTGGGGCTGTAAATCTGTCTGGTAAGATTGTGTCTTACTGCCAGACGGTGGTGGCACACGCCTTTAATCCCAGCACTCAGGAGGCAGAGGCAGGCAGGGATCTCTGTGAGTTCAAAACCAGCCTGGTCTACAAGAGCTAGTTCCAGGACAGGCACCAAAGCTACACAGAGAAACCCAGTCTCAGAAAAACAAAAAACAAACAAAATAAAACAAAACAAAAAGATGGTGTCTTACTGCCTTTAGTTCTTATTTGATAGAATGGAGCTTCTGAGTTCTTTTGGCCGAGACAGCTTGAGCTGTAGAAAGGACTAAGGAGACCTGGGATTTCTGTCCCATACCTGTTTCTACTGAGCCTGTGCGCTCCACTAAAGTGGAGACGACCATTTTCCACAGGACTGTTCTAAGCATTAAACAAAGTTGGAGAATGAGGTCAGAGAAGTTTTGTTCATACTGGAAAACCATGGGAGGTTGAATCAATGCCTGAGGTAGAGGCAGAGCTAGTATAATTTGGGGTCGCCTTTCCCCTGCTAACCTCTCCCCAGTAATGGTGGATACCCTCAGTACTGTTGCCCAAGTTTTCTCTTTACTCCTTCTGTATGGGTGTCCTCCTGAAAGCCATCCTTGTCCTTGGTGTCAGTGAGAATAGCTGAGGAGAGGACGCGACAGCAGTCCCACGTGCTGGGAGGTTTGAGGTTCGAGCCACCGGGCAGACAGTGGATCTCTAACCCAGCAGTCAGAACAGCTTCCCTGAGTGAGTGCATTCTTGTCTCCATGAAGCACTGTGGTTTAGACACAAGTAACTGGTGTTTTAGCTTCTTTCATAGAAGGGTAAAGGTGCTGGGCATGGTGGTGCCTGTCTTTAGTTCCAGCACTGGGGAGGCCAGAAGCAGGAGAAGCTCTGCATTCAAAGCCATTGTGGTCTGCAGGACATCCAGAACTAAATGACTCAAAAAAAGGGGGGTGGTTAAGGTGTGTTGAATGACAGTCTAAACCTGAACTTTTTTATATCCTATTTTCTGAATTGTGAAATGGTTGCTTTGGGCTCCTGAGCTAGTGTCAATCATTTTGTGGCTTTTCAGGCAGTTTCGGGCAATAGTCAGTTACTTCTCTCCACTTGGGACCTGTGAACTCTGGCTTTCTTAACTTCAGTTTATTTTGGTTTGGTTTAGTTTGCTTTTTGTTTTGCTTTAATCACTTTATTTTATGTGTATGTGCGTGTGCCAGAGTGTAGGCATGTGTGCCATATACGGTGACAGAAGAGGGCATCGAGTCCCCCAAAACTGGAGTTGCAGGCTGCTGTAAGCCACCATGTGCATGCTGGGAACCAAATCCCAGGCTTGTGCTGGAGCGGTAAGCGCCGGTAATTGCTGAGCCATCGCTCCAGCCCCTAGTTAGGTTTTTTGAGATGAAGTCTGTAGCCAGGCTGCCTGGAACTCCCAATATGACTGAGAGGGGCCCTGAACTCAGCAATCATCTTGCCTCTGCCTTCTCCCTTAAGTGCTGAGATTACAAGAATAAGCCCACCATATTGGGATTTGTGTTTTGTTTTAGCATGGTTTTGGTTTTCTTGGGCAGGTTGTCATGATGATACTGAACTCCTATTTCTTCCACCTCTATTTCCAAATGCTGAGATCACATGGCCTGGAGTGACTTTGTCTGTTTTTAGAAGCTATTACTGGGCCATAGCCCTTATTAATAATGTGAGTACACTATTACTTTCAGCTAATCAATTCCTGGAGCTCTAATTGACATACTGTTATTTACATTGCTGAGGTCTAAACCCTGGGGTCCAATTCACCCTGGCCCACAGAAGAGCAGCTGGAGTTTGAGGGCTAGGTCTAGAACAGCCAGACTGAGACAGAGAGAGAGGCTTGGGCCCTGGAAGCACGGGGCCTTGGCACCTCAGCAGCTGGATCTTGTCTTCTGGGCTGCACAGGGTAATGTGGAAGGAACTCAACCTCCAGGACAGCATGTTGTGAGGGTGACTGCTCGATCGCAGCAAATACCTTTTCTGCTCTCTGGGAAACCAGAGTTTGGAGCTGGTCTCCTGAAGGCCTGGGAATCCTGGGGAGGAGAAACAGAATGTGAAAGAATGAAGCCGGAGTCTTTAGTCAGAGCCTTTGTAGTCAGCCAAGAGCTCTCCTGGCAGCCTCTCCATAAGGGCCATGCTCGCTACACCCGTCTCCCCGGACAAGGCTTGTCTTCAGAGGTCCACCCTCCGGTACCGTTGTTACCACCTTCTAGGGAAGGCGGAGATGGGCGTGGTCCCATCCTTGAGAACCACCCTGTTTCTCTACTCCAGGCCTACACTCCTCTCTGTCCTGAAGTCCTTCCTTCCAGACTGCCCAGAATGTTCCTTGGGGCTGCAGCTGGAGTACCCCCAGTCCCACTCGAGGTCTGGCTGAAGACAGCATTTACCTAGGAGTCCGGGTTTCCTCAGAACTGGGGTTGGCATTGCTCTGAGTGGTGAAGCCAAGCCCCCGCTGTATAATTGTGTCCTAGACCTGCTTCAACTTCCCTGTCCTCCTTCCTCTATCAGGTAGAAATTACGAAATGGCATCCATTGGGGGATCACAGGAGACATGCAAACAAGGCTCTTGGTGTAGCATCCCTTGCTGGTGTTAACGGCTTTGTGTTATAATTAAGTGAGACAACATAAACATTTGCTCTGTAGTGTTCCCTAGACACTTGTTTGCGTATGAATGTGCCTACCCAGCCTGAGTGCTCAGGCTTGGGCCAGGGGAAGAAGGCACCTGGCCCTGGAATCTTCATCCGTGGACCCATACGCACATTGTGGGCAGTGGCCTTCTCTGCTTACGGTTTGTAGCTGCAGTCACCGGAATGACAGAAATCATTTCTACCCAAACACACCATGTTCAGACCTTGCACCCGAGAGATAAAATGCTATGCTTCCTTGGTCCTGCCTAGTTAGTAGTAAATTGTGATGTCAGAACCCATGCTGGTCATTTACACATTTATCTCTGACACCCAGACTAAAGATTTGCAGCCCAGTGCAGAAGCAGAAGTGTGGAGAGACTGCTCTCTCCCAGAGCTGCTTCAGGTGTGCTTAAAACCCTGGACTGGGTCAGGAGTGGAGAACAAGACCAGCCGTGAATGTGAACTGTGAGGCCTAGCATGTGATCCCCACCAGTGCGTAGCCTCTTCAGTGAAAGCCCCTCCCTCCATGCCCTGGCAGGCCTTCTAAAGTTTTCATGTTCACAACCCCTTCTGTCTGAGAATTTTTACATGACCCAATAGGTAGGTGTATAAGGTAGACAAATCAAACATGTAATAATAATAAACCATAAATAAATCAATTTGAAAATGTCTTGGTATATATGCGATTTGTACTGTTTATTGAAGATTAAGACAAATTGCATACTGATAAGATGGCTGTGCTTGTTTATCCATCAAATTCAGGCTATAATAAATTGATACTTATGTGCTGAAGAAATATTCAAAGCCTTTGTTTTTATAATTAAGCCATTATGTTTCTATAAAAGCAGAAAGTTTTGTACAATAAACACTGCAAGTTGTCTCAAATCTGAGCTGATAGCTGGGTGCGGTGGTGCACACCTTTAATCCCAGGGCCCAGGAGGCAGAGTCTCAGTATCTCTGTAAATTTGAGGCCATAACGGTCCAAGACAGCTAGAGCTACATAGAGAGACCCTGTCTAAAGGGGAAAAGGAGATTGGCTCAAACCTGAGCAGAGGTTGTCCAGGCAGTGCGCATGATGATGTTTGATGATGTATGGCGAATTCCTGTGTAGTGCAGAGCACGTGTTGCATGTTCAGAACAGCGGATGAAGTCGTGTGATGCAACTCATACGACCTCTGCCAGAAATACTTCAGATTCGTGAGACACTAATTTTGAATGAACTTTTAATTGTTGTGCGTTCAGAAACCTTTCCTGTTGGTAAGTTCTTGCAGCCCCCACATTCAGTGTGCCACTTGATCGGGGCTTCAACCCACTGTTAGAGAAACTTTGCAAATTCCTATTTCACAGGCCCTGACTTACTTTCTTTCTTTTTTCCTTTTTTTTTTATTCTTTTTTTAATTAATATTTCCACTTGCTCCCCGTTTCCCATTTCCCTCCCCTCCTCCCAAATATTGCCCCCTCCCCCCACTCCCCTCCCCCTATCCCCACTCCTCTTCTCCACCCCCCATACCATTCCCCCTCCCTCTCGATACTGAAGAGCAGTCCAAATTCTCTGCCCTGCGGGAATACGAAGGTCTTCTATCTACGTCCAGGAAGGTGAGCGTCTAAACAGGCTAAGCTCCCACAAAGCCAGTTCATGTATTAGGATCGAAACCTAGTGCCATTGTCCTTGGCTTCTCATCAGCCTTCATTGTCCGCCATGCTCAGAGAGTCCAGTTTCAACCCTTGCTTATTCAGTCCCAGACGAGCTGGCCTTGGTGGGCTCCCAAATAAATGACTTCTCGAATTTTGCGTGCAAATGGATGGAAATAGAAAACACTATCCTGAGTGAGGTATCCCAGACCCAAAAAGAGGAACATGGGATGTACTCACTCATAATCGGTTTCTAGCCATAAATAAAGGACATTGAGTATATAATTTGTGATCCTAGAGAAGCTAAATAAGAAAGTGAACCCAAAGAAAATCGTATAGTCATCCGCCTGGAGAGGGGAAGTAGACAAGATTGCAGGGCAAAAACTGGGAACTTGCGAGTGAGGTGGCATGGGGCAAAGGGGAAATGGGATGAGAAACATGAGAAGGGGAGGATGGGAGGAGCTCGGGGGATTGGGATGGTTGGGATATAGAAAGGGTGGATACGGGAGCAGCAAAGTATATATCCTAACTAAGGGAGCCATCTTAGGGTTGGCAAGAGACTTGACTCCAGAGGGGTTCGCAAGTGTCCAGGGAGATGTCCCCAGTTGGTACCTTGGGCAACTGAGGAGAGGGAACCTGAAATGACCCTATCCTATACTGCTGAATATCTTACATATCACCTTAGAACCTTCATCTGGCGATGGATCGAGGTAGAGACAGAGACTCAATTTGGAGCAATGGTCTGAGCTCTTAAGGTCCAATTGAGGAGCAGAAGGAGGGAGAACATGAGCAAGGAAATCAGGACCACGAGGGATGCACCCACCCACTGTGACAGTGGAACTGATTTATTGGGAGCCCACCAAGGCCAGCTCGCCTGACTTTCTATACAGATTTTGGTGTGAGGAGCTCTTGCCTGCCATTTGTGGTGCAAGGGTTTCACCCCTCCCAGGGGCTGAGCCTCTGGCCTGTCTCCTTCCTTAAAATCCAGTCTCAGTTTAGTCACCTGGTCTGACTGCCTGCTGCCTGTTGGGAGGGGCTGTGGTTGTGGGGGTAAGTTGGGAGCGCGTTCATCTAGACTTCTTCTGTCCCTGCAGGTGTCATGTGAGCCTCCTTGCTAGCTGCTGCCTGAGTGGAAATGCTCTCAGTGGAGAGTGGGCTGGATCCTCGGGCTACCATCCAGGTATGTGGGCAAGATAGGGTCAAGGTGGGATGGGCTGTCCAGGGCCACCATTTCATCAGCTTTTGCCTTTGAAAGATTCCAAAGATATGGAGAAACCCTGTCTGGAAAAACAATAATAATAATAATAATAATAATAATAATAATAACAACAATAATAATAATTTCTTTAGGGTCTCATGTAGTAGCCTAGAATGGCCTTGAACTCACTTCATAGCAAAGGATAAACTCCTGATTCTCCTGCCTCACCCTCCAAGGTGCTGGAATTTCTGGCATGTGTCACCATCTTCATCTTCCATCTACTTTTCTTATTTTGAGTTAACTGAGCCAGTCAACAAGGAGCTACAGTCCGCAGGGAACTGCCTCTCCTCTCCTGGCCACTAGAGGGTCGGCTCTACCCATTTCCCTGTTGACTTCCAGCCAGGCCTTCGCAGTTCTCCGTCCTACCTGAGCCCTGTGGAGCTGGAACAGAGCCCTTGCTTCCTAGCAGGGGCTGCACAGACCCTGGAGGTGTATGTCTGGTTATCCCTGCTTTCCATGACACAGCACCTGGTTGGCACTCAGTTAGGAATAGTTTGTGCTTTTTATATAATCTAATAACATATTTGAAATAGTGTTTAAACTTCAACTCCAAGATTAAAATCTTTGCTTTAAAGGACACTATTCATAAAGTGTTGAGGGAGAGATGAAAAAGAGAATGTCTTATCTCTGGTAAAGGTCTAGTATCTAGAATATAGAGAGAACTACTTCAGCTCAGCAGTTAAAAGATAATCTTGGGACTGGGAAATGGCTATTCAGTTGTGTGTGCTGGCACGAAGACCTAAGTTTGGAATTCTAGAACCCACATAAAAGCCAGTCCCGGCAGCCTATGTCTATAATCCCAGTTGCGGGAGGGTAAGACCTGACAGATCCCCAGAGTTCATTGGCCAGGTAACCTATGAATTGGTGAGCTTAGGTTCAGTAAGAGACCTTGTCTATAAAAATAATGTATAGAATGACTAAGACGCTCAACATTGACTTCTTCTCTCCACATACATGTGTGCACTCAGCTACACACACTGACACATATACGCACACACACCACACATAAAGACAAGTTATACAGTAGACAAAGGATTTCTCCAAAGAAGATATACAAATGACCAGTAAGTACACAAAATAATGCTTATTACCATTAGACCCGGGGAAATGTAAGGCAAAGCTATGGGAAGGTGCTACTTCACACCATGAGGATAGCTCTCATCAGAAAGACTACAGCAAGTGCTAACAAAGCATGAAAAGTTGGCTCTCCTCTAGTCTCTGGCAATTTAAAATCATGGTTACTTTGGTAAACAGCTCAGTGTTTCATAGAAAACTTAAATGGAGCTTTTGGGTTGCTTTTTGTTCTTTTCTTTCTAGTGTTGGGGATGAAATACAGGATCTCACAAATGTAGGCAGTGCTCTACCCGAGCCACATCCCCAACCTGGCATAGGGAGCATAGGTTTTATGTGATGTAACAGTTTGGGATTTTCAGGCAGGTTTTACTATGTAGTTTAGGCTGCCCTCCGAACTCACAGGAAAGGCCTCAGCCTGTGTCAGGATTGCAAAGCCTGTGCTCTGGGGCGAGCTCTATGGCTTATCAGTTCTAGACCTGGAATGTGGATACAAACATTCAGTAGCTCTGAAGTCAAAAAGTGGGAATAAGCCAGGTATTCCTCTTCTTATAAATGGCCAAGTAAAGCATGGTATATCCATGCAGTCGGATATACTTGATGATAAAAAGAAATTAAATACCCATATGTGCTATAGAATACATAAGCCTTGAAAACATGCCAAGTCAAAGAAGCCAGACTCAAAGTCATATGTTGTAAGTTTCCATTTCTTTGAAATGGCTGGAACAGATAAATCTCTAGAGGCAGAAAATAGATTATCCTACAGCTACTCCACCCCACCCCCAGCCACCGATACATACTTTGCTTCAGTGGTGTTGAATGCTCTAAAAATTAGCTAATGGTAAAGGTTGCACAATTCTCTGAGAATACTAAAAACCACTGAACTTTATTTCCTTTTCCAAAACTTTCTACATTCTATTGACGTTAAATCTTCGGATCAAAGAAATTCAGTGAACTCTAAAATAAATACAATAGAACAATTTGGGTTTTGTTTGTTTAGGACTACATTTATGATTTAACGTGATAATAAAAAAATAATGCTGGGGAGATTGTAGTTGGTTGTTTTCTTTACTCTTTTTACTCTTTGAGGCTCTTTGCTCTTTTGGGGGGCCTGCCACCCAGCTCCCAAATAAATCACATGGAGACTTATACTTCCTTATAAATGCCCAGCCTTAACTTGGCTTATTTCCTGCCAGCTTTTCTTATTATCCTGTCTACCTTTTGCCTCTGGGCTTTTTCCTTTTTTTACTTCTGTATATCTTACTTCACTCTCACTGTGTGGCTGACTGGGTGGCTGGGTCCTAGTGTCCTCTCTGATTTGGAATGTTCCTCTATATGCTGTGAATATGTTTTATTACCATCGGTTAATGAAGAAGCTGATTTGTCCAATAGCCAGGCAGAATAGAGCCAGGTGAGTAATCCAAGCAGAGATACTGGGAGAAGAAAGGCGGAGTCAGAGAGATGCCCGCAGCTGCTGGAGAAGCAAATGTGAAATAACTCCACGGCCACGTAGCCATGCATAGTTTAATAGAGATGGGTTAAGTTGAGATGTAAGAACTAGTTAGTGTTAAGCCTGAGCCATTGGCCAGACAGCTTGTAGTCAATATTAAGCCTCAGAGTGGGTATTCAGGAACTGAAGAGCAAGAGAGAAATCTCCAGTTACACCTCTCTCCTTTTCTTGTTCGTTCTCCTCTTTCCCAGATTTCTTCTTCTGTTTACATTCTCTGCCTGCCAGCCCCACCTATCCTTTGTCCTGCCTCACTGTTGGCTGTTCAGCTCTTCACTAAACCATCAGGTGTTTTAGACAGGCAAAGAATCACAGCCTCACAGAGGTAAGCAAATTCATCATAAACAAAGGCAACATATCTTTACATCATTAAACAAATGTTCCACAGCATAAACAAAACTAGCATACCTTAAAACAATATTCTACAACATTTCTCCCTTGTATAAAGAAAAAATGAAAGATTTTAACTGGGCAGTGGTGACGCCTGCCTTTAATCCCAGTGCTTGGGAGGCAGAGGCAAGCAGAGCTCTGTGAGTTCGAGGCCAGACTATTTCTAGGACAGACTCCAAAGCTACAGAGACATCTTGTCTCAAAAAACAAAAACAAAAGAAGAAAGGTTATAACTTAAACATAGTAAAACTGTATACAACAAAATAATTATCAAGTAAGAATTAATTTACAATATTCAGTTCATTCGCATTTAGCAAATTCAGAGAAAATACATTACCTATCTTAGTGAAATCAAAATTTCATACCTGACCTATTTTCTTTCATAATTAAAGAAAACTGCAACTATAACTAGTCTCCACCTCCATCTAAGACCCCAGAAGGAATTAATATTACCTAAGTAAACAGGAAGTTTATTGCAAGTGACTTCCAAGACTTTAGAAATGACAGAGACATATGGCTGCCTGGACCGTCACCCAGAGTTCCTCTGCAGCATTGGGGCATCCATCTTCAGCCTACAGGCCTAGAGTATTTGTTTTGCCTTTCAGCAGAGCAAGAATTTTGAAGGCCCGTCCTGCTTTGTTTAACCAAATTCAGTAGTCTTTTTCCTGTGTCCTGCATGTCCAGTCCACACGCACATTTTCAGCACTCAAAGACAGAAGCAGTTTCTTTGCCCAGTGACTAACCTTGTTACAACGAATGCAAACTCCATAAGGAGTTTTTTCAATGCCCATCATCCCTCAAGTAAATTGGCACTGCCGGGAGCAGATGTGTCTCGTCATGAGAAACCTTAGGTTAACAAAAAATTTTAAATCCCATATCTTTAGGTCATTGAAATGTTTGAAAACCATTCATCTGTCAAATGCATCTCTGTATGACCTAGAAAACATGCCTAACATATCTACAAGTTTAACTGTTATAAACGACTACTAACAGCCAGGCGATGGTGGCGCACGCCTTTAATCCCAGCACTCGGGAGGCAGAGGCAGGCGGATCTCTGTGAGTTCGAGACCAGCCTGGTCTACAGAGCTAGTTCCAGGACAGGCTCCAAAACCACAGAGAAACCCTGTCTCGAAAAACCAAAAAAAAAAAAAAAAATTACTACTAACCTATGTTTCTTGATTATGATTCCCTAAATAGTTTATAATAATAACTTTCAAAATACTAGAATTTTACCTTACATTTTTAAATGAACTGCATAGGTACAATACCTTAAACAAGAGTAGAAGCATATTTATAATATGTTGTAACAAAAATAACCTTAAATTTGTACCAATATACAAAAATCCTTTAAACAAGAATAGAAACATATATACAATATAATAAAATTTACTTTGAATTTGTATCAGTATGCAATACTGATAGAGTTCACGGCAATGCAAAATATGAGATTAATTGTTGTGTTTTTATTCTATATTCCTATATTCCCCTAGATATAACAGACATCCATGACCCACCAAATAACCAAAAGCCTCCAACAACCCAACTGGTGAGAATGTGCATGCTGTTTTCTCTAGACTGAAGACATCTTTAGGGTCCCTGAGAACACTTGAGCTAATGACCGAGTCCTTGGAAGACCAGCCGTAACCTTTGTTGATGGATTCTCCTGTCAAGTTTCAAGCAGTCTCCTTTGATCAGACCAGATCCATATCAACCTGCAGTGAATCCACAGCCTCTTGTTTCCTGTGAGAACACAAGCAAAACTGCTTCTCCAAAGCCTTTCTGATTTCCATTTGACAGATACATTTTTTGACTTTTTAAAGTGAAGGCGTTCCTAAAGTATATGGACTGGTGTATTTGCACAGTCCTTCTCAGTTCCAGGCCCTTAGCAGCCGTCCTTTGCTTTTCAGCAATCAAAAAATTCAAAATCAATACAGTAGCGTACAGAATCCAGGTTTTATTTTTTCTTTCTATGACTGCCTGTACCCATTTTCCTTCTTTCTTAATCCTACACACACTGTAAAGCACACTGGAACCTGTTCTTTTACTGTGCATCTTTTAGCCATTTTTGACCACACAAGCAAGCTTTAGGCTGTTAAGCTACAGCTGGATCCTCCGAATGCTCTGTACCCTGGCTCTATCCACTCTCGGTTGGGTTGTGAAAGCCAAGGCCAAAGCTTGCTGCCCCATCAGAAGTGTGTGAGCAGAAGTGCATTTAACCACCCGGGGCTCTAGAATGCCGGTGCTTCCTCTGGTGTTTTTTACTTAGTTTTTGCTTTTATTTAGCATGAAAAGTGCTGTTTAAGTGCTCTGCTGTACAGCAGGGTTTCCTAAGGATAGCTTTCTCAGGCTCTACATGGAATTTGAGTCTCGTTTTGGTACGCCAAAATGTAGTTGTTTGTTTATACTTTTAGTCCTTACTCTTTACTCCTTTACTCTTTTGGGGGCCCACCACCCAGCTCCGAGGACAGAGGCTTTTTGTTACTAATAAATGCCTGGCCTTGGCTTGGCTTGGCTTGTTTATAGCCAGCCTTTCTTAAATTTTCCCATCTACCTTTTGCCTCTGGGTTTTTCCTTTTTTTCTGTATATCTCACTTGCAGTCTTACTCCGTGGCTGGCTGTGTGGCTGGCCCCTGACATCCTCTCTCCTTTCCTGGGTCCTTCTCTCTCCCAGACTTCTATTCCTCTGCTTGCCAGCCCCACCTATCCTTTCTCCTGCCTCACTATTGGCCATTCCACTCTTTATTAGCCCAATCAAGTGTTTTAGACAGGCAAAGAATCACAGCTTTATAGAGTTAAACAAATGCAGCATAAAATCAACAAGACATCTTTACATCCTTAAACAAATGTTCCACGGCATAAACAAAAGTAACACACCTTAATGTAATATTCTACAACAGGAGATGGTTCAGCAGTTAAGGACACTTGCTGATCTCTCCTTCCTCTCTCTCTCTCCCTGGCTGTCCTGGAACTCACTATGCGGACCAGGCTGGCCTCAAACTCAGAGATCCTCCTGCCTCTGCATCCTAAGTGCTGTGATTCAAGTCACGTGCCACAATGCCCAGCTTCACTTTCTGCTTTTGTGTATACAATCTACTGAGCTCATTTAGTATTGTGCTTTTAAATATGGGACTGGATAGCCTATTAGTGCTCATCTCTATAGAAGATGGATGCTCCTCTAAACAGCCATTGAATCTTTTTGTTTGTTTGATTTGAGACAGGGTCTCACTATGTAGCCCTGACTGACATAGGACTCCCTTATGTAGACCAGATTAGCCTCAAGCTTACAGAGATCTGTCTGCTTCTGCCTCCTGAGTGTTGAGATTAAAGGCATGTGCCACCATGCTCAGTGTGAATAAATTTTTAAAAATTGATCAAAGTAAAAGTTACCAAAATTCAGGAATATGGTTACTTCTGGAGATGACCAAAACCAACAACAACTCAAAACAAAACAAAACAAAAAACCAGAAGTTTGTAGTTTAAATGGGAGACTTTAATGTGAATTATAACTTGTTAATTAATTTTTTTTAAATTTAGCTTTCCAGAGAACACTTACTCTTTAGACCAAGTCAAAATAAAAGTGAACTGTTTATCTATAACATAATCCTTGCTACAAACCAGTTTTTCTGCAATTGTGTCTAGTTCTTTGTCGAACACTAATACGACTTTAATTATGATTATATACATATTGTGCTAAATTTCCACAATCCTTGATGTGCATTTTGTAATGCATGCCTTCTATATATGTACCAGGCACAGTGGCAACTGTTGGGGACAGAAGGAGAAATGAAAACTCAATGTCTGCCCTCAAGCAATGGCCCCACTGGGCTTGATAGTTCAGATAGTCTCTGAGTGTGAGGCTAGTCTGGTTTACAAAGTGAGTTCCAAGACAGCCAGATCTACAGAAATCCTTTATCGAAAAAAACCATAATAATAGTAGTAGTAGTAGTAATAATAATAATAATAAAAACTCCCTGAATTTGTAGTTAGCCTGGTCTACAGAAAGAGTTCCAGGAGAGCCAGGTCTATGGAAACCCTTTCTAAAAAATAATAAATAAATAAATAGATAGATAGATAGATAGATAGATAGATAGATAGATAGATAGATAGATAGATAAATGAAAGAAGAAGCAGTGTCCCAGTGTTATTGGTCACGTAATATCATTTCCATTTAACTTAGGGAACTGAGGCTCAGAGAGGTTAAGCGAGGTGTCTGCAAACAGAGCTGGTACTGACGTAAGCCTTTGCCTGTAGGCCTGGGCTCTTAGCTGATGTCATTAGGCTCCTATGGTCTTTTCCCCCACTGTGCTGGGGATCTAACCCTGGGCTTGTGTCTGCTAAGCATGCTCTCTAGCACTGAGCCACACCCCTAGTCCTTTCTTGGTTTTTGCTCTAAAGAAATATTCTCTGCCTCCTGAGCTTGTCTCTGCAGAATGCCCCCGAGCTAACATAGCTATGACTACATGGATCTGGTATTTAAATACAAGGCTAAAGGTCCATTAAAAAGAAAAGGAAAAAAGATTTGGACGAGATAGATGCTTCAGTGATTAAAAGCTCTTGTTTTTGCAGAGGTCCTGGGTTTGATTCCTAGTATCTACATGATGGATAGTTTACAACCATCTGTAACTCCAGTTTCAGGGGATTTGATACCCTCTTATAACCTCAGACACCAAGCACACATGTGGTACACATATATTATACATATAAGCCAAACACTCATACATAAAATAAAATTAATAATTCTAATTTAAAAAAAACATGTACAAAACCATTTCTCTGTTTTCTGGATCTTTACTTGCCACAGTAGCTAGCTTTGTAGCAGTCTCGGGTTATGTACATACGTGTGTTTGTGGTCACGCATGGAAAAACAGGCCATGGGCTACATTCCAGGGACTCTGTGTAGGATTTACCCCTAAAGTCTGCCATTGTCTTCGACACCTCTTAGGTCATCAAGAAGAAGCTGGTGGGATCCGTGAAAGCCCTGCAGAAGCAGTATGTGTCTCTGGACACAGTGGTCACCAGTGAAGACGGAGATGCCAACACCATGTGCAGTGCGCTGGAGGCCGTGTTTATCCACGGCCTGCATGCCAAGCACATCCGTGCCGAGGCCGGGGTGGGGAAGAGGAAGAAGCACACTCAGCAGAAGCCTCTGCCTCAGCCTTTTTTCTGGCCCCTCCTGAAGGCCGTCACCCACAAGTGAGAAACTCTGGAGAGGGTTGGCGTCAGTGAGCTTCAGAGTGCAGGGCACGCAACTCTCTTGAGGGAGGCAAAGTCAGACACCACAGTGTTGTAGTTTGGCGCTGTGAGGTAGGGCTGGAGATGGACGGCCTTATAGGAAGGCTCATCTCCAGATCTGAGACGCTCTTCTCTCGTCTAGAGCCTGTGGCCGCTTCTCACCCGCACTGTCGACCTCTGACTACACTGAGCTGAGTCAGGTGCTCGCTGCCGAGCGGTGTGGCCGGGAAAGACTGAAATGCTCTCTGGTCCTTTTAACGGGGAGTTTGCTGACCTTGCCTTTGAGTGCTTGAGCTTCTATCTGCTAGACTAGGTTTTAAAAATTTTATGTATATGGGTATTTCCCTATAAACATGTCTACTCCGTGCATGTGCCTGGTGCAGGGCACACAGCCAAAGAAGGGTGCAAGATCCTCTGGAACTGAAGCTGGAGATGACCGAGCCACCATATGGGTGCTAGGAATCAAACCTGGTTCTAAACTTTATAGTCATAATAAGTTGTGTCTGGCATTTAGCCAAGAAGCCAGATAGTGACTGAATATTCACTCCAAGGCCCTGTCTTTGACCTTGCTCTTGACTGCTTAGGCTCTAAGTTGGTAGGTAGCTGGCACTGCCTCCTCGGCGTATGAAATGCCACCTCAGCCTGAAGATGCCATGTCAGTCTCTGGTTTGCATTTCCCTACCTGCTGCCGCTGCCCTGCCTTGGGTTTTTAGCTCTCTTCTGAGTAACAATGTTTTTTTTTTCTTTTTTAAATTTATGTATATATGCCACATGCATGTGGGTGCCCAGGAAATCCAGGAGAGGTGATCGGATTCCTGGAGCTGGAGTTATGAGTGCTTGTGAGCCAGGCAGTATATACTGGGAACTGAACTCGGGTCCTCTGGAGGTGCAGCAAGTGCCATCTGTCCAGCCCTGGACAACGCTTTTACAGCTGTCTCTCTGCATCTTGTTCAGTGTCTCATTGGTTCAGTTAGCCAGTCAACATGTACTGAGCTGCAGTTAGTTGGAGCTTAGCCACTGAGTCCAGAGGATGGTGGGTACACTCCTGCACAGGACACTGGTAGCACGAGGGTTTATCTCAGACTGCAGCTTTGGGAACTGAGTTTCGTGCACCTAGGGTCCACTCTAATGTGTACTACTGTGGTCAGCTCACTTCCCTGTGCAGAACCACTTAGCTCCCAAGCAGTTCACTAGGTCAAAGCCTTGAATGTGGGTCTGGCTAAGTTCTCCCAGGTGCTTTAGCTTAACAGCCAAGTAAGGGATCTTTTTCCCCATAATGCCTGATCAGGTGACAGTCAAGGCCCCCTCTATTGCCTGACTTTGTGACCTGCCAGCATCCTCCACCTATTGTGATGGGAACTCTCCCAGTCCCCTGATTGGTCTGCTGCTTTTCTGCCCATTATGTCTTCTCTAATAGTCCATTGTGTTGAAAGTTTGTCCATCTTTCTTTCTGGAAAGCCTTCAGGGCCTAACCCAGACAGTGCCCTTTCTAAGCAGAAGCGAGGGCCCAGCCTCCCACTCCACCAACAAAGGGACTGAACTCCATGTATTTCCTGTGGCGGCAGTAGCCTGGGGCTGAGAGCACAGCTCAGTAATAGAATGCTCGCTAAGCACACGCAAGGCCCTGGATTTATTCCCCAGGCTTTAGGGGTTGGGAGCTTAGCAAATATGTCCTGGCTTAGTAGAGGACATCTGGTAGCTGTAACTCAACAGCTCAGCTTTTCTGAATTCCCTGAATCGTTACCCCAGAATTTGTCCTATTTAAGTGTGTTTATGTTTGCAGTACTTACCACTGGTTCTTGCTAAGCAATGACTTAAAACCGTGTTTCTCAGAATCGATCTGCTCTGTCCCTCTCCAGACACATCATCGCAGAGTTGGAACACGTGGTCTTCATCAACACAGATGTGGGCCGCTGTCGGGCCTGGCTGCGGCTGGCCCTCAATGATGGTCTGATGGAGTGCTATCTGAAATTGCTCCTGCAGGAGCCCGCACGGTTGTGTGAGTACTATCAGCCCACAGCCCTGCTGCGGGATGCCGAAGAGGGTGAGTTCCTCCTGAGCTTCCTGCAGGGACTGACATCCTTGTCCTTTGAACTCTCCTACAAGTCGGCCATCTTAAATGAGTGGACACTTACCCCACTGTCTCTTTCTGGGCTCTGTCCCCTCTCTGAACTCGAACGTCTCACTACCTCTGGGGCAGAATTACAGCGGAAGGAGTCTCTGGATTCAATTTCCCATTCCTCGGACTCTGAGGACATTGAAGTCCAACACTCTGGCCACAAGATCCACAGGAACAGGAAGCTCACTGCCTCTTCCCTCAGCCTGGACACGGCCAGTTCATCCCAGCTGTCCTGCAGCCTAAACTCCGACAGCTGCCTGCTCCAAGAGAATGGCGCCAAGAGTCCCGACCATTCTGAGGAGCCCATGTCCTACGACTCAGATCTGGGCCCAGCGAATGCTGATGACTCTGACAGGTCTCTGCAAGAGTGAGTAACCCTGCAGCCATTGCTCTGCCGCTGTGCATGGGCTTGTCGCTGGACGCTGTGGGGTGTAAGGAAGTCAGGAGACAGGCCTCTCAGTGTAACTGAGGAATTGCTCAGTGGGGAGATCAGATTGCTTTGGTTTTTTGAAATGTCTTCCCTCTGTAGTCCAGGCTACAGTACCAGGGTCTCCTGAGTGCTGGCATTAGAGGTATGAGCCACCACTCCCAGCTAGAGAGTAGATTTAGAACTCAGAGTTGGACTTTGACCTTTCTGAGGTGCATATAAAATATGTCTTTTTCCTCTAGAGGGAATAACAGTTCCCTCTAAATGCTGATAGTTCAGAGTGATCCCCAACTCCCAGCAAATACAGTGGAGTGGACTGTGTAGGCTGTGCCCTTCGGAACACCTGGCAGACACAGAACCTGAGACAAATGGGGACGGGTGAGTGTGAAGAGCGTGTAGAAGCCTCTTAACTCACTCCGCTAAAGTGCTAGACACACTCTCTGCCGCTGAGCTGCACCCATCCCCAGTGCCAGACACCCCCACACCCCACGCAGGGCAGGGAGTCAAACCAGGCCTTACATGAGCTAGGCAAGCTCTCTACCCCTGAACTACACCCCCAGACCCCAAAGCTTTTTGGGTTTTATTTAATTTTGTTTATTTTTGTGAGACAGAGTCTCATACTATAGCCCAGGCTGGCCTTGAACTCTGCTTCTACCTCCTGAGAGCATGTGCTTCCAAGTTCCTAAATGTATCTGTAACAGAAACATTGTTTTTACTTTATTATTTTTTAAGTTTTCTTCCTGTTTCTTCCATGGCCTACAAAAGGTAGTGCGTGTGTGTTGCTGGTGTGTCAGAGCCTCTTCCTTCTCCTCTCATGTCTGTTGTTCCACTCAGTGGGCATTGAGTTCCGTCAGCTCCCAGAAGCTGGTTTGCAGTTTCCACAAATACTGTCTGCTAACACTCTGCCAGGAGTGTCCCACGACCTCTCAGTCCCACCAATGGAAAGGACTGAAAAGGTTACGGGTATTAGTAACTTTCTGTTGAGTTCAAGTCTGTGTTCCGTCCACTCCTGTCTAGGACCTTTTCACTACTACTGTACACCCTACAGCCTTGGTTCAGGCCCTTCCAGGTTGCCACCTGGCATAGGATCGACTCAGACCCAGTGATATGTGGGCAGGACTCACAAAGACCTGGTGTCCAGGCCTGCTCCACAGTTTGCAAGTCAAGTACTATAAGTCAAATCGCTGACTCTTTCTGGGCCGTTTCTCCATCTTTAAAACAGAGATTTCTCATACAGTGGTCTGAGCCAAATCATTGCCTATGTAGTAAACATATGCAAGGAGTTAAAAAAAAAAAAAACCTGCCGACAGGATCGCTCCCTGGTGTGGGGAAGAGGAAGGTTTCTATTGTAAATAATAGAGAGACAATACCAAGAGGCATCTGAAAGAAATCAGAGCAGAGAGAGAAAGCAGTCGACTGAACATGGCAGCAGACTGGACACGGCCAGCGCCATCTATCTGTGAGAGAAGGGAGAACAGCAGAGACAGAAAACAGAGAGGATAGCAGCAGCAGAGGGAACCTTGCCCTTAGAGCGGACACATGAGCATCTGGGAGGAGGAAAACCTGGGCGGGTGAGAAGATCTGGGATGCTAGTGTGGACTTCGGAATGGAATGTATGGTATGTACTTGTGATGCTGAGGGAGCCTGGAGGCCAGTATGTGCTTTGCTATGCAGCTACAGGTTTATGTCAGTGGATCTGTATGTCCCTTCTGCCAGAGGCAAGGGAAATGACTCCTTATGGTAGAGGAAACTGGGTTCACAAGTTGCTGAGGAATGCTGGCTTTTTTCTTTTTCTTTTTTGAGACAGGGTTTCTCTGTGTAGCTTTGGAGCCTGTCCTGGAACTCTGTAGACCAGGCTCATCTCAAACTCACAGAGATCTACCTATCTCTGCCTGCCAAGTGCTGGGATTTAAAAGTGTGCTGACTTTTTTCTAACCACCAGAAATCCTCCCATAGTCTAGGTTGAGCTCATTTCTGGACCAGCTTTTAGAGTTTGTGGGATTAGAGTTTTCTTTAGACCTGACGCAGTTGCTCCTGTGAAAATGGCAGACTCCAGAGGCAGAGTAGAGTCCATGAGATAGTGATTTCAGATGTCAGATGAGGAGTTTAGATTGAGCACATTGGGGAGAAACCCCAAGGAGCCATCTCTGCCTTGAGACATGCTGGGGTGGGGGTGATCTAACGTTACTTAGGCTAGCTTACCTCGCTCAGGCCTTCTCTTTGTCATGCTCCTTACCTTTATCTCTCATGAGTCTCAAGACTGGAAAGTTCCAGCATAAGGTCTTTGAGTCAGTGGCTATCCACCCTGTCTGTGACTCCAGGATCCAGTACCCTCACACAGATATACATACAGGCTAAAATGTCAGGAGCCATGTCCCCCCCAAAATTATTATAGGGATCACCGCTGTGAGGAGTTTTGCAGAGGGCCCTACTTCCCAATTGTATTGAGAATTATTTTATTGACAAAGCCTATCCCACACCCAAATTAACTGTTAATAGAGAGCTATCTGTTAGCGGAACCCACCTAACATTCCAAACTATCTAGAGAACTAGGTGTGTCAACTCGAGACTTCCTGACCAAGGAATCGTGACCTGACCGATCGTAACCTCCTGGCCAACAACCTCGTGACCTGCTTGGACCACTGTGACGGCGTAAATGAATGCAGACAGATTATAAAAATATATACAGCTTTAATAAGGAAATAGACTTACAGGACCACAGGTTCCTGCGGAGAACAGGAAAAGCAGAGAAAAAGGGACTGCTGGGATCACGCCCAGCAGATTTATCAGTAAACATTAGCCTGAGGCGAACACGCCCCCAACGGGTGGGGCTATATCCCTACATCTCCCCCTTTTGTCTAAATAAGATAGAACTAAACCAAATACAACTATATACAATAATAACAAATAATAAAAATAACAAACAATATTGAGAACAAAAGTTTTGCTAAACATTCTATCTCAAGGAGTCTAAATAACATAAAGAGTAACTACAATTATATAATCTTCAACTCCGTCAAAGATCTGAGAAGGGAATAAATATTACTTAACAAACGAGAGATATCCAAAATGTGCAACAATTGACAGAGACAACTGACTACCTGGGCAATCACCCAAAGTCTCGTTTGCAATGTTGAATCAACCAACTTTGGCTAAGGCCTAACATAACTGACATACCATTCTCAGAACTATCCTACCCTGTCTTGGCAGGATAAGACAATCCTGTTTCATCCACTTAGGGATATTCTGTATCTTTGTCAGAAGTTGAGGTATGGGCTTTTCTTAACCCAAAGGCCAGTTCTGCCAAGAAGACAAGCTCCCAGTAGAGTGTCTTTGGTGCTCAACGTTCTCTCGGGAGTAGAGTGGCGTTGCCAGGAGTAATTGTGTCTTGTTGGTACAGAAATTTTAGGTTAGATTAAAGGCCATTTTCTACAGCTCTTCGAAGAGGCTGAAGATCATACTATCTATACTAAATAGAATCTCTATGTAACTAAAAGACCTGATTAACTTAAAAATAAATATGACAAACAAATAATTCTCAATACCTATCTAACTTGAAGACTAAAAGAATAAACAACTATGCAATATATGAAGACAATGATCTTCAACTGTAAACAATGTCATAATATCAGAGGTAGAAATATACAATGTAATATGGTAGATGTATCAATATAGACAATATAGACAGTTATAAGCATACTCATACAAAAATAGAGGTAGTAACACTCACATTCAATATTCAATATATCAGTATACAAGAAACAGTACCAATACAATTTTCTATAAACAGTAATTCACAAATACCAGTCATCCCATAAAACCAGTTAATCCCCCTTCTTCTTCCTCTTCTTCCTTTTTTTTTATATATACCCCTAAGTCCATAAAAATATCACCCCATCCCCTCAACCCTAAACCACTAAAAGATGTCCCTAACCCTGAGGGCAAACTCTGTTGGGAGAGGGGATGTCGTCCTCTAAGACTGCTTCTAGCTGACATGGGGGCGACGTTCTTCTTAGGGGGTCCTGTGAAAGCAAATGATGGTAAAATTCCCAATTTAACCTTTGACCTAAGAAAATTGTAACTAGTCTCAGAGCGTTTTGGGAAGGTCCGGCCAGAGTGTTGTCAAAAACGTGCACCATTTGAAATTGTTTCATGTAGTTGGTACCAAAAAACACGTCTAATATTAGCGCTTAAAAAAAAATTCATGACGTCATAAAAACCAGATTGAGTTGATGTCGTGGGGCCCCATCTTCATCCTGGAAACTTCAAAGATTACTGTAGGAAAATTTGTTGTTTGTTATAGGAAATTTAAACATTAACAACAAGGACATATATTGACATATAAAGAAAGACACAGATATGAGGAAAAGCAAAGAAAGTTTAAGACATATATATATATATATGTATATATATATATATATATATATAAATTAATACTTACAGAACATGTCCCTCCATCAGTAATTAAATATTCGGGGTCCTTTAAATTCTTTGAAGATGGGTATTTTCCTGTGGAGATAAGAAGAGAACCCTGCCCCCAAATATCTGTATTACTTACCATCAGTATGATTGCCATCCATGTGATTGAATTGTTATTTATCTTTCCCAACTGGCTTCTCTTCATGAAAATGAACCTTTATCAATTTTGACGGTATCCACAATTTTTCCTCACCTGTGGAGACAAGAGCAAATCCCCTTCCCCAACGCAGCACATCTCCTGGCTTCCATTGTGAGGTCAGCAAATCCTTGAAATAAACTGGTTGATTTAGTTCAGTAGACTTTTCCATTATCCAATGTCTTTCTGCAGCCGATGTTCCCTTCTCATTAGCGTTGAGAAAATTCAAGGTTAACAAAGCATTATGTAACCTATTTCTGGGAGTGTTTTCCACCCCTTTCTGTTTGTTCAATATATCCTTTATAGTTCGATTTGATCTTTCTATGACTGCTTGACCTGTAGGATTGTATGGTATACCTGTAACATGCTTGATATTGTAATAATCAAAAAACCGTTTCATTTTCCTAGAGACATAAGCAGGACCATTATCTGTCTTTATTTGTGTAGGTATACCCATGATAGCCATGACTTCTAATAAATGAGTGATAACTGAATCAGCTTTTTCTAAACTTAAAGCCGTTGCCCACTGAAAGCCTGAATACATGTCAATGGTGTGATGAACATATTTTAATTTGCCAAATTCTGCAAAGTGGAACACATCCATCTGCCAGATTTCATTCCTTTCGGTGCCCTTTGGATTAGCCCCTGCAGGCAGTGGCGTTTGGTTATAGAAAGAGCAAGTAGGGCATTTCTTTACAATCTCCTTAGCTTGTTGCCATGTAATAGAAAACTCTTTCTTCAAACCTTTGCTATTAACATGATGTTTTTTTTATGAAATTCAGAGGCTTGTAGCACACTACCAATCAATAATTGATCAATTTCTACATTACCTTGTGCTAGAGGACCTGGCAGACCCGTATGGGATCAGATGTGTGTTATGTACATAGGGCAAAGCCTGTTCCTAATCAAATCTTGCACCTGGATAAACAAAGAGGTTAGTTCTGTATCATCAGGTATAAATTCAGCAGTTTCAATATGTAAAATAACTCTTTCTGCATAGTGTGAATCAGTAACTATGTTAATAGGTTCTTTAAAATCCCTTAGCACCATAAGAATGGCATATAATTCTGCATTCTGGACAGAATCATAAGGACTTTGTTCCACCTTACCCAAGTCTTCTGATTTGAAACCTGCCTTCCCTGATTTATTGGCATCAGTATAGAATGTATGGGCTCCAGTTATTGGAGCATCACGGACGATCTGAGGAAGGATCCAAGAAGTTCTCTTTATGAAGTTAAGCCTCTTGCTTTTTGGATAGTTGTTATTAATGTCTCCCAAAAAATTAGCACAAGCTCTTTGCCATGGTTCATTATCTTCCCATAATTTCTTTAGTTCATCAGCAGTGAAAGGCACTATAATTTCTGCTGGGTCTATGCCTGCTAGTTGACGAAGTCTCAACTTGCCTTTTATAATTAACTCAGAGACTTTTTCCACATAAGTTTTCAGTTTCTTACTTGGTTTATGTGGTAAGAAGATCCATTCCAAGATAATATCATCTCTCTGCATTAAAATTCCTGTAGGGGAAATTTTTGATGGTAGTATGACGAGAATACAATCGAACTCTGGATTTACCCTGTCCACATGTGCCTGTTGTAATTTTTCCTCAATCATCGTCAGTTCCTTTTCTGCTTCAGCTGTTAATTCTCTGGGACTGTTTAAAGCTTTGTCACCATCCAAGGTTTTGTTCAAATGAATTATTAGATCGGGTGTTATCCCAATAACTGGCCGTAGACTGGAAATGTCCCCTAACAGTCTTTGAAAGTCATTAAGAGTCCATAGGCGATCTCTCCGAATTTGTGCCTTTTGTGTCTTAATTTTTTCCAAACCTATTTTATAACCTAAATAATTAACAGAATCTCCCTTCTGAATCTTTTCAGGAGCAATTTGCAATCCCCATTTATGTAAAAGTATCTTTATTTCTTCAAACAGTCTGTTCAAGGTATCCATGTTTGAATCGGATAACAAAATGTCGTCCATGTAATGATATACTATCGTTTTGGGAAATTTCTTGCGTATTATTTGCAATGGTTGATTCACAAAATATTGGCACAGGGAGGGGCTATTTAACATACCCTGGGGGAGGACGGCCCAGTGGTACCTCCTCGAAGGTTGAGAATTATTATAAGTAGGCACTGTGAAGGCAAATTTTTCTCTATCTTCTTTTTGTAAAGGTATAGTGAAAAAACAATCCTTTAAATCAATAACTATGAGAGGCCATCCTTTTGGCAATAAAGAGGGCAAAGGAATTCCAGATTGCAGAGGGCCCATAGGTTGAATAACCTTGTTGATAGCCCTGAGATCTGTCACCATTCTCCATTTACCTGATTTTTTCTTAACCACAAATACAGTAGAATTCCAAGGGCTGGTAGATTCTTCTATATGTCCAGCATCTAATTGCTCTTGTACCAACTGTTCTAAAGCCTGTAACTTTTCCTCAGCTAAAGGCCATTGCTTTGTCCATATTGGTTTCTCAGTCAACCATTTTAAAGGCAAGGCTGTTGGTATCTCTGAAGGGACATCAATTGCTTGTTCTTGTACAGCCCGAATGACCAGTTTTCTCCGTTTGTAATATCTTTTAATATTATCCCCAGAAATATAGGCTCTAGAAGTAGCAGGAATGTTAATTTGGGTATTCCATTGTTGTAATAGGTCACGACCCCATAAATTCATTGCAATATTGGCTACATATGGCCTTAATTTTCCTATTTGTCCCTCTGATCCTATACATTCAACCCATCTTGTGCTCTGCCTTACTCGAGATAGGTTTCCAATTCCCAGGAGCTGAACATTTACATTCTGAAGAGGCCAATACTGATGCCAAGATTCTGGGGTAATGATACTTACATCCGCACCTGTGTCCAGCAGGCCAGTAATAAAAATGCCATTTACACACACTCTCAGCTTTGGTCTTTGATCATTTATAGAAGTTTGCCAAAACACACGGAACTCATCTTTCTGATCATTATTGCTTGTAACAGTAGGCATGGGGCTTCCTAATTGTCCTGACAAGTCACGTTCTCTGCAGTAACTGGAAATGACTGAACCATGTTTGCCATGGGGGCCTGTGAGGCCCCCCCCTCTCACGTTTCCCATCTGTATCAGGTTGCCTTGTCTATCTCTTGTAGACCTGCACTCATTTGTCCAATGTCTGCCCTTTCCACATCTTCTACATAAACCTGAAGGCTGAGTCCTCCTATTTCTGTTATTTCTAGAAGATGCATTATTATTATTTCTGAAAATCTGTTGTCTACAATTCCTTTTCATATGACCCATTTTGCCACAATTAAAACATTTGGTATTCTGATGCCTCCTTTTACCATTGGAAATTGCTTCTTCTACCCATGCTTCAGTGCCATAGTCAAATGTGTCATCATTCAGTGTATGCAAGACCCATTCTTCCAATGGCGCTGATCTGAGCTTTAAAGGTCCCAAAATCCTTTTGCATTCCACATTTGCATTTTCATAAGCCAAAGTCTCGATCATTATACGTCTTGCTTCTGGGTCAGATATTCCTATTTGTACAGCTTTAGTTAGTCTTTGTAAAAAGTCACTAAAGGGTTCTCTCTGACCTTGTTTAACTCTGACAAATGATTCCATTCTCTGTCCTGGGTCTTGTACCCTGTCCCAAGCCCTTAAGGCTGCTGTAGTACACATGGAGAGTGTGTTTTCATCCAAATTAGCTTGTTCCTGAGGGTCAGAAAATAGCCCCTCTCCTAGAATTTGATCTAGGAAAATCTCAATTCCCTTTGCTCTTTCCTGCTGTTCTAAAAGTCTAGCCTCTTGCCTGAATAAGCATTTCCATTTCAATTGCGGTCCACTCTCAAGGACTGCAGAGCTCAGTTGTAACCAGTCAGAGGGCGTGACTTTATTTGTTGTGGCCCAAGATCTTAGCATCTCTTTAACAAAAGAGGCATTCATCCCAAAAGTCATTACGGCCTGTTTAATTTCTTTGAGATCATTCATACGGACAGGTTCCCATGTATCTTCCTTGATGACCCTAGGGTTTCTGGAACCAACCACTTTCTCTGTTGTTACTACTGGAAAGGCAGGTAGGACTGTAGGTAGAGCTTTGTGGGAATTGTCCTGGAGGGATTTACCCACAGATGTAGTTAAAATTTGCCTTTGTACCTCTTGCTCTTCTTCCTCAGAATTTAGAAATTCCTCAATCTTTTCAATTCTATTCACCATTGTCTTCTGTAATGTCTGAATTTCCTGTCCAGAATTATGTTCTAAAGCCTTCATTGAGGATTCTAAAGTATGAAGTTTGTCCATTAGAGATAACATCTCATCTTTGGACATAATTTTTATAGCATAAACCGTGCTTTCTTGTATTGACAATCTTTCCGCCAATCTGTCATAAGCTTTAGACAAAATCCGATTGTCACATTCAGCAGTTTTGATTCTCTCAGTTAATGTTTTAGTTCCTACTGAAAGGGACTGAAGCTTACAATCCAAATCAGCTGTTCCCTCTTCCATAGTAATGAATTTCTCCTTAATATCAGCCGTTAATGTTTCAGTTCCTACTGAAAGGGACTGAAGCTTACGATCCAAATCAGCTGTTCCCTCTTCCATAGTAATGAATTTCTCCTTAACATCAGCCTGGACCTCTTCTAAATTTTGTTCAGTTTGTCGAGTTGTGTTAAACAAAGATCTGTTCTCTGCCTGGAGAACTTCAAACTGATTTTTGAGAAGATTGTTGTCATTCTCAATTGTTTTTAAGTGTTCAACCTCGTCTCATATTTCTGTTATCAAACCATATAGTACCGAGGAAAACTACGAATCCCAGAAAGATCCATATCTGTGGGCTGACAGACACTTCTTGTAAAATCTCCCACATGGTACAATTGAAAAGGCTGTTAAAGTCTTGAATGGTAATGTTTTCAGACATTTTTCTTATTTATAAAAGAAAATTATTTACCTGTAATGACGTTTTCCTGCCAGTGGTGGTGAAAGAAATGCACCTGAGTCCACGTGGTCTAAGCCAGAGCTGGTCTGAAACAATTAACTCAAAACAAAAATTGTTGTACTGCCTGACAAGTTAGATTGGTCGTGGAAGGGGTCACTTTGTCTGCTGCTGTGGCGGCTTTTGCTTCAAAACCGCAGGTGCTTCTGTTAATTCAGGCAGTGGGGCTTAGCCAAGCCAGGCAGGGAGTGGTTACCTGCTCTGGCCCGAGTAAGTCTGAAAGAAGGGGCAGGCCCACCGTAAGCGTAAGGGGCCAAGTGAGGGGTCCCGCTCTGCGACTGTATTGTGGCCTGGAATGGGGGAAGGGAAGGCGAGCAGGGAGCGCGCTGTGAAAGCTAGCAGGCTATGCTTGCCCAATCGCATTTCCTGAGCTCCGGTAACTAGCTTGCTCGCAAAGGCTGGGAAAGATGGAGCTTGCGCCCCCCCTGTGCCGGGGCGGGGGCAAAATAGCCCAACGTTGGACGCCAAATGTGACGGCATAAATGAATGCAGACAGATTATAAAAATATATACAGCTTTAATAAGGAAATAGACTTACAGGACCACAGGTTCCCGCGGAGAACAGGAAAAGCAGAGAAAAAAGGGCTGCTGGGTTCACACCCGGCAGATTTATCAGTAAACATTAGCCCGAGGCGAACAAGCCCCCAATGGGTGGGCCTATATCCCTACAGACCACGTGGCAAGATCCTGTGCCCCAGCCCCCCAAGCTCCTCATCCAGGAGCTATATAAGCTGCAACCATGACTCTAATAAACGGAGGCTTCGACAAATTTGCCTAGCCTCCTTCCTCTTATCAGCCCATGTCTTTCAGGTGGTACCTCTCCGTGACCCTGGAATAACTGACCAGCCAGGTGGGTTACAGACCCTAGACAGTGACCCGCCAAGGCGGTCGACAAAATAGCAAGTTTGAGATTCTGTCTACAAAAAATAAATTTAAAAAAGTTAATTTCCCCAAATTTTTGCCAGCATTTGTTGTATTTCATTGTGGCCATCCTAGTGAGTATAAAGTAGTATATCCTCACGACTGTTTGCATTTCTCTGGTGGCCAGTGGTGTCGAGCGCTTACCATGTACTTACTGAAGATGTTTTCACAGAAGTATTTTCGGTCTCTGTGTCCATTTTAGCTTCAGTTATTTGTCATTTTACTGCTGGGTTGTAGGAATTTTTGCTCTGAGAGGCCACTTGTTTATTTCCCAGCTGCCCAGCAGCTCAGATCCAGAATAATCACACAGAAACCATATTATTTAAATCATTGCTTGGCCCATTAGCTCTAGCTTCTTATTGGCTAACTCTTACATCTTAATTTAACCCATTTTTGGTAATCTGTATATCACCACGTAGCCGTGGCTTACTGGGTAAAGTTCCCAGCGTCTGTCTCTGGCGGGGGTTCATGGCTCCACCTCCTTTCTCCCAGCATTCAGCTTAGTTTTCCCCATCTAGCTCTTTCCGCCCTGCTATAAATCTGAAACAGTTTCTTTATTCAACAGTGGTATTCAAAGCATACAGAGGGGACTCCCATATCACCTCCCCTTTTCTGTTTAAATAAAAAGGAAGGTTTTAACTTTAACATAGTAAAATTACATACAACAAAACAGGTGTCAAGCAATAATTACAGTTATAATATTTATATCTACTTTATCTTTTATCATATCTAAGGAAAACGATAACTATAAATTCTTCAACTCCATCAAAGACTCCAGAAGGATATAATATTACCCAAGTTAATAGGAAGTGCATTATAAGCAACTTCCAAAACTCTAAAAATGACAGAGACATCTTGCTGCCTGGGCAGTCACTCAAAGTTCTTCTGTACCATTGGGGCATCCATATCCAGCCTACAGGCCCATAATATCCAGCAGACTTTTCCATGAAGCAGGAAATTTCAAAGACAGTTTTATCTATATTGGCAGTTTGTCAGTCACTTTCTTCTGTGTCCTGTGGAATGTCTGGCAGACTCTTATGAAGCAGGAACCCTGAAGGACGGTCTCACCTTTAGGCAAGTTCAGCAGTCATTTGTCTGTGGGTCCTGCATGTCTAGTTCATACGGCATAACTTCAAGCAGTGCAGGCAAGAACAGTTTTTTGCCCAAATGACTAGCCAACTCTGTAAGCAGCCTCTTTGATGCCCATCATCCTCTTGAAATAATTGGTGCTGCCAGGAGCAGATGCATCTCACTGTCATGAAAAGTCCTAAATTCTTGAAACACTTTAAATGTCATATTCTGTAGTCTTTGAAAGATTTGAAGTATCCCTATCCATCTGAAATACATCTCTATACAACTAGAAAATCTAACTAACATGATTACAAGCTTGACTATTATCGATGACTCTCAACCTATATTTCTTAATTATACATTACATTTTTACATGAGCTGCACAATCATAATACCTTAATCAAGAACCGAAATATATATACACACACTATAACAAAATTGACCTTAAATTTATATCAGTAAACCAAAATCCATACCAATGCAAATCTTTATAGCATATCCCCCTTTAAATGTCAACAAACATTTATAGACAATATCAACAAATTTTGATATATTCTGAGTATTGGATGGTACAAGTCTTTCCCCTTATATTGTCATTTCTGTCTTTCTTCCCCTCAGGATGACAATCAAATCCAGGACTTTACATATAATAGCAAGTATTCTACCACTCTGAGCTGTGCATCCCAGCCCTCCATCTCTCTTTCTTCTCTTTTACTGTGTGTGTGTTACTGTTGTTGTTGTTGTTGTGGTGGTGGTGGTGGTGGTGGTGGTGGTGGTGGTGGTGGTGGTGTTTTTAGACAGGGTTTCACTTTGTAGATTGGAACTTACTGTGTAGCCCAGGCTGATCTCAAGATTCATAGTCTTCCTGCTTTAACCTTCCAAGTTTTGAAATTCAGGTGTGTACCACCTCATAGAGGCTGGCTTCACTTTTTGTTGTTGTTGTTGTTTGAGACAGGGTTTCTCTGTGTAGCCCTGGCTATCCTGGAACTCACTCTGTAGACCAGGCTGGCCTCAAACTCAGAGCTCCATCTGCCTCTGCCTCCCGAGTGCTGGGATCAAAGGCATGCGCCACCACTGCCCGGCCACTTTTTTGATAGTATTTTATGAATCATGAAAGTTTGATTTTTGCCAGGCATGGCAGTGCCTGCTTACAATCCTGTCACTCGGGGAGCTGAAGCAGAAGAATCAGCCTGAGTTACCTGGAAAGACCCTGTCTCACACAGAAGGTTTTTAATTTTGATGAAAGCCAGTTTATTATTTTGACCGATTGCTTCTGGTTTAGATGTCACATCTGAGAATTATCTAACTCAAAGACACACTTATATCTATATTTTCTTGTAAGAGTTTCATAGCTTCAGCTCTTACATTTGAGGTCTTTAGTGCATTTGAGGTAAGTTTGTAAGTGGTGGGGCTAGGTTTCCACCTTTATTCTTTTCCATGATTGGCTCCTTTTCACAGCACCATTTATTGCAAAGACGGTTCGTTCTTTTAGTCCCCTGGAATGTGCTGGCATCCCTGTGAAAATGTGGTTGTAATGGCTTGGTTTGGTGACACCTGCTGACTCTGCTGTCTTGGAATGTCAGTGGGATTGGCATGGGGTAGGCGAGAGCAGAGCTCTGGTGAACAGGCAAGTGCTTTGCATCCCAGGATCATTTTCATCGACCCAAACTGAGGGGCACTTACTCCATCTAAGCTGGGGGTGAGCTCAGGCCATCTTTGCGCTGCAGGCAGCCTTGTTGCCCTCTGAACCAGCATTTATCCGTAGTGTGCTTGTTCTGTAAGTGAAAGAGGAAGTAACCAGTAGTTTATTTTAAAAACGTAACTTGGATTCCCAGAAGCCTAGGAGAGGAAGGAGCAGTCACTAGCCAGGGCACATTCCAGAAGGCCCAGAAGTATACACATATGAGTGCAAAGGCAGTAATGCTGGTTCTCTGTGGTCCCTCGGAGGGGACAAGGGGCAGTAACCTCACAAGGAGACATCAGTAAGTTACACCCTTGGGCTTGTGCCCACCCTTCCACACCATGTGGGAAATCACTGAGCTCCCGCAGAGGTTTTGGGGACATGAAGCTTCTCTATATCTAGGAAGTCTTTGAGGACCTTTGTACCTCACTATAGCCCTGGTGCCCCATGACTGTCCGCTCTCTCAGAGAGCAAACTCTCAGTGCCTCAGCTCTTAGCTATTGAAGAGCCCCATTCTAAGGCTCTACCACAGATGACATTAGGGGAGCCATTGTCCACACACCCACATTTGGCCAACCAGATTCTCTAGACCCACAGTGTTCAGTTTCTCAGCTCCCAGCTCCCACTCAATCTAATTCTCACTTCTGCCGTGTGAATGTGCCACCTGTGATGGGCCCCGTAGCTCACCGGCCACCCACTGTGTCCCAAGTCCTGGTGTCAGTGAGGAGCGCCAGAGGAGGCCTGTGTGGGAGCTGAGGAATGGAGTGGGTAGTTAGAGTGTTGTTTGGTTTGGTTTTAAATTTCTATTCTTACCACTGCTCCAGTAGCCGTGGACATCCTAGCCACCAACTTGTCACACATGTTTGTTGTTTGTTTAAAAACTTCTAGGGTATTGTCAGAATTCAGCAAAGCCCAGGTAAACTCCGTGCCGAGCAGTGGACCAAGCCAAGAGACAGAGATCGCCACCACGCTCCAGACCCCACTGTCCCTCCACAGCCTAGCTACACAGCTGCGCTTTGAGGGGCCTGCAGAGCTTCCTGCCCATGTTCCCTCTGGGACCCCAAGTGGTGGCCACAAGCATCAGCTGCTTCCCCAAGAGACCCCAGACGTGCAGCAGCTGGGCACTGCCCAAGCTGCCCCTGCAGAGAGCTCTTCAGACCAGCAGCCTTCTAGTCCTGTGGACCGAACAGCTGGCCAAGGGAGTGGTCAGCTGGCCCTGGAATGTGATGGATTTGGACCGAAGCTTGTGGTTTCCTCTCCTACCAGTCCGGTGAGTCTCAAGGCTGTTCAGGGGAGTCTCGGGAATGACTCAAAGCTGAAGTTTCTCCATCCGGTGACCAGAGTGGTTCTGCCATCTCGTTAGCTTCCCTGTCCTGACTGGGGCAGTATTATCAGCATGGTGATGATGAGCTAATGTGTCTTGGTGTGTCAGTAGTAGAGAGGAGCCGGGCATTGCACCGATGGATTCCCATAAACATCTCTTCTTGTCGTCACACCCAGTCCGTGAGGAAAGTGATTCCCATCTCATACCACACTCTGCTTGGATTTTGTTGTTTGGGTTTTTATTGTTTTTTGGCAGGCACCATACACTGTTCAACCTCCGTTGTCAAGCTACCACCATTCACTCTGGGAGTGACTCCAAGTGTACACTCTTGGAGAAGCCATTTCACCTGCCTAAGCTTTGGTTTTCTTTTTACTACTTAAAATAATTTTTATAAGATCCTGAAATGTACTGAATATAGTGAAATACCCTCTAAAAATACTCATTTTTCACATGGCCCAGGTCGTGAACTTTGTGGTCAAATGTGGCAGTCACTAAACCAACAGTGGCTATTAGGCACTCAGATGTGTCCCGACCAGATGGCTCTGGTCATGCATGTATCCATGATCTCAGTGCTGTGAGGTGGAAGCAGGAAGGGCTTGAATTGAAGGCTACATAGTAAGATACTGTTTCTAAAAAAAGATGGAAAATGTGGCCAGTCTAGATTTAGGCGTGGTGTGTAAAATAAGCACTGTCACACTGACTTATTGGGTGAAATTCACACCACATGGGAGTGTAATTCAGTGATTTTTGGTTTGCTTATGATTGTAGAGCTATCACTACTATGTAATTTAGAACATTTAAGTCACCCATTTAAAGAAACTTTATTAACGGTTATTCCCCTCAACCTCAGACAACCACTGTTTGGTCTCCATAGATTTATCTGTTCTGGAAATTTCATATAAATGGAATAACATGTTTTTGTGATTGACTTCAGCTGTTTGTGTATATGTGCACACGTATGTGCGGAACCCATAGGTATGCTGCTGCATACACGGGTGCTGAGGATCCTAAATTAAGTCCTCATGTTTGTGTGGCAAACATTTTACTGACTGAGCCATCTTCCCATGCCCCTAAGCATGATGGTTTAAAAATTAATTCAGTTGAATATGATGGCTCATGTCTGTTAGCCTAGCACACAGGAGGCAGAGGCAGGAATATCATGAGGCCACATTAGTCTGCATAAGAAGACCCTGTTTCAAAAATAAACCAATAACAGTGTTTGCCCACGTTACGGCATGTGTCAGTTCTTCATCCCTGTTCTGGTGAGTAATAAATACTCCATGATATTTTCCAGTGTGTTACTAAGTCATGTGATATTTATGTGTTGTTGGGCATTTGGGTTAGTAATACTTTTTGGATACTACAAATAGTGTTATAAACATGGGTGTGCAAGATTTCTTATGGCCATGCTTTTAATTTTCTTAGGTACATAAAAATCTATTAGTAGAATTTTTGGATCATATAGTAACTCTATTTTTAACCTTTTGTGGAACTGCCAAATTGTTTTCCAAAACAGCTGGCCTAGTCTACATTTCCAGCAGTGTGTTTCTCAGCATCGCTACCAACAGCTGTAATTATCTAGTTTCAAACGGTTCTATTATTATAGCCTTCCTGGCGATGAGAAGTGGTAGCTCGAGGTGTTTTTAATCTCTAGGTTTCTGGTGACTAAAGAATGCCCTTTTGCTTATAGAAGACCATATAAGCACCATAACATTCTATTTTTTAATTTTTATTTTATGTGTATGGGTGTTTTGCATGCATGTATGTATGTACGTATGTGCACCGCATGTGTTCCTGGTGTTCACAGAGGCCAGAAAAGGACATTTGATTCCCTGTTACTGGAGTTACAGATGGCTGTGAATCACCATGTGGGTGCTGGGAATCAAACCAGAGTCCTCTGGAAGAGCATCCAGTGCTCTTAACCACTGAGCCATCTCTCCAGCCCATTTTTAAGTTGAATTCATGTCCTTTGGTTTTTGGTTTTTGTTTGGTTTTGCTTTCTGATTTTTGAGACAGGGTCTCATTTAGCCAGTGCTGACCTCATACTGATCATGTTCTAAGCCAAAAATGACTTTGCCTTTCTGATTCTCCTGCTTTCACTTCCCGTGCTTGGTTGTGAGGTAGCAGTCAATTTGTTGTTTATTTACATCTATTGATTGAGTGTATGTGTGCATGTGAAAGTGTATATGTGGCCACTTAAGTGTGCTATAGCACACAAATGGAGACCAGAGGACGTCTTCTGGGGGTCAGTTATCTCCTTCCACCGTGTGGTTTCTGGGGATCAATCTCAGGTCGTCGGGTTTGGTTGGCTACAGGTACCTTACCCACTGAGCCACCTCTCTGGCTTCAATTTATATTTTTCTATGCGGACATCTGCTTGATCTACCTCAAAGTATTGACTCTGACTATGAAAATCATGTAATTCTATAACTGAGTCAGATTCTCTGTATTTACCCTTCTGAAAATGGTTCCAGATTTACTCCTGGAAGATGCATTTTATGAGGCCTCAACTAGGCAGTCATAAAGATGTGCCGAAAATTAGAAGGTCTGCAGACAGGATGCTTTAAGAAGTGGATGTCTGTGTCTCGAGGGAGCTCCCTAGTGTGACCTTGACCTCATCACAGACATTGTGCCTCCTCGGAGTACCAGAGATGATGGGACTGGGTAGCTGACCTCTCAACATAATTCTTCCCCGTCCATAGAGTTGACCCTCTAGCTTCCTGTCAGAACCCTAGATAAAGCAAGTTCCTTATAGGCTCCAGCTTTTACAGTAACTGTCCCCTGTGCCTGGACCCTTCCTGACTGTCCCCTGTGCCTGGACCCTTCCCGACTGTCCCCTGTGTCTTAGTGCTGTTCCAGCCTTTTCTGCCCCCCAGGTCTGAAAAGCACCATCCCCGTGGCTGTCCTTGTTATCTGTTCTACCTTATTTAGAAGGCAGAATTCATCAATCCCTATTTGGTTGTCTTTTGTTGTTGGCAGGGTTAGTCTAGTCACCATCAAGCTTTTACAGCCCTGAGAACCATTCAGCCTTTCTTTGTCAAATGTTTGTTTACAATCATTCTGCACAAAGCATTGACTGTGAGCCAAGCACCGTGATAGATGCTAGGGATGCAGTGATGAAACAGGACAGACAAGAGTCCTGGCCTTTGGCATCAGCCACCAGATTAGACAACTGATGATGTACATTGTAATTACACTACAGCTAAGTGCTGGGGAGGAAGGGAGGGGGGAGCTCCTATGGGTGACTAAGCCTGGCCTAATCACTGTCCCACACACTGTGTGTTTGTGGCTTGGGATCCCCTCCTGCAGTTGTGCACACAGGCATGACGAGGACAGCCTGAACAGAAAGTCCAGTCCTTCTGAAGGTGATCCAGAGACAATTGCATCCCTTAACCATCGTCTCCTGGTATCTAATAGCACAAGGCGGCTTTCCTCTGGCTTGGATTCGTAATGGCAGATGCTGCTCTGATGTAGTTCCCAGGTCAGTGGTGATCTCCTTACAGTTTGAAGGAACAGAGCTGGCCAGATGTGAGGCTCTAAGCAGGCAGACACGGGAGGGTGGCAGAACGAGGTAAGAAAAAAGGGAAACAGATGGTGATCATGTGATTGCCATGATCCATTATTGCTCAGGTATTCTTTCTCTGCCCCGCCCCATGAAGCAGATACGCCCTCAGTGCTCCCTCAGTGGGACCTGCCCCATTGTTTCCCATTGTTGTTTGAGATCCTTTCTCTAGAGAATCATCTCCCGGTGGCTGCTTTGAGGTCAGGGGACTCTGAACATTTCTTAGTAGTCTCCCTCTCCACACACACACACACACACACACACCACGAACCTATGAATCCACAGGTGTCTCCATCCCTCCTGACCCTTCCACCCACCTCTGTTGTTTTACAGTGAAGGCAGTTGGGTAGTCAGGAGTTCGTCCTTCAGACCAGAAGACGGCTCAGTGAGTCAAAATACCTGCCGCACAAGTCTAGCGACCGGAGTTCCATCACTGGAACCCAAATAAAGGTGGATAGAGAGAACTGACTCCACGGAGTTGTTCACACTCTTGTGCAAATGAAAGGTCTCCTATCTTTTATGACTCAATGCCCTGCATTTTTGCTTGACATTATCAAGAAAAATGATATTTGGGAACAGCCTTACAGAATGGAGGTGAGCAGATTTCACTGAATAGGGTGATGCGCTGCCTGGGAGGTGAGAGGATGTGAGCAGGGGGCTTCCAGTGGTGAGAGGTGACCCCTGGTGGAATCGTAAGGGACAGAGCCCTCTCCTCCTGGGGCTTGCACAGGGCAGGATCACCAGGTGTGTGTGAGGTCACCAGGATGGCCATGTGGCTCCTGGGAGCTATTCCTCATTTTCCTCGGGGAATCATCTGGGTCTTGGTGACCCAGACATTCTTTGTTTAGACCAGTTTTGCATGGTCCCTAGCAGCCACCCTTCTGACACATCATCCTGTCCCTAGTGGAAGGAAGCACCTGCCATCTCTGAAAGTCACATGAAGAGGCCCTGGGGGCCCGGTTCTGGAGCTCCCCCCAGTGCCTGAATCAGAACTTGCCTCTTTGCTCCAGGAGTCTTGTCACATCTGAATGCACTAAACTGTCCAGACCGACCCTCTGACACAGCCTGAACCCGCCTCCCTGTCTACGTCAGCAGGGAAGGCGGTCTTGATCTAGGGTTGGAAATAGCAATGTCACAGTGAGATTGGTAGCACTTAACAGAGCAGTGGGGCGAGTCCTGCCCTTGGGTGACTCATGTCCTTTGTGTAGACAGTCAGTGCAACCAGCCAGCTTCCTTGCCTCTGCTCTTCCATGTTCCAGCGTAGAAAGGCAGAAAGGCTCACAGTAGTGAAAAATAGGAACTGAACAATATTCTCACAGGCTGACTGGCTCCAGATATCCCCAACTTCCCCTGTCAGTGAACAGACTCACATTGTAGATGGGGAGAAGGGGAGGGGGAGGACCTCCCTGCTAGGGGCTACAAGAACCTTCTCAATGTGGGGAGCAGAATTAGAAGCAATAATTTGGGACTAAACCCCACATACCACACCTCCATCATCCCAAATCTCCAAGACCAAAGAGCCTGAAGTGCTGGTACCCCTGTATTTCCCCTGCAAGAGAATCAAGCTGCACCCCTTCCTTACATCTCACACAGAAGTTGACTCAAAACGGGTCACAGAGCTGTAAGAGCTAATAAAGCTCTCAGCAGAAACGTAGGAGTAAATCTTGGTGACGTTAGTTTCAGCAGTGGCTTCTGAGATAAAGCAGCAGGAGCCCAGACAGAAGGAAAACTGGCTAAATTAGGCTTGAAATTGAAACATCTCTGCGCTCCAGAAGGCACCACTAAGAAGGAAAACAGAAGCTGGGCATAGGGGCTTGTGCCTGTAGTTCTAGTGCGTGAGACGCTGAGTCGGGGGGGGGTGGGGGCCGCCCAAAGCTAGCCTGGGCTATGTAATGACCTCAGGATCAACCTTGGCTCTAGACAGTATCTCAGAAAGAGGGGAAGGGAGAGGGATAAAAAAATAAAAGATAGCATAGAATAGAAGAAATTATTGGCTAATCAGATAGCCCAGTACAGTTCTGGTGTCCAGAATCTGCCCAGAACTCTTGTAATTTTTATTGTTTTCCTAAAACAGCTGTAACAAAATACCATAAATTAGATGACGTAAGACAGCAGCTGTGTGTTCCTCAGTAGTACTAGAAGCCAGGCCCAGAGCCAGATGTCTACGGGCTTGGTTCCCCCTGCAGATGCTGAGGAGGAACCTCTGCCCTGTCTTCCTTAGGTCTTAGTATTCTTGGTGTTCTGTGGCTTGTAGGTGCACCCCTCCACTCCCTCCTCCATGATCCCATGCTTCTCCCTCCTCTGTGTCATCTCCTTTCCTCTTTGGTTTTGAGCCAGGGTCTAGCTTGGAACTCACTGCAGATCAGGCTACCCTGAACTTGTAGAGATCTGCTTATCTTTGCTCCAGAGTCGTGGGAATGGTGTGTGCCACTATGTCTCCTCTTGTGAAAACATCCGTCGTGTTGGATGAAGTACATGTGCATCTGAACTAATTATGTTTGCAAGGACCCTGTCTAGAGACATCACATTCTAAGGGTTAAGATTTCAGCAGGTCTTCTGGGGCTGAGGCAGAGGTCAACTCTAACAACAAAGCCATAAACCCAATTCAAAATAAAAATCCAAAGAAAAGATAGAGATCATCAATATGGAAAGATGTTCTCTTGCCATTAGGCATTGAGGAAATGCAAATCAGAACTGCAGTGAGAACACATCACAGGTCAGCATGGCAGGAAGACATAGTGGCAGAGGTTGGAGAGTTTAGAAGGAAGCTGGAGGGCTGGCGAGTGCTCAGCAGGTAAGTAAAGGAGCCTCCCACTCCAGCCTGACAACCAAAGTGTGATCCCCAGAGCCCACATAAAGATGCAAGGAGAAAACGGGCTAAAGTTGTCCTCTGGCCTCCATGTGCCCCTCCCTCCCCCCCTTAATATCAGCCTCATGCAGTGCAGATGGGAATGTAAAATGGTTTAGCCAAAAGCAGCATGCTAGTCTCAGTTAAATATGGAGTTTAAGCATAATCTGTCCAAGACAGGGGGCTTGGGAGATAGACACGTCTGTTAGTGGGTAGAGGGTTTGTTTGTTTTGTGGGTGATGAAAATATTCCAAACTTAGATATACATATACATCTCTGTGAGTATACCAAAGACATGGAGTTGCACACCCACTTTTAAGTTGTGTTTTACCTAGGAAAGTGTGCATGAGCGCGCACTTGCTCACGGAGGCCAGAAAACGGTGACAGACTCACTGGAGCTGGAGTTACAGGGAGTTGGGGGCCGCCCAGCGTGGGCGCTGGGAACCAAACGTGGGTCCTTTGCAATAGTAACAAGTGTTCTTAACCCTTGAGCCATCTCTCCTGCCCCATATTTTTAAGTTTATTATATGTGAACTGTAAGAAAATATTTTTAAAACTCTTAAAAGACTGCCTCATTCCTTTTTTCTTACAGAAAAGCAAGAGCTGGATTTCTGAAGATGACTTCTGCCGACCTCCCCAGGAGCATGCTCCCAAGAGTGCTTCTGATGGCACCACATCTCCAGATGGGACTCCAGAGTCACGGCCTGCCCTCCACAGGTGTTTTTCTCAAGGACCAAGAAAGAGCTGTTCCCTGGGGGCCTTAGACAAAGCGTGTGTGCCTTCACCAGACTGCAGGAATGCCAAAGCAGCCCCAGCATCCGTGCTGGCACAAGATCATAAAAATTTCTGTGTGGTGCATCGGAGGCAGATGGGTAGGTGTCTCTATAGAGTTCTATGCCCAGGGACAGTGTCTTTCAAAAGACAGCTCTCAGTCCTCTTAGCCATTGCAGACAGGTAGTGCGTCCGTCCAGGGTGTGGAGGCAGAAAAGCACTTCCGGGAAGGTGCCGCACTCCCTCACACAGTCCTCTAAAGCAGCGGCAGAACTGCCCACGGGTGCTGCACTCAGAACACTCAGCAGCACCAGCCAGCCAGGCCACCTGTGCCTCAGAGAAAGAAGAACAAACAAAAGGCCTGATTACAAAATGTATTTTTTTTTTTTTTGAGGCAGGGTCTTGCTCTATAGTCCTGGCTTGCTTAGTGCTTAATGTTTAGCTGAGAATGGCCTCAAATTCACACCATCTCCGTGTGTTAGCCTCTGCAATGCTGGGATTTCAAGTGTGTTCCACTCCTGGTTTATGTCATATACTGAAATGGAACTATTGTCAGTGACGTTTAGGATAGCAAAGCCAACCCACCATTTCAGCTGCTCGGCAGGTAGAGGCAGGAGGATCTCAATTTCATAGGACACTGAGTGAGGTCAAGGCCAGCTTGGGTCTCTTAACATAACCTTATTTCAAAACAGTGAAATGATATACTGGGGATATAGCTGAGTGATCAAACACTGACCTAAGGTGTGAGCCCTGGGTTCAGTCTCCAGTACTGTGGAAAACGAAACCAAGACATTTAGGATGGCAGAGAGCCCACAGACTCCTTCCGTAACTCGGAGGAGAACCTGCCCTTGAAGGCCAGCTGGATCCTTCTAAAGGCCTTTTATCTGGATGCTTGAGGGAGCAGCCCTAGCAACTTTATCAGACCTGCGGTGTGGTTTAGCCCTCCATGTGCTGTTTATGGGATGGCTTGAGCCCTGAGAATTCCTACCAGCATTAAGTAACCCTCGCTCAATTTTCAGCAACCCTCAAAATGTTTAGGTTTGGTTTTTGTTTGTTTGTTTTTCTGAGACAGGGTCTCACTTTGTAGCCCTGGCTGTCCTGGGACTCACTATGTAGACCAGGCTGGCTTTAAACTCAGAAGATCCACCTGCCTCTGCCTCCCGAGTATTGGGGTTATAGGCCTGTGCCACCACACCCAGCTGGTTTTGTTTTTTTTGGTTTTGTTTTGAGACAAGGTCTCACATTATACACAGGTTGGCCTGAAACTCAGCTGCTCATCCTGAGTTAGCCTCAGATTTGTCACAGTTCTTCGGTAGCTTCTCGAGTGCCGAGATTAAGAGCGTGAGTCACCGTCCCTCCAGAGTCACTTGAGGTTGGTTCTGTCACTCATTTACTGATGGGAGGCCGTCAGCAGAGGACTTGGGCTTGTCTCTCATGGCTGACTGTAGTCTCTAACCACAGAGAGTCAGGGCTTAATGTGTCGGCTGTAAGGTTCCCTGACACGCTAGTCCAGATGGGGAGAGAGAATCATGTGTCTTTTAGACTCCTGCTCGGGAGTAGTTCCGTGGCATAGGGAACGAGGAGCAGCTTGCGGCGCACAGGTCCTCACTCACCTACCTAACCACATACTCATGCAGGAGGTATTTCTCTGCTGTGCCCAGCACTGCCCAGCACTGCCCTGGGTGCTGAGAACAGTGTCCTAGCTTCCTGAAGCTTCCTCCCCACCCTTCCCCCATCAGAATGCAGGAAAATTGACCAGTAATTGTTGTGTGGTAACATGGTGATGATGGGGAACTATCCGTAGTGACCAGAGGGAGAGGAGCCTTGCTAGAGTTTGACCAAGGCCATCCTCACAGATGAGGTGACGTTCAGGGTGAAGGGAGCATGGAGTGATCTGCATTTCAAGCCGGGAGAAGGTGGTTAGTAGCGCCCTTCTGGGAACATGCTTGACATGTCCAGGGAGCCATGGTGAGCAGAGTGGATGGCAGTGGTGGTGGTAGTGTGAGAGACGAGGCGTGTGGAGCCGAGGACCGAAGGGAGTGCTTGGCTTTTGTTCTGAGCATCTCATGACCCGGCTAATTTAAACATTTATTATTTTATTAGTATTTACTTATGTGTGCATGTGTTCACAGAAATCCCTGAAAGCACGTGAGAACAGCTAGGAGGAGGGTGTTCATGGAGCTGAGGCACAAGTACTGAGTCCCAAGTGCTCCAGGCTTAGGTGGTCAGGGGAGATGAAGGCTAGAAATGAGGGCTTTATGGAGGCTTTTTTGGATTGACCACAAGGTAGGCTTTGGTGGCCACGAAGGAGCAGCTGTAATAGCATGAGGAGATGAGACCCTAATGGGACCAGGTTCAAGAAGGAATGGGAGCGGGGAAGCTGGAGGCAGATGTGGGTGTTTCTCCGGTGTTTCGGGAAAGGAGACCGAGAAGCAGGGTGGCAGTTAGAGATGGGAACCGAGAGAAACGGTGTCTGAGCGTGGAAAGAATGACGACAGCGTGTGGTGACAGGAACGACAGCGTGTGGTGACAGGAACGACAGCGTGTGGTGACAGGAACGACAGCGTGTGTGGTGACAGGAACGACAGCGTGTGGTGACAGGAACGACAGCGTGTGTGGTGACAGGAACGACAGCGTGTGGTGACAGGAATGACAGCGTGTGGTGACAGGAACGACAGCGTGTGTGGTGACAGGAACGACAGCGTGTGTGGTGACAGGAACGACAGCGTGTGTGGTGACAGGAACGACAGCGTGTGGTGACAGGAACGACAGCGTGTGGTGACAGGAACGACAGCGTGTGGTGACAGGAACGACAGCGTGTGGTGACAGGAACGACAGCGTGTGTGGTGACAGGAACGACAGCGTGTGTGGTGACAGGAACGACAGCGTGTGTGGTGACTGACAGGAACGACAGTGTGTGTGGTGACAGGAACGACAGCGTGTGTGGTGACAGGAACGACAGCGTGTGGTGACAGGAACGACAGCGTGTGGTGACAGGAACGACAGCGTGTGTGGTGACAGGAACGACAGTGTGTGTGGTGACAGGAACGACAGCGTGTGTGGTGACAGGAACGACAGCGTGTGGTGACAGGAACGACAGCATGTGGTGACAGGAACGACAGCGTGTGGTGACAGGAACGACAGCGTGTGGTGACAGGAACGACAGCGTGTGTGGTGACAGGAACGACAGCGTGTGTGGTGACAGGGATGACGGCGTGTGTGGTGACAGGGATGACCCAGTAGAGAGAGGAGGAGAACTGCTGGAGAGATGGCCTTGAGTGGGTGGAGGCAGTGCAGTGAGGAGGCCCATGGCGGAGTCTTTTCAGTGAGATGTTGGAGGGGAGGTCACCAGCTGTCGGGACGGCAGGAGGAGGTGTGCAACACTCCTGGCTATCAGGATCTCATCTGAAAGTGCTTGGGGCCAGCTTCTAATGGCAGTCACTCTCCCGTGGAACAATATTGGGCATCGATTTTGGCTTTGAATTGAATTGTAAAGATCGCAAAAGGACAGATTCACACTCTAAAGTGCCTCTTTTCTTCCACTAGGCCTATCGAACCCGTTCCAGGGCCTCATGAAACTGGACACAGTAGCCCGGCGAGGGGCCATGGGCATCTGGAAGGAATTCTTTTGCGAGCTGTCTCCACTGGAGCTCCGCCTCTACATGAGTGATGAGGAGCGCACCTGCGTGGAATGCTGCTCCTTGCTACGATATGAGGCCGTGGGGCCAGCCCACAGCGATAGATGGTTTGAGTTGGTCTTCTCTGGCAAGAAGCTGGCACTGCGTGCTTCCTCCCAGGATGAGGCTGAGGACTGGCTTGACAGTGTGCGGGAAACCCTGCAGAAGGTACGTCCACAGCAGGAGGAGGAGTGGGTGAATATCCAGTACCCAGACCAGCCGGAGGATGCCCTAGAGGCTCCACCAGACAAGCTCCCCCCTCACTCAGCCCTGCTACCAGAGCCTGCAGGTGCCCAGGGCATGCAGTTGGACTAGACATCTGCCCAGGTTCCAGAGCCAGATGCTATCAAAGAGTCCCTTTTGTACCTGTATGCAGACCGGACCTGGATCCCCTATATTTTTTCCCTGTCCTTGGAGTCTCTGAAATGTTTTCGTGTGAGAAACAATGAGAAGATGCTAAGTGGTAGCCATGGAGTGGAGACCATCTGAGACATCTTGCCAGACACCAGCCTTGGGGGCCCAGCCTTCTTCAAAATCATCACAGCCAAGGCCGTCCTGAAACTACAGGCCCAGAACACTGAGGAGGCCTCCCTGTGGAGAGACCTGGTCCGAAAGGTGCTGGCATCTTACTTGGAGTCAGCAGAGGAGGCTGTGACACTCGGGGGCAGTCTGGATGAAAACTGCCAGGAGGTGCTGAAGTTTGCCACCAGGGAGAATGGCTTCCTGCTGCAGTACCTGGTGGCCATCCCCACTGAGAAGGGCCTTGACTCCCAGGGCTGCTTCTGCGCAGGTGCTGACCGACTCTCCCACCAACCCCAGCTGGATATGCTCTTCCTCCTGTGGGGTCCTCAGTTTGGGCTCCCCACCAGGGCCTTCATCCTTCCCATAAATGATACAGCAGATGGCGCCTACCCTGCGGCCTCTGTTCCTCCACAGTGCCCTCTGTCGACAGCCCCCTGCCGTGTCACTTGGCACCTCCTACTGTTGGGTGGACCGTGAGTGGCAGTCCTACTTCCTGAGCCCTTCTGTCCTTCCTGCTTTATACTTTTGCTACACTGAATATACTTTGTTACAGGGTATAAGAGCCTTCCGAAGCATGTATGCTTGCATACTCTGAGGAGTCGTGCTATTCAGTGCTGTCCAGTAGGGCTTCTGTAACGATGCAAGCGTCTGGGTCTGTGCTTCCCAACCGTAGTTACAGTACATATGAAAATAACTAAGAAATGAGTTTTACATTCATTTAAGTATAAAAGCGGCCTCTGACTTTGAGCCACTGTGTTGGGCAGTATATTGCTCCACAGTTTGAGGGCTCATCCTCCCCTCACGTCTGTGTAGCCCAGGCTGGCCTTGAAATTGTTATGTAACTGAAGGCGACCTTAAACTCTTGGTCCTCCTGCCTCCTAAGTGCTGGGATTGTAGGCCTGTGCTGTTGTGCCCGCCACTTCTTCCTGGTTTTGTTTGTTTGTTTGAGATGCAGTCTCACTACGCAGCCCCAGCCGCCTCAGCCTCCTAAGCAGTGGGATTACAGGCATTTGGTGTCACACCTAGTTGGCTTTCCCGTCCTTTTCACGGATGTGTATCAGTCTATGTGAAGGATTCTGCTGTGCCAGCATCATCGTGAGAGGGAGCTGATCTGAACCTGTGCAGGGCACAAGGCCAGAGGCTTCGTTTGGATTCTCTCATTTTTCCCATCAGTATATCCTTGGAGATTAGGGGCTACATTTTCTCTCATTTAGTATTGGTGAGGAAACTGGAGTCCAAAGCTAGTATCTTGTCTCTGGCTCTTAGTATATGCAAGAGGCAGAATTGGCCTTTGATGATTGTGTTGTGTGCACATGGGCGTGACGCCAGAGGGCCTCCCAGTGGATGTTCCGCTGTCTGCCTTCCGTGGGTACCTCCTCCCACCTATCTCCTGGACTTGCTGTCCAGGGAAGGTGTCAACTACCCTGTTACAGAAGAATAGAGTAGAGCTGTCCCGGTGGGGTGGAGCCCACAGGACCATAGAGGAAAGCCTGCTTCAAGTGCCTGGAAGGAAGTGGCCTGTAGCAAGCCCCGGAGGGTGGGTGAAGTGGCTGAGCAGAACTTCCTGCAGAAAACCTCTGCCTGCCCTAGCACTCACACTCCGCTCCTGTGGGGGGACTCCTGTCTGTGGGCGTGAGCACTGTGGCTGTCACCTGCCAGCCTCCCATCTGAGACCTGTGAACCCAGGGAGTTCAGACTTTCTACACTGCCGTACTGGCAGTGGCTGGGAGGATGCCAACCAATGATATTCGTGTTCGAGCTCATAGTTTACAGGGCACTTGTGTTGTTTACACTTTGTCGTGACCTCACAAAGTGCTGGCAGCAGCTAAGATCTACAGTGAAACAGAATCTTAGCAAAGTTAGGAGAAGGTCGGGAGGAGGCAGCTGATCAGGAAAGCAGCTCTTCGGTCCTGAGACCAAAGTCACCTTTTCCTCCCATGCCAGTGCGAGGTGGGGGGTGTTCAAGCATTTAAGTTGAATGCTAGTGTTTTGCACTGGGCACTCCTGACTCTCACTACCCTCTGGTATGGAGAGATTACTGCCCAAGTGACTAAATTATCACTGCTCACTGTCTTGAGATAATGTTACTGTAGGCTCAAGCAGACACCATGTTATGTCTAGGCCACGCTGTTCCTGCTAGCTTCTCCATTTTCTGTGACCGGACCTCTGTCCACAGATCCGGCACTGCTGGTCAAGGTTCTAGATTTGTTCTCTTGTGTCTAAGCACTAGGGAGAGGCAGGAGTACAGGTTGGCATCCGGAAGCAGGCAGCGGAGCCAGTGAACAGAGGTGCCTATGGAGAATGTTGGCTTTGTGACCAACCAAGCCCAAATTTGAGTGCCACCTATCCCTTAGTCTTGATGTGACCTGACAGATGTTTTCCTATGAGTTTGTTTTGAGACAGGTTCTTATTATGTGACCCTAAGCTGACTTCAAACTCAGAATCCTCCTCCCTGATCCTCTGAGGGCTCCCAGACCCAGCAATTACTGTTTAATAGTATGCTGTCATGATCAACAGTTTCTCCAGGTGCACCCAGTGCAGGCCTTTAATCCCAGCACTTAGAAGGCAGAAAGCAGGCAGGTCTCTCTGAGTTCAAGACCAGCCTATTCTACATACATCTCAAAAAAAAAAAAGTTTTGATTTTAAGTAACAGAAATACAAGTGACTTTTTTTTTAATTGCGTATTTATTAAGAGGTCAGAGGACTCAGTTCTATCTACCATGCAGGTTCCAGAGATCAGACTTTAGTATCGGGCTTGGTGGCAGGTACCTTTTCCCACTGAACCATCTGCCAGCCCGTGAGTGACTGTCTTCCCTTTCCCACTGGAGCAGATTCCATGTTACATGAAGCTGACTCTGGCCCCACTGCCCACCGTTCCTTCCCTAGGCTGCTCACGGCAGATCGGCTTCTCCTTTGTGCGACCCAAGCTCTGTGCCTTCTCTGGCCTGTATTACTGTGACTTCTGCCACCAAGACGATGCCTCAGTGATCCCAGCCAGAATCATACACAATTGGGACCTCACCAAGCGCCCGGTAAGTGTCTAGGCCAGGCTGTCGCTGCCCGCGCGGAGCTGCTCGTGACTGGGAAACATTATCCCCTAGGCTGCCTGTTGGTTTGGAGGACTTTGACTGTAGGGGAGCCAGAGTCACCAGTTCAGGCCCTGAAAGCCTGGTGTCTATCTGCAGTTCCCTGAAAAGGGCTTTATAGAACTTTGCCTTGGTCGCCAGTGTCCCTCAGGACAGTTCCCTGAAGCTAAGATAGCAACAGAGTTGTTGAAGGTTGCTCAGTGGGAAAGTTAGGCTAGAGTAGGTATGGCACACTGGTGGACGGGTGGATGGACATACAGATGGGCTAGCCAGCGGACTGCACCCCTGACATAGCTTTGCGTGTGCTGATGAGCTGGGAGGACAAAGCATTTTTCTAGGTCATACAGTGTCGTTATTGCTTAACACCTACAACTTAGAGAGGCCCAAAAAGACACATCAAAATTAGGTGTTACTGTCGACAATAGCCACATTCAGAGCCTTTAACAGTGTTCTCGGCTGTAAAATGGCCATGCTCGTTTTTAGAGTATTTGTTTTAGCGTGTATAAGAGTATATATAGAGTGTTTGTTTTATAGTGTATAAGAGTATATATAGAGTGTTTGTTTTATAGTGTATAAGAGTATATATAGAGTGTTTGTTTTAGAGTATATAAGAGTATAAGAGTATTTGTTTTAGAGTATATAAGAGTATATATAGAGTGTTTGTTTTAGAGTATATAAGAGTATATATAGAGTGTTTTAGAGTATATAAGAGTATATATAGAGTGTTTGTTTTAGAGTATATAAGAGTATAAGAGTATTTGTTTTAGAGTATATAAGAGTATATATAGAGTGTTTTAGAGTGTATAAGAGTATATATAGAGTGTTTGTTTTAGAGTATATAAGAGTATATATAGAGTGTTTGTTTTAGAGTATATAAGAGTATATAGAGTATTTGTTTTAGAGTATATAAGCATCTGGACTCCCTGCTTCACCACACTTTGTTTATTTAACATTTTGTCTTGGGTACCTTTTCATTACTGTATGTGTGCACACGGCATGTGCACACACCAGTCTTTTCTTCCTTCCACCGCGTGTGTCCTGGGGATTGAACTGGCTCATCAGACTTGACTGCAGACACCTTTACCTACTGAGCCCTCTTGATGGCCCTTGGGCACCTTTATCATCTATACTTCTGAAGGAAATTCGTTGCTTGCTTGTGATAGTCTCTTAGTACCTGTCAACTGTGCCTTTCTGTCCTCACAGCCTGTTACACTTTTGTCCCTAGGGCCACTTATCCAGGGTCTTTCTCCAGGGGAACAGACTTGGCTTTCTCCCTAGGGCATGGACATAAAACACAAGGAAGGAGCCATTTGCTTTTGTCAGAGCCTGTGGGCTGTAGCCTTGACTTTGGCTGTGCCCCACCATACAGGAATGGTGACTCTGAGTTAGTTTCACCCCTGTGGTGAGGGGAAACCCCAGCATTGGCTTTGTTTTGGCCTTCTGTTGTTGATCTTGTGTAGTTGGGAGCTGCGGGCCTGCTTTTCGTCCTGCCCGGCTCCTGCACGGCTAGCTTTATACCCGAAATAATTACACGGAAACTGTATTCTTTTAAACACTGCTTGGCCCATTTCTATTCATGTGTGTAGCACCCCAAGGAGCTCTTACCGGGAAGATTCTAGCCTACATCCATCCTGGGTCGGAGCTTCATGGCATCTGCTCTGGAGAGGAGAGCATGGCCTCTGCTCCAGAAAGCAGAGCTGTCGAGTCTGAGCTTACTTCCTCTTCCTCCCAGCATTCTATTCTGTTTACTCCACCTATCTAAATTCTGCCCTATCAGATGGGCCAAGGCAGTTTCTTTATTAGCCAATGACCTTCCTCCATCATTTCCCCTTTTTCTGTTTAAACAAAAAGGAAAGGCTCTAACATAGCAAAATTACATATAGCAAAACAGTTATCAAGTAAGAATTACAGTTACAATATTTACATCTATTTTATCTTTATCATAACTAAAGAAAACTATAACTATCTATCTATTCTTCAACTCTATCAAAGACTCCAGAAGGATATAATATTACCTAAGTAAACAAGAAATAAGCAACTTCTAAACTCTAGAAATGACAGAGACATCTCGCTGCCTTGACAGTCACCCAAAGTTTCTCTGTACCGTTGGGGCATCCATCTTCGGCCTAAAGGCCCATAGTTTCCAGCACACATTTCCATGAAGCAGGAAATTTCAAAGGCAGTTCAGTCACTATCTGCTGTGTCCTGCAGAATGTCTCGCAGACTCCTTCATGAATCAGGAACCCCGAAAGATCATCTCACCTTAGGCAAGTTCAGTAGTCCTCTCTCTGTGGGTTCTCTGTGTCCAGTTTATGCAACAGTCCAGGCAAGAGCAGTTTCTTGCCCAAATGGCTATCAAACTCCATAAGGTGCCTCTTCGATGCCCATCTTCTTCTTGAAGTAGATTGGTGCTGCCAGGAGCAGAGTGTCTCATTGTCATGAAAAACTCTAAGTTATTAAAACATTTAAAATACCATATTCTCTAGCCTTTGAAAGATATGATGAATGCCTATCTGAAATATATGCATGTACATCTAGAAAATCTAACTAACATGACTACAAACTTGACTATTATTGATAATTATCCATTAACAACCTATATACATTACATTTTTAAGTGAACTACACAATCACAATACCTTAATCAATATCAGAAATACATATACATATAATAAAATTGACCTTAAATTAATATCAGTAAACGAAGATTCATATCAATGCAAATTATTCACATCTATATCATAGCCCCCTTTAAATGTAAAAAAAATTTATAAACAATATTTGGGAATATGGACGTAGTTATTTCTCTCCAAACTACTTCCTGCTGAATGGGGACGCTGTTATTCGGGTCTTTTATGGGATAACCTGTCTGCTAGGTTCATCTCAGTTGGCAGTTGAGTGAAGCAATTTTTTAAGGGTGTTCACAGCAACCCTTCAGGAGGGCGTGGTCTATCATACCATATTGGATCAAAGAAGCAATCCACAGTGTCTCATCCTCTGTGAAAACAAAAGAAGAAACTCTTTTCCAAAGTATCATATCCTTAGATCCGAATTCTGAAGTCAAGGTATTTTGAAAATATCTATCTTGGATTAGTTCAGCAGCATTTATAAACAAATATCTTTTAGCATCTGTTGCTCCTTCCTCAGCATTAAAACAATTCAAAGAGAGCATAATAGCATATAGTATCAATATTCTCATTGTATTTTCCATCTTTGTGTGGCTTTATTTTAACCTCTATTTCGTTTACTTTTACTTTTATATTTTCTGTATATCTTTGTCCTGGAATAACTCTTTAGACCAGGCTGTCCTTGAACTCTCAGAGATCCTTCTGTCTCTGCCTCCTAGGCATTGGGATTAAAGGCGTGTGCTACCACACCTTGAAGTCACAGAGGTCAATCTCCCTCTGCCTCCCAAGTGTTGGGATTAAAGGTGTATACTACCACACCCAACTACTTTCTTTCTTCCTTTAATACTTTTAAGAACTTTAACATTTAGCCTGCATATATTTTTAAACACACTGTAAATCATTTAAAGTTTTATTTGACTTTGAATCTCTCTTTACTGTATATCTCTCTTTTTCTGACCACATGAGTCTTTAATTTACCAAGCAATATCAGTAGGACAAAAGCCGTGGCTTTGACGACTGGATCCAGCACATTCCTTAGCTTTCCAGCCTCATTGCTGAGGTACCGGCTGTAGCCATGTTTATCACCACAACTCTGTGGCGTTTCAAGGTCCTTGCCAGAAAACAAGCTGCAACAGACAACACTCAAGTCCTCTCTCTGTAGCTGGCCCTCCTGCCTCAAAGAATCAGAGTTTGCCCTGGCAGGACGGCCCAGAAAGCCGGCATTTTAAAATAGCACAACTTTTTTCCTGCTACGGCCGAAAACAAACAAGCATTCGGTCAACTTTTTATCAACACTATTTAAGTGTTTCTTGACAGAACCTCTTAAGAGCTGCAGAGTTTTGCAGCTAAAGCTGAGTCAGGAAGCCTCTCTTAGATGAGAGCGCTTGCTTGCCTCTAGCAAGCAGAACAGAACCAAGAAATTGCTGCTACCAAGAAAACATGTTTTACTCTATTCTTTCCCAAGCTTTCTCAGGCTTTCTGTGGATATAGTCGTCCACACGTTGGGGGCCATGTGTAGTTGGGAGCTGCGGGCCTGCTTTTCGTCCTGCCCGGCTCCTGCACGGCTAGCTTTATACCCGAAATAATTACACGGAAACTGTATTCTTTTAAACACTGCTTGGCCCATTTCTATTCATGTGTGTAGCACCCCAAGGAGCTCTTACCGGGAAGATTCTAGCCTACATCCATCCTGGGTCGGAGCTTCATGGCATCTGCTCTGGAGAGGAGAGCATGGCCTCTGCTCCAGAAAGCAGAGCTGTCGAGTCTGAGCTTACTTCCTCTTCCTCCCAGCATTCTATTCTGTTTACTCCACCTATCTAAATTCTGCCCTATCAGATGGGCCAAGGCAGTTTCTTTATTAGCCAATGACCTTCCTCCATCAATCTTGTCTCCACCCCTGCCCTCAGTATTAACTAGTCCACTACATAGAGGAGGGTACACCTCAAAATTCAGAGATGCGCACGAGCCCTTTGACACTAAAACACTTAGCACTGCTAGCCTGGTGCGTGTATGGAGCTCCCCATTTACTGCTGGAATCTGCCTCATTTTGTCCCGCACTGGGACATGGCAGTCCTGTTCTAGATGCTTCTGGGGCCAGGAAAGTTCTCCCTCAGCAATCACTGGACTGGGAAAGACAGGGAAATTCAAAGCAGAGAGTAGTTGGCCCAAGGGTTTGGGACTTCATTGTTTGCTGCCACTGCGCTGGCTGACCCACTTGTGCTGAGATCCAGCTGGCACCTGGCAGAATGTCACCCCAGGGCCGGCATTCTGCCTTGGCCTGTCTCTTCCGTGCCCCAGGATATAAACAGCCTCTGGGGAACATGAAGGCCCATGGGCAGGGCTGGGCAGTGTTTAGCACACATTGCTGGATGTTGTTTCAGCTGAGCCTGGGTTGTGGGAAAAGCTAGGCTCAGTCTAGAGGGCAGCACTTTGATCCCAGTCATCAGGGTTTGCTACTGGGCTTTGTGCAGACTGGGGGATGTTACCTCAGGGCTCTGGACGTGGGAAATGCAGTTATAGCTTTTAGGCTAAACTCAAAGTAATCTCATGAAGTGTGCTTTGATTTTCCTGTAGCAAACCTTAGCTCTTGGCCACAGAAAACTGAGTTTATGGCAGCCCCATGAGAAAGACAACGCCTGTTGGCCTCTGCCATCCACAGGCAAGTTGGATGAGCCACTTTCGCGTCTCTGAGGCTGTTTCACCATCTGTAACATAGGCACCTCCCCAGGGACGGTTCTGAAGATGCGAGAATATAGAGGAATCACTTATCTCCAAGTGGAGATGCTGGCAGCTGAGACCCTCTAACATTATCCTGAAGTACTGGCGAGAGCTGAGGGCACTTAGGAATGTCATGGAGCTCTGTCTGCTCTGTAGCTTCCTGTCGCTGGAGCTTGATGGCAGCGGAGTCACCTGGTTCCTGAGTTAGGGCCCAGAGGACAGCATGTTTCCTGTAGGCAGGAAAAGGGGGCTGGGAGGATAGGAAAGTGTGGAAAGAGTCTGTGAGGCCCATGGGGAGGGACCCCTCCCTTGCCTCAGCATGGTCAGAATCATAGACAACAACAAAACAAAGTTTGAGACTGCTTTCAGATGTTGACCAGACGGTTTTCTGAGCTGTGTGACCTTGGTCAAGTGACCTCAATTCTCTGGCCTTATTTCCTGCTCTGTAACTTGAAGAAAATACCATTCAGTGAGGACAGGCTGCAGGCAGGTTTGAACTAGGTAACACAGTATCCAGCCAGAAGCCTTAGCTGAGCAGGCAAGGTCTTCCTTGGATTTTCTCAGGTCTGCCGGCAGGCCCTGAAGTTCCTGGCACAGATCTGGGCCCAGCCCCTTATCAACCTGCAGCTGGTGACCGCCTCTCTGTATGAGCATGTGGAGCGCATGCACCTCATTGGCAGGAGCCGGGAACAGCTGAAGCTTCTGGGGGACTACCTGGGCCTGTGCAGAAGTGGTGCCCTGAAGGAGCTGAGCAAAAGGTGAGCGGTGAGCACTCTATGTGCGCATGCACCTGTGTGCACACACACCCACCAAAGCCTGGGCAGGGTGTGCACTTGGGAGATGCCAGAGCTGAGCTGGGAACTTCCCACTGGCAATGAAATCACTGTCCTCTGAGGGTGGTGTGCGGTTTTGCTGTATGTTCACTTGTTCCTTTGTTCAACAAACATTTATTGAGAGGAACCATTCCGAGTGCCTGTGCTGAGTAAAGCAGATCTGAGGCCTCCCTTCAGGAAGCCACTGATGTAGTAGGAAGCAGGCGAGCCAGCAGCACCTCCAATGGGGGCAGAGGGAGGGAGAGAGGAAGGATGCTCCAGATGTGCACAGGGGACAGGAGGATGCATCAGAAGAGCTTCCTGGAGGGAGCGGCTTCTGAAATGAGACCTGAGAAGTAAATAGAAGTCCCCTAGGGAAGGAGGGGAAGAGGAAGGTGGGCTGAGGAGTGGCACACACGGGCGATGGAGGAAAGCACCAGGCATGGAAGATTCAGGAAGTGCTTGCTTCGGCTGAAGAAGGAATGGAAGTGGGCAAAGTGGTAACAGGTAGAAGCGAGAAGGATGCTGGCCTGGCTGCTTGCTTTGGCAGCGTTCCTCTCTGGATCATCTGCAGCACGTACAATAGCTGCACTCTCAGGACGCCCTCTAGAAACCCCTTCCTCCCCAGAGCCTAGATCTTTTAGTGCTTAGGGATGGGAAGTGGGACTTCAGGAGAGTCTAATAGATCTCTTTGACTGCCTCAGGCCTCCAGGCCCTAACTTATGGCTAAAGATGTGGCTTCTGAGGGGCTGTATTCTCTGGGGAGCCTTTGGGAGGAGTGAGGTGCGCTGCATAGTATGGACTTTGTGCTGCTTTGCTGGCTCTCTGGAGACTGGAGGCGTCTACGGGCTGTCCTTCCCCAGCCTGCTTCCCAGAGGCCAGCACAGAGAGCATTGTCTGAGCACGTCTCCTCAGTTCTCCCTGAGGCATGCCTGCACTGTGCCTTGAGGGAAGGCATGTCCAGTGATGGTTCCCTGACTTTTGGGCAGGACAGAGGGCAACACTGGCCCTCTTCTGCCCAGAACAGCCAATGAGCCCCATCAGAGCTTTGCCTCCTTCCACAGACAGCCTTCCTGGGAGCTCTGCCTCCTAAGATCAGCACAGTACCTAGGTCTCCTTTTCCCATGATGTTGACCCATTTTCTCTTTTCAGGGATTCCAGGGGCGAGGGCTCCAAAGAATGTGTACACCTGCCCAGAGGCAAAATCTCTGGGTGGGAGAAAAGTTCCACTGCCTTCTCTGGCATCCTCTGTGTAAATGGGTGACTGCAGCATGGCCCATGGGTGCTGGCCCCACTCACCCTACCTGCTGACTTGTTCCCGGCAGCCTCTGATGGGTACTCGGGCAGCCTGGCTTGTGCGAGTCCTACTTTATGTTTGTACACACATGGTATATGTGCGTGGGGGACGGGAAGTAGCACACACCCATGCACATGGATGCAGAGGCCACACGGCTGCGCTGCTCAGTTGCTCTTTGTCATATTCATTGGAGACAGTCTTTCACTGAGTCTGGAGCTCGCCATTTTTTGTTTAGACTGGCTGACCAGTGAGTCCCATCGATCCTCCTGTCTTTGTCCCCCACAATAGTGGGGTTGCAGCCACATCCTAGAGTTTTACATGGGTGCTGGAGAATTCTAACTCAGGTTTGCATTTCTGTGCAGCATTCTTTCCCCCTGGAAGTCCCTTTTAGATAGAGCACAGAGCAAGGGAGGAGTGTAGGAGCAGCCTGTGCCCAAACTAGACCACTGTATGGCTCCAGGAAGTATCTTTGGTGCTCTGAGCCTGTGTACCCATCCGTAAGATGGACTACTGGTCTTGGTTATATGGCCTTCCTGAATTGTGGAGAGGGCCACATGATAGGCTCAGTGTCTGGGCCTTAATCAGCCATAGACAGGCAAGCAGATAACTAGGTCAGTAATATTTGTGTCCTGAGGAAGGGTACCCAAGGCAGCCTGGGCAGGAGGAGCTAGAAGGGCTAGGAGGCTGGGAAGCTCTCAAGAAGATAGTGGGCAGAGGAAAAGTGGGGTTTATATGAAACAGGTGAAAACCCCTGGCCAGCCATGCAAGTCTCCCCATCACCTGACCTTGGCAGGGTCCCTGCCTCCTTCCCTAGCCACCCAGAGCACTGAGAGGGGTCTTCTCATTGTGTAGGGAAAGACACTGGGGCCCAGCACAGGCTGTGTCCATCTCTGTATATGCCCTCGACCAAACCTTACAGAAAAATCAGTTGCAAGGCCACACTGACAGTGACAGGCAAAGGGTACAGTGAGTGACTCCCCTGCTGGCTCCTCGGACTGGACAAAGGGAAGATGGCAGGGATAATCTCCATTAAATCAACTCCACCCTTCCTGCCAACTCAGGGTCAGCCTTTGTGCCCCCTCCCATGTTTTCCTGGCTATAAATGACAGCTTCCTGTTCCCAGAAAGCTGGAGGCTCTCTGGGGGCAAATTGGAGTCCTCACTTTACTTGGCTGTGTAGGATTCAGCATCCTAGGCCAGATTGGGCTTCCTGTGGATCAAAACTAGAGTGTGGCCCATCTCCCAAGGGCTGGCACTGTCCTGTCCTAGTGTCCAGAGTGTCCAGATAGGGCCCCACACTTCCCCAGCTTGGCATACCTTCACACCAGTACCCACATGTGTGGCCATCCGGGCTCTGTGCCAGGGATTCTCTGCTCAGAATGTGACCTGGGGACCCTGCCGCTGAACTGTTAGGAACCTGAGCAGAGCTGTGTCCTGCCTTCATCTTTTTCTCCTCAACCTGAAATTAGATCTGCTTTGCGTAGAGTATGAATCAGTTCCTCTCAGAGGAAACCAGATGCTTGAACGTGACCTGGGGGAGGGGGCTGCGTCCATGATTTCTGTCCTCAGAACTGTTTCAGTACTGGCACGGACTCAATGGAGGGGATAAGAATACAGCCAGACTCCTGCGTCAAGTTCAAGCTCTGATTCTTAACTCTGTGACCTCAGGCAAGTCATTTAACCTGTGTTTCCCGTCTTCTCAAAATGGGAGTTAAAATTGGACCAGCTTCACAGGATTACTAGGTACTTACCCCAGTTCCGGCACCTCATGTCAGCACACATCATCCTCATCGCTTGGTAGTCATGTGTTTACAATGCACCAAATGTGTTCAGGAAATTATTTCATCCTCAAAACAATTCCATGTCTCCCGGAAGGATGTCTGAGCTTCAGAAGTTACTTAGCTTGCCCTGGTACCAGGGGCTAATTAATGTACCGGGAGCTTAGGCGACTGACTTGTGCTCTTGGCCTGCCTGGTAACCCAGACCTGTGTTGCTGACTGGTAGGCGGGGCTAAGGGGAAGGAAACCAGGAACTGGAGGCCTGACCTTGGAGGCCTTCTGAGGAAGTGCTTGTGTTGCCTTTGCAGGCTAAGCCACAGGAATTATCTCTTGGAGTCTCCTCACAAATTCAGTGTTGCAGACCTCCAGCAGGTGAGCATCCCAAGCTCCTCACCCCTAAATCCTGGATTTACTAGAAGGGTCCTAATCCTGAAGAAATCTCAGAGAGATAGCAGGAGGAGCAAACTTGGGCCAGCCAGCAATCTTCAGCATTCCACCCCTCAGAGTGACTCCGTTTGCCCTCCTCCTGAGCAGTCACCAACCCTACCTCCTGGACTAAGCAGGGGTTCCAGCATCCCAAGGGTAAGAGCGGAGGCCTTTCCTCCAAGGATGACAGAGTAGATTGGGATCCTATCTGTTGGTGCTGTACCCCAGTGACCTCAGGTGCAGGCCGATGTCCACATCAACAACCTGATGCAGGGAGTTCTTTCTGCCCGTGAAACCAGGGAAGTTCTGAGGCAGGTGCTATGGCGATGCAGTAGAGCCCCCTAAGACCCGTCTCCACTTGCCCCTGCAGATTGCAGAGGGGGTGTATGAAGGATTCCTCAAAGCCCTGATTGAGTTCGCCTCCCAGCATGTCTACCACTGTGACCTGTGCACCCAGCGAGGCTTCATCTGCCAGATCTGCCACCACCATGACATCATCTTTCCCTTTGAGTTTGACACCACAGTCAGGTACGAGGGCTACTACCCCCACAGCCACAGCCTGACCCAGCATCCCTGGTAACCCTCATCCTCTCATGCACACACTCCACTCTGCCGGTGCCCAGGATTCTGTGACTGCCCAAAGCTGCCTGGGCTCACAGCCCACCCCCAGATGGTTGCTGCCTCATGAAGTAGGATGTCTCTGAGCTCAGTCTACAAATGGGTTGAGAGGTTGACAGGATATCCCTGGCCCTCGAGCACTAGCCTGAGGATTAGCCAAGTGGGGACCTGATAGCTGGTACCTACCATGGCCCCAGCTGCAGTAAGTGGTAATTCTTGCCATTTAGTACTGCACATCCTTAGAAGCCCCTAAACAGGGGTATACTCCCCAGTCTTCCCTTACCTTTACCCCAGGTAGGAGTGGGAGGCTAAACTAGGGGAATCATCCACTCACCTTCAGTAGGTGAGCCAGCCAGCGTCAGCCCAAATGGACCTGGGCTGTTGAACTGCTTAAAGGTAGGCAAGAAGTCATATAAACACTCCAGCATTACAAAGAATAAAGTAGAGCACAGAGTATCAGCAGGCGTGGCGTCACTTATGGGTCCAGTGTCTGAAAGTGCTTTCCAAGAGAGTTGGAGGGCAGTACGTGTGAGTGTGGGCTACAGACAGAAGACAGCCTCTCTGGGGTCTGTCCAGGCCCTGGCCAGCACGTCTAGGTGACTGTCACTCAAAGGCCCGGATGCTCTCTTCTCAGGTGTGAGGGATGCAGAACTGTCTTCCATCAGAGCTGCCAGGCTGTGGTGCGGAAGGGCTGTCCCCGCTGTGCCCGCCGGCGCAAGTACCAGGAGCAGAACATTGTCAGCTATGCCTGCTGTCCTGACCTTCCGAGGCCATCCGACTGGGTTTGTCATCAGCCTAGGCTTCTCTGTCTCCCTGTAAGGGACACTCTCGGGTGTGCCCAGAGCTCCAGCTTCCAGAGAAGGCCCAGGAAGCCCCAGTGACCCTTCTGGCCCCTCATTAGCCTTCTCCTCCAGGAGGTGGGGACCCACCCAGTGGTGCCTCTGCAAAGGCCTTTCATCCAGCCTGGTGTACCTAGCTTTCATAGCACCTCCATTAGGGCTGTGCATACACTGTGGAAACGAGGCCTGGTGAGCACTTTCAACTCACATTCCTGATTAAAAGGTCTAGTTTTTTAAGGTGGGTTCCCCCCCTTCATATTTAAACAGAAAATATTTTTTTTTTATTCTTGACCCTACCTAAACCACCTAAGAAATGCAACCATTTGCCCAGGCAGATGGGTGAGAGCAGTCCCAGCCCAGAGGCAGGCATGGGACTGGGTGGACAAGCCTCTGTGGACTGGGCGCCTTTCCTTTGCCCGTTCTGGCACATACTGCCGGAAGTGCAAGTGTTACGTGCCAAACGACCCATCACTGCAAGGCTGGTCAGTTTCAGAGACTACCCTGCCCTCCGTCTTCGTGCTCTCACCTGGAAAGTGTCCCCTTCCTCTGTCACAGCCACTGCCTCCTTTCTGGCTTGGGAACGCAGCAGGAGCAGGGGGATGACCAGCACCAGCACTGTCAGCACTTTGAGCCTTCCTTGTTCAGGAAGACTGTGATCTTGCCCACCTCATCCCTATACCCTCCTTAGTCCTGGTGGATGGTAGGGCTGACCCCTGCCAGGGTAGAGTAGGCTAGGCACCGGAGAGGCTCCAAGCTCCACCTGTGGAACAGAAGGTGCGCTGTAGAAGCCTCTGCAGCCCTTGTCTCCAGATTCGCTTCTCAGCAGGACACTGCGGCGTCCATTGAATGTCCCAGGAGCAGGCTTGCCCTGAAGAGACTCTTGGGGCTGGTATAGCATTCCAGAATTGTTCTCAGGGTGATGTTCATAGCCTTGAGGCATTTAGGGGAGTAGGTATGTACTATGCTGTCCTCACCTCTCCTAGACCCCGTAGCCCTTCTGGCCATCCCAGAGTACTCAAGTCAGAGCCAGAGGCCTCGGGTGAAATGGTGACCCTCCCTGGAAATGTGCCTGTCATTCTAAAGAAGAGGTTTCCCCACCCTCCCGGGGGTGAATGAGCTGAGTCACCTCCTGAAGCTTGAAGAGTTGTGCAATAGACCAGAGGAGGCATTGGCAGGTGGTAGAGGCTGCCACAGTTAATCTGTCCCCATCATGGAAGACCATGCTGTCCAGTGGTTGGGAAACCAAAGCTTTTCTAGAACCACGCAGTGTATCCATAGCTGCACCCCACAGCCAGCATTAACTTTTTCCCCAAACCACAGCCTGATGAGAGCCTCCTTCCTGTGGACCTGAATGGGCAGGAATCTGTCCCCTGTGGGCTTGTTACACAAGAGTATTCCAGAACCCACCAGGGGCAGCCCAAGCCCCTCCACTGCCTGGACTGTACACGTTAGAACATTAGAGCGTGCCCTCACCTTTCCTGAGCAGCTGATGTGCTCAGATGAGTCACTTACCCCGCCACCAGAAGAGCTCGCTCGTGTGAATCTCAGCGGTGCCCACACTATGTAAGAGATGTTATTTTATGCAATATTCTGACAAGTGGGCCTTGGCAGTGTAGAGAAGGAGCTGCTTCTGTGGTATTTGACTGATTTGCAGTAAAGAGCTCATCTTTCTAATCCAAGTCTGGCTTCTGATTCTTACTCCTGCCAACCAACCTGCTCCCCTTAATCCTAGGCACTGGCATTTCAGGGTCTGTGGAGCACACTTGCCAGCCAAAGCAGCAGGGGACAATAGGTAAGTGACAGAATTTAGGTTGCCCTGGGTGGAGGTGGGAGGCTAAAGCTCGCTCTTCAGCCTTAAATGCCTGAACACAGATCACACACACACACACACACACACTGACCTGTAAAAGCTCAGGAATTTGGGTGTGGGATTCAGAGAGGGTAAGCAAGGAGGGCAAGCTCTGGCTCCTGGATTAAAGGCTCAAGAGACCTGTCTGCTGCTAGCCTTCCCCAGAGGTTCCAGGAGAAGCCCCCCACTGCCCGTGTAAGAACAAAGGAAGGAAAAGAGACTAATTCCTAGGGAAACCAGGTCACGGGAAGATGGGACAGAAAAAGACAACATCCAAGGCTACATTTCCTGGCCTCGGGGACCTTCAGCCAGTGAGCGGGGCTGCTCCTTGGCCATCGATGAGCCAGATTCTCCAGAGACCCAGAGGAAGAGAAGAGGAACTGGATTTGGAGGTTGGGGGAGGCAAGCCCAGAAAAAACCGGCCTGACACTTGAGCTGACCCTGTCCGGGGCTCAGTTTTGCACCTTCAGCACAGGCCTCTGGGGGCCGTTTCCCTTTCCTCCCCTCTGTCTAGAGGGAGCTGGAAGACTGGGGCTCTCGTCCCCAGAAAGTGCCTCCTGTCGTGAAAGTAGCAACAAATAATAAAGGTCATGTGCACCATCATGGTCTTTAGTCTCGTTCATCCTTCCCCGCAAGCCTATGAGGCGATGGGAGGAACTGAGATCCAGTAAAGCTGGACTCCCATGTCTAAGAGCCAGCTGCGGCAGAGTCGGGCATCAGACCTCTGTCCACCCAGACAGAGACCTGACTGGCTGACAGGAACTGGGGCAAATAGGGAAAGACAAGGTAGGGTGGAGGGAGAGAGCTCATTCAGCCTCTTCTGCCATGTGCCTTCTCTGGAGGAGCCTACCCAGCAGAATGTGGGCTCATGAGTGGACAAGACAAGGAATGGGGAGTCAGAAAATATGGGGGTGGGTGTGTCCAGCCAAACCCTCAGCTCTGGAGGGACATAGGCCTGCTGTGAGGGTTCCCTTCTCTGCTCAGGAACCTTATGCAGCTCCTGAGTGGGGCACCCAGTTGGACCCTACACTTCTTGGAGGCCAGAGAGAATGGATACTCTGGTGCTGGGGCCTGTCCTTGTCAGAAATGTTCCCAGGCACAGCTCAGAGTGGGAAGGCTTCTTTCCCAAAAACCAGGTGGCTCCCAAGATGCCTGCAGAGTACCGGACAAGGACTCTTTCCCCCTTCCGACGATGAGGGTCAGTGGGAGGGTAATCTGGTCAGAAGCTGAGAGAAAGTGCCTCCCTCGCAGATCTCCATCCAGGCCCTGCCACAGCCTCCTCCCCCGAGACAGCCAGGTGTGACCCAGGATCCCGGGGAATGAGGGGGAAGGGTGTCCAGAGGGGACAGGAAGCCAGGACACCTGGGATTGTCTTTTGCAAGCACAGCCCAGCTCCAGCCTGGGAGGAAGTTCTGCCGAGCGCTCTCTGCCGGTTATATTGTTGAACAGGAAACGGCACTGCGGGAGCAGGGCCGTGGAACATGCAGCACCGGACGCGGACCCCACGCGCGGCTGCTGGGACAAGTGGAAGCTAGGCCAGCGGGCGAAAGTTCTGAGGTGCCCGGGTCGGGCTAGACTAAGGGAGGGGTGGTGTTGGGGAGGTGGGGCGGGGTCGTGGGAGGGCGGGAAAGGTGCCCCCACGTGGCCATCCCCACCCCGGAGCCCCGCACACCTCCTGTCCTCTCTGTACTGAGGTTAAAGCCCCGGAGGCCCGATCCCCAGGGAGGAGAGTTAGGCGTGGGGGCTGCCGTCTGTCTGGGGGCGAGAGGGAAACCAGCTAAAGTCCCCCAGTGCTGATTTAGGCATTGGTGACGCTATGGCGAGGGACGACCCGGGCAAGAGATGCAGGAGACCTACTGGCTAAGGGTGCGTTCTTGCTTCCAGGGATCCTCCTCGCTCTCGCATCCCTCCCCTTCTCTTCGCTCTCCCAGGATAAAGGAAGGATCTGAGGCGCAGGTCCCCTTGGTCCCCTTGCCACACAACTCGAGACACTGCGCTCCTGTGAGCGTCCCTGCAAGGGGACTCTAGTTTTTCCAGGCCCGGACGGGCTGCGCCCTGAGAGGGCGGAGGTGCACTAGGAATGGATAGTACTCTCGGTCTAGCTGCAAAAGGCTCGGAGTTTGTGATTTAGGGTGCAAATGACCTGGCTCACAATGTGCATGCAGGGACCAGACAACCATCTCCAGCCGGGCATTCCCAGAGTATCGCGCCCGTGAAACACAGGGCCTCAGGGGCAGCAAATCCCTCCGGGGGTGGAGGGGAGAAGCAGGACCTATTGACCCTTAAGCTCCGCTCACTACCCGTCAGCACCTCTTCCACGCAATCCCTCCCTCGTGCCTTTTTTTGTTCCTGGAGATCTAGTCTCTCAGTTCTCCCATGGGCCCCGGCACAGACATTATCGCTCCTCACCCTCCCAGACAAGCTGGACTGGGGACTGGGGACAACCCTACTGAGTGTGTGTCTCTGCCTCTCCTCTCTGAGTCAGCTCTGTTCCGTGCGGTTCCTTTGGTCTCATCCCTTGGAAGTCCTGCCCACGGAGATGGTAGAGACCTCACCTGCAACCCTCCGCCAGCCCCGCCCATCCAGTCCATGGGCAGCCTGAGACCCTCCCAGCTAACGTGAGTGTGTGATTGGGGTCCTGGGGAAGGGGGCGTAACCCGAGTGTTCACTCTCCCAGGATTTGCTCGCCAGGCTCTGGTCTAGCGTGACACCGCCTCTCAGGCTCAGGGTGCTCACTGACTCAGTCTACACCCCTTCCCCCTACAAGGAATTCTTGAAAACATGAAGTCAATCTCAGCAAGAGGGTGGACTCCCCGCTGCTGGCCCCCAGGCCATCTTGTAGAGCAGTAAACGGAGTGGTTTTGTTTTGTCTTGCGTCCTCCTTTCCCTCCTTTCGCGGCGAAGAAGACGACGGAAGAGAAGAACACCTATCATCCTCAATTTCCTCACCGCGGGATCACAGCGAGACCCACATCTCACAATCAACGTCACAGAATGGAGCCTTAAGACTGGGAGCTTTGGAGATGATTTTATCCAAATCCCCATTTCAGAGATGGAAAAACTGAAGTCCGAATGCACTGGGCAAGGGCAGGAGAGGGACTCGAACCCTTGTCTTTGTGCTCCAGTCGCGGTGCTCTTCCCGGCTGCGCGGTCCTGACTTCGGCCTCCTCTGTAGCGCCGGCCACTTCAAGGCCTCCAGCGTGGCGGGCTCCTGGGTTTGCCCGCAGCCCCTGGCGCGCAGCGACTCGGAGAACGTCTACGAGGCCATCCCGGAAGTGCGCTGTCCTCCGCGGGAGGAGAGACCTAAGCAGGTATGTCGCCGTGGTCGAGGGGAGCAGAGGGAGCAGAGCCCAGCTGATTTCTTAACTGAGGTCGTTGTTTGTCTCTTCATCTCATTCATCGTGAATATTCATGTTCATGCAAAAAAAATGTAAATGGACATGGATATACAGGGTACTGTCCCAAACCCTGCTCGGAGGTTAGCTAACCTAGGACAGGTCCGAGCACCGAATAACCGAGTTCCTACAATGCCACCTGCTCTGTAAGGAGCAGTTTGAAGCTGTGGACTCTCACTCATTCTTCCCCAGAAGCTTAAGGTGGAGGTCGAGTCAGATGAGATGGTGGATGTGAAAGTCGGGCTTCTGCTTCTCTTTGGGACAGCCTCTAAATTTTCGGTTCCTTTAAAACAAAATAAGACAGAAACTCTAAATGGGCTTTTCTCGAGTTCAATTGCAGTGAGGTCTCTCTCTTTCGGAATCCGGTTGTGTTGATCTGAGACAGCGAATACAGCGCGTTATAGTGTGCCGGGCGGTGGTGGTGCACGCCTTTAATCCCAGCACTTGGGAGGCAGAGGCAGGAGGATCTCTGTGAGTTCGAGACCAGCCTGGTCTACAAGAGCTAGTTCCAGGACAGGCTCCAAAACCACAGAGAAACCCTGTCTCGAAAAACCAAAAATAAATAAATAAATAAACACTTATAGCCTCAGACTCCTCTTGTTCGGCCCTGTCATCTTAAACTTTAGAACCTTTTAGGGAGAAATGGCCTGCGGGAGGAGGGAGGGAGGGGTGCCCCCAACAGGTTGACATCTGCCACTCGCTGTGGCATTATCCAGAACTCACTTCCTCAGGCACAGAATCCCAGGTGCCCTCACCCAGAAGGTGCGACCCCATAGAGCAGCTGCTTGGCCTTGAGGCTTGTCCTTGAGGCTGAATTCAGGGTTTGAGGCTACTGAAACCCAAATTTGACTCTGCTGGGTCACCTGCCAGCTGCTGACGAGCTCGGTCTCCTCGTATGTAAACAATACCCAAGGAATAAAGTTGCTGTGAGCCTTAAACGCAGTGAGGCATGGAAGCGCTTGGCAGGAGTTGGTGCAGGGAGAGCAGCTAGGGTCCCGCTGACTCGGCATTGCCTGCAGCTCTGCGCCTTGGCGCTAAGGTTTCCGCAGATCATCCCTCCTCCTTGTGGCCACTGCAGAGAACAACACTCAACAGGCTTGAGTATCCGTGACCGATCAATGACTATGTCCTGCTTATCCGCCAGTCTGTGGTATAAGATGGCTAAACGCCCGCGCTTGGTTCTCCGACGCCCTTGAGCAGGCTCCCTTCCTCTAGAGAACTCCCGGCTCCTTCCAGATCATGGGTCCTAGTAATGTTAGGAATATGTCTACTGCCCCCATGAGTTTCCTGGCTATGGGAAATGGTCCCATGTGCAGAATTCTGGCCAAGGGATTGCTCACACTGTGTTAAAAAGCAAGGAGATGCATCCCCTTCACCCATGAACCAGGACTGTGCAAGCCTGTTCAAGGGTGTCTATCCAATCTAGGCTCTGGGACCAAGGAAAAAGAGAATCGCCCAAATGCCAGAATCTCCTGAGAAATCTCCCCAGTTACCAGGATCCCTGACCTTTCCCCATCCTTCCCCCAGCTCCCAGCAGGTTCCTGTGAGCAGTTTGGGGACACAGTTGAAGGTGGACTGGTACTGACACAGAAGGGACCAGGAAGTCTGCCAAGGACCTGACAGAGAGGCTGCTGCTGGCTCTAATTAACTCTGTGGCTTCAACAGAGGACTCAGCATCCCTGGCCCTGTTCACTCCTGTGTGCCGAGTATAACAATAGCACATTCTCTGCTGTGGCTCTCCTGACACCCTGTCCCCAGCAAACAGCAGGGATGCTGAGTTTGTTCTCCCTTGGGAAGGAAACCCCACCCCTGCCCTGCCTTGTCCCAGGCAGCATGGGAAAGAATTCCCTGAAAGGTGAGCCTGGCAGTTTTCCAGAGGATATAGATACACACATGTGTGCACGCGCAAACACATACACACACAGAAGACATAGATGCACACACACACATAGGACATAGATACACACATGCATGCATGTGCACGCACACACACACAGAAGACACAGATTATATATATGCATGCATGTGCACACATACACACCCAAAAGACCACTTTGGAAAGTGCAACCACTTTGGAAAGCAGTGTGGCGGTTTCTCAGGAAATTCGGAATCAACCTTCCTCCATCACCCAACAATACCACTCTTGGGAATATACCCAAGAGATGCCTTATCACACAACAAAAGTATATGCTCAACTATGTTCATAGCAGCATTGTTTGTAATAGCTAGAACCTGGAAACAACCTAGATGCCCTTCAGTGGAAGAATGGATGAGGAAAGTATGTAATATATACATATTAGAGTACTACTCAGCAGTAAAAAACAATGACTTCTTGAATTTTGCATGCAAATGGACGGAAATAGAAAACACTATCCTGAGTGAGGTAAGCCAGATCCAAAAAGAGGAACATGGGATGTACTCACTCATATTTGGTTTCTAGCCATAAATAAAGGACATTGAGCCTATAATTCGTGATCCTAGAGAAGCTAAATAAGAAGGTGAACCCAAAGAAAAACATATGGGCATCCTCCTGAATATTAACCTTCATCAGGTGATGAAAGGAGACAGAGACAGAGACCCACATTGGAGCACCGGACTGAAATCTCAGGGTCCAAATCAGGAGCAGAAGGAGAGAGAGAGCACGAGCAAGGAACTCAGGACCGCGAGGGGTGCACCCACACACTGAGACAATGGGGATGTTCTATCGGGAACTCACCAAGGCCAGCTGGCCTGGGTCTGAAAAAGCATGGGATAAAACCGGACTCGCTGAACATAGCGGACAATGAGGACTACTGAGAACTCAAGAACAATGGCAATGGGTTTTTGATCCTACTGCACATACTGGCTTTGTGGGAGCCTAGGGAGTTTGGATGCACACCTTACTAGACCGGGATGGAGGTGGGTGGTCCTTGGACTTCCCACAGGGCAGGGAACCCTGATTGCTCTTAGGGCTGACGAGGGAGGGGGACTTGATTGGGGGAGGGGGAGGGAAATGGGAGGTGGTGGTGGGGAGGAGGCAGAAATCATTAATAAATAAATAAATTAATTAATTAAAAAATATAAAACAAAATCCACTCTTGGACTGTAGACAATTTGCTTTGGTGAGTCAGGAAAGGAATTCCCTTTTACTTTATTTTTATCATTTTATGTACATGAGTGTTTATGCCTGTGTGTATGTATGTGCACAGAAAAGTGGGCATCTGGGACTGGAGTTACAGATGTAAACTGAATGGGACTTGAACCAGGGTCCTATGTAAGAACAATAGTGCTCTTAAGCGCTGAGCCAACTCTTGGGCCCCCTTTCCGTTGCCCCTTTATCCTCACATCTCCCTGATTCTTTCCCACTAGGCTCTTCTCTAACCTGGTTCTTCTCCATTTCTCATGCCTGCCTTTGAACCTGTCGTGTAGAGCGACTCACACAGCACATAGCCTTTGGGGACTGGCTCTCTGCACTAGGCAGGAGTCACTCAAAAGAGCCAGCCTAGAGGTTTATGGTCCCCAGGTCTGTCTCTGTTAGTTTTTTTTTGTTGTTGTTGTTGTTGTTGTTGTTTTTTTTTTTTTTTTGGCTTTTCGAGACAGGGTTTCTCTGTGGTTTTGGAGCCTGTCCTTGAAGAGTCCCTCCCAGCTGGGAGTAAAGGATAAAGGGAGGTGAACGAACCACTTGGGAAGCCTCCGGGGTCCAGATGAATACTTCAAACCAGTCCCCAACCCTGGCAGGCCACGTGTCCTCCCCCCAACCCCTACTCCACACCCCACCCTCATCTCGCACTCCCTACCCCCATCCCGCAGCCTGAAACCAGCCTAGCTTTTCACCTTTTTCCACCCCCACCCCTACTCCACACCCCACCCTCATCTCGCACCCCCTACCCCCACCCCGAAGCCCAGAACCAGCCTAGCTTTTCACCTTTTTCCACCCCCACCCCTACTCCACACCCCACCCTCATCTCGCACCCCTTACCCCCATCCCGCGGCCCGAAACCAGCCTAGCTTTTCACCAGGCACTTCCCTGTCCCGTGGGTGATTGGGATGCTTGGAGCAGAGCTGCCAGCAGGGGGCACGAGAGGTCTTTCACCCGAGGGGTAAATTACACAGACACGCCCAGAGCTAGAAGGGGAATTTTGGTACTTGTGTGAGCTAAGAGAACCCAAGTGTCTTGTCCACTGTGTCTTAGCCCCAAGGAGAGACAAAGCTTGGAAATGGAGAAGGGGGGTGACCCTCAGAAGAAGGTGGGTGTTGCTCAGGCTGCCTAAGCACCTCCTCCTATCCACGCTAATTCATACCTCCATGTCTCCCGAGTGCCCGGTGGCTTATGCCCTCCTCTTTTTGTCCTGGTACTGGATCTCTGTTTCTCACACCACCCGGGGCACCTTCTTCTCCAGAGGCCCCTTCACTCCGAGCTTTCACTAACACGCTCTCTAAGAATGCATCCGGCCTGGGCGGAAGATTTTCATGAGCTTTGCCACCAGATGACGCTGTAGATCAAGAGAGCCCCGCCCTCAATATCGCCTGGGCCCTGGAATGCAGAACCTCTGGTCCCTGTCCAGCTGGTGGCACATTGCCAAGTGACAGGTACCTAATATCAACCTCTGGCCTTCACAGGCACACACACACACACACACACACACACACACACACACACAATCGCCCAGCTATGCATCCATACAGGGACACCCACAGACACATGCACATACATATATCATGCACAAATGTGAGTCCCTGTCCTCTGTGGTTGCACAGTGGGTACTGTGTGCATGTCAGTCATAGGTCATAGTAATAGAACCTTGCTCACGCACTTTGCTTAACTCTAATTCACACACCTCTCTCCCTGAGAGACTTCCCTTTCCTCTCTGGTTGCCCAGAGCCTGGCATAACAAGGGGTTAAAGTTTGATTGAAAGGTCAGTTATCAAATCTTAGAAACTCCCTTTCAGTCACCTGTTTCCACCACAACTCATTGCTCCAAGGGCTGGCTGGCTTTTGGGTCTCTTCTCCTCCCCTGAGTGTTGGCCATTGGCCCCCTCACTCTTGACAGGCTCAGCCACCCACAGGGTTGTAACTGCAGCCCTTCTGTCGCCAGGTCTCAACCAAGCCTGCAGTCCAGACCCCTGCATCCATGCACCACTGAGGCCTGGGTGTGCTCCTCCAGCTGCTAAGGAAGCTTTCCCTCCTGGTGGAGCGAGGGAGAGAAAGAAGCTTGGGAAATTCTTCAGAAAGGTAGAAGAATGCACAAGAACTTTGCAAGGGACATAGGGAACTCGAAATATCCCTTGTATGAGTCATCTGACCCAGACTGAAGCGGGCCTTTTCATGATGCATCCGCCTGAGGCACCCATACTCCTGAAAAGTAACCCCAATAGTCATTCTCCACAAACAAGACTCAGACTTGGGTGGTACAATCTCTTTGGGCCATTGTTGGTGCCCCATGCAAGGTAAGTACACCGGTGCTCATAACTCCCCAGGAAAGACTGCCCAACACACCCACTGATTCCTCTTTGCTTTTCCAGGCATTGCCTTTTCCAGTCCATCTTCTTCATAAACCAGAAAAATTTTTGTCTGTCTGACATGCTGCTGCGCCCTGTGACACACACATGAATGAATGAACCATGCGTCTCCAGGTCATTTCCCCGGATCGATTCCATCACCTCCCTCCCCTCTGCGTGCTACTCCTGTCTTCTAGCTTAGAGCCCCCGGGGCCAGCCCAGAAGGTTCTCTGCCCTCCTTGCCACCACCTCACCTCACAGTGCACATCTCACAGACCCTCTCCTGTGTTCAGCCCCCATTGCCCCCAGCTCAGGAGCCCCCACCTGCTGCCACACAACCACATCACCACACGCCTTTCTGCCACACCCGATGCCAGCCAAGCAGCTTTTCTCAGTTGGCCATCTCATTCCACCAATGGCTCCCGCAGACCCTCTTTGCATCCGCTGCACATGTGCCGGTTTGGCAGTGTAAACTACAGGGGTGCCAGGACCTCTATGCAGAATGACAGTGGCACAGTAGGTTAACAACGATCACGGGGCTGCAAAACTGGGAAGTTGTTTCTTTGTTAACTCCGTGAAACTTTCCCATTACATCAAAAAGAAAGTTTCCAGAGGTCCCTAGAATCCTCTTTTTACTCCCTTCTTATTTTCTAGATTTATTATTTTGGTTTTTTGAGACAGGATTTCTCTGTGTAGCCTTGGCTATCCTGAAATTCACTCTGTAGACCAGGTTGGCTTTGAGCTCACAGAGATCCTTCTGCCTCTGCCTCCGGAGTGCTAGGATTAAAGGAGTGCACCACCATTGCCTGGCTTATTATTTTTTTTAATATTTTCTTGATGTGATTATGTGTGTGTGTGTGTGTGTGTGTGTGTGTGTATCTCTGTGTGTATGAACTTCATGTTGGCTTTTTTTCTCAATAGTTCTCCCTCTGAGACAGGGTCTGGTGATTGAACCCAGCATCTGCTGATTTGATGAGCCTGGCTATCCAGTTTGTCCCTGGGATTCCATGTCCCTGCCTCTTAAGAGCTGAAATTACAGCAGCCAGCACACCTGCTTGGCCTTTACATGGGTACTGGGGATTCAGACTCTGCCTTCACACTTTCAGGCCGAGGACACTGAGCCATCTCCTCAACCTTCTTTTCATTTGCTATACTCTTTGGTGGTGAATATGAACCAGGACGTTGACCATAGCTGCCCACTAGCAAGCTAGCTAACTAGAATGTAAGAATGGCATATTCTGGTTTTAGTCTACTTATTTTACACCACCTATGATATTTGCTACAGGGGTTCTAGTTACAGCAATATTGTACCAGAAAGTAGAGTTCACTGGAGAGATCATATCATAGATCACATCCATCAAAAGATTAATATTGGGAATATACAATAAACTCTCATTTGCCTGCAGGAAATTCAATAGAAACTGTTGAAAATCACATAGAAAATCTGGAAAAACCACTCAACGCTTCACGAAAGAGGGTGTGTAAAAGGCTAATAAATGTGTGTTGATTTCATTAGGCAAAGGGAAAAGCAAATTAAAACCACCTCATGGTCTTGTTGAATGCCCACCAGAGATGGGGTCAAAGACTTGATGTCACATGTTGGCAAGGATGTGGGTCAATTAGAATGCTACTGGCTGGATTCAAGGAGTGCACGTGCACGTGTGTGTGTGCGTGTGTGTGTCTGTGTGTGTGTGTGTGTGTGTGTACACCGACTTTAAGAAACTGGCTGCATCCACTGAAGCTGAGCACATGAAGGAAGGCAAGAATTCTGCGCTGACCAAAAGTCACCAATAAGAATTTTCACAGTGGCTTGGTTCCTAAGAGCTGCAAGCTGAAAGCCGTCTGTGTACCTATCGCTGACAAAACAGCAGTGTGCGTCTGGCATGTCCACGGAACGGAGGACTGTGCAAAAGTGTGAACCAGCCAAAGAGGCCAGGACAAAGATGAGCAGAAAGAGCAGTCTCCACACTTTGATTTGTGTAAACTTCAAAAGCAGCAAGACTTGGGGCAGTGGGAGAGAGCCATCAGGAAGCTGCTAGCTGCCCTAGCATGAGGTGCGGTGGCACGGGATGATACGCTTGGCACCAAGGAGGCAGAGACAGGAGGGTCCCGTCTGTGGGATTCCCAGGCCAGGGAGTCTAGCCTAAATCAGTAAGACATGCCTGGGAGGGACACCTGAGGTTGTGCTCTCTCTCTCTCTCTCTCTCTCTCTCTCTCTCTCTCTCTCTCTCTCTCTCTCTCACACACACACACACACACACACACACACACCACATAATTAAAAGAAAACAATTACTTAAACTTAGGTTTTTCAAAAACTAAATCACTAAAAGAAACGTTAAGAAAATGGAAATTTTTCAAGGCCAGCCTGGTCTACAAGAGCTAGTTCTGGGACGGGCACCAAAGCTACAGAGAAACCCTGTCTCGAAAAAAAAACAAAACAAAAAAAAAAAAAAAAACAAAACAAAACAAAAAAAAAAAAAAAAAAAAGGAAATTTAAGACACTTAAGTGCCTAGCTGGCAGAATGCCTATGGCAGACATTTGGGGAGCCTGGATCCCTGGGATAGAATTCAAGTTGTCTGGCTTTCTGGGCCCTGCCATGTGTTATGGAGAAAGTTCAGCTTGGTTGGTGGTTTGAGTTCAGATTTGTTTTTGTGTTGGGGAGCATGTTTTGCTTTGGTGGAGACAGGGTCTCACCATTCAGACCTGCCTGGACTGGTACTGATTATATAGACCAGGCTAGCCTCGAACTTGAGATGATCTTCCTTCTTCTGCCTCCCAGCATTGGTTTGCAGACATGTGTCCTCACACCCAGCTAAGAGCAGGATCTTGAGACCTATATATTTACAGGAGGAAAGAACAAGCAGGTCTTCATATGATGCAAATCCATGCAGGTTTTTTTGGAGGGGGTTGGGCATAGTTCCTCTTGCATGCTCATGAGACCACTAGACATGTATCCCTGCATTGGGTTCTCACCTCTCTACGGAGAACTGGACCACGAGATGTATTGTGGGTGAGCAGTTGTCACGATGACATCATCCTCAAAGGTTAGGGATGCCCCCAAGTCATCCCAGTTCCCTTTAGTGCCCTATATGGATAGGTCACCCAGAAGAGCACCTCCGAATTCTACTTAACCTCTTGGTAGCTCAGCAGCTTCCCTAGAAACCAGGTGCTCACTGTTGAGAAGATGGAGTATTTTAAGCTTTTGGGGGTGGGGTGTGCAGGGAGTATCTGGTTCACATATAATTTCATATGTGGCAAGCCCATGTTTGCCCATGAACTTTGGTAAATTGAGTCAGACCCTCTTACTAAGAAAAGAACCATGGGTTCAGTAGATAAGATGCATGGCCACAGCCCGAGGACCTGAGTTCGGTACCAGGACCCACAGGGTGGAAGAAGAGAGAGGACTGAGAACCAGTTCTGATAAGTGTCCTCCATAGTGATATTTTATTTATGTTTTAATAAATAAAGCTTGCCCAAAGATCAGAAGGGCAAAGTTAAGACACTAGAGGTCAAGAAGTGGTGACACACACCTTTAAATCCCAGGATTTGGGAGACAGAGGCAGATAGAACTCTGTGAGTTCAAGGCCACCGTGGGCTACACAAGATCAATGCAGAAACAAATCCAAATGGTGGTGCCTCACACTAGGGAGTCCTACACCTTTAATCCCAGCACTAGAGAGAATATAAAATGGGAGGAGAGAAAGACTTAGTCTGCTTACTCTGTGGTCGCTCAGCCTTGGTAGAGGTAAGACTTAGTAGCTTAGTTGCTTTGCTTTTCTAGTTTTCGGGTCCAACGCCAATATCTGTCTCTGGGTTTTTATTATTCATCCTACAGTTCTGCATATACACATTGTGGCATGTCTATGCACACACACAATATGCATGAATGAATGAATGAATGAATGAACATAAAATTATTTTTAATGGGCATGCTGGTGCATGCCTTTAATTACAGCACTCGGGAGGCAGAGGCAGGTGGATCTCTGTGAGTTCAAGACCAGCCTAGTCTACAAAGTAAGTTCCATGACAGTCATGGCCACAGAGAAACCCTTACTGGCAAAACAGCAAAAAAGAAAGGAAAGAAGGAAGGAAGGAAGGAAGGAAGGAAGGAAGGAAGGAAGGAAGGAAGGAAGGAAGGAAGGAAGGAAAGTGCTATTGGAAGACGTGCACGGCCCTCCAGATCCAGCACGGCACTGTGTGTCCCTTCATCATTCTCCCAATACCCCGTGCTCTCCCCACATACACGAGCATTGACGTTGTACATTGTCTTTACCTCTTACATTGTCCCTAGCCACAACTTTTTTACTGCGGAGTGCAATTCACAGGTGCGGTGAGCTTCACACATGACTGTGGTGCTCACAGAGTAAGATGGGCGAGGCAGGAATCCCAGCCTCCTACACGGAGGCCGATGCAGACAGAAACTCGCCCATAGGGTGATGACGTGTACATTCAAGGGTCAATGGTCTGTTGGAGACAGAGGTGATTTGGAGCAGTGCAAGTGTGAGGGAATGCTTCCTGGAGATTAGTGTTCGAGGATGTTTTCATGTGGTTGGTGCTGGGGATCAAACTCAGGACCTTTTGTGTGCTGGGCAAGCACTGGGAAGGGGCAGGGCCTGGAGACAAGACACAAGGCTAGCCAAACAGCAGGCAGTGCAACGGGAGGCCTTGTCCTCCCTATTTCTCTTAGGAAACCCCACCTACCTCACCTTGTACTTTACCTCTAAAATCCTGTTTCCGGCACCCACTGAACACCTACAGCAGACCAGGTGTGGTGTTGATGCAGAAACACCTCCATAGGCGCACTACCTATTTGCCAGAGGACTTCACATCTATCCAGAATGGTACCTCATCCTTACAGCAACAGATAGGAACCATGCCCCCTCCCCACACCCATCTGTTAAGCTATGTGTTCATTTATTTAAAACAATATATACTGAGTATTCAACATATGTCAGGAGCTCAATATGTAACGACAGGAAGCCCGGAGAATAAGAACCCCCCCATGGGGAGAGTAAGATAAATGCATAAACCATGGAGTCAAGCTGAGAAAGTCAGTTCCATGGTAACACAACAAACAGGGATATGGTAGGGAGTGACTAGGGCAATTGGCAGAGCAGGCTCTCTGGAAGGGATACAATGGGTAAAGCTCTCCACAAGTACAAACAAGAGTTAGACAATGTCCTGGCTCCTGAGGAACAGAAGGAAGGTGACTGATATCTAGAATGTTCTATGCAGATCAAGAAAGAAGTGAAAGGTGAAGAGGAAGCCAGCAGCTGGCATGGAAAAGGCTTGTGGATTTTTGGATTCATTTTGCAGTGGGATGTAAACCCATTGAAAGGTTCCACGGAAGTGAACTGATGCAGTCTGGTTGACTTTGTGTCTTTGGGGACTGGTTTTGTGATACTGTTGACAGGACCCAGGGCCCTTGACATTGCTGGGCAAGTGCTCCACCTACATATCCAGCCACCTCTAGTTGATAGTCAGCAAGACTACAGGGCTGAGCAAGGAACAGTGACATCTCTGGCATCTCTAGCCCCAGTCTATACGGAGACAGAAGTATGAGGACCAACTGCCTGCCGGAGCCTTGGCTACTCTCCACCTGCACACCCCTAGCCTGGCACTTTTGTGTCCTACCTGCACCCTTTTCTCCCGACTCTCCCCACTTTGACTTGCTCTGTGGGTATTTGCATCAGGACATCAGAGAGTTCCCAATGCACACTTGTGTTGTGAGACATATGAATGATTACACTGTGCATAGATAAGCCACTGTGATTGGTTTAATTAAAAGCTAACTGGCCAATAGCTAGACAGGAGGTATAGTTGGGACTTCTGGACAGAGAGAGTTCTGGGAAGAGGAAAAAACAGAGACATGAGAAGACATGGAGAGGAAACAGGGGTACAAGATGGAAGAGAGGTAAAAAGCCATGAGGCAGAACATAGGTTAATATAAATGGGTTCATTTAAGTTATAAGAGCTGGTTGGGGACAAGCCTAAGCTAAGGTTGAGCTTTCATAATTATTAAAGAAGTCTCCATGTCATTATTTGGGAGCTGACTGGTAGGAGAAAGACTCATTACACATTTGAGACCCGGTACCTAGGCCAGGTATCCTGCCTCAGTCCCTTCCCATTGTCCCAGCATAAGTAAGGAGACCATGGACCCCTAGAGCAAGGTTCTACTTGGCAAAGGGGCCACGAGTTGGGTAGCAATGGCCTGGATTTTAGCAAGAGGGTGATCAAAAATGCTAGACCATAAATATCAGCATGGGACATGAACAAAGAAGAGTGGAGATGATGTGCCATGGGAATATGGAGCTTAGAAGTTTGATTCAGAGAAAGTAAGCGGGAAGGCAAGGGACTGGAAATCCAGGGCAGAACGATTGGCAGCACCGTCAAGGACCAGGGTGTGAGCGTGGGAAAAGCACTCCGCAGAGGTGAGAAGGTCAAAAGCGTGTGTGCCAGAATCATCAGGAATGAGGCTGGGGCGAATGCCAGGCAGTGAGCTAGGAGCCAAAGCCCCAACCAACCCCCGTCCTGAGTGGGGGTGGCTGGGACAGAGCGGAGGCCATCACAAGACATGGGTGACTAGGGTGTGTTTGGAAGAGCCGGAGAGAAGCAGGTGTGGTGATGAATACCTCTAACACGAGCCCTTGGGAGGCTGAGACAGGTCGATTATGAGTTTGAGGATAGCCTCACAGAATTTCACACACACAGTGAAATTCTGCCTCAAAATAAAATTTTAATTGTGGCCTGGCTTCTATCCTAGCACTGCAAAATAAATAAAGACAGGCCGGGAGATAGAAGGGGAACAGCTTGGAAGCCGCAGAGAGGAGCAGAAGGATCCCACCCCCACATCTCAACCCTGAGGTGTTGGCTTTGAGGCACGCTGCTGGGAAGCCTCCACAGGACAAGCGGATGGGAAGTCACCTGAGAAACAGAAAGGACTGCAAAGGAGTCCAGAAGGCGGCCTAGAGATGGAGCTGCGTCAAGATGGGGCCACTCTTGGCGGATTCTGCACCTGGTTGAGACAGAGGACCAGTCAGAGACCCTGATGGCAGAAAAAAGATACAGAGGTTTTGTAATTTATTCTAAAACGCCACGAAGAGATGTCATGCCACACTACAGGGCTCACGTAGGAGATTTATTGGAAGAGGAGATGGAAGTGGGCCATGAAGGGGGCAGAGATTGATCCCTGGGGACAGAGTGGTAGAAGAGAAAGGCTGGGGGTGGGGTACTGAGGTGGGCAAGGCCCACCTTTACAAAGGGAACGCAGCGAATATGCACAGGAAGTGCTCTTAGTGGCTAGAGCTGAGGATGTATTCTGTCAGGACCCCAAGGGCAGGCCAGTACAGTGCCTGAATACGAACAGAGGTCCTAGGTCGCAGATGTCCAGGGAACGCTGAGGAGGATGGAGGTTCCCAAGGTGAATGGAAGTCACAAGCCTTTGGTACAGATTAATCAGCTTTTCTAAAAGTGATTTGAGCTGGAACCAAGGACCTCCCAGCATCCCCAGCGGCCGCTCACCCTTTCTCCACCAGTCAGCTCCTTCTCAGCCTCCTGGTGTTTGGTAATGGCTGTCAGCAGGTCCCTTAGCTCCGACGTTGACCAGAACATTAGTAGTCACTGCTGGGGGTTTCCCTGAAGCACAGTGCCCTCACTATGTTCACAGAGCAGCTGAGGTGTCCCTGAAGAAGTTGAAGGGAGCTGAACTACACTTGAGACCCATCCTCCTAGCCTTGTTTCCCTAGAGACCCAACCTGAGGCCATCTTTGGCAGACTACCCCCACCCGGCTAAGGTGGAAAACCAGCCAGGGCCCTAGTGGGGTGAGAAAGATGTGGAGGCCCCAAATCTTCTACCTGGTCCACTCGGCTTTGAGGAGAGAAAACATGAACACAGCAGAGACAGCATCTCACGGGAAGAAGGCCCAAAGCACTTGTGGGCCAGATTAATATTTTATTATTGCTTGGTGTTCATGCATGCATGGGTTTGTGTGTGTATGGGTGTGCGTGTGTATGTGTGCATGTAGAGGTCATAGGACACCCTCAGGTGTCATCTTCGGGAACACTGTCCACCCCTTTGAGACAGGGTCTCTCGGCCCGGGGCTCACCACTTTAGCTAAGTAGACTAGCAGTAAGCACAAGGGATCTGCTTGGTTTTGCCTCCCCAGAGTTAGGATCCCAAGCACATGGCACCAGGCCAGGTACATGGATTCTAAGGCTCATGCTAGCCAAGGAAGCTCTTTATGGACTAAGCCATCTCCCCCAGTCCCCAGAGCTGTCAAACACAGCAAAGGTCCGTGTGCCCAGGGGGCCCCTACTCCCAGAAGGATGGGGCAGCAAGACGAACTCCTAGGCAGTTGGGATTTTGCCAGGAGCTGGCTAGCGAGCATCGGGAATGTGGGGCTCATAGGCACCTCAGCCCCTAGGAAATGAAACTCCTCCAGGGCCTCCTTTGTTATTTGAGGCTGGCTGTCAGTAACTCCCCTATGTGATGCAGAGAAGGCCTGGTGAAACCGGCCCGGGGGATGTGGGAGAGAGAGGGCCACACAAGCTTTCTGGTGACCCTGCGTGGGGGATTCCCAGGGAGGGAGAAAGGGCCAGGCACTCACAGGGCCTTCTCCTTTAGCTCCACCTCTGGTGAGGGAGTGGGGACTTGGCAGGGAATCAGCCTGGGTTTTGGTGGCAACACCACCAGGAAAGATCTGTGTGACCTACAGAAGTCACTTCCCTCTTCTGTGCTGTTTCCTCATCATCAAATGTCAGGTCGGTTGATCTTTAGGGTCCTCTCCTGCCCTGACACCACCAGAGACCAGTCACTCTGAACCCGCACCCAGCCCCTCCACCCAGAGCCTGCAGGCTGCAAGAAAGCTTTGCCCTGCGGTTCCACAGACCCCCTCCAAGTCATCACCTAGCCTCAGCTCCACCTGACCCAGCTTGCTGAGAGTGGGTGGTACCACTGCTGAGCCCCGCCCCCTCCCACCGCCTGCCCTCCTTCCCTGGGCCAGTGGATCCTTCCCAAGATTTTTCTCAGTGCTGCTGCCAGCCACTCTCGGAGTGGGGGAAGCAGGGGGAGGGAGAAATGGGAACGTATGAGCCACTACCCCCAGACTAGTATGGGGGCCATGGTAGACTGGCATTGCAATTGGGACTTCTCGGAGCTTGTCACAATAATTACTAATCGTTGTGGGAATTTAATACTCTGTTTACTTGCCAGACTGGAAGTACCAATGAAGAGGGCACCAGGGCTGGTTCACTGCTGTGTCCCCGAGGCTTGCGACTGTGACTTGTACATAGGAGGTGTCGATGCCAATACTGTAACTGCTAAAGGAATAAATGAATAAACACCCCATGACGTCGTCATCGTTATTATTGGCGGTGCTGAGGGCTGAGCCAGAGCTTCATGAATGCTAATGTACAGGCTCTGATACCGAGCTAGAGCCCAGCCCCTCGACATTTATCGACGTTTATTGTTTACACACCAGCTAATATATACTGGGCATTAATTCCATGGCAAGATACATTTGCCACGCTTAGCAAGAGACAAATTCAGAATGCCCGGTTAAATTTGTTTTATTTTCTTTCCAGAAGATTCCACATATTTATTATTGAGCTTAACCACTACTGTAGATCAAAGAAAAAGAAAAATCCAATTCTCAACTGAACATTCCCAGCTTTTAAGACAGTATAAACTTTTGCTTGATATGGTAACATTGATTATTAACCAAGAATATTTTGAATTTCAGTTAAATAATGAACAAGTTATTTTTTTGTTTTCTTTTGTTTTTAATATAGCCGTGTACCACGCAATAGGAGTCCGGTGCTGTATTGGGTAGCCCTGGGTAAAACCACATTCTCTAACTCACACCATCCCTAGGACAGAGGGATTACTATGTGTTACTGCTCCCCTTTACAAATGAGCGTTCAGGGATACAGAAGGGGTAAGTAACCTGTCTAAAGTCACACAGCTAAAAGGTCACTAAACCAAGGCTAGACCCTGGGCAGTGAAAGGTCTATTTTGCTTGTTCCTTTTGTAGTACTAGGAATTGAACTGAGGGCTTGTGATTGTTAGGTTAACAAGAGTTCTGCCATCGAATTAACTCCTTAACCATTTTGTCTAGTTTCACTAGGGGTCTCATGGCTGGCCTCGAAGCCTCGAAGCCTCAAAGCCACTGTGTGGCAGAGCATGGCCTTGAACTCCTGATCGTCTTGCCTCAGACTTCCCAATCGCTGGGGCTACAGGCACGCCCCACAACACACAGCTCCAGACCTTTGTTCACTTTCGTCTTAAAACAGAGTCTCACAGAATGACATCTCTCCTCTCAAAATAAGAAAGTACTGGTTCTCAAGTTAAATGTGCATGACCAGAAAGACATGGTCCACCATGGAAGTGGTTTTATGGGGGGATTTTATTAGTTACAAGACAAAGTTGTAACTCAAAACAAGTACCAAAAACTTTGTGGGACCACAGGTAGGTGTGCCCAGCAAGTGGGGGAACACCTCTATGGGATTCAGACGGTGTCTGAGGACACTGTTATGCTTTTGGGACGGTGGAAGCTAGTGTTTGGTTAGGAATACATTTTAAAGATTTTGATAGTCACAGATAGCTGTTAGGTCAGACATAGGGTGGGCAGTGAATGACTTTCTAAGTGATAAAAAATAGCCCAGGACAATTTGGTTCTGGTCTCTCTTTCAAATCACAAAGTTCAGTTATTTGGTCTTTAACATGGATCTAGGCTTCTCTCTCTCTCTCTCTATCTATCTATATATCTATATCTATATCTATATCTATATCTATATCTATATATATATATATATCAACTTCGGTTCACATTATCCTCAAGCTTCTGACTCCTGAGTAGCTGGGATTATAGGTCTGTGCTACCTGAAGACTTTAATCTGAGCTGGGAGCTCTTCCGTCCCAGTAAGTGCCCAGAAGTAGGGACACAGAGCTGGGCTCTGGAATCCAACAGGGATGAAGAATGCTATCTTGGAGGGGGACCAGAAGGACAGGGTGACGAAGGCCCCAGGTGGAGTGGGGCAGAATCCTGCAGCAGTCTTGTGAGCTTGGCCCTGCTCTGTGAAACAGATATGAGCAGAACCAGTGTCTCCAGTTCCAACCCCAGGACCAGACTGTTTGGAAACTCACAACTCCCGAGGTTTTAGAAAGAAACTTTAGCGTTGGGGACATAGCTCAGTCAGTAAAGTGCTTGGCATGGAAGCATGGAACCTGAGCCTAATCCCAAGAAACCATACGGAAAACATCAGCTCGGTGACTCACCTCACTACTGGAGAGGCAGAGACAAAGGGTCCCTGAGATAAAAACCCCAGGATTTTCTGGTTGCCAACTCTGGGGTCTCAATGAAAGAGAGACCCTGCCTCAAAAAACCAAGCAAAAAACTGCCTGAAGAATGACCTCTGGCCTACATGTACATATAGACACACACACACACACACACACACACACACACACACAGACATAAACGAAAGGAAGGAAAGCAAGGAAAAATTCTAAGCTTCTTGAAGTGGGAGGATAGCCTGGGCTAGAAAGACCCTGTGTGTCGGGGAGGGAGTGAGGAGAAAAAGAGAGGAGGAATAGAAGTTGCCCGTGTGCCCTGAACTTTCCAAAGGCTGAGATGGCCACACATCCGATGTATATTACATAGCACCTTCGGACTGCTGGCTGCTCCCGTCTGTATTCTAGAACAGGTCCTTCTCTGCTGCAAACCTCTCCAACATCCTCATTAAGTGGGGAAGTGAGGACCATAACTTTGCCCCTTCCCACTCCCCAGTTAGTTTAAGAGTCAGCATCCTAAATTCCTTCATGGATTCTGGATGGGGATTACAGCGTGGGTGTAGCGGGACTGGGGAAGAGACTGGCTGCAAGCAGAGGTGGCGGCTAAGGAGTTTCCAGAGAGGAAAAGCAGAGGCTGCAAGCCGGCAGGACATGGCGGGGCAAACTGCACCCCCAATCCTGTGAACGGGCGTTTCTGGGCTGCCTGCGCCCTGAGTCACCGGCCCGCTGCGGAGTGGAGCTCAGGAAGGCGGCAGGAGACCAGCAAGGGCACGACCGAGCTTCTGTGACTCAGAGAGACCCCCGCGGGTGCAACCGGGCCAGACTGTTGCTGAGCCTGGTGGGGGACGCACCGCCTAGTCCCCGGCTCCTAGGGGAACGCCCCTCTGAGATTAAGGGATTTTCAGCAGCCTCCAAAATGGACCACGGAAAAGAATAGCACACTGCCGTTTCTATGTATCTTGTGCTATCCTTTTCGATGTTTTGTTCTTGTTTAACATGGGTTCACTTTGTAGATCAGACTGACCTTGAACGTCCAGTGTTCCTCCTGCTTCAGCCTCTTAAATGCTGAAATTAAGGGCACACACCATTACACCTGCTTTAATTTTAATTTGTCTTTTACATAAGACATTCATAGTTAGAAAATGTAAGCTAACAGCGGTCTCACAGATAACTGCGCACCTGTTTTCATATCGGCACTGCTCACATGAGCCAGAGGGTGGAAGCTTCGAGCGAGCAGGACCCCGTGTGTACAGACGAGCTGTATCAGCTATCATTAAGACTGGAAAACGAAAACAAAAAACATGCCTTCAATCCCAGCACTCAGGAGACTGAGGCAAGAGGATTGCTCCCGTTCCAAGCCAGCCTGGGCTACATAGTGGGTTCCAGACTTGTCCTCCAGAGTGAGATCCTATCTCAAAATAAATAAATAGACAGCTAGAAAGGAAGGCAAGATGAAGATGGATAAGAATACAGTCCGATGGTAGGTATGGTGGGGACGCCATAGCGGAACAGGACAGTGAGTTCCAGGACAGTAAGGACTAAACAGAAAAATCCTATCTTAAAAAACCAAAAAAAAAAAAAAAAAAAGTGGATGCTTACAAATGAGGGAAGAGGGCAAGCCCCAGGGTGAGGGGACCTCAAAGAAGAATCAGAAAGGAAGCCAAGTTAGGAATGAAGGCACTTTGAGTGTTTCTCTGCAGGGAAGACTCTGCAATACTAGGGTAGGGGTGTGGTGAAGCAGCGATTTCACAGAGAGCAAAAACACTTCTCTCTTTACTCCACAGGGTAGAATGGAGATTGCACTGTTCAGGCCGGCCACTCTCACACTGGCTTACGGGATGCCATCTGTGATGAACCAGGGTGCAGAGCCACTGGAGAGTCACTCCAGGACCCCTGGACAACTAGGAGGTTCTTCACTACTTCACCTTCTTGCCTTCACCTCATGTTATTTTTTTCTCTTCCCACTCACAAGTAAAACTGACCAGAGTTCCAGCTCCTGCTCATGTTTATCCAGGCCCAGTACCTTTGTTCCTATCATTTGCAAACCCAGATGTCAAATAAACACAATTATTTTTTAAAATTTATTAAGGTGTACTCTGAGCAAAGAATGTGTTTATTTAGTTATTAATTCCACTTACACCGGAGTACCTACCACTTTAAGGATGTTCTAGGCATGAGAAGGAAGAAGACAAATATATCTGTTGTTCTCTAGTTATTCATAATTAGGTTGGTGAAGGAGAGACAACCACAAATATTACAGAGGGGATAAAATGTTTACTAAAGTCTATGCTCACTGGTTAGAAACAGTATCAAGCTATTAGTAATCACACCCGGTTAATAGAAGATTCAGATATAGATAGTCAGTGGGGCTGAGGATCTGGCATTGATATGGAGAAAATGGTACTGAGATAAAGCTATGGTAGCAGGTGCCAATGATTTGGAGAGAATGAATGAGAGTCTAGATTATTTTTTTAAAAAGCTAATAATAAAAAAAAGTAGAAGGGGTCCAGCAAAATGGCTCAGTAGGCAAGAGTACTTGCTGCCAAGCCTGCTGACCGGAGTTCAACCCCAGGAACCTACATGGTAGAAGGACAAAACTGATTCCTGGACGTCGTCTTGACCTATACACCTGTGCCATGGCATGTGGGCACACACGCACGCACACACAGACACAGACACACACTCACACATGAAAGCTTCTCTGGGTAGGATCTGATTGGTTTGGCAGGAGCAGATATGGAGTATAATTTGCTTTATGACACAGCAAAGGGCAGAAAAGGGAGTGTTGGGGGACTGCCCTGCACAGAGGTACCATCAGTGGTCTAAACTGGAATGTTATCATGGGCCACTTATTCTTCTACCCTGGGCCTAAATGCATCTACAAACGATCTGAGTATTCATCAGGTTCCTGACTTCTACATTTTACAAGGAAGTAAGAAGTCAAATCAGTAACTCACCCAGAAGAGCCCCATATTAGATGCTCTCTTGCTGTTGTGTCCAGATACATGGAAAACAAGGGTTTTGTGGGTTTTTTTTGTTTGTTTGTTTTTCTTTTGGCTCACAGTTTGAGGGTCCAGTCCGTCGTGGTTGCAATGGCAGCAGGGGTGTGAGACACTAGGTCCCATGGCATCTGCAGCGAGGAAGCAGAAAGAGACCAATGTGCATGCTCAGCTAGCTCACTTTCTTCTGTTTGATTCATCCAGAACCCCAGTCCAAGGGATAGTGCCACCCACTTTCAAGTAGGTCTTCCTTCCTCAGTCAAACCTTTCTGGAAATACCCTCCCAGACACACCCAGTGCTGTGTTTCCATGTGATCCTAAATCTAGTCAAGCTGACAAAGATTACTCATCACAAATTCAAACTTGGTTTCAATACTTGGTTAAAAATATTATGACTGACATGGGAAGCAGCCTGGTGGCGGGTGGGCCAGGCCAGGCAGCTGGGAGAAGTGTGAGCAGCACAGTGGGCTGCAACTATAGCAGTGGCCTCCAAAATTTATCTGACCATTAGAGTCTCAGCCTTAGCTCCTCCTGCACCTGAAGGAATGGCCATCTGAGCCGTGGGCTCAAAGGCACCTGGAGGAACGATAATCAAAGGCTCTGCTCTGCCTACACATGAAAGAGCGATCAAGGGAATCACAGCCCCCAACTACACCAACTGGAGAAAAGGGAGCCCCCTGAAACAAGGCTCCACCTGTTCCGACTGGAGGAAGAGGTGGGTAGACAACAGGGTAAGAATACCCTCAACAACATGAAGAGCAAGACAGCACCACCAGAAACTAGTGGTTCTACAACAGCAAGACCTGAACATCCCAATGCAGATGAAGCAGAAGAAAACAACCTTAAAAATAACTTTATGAAGATGATTGAAGCCCTTAAAGAAGAAATGAAAAATTCCCTTAAAGGAGAAAAAGACAACTAAAAATTGGAAGAAATATCGAATCCCTTAAAGAAAATCAAGAAAAAGCAATCAAACAGGTGAAAGAAATGGTTCAAGACTTAAAAGCTGAAATAGAGGCAATGTAAAAAAAAAAAAACAACCCACAAACAGAGGGAAATCTGTAAATGGAAAATCTGGGTAAACAATCAGGAACTACAGATGCAAGCATAAACAACAATACAAGAGATGGAAGAGAGAATCTCAGGTGTTGAAGATGTGATAGAGGAAATAGCTTCACCAGTAAAGGAAATGTTAAAGCCAAGAAATTCTTAAGACAAAATATTCAGGAAATCTGGGACACCATGAAAAGACCAAACCTAAGAATAGTAGGAACTGAAGAAAAAGTCCAGCTCATAGGCACAGAAAATATATTTAACCAAGTCATAGGAGAAAACTTTTCCAACCTAAAGAAGGACATACCTATAAAAATAAAAGAAGCTTACAGAACAACAAACAGACCAGACCAAAAAGGAAAGTCTCCTCACCACATAATAATCAAAACACCAGAGTTTTCAGGTGTGCTGCTAAGTCACTAGTGTGAGCTTTCTCCACTTTCCTTATGTGGGCACTTAGTGCTATGAACTTTCCTTTTAGCACTGCTTTCACAGTGTCCCATAGGCTTGGGTACATTGTGCCTTCATTTTGGTTGAATTCTAGGAAGTCTTTAATTTCTTTATTTCTTCCTTGACAGGAGGGGGTTCAAAAGAACACTGTTTAATTTCTATGTGTCTGTGGGCCCCCCAAACACAAGGGCACCCTCATTTGTAACAGAAACATTACTAAAGGTTAAATCACACATCAAACCCCACACATTAATAATGGGAGACTTCAATACTGCACTCTCACCACTGGGCAGGTCTGCCATACAGAAACTTAAAAGAGAAAAAGGGATCTAACAGATGTTGTGACTCAAATGGGCTCAACAGCCATCTATAGAACATTCTACCCAAGGGCAAAAGAATATATACCCTCTTCTAAGCGCCTCATAGTTATTGCTCCAAAATTGGCCACATACTCAGCAATAAAGCAAATCTCAATAGATAACAAAAAAACTGGAATAATCCTCTGTGTCTTATCGAATCTCCATGACTTAAAGTTAGAATTCAACAACAACACTAATTGCAGAAAGCCCACGGACTCATGGAAACTGAACAATGCTCAACTGAAATACCACTATGTCAAGAAAGAAATAAGAAAGAAATTAAAGACTTCCTAAAATTCAGTGAACATGACTGTACATCATACCCAAACTTATGGTACACAATGAAAGCAGTGCTAAGAGGAAGGTTTATAGCACTAAATGCCTACATAAAGAAGCCGGAAAATTCAACACTAGCGAATTAACAGAGCACCAGAAATCCCTAGAACAAAAGGAAGCAAACTCACCCAGAAGGACTAGAGGACAGGAAATAATCAAACTGAAAGCCCAAATCAACAAAATAGAAACAAAGAAAGCAATACAAAGGATCAAGGAGACAGAGTTGGTTCTTTGAGAAAATCAACAAAACAGACAAACCTTTATCCAAACTAACCAAAAGGCAGAGAGAGAATATCTAAATTAACAAAGTCAGAAATGAAAAGATGGATATAATAACAGACTCAGAGGAAATCCAGAGAATCGTCAGGTCTATTTCAAAAACCTGCACTCCACAAAACTGGAAAACTTAAAGAAAATGTTCAATTTTCTGGATAAGTATCACATACTAAAATTAAATCAAGACCAGATAAGCAAATTAAATAGACTTATAACTCCAAAGGAAAAAACAGCCATCAAAAGTCTCCCAACCAAAAAAGTCAGCAAAGAATTCCACCAGATTTTCAAAAAACTAATACCAATACTCCTCAAATTGTTCCACACAACAGAAACAGAAGGAACATTGTCAAACTCTTTTCTGAGACTACAGTTACCCTGATACCCAAACAATACAAAGACACAACTAAGAAAGGGAATTACAGACCAGTCCCTCTCATGAACATTGATGTAAAAATACTCAATAAAATACTGGCAAACCGAATCCAAGAACACATCAAAAAAAAAAAAATCATTCACTATGACCTTTAGGCTTCATCCTAGAGATGCAGGGATGGTTCAACATACAAAAATCTATAATGTAATGTACCACATAAACAAACTGAAAGAAGAAAACCACAAGATCATCTCATTAGATACTGAAAAAAACCTTTAATAAAATCCAACATTCCTTCATGATAAAGGTCTTGGAAAGAACAGGGATACAGGGAACATACCTAAACATAATAAAGGCAATATACAGCAAGTCAATAGCCAACATCAAACTAAATGGAGAAAAACTCAAAGTGATCCCACAGAAATCAGGAATAAGACAAGGCTGTCCATTCTCTCCATAGCTATTCAATATAATATTCAAAGTTCTAGCTAGAGTAGTAAGACAACAAAAGGAGATCAAGGGGATACAAATTAGAAAAGAAGAAATCAAATTTTCACTATTTGCTGATCATATGATAGTATACATAAGTGGCCCCAAAATTGTACCAAGGAACTCCTACAACGAATAAACACCTTCAGTAATGTAGCAGGATACAAGGTTAACTCAAAAAAAAAAATCAGTAGATCTTCTATATACAGATGATAAACGGGCTGAAAAAGAAATCAGAGAAACATCACCCTTTACAATTGCCATAAACAACATAAAATACCTTGGGGTAACTCTAGCCATACAAGTGAAAAACCTATGTAACAAGAACTTTAAATCTTTGAAGACAGAAATCAAAGAAGACATCAGAAAATGGAAAGATCTCCCATGCTCTTGCATAGGTAGAATTAACATAGTAAAAATGGCAATCTTACCAAAATTATTCAATGCAATACTCATCAAAATCCCAGAAAAATTTTTCTCAGATTTTGAAAGAACAATACCCAACTTTATATGGAAAAACAAACAAACAAACAGAATAGCCAAAACAATCCTGTACAATAAAGGAAATTCTGGAGGCATCACCATCCCTGACCTCACACTCTACTATAGAGATACAGTACTGAAAACAGACTGGTATTGGTATAAAAACAGGTTGACTAATGAAATCGAATTGAAGACCCAGATATCAATCCACACTCCTATCAACACCTAATTTTTTTTAAGATTTATTTATTTATTATGTATATAACATTCTGCCTCCATGTATGCCTGCAGGCCAGAAGAGAGCATCAGATCTCATTATGGATGGTTGTGAGCCACCATGTGGTTGCTGGGAATTGAACTCAGGACCTCTGGAAGAGCAGTCAGTGCTCTTAACCACTGAGCCATCTCTCCAGCCCCTCAACACCTAATTTTTGACAAAGAAACTACAATTATAAAATGGAAAAAAAAGAAAGCATCTTCAACAAATGGTGCTGACATAACTGGATATTGACATGTAAAAGAATGCAAATTGATCCATATCTATCACCATGCACAAACTCAAGTCCAAATGGATCAACATAAATCCATCCACACTGAACTTCATAGAAGAGAAAGTTGGAAGTAGCCTTGAACACATTAGCACAGCAGATCAGTTCCTAAATAGAACACCAGTAGCACAAACACTGAGAGAAACAATTAATAAATGGGACCTCCTGAAACTGAGAAGGTTTTGTAAATCACATGACATGGTCAATAAGACAAATGGCTTATTTTGTCTACAGAATGGGAAAAGATCTTCACCAACCCCACGTTGAACAGATCTCCAAAATATACAATAAACTCAAGAAACCAGACATCAAAAGAACAAATCATCCGATAAAAAATGGGGTACAGACCTAAAACAGAGAACTCTCAACAGGGAATCTAAAATGACTGAAAGGCACTTAGGAAATGCTCAATATCCTTTGCCCTCAGAGAAATGCAAATCAAAACAACTCTGAGATTCCATCTTACACCTGCCAGAATGGCCAAGATAAAAAACACTGATGACAGATTGCAGTGGAGAGAATGTGGAGTAAGGGTAACACTCCTCCATTGCTGGTGGGAGTGCAAACTTGAATAGCTGCTTTGAAAACCAGTATGGCGATTTCTCAGAAAATTAGGAGTCAATCTTCATCAAGATCCAGCAATACCATTCTTGGGCATATACCCAAAGATGCTCAATTATACCACAAGGACATTTGCCCAGCTATGTTTGTAGCAGCATTATTCATAATAGCCAGAACATTGAAACAACTTAGGTGCCCCTCAACTGAAGAATGGATAGACAAATGTGGTACATTTACACAATGGAGTATTACACAGTGGTAAAATATAATGACATCTTGAAATTTACAGGCTAATGGATGGAACTATAAAAAAACCATACTGAGTGAGGTAACCTAGACCCCAAAATATAATATGTTCCCACTCATAAGTGGCTTTTAGACATAAAGCAAAGAATAACCAGCCTACAGTCCACAACCCTAAAGAACCTAGACAACAAAGAAGACCCTAAGAGAGACATGCACGGACCCCTAGGAAGGAGAAAAAGATAAGATCTCCCGAGTTAAGTGGGAGTGTGGGAGCAGGAGCAAAGGTGGAAGGGGAGAGGACAGGAAGGAAGGGGAGTGGGGGAAATGTATGGCTCAATTAAAAACAATAAATAATTAAAAGAATATTGTGACCAGTCTCAGCATTTTGTTTTTGTAAAATACCTGTTAACATCAATATTTTGTGGAAGTTATACATGCAGGAGAGTGGACTATAATACACTTTTATAAAATTAAAAACACATTGTTAGGGCTGGAGAGATGGCTCAGTGGTTAAGAGTACTGGGTGCTCTTCTAGAGGATGTAGGTTCAATTCCTAGCACCCACATGGCAGCTCACAACTGCCTGTATTAACGCTAGTTCCAGGTGATCCAACACCATCTCCTGGCCTCCATGGGCAGCAGGTATATGCAGTGCACAGTCATACATGCAGGCAAAACACCTACAGACATTAAAATAAAATTACTGTCCTTTTGTTATTTTGTTGAAGACAGGAGAAAATGTTGTCATAGACCAGCGTGGATCTGAAGGGTATCATTTAGAACTTACATGTTTTCCAGAGCGCTTTCATCCTAGAATTGTTGCGCCTTAGGCCTCACCTTCTCTTGGAGCATTTCTCTAACAAGTAGTTCAAAACACCAACATCTCCAGTATTTATTTGGGTCCATTCTGATCCCTTTCCAAATTTACTTCTCACTCAACTCGCAGCTTCTTACACCCTCCAAATTACACACACACACACACACACACACACACACACACACACACACACACCAGAAACTCCAGGACAAGCGGGGACATGTCTAAAGATTTCACGCTAGACCTAGAGGTTGAGTTCTGCTTAGTTTTGCGTATTTAAGACTCCTCAAAGTTAGCTCGAAGGATTCCATCATTAGAAGTCATTTCCCACCAGTTCCACAGTGCTAACTACTTACTACTTTTGTCTTTTCCTGAAGTGAAGATGAAGCCAGCTGAATTCTCTATGTCTGCCCTTAAAAATACGCTTGGGTAGGAGCCCTAGCCCGGAGGGAGCGGTGCGGTAGGAACTCAGGCTGACACCAGTTGAGGTCATCTGCCAAGAAAGGTAAGGACAGTGCTGGCCAGCCGCCGGCCACGCCCCCTTGCACGTGCGCATGTGCAGGCGTTGCTTGCGCAGGCGCAGTGAGGGTCTGGTGTAGGGGTTGCACCTAGAGCGCGAAAGCGTCGAGTGGAGACTTGAGCTCTGGGCCCTCTGGCCGAGGCCCTGCGTGTGAGGGGCTGCGCTGAGAGGGAGGATGGACGAGGGCACCTCCCGCGCCCGGGGGAGTGCGGGTCCCTCCAGCTCGGAGAGCTTCGGCTGCAGGTACTAGCGTCGGGCACAGGTCTCCAGAGGGTGGTGAGCCAGCGTGGCCCTGAGCCGCCCGCCCTCCTCATGCCCTTGTGGCCTCGGAGGGAGCCTCGGTCGGTGCAGGGAGAAGTCTCCCGGTGGAGAAGGGAGGGGACTCATGGGAACTGAGGCAGGAGATTGGCGCGCACGCCCTGCGCCTCCCACAGCGTTCTCCCTGCTTGGCCTTCTGTGTATAATCCGGGTCTTCCCGAACGCTGCAGGGGACCCCGGTTTCCACACCATCGTCAAGTTTTACTGGGCGAGGGACGCGCAGAGACCTCCAAAGGCATGACCGGAAGCCTCCTCTCCAGGCGTGGCTGGTGAAGGTGGGTACAGATGCGGGAGCTGGGGTGTAGTTTGAGGCCAGCCGTGAGTTAGATGACTTTTTTTTAATTTAATTTAATTTTTTTTAATTTCTTATGTTTGTAGCAGTGACTGGTGTGAAGAGGTCAAACCCAGGTATGCTCATGTAGTTTATTCCTCATTATTTTCTGTTGCTTTTAAATTTAAGAAATCACAGGAGATGGATTAGCTTTTGCTGCTTTTCTATATAGATTTAAGATGGGTGAGTTGGACAGACAGGCAGTTGTAACCCTTGGCATCCCAGAAAATAGGCTCCTTTCATGCGCTGTAGAAACCCCCTTCCACAAATGTGGTACATTTACACAAAGGAGTACTAAACAGTAGAAAAAAATAACGCCATATTGAATTTTGCAGGAAAATGGATGGAGCTAGAAAACATTATTTTGAGTGAGGTAACCCAGACACAGAAAAACAATTATCGCATGTACTCACTTATAGGTGGTTTTTAAACATAAAGCAAAGAAAGCCAGCCTACAAACCACAATCCCAGAGAACTTAGACAACAATGAGGACACTAAGAGAGACTTACATAGATCTAATCTACATGGGAAGTAGAAAGTAGAAAAAGACAAGATTTCCTGAGTAAAATGGGAGCATGGGGACCTTGGGGAAGGGTTAAAGAGGGCAGGGGAGAGGCAGGGAGGGGAGCAGAGAAAAATGTAGAACTCAATAAAAATCAATTTCAAAAAAGAAAATATCTCTTAAGAAAAGAAAGAAAGAAAGAAAGAAAGAAAGAAAGAAAGAAAGAAAGAAAGAAAGAAAGAAAGAACCCCCCTTCCACATCAGCATGCCAACCGATTTAATTCCCCAGAGCCTGCCTGAGGGCCGCATCTCACTATGTCTGTCAGTTCATACACCTGTCTTTCTGAGGACCTTTTCGATGAGTGACTGGCCACTTGCTCTGTCCTTGCTGCCTATTTTTGTCCACGGAGCTTTCCTCATCAACTTTTATTGAATCTGAGAACTTTACCCAGTAGTGATCTCATATCTGCTTCTGTACATTGTTCAACACCTTCTTCCATCTGCAGCCATCCACTCCTAATCACTGAAGAGATCGTCCGTCAGGCATTGTTTAATTATTTCCTTGTGGTCCTGTTTCTAACCTGTTGCCAGCCAGGTCCAGGCATTTATATAGTATAGAAGTCACTGGAGAAATTACAAAGCAGTATTGGGTTTTCCCTGCTTTTTGGAAACTGGGATGATATCATGAATCTTAAGTTTTAGGACTTTTACAAGTTAAGCCCATCATTGAATAATTGAAGTCATACTTATGGCAGAGCCTTGGGTTACTATTACTTGGCTTCCCGCCTTAAACTGCCTTGTTACCAGTTTAAGTACTCTTTTAGCTTTGGTGAATACAGGTAGTTCCTGCCGTTTTCCCCCTGATAACACACCTTTTATAAATGTAGAAAAGTGCATAAGTTTTTTTTTAAAATATTTATTCATTTATTTATTTATTTATTTATTTATTTATTTATTTATTATGTGTACAGCATTCCTTCCATGTGTTCCTGCAAGCCAGAAGGGGGCACCAGGTCTCATTATAGATGGCTGTGAGCCACCATGTGGTTGCTGGGAATTGAACTCAGGACTTCTGGAAGAACAGTCAGTGCTCTTAACCACTGAGCCATCTCTCCAGCCCCAAGTGTATAAAGTTTTTTTTTTTATTCTTTTTAAATTAAAATTTCCAACTGCTCCCCGTTTCCCATTTCCCTCCCCCTCCTCCTACATATTGCCCCCTCCCCCCATTCCCCTCCCCCTATCCCCACTCCTCTTCTCCTCCCACCAGTCCATTCCCCCTCCCTCTCGATACTGAAGAACAGTCCAAATTCCCTGCCCTACAGGAAGACCAAGGTCCTCCCACTTCTATCTAGTTCCAGGAAGGTGAGCATCCAAACAGGCTAAGCTCCCACAAAGCCAGTTCATGTATTAGGATCGAAACCTAGTGCCATTGTCCTTGGCTTCTCATCAGCCTTCATTGTCCGCCATGTTCAGAGAGTCCAGTTTCAACCCATGCTTATTCAGTCCCAGTCCAGCTGGCCTTGGAGAGCTCCCAATAGATCAGTTCCACTGTCACAGTGGGTGGGTGCACGCCTCGTGGTCCTGATTTCCTTGCTCATGTTCTCCCTCCTTCTGCTCCTCATTTGGACCTTAAGAGCTCAGACTGTTGCTCCAAATTGGGTCTCTGTCTCTCTCTCGATCCATCGCCAGATGAAGGTTCCCGTGCCATTCTCCTTGGCCTCTCGTCAGCTCTCATTGTCTGCCACATTCAGAGAGTCCGGTTTTATCCCATGTTTTTTCAGTAGCAGTCTAGCTGGCCTTGGTGAGCTCCCAATAGATCGGCCCCACTGTCTCAGTGGTTGGGTGCACCCCTCATGGTCCTGACTTCCTTGTTCATGTTCTCTCTCCTTCTGCTCCTCATTATAACCTTGGGAGCTCAGTCCGGTGCTCCAGTGTGGGTCTCTGTCTCTATCTCCATCCATCGCTAGATGAAGGTTCTATGGCGATATGCAAGATATTCATCAGTATGATTATAGGATAGGTTCATTTCAGGTTTCCTATCCTCAGGTGCCCCAATGAACTAACTGGGGACATTGCCCTGGGCATCTGGTAGCCATTCCAAGTTCAAGTCTCTTGCCAACCCTTAGGTGGCTCCCTTAACTAAGGTATGAGTTTCCCTGCTCCCCTATCCAACCTTCCTTTATCCCCAATCACCCCGATTCCCCCAGTTCCCCTCATCCTCTCCTTCACACTTTTCTCTCCCCATCACCCCTCATCCCCATCCCACCCCACCCCCAAGATTCCAATTTTTTGCCCATCAATCTTGTCTATTTCCCATAGCTGGGAGGATATCTATATGTTTTTCCTTGGGTTTATCCTCTTGTTTAGCTTCTTTAGGATCACAAATTATAGACTCAGTGGCCCCTATCCATGGCTAGAAACCAATTATGAGTGAGTACATCCCATGATCTTCTTTTTGGGTCTGGGTTACCTCACTCAGGATCGTATTTTCTATTTCCATCCATTTGCATGCAAAATTCGAGAAGTCATTGTTTTTTACCGCAGAGTAATACTCTAATGTGTATATATTCCACACTTTCTTCATCCATTCTTCCATTGAAGGGCATCTAGGTTGCTTCCAGGTTCTGGCTATTACAAATAATGCTGCTATGAACATAGTTGGACAAATGCTTTTGTCATATGATAGGGCATCTCTTGGGTATATTCCCAAGAGTGGTATTGCTGGGTCCAGGGGTAGGTTGATCCCAATTTTTCTGAGAAACCGCCACACTGATTTCCAAAGTGGTTGCACAAGTTTGCAGTCCCACCAGCAATGGATGAGGGTACCCCTTTCTCCACAACCTCTCCAGCAAAGGCTATCCTTGGTGTTTTTGATTTTAGCCATTCTGACAGGTGTAAGATGATATCTCAAAGTTGTTTTGATTTGCATTTCTCTGATCGCTAAGGAGGTTGAGCATGACCTTAAGTATCTTTTGGCCATTTGAACTTCATCTGTTGAGAATTCTCTGTTCAGTTCAGTGCCCCATTTTTTAATTGGGTTAATTATCCTTTTAAAGTCTAGTTTCTTGAGTTCTTTATATATTTTGGAGATCAGACCTTTGTCTGTTGTGGGGTTGGTGAAGATCTTCTCCCAGTCAGTAGATCTTTTTGTCTTAATGACAGTGTCCTTTGCTTTACAGAAGCTTCTCAGTTTCAGGAGGTCCCATTTATTCAATGTTGCCCTTAATGTCTGTGCTGCTGGGGTTATACATAGGAAGCGATCTCCAGTGCCCATATGTTGTAGGGTACTTCCCATTTTCTCTTCTATCAGGTTGAGTGTGTTCAGATTGATATTGAGGTCTTTGATCCATTTGGACTTGAGTTTTGTGCATGGTGATAGATATGGGTCTATTTTCATTCTTCTACAGGTTGACATCCAATTGTGCCAGCACCATTTGTTGAAGATGCTTTCTTTCTTCCATTGTATACTTTTAGCTCCTTTATCGAAAATCAGTTGTTCATAGGTTTGTGGGTTAAAATCCGGGTCTTCTATACGATTCCATTGGTCGACTTCTCTGTTTTTATGCCAGTACCACGCTGTTTTCATTACTGTAGCTCTGTAATAGGATTTGAAGTCAGGGATGGTAATGCCTCCAGAAGTTCCTTTATTGTATAAGATTGTTTTGGCTATCCTGGGTTTTTTGTTTCTCCATATAAAGTTGATTATTGTCCTTTCAAGATCTGTGAAGAATTTTTATGGGATTTTAATGGGGATTGCATTGAATCTATAAATTGCCCTTGGTAGAATTGCCATTTTTACTATGTTGATCCTCCCAATCCAAGAGCAAGGGAGATCCTTCCATTTTCTGGTATCCTCTTCAATTTCTTTCTTCAATGCCTTAAAGTTCTTGTCAAATAGATCTTTCACTTCCTTGGTTAGAGTTACCCCAAGATATTTTATGCTTTTTGTGGCTATCGTGAAAGGTGATGATTCTCTTATTTCCCTCTCTGCTTCCATATCCTTTGTGTATAAGAGGGCGACTGATTTTTTGGAGTTGATCTTGTATCCTGCCACATTACTAAAGGCGTTTATCAGCTGTAGGAGTTCTTTGGAGGAGTTTTTGGGGTCGCTCATGTACACTATCATATCATCTGCAAATAATGCAAGTTTAACTTCTTCCTTTCCAATTTGAATCCCCTTTATCCCCTTATGTTGTCTTATTGCTATTGCTAAAACTTCGAGAACTATATTGAAGAGGTATGGAGAGAGTGGACAGCCTTGGCGTGTTCCTGATTTTAGTGGGATGGCTTTAAGTTTCTCTCCATTTAATTTGATGTTAGCTGTCGGCTTGCTGTATATAGCTTTAATTAAATTTAGGTATGATCCTTGTATCCCTAATCTCTCCAAGACTTTTATCATAAAGGGATGTTGAATTTTGTCAAATGCTTTTTCAGCATCTAATGAAACGATCATATGGTTTTTTTCTTTCAGTTTATTTATATGATGGATTACATTGATAGATTTGCGTATGTTAAACCAGCCCTGCATCTCTGGGATGAAGTCTACTTGATCATAATGGATAATTTTTCTAATGTGTTCTTGGATACGGTTTGCCAGAATTTTGTTGAGGATTTTTGCGTCGATGTTCATGAGTGAGATTGGCCTGTAATTCTCTTTCTTGGTTGGGTCTTTGTGTGGTTTTGGTATCAGAGTTACTGTAGCTTCATAAAAGAAATTTGGCAATGACTCTTCTGTTTCTATATTGTGAAATACATTAAGGAGTATAGGTATTAGGTCTTCTTGGAAATTCTGGTAGAATTCCGCATTGAAACCATCTGGTCCTGGACTTTTTTTGGAAGGGAGGTTTTTGATAACAGCTTCTAATTCTTCACGACTAACAGGTCTATTTAGGTTGTTCACCTGGTCCTGGTTTAACTTTGGTATATGGTATTTATCTAAAAAAGTGTCCATTTCTTTTACATTTTCCAGTTTTGTGGCATACAGGCTTTTGTAGTAAGATCTAATGATTTTCTGAATTTCCTCTGTGTCTGTGGTTATGTCCCTCTTTTCATTTCTGATCTTATTAATTTGCAAATTCTCTCTCTGCCGTTTGATTAGTTTGGATAGGGGTTTATCAATCTTGTTGATTTTCTCCAGGAACCAGCTTTTTGATTCATTGATTCTTTCAGTTGTTTTCTGTGTTTCTATTTTGTTGATTTCAGCCCTCAGTTTGATTATTTCCAGTCTTCTACCCCTTCTAGGTAAGTCTGCTTCTTTTTTTTCTAGAGCTTTCAGGTGGGCTGTTAAGTCTCCAATGTGTGCTTTCTCTGTTTTCTTTAAGTGGGCAGTTAGTGCTATGAACTTTCCTCTCAGGACTGCTTTCATAGTGTCCCATAGGTTTGAGTATGTTGTTTCTTTATTTTCATTGTCTTCAAGGAAGAGTTTAATTTCTTTCTTAATTTCTTCCTCAATCCAGGTATGGTTCAGTAGTTGACTATTCAGTTTCCATGAGTTTGTAGGCTTTCTGGGGGTAGCATTGTTGCTAAATTCTAGCTTTAATCCATGGTGATCTGATAAGATACAGGTGGTTATTAATATTTTTTTGTAACTGTGGATGTTTGCTTTGTTACCGAGTGTGTGGTCGATTTTTGAGAAGGTTCCATGAGCTGCAGAGAAGAAGGTATATTCTTTCCTATTTGGGTGGAATATTCTATAGATGTCTGTTAAGTCCATTTGATTCATGACCTCCATTAATTCTCTTATTTCTCTGTTAGGTTTCTGTCTAATTGATCTGTCCATTGGTGAGAGAGGAGTATTAAAGTCTCCTACTATTAATGTGTGCGGTTTGATTGCTGCCTTGAGTTTTAACAATGTTTCTTTTACGTACGTGGGTGCTTTTATATTAGGGGCATAGATATTCAGGATTGAGACTTCATCCTGATGAATTGTTCCTGTTATGAGTAGAAAATGTCCCTCTCCATCTCTTCTGATTGATTTAAGTTTGAAGTCAACTTTGTTAGAAATTAGTATGGCCACATCTGCTTGTTTCTTAGGTCCATTTACTTGATAAGCCTTATCCCAACCCTTTACTCTGAGTAGGTGCCTGTCTTTGTGGTTGAGGTGTGTTTCTTGTAAACAGCAGAATGTTGGATCCTGTTTTCGTATCCAATCTCTTAGTCTGTGCCTTTTTATAGGTGAGTTGAGTCCATTGACATTAAGTGATATTAATGACCAGTGGTTGTTAACTCCGGTCACTTTTTTAGTAGTAGATTTTGTGTGTTTCCCTTCTTTGAGTTGCGCTGGTAAAGGGTCTCTAGATGTCTGAGTTATTGTGGTCATTGTTGGACTCCTTGATTAGTGATTTTCCTTCTATTACTTTCTGTAAGGCTGGATTTGTGGCTACATATTGTTTAAATTTGTTTTTATCCTGGGGAATTTTGTTTTCTCCATTTATAGTGAACGAAAGCTTGGCTGGGTATAGTAGTCTGGGCTTGCATCCATGGTCTCTTAGTTTCTGCAGTACATCTATCCAGGACCTTCTGGCTTTCATGGTTTCCATAGAGAAGTCAGGTGTAAGTCTGATAGGTTTACCTTTATAAGTAACTTGGCCTTTTTCCTTTGCTGCTCTTAGTATTCTTTCTTTATTCTGTATGCTTTGTGTTTTGATTATTATATGGCGAGAGGATGTTTTTTTTTGATCCAGCCTATTCGGTGTTCTGTATGCTTCTTGAACCTTCATAGGTATATCTTTCTTTAGGTTGGGAAAGTTTTCTTCTATAATTTTATTAAATATATTTTCTGGACCGTTGAGCTGCGCTTCTTCTCCTTCTTCTATTCCTATTATTCTTAGGTTTGGTCTTTTTATTGTGTCCCATATTTCCTGAATGTTTTGTGATGAGAATTTGTTGGCCTTGCTGTTTTCTTTGATCAGCGTGTTTATTTTCTCTATGGTATCTTCAGAATCTGAGATTCTTTCTTCTATCTCTTGTATTCTGTTCGTTATGCTTGCTTCTGTAGTCTCTATTCGTTTACCTAGATTTTCCCTGTCCAGCTGGCCTTCTGTTTGTGTTTTCTTCTTTGCCTCCATTTCAGTTTTTAAGTCTTGAACTGTTTCCATTATCTGTTTGATTGCTTTTCCTTGGTTTCCTAGGGTATCATTCACTGATTTACTCAATTCTTCAAAATTTCTGTAATACTTCTCATCCATTTTTATAAGGGCATTTTTTACATGCTGTTTAAGGGCGTCAATCACTTTCATAAAGTCAATTTTATCTACTTCTTCATGATTAAGGTGTTCATGTCCTCCTGTTGTGAGGTCGCTGGGTTCTGGTGGTTTCATATAGTTTTTCAGATTGTTGGGTGAATTCTTGCATGGGCGCCTGCCCATCTCTTTCTCCGAATGCTCCCCTCTGGATCTTCTTTTACCGGATCAGGTCTCCTTGCCTACTGATGTACCTTCCCAGTGATGGCACTCTGCAGTGATAGCTCTCCTGGTGCTCCAGTGATGTCTCTCCTGGTACCAATATCAGATCTCCGTGCCAAAAGACGGCTCTCCTGGTACCGAGATTAGCTCTCCCACTGATGGCTCTCCTGGTGCCAAGATCAAATCTCCCTGCAGGTTGGGTAGTTCGTAAACAAAGCGCCTACCTTGCTTGTTGCAGGCAGGCCAGTGAAACAAAGGAAGTCTCGCCTGCCTACTTGCCCTGAGGATTTGCCCCCAGCGCCAGACAAACTGAGCTGGATGGTGTTATGTGCCCAAAGAGGAAAGGGGGCTGAAGGGAGAAGGGTTCTGGATGCAAGCTGGGTGGGACAAGAAGAGAGAGAGGCAGTATGCGGGGTGTAGAGCCCCTGCAGGGAGCCCAGGGAGTATAGGGTGGGGGATGAGGAACTTCAGAGTTCCCTGTCCAGGGCTGCTTCCGCTGCTGGTCACAAACTCACCCCACTGCTGTCTCTCCTGGTGCTGAGATCAGATCTCCGTGCAGGTTGGGTAGTTCGTAAACAAAGCGCCTACCTTGCTTGGTGCAGGCAGGCCAGTGAAACAAAGGAAGTCTCGCCTGCCTACTTGCCCTGAGGATTTGCCCCCAGCGCCAGACAGACTGAGCTGGATGGTGATATGTGCCCAAAGAGGAAAGGGGGCAGAAGGGAGAAGGGTTCTGGATGCAAGCTCTGCATAAAGTTTTAAACTAAAATCAAGGAAGTGTGTAAAGCACCTTAAGAGAATTTTTTATTTCATTTTCTCCTCATGAAGGAAGGTGATGGTCGGCAACAACTCTGGTAAGCTTAGCTGCAAAGCACAGTCGGACGCACCACATATCCAGTCTCCCTCGCAGTCCTGGGCATCACAGCTTCCCAGCAGGCATTTTTAGACCTTCAGCTAAAGAAAGGAATTTCATTTTTCAATCATCTATTCATTCATTCCACTGACATACTATCAATCCTCTATTAAATGGTGTGGACTGTGCTTGATTCTGGGATAAGAAAAAAACTAAATATTGGCCTATCAGGTGCTTATTAAGCTTAAGGCCTTGTGACAGAGAACTAAGATGCCTAAATAAACCTGCAAGTTACTAATAATGCCTTTGACTTATTTTGAATTGTTCAAATTTTAGAAATATTTATGTGGTAGTTTAAATGTAATTGGCCCCCATAATCTTATAAGGAGTGGCACTATTAGGAGGTGTGAATTTGTTGGAGTGGATTTGGCCTTGTTGGAAGAGTGTGTCATTGTTGGGGCAGACTTTGAGATTTCCTATACTCAGAGTACCACCCAGTGTCTCAGTCGACTTCCCATTGCCTGCAAGCCAGGTTGTAGTCACCATCACATCTATCTGCACGCCACTATGCTCTCCATCATGATGATAATGGACTGAACCTCTGAAAGTGTAAGAGAACTACCCTAGCCACCCTAATTAAATATTTTCTTTTATAAAAGTTGGCGCGGTCATGGTGTCTCTTCACAACAACAGAAACTTAACCAAGACAATATAACACTTTTCAAAATTGAAGTAGACATCTTGGAAGAACTAATGGTGTCTACTGTACTGTAAGGCTGGGAATTGGTTTAATTGATAGAGTGCTTCACTTCTAGCATCAAGCACTGGGTTCTATCTCTAGCACCACAGTAAACAAAATCAAAGGTGGCTATAATGGTACACACCTCTAATCCCAACACTCAAGAGCTGGAGATGGTGTAGGAGGGTCTTCTGTCTATATGTTACTTTCATTAGTTAAATAAAAAGACTGCCTTGACCTTTTGATAGGGCAGAAAATTAGGTGGCGGAGTAAACAGAACAGAATTCTGGGAGGAAGAAAGCAGAGGCAGAGAGAGCCGCCTGCCATGAAGTTGCCAGGTCAGATATGCTGAATCTTTCCCAGTAAGCCACAAGCTCCTGGTGACATACAGATTATTAGAAATGGGTTGAATCAAGATGTGAGAGTTAGACAATAAGAGGCAAGAACTAATGGGCCAGGCAGCGATTTAATTAATATTGATCTCTGTGTGGTTATTTCGGGGGTTAAGCTATGCAGGTGGCAGGATGCTGACCTGCCGCTCCTTTTACAACATAGAGATAGGAGGATCAGAAGTTCAACATTGTCCTAGGACTAAGAAGAGAATCCAGCTATATGAGATCTTGTCTCAAACAAAGAAAAGGAAAAATCCACAGTGACATATAAAAACATTCAGAGGTAGCATTGGGAAGAATTTCTATTCTTACAGAAGTGTATTAATGCAGACGAGCCTCTCATAGTTTTAGCTGCTTGTAAAATTCAGAGATAAGTGTATTCTTCCTTTTACTGGATTAGTAATTTGGAGAGGGGTGGGTGGCCGTTTCGTTTAATCTGCATTTTGGATCGTATTCTGAAGTAGGAGCTACTTTCTGCGAAGACTGAACTGTTCCTTTGCTCACTCCCAATCCTGTGCTTTCTCTGAAGGACTTCCTTTATCATCACTGTCATCAATACAGGGCAGTAAATCCTGCATCCAACAATTGATGCAGGAAAGTACTGTGACATCAAAAAAAAAAATAACCTTTATTTAGGGTTCTCTATAAATACAGTTAAAATGTTGTTCACATCTACTCTGTAAAATGAGCATTGCATTTCAGGTATATCCAAAATGAAATCTCTGGCAGGTTATGAAACTGTAAGTCTCTTATGACTAGGTTTGTCTTGGCACTAGACATAAGGCAGTTTAACATGAGCTCACAATGCCAAGAACTAGAAATTTACTACTTTAGTTTCCGTTGATGGTCAAACAAGGATGTGAAGGAAAACTTTGCAGGCTTTGATCAACCCCACTCTGAATATTGTAATCCTAGACTTTAGATAAAAGGATTGAACTAGATTGTGTGGAGGACACATGAGAGGCCAGCTGCTGTGGAGAGTTAGCGGGTACATATGATTGGCCCACCACCTACAATTCATTGCCTTAATCATTTTGATAGTGATTTTCTTCATTGTTTGTGTAGTATGTAATAAAAATGCCAATATCTAGTAGTCCCTTTATAAGTCTTAATTTTGAAGCTATAGGATACCTTACCATTAGCTAGGATTGTTGGAGTTTATTTTTTCTCTCTTTTTATTAAAAGTCTAGGTGTTTTGTGGATGTGGCTCAATGGTAAAGAGCTTGCCTAACATGTGTGAGGCCCTGGTAAAGGTGTAAGTCACAAACAATCCCACACCAGTTTGGAATTAGGATTAATATAATGGTTATTTATTTAAAGGGGAAAAACTTACAGATCACCGTCCCAGATAACAGCCCTCTGCACGATCCGGAAGGGAAGCCTAGTTGCCGGAAGCAGAGCTGGAAGCGAGAGAGAGAGAGAGAGAGAGAGAGAGAGAGAGAGAGAGAGAGAGAGAGGAGGGAAGTAGCTGCTCTTTTAAAGAGAGAGAGAGACCACGCCCCAATGGGCTGGTATCTCAGTGGCTATTGGCTGAAGGAGTGGAAGGAGCTCCCGCAACACTTCCCCCTTTTGTTTAAGTAAGAGAGTTCTAAACCTACTACGAAATTATATACAATAAGTACAAATATCCTATTCTAACTAGCTTAAGTCTTGTATAATAACTTGGCCAAGTCATGAGAGAAAAGTAACTACATTTATATAGTCTTCAATCCCATTGAAGATCTGAGAAGGGAAATAATGTTACCTGAGTAATTAAGAAGTTCAATCAAACAACTTCCAAAACATGCAACAGATCACAGAGACAACTAGCTACCTGGGCAATCACCCAAGGTCATGTTTGCAGCATTGAAGCAACCAACTTTGGCTAAGGCCTAACATAACTGACATACCATTTTCAAAAGTAAGAAACTTTTCAAAACTATCTTACCCTATTGTAGTAGGAGCTGCGGGCTGTGTTCCTGCCGCCCCAGCTCCCAGGCCGCCTGGCTAGCTTATGCCCCAAAATAACAACACACAAACTGTATTCATTTAAACACTTCTTGGCCCATTTCTATTCATGTGTGTAGCATCCCAAGGTGCACTTACCGGGAAGATTCTAGCCTGCGTCCATCCTGGGTTGGAGCTTCATCGTATCTGCCCCAGAGAGCAGGGCTATGGCGTCTGAGCTCACGTCCTCTTCCTCCCAGCATTCTGTTCTGTTTACTCTACCCACCTATGTTCTAACCTATCAGGCCAAGAAGTTTCTTTATTTTTTAACTATGACCTTCCTCCATCATTTCCTCTTTTTCTGTTTAAACAACAAAAAAGGAAGGCTTTATCTTTAACATAGCAAAATTACATGTAACAAAACAGTTATCAAGTAAAAATTACAATATTTACATCTATTTTATCTTTATCATAACTAAGGAAAACTATAACTATCTATATATTCTTTAACTCCATCGAAGACTCCAGAGGGATATAATATTACCTAAGCAAACAAGAAATAAACAAAGTTCAAACTCTAGAAATGACAGAGACATCTCGCTGCCTGGACAGTCATCCAAAGTTCCTCTGTACCGTTGGGGCATCCATCTTCGGCCTACAGGCCCATAGTTTCCAGCAGACATTTCCATGAAGCAGGAAATTTCAAAGGCAGTTCAGTCATTATCTGCTGTGTCCTACAGAATGTCTCTCAGACTCTTTCATGAATCAGGAACCCCGAAAGATCATCTCACCTTTAGGCAAGTTCAGTAGTCCTCTCTCTCTGCGGGTTCTCTGTGTCCAGTTTATACAGTAGTCCAGGCAAGAGCAGTTTCTTGCCCACATGGCTATCAAACTCCATAAGGATTCTCTTCGATGCCCATCTTCCTCTTGAAGTAGATTGGTGCTGCCAGGAGCAGACATGTCTCATTGTCAGAAAAGCCCTAAGTTATTAAAACACTTAAAATGCCATATTCTATAATCTTTAAAAGATATGAAGAATGCCTATCTAAAATACATCTATGTACATCTAAAAAATCTAACTAACATGACTACAAGCTTGGCTATTATTGATAATTATCCATTAACAGCCTATATACATTACATTTTTAAATGAACTACACAATTACAATACCTTAATCAAGGTCAGAAATACATATACCTATAACAAAATTGACCTTAAATTTAAATCACTAAAGCAAAATCCATATCAATGCAAATTATTCATATCTATATCATATCTCCCTTTAAATGTAAAGGAACACTTATAAACAATATTTGGGAATATGGGCGCAGTTATTTCTCTCCAAACTGCTTCCTGCTGAATGGGGGCGTTATTAATTAGGTCTTTCATGGTATAATCTGTGTGCCAGGGTCATCTCAGTTGGCAGTTGAGTGAAGTAATTTTTTGAGGGTGTTCACAGCAACCTTTCAGGAGGACGTGGTCCATCATACCATATTGTGATAGAAGTAATCCACAGAGTCCCATCCTCTGTGAAAACAAAAGAAGAAACTCCTTTCCAAAGTATCATATCCTTAGATCCAAATTCTGAAGTCAAGGTATTTTGAAAATATCTATCTTGGATTAGTTCAGCAGCATTTATAAATAAATATCTTTTAGCAGCTGTTGCTCTTTCCTCAGCATTCAAACAATTCAAACAGAGCATAATAGCATACAGTATCAAGATTCTCTGTGTATTTTCCATCTTTGTACGGCTTTGTTTTAATCTCTATTTCGTTTATTTTTACTTATATTTTTTGCTTTTTGAGACGGGTTCTCTGTATCTTTGACCTGAAATAACTCTGTAGACCAGGCTGTCCTTGACCTCTCAGAGATCCACCTGTCTCTGCCTCCCAGGCATTGGGATTAAAGTTGTTTGCTACTACACCTTGAACTCTCAGAGATCTGTTTGTCTCTGCCTTTTAGGCACTGGGATTAAAGGCGTGTGCTACCACACCTTGAAGTCTCAGAGGTCAATCTCCCTCTGCCTTCCAAGTGTTGGGGATTAAAGGTGTGTACTACCACACCCAACTACTTTCTTCCTTTTTTACTTTTAAGAACTTTAACATTTAGCCTGCATATATTTTTAAGACACTGTAAATCATTTAAAGGTTTTCTTTGTCTTTGAATCTCTCTTTACTGTATATCGCTCTTTTTCTGACCACAAGAGCCTTTAAATTACTGAGCAATATGGGTAGGATTAAGGCCGTGGCTTTGACGGCTGGATCCAGCCCATTCTTTAGCTTTCAGCCTCATGGTGGAGGAACCAGCTGTAGCCATGTTTATTGCCACAAGTCTATGGAGTTTCAAGGTCCCTGCCAGCAAGCAAGCTGCAACACTATATACACAGACAACAAACACTCAAGTCCTCTCTCTGTAGTCGGCCCTCCTGCCTCAAACAGTCAGAGTTTAACCTGGCAGGACAGCCCAGAGAGCCAGCATTTTTAAACGGCGCAGCTTTTTTCCTGCTACAGCTGAAAACCAAAAAGCATGCGTTCAGCTTTTCATCAACACTGTTTAAGTGTTTCGTGGCAGGACCTCTTAAAAGAGCTGAGGGTTTTCTAGCTAAAGCTGAGTCAGGAAGCGTCTCTTAGATGAGAGTGCTTTTCTTGTTGCCACCAAGAAAACATGCTTTACTCTATTCTTTCCCAAGCTTTCTCATGCTTTCTGTAGATTCAGTGCCCCACGTTGGGCACCATTTCTGTAGTAGGACCTGTGGGCTGTGTTCCTACCGCCCCAGCTCCCAGGCCGCCTGGCTAGCTTATGCCCCAAAATAACAACACACAAACTGTATTCATTTAAACACTGCTTGGCCCATTTCTATTCATGTGTGTAGTACCCCAAGGTGCACTTACCAGGAAGATTCTAGCCTATGTCGATTCTGGGACGGAGCTTCATCGTGTCTGCCCCAGAGAGCAGGGCTAAGGCGTCTGAGCTCACTTCCTCTTCCTCCCAGCATTCTGTTCTGTTTACTCCACCCACCTATGTTCTAACCTATGAGGGCCAAGCAGTTTCTTTATTTTTTAACCTATGACCTTCCTCCATCACAATATCTTGGCAGGATATGACAGTCCTGTTTTATCCATTCATGGATACTCTGTATCTCTGTCAGTGGTTGAGGTATGGGCATTTCTTTGTCCAAAGGCCAGTTCTGCCAAGAAGAAAGGCTCCAGGTGAAATGTCTTTGGTGTTCAACAATCTTTTGGGAATAGATCGGTGTTTCCAGGAGCAATTGTGTCTCACTACCACGAAACTGAGTTAGATTAAAGGCCATTTTCTACAGCTCTTTGATAAGGTTGAAGATTATCTATCTATACTGAATATAATCTCCATGTATCTAGAGAATCTGATTAGTCTAATTATAAATGACAAACTTAGATGACTATTGATCTATATAATTCTCAATACCTATCTAACTTAAAGACTAAGACAATAGACAACTGTGCAATAAATGAGGACAATATGACTCCTGCATACCCTGCCTTTCACCCGGTTTTCACTAAAATCCTCATGTTAATTCTGTTACATATGTTTTATACAGTGGCATGCCTTTGATAGGCATGTTGCCCAATTCTTGTTCACTCTTTCTGTGTATAATAATTGTTCATTACATCTCATTTCAGACTACAAAATCATAAGTCTCATATTTTAAACTGGTATGTACTTTTAAGTCTCTTACAAAAATGCCTTATATTTAATATTAAGCTGTTCTTTACCATTGTCAGTTCTGCCACTAATCTTATATTACAAGCAGTTTTTTTTCTTTCTTTTTGTCTTTTTACGAGTGTGGATCTAGCCTGTTAAGAGCCAGTGCAGTCAAGCTCAGACCCAACCTTCCAGACAGATTCCATACTGCAGCTATACCTAATAAACAGCCCTCAACTGCTCAGAGATCTGGGCAATGTGATATTTAAGTATTTAATTATTTAAAAAACTTTTCACAACAAAAAGAGACAGGTTGGCTCCTAGCAGCAGACTTTTATTTCCTCCAAAGAAGACAGAAGACAAATGGGCACAGAACGTCCTTCTGCAGTTCAGCGCTGACCATTAGGAAAAACTGCCTTTCATTTAAACTAAAGACCTCTAGATGTGGACGGAATCGTCGGAATAGACAGCCTAGCTGCTCAGGTCAAGGTAGGCCTGTCTTCCTACAGATTTCTTAGCCCACAGGGTCTTCTGGAGCCTGGCAGGCCTGGCGCTAACCAGCAAAGGTCAAGTGCAACCTTCAGCGACCATGGAGAACCCAAAAAGAGTAGCTCTGGGTGCCAACCAAGTAAGTTCTCTGTCACTTTTTAATCGGTAACTCAAGAAAAATCTTATCCTTCTCAAAGATCTCTGACAGTTTGATAGCTGAGAGGTTTTGCCAGCTTGAGGTTTTGCCAGGTTATCTCACTAAACAAATTTCAAATCAAATTTCTTAAAAAAAAAATACTTTTCATTGTACAAAATAAGCCATAGTCATTATATGTCTAAAACTTCTGTTTTCATAAACCCAAGGAGTTCTTGTGAGTTCCAGGGAGCCGAATTAAAGAATCCACCTTAAACAAGTCAGATACCCCCTCAATTCCCAAGTCCAAAAAAATTTTTTTCCTTAATTTAACTTTTCTTTGTTCTGCCAATACCTTAAACAGGATAAGGGACACCAGACATTTCCATGCCACAGACACTGGTCAGAAGCAAAGAGACCAGCTATGCCAGGAGGGTCCCAGCACACAGCCTTCTCAGGGACCGGCCCCCCAAGACGATGCCCACAAATCAGCCGGAAGCAGTCTTGGGAATTCGCTGCCCCAATTCCTTCAGACTGTGGTGTCTAACCTCCTGCTTTTATTGTAAGCAAGACCTGGGAATGTTATTCTTTCGGTCCCTGGTCACTTTAAGGGACAAGCCACACCCACTCCCAGCTACCTCTGACCTCTCGTCGCCATCTTGAATTTCCTCTCTTGCTGTTCCCTTTTGGCGTGTGCACACGTGTTTTTTCTCTCTCTCTGTCCCTCTCTTTCTATCTCTTCTTTCTCTTCTCCCTCCCTCCCTCTCTCCCTCCCTCCTTCCTCTCTCTCTCTCTCTCTCTCTCTCTCTCTCTCTCTCTCTCTCTTTTAAGTAATAAGTGTTCTTTATGCCTATTTACTGTGTCTATATGCCTTTTACCGGCTACCTGTTTGCACCCAGCCCACTCGGGGATCTTGCAGTTCCCAGAGCCTGCTGCCTGCCCCGCCATGTGTCTGCCCCTTGCTGCTGGGAATCTGCACCGCTCTGGCAGTCGTCTCTGGGGACTCGCCAGCATTTCCTGCCACTAGTTGCTCAGGGAACTGCCCGGGGCTTTAGGAACATGGAAAAAAGGAATATTACCTAGGACGGTTATCATTCTGTTTAATAATGGCTCAGGTTCCCCTTGTGTTGCTCTCAGACATTAGGATTTATTAGGTCTTGTTAAACACTTATTTTAAGACAGCTATTTTCATTATCTTAACCTTTGAGTTAGAAATCAGCTCTCTTGAACTGTGAAACAAAATTGCTGATAGTTACATACAGAAGGTTATATATTAAGAACGCGGTAAACAGAAAAATAAAAAGTCTAAGAAGCAATTCAAGGGTGGAATAATTGAAAAGAGAAGGGGCTGGAGAGATGGCTCAGTGGTTAAGAGCATTACCTGTTCTTCCAAAGGTCCTGAGTTCAATTCCTGGCAACCACATGGTGGCTCACAACCATCTGTAATTAGGTCTGGTGCCCTCTTCTGGCCTGCAGGAATACATGCAAACAGAATATTGTATACATAATAAATAAATAAATAAATAAATATTTAAAAATAATTGAAAAGAGAATAGTGGGGGTTTATAGTCATTTCATACTATTGAGAATATATTATACCAAGAGTATATATATCATTGAATATATATTCAACCAAAAGAAAAAGTGATGCACACAGAAGCACAAGTAAGGTTACAGCTGCTGATAAGTTCGTACATGGAACTTACCTTTGTATTTAAGTAAATGCCCCTTTTGTTTCTTTGAAGACACCATTTATGTTTTCAACAGGTTTCAGGTTTAAGCAGTTGTACCTTTTGTGATATTTGTGAGGCTGTAAAGATTCAGAAAGGATATTCTAGTGAATAATTTTCTAGGTTCTTTCAGGCTGGGTGGAGTGAATCTCTGTGCACATTGAGGTGTCAGCAGACATCAGAAGATGTTTGTGTTCTGACAAAGAAATATCTGTATAAAGTCTGACAGTCAGCCTTCATAAGGAATGTATCATAAGGAGAAGCAGTGGCATAGTATAACCGTAGGTTATTACTGAGTCAGAGTAGAAAGGGCATCGGGACTATTATGGATTGTGGGTGTCAGTTTCTCCCCATAAAGGTGCAAGTAACTAGAGGAGTTAGTAATTCTCTTCTCAGATAACATGAACCATAAAGTCCCTTAATAATTTTTATTCACTTGTGAAAAACAGCAGACTCTCATTGAGTCTGTTAGCTATATCCTTTCTGAGTGGCCCATGCCCTCTGTTTTTGTATGAGATGGCTTATGCTTGATTTAGGAGCATATGTACAAAGCTGTGTGGCTCAGAGCATTACTATAAGCAGTTACAGTTTATAAGCACCCTATTTATTCACATGTATCAGTTTGAAGTATGACATAAAATGTTTTTAAATTTGTAAAGAAAGTATAACAATAGAGCGAGAGAAGAGATATGAAAGGGTATAGTTATAAAATGCATGTTGGTAAAGAAGGTTAAAGAGAAAGAATGATAGATATAAATAATTACATTGGTATAAATTTTACTCTATTGGTAAAAGTTAAGGTCAATTTTGTTCTATATATATGTATTCCTGATCTTGATTAAGGTATTGTGATTGTGTAGTTCATTTAAAAATGTAATATATAATTAGGAAATATAGGTTGCTAATGGATAATCATCGATAATAGTAAAGCTTGTAGTCATGTTAGTTAGATTTTCTAGATAGATAGAGATATATTTCAGTTAGATAGGCATTTTTCATATCTTTCAAAGACTGTAGAATATGGCATTTAAGATATTTTAATAACTTAGGGCTTTTCATGACAATGAGACACGTCTGCTCCTGGCAGCACCAATCTACTTCAAGAGGAAGATGGGCATCAAAGAGGCTCCTAATGGAGTTTGATAGTCATTTGGGCAAGAAACTGCTCTTGCCTGGACTGTTGCATAAACTGGACGCAAAGAACCCGCAGAGAGAGGACTACTAAACTTTCCAAAAGGTGAGATGGTCTTTTGGGGTTCCTGATCTATGAAAGAGTCTATGAGACATTCTGCAGGACACAGCAGAAAATGACTGAACTGTCTTTGGAATTTTCTGCTTCATGGTAATGTATGTTGGATACTATGGGCCTGTAGGCTGGAGATGGATGCCCCACCGGTACAGAGAAACTTTGGATGAGTGTTCAGGCAGTGAGATGTCTCTGTCATTTCTAGAGTTTTGGAAGTTGCTTACTTCTTGTTTGCTTAGGTAATATTATATCCTTCTGGAGTCTTTGATGGAGTTGAAGAATGGTTAGTTATAGTTATAGTTTTCCTTTGTTATAATAAAGGATAAAATAGATATAAATATTGTAACTGTAATTTTTGCTTGATAACTGTTTTGTTATATGTAATCTTACTATGTTAAAGTGAAAGCCTTTTTTGTTTAAACAGAAAAAGGGGAAATGATGTGGGAGAGTCTTCTGTTTTGTGTTGATTTCATTGGTTAATAAAGAAACTGCCTTGGCCCTTTAATAGGACAGAAAACTAGGTAGGCGGAGTAAACAGAATAGAATGCTGGGAGAAAGAAGCCGAGTCAGGCAGTCGCCATGATTCTCGGAACTGAGACAGATGTAGGCTAGAATCCTTCCTGGTAAGCCAGCACCTCGTGGTGCTACACAGATTATTAGAAATGGGTTAAGCAAGATGTGAAAGTTAGCCTATAAGAGACTACAGATAACGGGCCAGGCAGTGTTTAAAAGAATACAATTTGTGTGTTGTTATTTTGGGTAAAGCTAGCCGGGTGGCTGGAAGCAGCCCGCCGTTCCAGCTACACAGATGCAAAAGAATTGTAGGTGATAGTTTTGTCCTAACGTAAGTAGTGTTCCAAAATGTACATCAAAATTGAGGACATGGAAAGGTTAAGCACATTATAGAAGGTCTAAGTTAAAAAAGTCTATGAGAGGTAAAACTTGAGAAAAGATGGTATTGTATTACTAAGTTTATATTTATGTTCTACAGATGCTTAATGGATAAAGGTACTTGCCACCTCACAATGCAAGCCTGGTGACCAGAGTTCCATCCCTGGAAGCCTCTTGAAGGTGGAAGGAGAGAACTAACTCCATATGCTGTCCTTTGACTTCTGCATGCATGTTGAGGCATGTACTACATGACCATACAATAGTAATAAAATGTATGACTTCATTATAATTAAAGATTATTTTTAAAGTTCTAACAACAGACATTATTTGATGCTTATTTCATTGATCAGTGTACTCTGGACATTAGGAAGAAGCTACAGAAGCAGGAAACAAGATGTTGAATTTCTACAACAACCTTGAAAGAGAGTCCAAAAGGGGAAAAGCTCACAGACATGAGAGAAAGCAGAATCCAACTGGGACCCTGCCTAGTAATGGTTTTGTAACAAAGGTCAGCTGTCATAAATAAAGGGTGGGACAGGCCTCCTTGCCCAGCTTCTGAGTTTTAATTCAGTTTCCCACCAGTGTGGGCAGCATTGTGGATCTAGTGGATCTGCACTTTGTCTTTACTTCTTTTTGTTTGTTTCTACTTTTCTGTCATGTCTTTACTGCACTTTGGTGCACTAAGGCTTTTCTTCATATGGCAACTGGTCCTGGCTTTTCCCATTCCAGAGTTCATTGGGAACCCACGCCAGTTGACTTCAGAGCCCTGGGTGCTAACCAAACTCTGGTCTTGGCTCCCCTCTGATCATCCACCTAAATCCCCACATACTCGAGCACCCAAGACAGACAAAGGGGGCACTGAGTATCTGGGGCCCCCTGCTCCCAAGGAGATATTGGCCCCACTTGAGGAGTTGACTGACAGTTTACTTCTATTCCAGGACCCCAGCACTTCTCGGGAGTCGAACCCAGAGCCTGCGGAACTTGGCACTGAGTATCTGAATGATGAACCTTCAATCCAAAAAGAAGACCCAGCTTACCATCAGCTTCCTTCTGAGGAACCATCAGTTCATCCTGAAATACGTGGTCCACTTCCAAATAGAATTGAAGCTCAGCACTCAAACCTGCCAAATGTGACAGTGAATCCTGTGGCTTCAGAGGCAGATAAGGAGGTACAAGCTACTCTGGGCCGGCAACAGACCCTAGCCCTGTTTCCAGAGAGTTCTGAATTGTTGGAACCTTCATCAACCCAACAAGAGGCCGCAGCTCAGATTTTAGAGCTTCCTGAAAATCTTGGAAATTCTGGTAGCCAGCTAAAAGCTCCAGCTCTGCCTACAAAGCTTCCCGAAGAAACCAGTCCTCTAGTTGAGCAAGAGGGTACAGTTCCAGTTCCAGAATCCTCTATGCAGAGTATAGCTAACCACAATTCAAAACTTCAATTTCTCCATTATACTTCGCCCATGATTACAGGTAAGCCTGCAGATATGGAACCTAAAATAACTGCTGAACCTAGAACAGAGAATGAGTCATCTCCATATGAGGAGGAGACTCCATCTCAGACTCCCGGTCCTCCTGTTGAAACTGAACATTTCGTCAGCCAGCAGCAGCAGCCAACTGAACCTTCTGAGTATTCTGAGGAGGCTGAATCTTCTGGAGTTGATTTGGAACCTCCAGTTCAGCCTCAAGAGGAAGCAGAGGAGTTAGGACCTTTACCAATACAGCAGGAAGATTTATCTCAACATCCAGGTCCTCTTCTGGAGGATGACTCTAATCTCAGTGAACTAGAGCAGCCAGGTCCACTTTCTGAGTCTCCTGAGGAGGTAGAATTGGGTTCTGGAAACCAGCCAGAAGTCTCAGTTCAACCTGCAGAGCTCCCTCCAGTTGAACATGAGGCTCCACTTCAAACTCCAGAGTCCCCTATTGAGAATGTGGTTGAAACTCCACCAATTCACAAAGTCCAGCCAGATCCAAATGAAGAGCACCATTATTACTTACCACATGTTACAGTTAGACCCGTGGATGTGGCACTTACCATAACTTCAGAACCTACCAAGGAGACGGAATCTTCTCTGACCCAGCAGGCATCCCCAGTGCATCCTTTGGAGTATACTGAGCAGATGGAACCCTTTCTCCATGAGGAGAAGCCTCCAGCTCAGGCTTCTGGGCCTTCTGGAGAGAGTCAATTTCAAAGCCAGCTGGAGGTACCAGCTCAAGCCTTAGAGTATGCTGAAGAGTTTAAACCTTCTGCAACTGAGCAGGAACAAGCAGCTCAGTCTCCAGAGCATCAGGAAGCGACAGATTTGCCTCCAGGTCACTATCAAGCTCAGCTTTCTAGCCTGTCTTATGTGACTGGTCAACCTCCAGATCTGGAGATTACAGTAACAGAGAATCCTCTAGCTGCGATGGGAACTGTGTACCATGAGGCTACAGCATCTGAAGAGGTTGAACTGTCAAAACAACAGGGTGTTTTATATCAGCCCCCAGAACCTATTCTGCATCATAAACCTCTAAGCCAGCAAGAAGACACAACTGGAATATCACAGATCTCTGAAGAAGGAAAACCCTTTCCAGCACAGCAGGAGACTTCAGAACAGATGCTAGAGCTGCCCGATGAAGAACTTCCAGGTTACCATGAGGTAACAGTTTCATCCCTGGGTAATGGTCAAGTTTATTTTTCAGCATCACACAATATCCCAATTGATCATCAATCCAACCCAAAAGAGGATCATCATTCTCCAGTTGGTCAAGGGGTCCCAACCCAACCTGAAGAATTTCCTGAGGAACCGTATCCAAGTCAGCAGGGGAGCTCAACTTGGCCTTCAATAACAGATAGGTTTTCTTCATCTGCAGATCTAGAGGCAACATTCAGAACTGAACTTCCAAAGTCATATAAAACCACTGTTAAACATGTGGACCTAGAACTTACCATAACTCCAGAACCTTCTCTGAAGGATGGATCAGTTCCATTTCCACAAGAAGACTTACGTCAGCCTATAGACTCCACTGAGAAAGGTAAATTTTCACAGATTCAGACTAATGCCCTTTCAAAGCGTCCATATTTCTCCAAAACTGAATCTCTAGCCTTCCAGGAGGCCATAGCTCAGACAACACACCACTTTAAAGAGGTACACCTTTATTCAACTCAACAGGAAGCCTCAAAACTGCCTCCGGGTCACAGTATGGGAGTAAGACCTTCTTTACATCAACAAATAACCCTATCTCATCCCACAGACCTCCATGAGAATCCAAAACCATTTCTAGCACTGAAGCCCACTGCAGCTCAGACTTTAAAACTCCATAGAAAAGGAAAATTTTCTCTAACCCATAAAGTGATTCCACACCCTCCAAAGCCACTGAAAAATATTGTAACTCACATTCCAGCACACAAGATGACTGTTCAAAGGCCAGATCAGGATCAAGTTGAGTATACACTATCACCTAATGGTTTATTTCGGCCTTTGGACCTAGAAGTTACTGTAACTCCAGGAATTAGTCAGGAGACTAAACATATACTACCAAAGAGAACGGTAAATCCACATTTTCAAGTAAAATTTCCACATCCACATCATAGTGAGTCGCAACATCCAAACCCAACTAAAAACACATTTCAACCTTTGGATCTAGAAGCTGCCGTAAATCTAAAACCTAAGGAGAAAGTTTCTCAAACTATGGAAGAGACCACAAATCAAGTGATGGAACCTCCAGAAGAGAGTTTAACTCAAGGTCTAGAATATCATGAGATGACAATTTCAATACCAACTCAGGATCACGCTAAGGATCTGGCATCACTTACTGTCTCATTTCATCCCTTAGACCTAGAACTCCCCCTAACTTCAGAGCCTTCCAGAGAGCCTCAGCATCCTACAGTTCCACAGCACCCTCAGCATCCAAACACAACTGAAGCCACAGTTCAGGGTTTGGATCTGGAACTCACCATAACTCATAAAACTTCTGCTGAGGGAGAACATTCTCAAACTATTCCAGAGACCACAAGTCTAATTACAGAACCACCTAAGGAGGTTGTAGCTCAAGAGCAGGAATATCAAGAGGCGACAGTTCCAACAGAAACTGAGCATCAAGTAGGTCCTTCATCTCAGCCTTTGGATCTGGAACTCACCATAACTTCAGAGCCCACCAGAGAGCCTCAGCATCCTACAGTCCCACAGCACCCTCAGCATCCAAACCCTTCTGAAGCCACAGTTCAGCCTTTGGAACTGGAACTCACCATAACTCATAAAACTACTGCTGAGGGAGAACATTCTCAAACTATTCCAGAGACCACAAGTCTAATTACAGAACCACCTAAGGAGGTTGTAGCTCAAGAGCAGGAATATCAAGAGGCGACAGTTCCAACAGAAACTGAGCATCAAGTGGTTCCTTCATCTCAACCTTTGGATCTGGAACTCACCATAACTTCAGAGCCCACCAGAGAGCCTCAGCATCCTACAGTCCCACAGCACCCTCAGCATCCAAACCCTTCTGAAGCCACAGTTCAGCCTTTGGAACTGGAACTCACCATAACTCATAAAACTACTGCTGAGGGAGAACATTCTCAAACTATTCCAGAGACCACAAGTCTAATTACAGAACCACCTAAGGAGGTTGTAGCTCAAGAGCAGGAATATCAAGAGGCGACAGTTCCAACAGAAACTGAGCATCAAGTAGGTCCTTCATCTCAGCCTTTGGATCTGGAACTCACCATAACTTCAGAGCCCACCAGAGAGCCTCAGCATCCTACAGTCCCACAGCACCCTCAGCATCCAAACCCTTCTGAAGCCACAGTTCAGCCTTTGGAACTGGAACTCACCATAACTCATAAAACTACTGCTGAGGGAGAACATTCTCAAACTATTCCAGAGACCACAAGTCTAATTACAGAACCACCTAAGGTGGTTGTAGCTCAAGAGCAGGAATATCAAGAGGCGACAGTTCCAACAGAAACTGAGCATCAAGTAGGTCCTTCATCTCAACCTTTGGATCTGGAACTCACCATAACTTCAGAGCCCACCAGAGAGCCTCAGCATCCTACAGTCCCACAGCACCCTCAGCATCCAAACCCTTCTGAAGCCACAGTTCAGCCTTTGGAACTGGAACTCACCATAACTCATAAAACTACTGCTGAGGGAGAACATTCTCAAACTATTCCAGAGACCACAAGTCCAATTACCGAACCACCTCCAGCCCCAGTATATCAGGAGATGAAAGTTCCAACACCAGGTCAGGATCAAATTGAGTATCCAACAACACATGTTGTATCATTTCAGCCTTTGGATCTGGAACTCACCATAACGTCAGAGCCTACAAGAGAGGCTAAACATCCTACAACTCCAAAGCACCCTCTGGTGATATATCCAGAAAGTATTCACTTTCAACATCCAAACCCAACTGAAGCCACAGCTGAACCTTTGGATTTGGAACTTACCATAGCTCCACAGCTTACTACTGAGGGAGAATTTTCTCAGAGCATTCAAGAGACCACAACCCAGATTACAGAACCACCTAAAGAGGCTGTAGCTCTAGCCCCAGTATATCAGGAGGTGACTGTTCCAATACCAACTGAGGATCAAGCTGTTGTATCATTTAGGCCTTTGGATCTAGAACTCACCGAAAGTTCAGAGCCTACTAGAGAGCCTCACCATCCTACAACTCCAAGGGAGACTACAGTTCCTCCTCCAGAGTACCCTCTGGTGATATATCCAGAGCCTGTTCACAGTAAGCACACAACTCAGATACCTGAAGTCACCGTTCAGCATTTGAATCTAGAACTTACTGTAACTTATCAACCTATTAATGAGGGAGAGCTTTCACAAAGTATGCACGAGAGCACAACTCAGATTACAGCACCACCTAAAGAGGGTGTAGTTCAAGAGGTGACAGTTCCAATACCAATTCAGAGTCAAGCTGAGAATCCAGCACCACCCAGGATCTCATCTCAGCCTTCTCAGCCTCCTACAGGAACTCACTTTCGTCCAACTCCACAGGAGACTAGTGTTCATCGTTCAGATCACAGTGTGATCCTGAACCCAGAAGTTTTCGTTCCTCGTACTAGAACTCCAACTAAAACCGTAGTTAACCTTGATCATAACTCATCTACTCTAGAAAACAGTCCTGAAAATTTGCAGAGGACCACTGCTGAAGTTAGAAAACCACCTAATGAGTTTGTCGTTCAAACTCGAGGATATGAGGAGGGCATGGTTCAAGGTCTAATTCAGAGTAAAGCTGAGTATCTAACAAAACCATATCATCCCTTAGACATGGAACTCACTGTAACTGCAGAGCCTACTACAGAGGGTCCTCATCCCACAGCTCTCAGTGAGACTACAGATCGTCCAGTGCATTCTCAAGTGACACCTCTAGAACAGGTTCACATTCAGCCTCCAAACACAACTGAAATCACGGTTCATCCTCCAGATTTGGAAGTTACCATAACTCATCAACCTACTACTGAGGGAGGACTCTTTGAACCTGTGCAAAAGACCTCTCAGCCTCCACAGCCGCATGAGGGGCTTGTTACCAAAGCTCCAGGGTTCCATGATAGTAAAGCTGCAATGCCAAGTTATCAAACTCAGCATACAGTGTCACCTGAGGTCCAAGTTTACCATCTTGATGTGGAGCATGCTTTAACTGAGCTATCTAAGATAGAGAGTGAACCTTTGGAAGCCCCAGGGAATATTACTACCCTTCCTCTAAATAACCCTGAAGAGGTACTCCCACTTGATGAGAAGATTCAGGTTCAAAATTCAAACCTAACTCAAGTCACAGCTCAGTATTTACACTCAGAATTTTCAATAACTCGACAACCTAATACAATGGTTAAAGGTTCTGCCCCTATGAAGGACTCCCCAGCTCACACTTCTGAGATACCTATGGAGACCGAGGCTCAGTTTCTAGAACATTATGAGACAGCAGCTCTAACTTTAGTTCATGTTGAAGCTCAGCGTTCAGATTCATCAACTATAGAGACTAAACCTGAAGTCCTAGAGACTGCAGCTGCTTCTACAGAGGCTGCACAGTATGGAGTCTCAACAACTACAGCTGCTTCTCCAGAAGCTGCACATTCTACAGTCCCAACAACTACAGCTCCTACTCCAAAGTACCCTGAAATTACACTTCCACCTACAGATCAGTTTTCAAAAATGGAACTTACCATAACTCCATATTCTGAAAATTCCACTACAGAAAAAGATTTAACTATGGAACAAAATGCCTACTTGTACATCAACCTATGTGAGTTCTGCTTGTGTGAAAATGAGACACTGCTGTGTGTTCATCTCAGCCCAGAGCGGAGACTCCACCAAGTGCCTGTGCCAAAGCCCGACTCCTACAACGACACTTTTACTAACTTGTAAGACTCACCTTTATTTCTGTTTTACATTTGCCTGACATAGCACCTTTTTCTTCAAAGCTTTCCTGGGCCCTCCTTGTCACTCTAATTCTCATTGATTGACTTTCTGCTCTTACCTTGACTTGCCAACTTTTCTTTGTCCTCAATTTTACTTCTTCAGTATCCCTTCTCCAGTCTTTTATTTATGATAGCTCTTCTTATTTTTCTGTATTCATTCTTATTTAGTTCCATTATATCATTGCTTAACCTTTGTTCTTCTCTTTCATTCCATCCTCTTTATAATTTATTTCAGTGAGGATGTATCAGAGTGATTAGAGTAGATTCTGGAGCTGGACTCCTGGGGTTTGGCCTAAGCTCTGTAACCCTGCATAAAGTATTTAGCTGTGAATTAACTTCCTCATCTGTAAAATGGGAAGTTTGATGACTCCTGTTTCATAGGACTGTTGTAAGGTTTAGTTGACTACATGGAATACTTATCTTAGTTCTTAGCCTACATGAATGTTAGCTTTGTAATCTTAGTTATGTCCAGAGCTCATTTTTGTTCCTGGTTTTCTAATATTTTTCATGTTTTGTGTGCACTATTCAGGGATAAGAAGTATGAGAGCCATATATGTGTGGCATTTTCTTAGGAACATGAAATAATATATGGGGGAAAAGGGAATGGGTACATTAAAACTTTCCCTTTGGTTCAAAGAGTGTCTCATTTTTAAATAAAGTAAAAATAGGTATTACAGCATAGCCAAAGGCATAGCTTACAAGAATTGGGATTTAGTAGATAGTCTACCAGAAAAGATTGAATTAGAAAACAGTGAGAGGTATTATGAAATATTTTGAATATCAGTTCTAGTGGTTTGAAAGTCAGAGCGCAATATGGAAGAAGTTCCATTATAAATTTCTAAAAAATACTGAAAAAGTATTAAGAGGGTGGAACTTTGCTATGTAATACAGGCTGGCCTTGAGTTCATGATCGTCCTGCCTCAGCATCTCAAATGGAAAATACAGGGATGAGTCTTAACATTCAGATAGAGGATCATTTTAGCATCCTCTTGTAGAGTAATCCAGACAGGAAACTTAATTCTTGATGACCATATATAAATATCGAGCAAAATCTAGGACTAAAGTGAGCAAGAGTTGGACCACTGTGGCTATTACGGGAGTAGGAAGAAAACCCCGAATCCTCACAGAGTAAGAGAAGATAGGATTTAGTGAGTGATACTAGACATGGTTATGCACACCTTTAATCCCAGAACTTGAGATGCAGAGGAAGGTGGATCTCTGTGAGATTGAGGCCAGCCTCATCTCCATAGTGAGTTCTACACGAGTCAGGACTACATGGTGAGAGTGCGCCTCAAACAAAATTGGGGATTGAAGTATACAAATAAAAAATGAGACCACGGTCTCTGTTCTAGATAAAGATAAGGATGGCAATTTAACAGATAGACTCAGCAGTCAGGAATGAGAGTTCAGTTTTAGGCATTTTTCTCATTAGTGAACATAAAATCAAACAGTTTGGGATTGACTGGGATGTCCACTATCAAGTGAGTGAATTTCTTTCTTCCCTATCACGAGAAAAAGTGTGTTTAAACTAAGCAAGAAAGTCTTCACTGAGTAGAACTAAAAGTAAATGCTTAAAGTGAGCCACAGAGTTGAAACTGAACATAAATTAGGTATTTAACAGTTTCTTTTAAGCATGTGCCATTCAAGGATATATTCCCATTTATTAAAAATGTCATGGAGCTGGGGGGGTGGGGTGGCACTCAGGAGGCTGAGGCAGGCAGATCTCTATGAGTTTGAGACCAGCCTGGTCTCTAAGAGCTAGTTCCAGGACAGGCACCAAAGCTACAGAGAAACCCTGTCTTGAAAAACCAAAAAAAAAAAAAAAAAAAAAGTCATAGAAGCCTGCTGTGTAGTATATACCGTTAATCCTAGTACTTGAGAAACTAAAGATTGAGAATCACAAATTCAAGGCCAGGCTAGACTATACTTAATGAGATCCTGTCTCATAATGAACAGAGGGCTAGGAATATAGCTCAGTGGTACAATACTTGACTGGCACACAAAATGCCTTGAATTCCATTACTAGCACCTCAAAAAAGAGTGAAGGGTTGGGACAGCAGGGAGGTTCCTCACTCGTTAAAGTGGTCCAATTGCAAGTGTGTGGACTAGAGTTCAGATCCTCAGAATCCATGTAAATGATAGGTTTATGTGGCAGTCTACCAATAATTACAGCCTTGAATGTCAGAAGCACACTCTTCAGAACCATCTGGCTAGCAAGTCTACCATTCTAGTGAACTTTAGGCTGGATTAAAGATTCCGTCTCAGTAAAGTAGGAGAATGATTGAAGATGCCCTAACATCAGACTTGGGTCTCCACATGCACACATGCAAAATAGAAATGAAAGACCCAGAGTTTATAGGATAATCTAGAAAATTCATTCCGTGGAGCTTGTTGCACTTCTCCTGTGTCCTACAAGCCAAAATAAACTCCAGTTATATTTTGTCATGTGTCCTTCCTTCCGGTTCATTTGTGTTGTTCACAGATGAGGTAAAACTTTCATGAGTGATGTTGTGCTTTTTCCCTAAGTAGTGTGACTAAGAACTATTTCCACACCAGCACATCACTTTGACTAATTCGAATTTCCTCCTCTTTCTAACACACATGCTTCGGCAGACAGCCCTCTGGCAAAGGTTTGATGGTACCTATATCAGGGTTTCTTACTTGCTAATCATGATAAAAATTCACCTATTTTCCTGTTCAATTATTAATCACTATTTTTTATTGATTTGTAGAAGTACTTTATTTAAATGCAATTATTTTTGAGAAAAATACTTAGTAATTAGCTAGCATTTTCTAACAAGAGGCTGGTCATATTCCAAGTTCAACTTGCAAGGAAGGTCTTAGCTTGCTCCAGCAGCCCTGTGTTGCTAAGTGTGCTCCCTCGGGAACTGATAGATCTTGGAATTAGAAGATTGGTGGTTTTCTTCGTTCTGCATTGATTGCCTTCATGAGGGTGTGATGATTTTACTGCTTCTGCTTAGTCTTTTCCTATTTACTCAACAATATGAACTGTTTCTTCACAGGAATTTCCAAGGAAATGATATTTCTTACATTGACAAAAATGTATGGAGAGCATACCGTTGGGCTGAGAAACTGTGAGTAGTACATGTTCTCTCCAAATGTTGTACAAAGTATTGGACCAAGGCCCTTATTTTTGGTCCAGATTTTGAGGTCATTATGTCTGAGAAAAGATATTTCCTCTGTTCTTCCCAGTGAATTTCTGCAGAATAGATAGCTAGACATGGAATCTTTAGAATAGAGATAGGGAATTTTAATGGCTCTAAGTAAAAAAATGAATTGGTACTAATTGAACTTCTCCTGTAAGCTGCATGAGGACTGGGTGTGGTTCAGTGTCGGTGCTCTTGCCTGGTGCACGAGCCCTGAGTTGGAACCTTACCTCTGCAGGCAAAGTTTTTATTTTAAATGCGGTGTTTTCATTGAAAGGAAAATTTGTTTTCCAGTACAGAAGCCATCTATGGTGACATTTGTAATGTTTATAAATTAGTAAGAGGAATAGTGAAACCTTCCTTGTGCCATAATCCCTCAGATCTGAGGTAACTGCTACTCTGAGTTTGATATATATCCTTCCAGACATATTTGCATATAGCAAATAGTGTTGCTGCTTTCCTTATCACTTTTACATAATTGATAACATCTGATAGCTTGATGTCTTCATTTCATGATATTTAAAGCTTCCTTTTCCATATGTAGAGGCTCATACTCCTCATTTCCAGTTCTGCATAATATTTCATATAGAACTGAATTAAGCATCCTGTATACCCCAGACAAGTTTTCTATAGGCTAGATACCTAGAAATAAAATCTTTAGGGTGGAGACCATTACATATGTAAAATTTTAATTGCTCCCAAAAGAGCTGATGACAATTTATGCTCTAGGCAATAGCATATGACATCTTGTATTTCTCCATCCCATGTCACCACTGGATGTTCTCCATCTGTTTGACGATTTTTGATCCAGATAACCTTTTAATCTTCCAGAAACCTTGGTGAAAATCACCTGACTGAATTACATAAGGATTCATTTGAAGGCCTGCTATCCCTCCAGATTTTGTAAGTTAATTAAGCACATCTATTTTTTAAGATATAAATTATCTATGGATGAACAAGGGATTTGAATTAGATACTAACATCATTTCAAGCAATAAAATTGTTCAATTATTGACTGCAATCCCAACACTGAAGAGGTAGAAAATAGGAGGATTTCTACAAGTTGTGGGTCTTTGTGGTCTACATAGTGGGTTTCATACCAATTCCATGGCTGCTTGGCAAGACCCTGGCTCTAAAGACAAAAAAATAATAAAACAAAATCTGAAGTTATGTCAGTCAGGGGGTTGGGGCTTAGCCCATCTCATGAAAATGCCTTCTATGCATTTTAAATTTCTATTTTTTTCTTTTTCTTTTCCTTTTTATGGGGGCGGGGTGGGTTCAAGACAAGGTTTCTCTGTAACAGCTCTGGTTGTCCTAGAACTTGCATTGTAAACTAGGCTGACCTTGAACTCAATGAGGTCCACCTGCCTCTGCTTTCCAAGTGCTGGGATAAAGGTGTGAACCACCACTGCCCAGGAGTGCATTTTAAATTTCTTAACTTATATGGACAAGCTTCAGATTCAGATAGAAGCACTTCATTTGCAGGTGGAAAACGTTAGTAAGGTCTGAGCAGTTACTGGAACTCCCACAACCCTTGTTTTCTAAGACATATGCTTGTATTTGGATCTAGTCAGTCACACCTCCATCAAGTCTGATCCATGCTCTCGTTTACTGCAGCCCATGAGTTAGGAGTGGTTTGACACCTTTAGAGGACTTGTGCCAGTGCCCTTTTTGTTGAGGGGACAGGGTGCCTGATGAGAACAGCTGAAAGGAGGCAAGATTCATTTTGGCCCTTCCACTCAGAGGTTTTTGGCTCCTGGTGGCTGGTTCCATTGTTTCTGGATTTGTGTGTGGGCTTGCAAACCTAACATGTTTACTAATTTAGAATTTGCAAAAAGGGCTTAAGACAGCATAGTAGGATGTGAGAAATTAGTTTAACTTTGAACAGTTGTATCAAAGAGAAGAAAATTTACAACTACATTAATTTGAAGGTCTTTAACCCAGAATGACAATGTTTTTGCCTCTTTGAGATATGGTCTCTTGTAACTCAGGCTTGTCTTAAACTCTCTAAATAGCCAAAGCAGACCTTGAATTCTTGAATCTCTTGCTTCTATTTCCCAAGTTCTAGGATTATAGGCATTCATTATTACATAATTTATACAATTTTTGGGGTAAAATTCAAGATTTTGTGCATGCTAGGCAAGCACTCTATCAACCATGATTATACCCCATGCCTTTTTTTTTTTTTTTGAGGCTAGGTCTCATATGTATCCCAGGCTGACCTTCAATTTGTAACAATCCTCATACTACTTCTGCCTCCCAAGTGCTAGGGTTGTGTGCATGTGCCATTATATCCAGTTTCTTTAATAACTTAATCTGAATTTAATTGACACTGAAATACTAAATAAGTATCTAAATGCTAGATTACATAAATAATATTACTAACATGATTAAGTCATTAGGAGAACAGACTGGTATTACAGTTTTTAATGTAACAATTTTTTATGTCCATGTGGAAAATAGATATTGAATAGTGGTTATGAAATACTACAAAAGTTTCCTTGACGCAAACATACCAGAAGTGCTCCTGACATTCACTGATAAAACAATAAAGGATGAGCCGGGCGGTGGTGGCACACGCCTTTAATCCCAGCACTTGGGAGGCAAAGACAGGAGGATCTCAGTGAGTTCGAGGCCAGCCTAGTCTACAAGAGCTAGTTCTAGGACAAACAACAAAGTGACACAGAGAAACCCTGTCTCGAAAACAAAAAACAAAACAAAATAGTAAAAGATGGGACTAGTAGCACATGTCTTGAACCACAGCACTGGAGAGGTGGAGGCAAGCAGATTTCTAGTTTGATGCCATCCAGGACTACATAGTGAGATTCACCTTAAACAAAGCCAGAAACATTTTCCTTCTCTGGACACTTAGAGAATGGCCACAATCGCACTGGTCCTACTTTCGTATTGGTGTTTTTGGGGACCTTTTGCATCTGAACTCCCAAACTGTACAAAATGTTTGGAGGAAATAATAAAATAACTGAGTCCTCTTCTTTATTTTAGTTTGTAAATAGTTATTTCTTACTGACATAATTTACTGTCATTCATTTATTTAAATGTCCCTCAATTTAAAAAAAATGTACTAAAATAGAACATGCCAAATACTGTGTCTATTATTGGAGGCACAGAGATGAATAAGACTGGGTTACTTCCCTCTTAAAATTTACCAGCTTCAGGAGGAACAAACCCATGAGTGAGCATGAATCTCAGTGCTGCAGAGATGGAGAGGCATCAGCCATAAAGTCATACACTGAATTCCTTGCAAATAAGCCACTTTTCTTGAACTCACCAACTATGTGTTTATTTTATAAATATTTGAGTTCACTCAAATATTTGTGTCAGTATCAAACTTGGTGGGCAATGTAGATGAGTTAGACTCCATGCTTCCAGGGGTTTGTGATTAGAAGAAGGGGTACAAAAATAATTTCAAAGCAGGAGGGGGCTGGAGAGATGGCTCAGCAGTTAAGGGCACTTGCTGCTTTGCAGAGGACCAGAGTTTGGTTCCCAGCTTCCACATCAGGGAACTCACAACCTCCTGTAGTTCTAGCTCCAGAGGATATAATACCCTTTTGGGGTCTCTGTGAGCACCTGCACAGACACATGGACACACACAAATAAATAAATAGAAATAAAATAGTTTTTGAAGTAATGAGGGATGGGGATAGGGCTTAGTGGGTAAAGCACTAGCCAGGAAAGCCCAGCAACCCATATTTGATCCTCCAAACCCACATTAGAAAAAGGACAGATGCAGTAGTGTGCATCTTTCATCCCAGGTCTGCTTCGAAAAGAAGGGGCCAGAGGAGAGAACTGGAAGCATCTTCAGTCAGCTAGCCTCCAGTCAGCAGTGTGGCTGAAACAAGAGAGTCCTGCTTCAACAAAGTGAAAGACAGGAACTGATCTCTGAAAACTGTTCTCTGACCTCCACACATTACACATTCATCCATTCTTTTTTTTTTTTTTTTTTTTTTTTTTTTTGTCACTGAGGTATAAATTGTATCTAGCGTACAGAAGAGGAGAGAAGACATGAATTTGGTTTAGGGAAGCTGTTGCTACACTAATTCAATTGAAAAAAACCTTGAAGAGTCAGTGGGAATCATCAAACAGGCCCTTTGGGGAGAACGTGTTAAACACTAATAACAATAGGGAAGAAAAAGGCAAAACACATCAAAGAGTTTGAGGAGTGCCATGAGCACCTTCATAGTATAACAAGGAACAGAGCCAGACCTTTGGATTTGAATGCCAAATCCAGGAGGCATGTATGGGACCATGGCACTGTAAAAAGGATACTCCTTGCATCACCTGGAGAGCTTGTTAGAACTTCATTATGACAACAGCCCCGCTCCAGTTACCAACTCAGTAAGTCTAGAACAGGGCTGATTTCTATCTTCTAAAGCCCCCAGAGGCCAAAGTTGTGCTTGTGCATTCAGTTCTCAGGAGGCAGAGGTGAGAGGATTGAATTCTACACAGAAAGACCCTGTTTCAGAAACAAACGTCACTTAATAATTCTTCTCTCAGGAAAGACTCTCTCTGAAATTTCCCAGTGTCTATAGCTATGTATTTATACATGAAGATCACAAAGGTTGAGATGTTTAGGATAGATGTGGATGGGGTAGGGGCTCTAGAGATTTCAAGTAGAAATCCAAAGGTTTAGAGTTTAGACAAAACAATAATATAACAATTCTGTTGTTTATTCATACTAATTAGATATCTAATAGCTAATCAAAGCAATATTTCCCTTTTACTTTTCCTAGGGATTTATCCTGCAATAAAATACGCTATATTGAAAGAGGGACATTTGAATCATTACCTTTTCTGAAGTATATGTAAGTTACAAACATAACCCATTTATATTTTGGATTTTATAACCCCCATACTACTTAATCTGTTACATGATTAAAATTTTAAAATTTTGCTAATAGGAAATAGCCAGACTTAGAAGGACAATTGTTACATGGTTTCTCTCATGCTGGGGACTGAACCCAGGGCCCTGTACTTGCTAAGTAAGCACTCTATCAATGAGCTAAATCCATAACCCTTAGACTTACATGTAGATACACATATATGTGGCATGAAAGTAGAAGATGGGCTATGGAGGGCAAGAAAGAAGTCTAGAAAGATTTTAAACAAGAGAGGACAATGGGAGAAAGAAAGACAAAATGCCATCTTTTCTATCAATTGAAATCTAGATTTCTTTGTGTGTGTGTGTGTGTGTGTGTGTGTGTGTGTGTGTGTGTAGCCTGAAAGGAAAAGGGAGACTCTGTGAGGAGAAAAGGTACAAAAAGGGATAATGAGTGGCAGTAAGGATAATAAGAAAGATACAATATATGCATATATACATATACTACACACATATATATAATATAAACTGCCGTGATGAAACCCATTATGTAGTGTACAAATGAAGCAAATTTTGTGGCTAATAGAAAGTAACTACATAGCAAATTCTGTGTGTGTGTGTGTGTACACCCATGTGGATGTGTGTGCATTTTCATGCTTATGTAAATCACAGAACTTGAGTTCTATTCTTCTACGGTGTGAGTCCTAGGGCTTGAACTCAGGCTTGGTGGCAAGCATCATTACCCACTGAGCCATCTCCCCAGCCCACATTCCTTTAGTCTGTGGTAAAAGTGAGTGAAACTTGAATCATAGCACACCACTAGTTTTTAGTCAGTGTGGCTGTGTACCCAGGTGACCCTTGGCAACTGGATTTGCAAAAGATATCTAATATGCAGACACCACAGATGTTATAAACATCCTCCAATGTACAGGACAAACCTCCATAGCAGAGTGGTCTAGCCTAGAATTTCAGTGGTACTGAGTTGTGAAACCCTTTCCTAGAGAAGGAAGGTCATTGAAAGAAGGATCTGCTTGTAATTCACTGTAGTTAGTGCATTGCATATCATCCACAATGAGATTTTCTTTGAGTCGAGAAAACATTGAAACCATTTCTGAGAAAGGTTATGTTTCATCATATGTATATTAGAGTGATTGTTAAATGATAACTGTTCTGAAAAATGTTTTCTTTGGCTTATTATGTGTTTTTAATTTGTTTAAATGACTTTAGGAACCTTCGGTGCAATTTACTCACTGAACTGAGCTATGGAACATTTCAAGCATGGCATGGAATGCAGTTTTTACAGAAATTGTAAGTGAAGTAGAATGTAAATACTTATTTGTGTGTTAAAAACCATGCAGATTCCCCAACTGTGAACCCTGTATGAATTGTGGCTAGTTTGTCCCATTCATTCTTTTCCAATGAGGAAACTGAGGCACAGGAGGGCAGGAGACTTGTGTAAATTACAGGACACGATGAGCTTTCCTCATCCTGACCTTCAGCACGGGCACCACAAGTAACACCACGCGAGTAACACCGATAGGTATCGTCATGGCGCCCTCGTGCTGTGGCTCTGATGTGTGATGTTGTTTTTGGAAACCCTCTTGTGAGTTTCACTCTGATTCCCTCTCCCATGCGCAGTTCCCAGCTGCTTGAATGGATGCCACATAGAGGTGCAAAGAGCAAAGATTAACACCAACTCCTCCAGGGAGCAAAAGGTAGAGGTGCTTTCCCAGAAATGGAAAGCTGAAAATTTACCCGAGGACTTCTCCCCTCCTTATCCAGAACATTATTTCTCAGGACGCATATGCCTCTGAAGTCATGCATTATCTGTGGGTAAGAGGCACCTTGGAAGCCTGGATAAGAGGGCATCTGCATCTGCATTAAGCTATATGGTTGAAAATATCCATAAAGAAAATGTGTTGCTCTATCCTGGCTCTATAGAATACTTTTCTTCCTCAAGAAGGTAGTGAATTTTATTAGCTTTTATCTAAAAATCCGTGTTTGTCAGGCATTGTGGCATATGCTTAAATACCAGCATTTGCACTCAGGAAACAGAGGCAGGAGGATCATAAGTTGGAAGGAGTCTTGGACTAACAGTAGACTCGTGTCAAAAACAAAACAGAGCAAAAAGTCCCACTTTGTGTGACGTTCAGTGGCCAGGAGGGAATTTCTGCTCTGGATCTGAGTTTGGGCGGCTGTAACCTGTCTGGTAGGTCAGAAACCCAGATTCACAGTTGGTTCCCATGGGAGGACGGGTTTGTGGTGTGCTGGGGCTGGATGAACTGTTCTGTAGATGTTCCTTGTAGCAGTCTCCCCTCTCCAGAACAATTTGCTGACTCCTAACTTGGGGGAAAGGGACCAGAGGGTCTGGCGGGTTAGGAAAGACTCATGCAGGCGCATGGACTTTTTATCTTTAGTTTGTGTTCATCTTGGCAGAAAGAGTTTGCTTCCTTGTGATGAGATGAGCAGAGCTAACTGGTATTGGACATTGATATTCACATCATGTTATCTGAACGGAACAATGGTACCTCTCAGAATTCAGTCACCATCACAGATTGGCTCAGTGAGGCAAGCATAGTGTGTGCTTGTAAGCCCAGCTACTCAGATGCTGAGGAGGGAGGATGTCTTGAGCCCAGGAGTTCAAGGCTGACCTAGGTAGGATAGTGAGAACTCATTTTTTTTTTAAAAAAGCTTGACAACAGTGGACACAACCCAAGTATGTGCTGGAAATTGGACTCCTTTGTTAGGATTCAACAACCCAACTCTTTGTAATAGATAAGGGAGTTTTCTTCAGCAAATATTTCTCATGGTAGGCTACAAACTGCTGCTGTTGCTGCTGCTGCTTTTGCCTTCTACCTTCTGCCTTCTATCTTCTGCCTTATTCCTCTTCTGCCTCCTCCTCTTTCTTCTCTTCTTCCTTCCCTCTCCTCCTCCTTTCTTTTCTTTTTTCTTCTTCCTCCTTTTCCTCTTTTTTTCTTCTTCTCTCCTCATCTTTCTTCTCATGTGTTTTTCTCTTATTCTTCTTTCATATATGACATCCTGACTATAGTTTCTTCTCCCTCCACTCTTCCCATTCCTCCAACCCCTGCTCTCCCCCAGATCTACTTTCCCTTCAAAAAATAATAAAAGAACAGTCCTTCTGTGGATATCTACCGAAGATGACATAACAATTTGCAACAAAAATAGCCATAAAGCCTCACTTTATGCCCACTTGATGAGGCAGACTTATGAGCAGACAAAAGAATCAGAGACCCCCCACTCCCACTGTTAGGAGTCCCACAAAAATGCCCATCTACACAACCATAATGTATGTGCAGAGGAATTAACTCAGTTCCATACAGGGTCCATGTTTTTTGATTCAGTCTCTGTGATCTATGAGCTCTGCTTAGTTGACTCTGTGTACTGTGTTCTCCTGTCCTCAGCCCCTCTCGCTCCACCCCGCTTCTGTGGGGTTTTACTGGTGTTTGACTGTGTGTCTCTGCATCTGCTCCCATCTGCTCTGGGATGACTCCTCTCTGATGACAGTGGGTTAGGCTGATCTATGAGTATAGCAGAATATCGTTAGTAATCATTTCATTGATTTTTTTTCCCAACACAGCCTCTGGTTTTTAGCCATCTAGGCAGTATCTAGTCTGGCCTCCCTCTTGTGGTATAGGTCTCAAATTAGACCAGTCATTCTCCAATTTGATAAGTTCTGTACTACCATTAACTCAGCACATCTTGGAGGTAGGGCAGATTGTAGGTCAAAGGTTTTGTGTCTGGGTTGCTGTCTCAGTTCCATTTCTGGAAGCTTTGCCTGGTTAGAGAAGATGTCTGGTTCAGGGTCCATACTTCCCATTCCTAGGAGTCATTGCTGAAGCTGTGTATCAGCTGTAGAAGTTCCCTGCTAGAATTTTGGGGTTGCTTATGTATACTATCATATTGTCTGTCAATAGCAATACTTTGGCTTCTTCCTTTCCAATTTGTATCCCCTTGATATCCTTTAGTTGTCTTATTGCTGCCTCTCACAGTTCAAGTACTATATTGAATAAATAAGGAGCAAGTGGACAGCCTTGTCTTGTTCCTTATTTTAGTGGGATTTCTTTGAGTTTCTCCCCATTTAATTTGATGTTAGCGACAGGCTTTCTGTAAATTGCCTTTATTATGTTTAGGTATGTTCCTTTTATCCCTAATCTCTCCAAGACTTTTATCATTAATGGGTGTTGTATTTGTCAAAGGCCTTTTCACGCCGGGCGATGGTGGCACATGCCTTTAATCCCAGCACTCGGGAGGCAGAGGCAGGCGGATCTCTGTGAGTTCGAGACCAGCCTTGTCTACAAGAGCTAGTTCCAGGACAGGCTCCAAAACCACAGAGAAACCCTGTCTCGAAACACCAAAAAAAAAGGGGGGGGCCTTTTCAGCATCTCATGAGATGATCATGTGGGTTTTTTTTTTCAGTTTGTTTATATGGTGGATTACATTGAGTTTCGTGTGTTGAACCATTCCTGCATCTCTGGGATGAAGCCTACTTGGTCATCATGTGTTCTTGGATTTGGTTTTCAAGTATTTTTTGTTGATTATTTTAGCATCTATGTTCATGAGAGAAATTGGTTTGTAATTCTCTTTGTTGAATCTTTGTGTGATTTGGATATCAGGGTTACTGTGTCCTCCTAAGATGAATTTGACAATGTTCCTTCTGTTCCTATTTTGTGGAATAATTTGAATACTGGTGTTAGCTCCTCTTTGAAAGTCTAGTAGAATTCTGTGCTAGAACCATCTAGCCCCAGGCTTGTTTTGTTTGGGAGACTTTTAAAGACTGCTTCTATTTCCTTAGGGGTTATAGGTCTACTTAAATTGTTTATCTGATCATGATTTACCTTTAGTAAGTGGTATCTATCGAGAAAATTATTCATTTCTTTTAGATTTTCCAGGTTTGTGGAGTACAGGTTTTTAAAGTATGACCTAATGATTCTTTGAATTTATTTGGTATCTGTAGTAGCAGCTGTGGGCTGCGTTCCTGCCACCCAGCTCCCAGCTGCCTGGCTAGCTTATGCCCCAAAATAACAACACACAAACTGTATTCATATAAACACTGCTTGGCCCATTTCTATTAATGTGTAGCACCACGAGGTGGTGACTTACCAGGAAGATTCTAGCCTACGTCCATCTTGAGTCGGAGCTTCATCGCATCTGCTCCAGAGAGGAGAGGCATGGCATCTGGCTGACTTCCCTTCTTCCCAGCATTCTGTTCTGTTTACTCCACCCACCTATGTTCTAACCTATCAGGCCAAGCAGTTTCTTTATTAATTAACCAATGAAATCAACAGATTGATATATGACACTCCCACATCATTTCCCCTTTTTCTGTTTAAACAAAAAAAGAAGGATTTAAGTTTAACATAGCAAAATTACATATAACAAAACAGTTATCAAGTAAGAATTACAGTTACAATATTTATATCTATTTTATCTTTTATCATAACTAAGGAAAACTATAACTATAACTAACCATTCTTCAACTCCATCAAAGACTCCAGAAGGATATAATATTACCTAAGTAAACAAGAAGTAAGAAACTTCCAAAACTCTAGAAATGACAGAGACATCTCGCTGCCTGGACAGTCATCCAAAGTTTTTTTGTACTGCTGGGGCATCTATCTTCGGCCTTCAGGCCCATAGTTTCCAGAAGACTTTTCCATGAAGCAGGAAATTTCGAAGGCAGTTCAGTCACTATCTGCTGTGTCCTGCAGAATGTCTCTCAGACTCTTTCATGATTCAGGAACCCCGAAAGATCATCTCACCTTTAGGCAAGTTCATCAGTCCTTTCTCTGTGGGTTTTCTGTGTCCAGTTTATGGAACAGTCCAGGCAAGATCAGTTTCTTGCCCAAATGGCTAACCAACTCCGTAAAGAGTCTCTTCGATGCTCATCTCCCTTTGAAGTAGATTGGTGCTGCCAGGAGCAGACGTGTCTCATTGTCATGAAAAGCTCTAAGTTATTAAAACATTAAATGCTATATTCTGTAGTCTTTGAAAGATATGAGGAATGTCTCTCTGAAATATATCTATGCACATTTAGAAAATCTAACTAACATGACTATAACTTGATTATTATTATTGATTGAAGGCGAAGGCGTAAGTCACAAACAATCCCACGCTAGTTTGGATAACTGACATACCATTTTCAAAGGCAAGAAACTTGTCAAAACTATCTTACCCTGTCTTGGCAGGATATGGCAGTCCTGTTTTTTCCATTCACAGATACTCTGTATTTAAAATCCCTTAGCACCATAAGAATGGCATATAATTCTGCCTTCTGGACAGAATTATAAGGGCTTTGTTCCACCTTACTCAATTCATCTGACTTATAACCTGCTTTCCCTGATTTATTTGCATCAGTATAGAATGTACGGGCTCCAGTTATTGGAGCATCACATACAATTCTAGGAAGAATCCAAGAAGTTCTCTTTATGAGGTTAAGTCTACCACTTTGGGATAGTTGCTATTAATTTCTCCCCCAAAATTAGCACAAGCTCTTTGCCATGGTTCATTGTCTTCCCATAACTTTTTTATTTCTTCAGTAGTAAAAGGCACTATAATTTCTGCTGGGTCTATACCTGCTAGTTGACGAAGTCTCAGCTTACCTTTTATAATTAATTCAGAGACCTTTTCCACATAAGTTTTTAATTTTTTACTTGGTTTATTAGGTATAAATATCCACTCTAAAATAATATCTTCCCTCTGCATTAGAATCCCTGTAGGAGAAATTCTGGAAGGCAATATGACTAGGATGCAGCTAAGATTTGGGTTCACCCTATCCACATGTGCCTCCTGTAATTTTTCCTCAATCGTTGTCAGTTCCTTTTCTGGTTCAGCTGTCAGTTTTCTTGGACTATTCCAATCTTTAACACCATCTAAGGTTTTGTTTAAATGAACTATTAGATCAGGTGTTATCCCAACAGCTGGTCGTAGACTGGAAATGTCTCCTAACAATCTTTGGAAGTCATTAAGAGTCTTTAACCAGTCTCTCCTAATTTGTGCCTTCTGCGTTTTAATTTTCTCTAACCCTATTCTGTAACCTAGGTAATTAATAGAATTTCCTCTTTGAATCTTTTCAGGGGCAATTTGTAATCCCCATTTAGGCAAGACTTTCTTTACTTCTTCAAACATCCTTTCTAAAGTATCTTTGTTTGAATCAGACAACAAAATGTCATCCATGTAATGATAAATGATGGACTTGGGGAATTGTTTACGAATTATTTCCAATGGCTTACTTACAAAATATTGGCACAATGTAGGACTATTGAGCATCCCCTGTGGGAGGATAGTCCATTGATATCTCCTAGTAGGCTGAGAATTATTATAAGTAGGCACTGTGAAGGCAAATTTTTCTCTATCCTTTTCTTGTAACGGTATAGTAAAAAAACAATCTTTCAAACCAATAACTATAAGAGGCCATCCTTTTGGTAATAGAGAAGGCAAAGGAATTCCAGATTGTAGAGGGCCCACAGGTTGAGTTACCTTGTTGACAGCTCTTAGATCTGTCACCATTCTCCATTTTCCAGATTTCTTTTTTACAACAAACACAGGAGAATTCCAAGGGCTGATTGATTCTTCAATGTGGTGAGCATCTAGTTGCTCTTGCACCAGCTGTTCCAATGCCTGTAATTTATCTTCAGCTAGAGGCCACTGTTTGATCCATATTGGCTTCTCAGTTAGCCATTTTAAAGGTATGGCTGTTGGTACCTCTAAAGGTTTGGTATTTGCTGTATGTTCTTGTACAGCCTGAATGGCTGGTGACCTTTTTCCATATTACCTCATCATATCCTTCCCAGAATTATGAGTTCCTGGAACTACAGGAATGTTAATCTGGGTATTCCATTGCTGTAGCAGGTCACGACCCCATACATTTATTGCAATATTGGCTATATATGGCCTTAGTCTTCCTATTTGCCCTTCGGACCCTATGCATTCAACCCATCTTGTGCTTTGTTTTACACGAGATAGGGATCCAATTCCCAGGAACTGAACATATACCTCTTGAAGAGGCCAATTCGGATGCCAAGATTCTGGAGTAATGATACTTACATCCGCACCTGTGTCTAAGAAGCCTTCAATAAAAGTGCCATTTATACAGACTCTTAGCTTTGGTCTTTGATCATTAATAGAAGTCTGCCAAAATATACGTTTACTCTGTCCTACTGGGTTTTTTGACTCATCCTCCATGTGTAACTCATCACTTAGACCAGTAATATTTTTTACAGCAGAAATTGGAGCTTTTAATTTTCTTGGTGAGGCACGTTCTCCACTGTGACTGGGAATGACTGGGCCACTGTTGGCTTGGGGACCTGCGAGAGGCCCCTCAAGGAGTTTCCTGACGGTATCGGGTTGCCTTGTCTATCTGTTGTTGACCTGCATTCATTGGACCAATGTCGGCCTTTACCGCATCTCCTACATATACCTGAAGGCCGAGGTCTCCTATTTTTGTCATTCCCAGAAGAGATATTATTCCTAGAAATTCTTTGCCTGCAATCCCTTTTCAGATGTCCTAATTTACCACAATTAAAACACCTGGCAGTTTGATGTCTCCTCATTGCTTTGGAAATCGCTTCTCCTGCACAAGATTCATCATTATAGCTCAACGTCTCAACATTCATTGTATGCTGAATCCATTCATCCATAGGTGCAGATCTAGATTTTAAAGGCCCAATTGTCTTTTTGCATTCTATGTTTGCATTCTCAAAAGCTAGAGATTCAAGAAGTATTCGTCTAGCTTCTGGGTCTGTTACCCCTATGTCCAGAGCCTTAATTAATCTTTGCAAAAAGTCAATAAAGGGTTCTCTCTGTCCCTGCATAATTTTGGTATATGATTCAACCCTTTTTGCTGGATCTTGTAGCCTGTTCCAAGCATTTAAAGCTGCTTGGTGACATAGACACAGTACTTCATCATCATAAAGAGCTTGGACCTGTGGATCAGCATATTCTCCTGCACCAAGAATTTGATCTTGGGAAACCTCCACACCTTTTGCTCTTCATTGCTGTTCCATATGTTTGGATTCTTCTCTGAAATAGATTCCAAACATCAAGGAAGGTCTATTATCTAAAACTGCAGACACTAACTGATGGAAATCGTGGGGGGTAGCTCTAGCATTAGAAGCCCAAGTCCTTAATATTTCCTTAACATATGCAGAGTGCAAGCCAAAAGTAACAATAGATTGCTTAATTTCTTTTAGATCATTCATTGCTATTGGCATCCATCTAGCTTCTCTGACTCCCTTTGAGCATTTAGAAGTTGACGCTTTGTCAGAATGTTAGTTTAACTATGAGGCAGTTTTAAGATTCTTCAAAGTGTCTGCATGTTTCCATCTGTAGAAAATATTTTACAGAATTGTGAAAAATGCTACAAACTACATGCACTTCCTGGAATCTCAATGCACCAATCACAGAACTTAGATGCACTGAAATGTTTCTTTGGTTTTATATTCATGAAGGTTCTCTGCAGGAATTAAGATTTTCCATATGGGATAAACTGGATAAGGAATGCACGGTGAATTTTCATTTTTTCCATCTATAGTTTCTTTTTTTTTCTTTTTATTGTTTATTTATTTATTAAAGATTTCTGCCTTCTCCCCGCCACCACCTCCCATTTCCCTCCCCCTCCCCATCAAGTCCCTCTCCCTCATCATCCCTAAGAGTAATCCGGGTTCCCTGCCCTGTGGGAAGTCCAAGGACCACCCACCTCCATCCAGGTCTAGTAAGGTGTGCATCCAAACTGCCTAGGATCCCACAAAGCCAGTACGTGCAGTAGGATCAAAAACCCATTGCCATTGTTCTTGAGTTCTCAGTAGTCCTCATTGTCCGTTATGTTCAGCAAGTCCGGTTTTAACCCATGCTTTTTCAGACCCAGGCTAGCTGGCCTTGGTGAGTTCCTGATAGAACATCCCCATTGTCTCAGTATGTGGGTGCACCCCTCGCGGTCCTAAGTTCCTTGTTCGTGCTCTGTCTCCTGCTCATGATAGGGACCTTGAGATTTCAGTCTGGTGCTCCAATGTGGGTCTTTGTCTCTGTCTCCTTTCATCGCCTAAATGTTTTTCTTTGGGTTCACCTTCTTAATTAGCTTCTCTAGGACCATGCATAATAGGCTCAATGTCCCCTATTCATGACTAGAAACCAAATATGAGTGAGTACATCCCATGTTCCTCTTTTTGGGTCTGGTTCACCTCACTCAGGATAGTGTTTTCTATTTCCGTCCATTTGCCTGCAAATTTCAGGAAGTCATTGTTTTTTACTGCTGAGTAGTACTCTAATATGTATATATTCCATACTTTCTTCATCCATTCTTCCATTGAAGGGCATCTAGGTTGTTTCCAGGTTCTGGCTATTACAAACAATGCTGCTGTGAACAAAGTTGAGCATATACTTTTGTTGTATGATAGGGCATTTCTTGGGTATATTCCCAAGAGTGGTATTGCTGGGTCCAGGGGTAGGTGGATCCCGAAATTCCTGAGAAACCACAACACTGTTTTCCAAAGTGGTTGCACAAGTTTGCATTCCCACCAGCAATGGATGAGTGTACCCCTTTCTCCACAACCTCTCCAGCAAAGGCTATCATTGGTGTTTTTTATTTTAGCCATTCTGACAGGTGTAAGATGGTATCTTAAAGTTGTCTTGATTTGCATTTCCCTGATTGCTAGGGAAGTTGAGCATGACCTTAAATGTCTTTTGGCCATTCGAACTTCTTCTGTTGAGAATTCTCTGTTCAGCTCAGTGCCCCATTTTTTAATTGGGTTGATTAGCCCTTTACGGTCTACTTTCTTGAGTTCTCTATATATTTTGGAGATCAGACCTTTGTCTAGTGCGGGGTTGGTGAAGATCTTCTCCCAGTCAGTGGGTTGCCTTTTTGTCTTAGTGACAGTGTCCTTTGCTTTACAGAAGATTCTCAGTCTCAGGAGGTCCCATTTATTCAATGATGCCCTTAATGTCTGTGCTGCTGGGGTTGTACGTAGGAAGTGTTCTCCTGTGCCCATGTGTTGTAGAGTACTTCCCACTTTCTCTTCTGTCAGGTTCAGTGTGTTCGGACTGATATTGAGGTCTTTAATCCATTTGGACTTGAGTTTTGAGCATGGTGATAGATATGGATCTATTTTCATTCTTCTACAGGCTGACATCCAGTTTTGCCAGCACCATTTGTTAAAGATGCTTTCTTTCTTCCATTGAATACTTTTAGCTCCTTTATCAAAAATCAGGTGTTCATAGGTTTGTGGGTTAAAGCTAGGGTCTTCTATTCGATTCCATTGGTCGATTTCTCTGTTTCTATGCCAATACCAAACTGTTTTCAATACTGTAGCTCTGTAATAGAGTTTGAAGTCAGGGATGGTAATGCCCCCAGACAATCCTTTATTGTATAAGATTGTTTTGGCTATCCTGGGTGTTTTGTTTTTCCATATAAAGTTGATTATTGTCTTTTCCAGATCTGTGAAGAATTTTGATGGGATTTTGATGGGGATTGCATTGAATCTATAGATTGCTTTTGGTAGAATTGCCATTTTTACTATGTTGATCCTCCCAATCCAAGAGCAAGGGAGATCCTTCCATTTTCTGGTGTCCTCTTCAATTTCTTTCTTCAAAGTCTTAAAGTTCTTGTCAAATAGATCTTTCACTTCCTTGGTTAGAGTTACCCCAAGATATTTTATGCTATTTGTGGCTATCGTGAAAGGTGATGCTTCTCTGATTTCCCTCTCTGCTTCCTTATCCTTTGTGTATAGGAAGGCAACTGAATTTTTGGAGTTGATCTTGTATCCTGCCACATTCCCAAAGGTGTTTATCAGCTGTAGGAGTTCTTTGGTAGAGTTTTTTGGGTCGCTTATGTATACTATCATATCGTCTGCAAATAACGAAAGCTTAACTTCTTCCTTTCCAATACGAATCCCCTTGATCCCCTTATGTTGTCTTATCGCTATTGCTAAAACTTCAAGCACTATATTGAAGAGGTATGGAGAGAGTGGACATCCTTGTCGTATTCCTGATTTTAGTGGGATGGCTTTAAATTTTTCTCCGTTTAATTTAATGTTAGCTGTCGGCTTGCTGTAAATAGCTTTTATTGTATTTAGGTATGATCCTTTTATCCCTAATCTCTCCAAGACCTTGATCATAAAGGGGTGTTGAATTTTGTCGAATGCTTTTTCAGCATCTAATGAAATGATCATATGATCTTTTTCTTTCAGTTTATTTATATGGTGGATTACATTGATAGATTTGCGTATGTTGAACCAGCCCTGCATCTCTGGGATGAAGCCTACTTGATCATAATGGATAATTTTTCTAATGTGTTCTTGGATTCGGTTTGCCAGTATTTTATTGAGGATTTTCACATCGATGTTCATGAGTGAGATAGGCCTGTAATTCTCTTTCTTGGTTGGGTCTTTGTGTGGTTTTGGTATCAGGGTAACTGTAGCTTCATAAAAGGAATTTGGCAATGACTCTTCTGTTTCTATATTGTGAAATACATCAAGAAGTATAGGTATTAGCTCTTCTTGGAAGGTCTGGTAGAATTCTGCATTGAAACCATCTGGTCCTGGGCTTTTTTTGGAAGGGAGATTTTTGATAACCGTTTCTAATTCTTCGCGACTAACCGGTCTATTTAGCTCGTTCACCTGTTCTTGGTTTAGCTTTGGTATATGGTACTTATCTAAAAAAATGTCCATTTCTTTTGCATTTTCCAGTTTTGTAGCATACAGGCTTTTGTAGTAAGATCTAATGATTTTCTGAATTTCCTCTGTGTCTGTGGTTATGTCCCCCTCTTCATTTCTGTTCTTATTTATTTGCGTGTTCTCTCTCTGTGGTTTAATTAGTTTGGAAAGGGGTTTGTTGATTTTGTTGATTTTTCTCTAAGAACCAACTTTTTGTTTCATTGATTCTTTGGACTGTTTTCTGTGTTTCTATTTTGTTGATTTCCACCCTCAGTTTGATTATTTCCAGTCTTCTACTCCTCCTGGGTGCTTCTGCTTCTTTTTTTTTCTAGAGTTTTCAGGTGTGCTGTTAAGTCCTTAATGTATGCTTTCTCCGTTTTCTTTAAGTGGGCACTTAGTGCTATGAACTTTCCTCTGAGCACAGCTTTCATTGTGTCCCATAGGTTTGAGTATGTTGTCTCTTTATTTTCATTAAATTCAAGGAAGACTTTAATTTCTTTCTTAATTTCTTCCTTGACCCAGGTGTGGTTCAGTAGTTGACTGTTCAGTTTCCATGAGTTTGTCGGCTTTTTGGGGGTAGCATTGTTGTTGCCTTCTAACTTTAATCTGTGGTGATCTGATAAGACACAGGAGGACACTGATATTTTTTTGTATCTCTGGAGGTTTCCTTTGTTACTCAGTATGTGGTCAATTTTCGAGAAGGTTCCATGAGCTGCAGAGAAGAAGGTATATTCTTTCCTATTTGGGTGGAGTGTTCTATAGATGTTGGTTAAGTCCATTTGCTTCACTACCTCCAACAATTCTCTTAAGTCTCTATTAGGTTTCTGTCTGATTGACCTGTCCATTGGTGAGAGAGGTGTGTTGAAGTCTCCTACTACTAGTGTGTCTGGTTTGATGTCTGCCTTGAGTTTTAGTAATATTTCTTTTACATAAGTGGGTGCTTTTATATTGGGGCGTAGATATTCAGGATTGAGACTTCATCCTGATGAATTGTTCCTGTTATGAGTATAAAGTGTCCATCTCGATCTCTTCTGATTGATTTTAGTTTGAAGTCCATTTTGTTAGAAATTAGTATGGCCACACCTGCTTTTTTTCTTAGGACCATTTGCTTGAAAAACCTTTTCCCAACCCTTTACTCTGAGTAGATGACTGTCTTTGTGGTTGAGATGTGTTTCTTGCAAACAGCAAAATGTTGGATCCTGTTTTCGTATCCAATCTTTTAGTCTGTGTCTTTTTATAGGTGAATTGAGACCATTAATATTAAGTGATATTAATGACCAGTGGTTGATTACTCTGGTTATTCCTATTGTTTTTTGTAGTAGAGTTTGTGTGTCTCCCTTCTTTGAGTCGTGCTGGTGAAGGGTCGCTAGATGCCTGAGTTATTGTAGGCAGTGTTGGCTATGTTGGATTCCTTGTGTTGTGATTTTCCTTCTATTACTTTCTGTAGGGCTGGATTTGTGGCTACGTATTGTTTAAATTTGTTCTTATCCTGGAATGTCTTGTTTTCTCCATTGATAGTGAACGATAGCTTGGCTGGGTATAGTAGTTTGGGTTTGCATCCATGGTCTCTTAGTTTCTGCAGTACCTCTATCTAGGACCTTCTGGCTTTCATGGTTTCCATAGAGAAGTCAGGTGTAAGTCTGATAGGTTTACCTTTATAAGTAACTTGCTCTTTTTCCTTTGCAGCTCTTAATATTCTTTCTTTAATCTGTATATTTTGTGTTTTGATTATAATATGGCGAGGGGATGTTTTTCTTTGATCCAGACTGTTTGGTGTTCTGTATGCTTCTTGAATATTCAAAGGAATATCTTTATGTTGGGAAAGTTTTCTTCTATAATTTTGTTAAAAATATTTTCTGGACCTTTGAGTTGTGACTTTTCTCCTTCTTGTATCCCTATTATTCTTAGGTTTGGTCTTTTTATTGTGTCCCATATTTCCTGAATGTTTTGCAACGAAACTTTGTTGGTTTTGCTGTTTTCTTTGATCAGTGCGTTTATTTTCTCTATGTTGTCTTCAGAATCTGAGATTCTTTCTTCTATCTCTTGTAGTCTGTTGATTATGCTTGTTTCTGTAGCCTCTGCTCGTTGACCTAGATTTTCCATATCCAACTGGTCCTCATTTTGTGTTTTCTTCCTTGCTTCAATTTCCGTTTTCAATTCTTGAACTGTTTCCATTACCTGTTTGATCGTTTTTTCTTGGTTTCCCAGGGCATCATTTACGTATTTACTCATTTCATCAAACTTTTTGTTATACTTCTCATCCATTTCTATAAGGGTGTTTTTTACATGTTGTTTAAGGGACTCTATTGCTTTCATAAAGTCAATTTTTTCCACTTCTTTGTTAGGGTATTCAAGACCTTCTATTGTAAGATCATTGGGTTCTGGTGTTTCCATGTTGTTTTTCATATTGTTGGGTGAATTCTTGCCTTGGCGCCTGCCCATCTCCTCCTAACAATGCTATCTAATGGGTCTTTTAAGTCAAGAACAGGTTTCCCTGCTGGCTAAGGGCTCCGCTTCCAAAGTGCCCTCGCTCTGTTTCCTGGCTCCTGCCGTGGGCCAAGATCGCTCTCACCACTCAGAAGGATCTTCAGGACCAGGACCAGGCTCCCCGTTTGCCCAGGACCTCGTCCACAAAAGGCCTACCCCTTTGTAGGCCAGCCACCAAGACAGAGAAACTCCCGCTGTCCTCTGCCCCGAGCTCCTGACCCAGTGTCCAAACAGGCTATACTGGGTGATCATGTAGCCCCACAGAAGGGAGGGGGAGTGGAAGAGGGCCCTGGGCACAAGCTGGGATGTGCCAGAAATAGAGAGGTTGCAGCAGAGGAGGAGCAACCCCCGCAGAGGGTATCAGCCTTTGCAGGCTTACCAGGGGGGTGAAGGGGGTCTGAGAATGCTCCCGCTCCCTTTCCTGTGTCCCGGCGTGGGCCCAGAACACTCTCCCCACTCAGGAGGGTCTTCAGGGACAGGACGCGGCTCCTCGTTCGCCTGTGGACCTCGCCAATAAAAGGCCTCCCTCTCTACAGGCCAGTCCCCCAAAAAACCTACTTGATTTAACTGAGCGGGCCAGGGATCCACCGCTGCCGTCCGCCGCGGGCCGGGCTTCTGCCGCTGCTCCATGTCCTCTTTTTTAAAATGCTCAGTCATTGTGATGGTTTGAAAGGAATGTCCCTCATAGTCTTAGTCATTTGAATACATGTTCCCCGGTTGGTGCCATTTGAGGAGGTTTAAGAAGTGTGAGCCTTGTTTTTAAAAGTTATGTCACTGGTAATGAGTTTTGAAAGTTTAAAGACTTGTACCATTTCTAGTTTGCTTTCTCTGCTTCCTGTGGTTGAAAATGTGAGCCCTGAGCTTCCTACTCCCACTGCCATGCCTGTGCTCTACCATCATGGACTTCCAACTTTCTGGAACTATAAGTCCAAAGAAACTCCCTTTTTCTGTATGTTGTCTTGGCTATAGTGTTTTTTTTTTTTTTTTATTTTTTTTTATTGAAAAAATTTCCACCTCCTCCCCGCCTCCCATTTCCCTCCCCCTCCCCCACTTTTCTCCCCCTCCCTCTCCAGTCCAAAGAGCAGTCAGGGTTCCCTGCCCTGTGGGAAGTCCAAGGTCCTCCCCCCTCCATCCAGGTCTGTAGTGAGGAGCTGCGGGCAGGCCTGCTTTTCGTCCCACCAGGCTCCCACATGGTTAGCTTTACACCTGAAATAACAACACACAAACTGTATTCATTTAAACACTGCCTGGTCCCATTATATCTAGCCTCTTCTTGGCTAACCCTCATATCTTGCCTAGCCCATATTTAGTAATCTGTGTAGCACCAGTCTTACCGGGAAAGATTCAGCATGTCTGACCTGACGGCTTGCTTCATCGCGTCTGCCCAGGAGAGGAGAGGCATGGTGTCTGCCTAACTTCCTCTCTTTCCAGCATTCTGTTCTGTTTACTCCACCCACCTATGTTCTAACCTATCAGGCCAAGCAGTTTCTTTATTAATTAACCAATGAAATCAACAGATTGATATATGACACTCCCATATCACAGGTCTAGGAAGGTGAGCATCCAAACAGGCTAGGCTCCCACAAAGCCAGTACATGCAGTAGGATCAAAACCCAGTGCCATTGTCCTTGGCTTCTCATCAGCCCTCATTGTCCACCATGTTCAGAGAGTCTGGTTTTATCCCATGCTCTTTTAGTCCCAGTTTAGCTGGCCTTGGTGAGTTCCCAATAGATCAGCCCCTCTGTCTCAGAGGGTGGGTGCACCCCTCGCAGTCCTGACTTCCTTGCTCATGTTCTCCCTCCTTCTGATCCTCATTTGGACCTTGAGAGCTCAGTCCGGTGCTCCAGTGTGGGTCTCCATCTCTGTCTCCATCCATTGCCAGATGAAGGTTCCCACTGATGGCTCTTCTGGTACCGAGATCAGGTCTCCTTACTGGCCAGGTAGCTCGCAAACAAAAGGCCTACTTTGCTTGCTGCAGGCAGGCTATTGAATCAAAAGGACATCCCCCACCCGGTTGCACTCACGACTCGATCCCAGCGCCCAAACAGGCTGAGCTGGGGGATGTTCCTATAGTGTTTTATCACAGCAATACAACTACACCCATTGTGCCCATGAATTCTCAGTTGTAGAAACATCACTAGAGTGTGGTTGTCCTATGAAGAATCTCACTCTGGAAAGATCCAGAAACATTTACCTGTCCACAACTCCTCAGTTATGGGTGTCTCTTACTTTGAAGAGACATCATGACCATGACATGTCTTAAAAAGCAAAATGTTTAACTGGGGCTGGATCACATTTCAGAGGTTTAGTCTATTATCAATATGGTGAGAAACAAGGCGGCACACAGCCAGACACGGTGCTAGAGAGGTAGCTGAAAGTTCTACATCTGGATCGGCAGGTGGCAGGAAGAGAGTATGAGCCACTGGCCCATCTCGGGGCTACAGACCTAGCATATCTGACAGACTTTTCTGTGAAGCAGGACGTTCTGCAGGGCTGTCCCTCTGTGTCTTGTCAGAGGTCGGCAGTCCTTTCCTTTGTGTCCTCTTTGTCCAGTTTGAATAGCGTTCTGTCAGCAGTCAAGGCAAGGGCACTTTCTAGCCTGGTGGCTTACTTTTGCCACACAGAAAGTAAACTCCATGTGGAGTTTCTTCGATGTCCGTCATCTTCTCTGAAGTAGATTGGTGCTGCCAAGGGCAGACATGTCTCGTCATAAAAAAGAAATAATAAACCTATGTTATCTTAAATGTCATATTCTGTCAATCTCTGAAGTGTTTTAAGATGACCTCTCTATCTAAAGTATCTCTGTTTGACCCTGAAAACATAGCTAATATGACTGTAAATTTGATTGTAATGACTACTAACTATTAACTTACATTTCTTTATATCCTAATTAGTTGGTAATGATAACTTTCAAGTACTAGAAAATTGCATTATATTGCTAAATGAGCTGTATAGGTACAATGCCTTGAACATGATTAGAAATGTATGTACAGTATGTTCTAACAAAATTAATCTCAAATTTGTATCAATATGCAAAGATCTATATCAATGCAAAATATTTAAAATAAGTAGTTGCTTTCTTTTGGTTTAAAAGTAGACTTAATAATCTACCTTTTTATTATTTCTCTGTTCCCTTCTTTTTCTTTCTGAGTAGGCTCAGAAATATACCTTTGTATCCTATTGTATCTATATCCCCTTTTTTTCTTTTTAGAGTAGATTCAGTAATCTACCCTTATATCCTATCATATCTATATCCCCCTGTTTTCTTTTTAGAATGAGGTCCCTGAATCTGTTTTCCTTTGTTCAGCTTTTTTCATGACCATTACCAGTAACAACTTATAGCCAATCCTTCTAAACAATGATAAATATCCATAACCCAATGACACACTAAAACTACCCATCCCACCTCTTGGGAATGTGGGTGTCATGTTCTTAAAGTTACTTCCTGCTGTCTGGGGGCAGCAACATCTTTAGGGGATCCTGAAAAGAAAATTTGGGTTAATTGTCGCGTCCTGGGAGACATAATTGTATCATTTGTTGAACAGTCTCTGTAATGGGAAAGTGCAGGGCTTATCTCAAGTTCTAGCTAGAGTAGTCTGCAAGGCTGAGTCATTTCAGTTAACCACCTCCAAATTGTCCTGAGTAATTTGTAATTCAAAGCCAATCTTTAGGTGGTGGTTTTCAGCTTAGTGGTGTTGTCATAGTCCTAGTGGAATCATTATTGTGGGGCCCCATCATCCTTTTAGAGACTTCAAAGCTCACTGTTATGCATAGTCTTAGTTCACTGCAGAAAATTTAAATATTTTAAATGTCATGTGCAGCAAATCTCAGATTAAAGGATCAATATTTGTTATCTAGAGTACAAAACTTAATTCCTACTTACCGGAGAGTGACTCAAACCTGAAATCATGTACAGGAAGGTAAATAAAAACTTTTTTTAGATCTAGTATTCTATGTGACCATTAATATCATGACAAAAGCATGTATATATCTCATATAAAATTTGAGATAATATTTATACCTTAAAAAGCTGTCAAAGATTTAAAATAAAACCAAAATATTATGAGAGTAGTGGCAATAAAATAGTCCCTAAATTTTAGTTTTTCTTCTTTCCCTTATCAGGTGACTCTTCTGATATGATACAGAGATTTGGAATTTTACTTTAACAAGCATGCTTGAGTTTAGAGAAGGAGAGAGTCACACTCCAACTCCAAAGCTAGCTTTAATTTCAGTTGGACTGGGACTACAAAAAGAACATTTGTATCGTATGTTTATAGAGAACAGCAAAAACAAATGTTTAGGAAGATTTATGAAATTTTATCTAGTTGGAGATATGATATGCTAATAGGCCAATTTACTTTTGTTCTTTGGAAATATTTTCTAGATGATTTATCCTTTTTCTTCAGATGTCTCATATGTCTTGTGGTCTTCAGATTCCTTAGCTGGATGCCTTCATTCTCCTGAAAGACAAAAACAAAATCCTGCCCCAACCATAACTTTGAGGAGATTCCCAAGTTATATCTGATCAAATGAAAAGCATTTGTTTGCTGTATAGGTTAGTATAGATTGAATGCTAATGCTGTTTGATGAACTATGACTTCTTCTAATTAAGGGGTCTCTCTTGTTCAAATCTAATCTTTATAATATTTGTTTTATGGTTGCTCCTGAACTTTTTGTTCTTACTTCTATAGCGGGTTTATCATTCAGGACAGTATCTTTTTTCTTTTTTTTTCCCAATAGGCATTACGTTCTTTAATTGCTCTGGGAAGCGGTTTCCTCCGTGATGACAGGAAATGATTGCACAGAATTTTGCATAGGGGCCTGCTAGAGGCTGCTCAAGGCGTTTCCCTATGGCAAAGGTTTACCTTGACTGTTCCTTTCTGATCTACATGCCTGCCTTTGCCACACCTTCTGCATAATCCATAAGGGAGGGGAATTCTGTTTGGATTATGCTTAGAAAAAACATTGTTTCTAGGAACTCCCTGTTTACAGTCCCTTTTTAGGTGGCATTATGAGATGCAATATTGATTATATCTCAGATCCATTCCTCCAAGAGTGCTGATCTTACCTTAACAGTCTAATTAGCATTTTGCATTGTGCATTAGCATTTTCAAAAGCCGGATTCAATTATTTGTCTAGCTTCTGAATATACTATCATTCTATCTACTATAACTTTAGTAAATGACTCAATTTTCTTTCCTATTTCTCCAATTCTGTCCCAAGCATTCAAAACCACTGTATGGCATAAAGCTAAGGTGTGGTCATCATATAGAGATTGCCTTTCTCCATTAGCATAATCCCCCTCTCTAAAAAGTTGGTCTTGGGAGATTTCCATACCTCTAGCCCTACTTTGTTGTTCAATGCTCTTAATCTCATTTTTCTACTGGATCCTCCATTGTAACTGAGGACCAGGATGTCCTGGACCTCCCTCTATAGACCAGGCTGTCCTTAAACTCACAGAGATCTGCCTGCCTCTGCCTCCCAAGTGCTGGGATTAAAGGTGTGTGCCACTATACCTTGAATTTACAGAGATCTGTCTGCCTTTGCCTCCCAAGCATTGAGATTAGAGGTGTGTGCCACCATGCCTTGAACTCACAGAGGTCTGCCTGCCTCTTTCTTCCAAGTGTTGGGATGGATTAAAGGTGTGTGCCACCACACCCAACTACTCTCTTTTATTTTAAGGACTTCAACCTTTTTTTTCTCTCAAGCCTGTGTATATTTTTTAAACACACTGTAAACCATTTAGAGGTTTTCTTTGTCTTTGAGTCTATCTTTACTGTATCTCTCTCTTTTTCTGACCATGTGAGTCTTTAATTTGCTAAGCAATATGGAGAGGATTAAAGCCGTGGCTTTGACGGCTGAATCCAGCCCATTCCTTAGCTTTCTGAGATTCCATCCTCATGACAGAGGTACCAGCTGTAGCCATGTTTATTGCCACAACTCTCTGGTATTTCAAGGTCCCTGCCAGCAAGCAAGCCGTACAGTATTCTCACTAACCATACTCAAATGCTCTGTAGGCGAACCTCCTGCCTGAAAGAGTCAGAGTTTGCACTGGCAGAATGGCCCAGAAAGCCAGCATTTTTAAAAGCATGGCTTTTTTCCTGCTATGGCTGAAAACCAAAAAGCATGCAGTCAGCTTTTCATCAACACCATTTAAGTGTTTTGTGGCAGGACCTCTTAAAAGAGCTGCAAGATTTTACAGCTAAAGCTGAGTCAGGAAGCCTCTCTTAAATGAGAGTGCTTGCCTCTAGCGAGCAGAGCCCAGCCAAGAGAGTACTGCTATCAATAAGCCATGCTTAACTCTTCTTATTTTATGTCTAGAATTAGTTCCCCAGCTCTCTCAGGCTTTATGTGGATGCAGTTGTCCATGTGGGTGCAATTTGTTGACTGAGTTTTCTGTTCTACCTGGTTCCCGCAGTTGTTAAGTCCCAAAGAAATCACACAGAGGTCTACATTAACTATAAACTGATTGGCCCATTAGGTCAGGCTTCTTATTAACTCCTATAATTTACGTTAGCCCATTATTCTTGTCTATGCTGGCCACGTGGCTCAGTACCTTATTCAGCGAGGCAGTCACATCTTGCTCCTCCTTTGGCTGGGACAGGACTGCCGAACAAGCTTTCCTCTCCCCAGAATTTTCCTGTTCTTGTTGCCCTGCCTCTCTTTCCTGCCTGGTTGTCCTACCTATACTTCCTGCCTGGCTACTGGCCAATCAGCATTTATTTAAAATATAATTGACAGAATACAGACCTTTGTGTCACACCACTTCCCCCTCTTTTTTTAAAACAAGAACTCTGAATCTGATATCCTTTGTTTAGCTTTTCTCCTGACTATTAGCCGTAACAACTTGTAACCAACATTCTAAACAAATGAAAATATCCATAGTCCATTTTTTGGGAATATGGGTGTTTCCTGTTTTTAACAGCTGGATTTGGATTTTTTAATTTTTCTGGTGAGACACATTCTCCACAGTAACTGGGAATGACTGAACCACGTTCATCATTGGGGGCCTGCAAGAGACTCCCCATGGCGTTTCCCAATTGGAATCCCGTTGCCTTGTCTGTCTTTTGTTGACCTACATTCATTGATCCAGTGTTGGCCTTTGTCACACCTCCTACATATACCTGAAGGCTGAGTCCTCCTATTTCTGCCATTTCCAGAGGAGACATTATTCCTAGGAATCCCTTGTCTACAATCTCTTCTCAGATGTCCCATTCTACCACAATTAAAACATTTGGTATTTTGATGTCTTCTCTTATCATTGGAAATTGCTTTTCCTTCCCAAGCTTCAGTACCATAGTCAACTATCTTGACGTTCATTTTATGCAAGACCCATTCATCCGTGGGTGCTGATCTGATCTTTAAAGGCTTAAGGATCCTTTTGCATTCTACATTGGCATTTTCATAAGTCGAAGACTCAGTTGGTATATGTCTAGCTTCTGTATCAGTTACCCCTATTTGTCCAGCCCTAATTGGTCTTTGTAAAAAGTCACTAAAAGTTTCTCTCTGATCCTGTTTAACTCTAAGATATGATTCAATTCTCTTTGTTGGTTCCTAAATCCTGTCTCAAGACTTTCAAGATGCTGTACTACATAGGGACAGGTGTGTTCATCAAAAAGAGTTTGATCCTGAGATTCAGAGTAAAGTTCCTCTCCTAGAATTTGATCTAGGGAAATCTCAAATCCTTTTTTTTTTTCCTGTTGTTCTAAAATTCTAGCTTCTTTCTTAAAAAAGCACCTCCCAAGTAACTGCAGTCCATTTTCTAGAACTGCTAAGATTAACTGAGTCTAGTCTTGTGGCATTGCTTTGTTACTGGAAGCCCTCATTTTGACCATTTCCCTAACAAAGGACAAATGTAGTCTATAAGTTACAACTGCTTATTTAATTTCCTTTTGATAAGTCATATGTATGGACTCCCATTAATATTCTTTGACAACCTTAGAGTACTTAGGGTCAGATACTCTTTCTGATGTTATTACTGAAAAGGCATGCAGAACTCTAGGGAAGCTATCCTGAAGATTTTTATGTACTGATGAGGCTAAATTTTGTCTTTGTACCTTTTGTCCGTGGTCATCAAATTCGATAAGTTTGTCAATCTTTTCAAATATATTTACCATTTCCTTTTGTTATATCTGGATCTCCTGTCCAGTGCTCTGTTCTAATCCCCTCATTGAGGAGTCCAAGATATGAAATCTGTCCAGTAGAGATAATGTCTCATCCTTGCACATAATCTTTATAGGATGCAGATTACCTTCCTCAAGAGACATTCTATCAGTCAATCTGTCATACCCCTTCAACAGAGTCCGATTAATACATTCAACAGTACGAATTCTTCCAAGTAATGCTTTAGTACACACTGTCATTGATTGAGTTTTATGTGCCAATTCAGCTGTATCCTTCCCAGAGTGCTGAATTTTCCTTTGAATAAATTACTGTCTGTATCTTTTCTAAAAGTACCTCAATTGACTGAGTTTTGTTAGCTAAATTGTTTGTATCCTCCTTCAGAGTTCCAACCTCTTTTCTGAGAAGCTTGTATAAATCTGTAAAGACTGTTTTATTTCTAAAAGTGCCTCATTCTTAGCCCTATTGTCAAACCATATTTTTATGAAAAAGATATTAAAGACAAGACTAATCCCCCAAATCAAAAATAGTGATAATCATATAAGTCTTGTAAAACCTTGTACATGGTGTAAGTAAAGAGGCTATTGAAATGTTGGAAGGTTGTTGGACATATTGTCCTTTTAAATTATAAAGTTATAATTTATATTTCAGTTTATAAATCTTACTTATGGTTGATTTTGAGCTGGAGTAGGTGCAATAACCATTACCTGCCAGTAAGTGTCATGGGCCAGCTACAAAAGAAACCCAGCGGGGCCTAGAAGTGCACTTGGAGACACGTGGCTAGTCTGAATATGATTTTATTAATCTAAGCTGAAAGATATGCTTAGATTAATAATAAATAGTTCTTTACTAGAAACCACAGACTGTGTGCGCTGATTGGTCAGCAGCCACAGGAGCACAAGGATAACAAGATAACAGAAGGCACCTGGGAAAGCTGTATCCTGTCTGAGTTTCCACACAGTGCGTGGCAGCGGGACACAAGCACCAGGGAAAGCGTGTGGGGACTTGAAGCTGCTCCAAGGTGTGTAATGAGATAATATAAAGAACCACGGCTAATCTGTAGCAAGAAAAGCCGCTGCTACATAAGAATTCTATAACCAAATGAACTGCTGGCTCTGTGCTGACTGAGCCAGGCTGAAGGAGGACTCAAGCCGAGCTGGGCTTGCTCTAAGCCCAGCGGTGTGCAGTCAGAGCTGGGGGTTCTAAAACCAAATGTTCAGGTGCCAGATGATGACAGAAGTCACAAAATAATCCCATACCAGTTCAGAATAATGAATAATAAAAGGGTTATTTATTTAAGGGAAAACTTACAGATCACTGTCCTTGATAACAGTCCTCTGCATGAACAAAAACAGAGTCTCGCAGCCGGAAGCAGGAGCCGGAAGCAAGAGAGACAGGGTATGCTTTACAGGTGCTTTTACCGTATCAGAGACCACATCCAAGTGGGCTGGTATCTTAAGGGCTATTGCCTGAAAGAGCAGAATGTGTGCCCACAGCAGCCAGGGAAATAATCTCCCCACCCCTAAACTCCCTCCCACAAACATTTCCTCTCTTAACTGAGTTAACTACAAATTATCTTATATTTCTAAAAATGGACAAGCATCTTGAATTGTGGGACACATTAAAAATAGTTTCATACATTGAAAGGCTTTACTATCAATGTCATTGTTTATAGGATTTTTTAAAATTAGATTTATTTATTTTTTGTGTCTGAGTATTTTGCCTGCAGGTATGTCCTTGCAGACCATGCCCTCAGAAGTCAGAAGAGGGCATTGGATTCCTGAAATTAGAGTTATGGATGGTTATAAACCGCTGTGCCAATGCTAGGACCTGAACCTGGGTCCTTTACAAGAGCAACCAGCACTTCTAACCACAGAACCCTATCTCCAGCTCTTCATCCATAAGATTTTTGACCAAAAGAATTCGTCGGCATTTTTTCTTTGCAATCCACTTTTTTTCCTGTTTTTCTTCTGCTTGTCTTTAATGTTATACATATGAATAGTTTCCAAAGTATGGATGTTTATGGAGTCTAGGTGTGTCTGTGTATGGGTACATGTGTGCCAGAGCATGTGATTGCCATAGCATTTATGTAGAGGTCAGGGGACAACTTGGGGAGGCCAGTGTTTTCCTTCCATTATGCAGGTCCTAGGGATTGAACCTAAATAGTCAGGTTTGATGGCAATTTACCGGTCAAGTCATCTTGTCCCACAAACCAATTTTAAAACGTTCCATATACCAAAGAAATCAAACTGTATAAATAGATTCATGTACATTGAAAATTCTGGTAATTTCAATTGCTTTGTATTTTTCAGAATTCTCAGCCGTAATCCTCTCACAATTGTTGAAGATCCCTACTTTTTTAAATTGCCAGCATTAAAATATCTGTAAGTATTATGATAGTCTTATAGTTTTTGAGATGACTCCTCCTATCCTTCTTTCTGATTTCCACTAGAAAGTATACCTTCTCTTTCTTATTAGTTATTTGATAATATCATACACTTTGTTTTGATCACATTCATCCCTTTTCCCCAACTCTTCCCAAATCCACACCCCTTCCCTACCCACCCAACTTTGTGTTCTTATACTTTTGTGTGCGTGACTTTTCCATGGAGCATGAACAACCTACTTGAGGCCACACTCTCAAAGCCTTCAAGGTACATACCCATATCAGAAAACTGAGGACAAGAATCTGTACAGAGAATTAATCAGACATACAAGGGAAGTGCACTCAGTAGTCAAGCTGCTTTACCCTTTCAGTCCTAGCCCAACAAATCAGACAGCTCTTCTATATGTCTTTGTAAACTTTAGATTATTCTTCTGGTGTTTTTTTATCTTAAAAACGATTAGCAAGGCATCTGGTCTAACAAAGTTATTTTATAGCTTTGTTTCTTCTAATGGTGCATACTAAAATCTGTGACTTGGTCATTTTAGCATTAAGATAATTACAGCCATCTTGGCTCCTGGAAAAATTTAGTTGTTTACCTTGATCATTAACCAGAGCTAAGATCTAAGTCAACTCTTTCAGTGGAACTCATCTGCCTTAGCTATGAAACATGTTCTTGTATGTATTTTATTCATTAAAACTCTGTATAAGCTATCATCCCAATTGTCAGTTAGATAGTACAGTCTAGGAATATGTAATCTTCTTGACAATCCACAGGGAAAGAATGCTCAGTAGATAGGGATATTTCCATAAGATAAATACACTACAATACAGGAAGTGTTGGTGGGGGTCTCTCCACATCTACTCACACCATGCCAGATGCCAGGAAAAGATTGTAGTAGCAACAGGTAAAGGCAGAACAGAAGCAAAAGACAGTCTGGAGTCTGTAACCTCATAGCCATGCTTAGTGAGGTTCTCCCATCAAAGAACTTTCCTCCTGGTGGGCTGACACCCTGAACTTCAGTCGCCAACTCCTGCTCCTCTGGCACTGGCCCCTGGCACATGCTTATTCGAACCATCACACTGTGTGTGAGCTTCTATAGGAGTGGGTTCCCAAACAACTTTTTCAAAAGATCTTTAGTGTTAGTATTTCTCCCTGTATTCTATCCTCTGCTTTGCTCATTTACTTTGTCTTAAAGATAAAAAGTCAGTTTAGTTTTAACTTGACTATTTTTTAAATGCATTAAAGGGCTGGAGAGGTATCTCAGCAATTAAGAAGAGTGTCTGCTAGTCTTACAGAGAACCTGAGTTTGATTTCCAGCACCCAAGGTGGCTGATCATAACTGCCTTTGTTTTTAGCTCTGGAAGAATCTGATGCTTCTGACCCTCATAGACACCTATACTCACGTACAGATTCCCCCACACAGACTCATATACACACAATTTAAAATAAACTGAATCCTTTCAAAAGTTACTAACAAAGAGAAGGATGAAGATAAGATAAATAATGGGCAAGACATTCAGCCTGGGGAAAACCAGTATTGAAGATCATAGAGAGATATGCAATGTAGATGAAGCTGGTATCTGTGGTCGAGACCTTTTGCTGCTCTATTTGAGGACTTGCATTTGAATCCTAACACCCATGTGGGTAGCTCACAATACACTATAACTCCAGCCCCAAGAGATTCAATCCCCTTTTCTGTCTTCCATGGCACCCCCATACATTCATGTGCACCTACGTAGATACACAGATACATATATGTACAAAATAAATTGATAAGAGAGATGAATATATCATCTCAGAAAGCAGAGAAATATATATATATGTATATATATATATATAATAAAAGAACATAAAATATGAAGTAGTAGTTATATGGTAAATGCAATATGAAAATGAAAGGTAAGAAGATAGATTCTATTCAATGCCATCTCATTAAGTGGATGATATAAGTAGCACTAGATATAGTAAGCCCTATAGAAGTTTCTTCTCTGATGGGCTTACTTACTCCTGAGATAGATACTTTTATAGGAAAGCCAGAATGTAAGTAACCACTTGCGATGAAAATGGCTCCTCATGAAATCTTTCTCTCCTTCAGAGACCTGGGGACAACACAAGTACAGCTGACAACGCTTGGGAACATTCTCATGATGACCCTGCAACTGGAACAGCTGTAAGGTTTATTTTCTTAGGATAAGTTCACCTAGCTCTTTTAAGTATTTGTTTTATGCTAGTTTTTTGTCTTATCAATTTCTTGTCAGGATTGTTGAGATAAAAATTTCATGCAATTAAGTTCAAATCATAGTTAGCTAACTACTGCTACAGAGCTTAGGTAACTATGCAAGCTCTATCATCCCCAAAAGGCCCATCATGGGCAGTGAGATGGCTCAATGCATAATTCTATGAAAGCCTGGTGACCTGAGTTTAATTCCTAGAAACTACATTGAGGACGGAGAAAGTCAACTCGACAAGGATGTCTTCTTACCTCCACAAGTGCTCAAACAACACACAACATAATAATAAAAGTTCAAAGGCCTCCTGTGCCTTTTTAGTCACTCCTCTCACCCTTTAATCCATCACTACTCTTATTTCTGAGCCTATAGTTTTTCTTTTCCAGAATTTCTCATAAAAGACATTTCATAGTGTGTGGCCATTTGTATCTGTCTTCTCTCACTGGGTGTGATTCTTAGTATATCTCGTCAGCAGTGCATGGCAGTTGCTCCATTCACTTAATTTTTCAGTTTTCCTTAAGGCATTTACCTGAATTGAGGGTGTACTCAGTTAGTAGAATGTTTGTCCAGCATCATGATGCCCTGGGTTTATATAAACCAGGCATGGTGGTAAATACCTGTCCTTCCCAGCACTTATGGCGAGGAAGCAGGAGAATAGCAGATTAAGGTGTCTTTGACTGCATAAGTAGTTTCTGACTAGCCTGGGATACATATGAGACCCTGTCTCAACAACAACAAAAAGTTGCCTTTCTACTAGCTGATACCTAGTAATGTTTGTGTCCTTGTAATCTGATTTGCATTTACTTAATAATGGGTGCTGTGGACTGTCTAGTTGTACTCAGATATATCCTAGTGCTGGGTATTTGAATCTGTGTCCGTATAGATGTTTTTGTTCTTGCTGAGCTTTGGTTTTAGTTTGTCTTTGAGACAGGGTCTCTTTTATATAGGCCAGGTTGCCTTTGAACTTGCTACCATTCTGCCTTTGCCTCCTGAATTGTGTCTTCTCTGACTTTACAGGCTTTTGCCACCATATACATTTTTTTTACTAAGAATCTCTTTTTCTTTATTTTGTATGCATGTATTTGTGTTTGTGAATGTGTGTGGTAAGTACATGCTGTGATACTCATGTGAAGATTCATAGACAACTTCCAAAAGTCTCCTTCCACCATGTAGGTTCTGAGTATTGCAAATGCCCTTAATCCACGGAGCCACCTTGCTGAATGAGTTGTTTTCTTTACTCTGCATGCAAGTCCTTTCTTCCATGTATGTGTTTAGTAAGTACCGCTTCTCTGGCATGACTTGCATTTTCACTAGTATGAAGAGCACATGTTTTTTAATTTTTATGTATGATGCACTCTAGCAGTGTTTCTTCTATAGCGTGTGCTTTTTGGTGGCTTACACAAGAAATCTCTGAGTTACCCTCTGTTGGAACTGCAGCTCAGGTGGGTAAGAATGACATGGGGATAATAGTTTGGAGGATAACCAGCCTGGAAGTCTTGCAGAGGACAACCAAGTAGTCAGAGTTTTCTTCAGCAGCAAGCGTTGCCTCTCCCTTTCTTTCCAGCATGCCCTGGCCAGTGCTATACCCTGGCCCTTCACTGCAAAGGACCAGGCAGTGGCTACCTGCCTGGCATGATCTCTGCCTGTGACATTTTCCTCTTGGGTAAGGTAGCACAAGTACCTCCATGGTTCTCTGGTTCTGGTTCTAGGGAGAAAATCTCCCAGGAGGCAGGTGACAGTTTTCCAAATGAGTTTTCTAAAGATTCAGTGGAAGCTGCTCCAGATTCCATTAACAACATGCTCGTGGTCAGGTGATGCACAGTGCATGCCTTCTCCAGCCTGATAAGAACCATGAGGGGCTTCTTTAACACCCCACTCAGATGCCTGAAGAATCACTACGTAGCAGTGTCCATGGAGATGTGCTTACAGAGAAATGCAGGTTTTTGAGGAAGATGAGAAGGACCTGGAGCAGAAGTGTCAGCACTGCAGCCACCCCTGTGTGACAAGAGATGGCACTTCATCCTGGTGATTCCAAAGAGGAGCATACTGCAGGCAGGAAAGAAAGTAGCAAGATCAGAAAACACAGCAGCAACACTAGAATCCCAGTGCATCCCAAAGGCATTCAGTCTCCACCTCTGAAGATAAGGACAATGAGTCAGTGCAGGAATATGGTGACCCAACCTGAAACACCAGTGACTGTTTATATTAAAGTGACAATTTAGACATTAAACTCCCTGTCTTTTTTGGTAGAGCTGCATTTTGAACCCACTAACTATTTTACAAGTCCTCTAGTGCAAAAAAAAAAAAAAAAAAAAAAAAAAAACCATGAACGCTGAAATCAGAGCCAAGATAATGGCTGGCCCCTTTTCCCTTGGATGTTCTGAAATCATGTACTATCACAGGTATATAACTGACTGGAAAAAGGAAACAAAATGTTATAATAAAATGATTAAGAAAAAAAGTGTAAGGGGAAATGAGTGACTACCTGCTCACTAACCAAGTGCTCCAAGAGTCCTTTCTTCACTGCTTTGATCCACTGAAAGGATCTGAAAGCAGAGAACACTGGGCAGAGACTCTCATCCCATTGCCTCTGGAACTGGAGTTAGACCCTTCCATAGGCAGAAAACAGTAGACTATGGCCATATTGTTCTTACTTTGTGTCTTTACAGTCCTTTGCTTTTCTCTTGTTTTGTGGTGTGTGTTTCACACACATGCATGAAAGAGAAAGAGAAAGGAGAAGGAGAGAGATGGGAGGAGTCTCTAGGGGTTGAATGGGTTGTAGTACAAACATCCGAAGGTCAAAGCTGTATTGGTTCCTCGTGTTTATCTATTCATTCAAGTTGGGAGTGTAGTACAATTAATAAAAACCCAGATACAGATATTGAGGTCCAACCTGAATATCAGAAAAGCAAAGCAGCTGAGCCGCTAGAGAGCTCTTATCTCTAAGAAATCATCAGACTAAAAGAGCATGAATTCCTTCCTGTTTCATCCCACTTTATATTCCTCTCTAATGCTGGGATTAAAGGTGTGAGACACCACTGCCTGGTCTTTTGTGGTTTAGTTTTACTTTCAGGTCTTCAGGCAAACTTTATTTATTAAAATACAATTGAAATATAACTACAATTATTTTATTGTCTAAAACAAAAAGGAAGGTTATAATTAATATAAGAAATTATATACAATAAGTATAATAACTGTATACAATATATACAGGCAATAAATATAACAACAATGTCTAGTCCATTTGCACTGAATAAATTCAGAGAAAATACTCATTATCTATGTTAGCTTGGTGAGTTCAAAACCTTGTACCTAATTTACTTTCTATCATACCTTGCATTGCCATCTAAAACTGTCTTGATATCTCTCAAACTTGTATACTTTATAGTTCCTTAGTTTCTTTTCTGAGTCTCATAAACACTTAAAACTACAACTATCTAGTCTTCAACTACCGCAGAGACCCAATATTAACTGAGTAAGCAGGAGATGTAAGCAAGTGACTTCTAAAAATGTGAGAAATGACAGAAACAGCTGGCTGCCTGGACAGTCACCCAAAGTTCTTCTGCAATGTTGGGGCATCCATATTCAGCCTACATGCCTAGAATATCTGACAGACTTTTCTATGAAACTGGGTTTTTGGAGAACTGTCCCACCTTGTCTGGGCAAGGTTTGGCAGTCACTCTCTTTTGGGTCCTGTTTGTCTCATTAGGACAACATACTGTCAGCAGTTGAGACAAGGGTACTTTCATACCCAGTAGCTTACTTTTGCCACAAAGAAAGCAAACTCAAAGTGGCGTTTCTTATATTCCCATCATCTTCTCTGAGGTAAAGTGGTGCTGCCAGGAGCATACATGTTTCATTGTCATAAAAAAAAAAAAGAAAAAAGAACCTATGTTACTCGACAATAGAAGTTACAAAATAAGCCCACACAGGTTAAGAATTATGTATAATAAATATTTATTTAGGGGAGACTCACAGATCACTGTCCTAGATCACAGTCCTCTACATGAATGGGTAACAGGAACCGAGTCTGTCAGCCAGAAACAAGAGCCAGAAGCAAGATTGTTGTTTTATATAATTGCAAATGGTCTCTGAGTAGTTGATTGGGTTGGGTTTATTTTTTGTTGTTTTTTTTTTTAAGTTCTTATTTGGAGTTCTGGCCAGAATGTTGTAAGAAGGTGCACCATTTCCACAGCTGGTACCCAAAAACTGGTCTCATAGTAGCACTATCAGCATCATGACATCATATCAACCAGGTGGAGTCGTTATTGTGGGACCCCATAGTCTTTCTAGAAGCTTCAAAGATTACTGCAGGGAAATCTACTGTTCATTGTTGAAAATTTAAACATTAGTCATATAGACATATATTCAGTGAAAGATATGATATAGAAAAAAATGAGCATGGAGAAAAGTAAAATATTTCCTTAAAATCTACCTTCTTTCTGTCCCATACCAGATGACTCCTGACATGAGACAAAAATTCAGAATTTTTCTTTTAACAACATGCTTGGATTTAGAGAAGGAAAGCCATTGACTATCTCTAAAGCTAGTTGTATTTTTAAGTAGAAATGTATACATGTCCAGATAATCAAATTTTACCATGCAGATAATATAGCATCACAAATGAGATTTCTCTTTGCTTGGTGATCCTTTCTGGATAGTTATCTTTTCATTTTTAGACATCAAGGTCTCTCGACTCTTTGAAGATGAGTATTTTCCTGCAAAGACAAGAACAGAACCTTGCCCCAACCCTTATGAGGTTTTTTGTTTGCTTGTTTACTGCCTGTATGATTATCCACCCCTACGGATGAGCTGTCATTTCTCTTTCTCAAGAGGTTTCTCTTTTACAAACCGAATCTTAATTAATTTTGATGGTATCCATAGCTTTTCTTCTCCTGTGGAAAGAGGAGTGAAACTCTTCCCCAGTGTAGCACATCTCCTGGTTTCCATTGTGAGGTCAGCACATCCTTGGAATACACTGGCTGATTTAATTCAGCATTTTTTTTCTATTATCCAATGTCTCTCTGCTGTTGTCATTCCTTTCTCATTAACATTAAGAAAATTCAAGGTTAATAGAGTTATGCAATCTATTTCTGGGAGTATTTTCCATCCCTTTCTGTTTGTTTAGCATATCCTTTATAATATAATTTGACCTTTCTATAACTGCCTGACCTATAGGATTGTTTGGTATACCTGTAATATGCTTTGTATTATAATAAGCAAAAAAACAGTTTCATTTTCTTAGACACATATGTAGGACCATTATATGTCTTTATTTGTGCAGGTATATTCATGATGGCCATAACTTCTAATAAATGCATGATTACTGAATCAGCCTTTTCTGAGCTCAAGGCAGTTGCCAATTGAAAACCTATATAACTGTCAATGGTGTGGTGGACATATTTTAATTTTCCAAATTCTGTAAAGTGGAACACATCCATCTGCCAGATCTCATTCCTTTGAGCACACTTTTGGTTACTCCCTGAAGGTAATGGTGTTAGGTTATAGAAAGAGCAAGTAAGACATTTTTTTATAATCTCCTTAGCTTGTTGCTATGTAATAGAAAACTTTCTTTAAACCTTTGCTGTTGACATGATGTTTCTTATGAAATTCTGAGACTTTCAGCACACCTCCAATCAATAATTGATCAATTTCTGCGTTACCTTGAGCAAGAGGACCTGGCAGACCAGTATGGGATCGGATGTGTGTTATGTATATAGGACAAAGCCTATTCCTGATTATATCTTGCACCTGAATGAATAATGAAATCAATTCTTTATCATCTGGTATAAATTCAGCTGTTTCAATATGCAATACAATTCTTTCTGCATATTGCGAATCAGTAACTATATTGAGAGGTGCTTTAAAAATCCCTTTGTACCATGAGAATAGCATACAACTCTGCCTTTTGGACAGAATAATAAGGGCTTTTTTCTGCCTTACTTAATTCTTCTGATTTGTAACCTGCCTTCCCTGATTTATTTGCATCATTATAAAATGTATGAGTTCCAGTTATTGTTGCATTATGTACAGTTCAGGGAAGAAACCAAGAAATTCTCTTTATAAGGCTGATTCTATCACTTTAGGGATAATTGCTATTAATTCCTCCCAAAAAATAGCATAAGCTCTTTTCCCTGGTTCATTGTCTTGCAATAATTTTTTAGTTTCATCAGCAGTAAAAGGAACTATAATCTCTGCTGGTTCTATCTATACCTGCTAGTTGACGAAGTCTCAATTTTCCTTTTATAATTAATTCAGAGGCTTTTTCCACATAAGTTTTTAACTTTTTTCTTGGTTTATGTGGTAAAAAGATCCATTCAAAGATAATATCTTCCCTCTGCATTAAAATTTCCATAGGGGAAATTCTGGAAGGCAATGTGACTAGAATACAATTAAGATTTGAATTCACTCTATCCACGTGTGCCTCCTGTAATTTCTCTTCAATGACCATCAGTTTTTTCTCTGCTTCAGCTATTAATTCTCTGGGACTATTTAAGTGTTTATCACCATCTAAGGTTTTGTTTAAATGAACTATTAGATCAGGTGTTATCTTAACAGCCGGTTATAGACTGGAAATGTTTCCTATAATCTTTGAAAGTCATTAAGAGTCCGCAGTCGGTCTCTCCTAATTTATGCCTTTTGTGTTCTAATTTTCTGTAAACCTATTTTGTAACCTAGGTAATTAACAGAATCTCCTCTTTATTTTTTTTTTATTTTTTTTATTTTTTTTGGTTTTTCGAGACAGGGTTTCTCTGTGGTTTTGGAGCCTGTCCTGGAACTAGCTCTCGTAGACCAGGCTGGTCTCGAACTCACAGAGATCCGCCTGCCTCTGCCTCCCAAGTGCTGGGATTAAAGGCGTGCGCCACCACCGCCCAGCTTCCTCTTTATATTTTTTAAGGAGCAATTTGTAATCCCCATTTTGGCAAAACTTTCTTTACTTCTAAAGTATCTGCATTTGAGTCAGATAACAAAACATTGTTCATGTAATGGTAGATTATAGACTTAGGAAATGGCTTTGCATATTATTTCCAATTGCTGACTAATAAAGTATTGGCACACGGTGGGGCTATTGAGCATTCCCTGTGTGAGAATGGTCCATTGATATCTCCTAGTAGGCTGAGGATTATTATATGTAGGCAGTGTGAAGGCAAACTTTTCTCTGTCCTTTTCTTGTAAAGGTATAGTGAAGAAACAATCCTTTAAATCAATAACTTTGAGAGGCCATCCCTTTGATAACAGAGAAGGCAGAGGAATTCCAGATTGTAGAGGGCCCATAGGTTGAATAACCTTTTTGATAGCCCTTAGATCTATCACCATTCTCCATTTTCCAGATTTCTTTTTAACAACAAATACAGAAGTATTCCAAGGGCTGGTTGATTCTTTAAATGGCAAATATCTAGTTGCTCCTATATCAGCTATTTTAAAGCCTTCAGGGGTCTTTTTTTCTAATAATGGACATTGTTTAACCCATATTGGTTTCTCAGTTTAACCATTTTAAAGGCAGGATCCTTAATACTTCTGAAGGTTTGCTAATTGCTTTGTCTTCTTGTACAGCCGGAATGGCTGGTGACCTTTGTTTATAATATCTTATAATACCCTTCCCATAAACATGAGTTTTTGGGACTGTGGGAACGTTAACCTGGGTATTCCATTTCTGCAATAGCTCATGGCCCCATAAATTCACTACAGTATTAGCTACATATGGCCTCAGCTTTCCTTTCTATTCTTCTGGCCCTATGAATTCAACCCACCTCATGCTTTGTTTAACTTGAGATAGGGTTCCAATTCCATAGGAATTGAATATCTGGCTCTTGAAGAGGCCAATCTGGATGCCAAGATTCTGGAGTAATGATACTCACATCTGTACCCATGTCTAGCCATCCTTCAATTACAATGTCATTTATAAACACTTATAGCTTTGTCTTAGATCGCTTATAGAAATCTACCAAAATATGTTTCCTATTTCCTCCTGGAGTTTTTGATTCATCCTCCTTGTTTATTCCATCATCCAGAACAGTATGGTATTTTTACAATAGGCACTGGATTAATTTTCCTGGTGAGACATGTTGTCCACAGTAACTGGGAATGACTGGACTTTGTTTGATATCGGAGCCTGTGAGAGGCCCTCCAAGGAGTTTCCCAGTGGTGTCAGGTTACCTTGTCTGTCTCTTGCCGACCTACATTCATTAGTCCCATGTCAGCCTTTGCCACACCTCCTACATATACCAGAAGGCTGAGTCCTCCTATCCTTTTCATTCCTAGAGCAGACATTATTCCTTGGAATTCCTTGTCTACAGTCCCTTCTTAGATGTCCTATTCTACTACAATTAAAACATTTGGCATTCTGGTGTCCCCTCATTGGAAATCACTTCTCCTACCCAATCCTCAGTGCTATAGTCAAATGTTTCAACATTCATTATATACAATATCCATTCATCTATGGGTGCTGATCTGACCTTTAAAGGCCAAGAATCTTCCTACTTTCTAAGTTGACATTTTCAAAAGTCAAAGATTCAATAAGTACATGTCTAGCTTCAGGGTCTGTCACTCCTACTTGTATAGCCTTAGTTAATCTTTGTAAGAAGTCACTAAAGGGTTCTCTCTGGCCCTATTTAACCCTAATATATGACTCAATTTTTCCCTATTTCCTGAATCCTGTCCCGAGCATTTAAAGCTGTTGTGCTACGTAGGAACATAGGTTCCCTATGTTCATCGCAGTGAGCTTGTTCCTGAGGATTAGAGTAATGACCCTTGCCAAGAATTTGATCCTGGGAAGTCTCAAATCTTTTTGTTTCCCCCTGTTGTTCTAAAATTTTTGCCTCTTCTTCAAATAACACTTCCAAAGCCCCTGAGGTCCATCTTCTAGGACTGCTGAGATTAATTGAAGCCAGTTGTTTGGAGAGCCTTAGTGCTTAAAGCCTGCATCTTCACCATTTCCCTGACAAAAAGGTGAGCGTAGCCCATAAGAAACAGTTGCTTGTTTTTATTTCTTTTAGATTGCTCATCCATGTTGGTTCCCATGCATATTCTTTGACTACCTTAGGGTACTTTGTGCCAGATGGTCTTTCCAATAAAATTACTGGATATGCAGTTAAAACACTGTGTAAGTCATCCCGGGATCTGGCATGAACTGATGAGGCTAAATCCTGTCCTTGTACCTTCTGTTGCTGCTCATCAATTTCAATAAATTCCTTAATCTTTTCAAATCTTTTTACTACTGCCTTTTGTAAAGTCTGAATCTCCTGTCCAGTGTTTTGTTCTAATGCCCTCACTGAGAATTTCAAGGTATGAAACTTGTCCAATAAAAATATCGTCTCATCCTTGGACAATTTTTTTTAAGATTTTATTTATTACATATACAATACAGTGTTCTGCCTCCATGTATGCCTGCATGCCAGAAGAGGGCATCAGATCTCATTTTAGATGGTTGTGAGCCACCATGTGGTTGCTGAGAATTGAACTCAGGACCTCTGGAAGAACAGTCAGTGTCCTTAACGTCTGAGCCATCTCTCCAGCCCCCCCCCCTTGGACAAATTTTGATTGTGTGCATATTACATTCCTGGAGAGATATCTTATCATTAATCTATCATAACTTTTCTAAAGTTTCCAATTGTTAAATTCAGCAACACAAATTCTTTCAGATAATTTTGTCAAGTTTATGCTATCCCTCTTCATAGTGTTGGTCTCCTCAAATAGCTGTCTATTAGCCTGTAAAGTCTGTAGGCCAGCATGTAATGCACCCAGTGGCAGCATGTCAGTCATGAGCTAGGGAGTGCTGAGCAGCAGCCTGCTCCATCTGAGTGCCAGCTAGGGCCACGGGCAGGAGAGTCAGTGTCCAATGCGCCACTCAGCTGGCAAACTGATCCCATAAAGTGTGGACTGGTCTGCACATTCGGATACCAGATATGATGATGGAAGTTACAAAATAATCTCACACTAGTTCAGAATTACATATAATAAAGGGTTATTTATTCAGGGAGACTCACAGATCCCTGTCTTGGATCACAGTCCTCCGTATGAATGGGGAACAGGAATTGAGTCTAGCAGCCGGAAGTGAGAGCCTGAAGAGAGTGAACACACGCTTTACAGCTGCAGTTGCCCAAGTGGGCTGATATCTTAAAGGCTATTGGTCAAAAGAGCTCCCACAGCAGTTATTAAAACATCTTAAATGCCATATTCTGCAGATCTCTGAAGTGTTTAAAGATGACCTATTTAAAATGTATCTGTTTGAACTTGAAAACATACCTGATGTGACTACAAGTTCAGTTGTAAGAGATGACTAATTACTAACCTGCATTTCCTTGTTATCCTAAGCAGATAGTAGTAATACTTCCAAGGACTAGAAATTTTCATTACATTGTTAAATGAGCTATATAGGTACAACACCTTGAACAAGATTAGAAATGTATATACAGGCTGTGTTAACAAAATTAATCTCAAATTTGTATCAATATATAAAATTTGTATATAAAATACAAAACTCCAATGTAAACTTTTAAAACTAATAGTTGCTTTTATCTTATCATATCTAATCCTCCCTTTTTTCTTTTCAAAACAAAAACCTTGAATCTAGTTGTCCTTTGTTTAGCTTTTCTTCTTACCAATACCAAAACAACTTGTAACTAGTCCCCCTAAACAATGACAAGTATCCATAACCCATTGAACAACAAAAAACCACCTACCCCACTTCTTAGGAATGTGGGCATCATATTCTTAAAGTCACTTCCTGTTGTTTGTGAATGACGGTAACTTTAGGAGATACTGAAACAAAATTTTTGGTTAATTGTCAAGTCCTGAGAGAGATAGCTTTATCATTTGTTGTCCATTCTCTACATAATGGGAAAGGGCAGGGCTTGTCTCAAGTCCTGGCTTGAATAGTATGTTAGGTTCTGTCATCTCAGCTAGCCACTTTGAAATTGATCAGAGAAATTTGTAGTCCAAAGCCGATCTTTGGGGTTTTTTTTGTTTGTTTGTTTTGTTTTTTTGTTTGTTTGTTTTTTTTTTTTTTTTTTGCTTAGTGATGTTATCAAAGTCCTGGAAGAATGGTCATTGCGGGACCCCATCCTCCTTTTGGGAAGTTCCTGAGGTCTCTGTTAGTTATGCTCATGGTTCACTATAGAAAACTGACAAAGACTCAAACCCAAAGTCATGTATAAGAAGATAGATGAAACCTTTTTCTAGAACAAATTAGTACTCTATATGACCATTAATATCATGACAAAAAGTTTAAAATAAAACCAAAAGAATATGAGATTAGTAGCAATATAAAATAGTTTGTGAATATTTCTTTTTCTTCTGTCTTATATCAGGAGACTCTTCTGACATGAGACAGAGATTTTGGACTTCACTTTAATAAGCATGCATGGGTTTAGAGAAAGAGAGCCACACTTGAACTCCAAAGCCAGCTTTAATCTTTAATTAAACTGGGATTACCAAAAGATCATTTTCATTATATATCTGAAAAGAATAACAGAAAGAAATATTTGGGAAGATTCATGAAAATTTATCCTGCTGGAAATGTGGTATACCAATGGGCTAATATACTCCTTTTCTTGAGACATTTTTTTTTCTGGATGATTTGTCTGTCCTTTTTCTTCAGAGGTCTCATTTGTCCAGTGGTCTTCAGATTCCTTAGCTGTATACCTTTATTCTCCTGAAAAGACAGGAATAAAACCCTTCTGCAACCCTAATATTGGGAACATTCCCTTTTGGCAAGTTATATCTAGTCAAGTGAAAAAAGCATTTATTAGTTTTATAGGTTAGTTCAGATTAAGTGGCCATGCTGTTTGATGATTTCTCATGTCTTCTAATTAAGAGGTGTCTCTTGTTCAAATCGAATCTTTTCAATTTTGATGGTATCTGTAACTTTTCTTCTCCTGTGGAAACAAAAGAAAAACCCTTCCCCAAAGTAACACATGTCCTGATTTCCATTCTGAGGTCAGTATATCTTTAAAGTATATTGACTAATTTAATTCTGTAGTTTTTTCTACTATCCAATGTCGCTCCACAGATGTTGTTTCTTTCTCATTAGAAAGAAAATTCAAAGTTAATAAAGCATCATGCTATCTATTTCTGAGTGTATTTATTATCCCTTTATGTCTATTTAGCATATCCTTTGGAGTTTGATTTGATCTTTCTATAACTGCCTGCCCTGTAGGATTGTGTGCTATGCCTGTAATATATTTTATGTTATAATGAGCAAAAATGGTTTCATTTTCTTAGAGACATATACTAGAGCATTGTCTGTCTTTGGTATACCCATGATGTGGGTTTCTAGTCTATATGTGAATATGTTTTATTACCATTTGTTAATAAAGAAGCTGTTTTGGCCTATGGTAGTGCAAAATATAGGTTGGTAGGAAAGCTAAATTTAATTCAGGGAGAAAGAAGGTGAAGTCAGGAGGACGCCGTGTAGCCACTCAAGTAACAAACCACAAGCCTTGTGATAAATATGAAATAATAGAAATAATAGAAATGGGTTGATTTAAGACATAAGACATAAGAGCTAACTAGGAATATGCCTAAGTCATTGGCCAAGCAGTGTTGTAATTAATAATAGTTTTGTGTGATTATTTGGGTCTGAGTGGCCAGAAAATGAAAGAACAGTCTTAGCTTACAAATGGCACTCAATGTGGGGCAAGAATATCCACGTAAAGCCTAAGGAAGTTTTTTTTTTTTTAAGGCTTTTAGACCCACAAAATCGGAAGTCAGCGTGAACTTCTTGGCAGCCACATATTTTTAAATAGGCTCTGTTTGCTGAACTCGAGCTGAAGAATGGCACCTTTAAGAGAAGGCTTCCCGACTCAATGTTAGCTGGAAAAGCCGTGCGACTCCATTAAGATATGGCTTCCTGGTTCCTACTGGTAGCATAAATGACTCTGGATTCAGGAGGTCCTGTCATAGAGCACTTGAATGGGGTTTGTGGGAAGCATGCTGCAAATTACTTGGTGGCAGCATAAGCCAACTGCTTCTGAGAATTGAGATGGTAAACATGACTCCCAGACCTCTGCCATGTAGGAAAAGCCAAGCAGGGTGGAACCAACAACCAAAGTGGCTGCTCTGGTCTCATCACGCCTGCTTAACAGTTCACAACAGTGATCAAAAAAAAAAAAGGATTACAGATATGTCATAAAGGCAGATTCAGACAGAAATAAACCTCTGAATGGGTCACAATGTGTTTTAAAAATATATGTAAGCTTAAAAAAAGAAGGAAAATGGGTGTAGGCAGTTATAGAAAGAAGTAGTTTTAAAAAATAAAGTAAATACAGTAAAAGTAGTATAAAAGAGTATAAACAGTCATTGATTAAAGGAGTAAAGGTAATAAAATAAATAATTAAAAATAATAGAGTAAAAATAATAAGCCAAATAAAGATGGAATATATACAAAGACTCTGGATTATATATATTATGTTTCTTTTGGATTTTTTTTTACTCTTAATGAGTTAACTGCTGAAAAACATTTAATTCTGGGGGTTGCTAAGCTAAGCCAAACTAATTATATATTTTAAAGTTATATTGACTTCAAAATTTGAGACTAAGGATATATTACTTTGGAAAAGAGGTTCTGCTTTTGTTTCCACAGAGGATGGGAACCTGTGGATGCCTTCCAGGCTAATGTGGTTTGATGAAACAAGACCCATGAACCCTAAAAATACTTCACCCAACAAACAGCAGGAAGAAGTTTGGAGAAAACTGTGCCCAAATTCCCAAAAGTATTGTTTATAAATGTTTGCTTTCATTTAAAGTGGGTTGATTATAATGGTCACATTAAATCTTTTTTTTTTAAAAAAAAAGGGGGGGGATATGATATAGAAATGAATACTTTACATTGGTATGGAGTTTGGTTTATTGATACAAATTTAAGGTAAATTTTGTTTTATGTTTATTTCTACTCTTGTTTAAGGTATTGTGTTTATACAGCTCATTTAAAATGTATAATTAAAAATTACAGATTGATAGATGTTCATCTATAGTTAAAATTGTAGTCACATTATTAAGATTTTTTTCAGGAATGCGGAGAAATGTTTCAATTAGATAAATAATCTTCAAAGACCTATAGAATATGCCATTGAAAATATTTTAAAAACTTAGACTTTTCTTGACAGTGAGACATGTCTGCTTCTGGCAGCACCAATTACTTCAGAGAGTTGATAGACATTGAAGAAACTCTCTATGTAATTTGCCTTCAATGTGACAAGGCTAGCCATTTGAGAAAGAAACTGCTGTTACCTAGACTGCTTAGTAGCATATTATATAAACTGGTCATGCAGGACCTACAGAAAAATGATTGCTGAGCTTGCATAAAAAAGTTGAGGCAGTCCTTCAGTGTTCCTGCTTCGTGAGTTTGCCAGATATTCTGTAGGACACAGAAGAAAGTGACTGACAAACTGCCCATATAGGCAAAACAGTCTTTCAAATTTTCTGCTTCATGGAAAAATCTGCCAGATAGTATGGGCCTGTAGGCTGAAGATGGATGCTCCAATGTTACAGAAGAACTTTGGTTGACTGTCCAGGCAGTGAAAAGTCTCTGTTAATTCTAGAGTTTTGGAAGTTGCTTACAATGTACTTCCTATTTACTCAAGTAATATATCCTTCTGGGGATATACAGAATAATAGAAATGGGTTCATTTAAAATGTAAGCACTAACTAGAAATATGCCTAAGGCATTGGCCAAACAGTGTTGTAATTACTATAGTTGTGTGATTATTTGGGTCTGGATAGTCAGAAAATGAAAGAACAGTCTCTGCTTACTTACCCACAATGGCCATAATGTCCAGCAAAAGTGTGATTACTGAATCAGCCTTTTCTTAACTCAAAGCAGTTGCCCATTGAAAATCTGAATAGGTATCAATGGTGTGATATACATATTTTAGTTTTCCGAATTCTACAAAATGGAACACATCCATCTGCCAGATTTAGATTTCATTTCTTTGAGTACCCTTTGGGTTACTTCCTGCAGGTAGTGGTGTTTGGTTGTATAAAGAACAAGTTAGAAATTCCCTTATAATTTCCTTGGCTTGTTGCCATGTGATGGGAAAGTCTTTTTTTTAAAAAAAAAAAAAAAAAAGAAAAAAAAACCTTCACTATTGACATATTGTTTTTAATGAAATTCTGAGACTTTCAGCACATTTCCAATCACTAATTAATTAATTGATTTCTGTCCTACATTATGCTAGAGGACCTAGCAGACCTGTATGTGATTGGATGTGTGTTATGTATATGAGATGATTCCTATCCCTGACTATAATTCATAACTGAATAAATAATGAAGTCAGTTCTATATCATCTGGTCTAAATCCAGCAGTTTCAATCATTTTACTCCATTGTACAGTGATCTTAGCCTCTTCTCTGAACCAGGTACTCAATTATAATTGTGGACTGGGCTCTAAAACACCTCTAACCCAAATCTACCCAGTCATTAGGAATAATTCTATTATAAACTGAACACAAGTTTAACATTTGCTTAACAATAGGTAAATGCATGCCATATGAGACTGTTGCTTCCTTTAATGTCCTTAAGTCTAAAATGTCACAGGAGTCTAGTTAGCTGTAACAGAGACTCTGCCATTTGGCAATTCCTTTAAGGTTACTGGCTATATTAAGGTTGGTTGTCTGAAAATCTTTGGCTGTTCCTCTTTATTCTTATAATGCAATGCGTAATTTGGTTCTCCATTAAATTTTTCTGTCTGGATTTGAATATCTCTGTGATCTGTTTTATTAGTTTGTTCTAAGGCCTATTTCTTAGCACTTAGATAAACCAACTTTTTTAGTGATAAGACAACAATGATAATACTGATAATATTTATAATTAATATTCCATAAATCCCATCTCAATTAGATATCCTCTCAATTAATTGTTCCATTTTCAAACTGTCTAGCATATTATACAGAGATTCAAATTCCTCAATTATAATTGTTTTTCCCATTTGTCAATGTGGAAAAAAACTCTCTTTTAACTAATTCATGCCTTTACGAATTCCCAATTGTCTTACCAAATCTACTGATGATGTTAATGAAGCTGTGAGGCTGATTGCTGCATAGAACAGTAAAAGCCTCTCTGGATTTCAAGGCAGCTACCTAGTTTGTCAGCAGCCCAAGAAGGGGATACAAGGAGAGCCCAAGAAGGGGATACAACTATGGTAAAGAGAGAGGGGGAGAGATATGGCTGTCTGAAAAACACACAGGGGATTTTTTTGGGGAAAAAGCACATGTGGCTGGTGGAAGGGGTGGCTACCTAAAGGCAGAACCAGCCAGTTTGGAGCCCAGGTGCTTCTGGAGTTTGGGTATAGCACCTAGACACTGTTTCAGAGAGGTTATAAGAGGAAAATCTCAAACATTTCCCCAAAGTTTGGGGATAAAAGAAAAGAAAGTCTGATCAGGTGGGATGGGAGCACCATGTGCAGCTCTACCCTGTGCCCATGGCTAAGAAGCCTCAGGCAAATGACTTTTTCATGAATTCACACCCAAGGCATTGGGTGCCAAATATAGCACAAATAATAAAAGCCCAGAGACGGATATTGGGGTTCAACCTGAAGAATCAGAGAAGCAAAGCAGCCAAGCCACAAGAGAGATCTTACCTCTAAGAAACCCTCACACTAAAAGAGAGCTAGTTCCTATCTCCTCCCAATTTATATTCCTCTTTAGTGCTGGGATTAAAGGTATGAGCCACCACCATCTGGATCTGTTTCTGCACTGATCTTGTGCAGCCCAGAGTGACCTTGAACTCACAGAGATTTGTAGTGATGAGGCAAGAAGGCTTGCTTTTCGTCTCACCTGGCTCCCGCATGGCTAGCTTCACCCGAAATAATTACATGGAAACTGTATTCATTTAAACACTGCCTGGCCCATTAGCTCTAGCCTCTTACTGGCTAACTCTCACATCTTGCTTATAACCCATTTCTATTAATCTGTGTAGCACCATGGGATCGTGGCTTACTGGGAAGATTCTAACCCACGTCCATCTTGGGCTGGAGCTTCATCGCGTCTGACTCACTGCCTTCTTCCTCCAAGCATTCTGTTCAGTCTACTCCACCTATCTAAATCCTGCCCTATCAAAAAGCCAAGGCAGTTTCTTTATTAACCAATGAAAGTAACACAGATAGATGACCCTCCTCCATCAGAGATCCATCTGCCTCTGTCTCCCACATCCTGGGATTAAAGGTGTATTACACTACTGCCTGATCTCTAATGACTTAGTTTTATCTTCTGGTCTTCAGACTAGCTGTATTTATAAAACATATATAAAATATCACTATAATGAAGGAGCAACAGTGACCTCCACTGTCTCTTCTCCCCTATCCAAAAAGGGCCTGCAAATCTTTCTAAACCTCTCTATACTACTTCCTGTGTCTCTCTATATGATCTTTGTCCTCCCAATCCTCTATTTGAATTTTTTTGCAAACCTATCTTATGTTCTAGGTAATTAATAGAATCTCCTCTTTGTATTTATTAGGAGCAATTTGTAATCCCAAACAAGACAAAATTTTCAACATTTAAACATTATGTTTAAACAAAATTTAAACATAAAGGTATTTGCATTTGAATCAGCTAGTAAGATATCATCCATATAATGATAAATTATAGATTGATAAAATTGTTTATGAATTACTTCCAATGGCTGTTGTACAAAATATTGATACAGGGTGGAGATGTTTAATATCCCTTGAAGAACTTTCCACTGATACCTTTTAACAGGCTGGGAATTATAAATAGGCACTATGAAGGCACATTTTTCTCAATCCTGTTTTTTGGAAAGGTATAGTAAAAAAAGCAGTCTTTTAAGTCAATTACTATAATAGATTATCCTTTGGGTAATAAAGAAGGCAAGGGAATTCAAGGAAATTCTCTATAATGTGCCCACTGACTGGATCACCTTATTAATATTTCTTAGATCTGTTACCATTCTTTGTTTTTAATGACAAATACAGAAGAATTCCTATCAGAGTCTTTTGGGTAGCAGCCCCTTAGGCCCCTTCAGGGTCTAGTCAAGATGCTACAGCCCATGAGGGAAATAAATACAAGCTCTGAGTGTGGGTGAAAGAAAATGAATCAGCTCACACAGTTCTTCTCATAATTTCTTTTTTATTGTCCTTTTTTTTCTCCTCCAAATTTTCCAGTTTATGTACACATACAGACACAATCATCAATTCTCTGGCAATAACAAGGTTTTTTCAGGGTCATAAAAGCAGGTAATAAGTACACAAACTGTAATTATGTAAGTGTAACTGTCAGCTTTATGATTCAAAGTGGGAATGATTTGTGAAAGCCTTTGTGGAACTCTTAAGGGGGAAGGCAGTTAATTAAGAGAGGGAAATTAAATCATTAGAGGAACTTAGGAGGGGAATTTGTGTGTTTTGTTACATTCTTAAGTGACTAAGCAAAGAGCTAAAATGTTATTATCACAGTAGCAACCATGAACAAGACAGGAATCATCTTTTACTCAGTTTGCAGCTTTCCCCCAGTGGGCAGAGGGAGTATCAGGTAATTAGTCAACTACATAAACAAGCAGGGAATACTGCTGCATTTGATCTGCATCAGCATTTCTGCCAAATGTTTAGCAGGCTGGTGGGCGGGGGGAGTCAAATATAAGAATTACATTTACACCTAAGTGATAGAACAAGGAGGAGGCCTTTTAGTAACATAGCAAAAAATCTGGACCATGACTCTTTCCAGCTGTCTGGACTAAACTATGGCTTTGTTCCTGTGGTGTCTGTGAAAAAAGCATTGTCTTTGTTCAGAGTTGGGCAAATGGTTAATACCTTATTTCTGTTATCTCATAAGGTTAAGACAGAAACCGTTAATCTTCTAAGCTAATCTTCTAAGTGTTAGTAGCCTGTTTAGGGTTATAACAGCATTAATTGGGATAGCACTTTCTATATTGGTAGAAGGTGAATCCAGGGCAAACATTCTTCCTGTCTTCTCTGAGGGCTAAACATCAGCCATTTCAGACATACATGTCTGAAATGTCTTTGGGTGTCTGTGAATGTCTCAGTTGAGATCTCATCGTCTGGACGCTAATACTGACCAACTGCCTGCCGAAGGAGATAATGGCAGAGGGGCAGACTTCTAAGTTTATATCGGGGAAATGGAACAAGGATCTGGTTGTGAGAAGAAAAGTTTTGCTTGTGTGATTACTTCACCAGAATCTCACATCGCTGGAGGGAGTCATCCAATATACCAATGCTTAGGGGAAATTGTGCACAATAAACAATTAGCACATTGTAGTTCTGTAGGAAAAATCCCCAAGCTGTAATGTAAGGGAAAGAACTGGTGTGGAACAATTCTATATTCTGTCAATTATGTTTTAAATAAACGCTGCTTGGCCAGTAGCCAGGCAGGAAGTATAGGCGGGACAACCAGACAGGAAGTAGAGGTGGGGCAATGAGAACAGGAGTATTCTGAGAAGAAGGAAGCCCATTCCTCCCCAGTCCTCTCCAGACACCGAAGAAGCAGGATGTAACCTGCCCTGCTGAAAAAGATACTGAGCCATGTGGTAACTGAGCCATTTTAACATAGATAAGAATAATGGGTTAATATAAGTTATAAGAGTTACAAGAAGCCTGAGCTAATGGGCCAATCAGTTTATAACTTATGGAGACCTCGGTGTGATTTTCTTTGGGACTTACTGGCTGTGGGAACTGGGTAGGACAGAAACCCCAACAAAGCAGGCCCTCATGTTACAAAGAACTATGGCTTCACACAAGAAATCTGCAAGGAGGACTGTTAATACATTCAAAAGGCAGCATTCCTTATCGCCTTACAAAATAAGGTTATCTATCAGATGTGCATCTGGTGGGTTGACCTCTGAACTCTCACTGTATAATTCTGCGACCTGCCAAGAACTGATTGCTTCTTCAGTATGTTGATCATTTAGCTGTTCCTGTACCAGCTGCTCTAATGTCTGTAATTTTTCTTATGTTAAAGCTTCCACCCAGATGGGATTTTCAGTTAATCATTTTAAATGTAAGGAAGTTGGTAACTTTGAAAGACCAGCAGCTGTTGTGTCTTGCTTATGCACAATCTGAACAGTCAGTGACTCTTCTTGATAATATCTTTTTTATATTTCTCTCAGAGGCATTCTTTATTTTATGGTTTGTTTCTGAGATTGAGGAATGCTAATCTGGGTTTACCATTGTTGTAACAAGTCACACCCCCATAAATTCATTGCTATTGGTCACATATGGCTTTAATTTCCCTACCTATCCTACTAGCCCTATACATTTGACCCACCTTGTTCTTTTTTAAAATTCTTTTACCAGAGGTAAAGTTCCAACACCTGGAAGCTGAATATTTACCTTCTGAAGAAGCCATTCTGGATGCCAAGGTGTTGGAGAAATTATTGTTACATCCAAACCTGTATCTATAATTACAATGTCATTCACTTGTATTTCTAGCTTTGTTCTTTGAACATTTAAAGAAGCATTAAGTCTTTTAATTGCTCTGTGGATGAGTTTCACCAATACTGACAGGGAATGTTTGAAATTAATTTGATATTGGAGCCTGTAAGAGGCCCCTAAGGTGTTTCCCAATAGCAAAGGGTTATCTTGTCTGTCACTTGTTGATCTGCATTCATTGGTCCAATGTTGGCCTTTGCTGTACCTTCTGCATATTTCAGAAGGTCAGGTCTTCTGATTGGATCATCTCTTGAAAAAGCATTGTTTCTAGGAATGCCTTGCCTTTTCAGATGACCTTATTTAGCACATTAAAACATCTGACCTTTTGAACTTTCTTAAAATTTTTAGAAATCACTTCTTCTATCCAAGTATCATCATAAGTGTGAGATCCAATATCAACTATATTTCAGATCCATTCATCTATGGGGTCTGATCTTGCCTTTAAAGACCTAATCACCCTTTTGCATTCGGAATTATCATTTTTAAAAGCCAAAGATTCAACTTATATTTGTCTAGCTTCTTAGTCTGATAACATTTTATGCACAGCTAAAGTCAATCTTTGTTTAAAAAAATCAGTGAAGGGTTTTTGGAGCCTTGTATAATTTTAGTAATGAATCAGTCCTCTTTCCTGATTCTTCATCCCTGTCCCAAGCACCCAAAGTTGCTGTACAACATATGGCCAAGATGTGATCATCAAATCTAAACTGTCCTTGCAAATCAGCATGCTCACCTTCATTGAGAAGCTGGTCTTGGGAAATTTCCATACCTCTGGCCCTACTTCATTGTTCTGTGATCCTAGCTTCCTTTTTCCCCCTTATTTTTCATTGTAACTGAGAACTACCTTTTAAGATTGCTGTAGCTAAAGCTTTTCAGTCTTGTGGGGTATTTCTGTTCTGAGTTGTCTATGAATTTAACATTTGTTTCCCAGAGTGTGAATGCATACCATATGAAACAACTGCTTCTTTAAATCTTTTCAAATCTAACATTTCTACAGGATCCATTTAACTTCTGATAGCCTTGGGGCTGCCTGTCATCTGGTACTTGTTCTTGTATGATAACTGGATATTGGTTTTCTAATAGCCTTGGGCTGTTCCTCTTCAGTTTCATAATTCAATGTGGTAGATTCTGTTCTAAATTCCTCTGTCTGTGAATATTTGTCTTAGTTTCATTAGTAGATCTTTCTAAGGATTGTATTTTATCCGTCAATTTTTTTATACTTGGAACCAATATCAAACTACTTTTTTAAGTATATAACATGAATTACCAAAGTGATAATTATAATTAACATGTCAATCCCAGCTAAGCTGATTATTCCTTCATTTAATTATTTTCATTTTCAAACCATACAGTGTCCTAACTCTCTGTATCATAACATTGTTCCCCATTCTTAACGTTAGAAAGACTTTTGTTTTGAAATTTTCTTTAAAGACTTTTGAATAAAATTTCATTTCCTCCTTAAGAATTCCTGGGTGTCTCACCAGATCTGCTGACTTCTCAGTTTTTCTACAGTAGCAGTGTTTGACTGTGGGGAGTGCCTCCGGGGTACCTAGGTAGCCAGGCTAGTACCTTGTGCCCACTGGAGTGGCAGTGGGACGCTGCTGCACTGAATGATCTGGGTCGAGAGCACTTGCAGCTTCTTGCATACACCCAGGGCTGAGGTGTGCAGCAGCGGCAGTAGCCGTAGAAGACCAGCAGGTGCAAGCAGGTGTCAAGGCAAGCAGGCTGGTCCAGGGAAAGCCCACAAGCTTCAGGGAGAGGGAGTGAGCCACCTGAAAGATGTACACGGGGGAGGGGGATGTGCAGGAGAAACCTGCTTGGCAGGAAGTGAGGGCACAGAACTGACTGAATGACAGCCAGCAACTGTCTTGGGATCAGGTATCAGGGTAAAAACTGGATTGATCAGAGAAACAGTGGGGAAACAACCATTGGACTCCTCTCTCTTTCCTTCCTCCATCCAAAAAGGGCCTGTGAATCTTTCTAAGCCCCTCTTTTCTTATTAAGCCCCTGCTAATAATTCATGGGTTTCTCTCTATACGTCCTGGGTCCTTCAAAACGTCAATGGCTAATTCTGGTCAGCTAGTAGCTAGCTCCACCCTCTGATTCAAGGTAAACTTTATTGGTAGTATCAGGAGTGTCAGAGTCTGATCAAAATATCCTGTAACACATGATCACACTATGTAGCCCTGGCTGTCTTCAAACTTGCTGTAAAGACCAGGCTGGCTTCAAATTCACAGCTATCACTGCCCTTGACTCCAGAATGCTGAGGTTACAGATGTGCACTTTTCTTGCTTCTTTTGCATGGCAAGTTTCTTACTCCAAACATTGTAGTAAATTTCAGTTTGGGTGTATCGTAGATGTTGATATTCCTATGTGCTCCCAGGTATGGCTATTGTTACTCAAAAGGATTTCACCATTTTGAACCTATCAGTGAAGGTTTGTGAGAGGGTAATATAAAGTAGCCTTTACAACTTCTGATTTATAACTCCTAATATATGTCCTAAGTGCCTTGTGGCCATCGGCCATTAGTTCTCCTGCCTGGCATGTGTGAGTCCCCTGTGGTCATCTGTTATTTGCATGTGTGAACAGACAAGATTCCTAACCACCTACAAAACTAAATTATTATTCTTTAAGACTCAATTGGCAGGTTCCCCCCCCCCCGCCCGTCTGTCAGTAGTTTCTTCACACACAGTATTTAGTACTTTGCTGAATATATGAGCTATCTGGCTTCATGGTTCTCTTTTTCTCAGTGTGCCTCTTACCTTATGATACTCTGTCCTGTCAACTATAGTCACTTTGATTTTCTTGATTTCTCAACTCCATTTCTGTCATCAAATTGTCTACCGTTTGTTACTTTGTGTTTCCCTCCTGGCAACACAGAATGTCTTCCAGAGCAGTAAGTTAGTATATAGTCAGCTTTTTTTTTTTAAGATTCATTTATTTATTATGTAGACAGTATTCTCAGTATTCTGTCTACATGTGTGCCTCAGGCCAGAAGAGGGCACTAGATCTCTTTACAGATGGCTGTGAGCCACCATGTGGTTGCTGGGAACTGAACTCGGGACTTTTGGAAGAGCAGGCAGTGCTCCTAACCACTGAGCCATCTCTCCACCCCCCTATAGTCATCTTTTCACCGCTGTGGCAAAATACCCAAGAAAGACAACTAAATGGTAAAACTTTCTTGAATTCCCAGTTTCAGAGATTTTAGTCCATGATCACTGCATTTTGTCACTGTAGACTTGCGGGGACACAGAGTGTGAGTCTTCTGACCGTTGACTTGTGCAAAGTTAGCAGTCATCCTACTGGACAGTAGTCCTCAAGACGGTTCACACATATGGGGCCAGACTACTTCCAAGTGGAACGGTTCTTCACTGTAGTAGGGACACACACAGAAATCATTGAATGAGGACTAGATCTTTCTCTTCAGGCTATGACAATGGTAATAACTTCTTAAGGACTACCCTGAAGTATCAGAATTGAAACAGTGATCAATCAGACCACTCCTTGATCAGGACTGCTAGAATTATGCATGGCCCTGCCCCTCCCCCACCTAGATCCAAAGCTCTGTCAGCCCTTGAAGATGGACTTGTGATCACAAGGCTCTTTTGGTGTTTGCTGTCACAAGTGTAGCCACATTAAATAAAGCTGTCTTTGCTTGTTCCCCTTAGCCCCCCCCCCAAAAAAAAAAAACAGAAACAAAATAGCACCCTGGTTTGGTTTGATTTGGTTTTGCATATTTGTTTTCTTGGTTTTGAGTTAGGGAGGTTAAATCGATTCACTCTGTTTTGGCCAGAAGTCGATACTACTCTTCACATCTTTTTGTTTTGATTCAAGATCAATATATGGCAGGCGTTACCTGTCATGTTTTTGGTTTTTATCAAAGACATTTCACTACTTTTTCATGAGCCATGAATTGACATTCCAGGCTGGATTTGTCTGTTTCCTCATCAGTAATCAGGTTAAATATCTGTACTGCTTTCTTGAATGGGACTTTAAGTGACCTTTCATGCTGAGTTTGATCACATGTAAAGTAGAATGTTGAAGATCTTCAAATTATTATTTTTACATACTGTAATTTGAGAATATCCAGTGGCTGATGGTGGCACTTAGGAGGTAGGAGCTCATGGATCTCTATGAGTTTGAGGCCCAAAAGGTTTATATAACAACTTTCAGGAACAATCAATGTTACATAAAGAGACCTTGTCTCAAAAAACAAACACAGGAGGAGAAAGGAGAAGAGGTGAGAAGGAGAAAGGATGAACCAATGGAATTGTTGAGATCTTAAAGATCCCATTCTCAAACTTCTTTTACATGGTTGTTTTTGATAACCTTGTTGCAACTAATTATTGCTTGGTAGTTACAAAATCTTTTCAACATCAGTTAACTAGTGTTTTCTGGAAGACCTACCCTGCTTTTCTTTTTGAGTATCATTAGGAATTCAGATTGTCTTTACATTATATTTTATTTATTGTATTTCATTATAATTTATTATTCCTCCTTTGTTCTTGCTTTCTCTTTGTGTCTATCAATGTGTGTGTATGTATATGCACACACACACAAACACACACACACACATGCACACATAGATCAAATCCAGGGCCTTGCACTGCTACACAAACACCATGCCAAAGAACTGCACCACAGCCCTTATTCATTGGAACACAAAAATAATCCAGATTTGGTCAATGTGATCCATGTTGCCATTTAATCATAAAGTATGGGTTAAAGTAGGCTATTTTAGGCCTCATATAATCTCTTCTAATCTAATAATAGGAATAGAGAAAAGCATCCCTAGGTTGGATGCTTGCTCAGGCCCTGTGCATGACCAACCCAGAGTGAGACTTGAGTTGAGGAGAGTTGCTTCTACCATCAACATCTCCTAGTTCTGTTTTTGTCTCCTGTTTTAGGCGTGTCACCTGGTTCTGTTCCTGTCACTTTTGTTAAAGGCACACACACACACACACACACATACATGACACCTGCTCTTCTGTTAAACACCTCTGTCCTCCTCCATGATTACTTTCAGTATCAGAGAGTAACAATTTGCCATTGAGTCCCCACCCAACTGTACATGCCTCAAAAATTCTGTCCTCTGTGACCCTGTGGTGGCCTTGGCCTGCCTCTTCTGTACCTCAGTAAGGCTTTTCCAGTAAACCAATTCTCTTTTTTTCCATTTATAGAATCTTACCTAGACATATGGCCTGCTGCCTCTGCAAATATAAAACTGATATTGAGGTTGTCTGCAAGACAGTCAAACTGCATTGCCATACTGGATGTCTGACAAACACCACACATTGTCGTGAGTCTCTTGCATGATGAATATTTTAATTTTATGTCTTACTTTTTAACTAGTTATCAAAAAGACTCATCCACACCTTCTCTTTTGCTGAAAGTTGGATTCTCAGCTATTATTGCATGATTAGATAATAGAACTGTTCCATATGCAGAAAGAACAAGAGAAAGGGGTAAATGGGAGAGAGATAACATAGATGACCACAGACTCTTCACTATGCTGTCTGCCTGGTATCCTGCTTCCAATAATTACTTTTGCATATAGTACACTTCAGTCTGTAAGCTGGCTTTATGTACATTAGGTCTCAAGTGATCTCCTACTTTTGATATCTCTAGACAGATTTTGTTTGGTTTCTTTTCTTAATTTTATAAGTGATACCTTTTTATTTAGAATCTGAGAGCAGTGAGTGCTGCCTCACTGTGCTGCTGGAGCAGGGAGCTCTTCCATGCCCACACCGACCACCTCCCTACTTGTTTTGAACCTCAGGCTTTTCTATTGCCAGTTCATGCATGTAATTTTAAGTGTTTTTCTAAACTGAATATCGTGGCACATGGCAGTAATCCCAGCTACTCAAGAGGCTGAAGCAAGATGATCCAAGTTCAAGGCCAGTCTAGGCAATTTAGTGAAAACCTATCTCACTTTTTTTTAAAAAAAAAATTATTTTAAAAGGGGACAGGGATACAGCTTGGTAGTGTAGCTTTTGCTTAGCCCTAAAATATTTTCTATGTATTAGGTTTGTTAGCAATAACTTCATCCAAAATACGACCGTTTTCTTGCCTAAATAGTTTAAATGCAAGTCTTTAGCCTTGATCTGGAGAAGAGAAATAGAAGTGGCATTTGACTGTCTATATAAATAAGATGTCATTTATTTTTAATTTAAGAAACCAATTACATTATTCTCTTTTTTCCACAGAAATGGCAAGTAAGCATTTCTCTTATTTTACACATCAGAAGTGTCAACTGCTGTTGCCTCTTGCTTGAGTTATCACTTCCTAATTCTGAGCAGTCCACAGGCACACATTTTTCTTTTCACCACTCCTTCAGGCCCTCACTACCACCTCAAATCCTCTCAGTTCTCCTGGGGAAAAAACACAGCTACACAGTGACCCACTTGACCTTCCTACTACCAGAAGCTTTGTATTGTTCCCATGTGGACCTGGAAGAGTGAGAAATGAAGTGAGAAAGGCTTCAGACAAGAGTAGCTCTGACCTTGTGCCTTTTATGAGTTGGAGTAATGTTTATCCAGAAATTGCTATTCTATAAATTGATTTTACATAAGAATAAAACCTAGTACATTAAACATGTCTTCACCTACACCTTCACTCAGGCAGGAACCAGAAAGATGCACAGAGAGGATGCTCCTGTTTCAGGAGCTAGAATACATGGCAACAGAGCCTATGGGAAGAAATTGGGTGGGTAGGTGGAGAAGGACACACATCCAGATGTGAATGAGAGGCACCTGCTTTAGCATTCCTGGCCTCACTCCCCTCAAAGGTTGTCCATCACCATAGTTAGCTGAGGTTGTATCAACACAGGGCACATTGAAACGATGGAGAGAGAAAACCTAGTGGGCCTCTCGAGTCTGAGGCAGGATGGTGTAGATGTAGAAGCCTGAGGAGGTTCAGTCAGCCATGCAGAGAAGAAAAGCTGGCTTTGTCTTCAGGCTCTGGGTCTCTCTCTACTGGTCCACTGGCTGTCTTAAATAGACTTCCTGTGTGCACACTGTGGAATGTTCCCAGGAGGTGCCTACTTTGCCAATGACACTCTTTCTTTCGGTTGCTCCCATTTCACAGAATTTAGTTTAGTGTGTTCACACACACACACACACACACACACACACACACGGCATACCAGTATTTGCTGGCCCGTAATTTATTTGACTACAGTGTATGACTGTGAACTGAGAAAGGGCTAAAAGTATTCTCTGACTAAAGGCAATCTCTCCATCTCTGACAGTTGAAGACGCATCTATAGGGAACCCAGAAGGAGCATTCATGAAGCTGTTGCAGACCCGGAAGGAGAATAACAGCACTGAACTCATTATTGAATCAGAGACAGGCTATTCAGACCAAGAAAATGCCAAGTACTCCAGTTCCATGGAAGAAGAGATCGACTTTAATGATGAAAATGATGTTATGAGTGCCCTGAATTACATACTGCCATATTTCTCTGAGGGAAATCTGGAAGATGTAGTATCAACAATGTTACCATACATTAAACTGCTGTTTTCTCAAGACCAAGATTCAGAGAGTTCCTTGGGATCTTTGCAGAATGATACACAAAGTCTTCTTCCTACAAATGAATCTGAATCTGATAACTTCACTAACAAAAATAAATTGAATAAACTTTATTTTCTAGAAAAGTTATTAAATGAAGAAATTGATGAGGTTAAAAAGGAAGAGCAAACTATACTACATAAGGAGAAGTCTAATAATTCAGGTAAAAAATTTAAGCGAAAAATATTTCAAAAGAAATGGGCACCTGCCCAGGCAGAGGAAAACAGTCTCGCAGAGATTGAGAAGGCAGAGAAAAGACTCCGCAGCCTGAACAGAGTGCTCAAGAGGATAGGAAGCATACAGAAAAGGCACTTTAAGGGAGTGAGTGACAAGAGCCTGTGGAATAAGCAGAGTGTCCAGACACCTGTGGAGAGTATTGCCAAAGACGGGCAGCTCAGGAGCCCACCCACAGCAGAGTTGCAGCAGCTCGGTCTGGTTCAGAAGCCCAGGACGTTAGTGAGAAATTCCTTCCACCCAGAGCCCTTGCTCCCAAAGGAGCATGGGGAGGCAGTGTCTTCTTCCCCAGAACAGTTGCTGGTGGACAAGACTCCCACTACAAAATCGCTGCCTGAGTTCATAGACAGACGAAAAGACTTGTCTTACACCATTTTCATTTTAGAAAGTGCAAACGCCAATGTGAAAAGAACAAAGGGGTCTAGCCCTAGTTTACTGTCTGAAAAGAGACACAGAAACCTTAGGAAGAAAAACTATCATTTCCGGTTGATTGCAAAGAGTCCAGCATCCTCTGCAGTGAGGAGCCTGGTAAATTCCCCTGCAGGAGGGGTCTTTTCATCTTTAGGAGACCTGAGTTATGCAGAAAAGCCTTTTGCACAATTAGATGCTGCCTTAGAACCTCCTTCCAAAAAATCTCTGGCTGCATCTGATATTGATAATATTGAAGAACACATCTTTGAACCAACCACCCCTATATCAGAAAATATATTCCCTGAAATTACTGCTGTAGAGTCTTCTGGGCCTACATACGATTTAATTCCAACAGGTATCACTGTGCCTGAAGAAACTGCATCAGAAAATATACCCTCTGAGAATCCTATTGTAGAGTCTAATGTGCCTACCTCCGATTTAATTCCAACAGACATCACTATGCCTGAAGAAGCTGCATCAGAAAATATACCCTCTGAAAATCCTGCTGTACAGTCTAATGTGCCTGCATCTGATTTAATTACAACTTTTCAGCAAGCCAGCAAGCCACAGTTAGACTTCATCTTGGGGCCTGACTCCCATGGATTTTCATACTCTCTGATGTCACCAGGTGAACGCTTTGAATCTCAGCTAAACCAGCAGCTGCGGCCCCTCATCCCCAACAACAACGTGAGAAGGCTTATTTCTCACGTTATCAGGACTTTGAAGATGGACTGCTCTGATCCCAGTGTGCAACTGTCCTGTGCCAAGCTCATCTCCAGAACCGGCCTCCTGATGAAGCTTCTCAGTGAGCAACAAGAATTCAAGTTGTCCAGGGCCGACTGGGATACAGACCAGTGGAAAACTGACAACTACATCAATGAGAGCCCAGAAACCAAAGGTGGACAGAAGGGTCTGGAACCAAGTCAGGTGAGGACAATGTTGGAACTGAGTCCCCTGTACCCTCTCAGTCATTTAAGCAGAAAGACTGGGGGCTTCTATTCCAGATCTTGTATTGTCCGCATAACTCTAGCCCAGCCAAGACAGTGGTTCTCACTATGCTTCTAAATTTATTGACAGAAGGCAACCTAAAACTCAAAACATAATAATTGTGTTAGATAGGTAGCACATTTAATTTGGTATGTTCTTTTAAAATCTGCAAGCTACTAAAGTAGAAAACTTTTTATTTTTTTTTTCATATTGTCATTTTGTTTTATAGTGTTGGGGATTAAATTCAGGACCTTGTATACATAATATACAAGGACTTGATCACTAAACTATATACTGTAGCCCATAGTCTTGCTTTTGTTTATTGTGTTATTGGGGCATTTTGTTTTGTTTTGTTTGAGACAGGGTCTCACTATGTAGTTATATCTAGCCTAGAAATTGCTGTGTAGACCAGGCTGGCCTTGAACTTTCAGAGATTCACTTGCTTCTGTCTCCAGAGTGCTGGGATTAAGAGCCTCACCAAGCCCAGCTCTTAGTTTTATTGAGTCAGAGTCTTTTTGTATAATCCAGGATATCCTAGAACTTACCTGGTGTTCTAGGTTGTCCTTGAACTTACGGCAGTCCTCCTATCTTAACTTCCCAATTGCTAGGTTATATATAAGTTACCATTCACAGCCCAAGAAGGAATTTTAAGCAATTAGCCTTCACTTTCTGTCATTCTTTTAATTTTATTATTATTTTATAGCCACACAAATGTCCATTCATTTATTTCATATATTCCAGCACACAAAAGAAGTTCCGGGATACGGCTACAACAACAAAGTCATCTTGGCAATATCTGTAACTGTAGTAGTGACAGTGTTGATTATCATTTTCTGTCTCGTTGAGGTAAGGACAACAATACATTCATGTGTCCAGAATGTGCCCGGTCTGTATCATAGGTTTAGAGGCCACGAACTGAAAACCTGAGCCACTTACCCTCTCTGTCTACAAATAATGCCCCCGAGTGTTCACAGGTCCTCTGTGAAGTCGGGCTCCTCAATGTCAGGTCATTATGTAACGTTCTGATTTGGTGTCAGACTGGTGGTGTTGCTGTGAGAGGCTGTGGGAGCAGTGGAGAGTTCTCAGTCAGTGAGGATGGTGGAATTTTGAGGCTAGAAAGCAGAAATCAGCATGGGGTCAGTTCATGACCTCCGGGAGGATGTCCTCTGGCCCCTGTACAGACAGCACCTCCACACCTAGTGTGGTTGTGACCTCCAGGGAAATCTCTGTAAAGTCCTATATTGCTCTTTAGTGGTGTGTACTGTTTACCACTGTGCGGAATTTATTCACATTTTCATTATTTTTTCTGCCAATTTAGATGATACTCTGTGAGTAGAGTAAGCATGCCCAGTATTTTGCCTACAGTAGATAACAGTGGTATTCAAAGAAGAGAAATGACGCATTCCATCAATTCTACTATGAGGATGATAGAATTCAGTACTTATTAAAATAGCATCAGAGAAAGATGTTTTGTGTACTTCTGTAGTCCTTGCTTTTAGGAAACAGAAGCAGGATGATCCATAGTTCATAGTCATTCTCAGCAATGTAGTGAATTCAGGCCAGGAATATATGAAATGCTATCTAAAAAAAAAAACAGATTAAATAGTAACAGACAGAGAAAAGCAATGGACAAACAGTGCAGGGACTGGGGTGGGGTCTGGGGATTTATATGGCCTGTGCAGGCTAAGCATGAGCTATATTCCTAGACACTTAAGACTTTTGAGTAATTTAATAGTTTAGTCAACGGTGGAAAATGGAGTAAATGGTACGAGAACAATTGCCTGACTGTTTTGTGGCCAAGTAATGAAAGCTTACTCCTTCTTACCTTAAAGAAACCATGCGAGAGAGAAAAAATAGCAGTGGTTTTAAAAATGAATGTGTGGGGGGGAAGAACTGTCTGTTTCCACTCCATAGGCAAAGGCCTTTGCTGGGTCTGGACGCACGCTGTCTTCCACATCCTTCAGGATAGAAGGCTTGTGCCTGCTGAGCACAGCACAGAGTTCTCCATTCTTTGTCTGATCTAATCTCATATTCCTCTGGGAAGAGCTTATCAGCCTCTCCTAGGGTGAAGAGCACCTAGGCCCAGTGGCCAAACCAAGAGTAAATCTCCCATTCATTCCCCTGATCCCTAAGCCTGCCCCCAGACCCTTCACTGGTCAGTTTCGCCCCTCAGAGACAAACAGGAAGTACTGGGAGTGTGAGAGTACTAGGGAACCATTGCAAACCACCCAGAGCGTTAATATATTTTGTGGTGAAACAACCCAGCGGAAAAGGAAAGTGTCTGTAGCCGAGGCCACTCATCTGCCGGCCTGTGCCTCCTCCTGTGTGCGTTATGGATGTTCTTGCTCTCAGGGTGTTGCCACCTCAGGGGACGCAGGCTCCTTCTGCTACTACGTCCTAGCTCTTGTCTAGCACTGTTTTCTCATTTGTACATTTTCCCACTGCCCCAGGAGAAAAGGAGCTTGAGACAGGCTTTCTATAGCCAGAATGACCTGGAATCCACTATGTACCTGAGACTGACCTTCAGCTCCTGATCTTCCTGCCTCAGAATCACAGGCATGTGCCACCAAGTCCAGCTGGTGTGCTGACGTCTTTGTTTTGTGACTTTCCACCCTACTGACTTCTCATATTTCTTCCAGTATAGTTTTAGTTGATCTCGTCAGCATTTTGGTTGTCTGTTGTTTCCAATACAAATAGAACTGGTTTTTCACCTGTCTTCCCAATTTAGTTTCCTTATTGTGTATTGAACCCTTCTTGACAGGGCCACCCCGCAGCAATGATAGAGGAGACCTCTGGACACCTTAGACCACCCCGCAGCAGTGACAGAGGAGACCTCTGGCCAGGGCCACCCTATAGCAGTGATAGAGGAGACCTCTGGCAAGGGCCACCCTATAGCAGTGACAGAGGAGACCTCTGGACAGGGCCACCCTATAGCAGTGACAGAGACATCTTGCTCTTGTTCTTGATTCCTCAGCAGTGCACTTTTTAGGCTTTTGCTGTGTACTTAGATGGAGTTAAAAATATTTTGAATCACCTGACCATGATAGTGCTTATTTTTAATTCCAGCACTCAGGAGGCAGAGGCAGGCAGAACGCTGTGAGTTCATGACCTGCCTGGGATACAAAGCTAGTTCCAGGACATCCAGGACTGTTAAACAGAGAAACCCTACCTCAAAAAACAAAAAATTTATACTTTTAACAGAAATTATTTTTATTAGGAAGTATTTGCTGAATTTTATCTAAAATAATCAGTATAATATATTAAGTGAAACCTAAAGGACGCTGTTGTGAAGAGACAAAGAAGGGCAGAAAGGGCTCCTGAGCTCACTGAACAGGTAAGACTTTAGGTAAGTAAAAGGAATTAGTAGATTTAGAAACAGTGGTCATTGTGATAAGCAGAGTTATGTTTTCTCCCCAAACAGGTTTATTCCCACAGAACAAAAGAGGAAGATGAAGAAAAGTCCATAGGGTAAATATGAGACCATCTTTCACAGGGAACATGAGAGTTAGCAGAGAACTTAGAACTCACCTAATTCCCTCATCTGACAGGGAGAAGAAAATTGCCAGAAAGAATATGATCCTCTCTGTTGTTTTGCCTGGCTCCCAGAGAGGCACCTGGCACTAGCATGGATGCCTCTGCTGCCACCAGGCCTTCAAAGAAAGAGGGGGAAATCAATAGGTTTAGGCTGTACCAGCTTTTGTTAGTGTTGTCTGCTCCAGCTAGAGACTTCAGAATTGGATGCTTTGGAGAAGAAGCAGGGGAGCCCAGAGTTAGAGTGCAGGGCTGTGAGTGTACAGAGGAGGAAAGCCCATATTCTCATCCTCTTGGTCACTTTTGAGTCTCTTCTTTCTTTGAGTGACACAAACCTCATAGAACTATAGCTGGGAGAGATTATGGACAATAGTTACCTTTCTTCTAAAGAGGAAATGAAGGACAATGGCAGAAATGTCTGGTCCTGTGGTCACTCTCTGGGGCATGTCAGAAAGAGGACCATTTTCTCCCGGTGGAGCCCTTGTTTTTAGTTCCTCTCTGCTCAGGCTTTGGTCATATTTCACTTCAAATCTGTACAGCGTATATGTCTGGAAAGTATGTGCTGAGTTTCCTAATTGTCCGTGGATTCAGAAAAGATAACTAATGTGTGTGTTGGTTCTTGTCATGTACTTTACTGCTTTTTTGGAGAAATGGCTTCACACTTAGGCTGATCTGGCACTCACTGTGTAGCCAAGGCTGGCCTCAACCTCACAGAGATCCGCCAGTCTCTGCCTCCCAGTGCTGGGATTAAAGGTATTTTGCACCACTGCCTGACTGGCCTCGGAATCTTGTTTTAGCCTCCCAAGAATTGGAATCACAGGCATGATCCACCATGCGCAGCTACCTGTGCCCTTTAAACTGCTCTTACAATCCTCAGCAGAGGCAGGCTGCAGGGTGAAACCCCGTGAGACTGTGAGCTGTGCTGTGGACTTGGGCTTTGCATTTGGAGGATAAAGCAGCTAGGCAAGCAGGAGCAGCCCCTCCCTCACCTCAGCAAGTCTGCCTGTGAGAGTTGATCTGCAGGAGAGCAAAGGGCTCCTGCCCAGGGTGGCTTCTTCAGAGGGAGAAGTTGGTTCAGTGGAATAAGTGGGGCTACTGTGTCATGCTGGTGCCTCTGCTCCAGGACAATTCACAGGCAGAGATCTCCCCAGGGGCATTGTGGGGCCTTACAACAGACTTGGAAAGTTCCTAAAAGCCAGATATGCATGGAATTGTTGTTAAGTCCCAGTGCTGGGGTGATCTTTGTTATGGGGAGAGCCGAGATGTCCCCAGACAACACCGCACACACGGCACAATCACTAACTGTCTTCTACATGTGTTTTCTTCCAAGGAGTAAGAAATGCTACAAGGACAGTGAGAGTCAGGTAAGCCTGAGACTCGGTGCTGTGGCTGGAGAAGGTGGGGCTAACAGAACTAATGTCTCCCCTTCTGTTTCCTAGGAAGGATTTTTCTGGCTAAGGTGGCCACAGTGGCTCACAGATTTATTCAAACGTGACATACGAAAGAAGAGCATGACTGAGGGAATGCAGGTCAAGGAGTCCTCTGCAGAGGAGGATACTACCATTCAGGATGTATCATGGTAAACGTCTAGCACAAATGAGAAGCTAAGGTCAAGTTCCTCATTTCAAAGTTTGAAAGCCTTGGCATTGCTCTTCTTCCAGGGACGTCAAGGAAGAAGTGATGCCACCAGGCCTGAAACTGTCAGTCACTGAAGCAGAAGAGAGTGAAGGAGGTGATGACGGTGAAGGCACAGAATGATCTGCTATCATTTATTAATAAATTCTTTTGGTAGATTCATGAGTGTCAAAGGCCTTTGTACACAAGGAAATGAAAATGGATGTAGAGCAGGTGATATTGCGGGCCAGTAAAGGTAGCTCATTGTGCTATATTCCTGTACACTGTGTGAATATATGTCAGTGTCCTTGGTTTAATAAAGAAGCTGACTGGCCTATAGTTAGGCAGGATAAGGTTAGGCGGGAGAACCATGCTAAGAGAATGCTGTTGAAGGAGCTGTGGGCAGCATTCTCGCCCGGCTCCTGGCCGCCTGGCTA